>NC_091470.1:150968324-152225169 GCF_036971445.1 Narcine bancroftii | reverse complement strand
CTGCCATATTTCCTTTAACATCACTCAGTGGTAGTTCCTCGTGTGTTCCAACCATTGGAAGAATAACAGTAACATCTTGAAAATATAAAGTTTTTTTTTAATGTGGATAACCTAAGGCATTTCACAAGAGTTAATCAATACAGAAAATCTGACATGGTGCCACATGAGGAAATCTGGCCAGGTAATCAAAAGGTCAGAAAAAATGAGAGGCTTTAAGGACCATCTTAAATGAAACTTGAAATGATTTTGGGAAAGAATTGCAGATCTTTGTGCCCATGCAGTTGCAACTGTGGCTCTTGCTGGTGAAGCAAAATAAATGGGATACACTCAGGGCTAAAATTTGAAGACATCTGACATCTCAGCAGGCTCTGGGGCAAGAGAAAGAAAAGGAAATGGGAAGAAAATGTGAAGAAAGGCACAGTTCAACATGAAGGATAACCTCCATAAAGGAATGAAGCCCTTTCAAAAGTAGTAGCTGGTTGGAGAACTAGGGAATAGTTTGTCATCCAAAAGATTAATGATCACTGGGAGCACATGCAGAGCATGGATCTGTTATTATAAATGAGCACATAGGTAAGTTGGCCCAAAGGAGAGGAGTGTCATCTTCTGCATTTCTTAAATAAAATCAATTATTTGATTTGCAGTATGATGCATCATGTGGAGGATGCAGTTTAGCTAACCTTCTGAATTACCCTTTTCACAAACACTAAGAACTTCCAAACCATTCCGTTTCTGTTTTTAAAATTTAACAATCCTCAGAGCCAATTCATTCTTCCACAAAAAAAGTTTTATTTAATGTCTTTTTTTTTTCATTTTAAAAGTAGGCAATAATTAATATTTGCTTGACTTGGACAAATGCAAAATCTGAGTTAAAAGTGCTGGATTCAGCAAGACTCCCAGCATTGGGTGGAGGAAAAGGCTCCAAAATTGTTTGATGTGACTTTAAAGTTAGCTGGGTTCTAAGATGAATGGCTTATTCCAGAGGCTTGGGCATAAAACCAAAGCAATGCCATCACAGTGTAGCACTGTTGCAGATGTTGTCCTCAGAAAAGCCCCCATGAATGTTCTCTTAAAAAAACAGTCCCTGACCAAACATCCAATCTACATCAATGAAAGAAAAATTGTTGATTGGCACTTGCAATGTTCCAGTATTGTGGACAAATTGCCTCCTTCATTTGCTTTATCAAAACTGAGGTTTTGAAGAGGAGCTAAGTAAATCCAAGGCTTTCTTATGTCATGATTTGTCAAATGGGAGAAAACTGTTAAATAGCAGTGTCTGGATGAAGAGGTTTTATATCTCAGATAGGAACAACTCTCCCTCCTCCCCCATTGGGATCAATAGAGAATATATATTTATAAATGATCGCCTCTAACTTGTTTGTCATTCTCAGTTTACTTTGGAAAATGAAATAACAATTGACAACTCCCAATTGCAGATCAGCCTCTAGACTGTCATTCCTGGCATGTGTTAAACTTTTTAAATCAATCTCCATCCTCTCCTAGAAATTGTAATTAAAATTAAACTGAGAGAGGAAGTTCTTTTTAAATATATCCACACCAAATGTTGCCTTTGATCAGAGGATAGAAGTGATGGTCTATACACAATGTTAAAGAAAAGATGCCAATTCAGACGTATTCCTGTACAGTCTTGGCAATGGCTGAGCATATGCCTGATGGTGCACACTCTGCAACATTGCACTGAGGAATGATTTTCTTGGAACAGTGCTCCAAGTGCTGACAGTCCTCTTTGTGGATGGGAAGTTCTTCTTCTAGGACATGCCAGAGAGCCTATTGTTGCTCAAAAGAGCTGGATGATTTTTTTTTAAATTCATGAGAAGACCATTCAACCTCCCAACGTCATGCTTTTAATCTGAACCTCTTCACTTACTCATGTTTGCTCTTAATCCCTTGAAATTCTCACTTAATTAAAATCCATTAATTTGTAAATTTCAGTTTACTTAATTTGGGAAGAGTTCCAGATTTTCACTACCTTTTCAACAAGAAAGGGCTTCCTGGTTTCTTTGTCAAGGCAGCAATCAGATAAAATAATTTGTCTTTATTTACCTGTGGAATGTCTTTGATTTTAAATACATGGACCAGATCAGTGATTTCTTGTTGAATGAAATCTCCACTTGTTCACACTATGTATCCACCCCTAATTCTTGTAAACACCTGATAATGCAAGTGCTGCTCCTTTCTCAAAACTGGAATTGTCCCAGGAATTCCTAGTCATGGTTAATAGCCCCATCAGAGAAGCTGTCAGGCCAAGTATATGGTTTTTTTTTGTGAATTTTCAAACTAAACTATCTCAACATTATTAAGACTTCACGGGTCCTGTGCCTCTTGAACCTAACCTGTCCATTCAGGCAGGATGGGAATCATTGGATTAGATTCTGCAATTTGCAGATCTCAGTTGATTAATGCCAATCTTAAACAAAGTATACTCGTAATTTAATCCTTTAAGACTCATTGTATTTTGATAAATCTCAACTACATAATGAGCAAGGTATGGAACTGGTTAAAGCTCATCTACTCCTCTTTCACTTTATTAATGCTATATTTCGATTGATTTTTACTTACTCTTCTCTGGCTAAAAACACAAGATGCTGGAGCTCAGCAGGTCAATTATGTAGCAAAGGCAAAGATACATCACTGATGTTTTGGGCTTGAGCCCTTCATCAAAGTGTGAGAAAATGCTGGGAAGTTCATACTTTCTCATACTTTGATGAAGGGGTCAAGCCTGAAACATCAATGATGTATCTTTGCCTTTGCTACATAAAGTACATTGACCTGCTGATCTTTTCCAGCATCTTATGTTTTTCCTTCAACAACGGTGTCTACATAGTTTTGTGATTTACTTCTGTTTGGCTAGATCATGCTTTTAAATTTAAATTATTTTTTTAAACTTTATTTAAAAAAATTTAGACAACTTACAATCAAACATAACAGAAAAAAAAACAATTTTTTGTATATATATTAAAAAAAACCTGCCCACCCTCCCACCCCGTCAGCCAGCCCCCTTAAAGGGGGCCAAATATAAAGATGATACAGTGATTATAAAGAATATTCTGAAGTATTTCTAAGTTCATATATTCCAAATAGGAAGACCACATTTTAACAAAAAACAAATAATTATCGTGCAGATAACATGTAATTTTTTCCATAATAATACAATTTCACAACTCATTTTGCCAGCGTGTTATATTAACCTCCACATTATCCTTCCAAGTCCTTAGCTACACATTTTTGTGCTACAGATAACACTAGATGTACAAATGCAAATTGAAATTTATCCAACCCTAGTCCTTTCAAAGAAACCCAACAAAAAGATTGATGGGTCTAACGGTAATTTAATCTTAAATAATTTTTCCAAAAGCAATCTAATTCCTTCCCAAAATGGTTGTACTTTAAAACAAGACCAAACAGCATGTAAAAAAGTTCCATCTAAAACAAGAATCCGAATTACTAAATTTCTCTGGAGTCAAATATAACTGATGTAAAAAATTATAATTAACCATTCCATAACGTACATTCGTCACTATAGTTACATTATCAGAACACATAACCTCCCAATTATCTTTCAGAAAAATATAGGTTAAATCACTTTCCCATTTAAGCCTAGATTTTTCCCATTCCAGTTTATCCATACTATCCTGTAATAATTGGTACATATCTATAATATAACCTTTCTTAGGTACAGAAGAAATCAAAGACTCAAATTTCGTCAACATGGGTAAATTCATTTCTTTACCATAATTATCTTTTATCAAAACTCTGAATTGATAATACACAAACAGAGAATTTACAGATATATCAAATTTCTCCCTCAATTGAATAAAAGAAAGAAATTGGCCTTCTTCAAAACAGTCCTGAATTATCTTTATGCCCTGAGAATTCCATCTCTTTAAATGATTATTAAACATTGAAAAAGGAATAAGCTGGTTATGATATAATGGGGTTTGAATTGGTAATTTACCCTTTGATCCTAAAACCTTGTTTCTTTTAACCCATATCCTCAACAAATGTTTTAATACCGGCATATTACATTCCCGCAGTGGTTCCTCTGTTTGCGCGAAAGCCGCACTGTGATTCTGGGAGAATATTCTCAGCGACACTAGGTATTATTCTATTTGCGGCTTTCGCGCAAACAGAGGAACCACTGACATGGTCTTTGCCCTCAGACAGCTCCAAGAAAAGTGCAGAGAACAAAACAAAGGACTCTACATCACCTTTGTTGACCTCACCAAAGCCGTCGACACCGTGAGCAGGAAAGGGCTTTGGCAAATACTAGAGCGCATCGGATGTCCCCCAAAGTTCCTCAACATGATTATCCAACTGCACGAAAACCAACAAGGTCGGGTCAGATACAGCAATGAGCTCTCTGAACCCTTCTCCATTAACAATGGCGTGAAGCAAGGCTGTGTTCTCGCACCAACCCTCTTTTCAATCTTCTTCAGCATGATGCTGAACCAAGCCATGAAAGACCCCAACAATGAAGACGCTGTTTACATCCGGTACCGCACGGATGGCAGTCTCTTCAATCTGAGGCGCCTGCAAGCTCACACCAAGACACAAGAGAAACTTGTCCGTGAACTACTCTTTGCAGATGATGCCGCTTTAGTTGCCCATTCAGAGCCAGCTCTTCAGCGCTTGACGTCCTGCTTTGCGGAAACTGCCAAAATGTTTGGCCTGGAAGTCAGCCTGAAGAAAACTGAGGTCCTCCATCAGCCAGCTCCCCACCATGACTACCAGCCCCCCCACATCTCCATCGGGCACACAAAACTCAAAACGGTCAACCAGTTTACCTATCTCGGCTGCACCATTTCATCAGATGCAAGGATCGACAATGAGATAGACAACAGACTCGCCAAGGCAAATAGCGCCTTTGGAAGACTACACAAAAGAGTCTGGAAAAACAACCAACTGAAAAACCTCACAAAGATAAGCGTATACAGAGCCGTTGTCATACCCACACTCCTGTTCGGCTCCGAATCATGGGTCCTCTACCGGCACCACCTACGGCTCCTAGAACGCTTCCACCAGCGTTGTCTCCGCTCCATCCTCAACATCCATTGGAGCGCTCACACCCCTAACGTCGAGGTACTCGAGATGGCAGAGGTCGACAGCATCGAGTCCACGCTGCTGAAGATCCAGCTGCGCTGGATGGGTCACGTCTCCAGAATGGAGGACCATCGCCTTCCCAAGATCGTATTATATGGCGAGCTCTCCACTGGCCACCGTGACAGAGGTGCACCAAAGAAAAGGTACAAGGACTGCCTAAAGAAATCTCTTGGTGCCTGCCACATTGACCACCGCCAGTGGGCTGATAACGCCTCAAACCGTGCATCTTGGCGCCTCACAGTTTGGCGGGCAGCAGCCTCCTTTGAAGAAGACCGCAGAGCCCACCTCACTGACAAAAGGCAAAGGAGGAAAAACCCAACACCCAACCCCAACCAACCAATTTTCCCTTGCAACCGCTGCAATCGTGTCTGCCTGTCCCGCATCGGACTGGTCAGCCACAAACGAGCCTGCAGCTGACGTGGACTTTTTTACCCCCTCCATAAATCTTCGTCCGCGAAGCCAAGCCAAAGATTACATTCCCGCAATAAATCCACATTCCATTTAAATATAAACTGATGTATCTCAACTTCAGATATAAAGCAATTTCCACTTTTTCCCAACTCGGAGGTTGGTCCACATCCATCAATCTGCTAACAAATTTTACCTGAGCTGCATCATAATAATTTTGAAAGTGAGGTATCTGCAATCCACCTAAAGCATATTTCCATGTAAGTTTATGTAAAGCTACTCAGGCTAATTTTCCTTTCCATAAAAACTCCCGCACTGCCCTATTGAGGTTCTGAAAAAAACCCTTTGAAAGTAAATATGGTATAGTCTGAAACAAATATTGAATTTGAAGAAAAATATTCATTTTAACACAATTTACTCATCCAATTAATGTTAATGGCAAATCTTTCCATTTAATCAAATCCATTTTAATCCTTTTTAATAAAGGGACATAATTCAATTTATATAAAGACTAGTAGTCTGCATTTACTACCACTCCCAAATATTTAATTCTATCTTTTATATCTTTTATAAGTATATCTTTTATACACTTTTATATTCTGAATAATCTCCATCCCCAACTGGCAATATTTCACTCTTATCTCAATTTACTTTATATCCAGATAGCTCTCCAAATTTTAACAAACAATCTTGTAAATCTTTCAAAGTCTGTTCCGGTTCTGTAAAATATACCAGCACATCGTCCGTAAATAAATTAATCTTATATTCATTCTCACCAATTTTCATTCCTTTAATCTTATCAATCTGTCTTATTGTCTGAGCTAACGATTCAATAGCCAATACAAATAAGGCTAGTGACAATGGACAACCTTGTCAAAGGTTATAAGTCGAACGCGTCAAGTTAAATGATAAGAAAATTTGACCATTTGTCACCACCCAGCCTATAAAATAAGGGCCAAAATTAAACTTCTCTAACACCTTAAACAAAAAATTCCACTTGATCCTATCAAAGGCTTTTTCCGCATCCAGCGCAACCACCATGGTTGGATTGCTGTCTAAATGCATTGACTAATGTTATCAATCTAAGAATATTATCAGACGCATTTCTATTTTTAATAAAACCTGTTTGATCAAAATGTATCAACTGAGGTAAATATTTGGAAAGTGTATTTGCTAACACTTTTGCTACAATTTTATAATCTACATTTAATAAAGAAATAGATCTATACGAAGATACTTTCAATGGATCCCTATCTTTCTTAGGAATCACAGTAATTATAGCACTTGAACAAGATTCCAGTAACAACTGCTCCTCTGTTACTTGCTGCAACACATCTCCAAATATAGAGGATAAATCTTCATAAAATACTTATAAAATTCAACAGAAAATCCATCATCTCCTGGCGACTTTCCATTTGGCATCTCTTGTATAGCCTCTTTAATCTCAAAATCCATAAATGGAGCTTCCAATTCTTTAACCTCATCCTCCCCTAAAACAGGTAAATTTAATTTAGATAAATAGGATTTGATAGAACCAGCATCTTGCTTTCCCTCAGAAGTATATAATTTTTGATAAAATGAATAAAACTGATCATTGATTTCCTGAGGTTTATAGGTAACTATTGAATTCTTTTTCACAGCATTAATAATTTGTGATGTCTGTTTTGTTTTTAATTGCCATTCTAATACCTTATGAGCTCGCTCACCCAGTTCGTAATAATGTTGCTTAGATCGATAAAATAGATGCTCATACTGATAAGTTTGTAAAGTATTATAATGTAATTTCAACTTCATTAAAGTAGCTTTTATTTATCTTCTGTAACATCTTTCTGAAATTCCTTTTCCAATTCAGCAATTTGTTTCTCTAACATTAAGCTTTCCACCTCATATTGCTTTTTAACTTTTGTAGTAGAACTAATAATTTGCCCTCATAAATATGCTTTCAAAGCATCCCACAATACAAAATTACTCCGTTCTGAAGTATTGAAAAACTAACTAGGTGGAAAATTTGTATCTTTCCCACCCATGGGCTCAGTTACCAGCTTTGCAACATTTTCAATTTCTCAGCCAAAAACAGTAATCAGCTCCTTAACAAAAGTAATAAACTCCAGTTTCTTCAATAGCATTGTATGAAACCTCCATCTGTAAGACGATTGTACTACTTCTGAACCTACACAAGAGATGATCCGATCTAACTGGACTTTTATACTCAACCTGTAATACTCTACTTTGCAGATGTGCCGAAACCAAAAATAAAATCTATTCTAGAAAAGGAATCATGTCTAGTGGAATAAAAGGAAAAGTCTTTCTCTGTAGGGTTTACTCTCCTCCAAACATCAACCAGATTCAAATCCTTCATCAAAGCTCCTATTTGTGTTGCCGCCTTTGATTTCCTTATACTTTTCTGAGATCTATCCAATAAAGGATCCAAAACACAATTAAAACCTCCCCCGACCAAAATATTATTATTGCCCTGATTAAGCAATAAAAAAGCCACCGACATAAACCGTTCATCATCTACATTAGGTGCATAAATATTTAACAAAGTCCACGATTCAGCAAAAATTTTATAATTAACCATCAAAACCCTCGCAGCATTTCCTTCAAATGATTCCAATTCAAACAGTAATTTCTTATGAATTAAAATCGCAACACCTTTTGCTTTAGAATTAAAAGAAAATACATGACCAACCAATTTCAAATATTATTTTTCAGTCAAATGTGTTTCTTGCAAAAAAGCAATATCAACTTTTATTTTTTTTATATAAGCCAAAACTCATTTACGCTTAATTGGGTTATTCAACCCCTGAACATTAAAAGTTGCAAAATTCAAATTAGACATTTCTTAATCTAATAATATATTCCACTACTATAAGATAATGTTCCCATTCTAATTCCCTTAATATTCTAACCCCCCCCCCCTTATGTAAATATTCCAAAAAAAGGAGAGAAAAAAACTAACAATCCCCAAAACAGACTACTAAAAAAGTAGTAGCCCCCTAAAAATCTGGGTGTGGTAAAACCCACTAGTGGCAGATGACTGAAGGTCTCAGTGTCATCCACCCGCAGCCCCCAGTCAGATGTACACAAAGTACTGAAACAAAAATAATTAACCCAATGATTCCAGTCCCAATGATTGTTCCGGATCTTCAATATCAAGAAGACTTGGTGTCATTTCAACTTGCTTCCCATTCTTTCCATGTTTTCCATTCTTCCCATTACCATTGCCATTTACCCTCCTCTTAGGTGACAATGGTGACGATCGTCCATTTCCTCATAAATCTGGCAATGAATTAGCAAAAATTAATGCATCATGATCATTTTCAAAGAATTGAGATTGAAAGTTCCCATAAAAAAATTTCAACGCGGCCAGATAACGAAAGGCAAATTTATATCATTTTCGCCACAATACTTCTTTAGGTAAATACTCTATTAAAAAGTCATATTACAAGCTTGAATTATGAATCAGTGTCGATAATTAATTGATAAAGAAGGAAACGGCCAATATCTGTATAGGAGGTGAGGAGAGGAATGCTTCTGTCAGAAAGGCACTGAGACATGAGATTAAGATTCAGTGGAAAGGACTGAGTTTCCATAATTGCCTTGATACTTAGGCCCTTTACATTTTTTTTAAAAAATCTGACAGTTTGGTAGCTAGTAGCTCCTTGTTTTTTGAGCTTCAAGGAAATAGAAAGCCAAAATAAAACTTGAAAATCCATTTCAGTGGTTCTCAACCTTTTTCTTTCCTCTCACATATCACAGAGCACCTAAGCACCTATTTGTTGCCAGTCAAAAGTGTGAATTACAAAGAAAATTGGTGCTGGGTTGGTCATCACTCTGAAACTCCCATAAGAAAAGAAATAAGAGCAGGAGTAGACATCTGGCCCATCGAGCTGGCTCTGCCATTCAATAAGATCGTGGCTGAACTGGATGTGGACTGAGCTCCACTGAGCAACCTTTACCCCATAACCCTTATCTCCAACTTCAATCTACACCCTGAAATCTTGGGCTATGCCCCCTCTTTTTCCAGTGAGCACAACTTTCCTTCCTCTATCTTATCTATTTCTTCCATAATTTTATATTTCAATAAGATCCCTTCTCATTCTTCTGAATTCAGTGAGTATAGTCCAAGGCGATTCAATTTCCCCATGTAGGCTAAACCCCCTCATTTCTGGCATTAACCTGGTGAACTTCCTGTGCACCACCTCTAAAGCCATTCCTCAGGTAAGGAGAACAGAACTGAATTTGCACTCCAGATGCATCTTCACAATCTCACCAGAATCTCCCTGTTCTTCAATCCAATCCCTCCAGTGACAAAGGCCAACATTCCATTTGCCTTCCTGTTGCATCTTCAAGCCAACATTTTGGGATTCATGCACAAAGTACTCCCAAGTCCCTTTGCATAACAAAATGCCATAATCTTTTGCAATTTAAATAATAATCTGATCTTATTCAAGTTTATTATAATTAGACTGTACATATACAACCAGCTGATACAGTGTTTTGATGTCTCAAGTTTGAGTTCACCACTGGACAGCAGGCTATATGCAGCTTCGGAGGTTACGGGGGCGCAGGGGTGGTGGCATCAGTGGTTGTGGTGAGATTCAATATCACACAATATCTCTAAAGGGTCCCTTTTCACTTTTCTTGATAGTAGCCTGGACTCATAATGCCTACTTTTGTGCTTTTATAAGGCAAACAAAGAAAAAATAGTTTTGGGTATTTTGTGTATATGACAATAAATGGAAGAGTGGGGAACAGAGATAGAACTCTGTTCCGCTGGGTCCTACTGCCCGGTCCTGATGCCATCAGCTCCCTACATGCTTTAAACAGCCTATTAAAGGAGGAAATGGTGTTTTTTATTAAATCCTGCAACCATGGAAGTCTGTGCCCACAGTTGTGCTGGGGATCATACCACAAGGAGTTGCAGACTCCGAGGGAGCAGCAGACCAGCACAGAGCACCAGAAAGAGAGAGAAGACCATCCACTTGAGAAGGAGAAACACAGGAGACAACCCTACAGAGAAGGTGACCGTGACCACGGACCAGTGAGGGGCTCAGCAGCTGGAGTACCCACACAGGCTATGGGCTGCTGGAGACTGGCTCATGGGAACGAGGTATTTGAACTAGGATTTGAGAGGGCAAGAAGATTCACAAAGGGCCTTGAGCACTGAAGACAGGAAGGTTTAGACCTGCTTGGGTTGCCATTGGTTTGAACAGGGGTCTGTGAGACTGCAGAGAATGCAGGAATACTGGAGGCAAATCTATGGACATTCAAGGTATCTCAAGTGGTTCTCTTTCTCCTATTGTTAGGGGTGCTGGATAATGCTCATGGTGCCTTCCTGTTTGCCTTACGGCAGACCAAAGTGTATCATGAATATTACCTTGAACCTTGACTGAACCTACTGAACCTTGCATCACATGTGGTCTGGACTTGCACTCCATACCATGAATGTTGTAGCCAGCTGTGAATTAATTTAACTTACTATCTCTTTATCACTTCCACACTCAAGTATTAGGGGGCAAATAAATGTAGCAGCAGATCAGATCATCCAGCCCAGAACATTGTGAGTTAAGAGCTTTTTTTTTTAAAGATATGCATATATATCTTGAATCTTGATTGATTTCCTAATCAAACTGATCCCATATCTTTTCACATTTCCAAGTCCATTGATGAACCCATAGCAGGGTTCCCCCTCCAAGGAATTTTACCCCTTCTTCATTATCCAAACAGGCCTCAATTTTACTAGCAATTACATCATACCCATGTTAACTTTCCTTCATATCACTTGAAAAGAGTCGCCTCAATAAAGTTATAAAAGTGTGCCAGCGATTTTTTTTAACAATGTTTTTAAAATAGTCTTGACTGATGGTTGGGCTAGGATTCCACATCCCTTCCTCAGCAATTATTTTAAAAATATTGAAGGTTAATATTGTTGCCACATATCACATAAAGGATAGAGTTAATAAATTTACCTCCAAAAGCCAAAAAATAAATGTCCACACTCAAGTGAGTTCTAGCCAGCTCAATGACAGTGTTGGGGTCACCTGGAATGAGCACAATTCTTCCTTGATTGAAATCAATCTTTAGCAAGAGTTCACAAGATGGTGATGGGAAATGGGAACCTTGCCCAATGTTTTATCTTTTCTTTTTCTCTGTTCTATTCCAGGGATACTTGCCACTGCCAAGTTAGAATACTTCATTAAATTAAAAAAGAAAAGACAAAGTACATCTCTCTTCCTTGGCCTTAAAAATTCAGAAGCATGCTTAGCTCAGCGATGACCCCATTTCTGAATATAGAAAGGCTGATGTCATTGTTTGTGTTAATCAGTTTCAAGTAAAGTGAGAGAGAGGTAGAGAAAAGTATTGGCAATCAAAAAGATTCCAAAATCAGCACAAATTAAATTGCAGCAGAAATTGGTCAATAAGGAGCAGACACAGAAAATACCTCAACTTTTGCAGCCAAATAGAGCCTTACATGAACATGAAAATTGATGGAGGCCATTCAGCCCATCATGTTATACCAATAGATTAAACACATTAACCCCATCTTTGCTCAAAAATCCTAATACCTTTAACTAACAAAGAACTGTATGCAAAGGCATTATTATATTTAATATAGTGTACTGGTTGCCCACTCTCTCAAAGACTTAGAGATCACCAGTGCTTTGGCAGTGCTGCCAAGAGCTTTGGATTGACAATCAGCCTGAAAAAGATGGAGGTTTTGTACCAACCGGCTCCTGGCTCAAGCTACGAAGAACCAACTGTCCTCTTTGATGACACTTATCTCAATGCTGTCAAATTTTTCTACCTGGGCAGCCCAATAACATCCTCAGCTTCTCTAGATGTAGAGATTGAGTCAAGAATCAGAAAGGCCTGCTTTGCTTTTGGTCAGCTGAAAGATTGGGTTTAGTCACAGAACATCAGGTTGGCCACCAAGTGCAAGACGTACAGGGCCATTGTCATATCAGCCTTGATATACAGATGTGAGACATGGTGCCCATATCAGAGTCACTTATGTCAGCTTGACCAATTGAAGCAGTGTCACCTATGTTCTCTGATGAAGATCACCTGGTAAGACAAGGTCTCCAATACTGAGATCTTTTCTTGATCCGGAATGCCAGCTGTTTCAACCTTGGTGATGTCAGCCCAACTGCGCTGAGCAGGACATGTTGTCAGAATGTGTGACAGAAAACTGGCCAAGGACATCTTGTACGGCCAACTGTCCAACTCTAGTGGCACATCACTAGAGTTCAAGAATGTTTTGCACAGGAGCCTCAAGAAGATTAATATTGCCCCATCAACATGGGAGGGTCTGGCTCAAGATTGCTCACAGTAGAGGGATGCTATCAGAAAAGGTATGGGCGCTGCTGAGAACAAGCTCAAGGAGGCAACAGAGGAAAGGCACAGGAAGCTCCACGAAAGAGCTTCTGCCCCTGCTGCCCCTCCAGGCTTCACATGCCAAGTATATGGCAAGCAATGCCTGTCAAGGATCGGCATGTTCAGCCACTCAAGACGCACATATCAAACCCCACAAACTGACTGAAAGGAGATATCATCATCCTAAGGGATGAATAGCCAGAAGAAGATAGTTAATATATATTTTTCTATAAATTGCCACAAAATATTTATTGTGCTGTTTTATTGTCTCTTGTTCATATTCAGAAGCTATTTTGTTTAGCTGCTTCATAAGCTTTTCATTTGACCCTGGAAACATGCACAATCTCAATTTATACAGGTGACATTATACAGGTGGCATTGCCTGACCCTCCCCAGTAGCAGAGTTACTCATGTTTACACACGTCAAGCAAGAAAGGCCGCAGATGCTGGAAACCTGGAAGGCAATCTTTCCATTGACGCTGCCTATCCAGCTGAGTTCTTCCAGCATTTGATGTTCGTGTTTATCTGTTGTTGTGTCTGTTGAAACAAAAAAATTTCTGAGACAGGAAAGAGCAACAAAATAAAAATGGCAGCATTGCCTGAACTGCTGTGAAGGCAGCGCTGTTTGGACCTGGGGAGAGTGGGAAGCGGAGACACAACACTCCCCCAAAGGGTCTTATTCCCAGTCCTACTGCCAATGGTTTTGTACAGGCTTGAAATGACCTGGTAAAGGAGCCAATGGTGTTTTATTTAAAATCCTGCGACCATAGGGTCTGGACCCAAGATGGCGGTGCCTATGTACGTCAGTGCCATGAAAGGTTGCAGATTCCAAGGGAGCAGTGCACAGGTGCAGGGCACCAGTAGTGGGGAGAACCCCCCCCCCCCCATGGAGAAGAAGAAGCAGAGCAGATAACTCCAAGGAGAATGACCATGGTGCCGGTCCACTGAGGGGCTCTGAGCTGAAGGACAAACACAGGCTGTGGGCTGCTGGTGGCTTGAGGACAAAGGGCTCATTCCAGGCTGCAGGATGCTGGAGGCTGAATTATGACAACCAGGTAACAGAACCAGAATTCGAGAGGGTGCTGAGGGCAATGGCTCCTGAAGGGCCCTGGGGACCGAAGGGTTCCTCGTCGTGGCCTCGGGTTGTCAATGGTTTGAACCGAACTAGAGTCTGTGCCAACTGCTGGAGATGCTGGAGATGAATCCATTGACACTCAGTGTCACTGAGGGCACTCTGTTTTGCTTCTCTTTCTCTGAATGTAAGGGTCGCCAGGCAACGCTAATGACGAATCTTTGTCTGCCTTACGGTAAACTGAGGGCAATTTCATGTAATATGACATTTCTGTTTTATTACATAACAATAAATAGAATCTGATCTCTGATCTGAACACTACAACACACTATGGACAGGCAACATGTGTAATTCACCTTTTCCCTTAATCCCTCAACTATCACTTCTTTGGACATTGGGACCCAGTCATTTTGACCATATCCATTGTTTTGTCTCCATTAGTACTGCGTTTGGAGTGTTACTGGAATTGGTGTCGTGTGTTTAATAGGATTCATGTGTGGGTTTCTGGTTTAGGAATCTGTGTATTACAGAATCAGTTTAATTGGTTCTGTGTTGGCCTTGTGTGTTACTGGGTTTTTTGTTTGGTTTTGTTTACTGAAGCTCTTAGTTGATGGACTTTGACATTTTTGGTTAGAGCATGCACAGGATAATCCATATTCAACTGTTTTGGAACAGTGAGTTCATTTTATTTTTTTAATGCATGATTTATTATAAAACCATCTCAAGTACTCCAAATTAATAAAAATATATTACACTCCTGCAGGGAAGATAAATCATTTTACAAATAATCTCAGAATATAAATTATGATACCTTAAATTTATGACTGGACTATTTCTGTAGTTGAATCTCTAGTAACCACTCCATGTAATGCTGTGGCCTTGTAATGTAGCCTTTCCCACATTCACTGCTTCCTATTTATAATCCCTAAATATTCTTTATACCTTAACCCCCATCTCCAAGTTCACACGAAGTGCTGATAATCCTCAAACTTCATGGGCATTAATTGTCCTCATTAATGGCCAGTTTTTGCTATGTGAAGTGACAAGATTATCTGCTTTAGTGATTTTGATTAAGGAATAAATATTGATCAGGACACTGAAGGAAATTTCCTCACTTTTCTTTGAAATAGTAGCATGGAATCTCCTGGTATCAGATGTCAAACTGTGCAACTGAATGAATTTCTGTGTTGAGCGGTAGAAAGCACAGAGCTTGGGTGATCATTTAAGAAACAAAATGAGTGCTGCGAGTAAGTTTTTAGTCCAGGGAACACAATGCCGTATGCACATCAGATAATGGTTGAAAATCTAATACTTGTACTTTGTTTTTTTGTATTCTAACTTGCTTAAATTCTTGTTTTCTCACCACTCCTCCGCTTTCCAAACCATTTTGGTTCCCAGAAAAAAATAAAATGCCGTATTATAATTTTCACCCTTATGTTGATATACATCTGTGGCCTCACCACTCCATCCTTACAACTCAGCAATCTTCCAATTATGACCTTGTGTAAATCCCAAAATTACATCCACCCATCACTAATTGTCAAGTTTTTAGTTAACTACACTCTAAGATATGGAATTCTCTCCCATAAATTCCCCATCTCTGTACTCTTATTCCCTTTTTCTCAGTCATTTACTGAGCGAAGGTGTTGCTGCACCATATGTATACATTTTCCACTTTACAGCCATTTTGGAGAGGTGTAGCACTAATGATGTTGACATCTTTTGGATGGAATATTACTGCACAATGGTGCAGTAGTTCATGCTACACTCTCACAACTCCAGGGAGCCTATTTTAGACTTGACTTCGGGCAATGTTCAAGAAGAATGAACGCATTCTCTGCATGATCGTGTAGGTTTCCTCTGGGTACTCCAATTTTGGGTTTGTACATCAAAAGGCAACTGAAGCTATCAATAACTCCAAAGACTAGAAGTTACCTGACTGATAGGCTTTTATTAGCATAAACTCTTGGCACATCTCATGTTGCTGACCCAAGACCGAGCTTGTTCTGGGGGAGGGATTATGGCGTTGCCATCTTTATTAGGGGAATCAAGGGGGATGACCCACAAGTATGATTAGCAATACATGTACAAACAGTAATACAGCGGTTCCACCTTGGTTTAACATGTCACACATTGTATTCTTTCTTGATTTGTTAATCAAGGCTGTCTGAATGTAGAGCTATTGGGACCTTTTTGCTGCTTGCCTACTCCCTTAGATTTGATACCAAGAATGACCAGTTGCGATTGAGTGCCCTATTCAGGGTTTTGAATAGAGCTTGATCTTATGTTCTTGGGGCTGGGTGCTCGTTTCACCAATTCTGAAAATTTCCTCAATTTAACATTTAATCTGAAAAAAGGGTGGCATGGCTAGCGCAGTGGTTAGCACAATGCTGTAAGAGCGCCAGCTGCCCAGGTTCAAATCTGGCACTGCCTGTAAGGAGTTTGTAGATTCTCTCATTTCTGCGTGGGTTTCCTCCGTGTGCTCTGGTTTCCTACCACCTCCGAAACCTACCGGGGTTGTAGGTCAATTGGGTAAATTGGGTGACACGGGCTCGTGGGCTGTATGGCTCAATTGAATTAAATTAAATTGAAGTTTGTAATGACACAAAGGCGTAGTGGGATTCAATCAAGTTTCCAGGGTTGCAATCCTATTAGTCTATTCATGTTCAACTTATTTCCTGATATCCCAGCAATTTATGATCTCACTCACATGCCTTTTAACACTCTTGATTCTTTTTTGTTATTACTCTACACTAAGGGTAGCTTCAGTTGCCTTTTGATGTACAAACCCAAAATTGGAATACCCAGAGTTAACCTGCACGATCATGCAGAGAATGCGTTCATTCTTCTTGAACATTGCCCGAAGTCAAGACCAAAATAGGCTCTCTGGAGTTGTGAGAGTGTAGCATGAACTACTGCACCATTGTGCAGTAATATTCCATCCAAAAGATGTCAACATCATTAGTGCTACACCTCTCCAAAATGGCTATAAAGTGGAAAATGTATACATATGGTGCAGCAACACCTTCGCTCAGTAAATGACTGAGAAAAAGGGAATAAGAGTACAGAGATGGGGAATTTATGGGAGAGAATTCCATATCTTAGAGTGTAGTTAACTAAAAACTTGACAATTAGTGATGGGTGGATGTAATTTTGGGATTTACACAAGGTCATAATTGGAAGATTGCTGAGTTGTAAGGATGGAGTTGTGAGGCCACAGATGTATATCAACATAAGGGTGAAAATTATAATACGGCATTTTATTTTTTTCTGGGAACCAAAATGGTTTGGAAAGCAGAGGAGTGGTGAGAAAACAAGAATTTAAGCAAGTTAGAATACAAAAAAACAAAGTACAAGTATTAGATTTTCAACCATTATCTGATGTGCATATGGCATTGTGTTCCCTGGACTAAAAACTTACTCGCAGCACTCATTTTGTTTCTTAAATGATCACCCAAGCTCTGTGCTTTCTACCGCTCAACACAGAAATTCATTCAGTTGCACAGTTTGACATCTGATACCAGCAATATACACTGTAGCTCTGTTTTTACATACAGTTTATAGTGAATCACTGTGTTCAGGATTTACATCCATACATTTTATCCCCTCTGTTTAAGGTTTACGAGCCCATATTTGCTCCAGTTGTTCTTGACAATATATTTTTCCTGATGCTACATATCTATCTTGTATTTGTTCTCTGCATCACCTACAGCTGTAGGTGATGCAGAGAAGATGAATGTTATTGATATAATAAGCAAGTAAGATGGAACAAAGTTGTAAATTTGACAGCAAAATACTCAAATATTCACACAAAATGTTCCTTCCAAGACAAAACAAAAATCCCAATAGTGATCTAGGAAAGGGATGGAGCTTAACAGCCTTCTCCACCGCACCAGTGATCAATAGGTGTGTTACTGGTGTACTGCAATAAAGAAAAGGAATACAAAGTGGTTGAAAACATGTTGAAAGCCAGTGAATTGGAGCATGAGCCAAACTTGTTCCCAGATCAAGCCTCTGCATGAATGCTCATAGGCATCTCTTGTGTGTCAAAATGCACAAAATAGCTATTTATTATGATTCAACACTTTGAACCTGGAACTGAGTTTGTGGTCTATTGAACATATATCCACCTCTTTGGAATGCTTGGATGCATGAATAACCTTCTGGAGTTCCCTCAAAGCATTGATATAAAACATTACAGAGGTCTTGTCTGTGGGTTTTCCTGGATTCTCCAGTTTCAGAATAAGAACTTCATGGTCATTAACATGTGTCACAAAATGCATAGTTTACTAGAAGCATTACAGGTGTAAAATTTGGAATAACTTACATTTTAAAAAATAAATAAAAGAATTAGTGCAAGAGAAGAGAAAGAATGAGGTACGTCAGTGGCTCATCGTCCATTCAGAAATGTGATGGAGGAGGGGAAGAAGCTGGGAAGTCCAATGCCCAGGATGGCACTGGCTGAGTTTACAACTCTCTGTAGCCTGTATATTGGCACCTCCATACCAGACAGTGTTGCAACCAATTACAATGCTCTCCACAGTGTACCTGTAAAAATTTGCAAGAGTCTTTGGTGATATACCAAATCTCCTATTGAAGTGAGCTTTTTTCATGATTGCATCGACATGAAGGCCCCAGGAGAGATCTTCAGATATGTTGACTCCCAGGAATTTGAAGTTCTTTACCCTTTCCACGGCTCACCCCTCGATGAGGACTGGTTTGTGTTCTCCTGGTTTCCCCTTCCTGAAGTCCACTATCAGTTCCTTAGTTTTGCTAATGTTGAGTGCAAAGTTTCTGTTCTTACACCATTTAACTAGCTGATCTATTATACTCCTGTACACTTTCTCATTGCCATCTGTAAATCTGCCATGTCCATGGTGTCATTGACACATTTGTAGATGGCATTTGTAGATGTGCCTGGCCAGACAGTCCTAGGTGTACGGAGAATAAAGAATGGACTAAGCATGCATTATTGAGGTGTGCCTACATTGATTATCAGTGAGGAAGAGACTTGGTTACCAATTTGCACTGACTGAGGCCTTGTGATGAAGAAGTCAATGATCCAGTTGCAGAGGGGGGTGCAGAGGCCCAGATTTTGAAGCTTGCTGACCAGTATTGTGAGGATGATGCTGTTGAAAGCTGAGCTGCAGTCGATGATGAGCAGCCTGATGTATGTCTTGCTGTTGTCTAGGTGATCCACAGCTTAGTGGAGAGCCAGTGAAATGGCATCTGCTGGGCAGTTTCCTCTCATATCCTAAAGATTTTCTTGTTATGTGATAAACTGGCTCCTGTAAATTACTCCTAGTCCAGAAGGGTGGTCGGAGAATCATGGTGGAGGGGAGTTGAGACATGGAGGAATGGTTGTGTGTCAGAGAATAGGTTATGGGGAAATAAGTGGTGGAATGAGATTGCTCTGAGAGTTGGCATCAGCTCAAGGAGCTGAACAAAATCTTTCTGCATCATAAGGAAAAGTGTAAAACATGAGGAGAAGTTATTAAAAATCCTTACAATCAATACGTGAAATAATATCAGTATTCCCCCCACCAGCCAACATTGCCAATATTGAGACTTTGATCACACTCATCCAGTTCCACAGTCCAGATCACAATGCCATGTATCTGACGCCAGACTCATTAAATAAGCACTTCAGCCTGAGCTCTGTCACACCAAGAGATTTTTAGGAGTACAGAGAAATTAAGGACATTCCCACAAAAATATATGAATGTTCTCATTCTTATAACTCATGGGAATTCCTGGACGACTGAAAATGGAGAAGGGACACCTTGGAAAACATTGAGCATTTCAAGTCTCTCACCTAAAAGGAGTACAAAACATTCAAAAGTATCCTGTCCTTCTACTTTACTATTCACTACCTTCCTCACTGCAGACATGGTTAGTGATTCCCACATAGAAATTTTCAGTCAGTTCAGAATCCACATAAATGATGAGGTGCTGACATAAATTTCTATGAAATGCTTTAGTTTTGGTTCAAAAGCTTTACCCGACCAGGATTTGTGGTGAAAAGTTCAAGGCAGCCACCTTCTTCCATGAGGTGCTTTCTTACTGCCACTGTTGTCAGTTCCATGCCTCTCCCCAATCTCCCCAACCATGCTCAAATTCCAAATGCCCTTTCCCATTCATCTCCTTCGTCAACTGCCCATTCACCTCACCAACTGACAAATGCTTTCATTATCGGTTCAACACATCTCTCTAATACTTGCTGGAGTTCCCATCCCATTATCTGTCCAGTCCCCCATTATTGCCAAGCCACTTCAATCATCTGTTTGAGACTCTATTATCTTCAACCATCACACCCAACTGAGCGGCACAGTTGCCATAGCAGTTAGCGTAACGCCTTTACAGCACCAGCGATCAGGACCAGGGTTCAAATCCCATGCTGTCTGTAAGGAGTTTGCACGTTCTCCCCGTGTCTGCGTGGGTTTTTCTGGGTGCTTGGGTTTCCTCCCACCATTCGAAACGTACCGGAGGTGAAGGTTCTTTTCTTTCTTTTTTAAATATTTTTATTGAGTTTAACATATAATAAATGATGATTACATAATGAATCAGTTGAATACAAGTAAATGCATTCAAAAGGGATAAAAAATGGGTAAATAAGAAAATATGCATAACTACATTAATGGTTACTTATAATAATTCAATCTAGTAATAAACATAATGTATGCAACCATGTAAGACCCATTTATTAAAATAATAAAGATAAAAAAGAAAAAAAATACTAAAAACTATTAGACTAAATTCATCTAATATATCCCTCCCCCACCCCCTCTAATCAAGGTTACCTTTTTTAATGAAGGGAAAAGAAGTCAATAATATTGTGGAATCACTGGCGACCCCTGGAGAACAGACTGGAATGTGTAATAATTATTGATTCTTCAAATTATTTTAAAATTCTAAGAATGCGCGGAGGTGTAGGTTAATTGGGTGCAAATTGGGCGGCATAGACTCATGGGCCGAAATGGCCTGTTACTGTGCTGAATGTCTAAATTATTTTTAAATTAATTTATCTTGTCAGTCACCTACCCATCATCTTGCCCCTCTACCCCCACCTTATGCCCTCGTGTGGATTTTTTATCCTGTCTAATGATTAATCATTCCATTGCTGTGATATGCTCCAATATCTTCTCTCTAATTCAAACCCTCGCAGAATTCTCTGCTATCATCTGATATGTTGAATGACAGACAATCATAGAGGAGGGCCCTTTACTGATGTGCACAATACCTTAGTATTATGAGCATTTGAACTTTATAGGTCAGCTATTGAAAATGCTGTGGTTGAATTTGGTCCATTGTAAGGGTGATGTTGCCAAAGTGCTTTCAAAAGGAAATGAGATAAAGTGAAAGAGAAAGTCGATTTGAAAGAGTGTGGAAACAGAATGGAAAGATACTTGGAGGTTAAACACCAGCAAGGAATAGTTTGGCCCAATACTCTGTGTGATTTAAAAAGACCTGTGGTAGACACCTAATTTTGAAACTGATTCCTTCCCCCTGTTCAAACTGTGCACAAGCCAGAAAGCACAGTGAGATCCAAAGGAATTTCAGGAAAAATAGACATGGATGGGTGTGCCAGGCATGCAGGACATGGGAAGAGCAATGTTACTTTGCATCTCTCCCATGGAGGAACAGATTTACCAGGCAAGGAGATGCCAGTGCAGGAGGCTGGAATGACTAATTGGAGTGCATGGCTGAGGATTGGCGGTGCTGGGAGTACTCGAAGAGCATTACGAATGAAATTGTAATGAGCATTGGCATTTATATGGTAAAATGCATTACATCGGGCAGGCTGTTAGTCGGTGTGTACTGTTTAAATCTTTAGGACAGACACAAATGATGCTGGTTATAAAAAAGGAAATGATACTGGTTATAAAAGGCATTAGAGTGTAAATTCTCGATTCAGTGAGTTGACAGTTTAACCCTTGATCTTGACATTCAGGACCAGTATTGATCCGTCCTTGAAAATGCAGTTCCTTGCCTCACTTCAGCGAAGTGGAGACTTTAGTGGTTTTAAGATAGATCCCAAAATGCCAGATTAGTGCTACGTGATGTAGAAATTTATGTTCAGCATGTATGGTATATGATGAGATCTGTTTGTCAGTATTATGATGCCATTCCTATTGGCCTGTCATCCTGCTTCCCTCTTGACTATCTATTGTATTGATGATATGTTCCTGGAAGGGAAAGATTCATGACCTCACATAGTCACATTAAATTATGTTGTCAATTTTCTCCACATCTCTTCTGATGTAGCTGATTTTGTTTCCTTGGAGTGAGCTGCTTCTTTATTACCCTCATGCCCAACAGGGTGATGAGGAATCTGGAAGTCAGTACAGACTGCCAGGGTTCACAGATATACAGGATTGTTTGCTTGAATTCCTGGGGATTCACTGTCCCAGGTATCATTGCTGCAGCATTGAGTAATAACTATTGAACTTACAGCATGACGTATTAAAGTTACTAAATGAATCATTAAAAGCCCTATTTCAACTATTTTGTGTGTGTGTGTGTGTGTGTAAGAAAGAGAATGTACATTATTCTTAAGTGCCTGTATAAATATATATTTATGCATGTATCAAATATAGTTTTGTAGATGTGATGTGTCTATGTTTGCATATTTATCCATATATATTT
The DNA here is from genome assembly GCF_036971445.1 of Narcine bancroftii. Lineage (NCBI taxonomy): Eukaryota > Metazoa > Chordata > Chondrichthyes > Torpediniformes > Narcinidae > Narcine > Narcine bancroftii. The sequence goes on along the minus strand of NC_091470.1, from coordinate 152,202,542 downwards.
GTGTAATAAATTTGGGTATTTTGTGTGTACGTAATGAAGATTATTCACAGATAGAATAGTGCACTGGGCAAGAACAACCAACAAGGTATTTGATAAGTATAAATAAATATTTCATGAACTATTCCAGAGGATTCTGATTTAGAGTGAGCAGTGTCAGCCCAGCATTAACTATGTCTTTAATCTTTTATTTACATTGGTATCCTGCTTATTCCAAACAGGTAGAACACCACGGCAGACAGATGCAGCCTTTATCTCATCACTAGGGTAAAGAAGGAGTGAATTTTTATATTTGCTGGCATTCATTCAGCTTCTTTCAAAGAAAATGCCTTCAGGATATAGTATCAAGGGGCTCATAAAAATAAATACCCCATCATAATAAGTATGTAGAAAGCAACAGTTCACTGGACTTCTGTTCATTTTAAAAATCTTGGAAAGGCAAAGATAAATGCAGTGGGTATAAGTGTGAGAGAAAAGGTGAGGAATATAGCTAAGCCAAACATGCATTCTAAATGCCTTTGGATTGCTAAAAGGGATTTCCAAGCTCCCAGGAACTAGAAAGGATGGAAATTATGTGATTATTGTCAATTCAATTCAAATAGCTAAAAAGGATGGAATACCGTATGTGCTTGTATCTTTAGTTGTGTTGGTGATATTTTGGAATGTATAATATTATATTATCCTCACTTAATGTATTTGCTTGCACCCTTTTGGTTTGAACGGTGATCATGAGGCGCACCATTGGTTGATCATGGTCACTTCCTTTGCTGCTGCTCAGAGAGTAGTTATGATGGTACGCCAGAATTTAAGTCAATCTATTAATCCAACAAAGGGAATTATTTCCACCACTTTATTCAATAAATAAGTAGTACTGGTATCCCAAATGTTCACATAATGAGTTTGTATACTTAGTGTTGACTTTGACTTCGTGAACAGCATGTTGAAATTAAGAATTGGACTGAATGTCCAGTTGAAATACTGTGCAGAGACTTAATTTGTAGAGTATGTTGACTATTTTTGAATGTCAACACCATGAATTGGTGCATTGCATGCTGACTGTATATTTTTAAAAATTTAAATACACAGCACAGCAACAGGCCCTTCTGGCCACAAGCTCGTGCTGCCCAATTACACCCAATTAACCTACAACCTCCGTATGTTTTGAAGGATGGGATCCCACACAGATACCACAGATATGCCATGATCTTATTGAATGGCGGAGCAGGCTCAATGGGCCATTTTTGGCCTACACCTGTTCCTACTTCCTATACAAACACCTTACAGACAGCGCCGGATTCAAATCCGAGTCTCTGGTGCTGTAACAGCGTTTCACTAACCTCTACGCTAACTGCTCGGTATGGCAGTTTGCATTTGTTTTGCTGTGTGTTCATCCTCTGACCCTGTGTGCATTTTATACTCAGAGGGGAAGCGTATCTCTGAATAAGCAGTCCTCAGCTTGATCTTGATGTCCCTCAGGCAAAAGAAGGAGGGAAATTATCCTTTAAATCATGAATTGCAGTCTTGCCAGCCTTGGCACTGCTCACAAGAGCAGTTATTTTCGCAAAGTTGTGTTTTATTACACAGCACAGCACATGATGGAAACAAAATAAAATCAATTAAGATGTGCTATTGAATGTATCATTTCCTAATAAATAGACAAAGGAGAGCTTAAAGAAGTCATTAAATGGGAAATTAAGCCCTGGAGCAACATTTCAATCTGTGATAAATATTGTAAATGTTAATTTATGCTATATGAACTATATATAGAGAGACAAAGCAAAAATATTCCTCTATTTAGTCTTCCAAAACACCCATCTTTTCTTCTGTGTTTTCAAAAGACAAACTCCTCACCATTATCTAAAACTTAAGATGATCAAAATATTAATTTAACTCATTCAGTGCACACAATTTCATACTCATAAACATTGCTGGTATTTTCTGGAAAAATTATTAGACTCAAAGTTGTCAAATTTTGAAAAAAAATTTATGGGGCTGAAAGAGTGACTTTTTTTCAGCTGGTGGGGAAATTTGGATAAAAGACCAGAATCCTATATTAAAAGCCTGAACAATTAGGAAAGACTTCTTAATGCAAAATATTGAACTCAGTATCATGAAATGTAGTACAGTAAAATCCCCATAATCCGGAATTCAAACAACTAGCAACCTACAGCAACCAGCAAAACAATTGCGGAAAATAAATGTTAAAAAAAATGAAAGTTTAAAATTAGCACCCCTGAACGGTCAGTTCGCCAATCACTCAATGTACAAGTCTCAAAGCATCTGGGAAATTCACTTATCCAGCAACTACCATTCCCCATAGGTGATAGATATCGAGGTTTTTGCTGTAGATGTTTGCTGAATTTCTAATTTTAAATCTACAATAATCTTTTCTATTTGACAAGGGTTTCAAAGGTAAAAGTGCTACTCTATTAGAATTAAAACAGAATTCGCCTGCGATCTCATTAAATGATAAAGCAAACTCAAGGGGCTGAAAGCACTCCTCCTGTTCTTGTGTTTCAATTCTATTCTTGTGTGGAAAAGGGGAATAATTTATTGAAGGTTCCATCTAGTTCCAGTGTGACAGATTATAGATATGTTTTTGGGAGATAAATTGGGGCAGGTTTTTTAGTATAGATCACATACAAACACTTTAAAACAGATCTTATTTAAAATGCTGGAGCTCTGCTCAGGCTTGTCAGTCTAGCACCAAGAGCCTTTGCAAAAGCTTTGGAGAGGGCTCAAGAGACTTCACTAATGGATTGTTGTTTACAAAAGGGCAACAAATCCAAGAACTCGTCGGAGCCACAGACTGTCTGGAGTGGAACTTGCTGTTCTACAAGGGTCAAGTGATTTTGCAAGCAGAGAGAGTAAAACAGGCTTTCTCTCTGAGAGAGAGAGAGAGAGAGAGAGAATTCACTTCGGCAGTTTACAGTCAGCAGCAGCAGCTGGGACTGGAACATGACAAGCTGGCAAGCTTGTGGAAAACCCCATTTTGGAAGACGGGTTGTGACTGCTTACTTCTGCTTGGTCAAAGCCCTTGTGGTTCATACAAGAGGAGAGGACTGGCTGCCTAACGTTTCACTTGATATAAGAGAAACAAAAAGGAACTCTGGTGACCTGAAAGAAAGAGGTTATCATCTGGAGAACCCTGAGGGGGCAAGTTTCTTCAGCAAGACACTAAAGAGGCTGGTTACAAGGAATCAGTTGTGGGTGTCCAGCAAACAAAAAATCTCTCTCTGAAAACAGACAAGAACCTTCCTGAGTGGTAACCATTTATCTTTTAAGCTCCAAAGGCTGGTGAACTTCATAAATGTTAAATTCTGTGCACAGTATAAGAACTACCTGTAACCAGTAAACTTGTAGAAATGAGAAGTGAGATTGGACTGTGAATCAAAGAACTTTTCTGAACTTATACACACATTACATACACGTGCACTTAGAATTAGAAGGGGGTTAAGTTAAGTTAGTTAAGTCAATAGTAATAAGGTAAAGTTTGATCCTGTTTTCATGTTTAAAGATAATTAAAGGCAACTTTTGTTTAAGTAACCATTTGTCTTGGTGAATATCTATTGCTGCTGGGTTTTGGTGTCCTCTGGGCTCGTAATACCAGTGTAAGATATTCAATGATTAACTATCGAAATCTTATAAAGGAGAAAGAGTGATGCTTGTGAAGATGGAGAAAAACCATTTCGTCTGGCTGGAGAGTCTGGAACATGGGGAAATGTCTAAAGAATACTATTGAGCTTTTCAGGGCTGATGATAAAAAAATAGTTTTCCATCGTGGAAATCTGGAACCCTCCACCCTAAATGAAATGTCAAAACTAGGATTTTGGTAGCCAGGGATGTTGAGGGCTATGGAATCAGATCAATTTGCCACAATCAGGTTGACTAGTGGACTGGCTTGAGGAGCTGAATGCCCTACTCTCGCCCCGATTTTTTTGTGAATGACTGTAAATAAAATCTGAGACCTTAGAGTCTCAATATTCATTCCACTGAAAAGGACAAAATGGGAGCTATAACATTTTCTTTCAGAGAGTAATAAAGGGTCCAAAGCTGAATTGATCCAGTCATTTGTTAGTAGGATCAGTAAGCAAATTGACTCACAAAAGCCCACGCGCACACACACACACAAACACAAAATCCTCTCCTCCCCTCTTTTTCTCATACACACACTATCCCTCTCTCTATCACTCATGCTCATACACAAACTTTAAATCTTTGCAATCTCTCTCACACATACTTACATGCACAGACACACACACTAACTCTCTGCTCTCTCACAGACATACACACACACACCATCCCTGCCACTACCTGTGTCTCTCTTGTTCTCTAGTACACACACACACACACACACACACACACACACACACACACACACACACACACACACACACACACACACACACACACACACACACACTCTTTTAATGCACTCCTGTCTCACACACCATTCCTTTATCTCTGTGTGTTTCTCTTTTCTATATCTCTCTCACACACGCGCGTACGCGCACACACACCCTCCTTTTGAATTGCTGCTGAGACATAAAATAATGGAGATAAAAATCCTTAGGCTGTAGAATGAAGCAAGTTCAGAATATTGAATGCAGACACATTTCAGTGCCGGGGGCTGGATTTGGAGCCTGAGACCCACTGAATCTACCAACTCTCCAACATTAAGACCTATTTTACATCCGGCTGCACTTCAAAGTCACAGCTGTGTATAAATTTTATGATATAATATAAAATGCTGTTAGGGTAAATTACATCAGCCTATCTGACATTTACAGGATATATAAACAGTGCGTTATTACCCCAGTGATCATGTACCTCAGTGTATGTATTGGAGAGGGGGGTGGGAGAGAGTGAAAGAAAGCACAGAGGAGGAGGAGGAGCAATTGCAGCAAAGAATTCTCTCCACTTTCTCTACTACCAGTGATGTTCTGGTGGGATTGGAGAGAATGGGAACTTCTGTGTTCTTAAAGCAACAAATCTGCTAGGATATACTATATAAAGACCAGGGTAACAGAAGATTGTCTCAGCTACAGATGTGTCAGGTGTGGGCATGCCAAGGCAGGCTTCTTCCTTGTGTTGAAGAAACTGGCATTGTCTAAGAATACAATGATTCAGTAACTGATTTCAGATAAGAATATGTGTTTTTGTTGAAATATATGTAGAAACCTTTTTATATCTGCCAGGTTAGCATTTGATTCACTATAATCTATTGATTACTTTGGCAGGGAACAGAGCTATGGATAATGGGGAAAACCCTTGTTTTTCACTGCTTGCACAGTTTCAGCCCTTTTCATTTAAGATCTTCCTCCATAATTGCTCCTTCATGCTTCCTTTGCCAGTCACACAGTTTGAATGAAGTCAGAGTAAATTGAGATGTTCAGCAATTTCTCAGTCCTGTTTCCCTCTTACATTTAATTTTTTTTTATGTTGTTGCAAGAGTCTCTGAAGAAACCTCTTATATTTGTAAACTTTGGGTGATTACTTTTGTCAGCTTTGACTCAGTGATTGGCACTCTTAACACTGAATCAGAAGGCTGTGGATTGAAGATCTATTTGATAGTTCTAAATACGTAATCCAGCCAAAATCTCTGGTGCAGTTTAAAGTGAGACTGCACTGTTGAAGGTGCTGGCATTCAGATCAGATATTTAATTTGGTTTTAATGATGTATGTTAATGGTTTGAATTAAATATAGGTATAATCATTAAGAAATTTGCAAATGATGCCATAATGGGTTAGTAGTCAGAAAGAAAATGAGAGGTTAAAGGAAAAAAATGAATGGGTTTGCCAGGAGGTAATTAAAATAGCAAATGAGATTTAATCTGGTGGGGTATGAGTTATTGTATTTTGGTAGTGCAAACAATCCATGAAATGTGTAATCACTTGTAGAGTACAAAATGTAGACCTTGGAGTGCAAAGCTACAGGTCCCTGAAGGTATCAAGATGATAGATAAGGTAATTAAGTTGACATGAAGGATATTTACCTTCATCAGCTGAGAAGAGTATGAAGGTTAACCCCAGAATAATACTATGTTGACCATGACGGAAATACTCTGAATGGTACAGATCACCAAATTCCACAAAGGGTATAGCAGACAATATAGAAGAGATTCATGAGGAAGTTGCCAGGGCTGGGTATATTGCTTAGGCATATTGAGGTGCATAAAATTACCCAGAGCCTCAATAAGATGAATAGAAAGGACATGTTTTCTTTAACAGGGTAGTCAGCAAATGGAGAACTTAAGGCAGGAGAATTTGAGTTGAAGAATTACCATATATTTTGGTATATAAGTCAAGTCGTGAATCTCAAAAAATGCGGTCGACTTATATGCCAGATATACTTTTGAGACCTTAAATTCAGCTCAAAATCCAATCCATGCTGATTTGATGTATGTCAGCCCATGAAAAAAAACATTTGGCGTATAAGTCAACCCATGAAAAGCTAACCCGGCATATAAGTTGACCCTTGAAAAACCAAACAAAACCCCAACTGTGACAGATTTTCATTGAGATTTTTAATTGAACACAACAACACAATTAGAACACTTCAAAATCACTCTTGCTCTGAGGTAAAGATGGCAGCAAGCACATCCCTACTCTCACTGTTTAAACAGTCATCATATGGGTCCCAGTCCATCTCTGATGAGGCAGTTTCAGCTTTGTCATTAGTGTCCCACAAAAAAATCATCTTTCATGCCATCAACTGCACAAGAGATACCACACTTTTTAATTGATTTTGTCACAGTCTCTGCTTTAACTTTGTCCTGCGCCTTGAGCACAAAGTTACACAGCACATCAAGTAATGCAGCATGCACTGCCCCACCTTTTGCAAACAACTTTTCTGCACTCTACATCTATGTATTCCATTCCTCGCGCACATGGTCTTTGAATGGCTTGATCAAGCAGACATTGAGAAATTGCAATATAAAGATCAAACCACCCCGGGATAACCGCAATGTAAGTATTACGTAGTGCTAATCTACTTTTAATTTTCTCAGTTAAGTAACTCAAAAACATATCCCAGACCAGCAAACTCCGTTCTTTGCATAAACTGCCTGTTCCACATATTGTCTATCCATAGTTTTACACCATTTTCATCCATCCATCGTTTTTATGAAAATGTACAAAAATACCTGCAGGTTATTTCATTTTCAGTTTAATTTTGCATTTGAAGATGACCATGGGTTTACCATGTGTAATAGCACCATGGTAAACCTGATCCTTTCATGGCCTGTACTTCTGGTTTGCAATGTTTTAACACCTTTCCATTCCACTGTTCTATTGCCTATCATGTCAAAATCCATGGGGATTCCTCCATGTTTCTGATATTTGCAAATACAAACTGGTGTTTCTGCCAGTTACGTATAATAAACTGGTGAAAACATACAACTTTATGATCAAGATCTTTTGGTAGATTTTGTGTAATTTTTGTTTTTTGTTGTAATACCAGATTTTTCCTGTTCACAAAATGATTGCACCAGCCAACTGTAGCCTCAAAATCTTTACTGAGGTTTAGGTGCGACTTGGCCCACTGTAGTGCAGATGTTCTTATTTTATTTTGGGTGATTATGTAGCAATCTTGCCTCTGTCACATACCCATTCTGTAATGTGATTTTCCAACTCTGGCCAATGAGTGATTCCTTTTCTCAACAAATATTGCCTTTTTGTTATTTTTCTTAAAGTCTCTTCTTTCTTCTTCCAATCTCTTCTCATATTTATCACATTTTCTTCAATGGGCGCAGTTGTTAGTTTTCTTGGCCATTTCTATCACTTTCAGTTTAAAACTCACTTCATACTTTCATTACTAGTTGTGTCGATGGACCCTCCATGATGGCAATCACCTCCAGCTAATGCCCAGCAAATCAATCCGCACGATCTTTGGGGTGGTCGACGTATACGCCGGTCAATGGCCCATCTCAGACATCATGATCTTTGGGGATTGACATATGCCAATCAACAGGAAAACTCAGGCATCCAGAAAATTGTGGTCGACTTATAGGCTAGATATACAATAAAATCCTTAAACTGAGGCCGAAAAATGGGGGTTGACATATGCTGATTGATTTATTTGCTGAAATAGACGGTAATCTTTATCCAAAGCATAATTGGGGTCTGCATCTCTGTTTAAAGGGTGATGAAGGAAGAAACCAACAACATTTAAAAAGTACTTGAATAAGTTCTTGAAATGTCATTCTCCATAAATTGGGAATTGAATAGTGGGATTAACCTAAATAGCTCATTTTCAGTGGGGATATCAAGATGAGCCAAAATGTGCTGCAGACTTCGAGGAGGCTTTGTTTGATAGGCTGCACTTAACAAATTTTTCCAGAGCAGTAGGTTGGTAATCTCTGGGATTTTCCACTCCAGGTTTCTCAGTCATTGATTATTTGTTGGAATCAAATTGTTAAGATTTTGAGACAGCAAGAACAATGGGGAGAGAACTATGGCTGAAGACAAACTGTAGGCACTTATGGAGAGGTAGTAGAGCAGGCATGAGAAAATTTCTGTCCCTGTCACTACTTCTCAGATCCTTCTTGTTTTTATGTTCTTGAAATTTGAGCTGACTGCCAGACCTGTAGAGTTATATTCCTGAAGCAAAGAAAACCATTCTTGATTGGTTTAATGTTGAATACAGATGGAAAAATATGTGGCTTACTGAATGCATATATGGGACAGTTGAGAGCTATGCAATTTCTTCCTGCCACAGTCAGAAATCAGCTCATTTCACCAATATCTCTCTTTCCTCTCCATTATCGTTACATTTCAATGTTCAATGCATTTATGAAATAATTCTACTTTTTATGCCTCTTTCACTCACTGTGAGTCTATTTCTTGCATTAATTATCTGCATGAAGAAATGTTTATAGAATTCTATTGTAAATTTACATTTAGCTAGTTTTAATCCAGATTAACATTTTCCAATTCCCTCATAAATCTTAACCCACAAAAAATGGAATGGAATCTCATAGTATGGCCTCAGAAGAAGCTGCTGAAGCAGGGGTCAGGTGAAAAAGAATACAAAGATAGATTGATTTAATCACATCAATGGAATTAAAATAAATAGATAGACAGATTATCTATGATTGAATTGAGCGTTGAAATAGTTTCAAAAACAGTGGCCTTCTGTTGTTCCTATTTTGAAACAGACTTCAAAATCACCTCTTACCCTCATTCTCATCATCACTGTAAAAGTCATGTGAATTAACCGCTTACAATAAAAGTCTTGGTGTGAACCTCTGGCCTGTGTTGAGCTGAGTGATCTCAGGCAAATCAACAACTGGTAATCCCCACTCAGCTCTGTGCTGATGGAGGGGAGAGTTCTGTGAGGATTAATGCTCCTGATCATAAATGAATCCGCCTCCCCTAATAATTAATGATATTTGGAAAACCATTCAGTGTAAGTAGTTCCTGGTCATTCCTTTCTGTGCTTGAAACCACACAGAATATTGTATTTCTCTCCTTCCTTGTTCCCATTTCAAATGCTGGTGTGCCCTCCCTCCCTTATCTGCTATGGGATTGTGCTCCTCTCTTTCTCTCTCTCTCTCTCTCTCTCTCTCTGCCCCTCCCCCACCCCACCATTTTGTTCAGACACCTGCCCACATTTTGTCACTACCTTGATGAAGGGAACAAGCTCAAAACTATGGTTATGTATCTTTATCCTTGTTCTATAAAGTAGTACATTGTTTGGCCTGCTGAGTTTCTTCAGTATTCTGGTTTTAGTTCAACTACGGTGTCTGTAGACCTTGGTGTTTTACTTCAGTTCCCCTTCCTTTAGTTAAATCAAACGTTTTTTTAATTCCTGAGGTTTTAAGCCAAGGTTGAATTGAGTGGGGTCCTGTGAGGAGGCACAATGTCCCCGACTTCTCCTCATTCATGAGAAATAAACAAAGGACAAAGAAGTTCCACAAATTATATTAAGTCAGTGAGCTTGAGAACATGAGCTTGGGTAATTAATCTGGATTCATCCCATCTTTTTGTAATGTATGTCAGCTCAATCTGATATTTGCTTTCTCTGCAATGCCAATGCTCTGTCACCAGATGTCACTTATTTGGTGACTGGATCAAGAGACATCCTAGTGGTGAAGCATCTTCCAACATGAGACAGGCTCTCTTGATCTGCTTCTCTTGAGGCTCATTTGTTTGGAGTTTAAATGTGGATGAACATATTTTAATTGGGCATAACTCACATTTACAACATATATGATGATTTCATATCCATAAAATTTTTAAAAATGAGATTTTTGAGGATTTTGGATATGGAGGTTACAAGAACGCTGGAGGCAGTGACATCTAAGGAGACGGTGGGATCCACAGACATTCAATGTACCTGAAGGGGCTCACTTCTGCTTCTCTTTTTTTTTGTCTTAGAAGGGGTCCTGCTAGTGGCACCTCTTTGTGCGCAAAGTAAACAGATTTTGTACATGATAATACAGAAACCTTGAAAGAAAATTGAGATGCATCAGAATCCAAGCCTTCTGTGGAATCTAATTTACATCAAAATCTGCAATATTTTAATCAATGAGAATAGTTTGCAAAGTCCAGAATTTGTTGGTCCTGAAGTATCAATTCCATTTTATTATTTCAATTTCTGACCTCTGCTTCTGCAGAGGTGGGTTTAACCAAACAACAGATTATTTCCTTTTCCAGCCTTCATAGATTGTTCTCCTCAGTTGTTCAGAAATTTATTCATAACCTGACCGCAAACCTTCAGTTTAAGTAGAGTGGATAAGTTTTAACTTAGGGAGCAGGCTTGAAACATTGGTCACATATTTCTGCTTCCTATCGATGCTACGGGACCTGCTGAGTTTCTCCAGCATTTTTCTGTACTTACTAAAATTACAGCATCTGCAGATGTTGTTGTTTCACCCCTACTTACATACTTTGTAAGATCATGTTGTGGGTGAGAGGAAGAATTATTAAAATATTTCTCCAAATATGTTGCAAGAATGCAAAACTTCAAGATAATTTACAACCTTTCATAATGTCAGGCTATCTTAAAACATTTTCAGATAATTCAGTACTTCTGTCATTTGATAATGACCAGATCATCTGTTTTTAGGCTATAGTTAAGGGATAACATTAGCCAAGACATAATCAAAAGATATAGCTTCTAAATTTGATGATCTCAAAGATGCTCTGTGGTTCATAAGGGATTACTTAAGGTGGTATGTAAGTGGAAAAAAAGGTTGAGAACTACTGGCACAAGCAAAGCACAAAAGGATGTGAAAACACAAGCTCCTGGAAATAATTAGCAGGTCGGACAATATCAGTTAAAAGGGAAGCAGCTAACAATTTAGATCTGAACAATGAACTCTGTTTCTCTTTCCACAACTGCTGCTTGGTCTGTTCAGTACTTCCTGCATTTTCTGTTATTATCTCAGATTTTCAGCACTCATAATTTAAGGTTAGGAGAATGAGCAAAGATCTGGCAAGGGAGTAAATTATCTGGCAATGAAAAAAATGTGAATTTGTACAATTTGATAGAAAAAAAATCATATCAAATGCATAGTATGTAAAGATGAAAGATTGCTGACATCTGAGATACAGAGAGATCTGAGCATCCAAGTGCATAGATTGCAAAAGACTAGTATACACGTATTGAAATACATAAGAAAGCAAACAGGTTATTATTTTTGTGAAGAGAACTAAAAGTATGGAGATTATGCAATGGTGAGACCACCATCTGGAATACCGAGTCCATTCTTGGTATCCCTATTTAAGGGAGGTTGTTACTGTATCGAAGATGTTTACTAGAATGACGGGTAGTCTTCCAAGGGAATGTTGAGCAAGCTGAACTTGTATTCACAAGAATGGTGAAGTGGGGTGGTTGATTCTCTTGTAAAAGAATCTAGAACTAATAGTCACTAAAAAAAGTTTTCCCATTAAAGACAGAAGGGAGATGATACTTTTTTCTCTCTGAGGGTCATGAACCTTGAACTGTCTTCCTGATAGAGCATTGGAATTGGCCTCTTTGTCATTTTCTAAGATAGAGGTGGACAGGTAAGCAAGTAAGAGAAAGATACCAGGGTAAACAGAAGTGCAGAGTGGAGTTTAAATTCTGCTATGATTATTTTCCATGACAGAGCAGGATTGAGAGTGTGCAGCCTGTTCCTGCTCCATATTCATATGTTTGCATGTAATTTCCATATTTCTTAATGACAGAGGAAACTGTTCTGTTGACCTTTTGAGTCAATGCCTGTTCATGGACTAATCCTGTTCCCTAATAGCATGGTTAACATACCAGTTAGCGCAACGCTATTGAGGCACCACTGATTAGGACCATGGTTTCAATCCCGTGCTGTCTGTAAGGAATTTGTATGATCTCCTTGTGTATGCGTGGGTTTCCTCTGGAGGCTCCAGTTTCCTCCCACCATTCAAAATGAACCGAGGGTTTTAGGTCAATTGGGTATAATTGGGCGGCATGGGCTTGTGGGCCGAAATGGCCTGTTACCATGCTGTAGGTCTAAATTTAAATTTAAAAATATAAAAGTTAAATTTAAATTGGAAATTTTAAAAATGAATTTTCCCTTTAACCTCCTTTTTACACACTGCCAAGCCCACCTACATGAGGGACAGTTTAGAATGGCCAATTAACCTATCGACCTGTGTGTCCTTTGGCATATGGGAAGAAACTGGACCACCCTCAGAAACCCACATGGTCATACAGAGAAGGTGAAAACTCCATGAGCAACACAACAAATTAGGGTTAAATCAAGGTGGTGGGAACTTTGAGGCAGCCACAATTCTGGTCCTTTTTTTTTTAAATTGTAACTTGTATTGAATAACCTCCACCTGAGAGGGCATATTGTGTTCAGTGTAGGTTCTCACCATAAAATCAGCACCATGTTGCATCAGAATGTTACCGAAGATTGTTTTCAAGTCACTAAGTGCGATATAAACACACAATTTACTGATTCTTAGGTGCTAGCACTTCACACTGATCTCTAAAATGCCATGTTCCAGTCATTGCTCTGCCATTGATTGTACGAAAAATGCACTCTGCTTCCCAGATCCAGATTTCACTCACTGCCCTGAAAACACTGAATTCCACTATCATTGGTACTTCCTAGTGTCACGCAGAAGCCGAGATTGATGACTTTTATTTGCCGGAAGAATCAATGATAATGCACCAAAGGCTGCTAATTAGAGTTGAGGTGCAGACTAGCTATGATTGAATTGAATAGTTTTCACCTGTTTCTACACATATAACACACATTCTGCCATCTACTCTTCCTGATTCCACCCAATCCATTATCTGCTCCATGTTGTTACTATTAGTCAGTCCAAGGAGGGGTTGAATGGGTCAGGGGGTGCCTCTGTGCTTGACTTCCGTTGCATGCGTATTGTAATGCCCTCACTGAAGTCTTGTGATGCAACTGTTGCAGACTAAAGTATTAAATTGTACCTCATTGCTTATGCACACCTTTAGACCTACTGTTGATTTATTCACCATCTTGTATATATTACATCAAATTAATTGATTATATAAAGAACATTAGGTTGTGCTGTTTTCTGAGTGATTATTTTACAGCACCAGTCTACAGTATTTTCTAAGGCTCATAAACCCTGAAATATCTATTTACATATATTTGAAAATGCTTTTTTTTAGCTTTAACAAGCTTGTGTATTAAAAACAATATAGTTTTTGCTGCTTCTATTTCAGTGATTTTTGTCAGCAAGCACTGTCTGTCCAGGATCTCACCCTCGTCACTGTCTGAATCATATTTATAATAATATGATTTACTCGGAGATTTAGCACAGGAGACTGAGGTGCCTTGGATCACAAAAGGAAACAAACAGCACCACCAATTGGAAATGTTGAAATATTACATACTTAATATATAAAGAGAGCGGGAGGGTTACTTTAAAAAGGCCCTAAGAATTGGAGCAGAATTAGGCAGTTCAGCCCATCGAGTCTGCTCTGGCATTCAAATCATAGATGATGTATTTTTCCCTTCAATCCCTTTCTCCCCATAACCACTGACACACTTACAAATCAAGAACCTAAAACCACTACTTTGAAGATACTTAATGACGCTGCCTCTACGTCATATGTTCCACATATGTACGACCTTGGCTCAAAAGATTTATCATCATCTCCGTTCTAATAGATCATTCATTTATTCTGAGGCTGTGCCCTCTGGTCCTAGACTCTCCCATCATTGGAAACATCATCTGCTTGTCCATTCTATATAGCCCTTTCAATATTCAAGATGTTTCAATGAGATTCCCCTCTGCCCCACCCTGACCACCTCATCCTTCTAAACTCCAGCAAGCACAGGCTCTTGAAATGTTAAACCATGAATCTCTGTGATCATTCTCTTAAGCCTTTCCAGACCCTCTCCAACACTAGCACATCCTTCCTTAGATATGTGGCCCAAAACTGCTCACAATACTCTTGTCTGGCCAATGCCTTTTAAACCTCGGCATTACATTTTTGCATTTATATTCTAGTCCTCTCAAATGCTAACATTGCATTTGCCTTCCATACTATTGACTCAACACGCAAGTTAACCTTTAGGGAATCCTGCACTAGGACTCCCAAGTCCCTTTGGTCCTCCACTTTCTGAATTCTTTCTCCATTTACCAAACTGAATAACCACACATTTCCCTATGTTGTATACCATCTGCCACTTCTCGGCCAATTTTCCCATCCTATCCATATCCCTCTGGAGACTCCCTATCCATCCATCCATCCTCCACCTATCTTTGTATCATCTGCAAATTTAGCTACAAAGCCATCAACTCCATTATTTAAATTATTTACATACAGGGTGAAAAATAGTGGCCCCAACACCTATGAAAAAAAACAAAGAAATTACATTAATATTGTGTCTTCCATGGCATCACGTTGTCTCATTGTGCTTTACAGCCAAGTTTGTAATGTAGTCATGAACAAAGTACTGGAAATATGGCAGACAATAAACATACAGCAAGATCTCACAACATAGCAAGGTAATAATGAAGAAACAATTAAGTTTTTCATCAATTTTGAGTGATGAGAATTGAGCAGGAAACTGGCAAAATTCCCCTGCTCATTGCTATAATTGTGCATCTATTGGAGGGCTTCTCGGAAGGGCCAGCATACCCTCAGTATTTCAGCATAATGTGTACCTAGATTTTTCAGCTCAAGACTCTGGAATGGAATCTTCTGACTCAAGGAAGAGAGTACTATTTACTGATTTATGGCTGACATGAGAAATTACACTAATGTATTCCCTTAATGTCTTCATAAGAAGTACTTTATTGGGTAGGTTAGACTACTGAGTTAATTAAGTGTCATTTTAAATAAAAAGTAATTTCCTACTTCAGCTGCTATTCAGTTTAGGTCAGTGGTAGAATCCTTGCCTTTGGTTCAACAGGCGTTTGATTTAGTCCCCATTTCTTGGTCAGTAGTTCAGGGCAGAAGAGAGGCCTCAGCTTTTGGATGAAATTCATTGATGAACAATTCAATTGAAACTATTTGATTGAACTATTTGAAGTGGAGCAGAATTGTGGCCGAGCCAAAATTTTTTATCTCAACTCGAACCAATAGCACGTTTGCTGATTTTTGGAAATTTGTTGTGTACAATTTTTCTCTCACCTTTGTCTACTAGCTACAGGAGCTCATGTTTATAAGTAATTTCAGTGCTGGGAATTTTTATCTCAGCAAGACCTCTAGTTTAGCAGTTTGTTCTATTTTTAAGATTATTTTATTAATGATCTATTGTTGCTCAAAAATGCTAATCTTTAAATTATTAATTACTTATTCTTAAATTTTCACTTTATGTCACCTTATTTCTTCGGTCACCTCTAATGAGTTTTATGGATGGACAAATTGAGAAGATTGCAACAAATGGGTCCATTTGCTCCATCAGGCCTTGGAATGATCTTTGCAAATATTTATCTAATTTTCTTTTGGAAGTTACTGTTGCATCTTTCAGATGGTGCAGTCAAAAATCACAACATCTGACTGCATTTTAAAAAATGCCAACTCATCTCACCCCTTGTTATTTCACCCAAAATCTGAGTCCACTGATAACCCACCCTTCTAACATTGGAAACAGATTTTTTGCATATAAAAAAATCCAGAATTCTAAGCAGCAGTATTACATCTCCTCTTTTTCAATGTCAGGAAAACAACCCAACTTTTTGTTTCTCTGTGTTTTCTTCAAGCATTTCTAGTAAATTTTTTCCAAGGTTTCAGCGTTTTTACTAGAGTGCCTAGAATGCACCATAATATCCCTGCTCAGGGGTATTAAGTTTAACGGAACTAGTTTGTTAAGAATCCCTTATAAATGGAACGAAAGTCACCTGTTGCAGAAAAATCAATGAAGGGGGATTACATTTTAAATTGAATTTTCAGAACAGGTTATTCCATTGGCATTCATTTTTCTTCTCCAAATCTATTCATTTGCAAGACAGTCTTATATTTTGACCAAAAGTGATGCTAACAGTTAATAGTTATATTTGTGAGAACAACTTGAACAAGCATCAGATCTTCTTAAGTCTCAAGTGCTGCTGATATGCTTTTTATTTCCATCTTTTTATTGGTGTTAACATATGCAAAATGCATAGATACATATGATAATAACAATAAAGTAGATTAATATCAAATTACTAGTAACAAGTAACAGTAAACACGGCACATATGAACCCATGTTATTAAATGGAAAGAAAAAAGAAAAAGAAGAAAAAAAGACATATGTTCCTAATCTAAAAATCAAACCTTCCCCTATGAGAGTTACTGGCCAAATTAAAGAGTCCATGACTGATAGTAATATTTATGGGGTCATGAGAAAAAAATACCAAAAATGATTGATTTACAAGTTTTGAAAATAATTAAGCAAAGGAGCCCAAAGAGAAAGAAAGTTAAAATCCATCGAGGTAGTAGAACATCTAATTTTTTCTAGAGACAGACATGCCATCACATCCGATAATCACTGAGTATGAGTGGGAGGGACAGCATCTTTTCACCTCAGCAAAATGGCTCTTGAAATGAGGGAAGATTGTGAAATAGTATTAAATCCATTGGCCCACTCACACCAAAAATAGCAATAAAAGGACTAGGAGTCAAATGAATATTAAGAACTAAGAATGAAGAACAAAATGCACTTTGCCAAAAATTAAAGAGAAGGGAATAACCAAAACATATGATACAAATTACAGTACCAACTCCAATTATCCAAAATGGTCAAGATTGGGCCTATGTTAGATAAATGTTTTATTTCCGAGAACTGGTCATTTTTTAAAAATAGCCCAGTAGCAACAGCAAATCACCTGTATCAATATTTAAACAACAGCAAACAACAAGGGAAGGCTTTTTAAAATAATGTTTAATTCTCACCAAAAACTTGCTGGCCACCGCCGATCACCAAGACCTGCCAACCGTCACTGCCGATCCCCGACATGTCCCCACCGCTGCTGCTGATCTCCGAGGAGGCTTCCCAGGCTGGTGGAACACTCACTGGTGAGTCAGCGGGCTCCTGTCTCCCCAGTCAACGGAGCTCCCAATTCCTGAATCCCGACTCCGAATCCTCCCCTAGGCTGAGAGGAGGGTTCTGAGTTGGCATTGGGAGCTCTGGTGTGCCAAGGAGGGAAAAGTAGAGGAGGGAAGGGGAGGAAATGCCTCCCACTCCTACCTGGGAGGCCACTTTCCTTGATGATGCTGGGACAAGGTATTCTTCCGACCACTTGCAGCTGAAAGACAGTGGCGCGCAGTTTGAGAGGGAGAGTTGGAGAGAAAAGTCAATAGGGAAGCTAAAGAAGAAATGGAAAGAGAGAGGGGAGGGAGTTACCTGAAATGAGAACAATAATTGTTTTAATTTCATGTCAAGTGAATTTTTTTTCAACCTGTGAGGTCAGTTCAGCCTTATTCTGATTTGTTTCGGATATCCACATTATCCAAAAAAAATTTTTAATTCTTGGAAAAGTGTGCCTGATGAACTACTTTAAATTGTAATAACGAATGCCTAGCACAAAGTGAAGAGGAGTGGACATGTTTCAAAATAGAATCCCATGTAGTTTTAGCAAATGGTCATTGAAAATCTTGTTCCCATAATTTCTGAATGCCACCTACGGAACGAAGAAGTAATCCATAAAGGGCAGAAAGCAATCCTTTATTATTAGGTTTTAAATTATATATTTCCCAAATCAGATTAAAGTCTAAATCCTGAGGAAGCTTCAATGTTAAAGAATATAAAAAGCTCCTAATCTGGAGAAAATGAAAAAAGTGATGTTTGGGTATTTTAAATGTTATAGATAATTGTTCAAAAGATGCAAAATTTTGGTCAATATATAAATCTGAAAAAGAGTGGATACCCAAGATAAGCCATTGAGTATAAACAATATGTTGGACCGAAGGGTTTAAAAAAAAAAGTAATTGCATAGAATCGGACTAATCAGTAAGAACCTATGATAACCAAAATGTTTTCTGAATTGAAACCAAATTCTCAAAGTGTGTCTGACTACCAGATTATCAGTTAACTTAGAAGCTAAAAAAGGCAACGGTGCTCCAAGTATCGAGAACCTTTTAGTAGACTTGATCTCTAAGTCAATCCATCTTGAAGCACCTTGGTATTCGTTATAATGAATCCAGACAGTAATATATCTAATATTCACTGCCCAGTAATAAAATCTAAAATTAAGTACGGCCAAACCTCCATTTTAATATTCTGAAGAAAACTTTCTTAGAGGCGAGGATGCTAGTTTTTTAATATGCTATTCCAAAATGTAGGCATTTGATTGGGAGAACACAGAAAGCAATCTGCTTTCAGCAAGGTCCAACAAAAACTTGCCTTTTTATTGCGAGTTTAACATACCAAGATGCTTCACGAGGGTACGATCAAACAGAATTTGACAATGGGTTTTTGTCTAATTTTGGCATTGTGACAGAAAACATTGTTGACCAGTTGTTAGGGGATTTGCTGAGAGATGTCCACTTTTGCCAGCGTCACTGCTCAGAATCAGAATCAGGATTTATTGTCGTGAACATATCAGGAAATTCGATGTTTTGCGGCACCATCATGGCATCATACATACTATAACCATCTTACGACTTTACCATAAAAAATAAAAATAACAATAATAGTGGACGAAAGGCAAGGCAGTGTCTGGTTTATTGATTATTCTGATGTTCATTGATTAATCTAATGGCGGCGAGGAAGAACCTGTCCTTGTGCCGCTGAGTGCTCCTCTTTAGGCTCCTGTACCTTTTCCCCAATGGTAACAGAGTGAAGAGGGCATGGCCTGGGTGGTGGGGGTCTTTGAGGATAGGAGCTGCTTTTTTAAGAGACCACCTTATATAGATATCCTCGATGGAGTGAAGTCTGGTGCCTGTGATGTTGCATGCCGAGTTAACAACCCTCTGAGTTTATTCTTGTCCTGAGAGTTAAGGCCTCCATATCAGGCAGTGATGCACCCAGCCAGAATGTATTCCATGGTACAACTGTAGAGGTTTACGAGAGTCTTTAGTGACATACTGAACTGCCTCAGACACCTCACAAAGTAGCGCCGCTGGTGAGCCTTCTTTGAGCTGGAGAAGACTCCTGTTTAATTATTAATCAATAGGAAATCTTAATAATGTGTCTCATGCGATGTGATGGCATGAGGAGTAAAAATATTGCTGGTAAAAGTCATTGGAATGCAGTAGGTCAGTGTCTGATGAGCATGACCTGAATTGCTGTTGAATCACCGCACATATAATGGAAGTGATCACAGCTTCCTTTATCCTGTTATTGATATTATTAAGTTACAAAGCAGGTATCTTTGGCTTGGCTTCGCGGACAAAGATTTATGGAGGGGGTAAAAAGTCCACGTCAGCTGCAGGCTCGTTTGTGGCTGACAAGTCCGATGCGGGACAGGCAGACACGGTTGCAGCGGTTGCAGGAGAAAATTGGTGGGTTGGGGTTGGGTGTTGGGTTTTTCCTCCTTTGCCTTTTGTCAGTGAGGTATGAGGTATGGTGCCAGAGTATGGCACCAACCCTCTTTTCAATCTTCTTCAGCATGATGCTGAACCAAGCCATGAAAGACCCCAACAATGAAGACGCTGTTTACATCCGGTACCGCACGGATGGCAGTCTCTTCAATCTGAGGCGCCTGCAAGCTCACACCAAGACACAAGAGAAACTTGTCCGTGAACTACTCTTTGCAGACGATGCCGCTTTAGTTGCCCATTCAGAGCCAGCTCTTCAGCGCTTGACGTCCTGCTTTGCGGAATCTGCCAAAATGTTTGGCCTGGAAGTCAGCCTGAAGAAAACTGAGGTCCTCCATCAGCCAGCTCCCCACCATGATTACCAGCCCCCCCACATCTCCATCGGGCACACAAAACTCAAAACGGTCAACCAGTTTACCTATCTCGGCTGCACCATTTCATCAGATGCAAGGATCGACAATGAGATAGACAACAGACTCGCCAAGGCAAATAGCGCCTTTGGAAGACTACACAAAAGAGTCTGGAAAAACAACCAACTGAATGAAAAACCTCACAAAGATAAGCGTATACAGAGCCGTTGTCATACCCACACTCCTGTTCGGCTCCGAATCATGGGTCCTCTACCGGCACCACCTACGGCTCCTAGAACGCTTCCACCAGCGTTGTCTCCGCTCCATCCTCAACATCCATTGGAGCGCTTACATCCCTAACGTCGAAGTACTCGAGATGGCAGAGGTCGACAGCATCGAGTCCACGCTGCTGAAGATCCAGCTGCGCTGGATGGGTCACGTCTCCAGAATGGAGGTCCATCGCCTTCCCAAGATCGTGTTATATGGCGAGCTCTCCACTGGCCACCGTGACAGAGGTGCACCAAAGAAAAGGTACAAGGACTGCCTAAAGAAGTCTCTTGGTGCCTGCCACATTGACCACCGCCAGTGGGCTGATATCGCCTCAAACCGTGCATCTTGGCGCCTCACAGTTTGGCGGGCAGCAACCTCCTTTGAAGAAGACCGCAGAGCCTACCTCACTGACAAAAGGCAAATGAGGAAAAACCCAACACCCATCCCCAACCAACCAATTTTCCCCTGCAACCGCTGCAATCGTGTCTGCCTGTCCCGCATCGGACTTGTCAGCCACAAACGAGTCTGCAGCTGACGTGGACTTTTTACCCCCTCCATAAATCTTCGTCCGCGAAGCCAAGCCAAAGAGAGAAAAGATGAGGTATGGTGAAAGACCAGAAATGGTTGTATATGTATGGAGAGTAGCATTAAGATTGCTCAAGGTCAAAATGTATGCATAAAGCAAAATTTGCATTTGACGATGTTTTTGGAGTCTTTTGATCTTGTAACTAGCAGCTTTGATGAAGACAAACCAGTTGTTGTGATGTATTTGTGTACCAGACCCCATGAGAACACATTCACTCCCCCATGGGCCTGCATAAAGTTTGCTATGTGTATTTAAGGCAGAAATAAATGCCTTTTAGATGTTCAGGGAATCAAAGGAAATAGTGGTATTGCAGAAGTGTAACACTGAGTTAAAATATCAGCCACAATCTCATTGAAAGGTAGAGTGAACTTGAAGGGCTAAAAAGTTCACTCTATCTTCTGTTTTGAATGTTCATTGGGGTATGTAGATTAGCAGGCAGTGTTTTCTGCAGATAGTGCAGTGAAAAGCCTGGGTGAACTGATCAAGATGGATCACATCCAGTCCATTCACTGCTTGTCCCTATAGTCACTGACTAATATTGATTCCAGGTGCTCATTCTGTTTTTAAAATTAAAAAGAGAAATACTGGAAGAACTCAGCCAGTCAAGAAGTATCCGTGAAAGAGAAATCAGTCAATTTCAGTTTAATGAGTCTTCCTCAGAATAGTTACTGAAGGAAGGTTAGGAAGACTGAGTTTCTTTCAGCTTCCAGCCTCGGTAGCTTTATTTGTTTTCCATCTTTTTTTTAAATACTTTCCTCATGGTTTTAAAATCTTTCCTAGAGGTTATATCTTCTTCTCTTTAACTTTCTGTAGGCTCGAATGCTCTGACATGCCTGTATCCTGGTCCTGGCCTCTTACAAAATACTGATTTGTTTCACTCCATCATTGGTAGGCTTGATTTTAGCTGCCTAACTCCTTAACACTGGTGTTTTTTCCCAAATCCTTTCCATCTCTCTGTGCCTAAAACTTCCATCCGTCACTCAGCTTTTGGTCAGCTATTTGAATAGCTTCCTGAGGTCTTTTTGATCGAAGATGATAACCTGAATCTTGCTCTAACTGGAAGGTTGGCAAACTGATTTTCCACTATTTTATATCATTCTGTTTCATCTTGAATCTCTTGTTGCCATTCAGACTGGTGGCTGTAATCCCTTACAAATTGGATTGATGCAATTAGAGGCCTGTTGTATCTGAAGGGCATGCAAACTAGAGGCTGGTATTACTAAGACTTAGCAAGAGGTCACAGCTTCAGATCACCTGTTACAGTATCACTGTGAGAAATGTGTTTACCTGTCCTAACATCTCCAATTGTTACGGTGCCATTTTTTTTCCAACTGTCCCATTGTGAAACATCCAAATATATTCCAAATGATTGCAGCATGCATTTATAAATTATTGTTGCTATAAAGGTGCATATGTTGGGCTTTCTACACATTGCAACATGATTTGCTCAATTATAAAACAACCATGACTATGTCAAAAATTGTGTTTTTTTAAATCTGAATTTTTATGAGTTTCATTTTGAAATTTTCTGAATTGTATTCCATCAATCAGGATGTTTTTAATTATTATTATCACTGGGTTTCAGTGACCAAAGCATCTAATGCTGTCTTTTGTGTCACTAGTTTCTTTTACTTCCTGCCCTGAGATCCTGCCCTGCAGATGAAAATTTAATTTCACTGGCTTTGGCCATGAGATGTTTCAGCAAAAGCTCATTCTTCATTTTTTGTTCAAATGATTCCTACTCAATCAACCTCTGATATATTGTGATGCTGTGATACTTTCCTTCTGTGACAAGGTTTGGAGTGCAGGAAATATCCTGTAATACTCTCAATAGGAGCTGTTGCACTAAACTTGCAACTAAAAATAAATCTGCTGAAAACCCTAAGGGCAAAGCATTATCTGAAAGCTGAAATCTTACTATCTAATTAAATGCCACATACTGTGGATGAAGATAATGCAGCCTGAACAGTGCCATTACTGGGCGATTTGGGATACTGGTTTTCTAACATTGTTGAAGGTGGTATTTCATCTTCACCCTCCTACTGACATCAAGCCTTTAGACACATGATTCAATCTCTCAAGATCTAAGCTGATATGGGATAGTGCCAAATAGAGGGCAGCTATTTTTGGAGGACAAGAATATTAGCTGATGTAGAGGTGATATTAGTAAGATATGGAACATCCTTTTGGCAAGAACATTTCATAAATATTCCAGATACTTGGAGCAAAAAAGGACTGGCATGGTGAATTTCATTCCAAAATGCTTTTCAGCCAAAGTTCTTTTGATACATTGTCATTGTTTGAAAGTTGGAAATTAAATTGCCTAATTTCCACAAATCATCTGCCATAACAGCAATGTGACAGTGATCTTGATAATCAACTAACAAAAATATAAATGCATTATAAATCTGAGCAAGATTAGGCCATTCGAGCCTGCTTTGCATAATGAATGACCTTCCACCTCAACTCCATTTCCAAGATCTATCCTCACACCTCTTAATTATTCCAGTATCCAAACATTTATTGATTGCTTTCTTGAATTTATTCAACAGCTAAATATGAATTGTCTTCTAGGATTGTGAATTCACAATCCTCTGTGAAGAAATTTGGCTTCAACTCAGATCATAAAAACCTGAGACTCTGACCTGTAGCATCAGTTTTTTTTAAACTGGCCCTTCTGACCCACTATTACCATGCCACCCATATGCCCCAATTGTCCAAGAACCCCCGTACATTTTGAAGGTGGGAGGAAACTGGAGCACCGGAAAAAACCCATGCAGACACGATAAGAATGTACAAACACCTTGCAGACAGCACCAGTTTTGAATCCTGGTCACTGGTACGGTAATTCTTTGGCTTGGCTTCGCGGACGAAGATTTATGGAGGGGGTAAAAAGTCCACGTCAGCTGCAGGCTCGTTTGTGGCTGACAAGTCCGATGCGGGACAGGCAGACACGATTGCAGCAGTTGCAGGGGAAAATTGGTTGGTTGGGGTTGGGAGTTGGGTTTTTCCTCCTTTGCCTTTTGTCAGTGAGGTGGGCTCTGCGGTCTTCTTCAAAGGAGGTTGCTGCCCGCTAAACTGTGAGGCGCCAAGATGCACGGTTTGAGGCGTTATCAGTCCACTGGCGGTTGTCAATGTGGCAGGCACCAAGAGATTTCTTTAGGCAGTCCTTGTACCTTTTCTTTGGTGCACCTCTGTCACGGTGGCCAGTGGAGAGCTCGCCATATAACACGATCTTGGGAAGGCGATGGACCTCCATTCTGGAGACGTGACCCATCCAGCGCAGCTGGATCTTCAGCAGCGTGGACTCGATGCTGTCGACCTCTGCCATCTCGAGTACTTCGACGTTAGGGATGTAAGCGCTCCAATGGATGTTGAGGATGGAGCGGAGACAACGCTGGTGGAAGCGTTCTAGGAGCCGTAGGTGGTGCCGGTAGAGGACCCATGATTCGGAGCCGAACAGGAGTGTGGGTATGACAACGGCTCTGTATACGCTTATCTTTGTGAGGTTTTTCAGTTGGTTGTTTTTCCAGACTCTTTTGTGTAGTCTTCCAAAGGCGCTATTTGCCTTGGCGAGTCTGTTGTCTATCTCATTGTCGATCCTTGCATCTGATGAAATGGTGCAGCTGAGATAGGTAAACTGGTTGACCGTTTTGAGTTTTGTGTGCCCGATGGAGATGTGGGGGGGCTAGTAATCATGGTGGGGAGCTGGCTGATGGAGGACCTCAGTTTTCTTCAGGCTGACTTCCAGGCCAAACATTTTGGCAGATTCCGCAAAGCAGGACGTCAAGCGCTGAAGAGCTGGCTCTGAATGGGCAACTAAAGCGGCATCGTCTGCAAAGAGTAGTTCACGGACAAGTTTCTCTTGTGTCTTGGTGTGAGCTTGCAGGCGCCTCAGATTGAAGAGACTGCCATCCGTGCGGTACCAGATGTAAACAGTGTCTTCATTGTTGGGGTCTTTCATGGCTTGGTTCAGCATCATGCTGAAGAAGATTGAAAAGAGGGTTGGTGCGAGAACACAGCCTTGCTTCACGCCATTGTTAATGGAGAAGGGTTCAGAGAGCTCATTGCTGTATCTGACCCGACCTTGTTGGTTTTCGTGCAGTTGGATAATCATGTTGAGGAACTTTGGGGGACATCCGATGCGCTCTAGTATTTGCCAAAGCCCTTTCCTGCTCACGGTGTCGAAGGCTTTGGTGAGGTCAACAAAGGTGATGTAGAGTCCTTTGTTTTGTTCTCTGCACTTTTCTTGGAGCTGTCTGAGGGCAAAGACCATGTCAGTAGTTCCTCTGTTTGCGCGAAAGCCGCACTGTGATTCTGGGAGAATATTCTCGGCGACACTAGGTATTATTCTATTTAGTAGAATCCTAGCGAAGATTTTGCCTGCAATGGAGAGCAACGTGATTCCCCTGTAGTTTGAGCAGTCTGATTTCTCGCCTTTGTTTTTGTACAGGGTGATGATGGTGGCATCACGAAGATCCTAACTGCTATTATCAAGCTATTAAATCATGTCTTGTTCTAATACATCCTGAGAAATACCCAGGCCTTCCATTGCAGTAAACTATCAAGCCCAGAATTATAGGCATTATTCTAGATGTGATCTCAGTAAGGTTCTGTACAAATGAAATAAAGCTTATTTGTTCTTAAACTTCAATCCTTTAGTGAAAAATACTAACAGTGGCTTCTTTTGTGTATTGTCCATTACATAACCCACTACAGAGATTTATTCGTGATGTTAGCTCAGAAAATAAACATTAGCCAGATGATCAGGGAGAAATACTCTGCTGTCCCACTTTTTATGTGCATTAGATAGGGCAGGCAGCATCTCATGTGGTGTCACCCAGACAACTGCACTGCAAAATATTCACCATTCCCTTAGCACTGCACAAGAAGCTTAAATCTGAATTATGAACTCAGGTATTTGATGTGAAGCTTGAACATATGACATTCTCATGCAGAGTATAATTTCCCTGGGATGAGATATGTACACTAGCTGCCCTTCCAATAGGTGCAGGAGCGTAGTCTTCAGGTTTATAAAAGGCACACCTTCATGCAATGGCTGATGGCGATAATATATCCAAAACTAGAGTAAATATGTTCTCCGTGGCTTCAAAATCAAGGGTTCCAGGGTGATTAAAGTATCATTACTGATCTTGCAGCATCTTGTTGTTGTCCAACCCACCACTTTGAGATTCCAGGAAGCCAAGCAGTCCAACTTCTTCCAATTCTCAAATAATCATGCTTCATTATCATTAATAGTAAGGTTCCATGATCAGTTAATCTGTTTTAGTAGTCCTGGCCATGGCAGGTGCTTTCCAGGAATCTGGCAAAACTCCCCTGCCTTTTACAAATCTGTAACACGGAAGGATCTCATCTTACCGACTCATCCAAATGTCATCACTTCCAAGAATACAGGGTGTCCCTGAACATTATGTTAAAGTGTCAGTCCAGTCATAAGCTTAGCCTGGAGTTGATGTAGCCTTTGAACCAATATGATATAAAACCCAGCTAAGTGTCCATAATAGGCATGATTATTTCCACAAGAAAAATATAGGGAGGAGAGTAGAGAGTGGGGGTGGGATAAAGGAAAAATGTTATCAAGCTATAGCTGTGTTTTCAAACAGTAAACGGTGAGAGCAAGAGCGAGGGATAAGTTGCAAGTAATGAATTTATGATTGAGTTATATTTGCTATTTTGTTCATGTCAGGGCTTAGTAATAAAATATCCTCCAGTTATTCCAGATTTTGGCAGATTTTCAACTTGGAAAAAAAAATCTTATTTTAAATGAGTATTTTTGTACTTCAAGCTGCTTAACTAAATCAGCTGATTGCATGCACTCCCATGGAGCAATATTTTTCCCATTCTTTTCGTGAAAATTATTCATGGGTCTCAAATCTCCTCTGGTGATTTAATTCATTGGTGAATGGTTGAGAAATGTTGGTAAAGTGTGAGCTGGGCTGGTTTCATGCTAAAATACACAATGTTTTCAGGGTCAGCTCACTTTCATAATTGCTCAGAACCTGCATGCAGGTTTGGATAGTGGCAGTAATCACCAATTGGTAGCCTCCAGGCACCAGACAACATCAGCATTTGGCAGTTGAGTTACATTTTAATGGCTAGTAAGTGAATTATTTTGGAAAGCCTCAGGGAAAAGAATTTGAGGGAAGAAGCCTTAAGGGAAAGATGACTCCTAAATGTGAAGATATGAATCTGTAACAACATGATGGAGTAAGTTAGCACCCCTCCTTGTTAAAGTTGCTCGCTGGTGCAAAAAGGATCGGCCCTGGTATGTCAGCAACGACAGAAGATGAAGGCAGCTATGAGCCAGAACTCACCAGTGCCGTTGCTCATTGTGCTCGTCTCTTCACTGCTGATGGTGCAAAGACGTATCCAGGAGTTGTGTACTATCTCTGACATTTTACAGGGTATACCAGAAATGAAAACTCATCCCTTTGGATCTCTGACCCTCCTGAAGAGCTACAGGCCTCTACTTCTGGTCTCTTGTACATTCCATATCTCAAATTGCTGCAATTACTGGAATATCCTTTGTGATATCAAGTTCAAATTTATTTATCATCCTATTGTACAAGTAAAACCCAATGAAACAGGTCTCTCCGGTGCAGCACACTGCAACTACATATACAGACATAACACATGTACAGACAATGAGATATATGTACAATACTTAAGTACAAATATTAAAATAAATCAATATTATTGTTAAATAAATTGTTGAGTCAAGGAGGGTTGTATGAGCAGTTCTTCAGTTGTTCAGCAGATTCACTGCCTGTGGAAAGAAGCTGTTTCTCAGCTTGGTGGATCTGACTCTGATACTCCCTGTGTGCAGGGAGATGGGGTCCTCAATGATTTTGCAAGCTCTCTTTAGGCAATGATCCAAGTAAACCCCATTGATGGGGGGTGGGGGGGATCCTCTCTTGCATTCTTATGAACCTATGCATTGACCTCTGATCTGATGCTCTTCAGCAACTGAACCAAACTGATCCAGACAGCCAGGATGCTCTTGATAGAGCTCCTGATGAAGTTGACAGGATGATGACTGATAGCCTTGCACATCTCAGACTTCTCAGGAAGTGCAGTTGTTGGTTGCACCTTCCTGAAGTGAGGAGATGTTTTGTGTCCATGAACTTGGTGCTTTCTGGTCTCTCCACTACTTAAGTGTTAATGTGTAGAGGAGGGTGGTCATTCCTGGTCTTCATAAAGTCCATAATCATCTTTTTTGTCTTGTCCATGTTGAAACCCACATTGTTATTCTCAAACCATTTCACGACATTTTCCACCTCTCTCTGTAGAGTGACTCATCATTGTTGCCGATGAGCCGACTACTGCTGTGTTATTTGCAAACTTGATGACTCTGTTGGAGCTGGTGTTGCAGTTGTGGGTCAGTAGCATAAATAGGAGTGGGCTGAGTACACAGCCCTGAGGTGCTCCAATGCTCAGCGAGATGGTGTTCAGCGTTCTGCTGCCAACCCAGATAGACTGTGGTCTTTCTGTTAGGAATCTAGTTACAGAAAGGGGTGTTGAATCTTAGCAAGGATAGCTTCTCCACGAGCTTCTGAGGTATGATTGCATTAAACACCGAGCTAAAATCAATTAGCGGCAACCTGGCGTATGAGGCGTCGTTCTCCAGGTGGGACAGAATAGAGTGGAGGGTCAAGGTTATATCTTCATCTGTCCTCTTTCCTTTTCTTTGTTGCTACATAAAACCTGGCTCCGAGAACACATCTTGCTGTTGAGAGAAGCTGTCAGAAAATTTATTTACCTTTGAAGAAGCTCTGGAGTTGTCTGGCTATGTTCACAAAGCCAATGTAAGAAATGGTTCTGTGCACATATTTTTTTTTAATAAATAATCAATCTTTATTTTCTGATTTTAAATCTTTGGCCATCATCAAATATATTAATATTATTCACATTTTAGTTTGCTTGATATGCCAGTTGAGGAAATTTTTGTTGCATTGAAGGCATATCTAATGCTGTGATACTGGAAGTTAGCTTTCATTGCCACACCCATCCCTTTCAAATAGGCCAACAGAGGAGAACCCTGTGTTGGGAAGGGATGGATCGTTGAAAACTGCTTGTATTGTGATTTTTTTTTCTTAAATGAACTCTTTATAAAAAATTAGTTATTTCGCATTTTGTCATGTTTTTAATCTCATATAAATTCTGCAGAAGAAGATTTTTATTCAGTATTGTAAACATTTTGGGAGTGATTTGTTAAATGTACATATCACCTTGCCGATGTTTCCGCAACAATGGCTTTTGGAAAGTGCCTGTAAGATTAGTTTTCTCCAATTCTTCCTCATTACTATTGAGGTACGAGGGAGGGCTTAATCAACAGTGTTCAAAGGGATGCCCATTCACTTCTTATCCTTGATATTTGAAAAGAATTCAACAATCAGACAATTTATAGTCAGATAACTAAAAGAGTTCTTGTTGGATCACTGCTCATTCATTTCTGCTGTGTTTATAATATTGTAAAATTCAGAAGACTGAAGAGATTGCCGTCAGAGAATGCTCCTGCAGTTTGTTGTAAGGAGTTTCAGAGGTGGTTCAAGCCTACATCTTATTATCTGATGCAATGAACAATACTTTAAACGAGGAACTAGATCAACAGCTGTTGAGAAATGGACCCAAAGATATTGATACATCTGTTTGATTAGAAATATTGTGATAATAAATCATCCATAGCTGATACCAACTTCTTTTGATTCGGTTTAAAATTATACATCATCCCAATCGTATTTATAGCAAGGAAATCTCAACACTACAGAATTCAAAAAAAAGCTCCTAATTTGTAGGTATCTAAAAAAAAGTGATGTTTAGGTAGTTTAAATTTAAAAGATAGTTGTTCAAATGAGCCTAGATTATTATCAAGGAGAAGATTGGATACCCAACTTAAGGCATTAATGAAAATCAGAATCTTGGACAGAAGGTGGAAACTAAAGAATTACCTAGTATAGGGCTAGAATCTATGGTATCCAAAAACTTTTCTAAATTGAAACCAAATTCTCAAAGTATGCTTAACAACCAAGTCTAAAAGTTTGTTATTATATCTTTATTATTAAAAGTCGAGGGGCAATTCCCTCATAAGGTTAAAAAATTATGGGAGTAAGATCTTCAACTTTCATTTTCAGATATTAGATGGGATTCTGTTAAATTTGGTAATGATCACAGAGGTCTCTCACCATCAGCTTATCTAATACATAGATGGGAGGCATAGGGTTGGTGAAGTTGGAGTTGTTTGAACCGATTAAATCTGTAGACTGTGGTGGTGGCAGTCATGTGTGGATAGCAGTATAACTAGACTAGGTGGTCCCAAAATCTTGCGCTCAATACCTTAAAATTGGTAAATTCATCTTCTTTATATGTCTGACATTCGCTTTTACAATTTAAGGTACAGGTACACGATCCTTTATCCAGACATTTAAAATCCAGAAAGATCCAAAATCCGGCAAGTGGGGACTGGCGGCCGAGGGACTGGTGGTTGGGGGAGATGGCCGAGGGATCGGTAGTCGGGGTTGGCGACCGGGGGAGACTGCCGGGCAGCCGGGGACTGCGGTTGGGGGAGACGGCTGAGGGACCGTGGTTGGGGGAGGTGGCTGGGTGGCTGAGGGACCGCGGTTAGGGTAGACTGCCGGGTGGCCGAGGGACTGGCAATCAGGGGAGACAGCCGAGGGACCGGAGGTTAGGGGAGACTGCCGAGCGGCCGAGGGACCGGTGATTGAGGGAGACGTCCGGGCAGCCGAGGGACTGGTGGTCGGGGGAGACGTCTGGGCCGCCGAGTTACCAGCAGTTGGGGGAGACGTCCGGGCAGCCGAGGGACCGTGGTTGGGGGAGACAGCCAAGGGACCGCAGTTGGGGGAGGTGGCTGGGCGGCTGAGGGACCGGCAGTCGGGGGAGGTGGCCGGGCGGCTGAGGGACCAGCGGTCGGGGGAGGGGGCTGAGGGACTGCAGTCAGGGGAGACATCCGGGCGGCCAAGGGACCAGCGGTCGGGGGAGACTGCCAGGCGGCTAAGCGACTGGCGGTCAGGGGAGAAAGCCAGGTGGCTGAAGGACCGGCGATTGGGGGAGACAGCCAAAGGACCATGGTTGGGAGAGACGACCAGGCAGCCAAGGGACCGGCGGTCGGGGGAGACGGCTGAGAGACCGCAGTCGGGGGAGGCAGCCAGGTGGCCAAGGGACTGGTGGTCAGGGGAGATGTCCGGGCGGCCAAGAGACCATGGTTGGGGCAGGCAGTCAAGTGGTCAAGGGTCCGCGGTTGGGGGAGACAACCGAGGAACCAGCAGTTGGGGGAGGCGGCTGAGGGACCGCGGTTGGGGGAGATGGCCTGGTGACTGAAAGGGGGTGGGAGTGGATAGGGCAGCACAATTCGCGTGGGCTTTCCGAAATCCAGAAAAATCCAAAATTCGGAACACACTGTTCCCCAAGGGTTCCTGATAAAGGATCGTGTACCTGTAGTATGTTGAGCTTACTTTTCTAAAGTTCAATTGGCTAAATTTTACTCTAGCATTTCTTTGAAATATGACATGTTCCTCCTACCTGGCTATCTGATATGATGGCATGCTTAACTTTAGAAAAAAATCAGATGTTCTTCTACTGCAACAGATTTAAATTTTCTATGGGGTCCTTTTATTAACTATTTTCATAATTTAAAAGATCACTTGGATCTTGCTTTGTGAGTTTGTGGTTTATTTTTATGGTAGTGAAATTATATATACTTATCAGATAACTTTAGAAGGGAAGGGGGTAGAATTTGTAGTACAATATAAATATTTACTTTCTTAAATCTTTTTCAATTATTCATATGTTGAAACTGGTTAAGTGTATACCATTTTTCTCGATGTTTGACTGTTATATTATTGAATTTATATATAACAGTTTTATTTTTTTATAAATTGGTCTTTTTATATATTACTTTGAATGATGGCTTTTAATTGTGTACTATTATTGTAAAATTCAATAAAAATTTTTAAAAAGAGAAATTTGGTGATTATCATAGAGGTCTATCACCATCAGCTTATCTAATACATAGATGGGAGACATAGGGTTGGTGCAGGTGGAGTTGTTTGAACCAATTAAATCTATAGATTGTGGTGGTGGCAGTCATGTGTGGACAGCAGTATAAATAGACAGGTAGACCAAAAATCTTTTGCTCATTATCTAATCCTCAGTAGCTTTGATGTTGAATTTTTTTTCCCCACTCACTTTTCAGAAGTTGGGCATTGTTGGCAAGACCACTGTTTATCATTCATCTCTAATTAACCTTCAGATGCTGTAGTGAGGCACCTCTTGAACCACTGCTGTTTTCCTCGTGAATGCATTTCTGCAGTATTGTGTGATGAAGAGTCCCAAGACTTAGACCCAATGAAGATAAAGATTTATTTCCAAGTCAGAATGGCACATGACTTGGAACTGGGCATGTAGTTGGTATTATTTCTAGGTACCCACTGACTCTACCCTTCATCTTGATGGATGCTGCTTATCGACGACACTTTCCAAGTTCTAATATTTCCCAATTTCAAAACACGTCAAGGAAACGTGAGCGACATCATTTCAAATTACTATCTTATTAATTCAATACAATAAACTTCGTAGTTGCAGCTGTAAATAGCTTTAATTCATTGATAAAATGTATAAACATTTTGCACAACTTTGCATTGAGATTTTCATAATGATGAATAAACAAAGCATAGTCTGTAAAATAATATTACAATATTCCATTTTAAATAGGTATAAACAAAGCATACTGTATAATATAACGATATTCCACTTTAAACAGATAGAAGAATAAATAGACAAAATTAAGATGATTAAGATGAATTTAAGATGAATTCAAAGTATCTCAAGCTTACGTTTCCCCCGTAATTTTCCGTACGCCCAGATATTATGGCATATGACATCATAGTAACTATGGTAACACTACAAACAACAATTTCTTAAAGGGATAGGTACACAATTAACTAAGAAGTAAAAACACAAGGTTTTAACCTTCATACTGCTATTTTTTCAGAATAGCTTGGTTGAGTAATTGCATTATATTATTGTCACACCCAGAGATGATCCATACAACGATGATGAGTGAAATTTCACATCCTGCTGTTCCCACAATTTTTCTTTTAATTTTAACAACAACATTTAATTTACATCTTCAATATCTGAGGCTCTCCCCAAGTATTATCTGACAAAATTTTACAAGGAGCACATGTGGAGATCATGCAGCAGATTTTAAGGCGTGCTGGAAAGGAATATGAGCAAGAAATGGAAATGGGTGTGTCTTAGAGACAAAAATACCAAAATTAGGATGTTAATGACTGAGGCACACTAGCCAAAGATACGCCAATTCAAATTGGGCTAATGCAGGAAGTGCCAATTGCTCAAAGTTTAGAGATAGAAGAGACAGTGAACTGATTTTAACCTGTTCCTGAATCCTAGCAATAAACCCAGTGACAAACTTGAACAATTAGCTCTGACAGTGGGTCAGTTGGAAAGGGCTCACTACAACACACCAGCTATGTACAACTTCACCAAACTGAGGAGTTGTCTGATCTCAGTTATACCATTTAAGAAGGGCATCACAGCTTCCCTGGATTGGAAAAGGGCTAATCAGTGAGTTCCTGCTTTAACTGCAACTGAATGCTCCCTGCTGGAAAGCACAACTGTTCTCTGGGCCATGTTCGGATTCAAATAAAGCTGAAGATGCTGAGATTTAACGTGGCAATTGAGAACAAAGATGGCACAGAAAATGGGCCCAGTGACCCTGGGGTTTTGTTAAGCATGGGTATCAGGAGATAAGGAGCTAAGGTGGATAAATGAATTTAAAAATATCTTCTCTTGGACATTACTTGTAAGCCAGTATTCAATCTCCAACCTCTAGTTGCCTGGGGAACATGATGATCTTCTGAATCTCTATGATGCATATGCTTAAAGCCAGTCTTGATGGGTAAAGAATTTGAAGATGTTGATCCAGACATGATGAAAGCAGGATGATGTTTTTCCCCCACCACCCATGTTAAAAAAGTGGGTTTTTTTTCTGAGGGAAGCATGGGAGTAGTACCACAAGTACAAAATAAGGCATGATATCACTAAATCTTGGTTTAGACTGGAGTGGGCTGAATAACCTCTTTTTACAGAAACTGACGAAAGAAAGTTATTCCAAAACAAAGTGATAATTTGCAAATTAACGCTGAAGTCTCTCTCTCTTTCTCTGCCCTCTTTTGCAAGTGTATTTCATGCTGACAAAAGGAAATTCTGCCAATTTCACTTTAAGCTCTTCAAAACACTTGAATCATGTCAAAGTTTGAGTCTGTGACCTTTTCCAATCAGTTTGGGCTTCATCCTGTCTTAGCAAGTCTTGTTTTTTTTTAAAACGCTGACGGATATTTTCTTCTTTGTCGTTAAGGGATCACTGACGAATTCTGTGGAGAGGTGACCTCCATTATGAAAAGGAATCTAACTTTGGACAGAAACCAATTTGAAGCATTGTAGCCTTTTTGAGTGGCAAGGTGACATTTTGTGTCAGATCAGCGTTTGCAGTCAGTTCCTCCTCCTCAGAGAGTAATTATTTTTTATGGAATGAAAGGTTCAATTTTCTGCGAGGAACAGAGCCTGAGGTGAAAGAGAAACCCTGATACTGAACTGCATCACACAGCGACATCAATTCAGCATCCCAGCAAAAAAGAAACACATACAGAATGTTTATTTCGATCACTTTAATGTTCTTGTTCCAGTCATCACTTTAATATATGCTTTCCACCAGTTGTGTGATATTAAATTGTTTGCAAATGCTTTCTTTGAAGGGGGATAGTTTTTCTTAACCCATTAGCTCCTAAATTATTGAGGCACATGAATGTTTGTAGTGAGAGTAAGGATGTACGCCATTTGAAGTTTTCGACAATAAGGAGCAAGGCAACATTGATGCACAAAATTGAATTTTAACAATACTACCTTAAATAAATCTGTTCAACGTTGTCAGCATGAAAGTCTTTCGAGTGTTGGCTGGTTACTGGAATGGATTTCCCAGAGCCACATGTGCTTGCCTGAGGTTACTTATTTAGGAATAATTTTCTCTCTCTCCGTTTGCTGCTGTGAGGTACAGCTGATGCCAGTTGAGGTACTGCGCCCAGTATATCAGCAATACAGTATGGGTGATCCTTTCTCTATCAACAGTATCTTCCAGATGCACCAAGGTCAGCTTTACCAATAAAAGCAAGCATACTGGCTTCAATCAGCCTTGCAGCCTCAAGTTATAGTGAGAGCGCTGGCAATCAAAACAACATGTTCCCTTTGATCTATTAACTTGCATTTTGTTATTAAATTGCCTATCATGCACATAAATGTTGAATGACTGCTTAAACCAAGACCGAGTCGAATTTTAGGCAGAGACCAATAAGAGACAAGTAATTTTCAGCCAATGACCATTCTAATAAGTGAATCTTTCATCATTGTTTGGCCTAAATCCCTATCTCTCTATCCAGCGATACTGTTGCAGTGCCTTTATTGGAAGGACTGTAGCAGCTTGCAACCACATTCTCATCAGATAAAGATTGGCAAAAAATAATAACCTTGCCAGCAATGCCCAGACTTGGGCATAGGAATAATCAAGAGACCAATTTAGAGGTATGCATTGAATTCAAAATTTGCAAAGATCATTAAGAGCAAAATAATGTTGGGATTTGAAAATGGGGTGAAATTTTAAGTTTGAAGGCCTGCCAGATGGAAACCAGTGTTGATTGATGAGCAGGTGGATAATGATGTATGAGACTTCATGGGAACTCAGATGTGATGAACAGAGTTTGGGAAAAGTTGATCCTTACACGTGGGAAAGAGTGTTGGAATTAACAAGTATAGAGGTATCTCAGGTAGATGGTTATGGAGAAAGATAATGTGGCACAGCTAGGAAACCTGAATCCTATCCTAATTTTTTCACTGTCTGAGTTGAGTTTGGACATTGCTAGGTTAACCGGCTTCTGTAGATTCCTCATAGTGGCATGAATTGATAGGAACGTGAGAAGAATAAAATCGGATTAGTGTACAGCTAATATAAATCAGTGAATCTCTGTGGTCTGTAGGTCTCTTTCCACGCAATGACCAAATTCATCTAGGTTTTTTTGATTCATGATCATACTGGAATATACTGAATAGCAACCTCCACTTTAAACAGTTCCAAACCAAATTACTAAAAAAATCCACAAGGAGTTCATTAGTGAACATGCACTGACTCCTTGCAGGTTTATGGCTTTGTTTGATGCTGGAGCTACTCAGCAGGTCAGGTTGCATCTGTAGAGAGTGAAACAGAGTAAACGCTCAGGTTGATAACCCTTCATCATCATGCTTCTGGCTATTGACTTGAAGCATAAACTCTGTTTCTCTCTACTTTGGTGAGTATTTCCAGCATATTCTGCTTTTATATCAAATCTACAGCATGTGGGTTTTTTTTTTCCATCATGGCATTGGGCTTCTTATTTCCATGTTCAGTGAAAAATATACAATTCATGAACACTGTGCTTTTCAGAATGCTTTGAAAAGAGCCTCCCAGGCAACTTCCATTAAAATGGAAAACTATCTAAGTGCTGCCAACCCCTTCTGGTTTGAATTTCAGCGTACCAATTCTGCCACTGCTGGGTAATTTGGTCACAATTTTCGATTGCAATCTTGGAAGCTCTTCAAATACAACACAAATAAAACATTTGAGAGAGGAGAAAATATGAAGTAAAGGCGACCTCCCAAGGTTATATAATCACCATAAATTGGGTCAACTCCTACAGCAGGGTAATCATTCCATAACTGCTTGAACATAATATTTGATTAATGTAGTTGGGCATCTTTATCAAGGATATTGAGTGACTGTCAGTGATTCATTGTAATCTCCATATTAATCACAGACCTTTATTTAAATCAGAACATGACCAGCCAACACTTAACAGTTCTCTTTCTTTTAATTTATTCATGTTTTCTGTTTGAATTTGATGCTCTATTAACTTCACATATTCAAATGATGGGGTGATTTTTTTTTTCTCCTCGGTTAAAAATTGGTACTCCAGGTACTGGCATTTATTTTTGGAGGTTGCTAGTCTGATGAGCTTGGGAACCTATCAACTGCTGTTTCACAGCCTTTGTATCAAAGAACCAAGGACTCGACACAGGGGTATTGAACCGTGGGTTGCACAGTAATTTAGCACAAACAGGATCCCTTACTTCAAACATCAGAAATACCATCGGTATTTTTCTGCTTTTCAGACTAGGCTCTTTCTCAAGACATATGCAGGTTGATGTCACTTCGTGATGCATGCCGTTGTACAGTCAGAATGGAAAGCAAAAGGAAACCCATTCATGAAGAATCTCTCACAGCCTTATGTCTTCCCGAAACACTTCACAGTCATAAGTACTTTTGAAGTGAAGTCACTGTTTTAATGTAGTCTATCAGCCAATTGGCTTGTAGGAAGCTCTTTGCAACAGTAACATGGCATTGACCTGATAAATGATGCAAGTGAAGTTTGCTCGAGAATACCTGTGGCCCAGAATTCTTGTCAAATTTTCTTGCTCTGTGAGGTTGTGTTGGATACAGATTAAAAGAAGTCATTCATTCAGTTCATCTAGGCACAGTATGAAGAATGAACCACCTCATGATCCTGCCTATGACTGTTTATTTGTGAAGATTTACTCAAACCTGGAATTTTATTGTATCTTGAGTTACTATAATCTTACATTTTATTTATTTATATTATATTATGAGGCACCAAAGTTTGGGTCAGTTTAGTGTCATGACTGAAAGCCTACTAAGAGTGGGCTCACCCAAATGAATTTACTGACACACTAACATATGCTTCAACCCTGCAACCTCAACAAATCAAGCAACATCTGTGGAGACCGAATATTTCAGGTCTACCATCAGAAAGGTCATTAACCCAAAGTTTTAACTCTATATCTTTCATTCTGTACAGGTTTTCCTTGACCTTCTAAGCCTTGGTGACATATTCTGTTTATATTTTAGATTGGAACATCTACAGAATTTCCCACCATAACCTTGATCTTACTGTTAAAAATTATTATTAATTGCACAATCATACATTTCTTTCTACCATCATAGATTAAACAGTTATGTCTGTGCACATGAATTCTATCTGTGATAATTTCCTGGATTCAACTTTATGATGGAGAGTATCTGTGTAGTCTAGTCATGGTGTTATTAATCCTCCCACTTGTGGGTAAGATGATGTAATTTCAGTCTATATAGGTAATTTATATGCATGGAGAAAGGAAACTGTTATATGAACATTTAAAATTAAGGATGCAAGTTATTACCTTCAAATTATAACAATTACATCTGTGGCAAGACACTCCACCATTAAAATTTAACAAATAGAAGGACCAAGTCACATAACCATATATAACCATGTAACAATTTACAGTACAGAAACAGGCCATATCGGCCCTTCTAGTCTGTACCGATTTACGTGTAATTCCACTAGTTCCACCTACCCACTCCCTTGCCCATAATCCTCCAATCCCCTCACATCCATGTACTCATCTAACCTCCTCTTAAATGACAGAATTGACCCTGCCGCATCTACATCTTCCGGTAGATCATTCCACTCAGCCACCACTCTGAGTGAAGGGAAGCATCTTTTAATATTTCTCCTAAAGTTTTGCCCCCTAACCCTTAACTTATGACCCCTTGTTCAAATCTCCCCTACCCTCAGGGGAAAGAGCCTATTCACATCTACTCTATCTATTCCCTTCATAATTTTAAATACCTCTATCAAATGCCCCTCCTCAACATTCTACGCTCCAATTAATAAAGTCCCAATCTTTCTCCGTATTCAATCCAGGCAACATTTTCGTAAACCTTCTTTGCACCCTCTCAACCTTATTTCTATCCTTCCTATAATTTGGAGACCAGAACTGTACACAATACTCCAAACTTGGCCTCACCAATGCCTTAAAGAGTCTCAACATCACCTTCCTGTTCCTATATTCTATGCTTTGATTTATAAAGGCCAGCATACCAAAAGCCTTCTATTTACATGGGAATCCACCTTCAAGGAATGCTGAACCATTAATCCAAGATCCCTCTGTTCCTCAACATTTCTCAATGCCCTCCCCTGCACTGCACAGATCCTATTTTGGTTCTTCTTCCCAAAATGAAGCACCTCACACTTATCGACGTTAAACTCCATTTGCCACCTTTCCAAACCAGTCCAAATCCATGAAAACCCTCCTCACTATCCACAACTCTCGATAATAAGCAAAATGTATTATTTGGTATGCTAAGCTTCTCATTGAAAATTGTATTTAATTTCACATGCATTAAAAACTTGAACATAAATTTCTAATTCAAAAATAATGAAAAATTAATACATAGTGATTTGTTTTAAATATTCCCCCTCTCCAACAACCCAATAGAAAACATCTGGATATTATTTTTAAAAATTTACCAAACTATCAAATAAATTCCAACTCATTTTCTTGATTTTAGGAGTCGGAAGGTTCAGGTTGGGCAATTACAACTTAATCCCTACAATTTGTAAATGTGATTCCCAAATCTTTCCAAAAATTTCAAATCTGTTATGTAAATTATATCTAATTATTTCAAGTAGAAGTGCAAAGGGACTTGGGGGTTCTCGTGCAGGAAAACCTAGTGGTTAACCAACCAGGTTGGATTAGCAGGAAAGAAAGCAAATTCTATGTTGGCCTTTGTTTCAAGGGGAACAGTGTATAAAAGTAGGAAGGTGTTGATGGGGCAAGGGTGAGGCCTCATTTGGAGAACTGCGGAGGTTTTGGGCCTCTATGAATCCTAAACCTTTGACTTTCCTGTTCTATTCCTTTTATCTTTTTCCTTTGGCTTGGCTTCGCGGACGAGATTTATGGAGGGGTAAAGTCCACGTCAGCTGCAGGCTCGTTTGTGGCTGACAAGTCCGATGCGGGACAGGCAGACACAGTTGCAGCGGTTGCAAGGGAAAATTGGTTGGTTGGGGTTGGGTGTTGGGTTTTTCCTCCTTTGTCTTTTGACAGTGAGGTGGGCTCTGCGGTCTTCTTCAAAGGAGGTTGCTGCCCGCCGAACTGTGAGGCTCCAAGATGCACGGTTTGAGGCGATATCAGCTCATTGGCGGTGGTCAATGTGGCAGGCATTAAGAGATTTCTTTAGGCAGTCCTTGTACCTCTTCTTTAGTGCACCTCTGTCACGGTGGCCAGTGGAGAGCTCGCCATATAACACGGTCTTGGGAAGGCGATGGTCCTCCATTCTGGAGACGTGACCTACCCAGCGCAGTTGGATCTTCAGCAGCGTGGATTCGATGCTGTCGGCCTCTGCCATCTCGAGTACTTTGATGTTGGAAATGAAGTCGCTCCAATGAATGTTGAGGATGGAGCGGAGACAACGCTGGTGGAAGCGTTCTAGGAGCCGTAGGTGATGCCGGTAGAGGATCCATGATTCGGAGCCGAACAGGACTGTGGGTATGTCAGTGGCTCTGTATACGCTAATCTTTGTGAGGTTTTTCAGTTGGTTGTTTTTCCAGACTCTTTTGTGTCTAATGCTTCTCTTACTGCCCAAAATCCCAGTCTTGCTACACTTAACAACTCTGTCGAATTTGAAAGATACATAAGTCTGAATCCAACATTTCTTCTCATCCCAGCCCTGAATTGTGTAACACATTGTACTCTCCAGTATCTAATATAATTAATTTCCATTGGCATAATACACTGGGAAACAAAGCCAAATGAGTTCAGCAGATGAATCTTGGTCATTGTGAGTGCAATATTTGTACCAAAAAACTTTGACATTTTAAATTTTAGTTATGATTGACCAGATACTCAACTAATCTTGCCAAATAAATACTGTAGCCACAATACAAGGTCAGAGGTTGTCATTTCCCTTCTGCAACCCAAAAGACTTTCCACAATCAGCAAGGTACCTGTCAGAAATATTATTGAATACTGTCCATTTGCCTGAAAGATTATTGCTCCAAAAACATGAAAGAAGATCAACACCATCCAGGACAAAGCAGGCCCACTCATTATCCTAAATATCAATTCCTGCTGGCTCACTGTGGCCACAGTCTGGTTGACTATAGAATTCACTGCTGTAACATTGCTAGACTATTCCAGTAGCACCTCTGACACCTGTGATTTCTCCCACAAAGAGGAACCATGGCAGTACCTTCACAAGAAGGACTACAACATCTCACTATCGTCTTTTCAAGGCTAACTAGGAATGGGCAAAAAATGCTGACCTTGTCAGTTATGCCCACATCCAAAAAAATTAATAATTGGAAAAATACTTCTGTTCTAATTTTTATTTTCCCATCATGCTCTTTTGTTGGTATTTATAAAAAACATATATGTATCATCTCATAATTGTCTTTTCAGTGGTATTTCCACTGGAGGGGAGATTGTGACCACAATATGATAACATCCTTTGTAAATTTTTCACAGTGGAAAAAGTTGACAGAAATTTTTTGTGGACACTGCAGTGCAATCATTGGTCAATCTCCTATGGCACAACATCTGGAGAGCAAAGGTCAAATTTAATCTTCAGGTACTTACTGAAACGGGAATTTTTTTGGAGCAGAAACAAGATAGGTGCTGAGATGTTTTCTCTGATTGGAGAGTTTAGAACTGTCGTTCCTGTCAACGTTGAGGATTGAGATTAAGAGAAATCCATCACTTGTACAGTTGTGATTCAATAGAATTTTCTACCCCAGCAGGCGATGGCTGTTTGGCTATCGAGTATCATCAAGAAGAAGTTCCACAGAATTTCTGGCAGTAAGAGAGATATGGAAGGAAACGGGAGCTATAAGATCACATTGGGGAGATCAGACATGAAGGATTATATGGTCATTGTTGCTCTTATTTCTTGGAGGGTTGAAGTTCCATGAAAGTGGGAACACTGATAGATAGGGTGATGAAGTCGGCGGTTGGCATGATGCATTCATCAGTCAGGGCTTTGAGTACGGGAGGAGGGGTGTCACATTACAAATCTATAAGACATTGGTGAGACCCCACTTGGCATCATGTTACAATTGTAAAAAATAATGATGATAATGCACTTGGAGTTAGTTATGGTCAGTTGTCTATCAGAAAGATATCATTAAACTGGAAATGTCACCAGAAGTGACTGGGATGCAAAGTCTTGAATTACAAGGAGAGGCTGGGACTTTTTCCCTCGGAACATAGAAAGCTAAAGGGAGTCCTTATAGGGGTTTACAAAATCATGATAAGGCATGAATAAGGTAAATATTCATAGCCGTTCTCTCAGGATAAAGAAATC
This sequence comes from Narcine bancroftii, assembly GCF_036971445.1. Lineage (NCBI taxonomy): Eukaryota > Metazoa > Chordata > Chondrichthyes > Torpediniformes > Narcinidae > Narcine > Narcine bancroftii. The sequence goes on along the minus strand of NC_091470.1, from coordinate 152,160,132 downwards.
TAAATCTTTAGATTTAAGGGCATAGATTTAAGGTGAGAAGGTAAAGATTTGAAAGGTTCTTGAGGAGCACCTTCATCACTCAGAGGGTGCTGGGTACATGGAACGAGTTGCCAGAGGAAGTGGTATAAATAGACACAATTGTGATATTCAAAAGATATTTAGATAGGTCCATCGATATGAACGGTTTAGAGGGATGTCTTCTGAAAGCAGGCAAAAAGGACTGGCTTGATGGTCGTGGACAAGTTAGGCCAGAGGGCCAGTTTTAGTGCTCGAAGTGAACGTTCTTGTAACTGTCAGTCTCTGATGCCACAATAGTGCTTCCACTGGAGGGGAGATTGTAATTACATATGACGTTTTTTTTTACATATACTGAAAAAAATGAATCATAAGAAGGAATAATGAAAAGGGTGATTAATTTGTTAAAATATGAGTATAGACTAACTGGACTGAATGGGATCTTTCACTGCTGCATTTTCCACATAATTCAGGATATGTGTTAAGATTGAAAGATATTATTGAGGAACAACGAATGACGAATAGGCATGGAGCTCATAGTCTAAGAATTAATGTAACTACAAATTTCCATAGTAACATTGTAATTGGATCACTAATTATAATAATCCCTTGTTGCTACACAGTAAGATTTCTTTGTCATATAGTGTATATATAGAAGTGAATTATAAAGCTGCAAGACTAAAAGGGTCTGATAATATAGTAATTATTGTTTTGCCAATTTCCTCTCCTCTCCTGAAGCTGCTAACTTTCATGGGTTCTCAGCAAGATTTGTATTTCCACAGCACATTTAACATGGTTAAATGTCCATGGCAACCCACACTCGCAGAAAGAGATATTAATGTAGATGATTAAAGTGATGGGTTGGGCGGAGCATCATTGAAAGTGGGGCAGGGGTACTGGAAAGAGAGAGGAAAAAACAGATTTTTGGAGAGGGAATTCAAGAGCTTAGGGCCTCAGTAACTTAAAGCAAGTCACTAAGTGGTGGAGAATAACATTGGACTTAGATGTGATGCAGGACAAGGTTGCACAGTTTTGGGAGAATGATGATGAGACACTGAAGGGTTGACTGGGTCATCTAGCGATAATGTCTTTATAAACGAAGGTCAGAAGAAAATTGGAAAATGAAGAACCTGTCCAATAATAGCAAAAGAGAAATGGAGTTACTACAGGTTAATGTTACATGTGATGATGATTGGTTTCTGATCTTGTTGCCATGGACGCAAGCAAGGGAATTCTGAAAATAAACTTTTGTGTCGAAAAACCAAACATAAGTCAAATGAACAAGAAGCCAGGACTTTCTGATTCTGAGGAAGAAGAGAGAATTGGAAGAAAATATGCACCGGTGGAATTATTTTTGGAAAACAACTGTTTTTACCATCTTGATCATTTTAAAAAACAGGGATAATGAAAAGTTTGAAAGAGAAAGGGAGGAGAAGATTCATAGAAATTATTTTATATGGTTAGCCTAGCTGTTTTCTACAGTTAGTGTTGCGGTTAGCACAATGCTGTTACAGCGCCAGCGGCCATGGTTTAAATCCGGGACTGCCTGTAAGGAGTTTAAACATACTCCCAGTATCTGCATGGGTTTCCTCCATGCACCCCAGTTTTCTCCCAAATTTCAAAACGTAGGTCAACTTGGTGTAATTTTCCGAAAGGACCTGTTACCCCGCTGTATATCTAAAAAAAATAGTGAATGAAAAAGAAGAAAGAAAGCAGAAGAAATGGAGTACAAGAAAAAAGATGTAGAGACGGGATAAGAAAATTAGGAACTGAATAAAAGAGAAAGCAGATTAGAGAAAAATAAAACGGTAAAAGAACATGGGTAGATTTAGGACACAAAGAGGAAAATAAAACAATAAAGCAGCAAAACAAAATTTAAAAAATAAGGGAGACAGAACTTGAAAACTGAAAAGGCAGACATGAAGTGAGGGGAAAGATAGATGAAGCAATGAGCTCAAGGAAGAAAGAGAAAGACTAACAGCTTAAGAATGTTTTTCTTGGCCTCTTATTTATCATGGCCATGTGGTTGCGGGGGTAACATTTCTTTGAGACCAGGATTTTCTGTTTTGTAAAAGGAAAGTATCTTTTAGAGTTGAAGCAGTGAATACATTCTATTATGGTTGTGTATGTGTTGGATAGCTCAGAGCCTCTTGGGCATTGTTTGTTACTTTATACGAGCAGCGTATTCACAGTGCACAGACAGCTGCATAATATAATTTTATCAGAATGAATTCTACTTGCATAATTTATTAAATATTCAATTTTAATGCTTTATGTAATAAAACATTTGTTTTTAAGGACAACTCTCAGACTCGAAAATGGGAACTTAGGGGTAGATTTAAATACCATACTTACTTCATATTCTCAACTCTCACTCTTTCCCAAAACCTCAATAATCTTGCAATGCCAGAAATACCACATTTTGAAGATATTAACTGAGGTTTCATTTGCCCTTTTAAGGATGCAAAAAAAATCCTATGGCATCATTCAAGAAAAGCAGGGAATATCAAATAATCAATTAACTTTTCAGTGTTTTTTTTAATGACATTGCCATTGTGATTTTTTTTATTACAGGTCTTGATAGAGGTTGTATGCCCCATACTGAGTGAGATCAAGATCGGTTTTTGGAATGTATTCTCCGTGGTGGGTGGTTGGGGGAGGCGGGGTGGATGTTGGGACAAATATGGACTTTGGGTATGTATATGCACATGAATGGGTTTGTTTATTGGATTTTGTAAGTCTGTGAAAACTAAAAGAAAATAGTCAAAAAAATTAATCAATTAATTAATCAACTGTTTATTTAGTTGATTCCTCTTTGTGCAACTATGCTGGGTACAGATTGGCTGCCATGTTGCCCACTTTACAACAATGACGATACTTCAAGATAAGTTGAAACCCCAAGAAAATAAAAGATTCTTCACAAATGCTGTTTCTTTGTTTCTTTCTTGATTATTGGTTCTTTGATTCCATCTTCTCCCATAGGTCAGTACATCAATAATGCATACCTTTTGCCTTCTGGCTAAATCGATGGTCTACTTCCTTGTGGATTTAGAGCAGGAGGTAGAAGTGGGTTGTGTATGATTGGGAGTCTCAGAGGGCAGAAGCTTTGGAGTGAAGATCTCTAGAGGAAATTAGGGTTTTCAATCCATGGGAGAAAATTAGCTGAATTTCAGTGGTTCAATCATGGTGCAGAGTCAGATATGATGAATGTCTGTGCTGAATATTAATATTAATAAGAACCATACACTGGATTGCAGATCAGAGGCAGGAACTGAGGCTGATTGCTTCTCAGTTGATCCCCTGGTGTCATCTTGGCAGTCAGTAGATTGGTGTCAGGGGCCACTTCTTAACAGAAGAAGATTTTGAGATTATGGACTCATCCCTCTAAAAAAAATGACACCAGCTTGAGGTCAATTGAAAATGTTGAAATTAAGATTGTTAGGTTTTTCTCAGAAAGGTTATAGACCATTGGCTTAAATTGAATCAAGGTGCAGATCAGCTCTGATCTAATGGAACGGTGGATCTAGCTGAAGGGTCCAAAATGTATGTTCTTGTTTAAAGGCATAGTGTACATTTTGCCAGTTCAACCATCTTGGAAACCTGCTTAGCTTCTGTAAAGTTAGATTTAACTCTTTGGCGTCACAAGCTCATTGCTGATGCAGTGTGTATTATTAGGGCTGATATCATTACTATGTCAAGTGAATCACTCGAACTTTCATATGACAATTACTTGGTGGGGAAACTAGATGCAGTAAAGCTGATTTCCCCAACACACCATGAAACATTTGTAGCAAGTCAACAAAACACCCTGAAATGAAGTCCTTGGGGATGGTTGTAAAATTTAGGCAACTGATCAGAAGATGGATGTCTGGCTGGATGAATTCCAGGAAGCATCAGAGCGATTCGAAGAAAATTAAAAGCTTTGCTTAGGTAGATTCTGCTACATGCTGAGCTGGAACTGGTACTCAGCCAGAAAGCAAAACTATCTTAATTTGAAATCAAAAAAACAAAATCTAAAATAAATACAGCAAACACTGGAAGCACAATGCAGATGAGGTGGCATCTATGGAAAAAGAAACTACATGAGCATTTAAAGACGAAAACTCTTCTTGGAAACAATGTAAGAGAGCAAGTTAGTTTTAAGTTACAGGAAGAGTAGGAGGAAGGATAGATAAGATGAAAATAAAATTTATAGTGAGGCCTGGGTTGTTTTGGTGATTCTATTTTTGTTAGGTTTGGTTGATAGATTTATGAGGGAAGTTATGCAGACAGAACAATAAAAGATGCAAAGGCTATGAAACACAGGTCAGGGTCGTTGCCAAGAACTAAAACCAGAAGAATGTTGGAAATACCCAGTGGATCAGAGTGTTTCTGTGAAGAGATTAGAACTGAGCAGAACTGGCCAGCACCAATGCAGAGAAAGTGAGTTGGAAAACAAAATCAGACATGGTGCAAGAACTCAGCCAGATAGTGAATAACCTGAAATCACTTTACCACTTTGATATTTGCCTTCTCTTGCTGGGAGATAATATACTGATATTCCGTGATGATCAAGGGGGCAGTACAAGTGCAAATCCATTTTTAATTTCCGTTCTTTACCCTCCCTCTTTTTTTCATGCTGTGTTCGCAAAGGGCAGAATTGCTTCTCCTTTCATGGATATAATGGGAGGGAGTGAACAAGGTAGTTATGTTTCCTGTAAAATGCACTCCTTGTAAACTTCACGCTTGTGCCAGGCATTTGTAAAGTCTGTGAAATTGGTCTAACCTCCCTGCAGTCTTTCAAGTATATATTTAATTTCTTTTTTGAATGTTACAGCTAGATTTGTTCCACCACTTTTAAATGCAGTACAGTCTAATTTGCAACAACTCAATAACTTAAAACAGGACTTCTCTTTCCCTCTTTCTGGTTCTATCTCCTTTGGTCACTGACAATCAATTTCTCCACATACTTTGTCAATATATAGCTGAATTAAATCTTTGCTTAAATTGTGTAATCTAAGAAGGATAACACCAGCTTCAAGTACCTCCACACAAATGAAGTCATTAATTCTTGGCACTATCCTGGTTCAGATTTCTGCGCATGTACATTGTTCAACTAGGAAAAGGTATGGGCTTAAGAAATTTTCCTGTTGGTCTTTTCATCAAAGTCTTGTATGTCTTGTGCACATCCTATTAGGGGAGGTGGAAGCTATGGAAGTCTTTCTCAGACTGTCATTAATAAAGGAGAGAGGAATAAATGAATATACCTTCATGAATGATGAATGCTCATCACCGTTACTCCCAGCACAAGGTGAAGTGGAGTGCTTTATCTGGGCCTGGAGTACATCAATCTTCAATTAATGCACACCTACAGGATTATTAAGGCTATTATTTAATATCAAATTAAAATTTATGAAGAAATAAGTTATGTTTATGATGATGTTTAATATGCATATTAATGCATATCCCTTCTGCAAATATCAAAGAGGTCATCTTTGTACTGTTTGATGGAATAGGTTGTTCCTGTAAAGCTATTCCTTTCTACCCTATATCCATTTACATTTGGTTGCTTATATGGTCAAGCAAGGGAAAACTTGAGAACAGAATCTGTTTTTGGTTGCAGGTTGGGTGTACCACAGTTACCTGCAGAATATAGCTCCTCCACAACATGTATTGTGCCCCAAGGAGTTTGCAGGAGTTAATGACCAATCTACTGCACGCTGCTGCAAACAATGAGAAAAATGCCGGATATACTCATGTAATTGTCGATACCATGTAATAGTCAAACCACCCCACACCCCTCGATTTTTGGCCAGATCACCCGCCTCTCCGAGCTCCTGACCGCAGATCCTCACACCAGCCACCCACCCATCCGGGCTCCCAACGCGTTGAATGATGCAGGTACTTATGAGATCAAAAGTTTGACCCATGTAAATGTGCCTTGGTGAACTAATTTTTTAGGTAAACAGGGAAGAGGGCTACATGAAATGAAATGGACCCTTGTATGCCATGTTTAAAATCATAATTGTGTAGATTTCTCACAGGAATTATGTAGGAATTGTGTGCCTGTGTGGATTTACATTCAATTTTTTAACAATAAATAAAATGATTAGCGCAATGCTATTACCACACCAGTGTCCCGGATTCAAATCTGGCGCTGTCTGTATTTGTACATTCGTCCCAAGCCTGCGAGGAATTCCTCCGGTGCTCTTACCATGCAGTATCTCTAAATTTTTTAAACAAAAATTAAAAATTTACGACTACCTTGAACAGAAATTAAAATGGCCTTTGAGCAGTTTGACTGAACAGAGGAGATGTGATCTGATTGATTTTGTATTATTTGAGTAGCTTCTTCTGTTTTTTGAAGTCTAGGTTATGAACTTTGTGAAGATAACTCCTTCACCTGTTTTCCTTTGTAAATGTTGATACAGATGCTGGAAGAATCTTCCCATTTTGTATTTCTTTTACTTCTTATTGTAATGCTCAGTGAAATATTCACCTCCCTCATTGTCTGATTCATCCCACACTTTTCACTGTAACACCTAAAGTTGTTTCCTGCCCCTTATTTTATAATATGCTTTTCATAATAAAACCAATATATCATGCCTGTCCCAATGTCCCTCTCTAATATACTTCACAACCTTTTCTAGAACATATGTGCACCCAACAACCTTCAACACTCAAGTATACCTATGCTATTAACAGAACATAATGTAATACAGAAGCCATCTTGTTTCTCTCCACAGATGCTGTTTAACTTTTTTCTTTGCTTTTTTTTTCCAGAGTTCCTATCTTAGTAGGTCTTGCTTTTTCCACACTCTGATATCCTGATATACCAAGTATCCTCGCAGGATACTTTGGTAGACCACATACCATCCACAGTAACACTGATTTACCCCGTATGCTTCATTTTGGCTTCATTGACTATTATTTCGCATATCTCACTATTTAAATGTAAATTTTAAAAAAATTATTTACAGCACAGTAGAAGCCAATTCCAGCAATTTAAACCCATGCCTCCCAATTACACCCAAATTAATCTACAACTCTGTATGATTTGGAAGATGGGAGGAAAACCCATGCAGACACGAGGGGAACCCACAAACTCCTTACAGACAGTGCTGGATTTGTACCAAAACATTATCTGGGCTGCCCCTATAACATAATAATTCACTCCCTCGCCTCACTCGAACTCTATTTCCATCATAAATCTTATTGACATGCCATATACCCCAAAGCCCTCAGTGATTTACTCCACACCCTACCAAAAACTGCTTTAGTAACCTACACCATTCAAAGTAGTATTCCTTACTGGAATTCACATATGTTAATGCCCATTATTTACCACAGATAAATTCTACTACATGCCTCACTTTAATATTAATATAACACAACTGCCTTGCTGACCCCAGTCTACTCCACATCCCTCAGTGTAACATATAATTAGAACCCTTAATTCTAAAAAGGATGTGCCCTACACATCTAAATGTCACATTATATCTTCCATAGCCCTCAGTGTAAAATTTAGATATCCTTACTATCAACCATGGTAAACTATAATAGCTTTCATCCCTCACTGTAACCATGGTACACTCCACACCAGTTCACAAAATATTCTCTAATCACCCTGTTTTTTTGCCTGGCTGCATCTTGGAAAGGGAAGATGCTCCCCTTTCCTACTGAAACTGGATTCCAGCCATGTTCATCCTTGATTCAAATTAAAAATTCCTTAGTGATGCACAATCCACTGTCCCCACCTCACTTCATCCTGTAAATCCTTCTGAGTGTCTGACTCTTTGGCCCAATCAATCTGTGAATCTGACGGTGTCAGAGCACTCTAATGTAGCTCACGGTGATGAACCAGTAGTTTAGCAGAATGGGTGCGCCTCATTAAACAATATTTAGAGCATGGCATTCTCATTATAAGCTTTATAGTGAAAGGCAATGTTTCCAACTGTCTTGTCTGGTACTGTTTCACTGCATATAGAGTTGTGATTTATTTCATGCATGCACGGGGCAGATCGCATTTTGTTGGGTAATAAAGAAGTCTAATACTGATGGGGATGAACGGAACTGATGTGCCGCATGTTGTTCAATAATAGAAACCAGTACCATTTTTTGTTGGTGTTTCTTGATGTAATAAATAGTCTGAGAACCATAGTGTAAATGCCATCAATATTGCAATTGCTGATTAATTTTCTGCTTTATTGACTCCTGAAATACAAACAGATATCCTTTGCGTGCTTTCCCTGTTTTATTAATTAGCTTTCTGTAAACTCTGCCCATCTCCAGATTAACACAGCATTTTGTAATTGGAATGGCATTTAACTCAGATCTGTTAGGGAGGGGATCTGGTGTTCCAATAATTTGTTTGTTTCTTCATTAACCAATAAATATATCCTCCCTGCCTCGTCACATCTTAGTTAGGTAAAAAGTAGACTCTCTGTGCTGCAGAAAACCACGGAAGACCAGAAAGTTTCAGATTTGGTTTGTTCTGTGTTACCTGTTTTCAGTCTGGGGGATATTTAAGGGTCATTGACATATTACCCATTTCATGTCACTCTAAGAAGGTGGTCTTTGACCTTGAATGCAGAACAAAAGAATTTTCAATTATATGTAACCTTTCACAACTTGAGGATTTCACAAAGCATTTACAGTTGTTGAATTTGTAAATGTAATCACTATGGTAAAGTAGAAAATGCGACAACCAATTTGTGCATATGAACTTCCCATAACCAGTTCTGATGGCATTAGGAGTGGTGCAACCAGTGGAGCTGCTGCCTCACAGCTTGAGGGCTGTTCAGTCTTGACCACTGTTGCTGTTCGTGTGGAGTGTGTAATACTTCCCTGCGAATGAGTAGGTTTCCCTCTAGTGTTCTGCTTTGAGGTTGGTAGGTTCCTTGTTTCCTTGCGAGAGATACTGATGGGAACATGAAGAGGTGAAAATGGAACCAGTGTAAGTGCGCAGGTGCTTGATGGTCAACACAGACTTGATAGGTTGAAGAGCCTGTTTCTCTACTGCATGTCACTAAACCCTTTACTGAGAAAGATTGACTGGCGAAATATGGTATCCCTGATCATTTTTCAGTCCAGCTCTAGAGCTAGATTATCATGGAATATGAGAGGTTAGATGCAAATGCCTGAGCCTCAAGAATTTTTCAGCTGACAACTTTGCTGAGCCCTTTCAGAGTCAGTGCACAATGTGAGAGTAGAGTCATGTGGACTGGCTCAGGCCTGGTCAGAATGGCAAGTTCCCTTCTTTGAGTTGAATTAGTGAAACAACAATCTAATAGCTGTCACAATGTTCCATTTTAGTGCCTGTCCACACAACACCAGATATATTGAATTCAGTTTCATAGGCAGTTATGGTGGGATTTGACCCTTGATCTTCACCTTAATAATTGCACTGCCTGCTCAGTGCTACAACCCCCGAGCTCGGGACAGGATAAACAAGTAGATGGCAATAAGAAATTCCATATTATGCAAATGTGAAGACCCACACAGTGGCTGAGATATACCAATGCATCCATATGTTACACTGGAATGATCCAAATGAGGATGGCTGGTTTAACAATGGAGAAAGTTAACCACCTGGGGCATATTGTTTGAGGTGGAGGGAGGGCTGGTCACTGGAGGACCATGGTCAAGGAATCATAATTGCACAGAAGGAGGCCATCAGATTATTGAGTTGATGTTAGCTCTCTGTCATACAGTTTAGTCAGTCCCATTCACCACTTTATCCCCTTGGCTCCATAAGTGTACTGACTTCAAATGCCAATCCAGGATATTAAATCTGCGTCCTCTCATCCTTGTAACATCAGTTAATAAGTTGAGATCTTTGTCTATGTTATCCAACCCCATCTAAATCTAGTCAGTTTTATCAAATCTCCACTCAAACTCCTTTGCTTCAAGAAGAACAACTTCAACTTGAAATTATCCTTGTAGTCAAAATCCTTTAATCCTGGAAACATTCAGTTAAATCTTTTTTGCATCTTTTCAAGGATTTTCATGTTTTTCCCAGAATGTAGTGGCGGGAATGAGATGCAGTCAACTACTTGTGGCGTAATCAGAACTTATCATCAGTTCAGCAAAAATACTCTAGTGCTCAATCCTATTTTTTTGCCAACTGCTCTCACAAAATATGTTCCACTATCTTTATAAATCTATGCACGTAAACCCCCAAGATCCCTCTGTTCCCGCATGCACTTTAGAGCTTGTGCCATTAAATCTACATAGTGTTTCCTGATCTCTTCTGCCAAGATACATCACCTCATTTTTCTACATTAAATTCCATCTGTCATTTATCGTCTAATTCTGCTAACCTACTGCACTTGATTAGTATCAGTCCTGGTGTTTGTTGATTTGGTATAATTGGCAAATTTTGAAATGTTATTCTACATTCCAATATCCAGCTCACTTCTATCCATCAAATAAAACAACACTGGAAATTTCACAGTCTACCATGCTTCAGTCTGATAAACAACTATTTACAGCAACTTGTTCTTTTTTATCCTTAAGTCAATTTTTTTTTATCCAGGTTGACATTATGAGCCTTGATTTTGTTGATCTATATTTTCTGTGGTTCACTTTGCAAAGTTTTATTCATGTCAGGAAAAGCAGGAGGATATCTTGTTTGGCATGGTCAAAGTGAGCCCATTTGCTTGTATACATGTTGTAAGACTCTATAACTGCAGAAAGTGCTCCAATTGAAAGACTTATTGAAGCTCTGTGTAGATTTATCACCACCTTTTTATCTTTGATATTCTGTACCTCTTGAGATAAACTGAGCATTCTCAGTTATTTTCCAGGTTTATCAAGCTGAGATGCTGCTTTAGATACCTTGTAAAACTACCTTTTCTAATCTTCTGTTTTTCTACAGCATGGTGCAAAAATATATTATTTCACATTAGTTGACTCTGAATTCTATCAGCCAGATTTTAGTCCATTACCTATCTTATCAATATTTCTTTTGGACTTGCTGAACCGTTGAGATGAGGTGTGGTGATGGGACTAGCAGGACGGAAGTGAAGTGTTTAATTAGTAGCTGTGTGGAAAAATTGTGCCCTTTTTCAAAAAGGGAATAATATATCTGCCATGACTTGAATGGAAGAGCAGACTCAATGGGCCGAAAGGCCCAATTCTGCTCCTTTGACTTGTGGATTATAGATTTTATAATCTGTGTGAAGAAGGATGTTTTGTATTTTCTCATTAGCTATCATCATTTTTCAAGTTAATGTGTCTCTGGCCCCTCCTAACCAAACGAAGCAACAATAATTGCAAATCTATTTTAACTTTACTATGACCTTTTTCTATCATCAGGATTTATTGTATGATAGAACCTATAGAATTCATCCCTGAAAATCTTTTCTGGGAACAAAATTCCATTAATTGTGCAGAAAGAGATTGATCTTGAATACAGAAGTAATGTTATTCTGATCACCATGTTTCCGTGAAGAAGTTACATGGGAATGATCCCCACTTGAAAGGACTTTTGCTGGAGGCAGTGCCTGATATCTCAGCTGCCCAGCAAGTCAATTAATTAAAGTGCCCCATGATGCCTTCTCTGCAGTATTTAAAAGTACATGCATGTCATTAACATATTTCTGTTATTTTCTATGTTCTTTCTCACTAAAATGAAATTGGTGAAAGGGAAAGAGAGAGAATAAATGATAAAATGAGAGAGAACTGAGTATTTGTAGCATTGATATAGTTCAGCTTGAGTAAAAGACATGTATAAAATTAAATCCCAATTTGAAAATGATCTAATAATTAGAAATTATGATTTTTTCAGATAAATAATTTCCAAAATGCAAATCTCTACAGAGGGGAGGACAGGAGGAGAAGGGGAAAATTGAAGATGGCAATGAATGTTAATTATACATATAGTCCCAACAAAGCTTGAAAAACTCATGCAGTTTGGCATGCAGAGTTTTGCCGCCAACCTTCCAGACTTCTGGGGGGATTCCATCCATACCTGCTGCTTTGCCACTTTTCAGTTGTTCGATTGCCTTATATGTCTCATCCAGGGTGGGAACCTCATCCAGCTCTAGCCTTAGGGGCTGTTGAGGGAGCTGGAGCAAGGCGGAATCTTGGACTGAGCGGTTGGCACTGAAAAGAGATTGGAAGTGTTCTGACCATCGGTTGAGGATGGAGATCTTGTCGCTGAGGAGGACTTTGCCATCTGAGCTGCGCAGCGGGCTTTGGGCTTGGGGTGAGGGGCCGTACACAGCCTTTAGAGCCTCGTAGAAACCCCTGAAGTCGCCAATGTCTGCGCTGAGCTGGGTTCGTTTGGCGAGGCTAGTCCACCACTCATTTTGGATCTCCCGGAGTAAACTTTGTTGGGACCAAGGTAAACTGCCTCAGGATCTTCGTGATGCCACCATCATCACCCTGTACAAAAACAAAGGCGAGAAATCAGACTGCTCAAACTACAGGGGAATCACGTTGCTCTCCATTGCAGGCAAAATCTTCGCTAGGATTCTACTAAATAGAATAATACCTAGTGTCGCCGAGAATATTCTCCCAGAATCACAGTGCGGCTTTCACGCAAACAGAGGAACTACTGACATGGTCTTTGCCCTCAGACAGCTCCAAGAAAAGTGCAGAGAACAAAACAAAGGACTCTACATCACCTTTGTTGACCTCACCAAAGCCTTCGACACCGTGAGCAGGAGAGGGCTTTGGCAAATACTAGAGCGCATCGGATGTCCCCCAAAGTTCCTCAACATGATTATCCAACTGCATGAAAACCAACAAGGTCGGGTCAGATACAGCAATGAGCTCTCTGAACCCTTCTCCATTAACAATGGCGTGAAGCAAGGCTGTGTTCTCGCACCAACCCTCTTTTCAATCTTCTTCAGCATGATGCTGAACCAAGCCATGAAAGACCCCAACAATGAAGACGCTGTTTACATCCGGTACCGCATGGATGGCAGTCTCTTCAATCTGAGGCGCCTGCAAGCACACACCAAGACACAAGAGAAACTTGTCCGTGAACTACTCTTTGCAGACGATGCCGCTTTAGTTGCCCATTCAGAGCCAGCTCTTCAGCGCTTGACGTCCTGCTTTGCGGAAACTGCCAAAATGTTTGGCCTGGAAGTCAGCCTGAAGAAAACTGAGGTCCTCCATCAGCCAGCTCCCCACCATGACTACCAGCCCCCCTACATCTCCAGCGGGCACACAAAACTCAAAACGGTCAACCAGTTTACCTATCTCGGCTGCACCATTTCATCAGATGCAAGGATCGACAATGAGATAGACAACAGACTCGCCAAGGCAAATAGCGCCTTTGGAAGACTACACAAAAGAGTCTGGAAAAACAACCAACTGAAAAACCTCACAAAGATAAGCGTATACAGAGCCGTTGTCATACCCACACTCCTGTTCGGCTCCGAATCATGGGTCCTCTACCGGCACCACCTACGGCTCCTAGAACGCTTCCACCAGCGTTGTCTCCGCTCCATCCTCAACATCCATTGGAGCGCTTACATCCCTAACGTCGAAGTACTCGAGATGGCAGAGGTCGACAGCATCGAGTCCACGCTGCTGAAGATCCAGCTGCGCTGGATGGGTCACGTCTCCAGAATGGAGGACCATCGCCTTCCCAAGATCGTGTTATATGACGAGCTCTCCACTGGCCACCGTGACAGAGGTGCACCAAAGAAAAGGTACAAGGACTGCCTAAAGAAATCTCTTGGTGCCTGCCACATTGACCACCGCCAGTGGGCTGATAACGCCTCAAACCTTGCATCTTGGCGCCTCACAGTTTGGCGGGCAGCAACCTCCTTTGAAGAAGACCGCAGAGCCCACCTCACTGACAAAAGGCAAAGGAGGAAAAACCCAACACCCAACCCCAACCAACCAATTTTCCCCTGCAACCGCTGCAATCGTGTCTGCCTGTCCCGCATCGGATTTGTCAGCCACAAACGAGCCTGCAGCTGACGTGGACTTTTTACCCCCTCCATAAATCTTCGTCCGCGAAGCCAAGCCAAAGAAAAAATACATATAGTGTGTGTTTCTACAATTGCATGCAAAAGTATCAACATGACTGTAATGTATCCAATTGGATTTCAAAGTCCGAAATTAATTTACATACCTCAACTATTCCTCCTTTTCTCCCAACATATACCTCCCCCCCAACAAGTGTCTGAGCTCAGTGGCGTCCTATCTCTGGTTTTCAGTGGCAACTATCAACTCTGACCAAGTTGAAGATGCCTGATTGAGGATAGGAATGAACATGCCAACAGTAATTATCTAATTGATCGATAATAGTTGTATAACAAAAAACAAACTGCTGGAGGAACTCAGCAGGTCTAACAGCATTAGTGGAGGCAAATGATAGTTGACGTTTTGGGTTGAGATTCTGTATCGGGATGAGAGATATCGGGTATCGGGAACAGTCTCCCTCCACCAACCCTCTCATTCCCCTGGCAGAAAGCGGAGTTCCTCCAGCAAGTTGACTTTGCCGTAAATTCCAACATGTGCAGTCTCTTGTGTCTCCAATAACATTCATACAGTGCCTTTAGCATTGTACAGTCTCTCAAATGCTTCGTGGGAGTGTAAATCAAATAAAATTTGACACTAAACCTCATAGAGACAATCTAATTTGCTTTCTCGTTCTTTTTTTGGGATCTGCAGGTAGCTGTCAGGGCCAGCATTCATTTGCCTTGACAATGTAGCAGTGAACTTGTGGCATAGTACTTCATCAAACCTGTGGGTGCAGAGTTCTAGGATTTTGTTCCAGTGAAGGTGAAGGAAAAGTGATATATTTTGAAGTTGAGATGATGTTCAACTTAATGTGTAGCTTCCAGTTGTTGCCCTTTTTTCAAGATGGTAGAGGTCGTAGGTTTGGGAAATGCATTTGGATTTGCCTCTGTGAGCAACTGCAGTGGATTTTTTAGATTACACACTGTGGCTTTAATATGTTACTGATGAGAAGAGTGAACATTTGAGGTAGTTGGTGAGATGGCACTCAAGCTGTCTGCTTTGACCTGGATGGTGCTGAGCCTGTAGAGAGGTGTTGCTGCTGCAGTCATCCAAGCAATGGTACATGCCGCTTACACTGGACAACAGATTTTTTCAAAGGTTTCCTTCTTGAAAAAAAAGGGGTTATGATAGACGACTTCAAGCTGAACATAAAGATAATTTCAAATTTGCTGTATCATGTAGGAAGTTGGAGAATCATTAAATTAACTTTTATTAAATTTAGCAGGTTTAATCACATAATGAAGCTGACACTTGTGATAGTTCCATTGACCTAAAAATGTTTTGCTGCTGATTTTCATTTGTACTCAGCATCTGATGCCTTTCATATCAGTGTCCAACAATAGTTCATCAACATTGATGGATTCTAATTGCCCTGATACTGCTTTTCCATGGTCGCAATACCCTGGTGAAACTTTTCATCATGTTTGTCACTGACTGCACCAAGATCAACAGGGAAGAAGTCCAAGTGCAAATGTAGAAATTGAATGTTCAAAGACGTTCCATTTCAAGTCAAATCAAGCTTATTGTCATACAATCCGACGAAACAGCGTTCTCCAGTCCTCAGTACAAAACAACCGGTCATAACACACATACAGACAAACAAGACATACGCAGGACAAGTACTCATATATACAAATAAATAAATAAATATTTTTAAATCAATATGAGTCTCGGATGGTCAGTGTGAGCAATTCCTTTGGTCGTTCAGTATTCTCACTGCCCGTGGGAAGAAGATGTTTCTCAGCCTGGTGATGCTGGTTCTGATACTCTTATAACTCCTTTCAGCTGAAAGATGCTGCGTGTAGGATGGAAGGGGTCCTCAATGATTTTATGCACCCTCTTCAGGCAATGATCCCAGTAGATCATGTCGGTGGGAGGGAGGGAGACTCCAGTGATCCTCTCTGGTGGTCCTGTGGATTGACCTCTGATCCATTTCTCCGCAGCAACCGTACCACACTCTGATGCAGCCGGCCAGGACGGTCTTGATGGATCCCCTGTAGAAGGTTAATATAATAGTGGCTGGTACCATAACCCATTTTGGTCTTCTCAGGAAGTATAGTTGCTGTTGCACCTTCCTGACCAGTAAGGAGATATTGTGTATGCTTCAAGTAGACATCTTTGGCTTGGCTTCGCGGACGAAGATTTATGGAGGGGTATGTCCACGTCTGCTGCAGGCTCGTTGGTGGCTGACAAGTCCGATGCGGGACAGGCAGACACGGTTGCAGCGGTTGCAGGGGAAAATTGGTTGGTTGGGGTTGGGTGTTGGGTTTTTCCTCCTTTGCCTTTTGTCAGTGAGGTGGGCTCTGCGGTCTTCTTCAAAGGAGGTTGCTGCCCGCCAAACTGTGAGGCGCCAAGATGCACGGTTTGAGGCGTTATCAGCCCACTGGCGGTGGTCAATGTGGCAGGTACCAAGAGATTTCTTTAGGCAGTCCTTGTACCTTTTCTTTGGTGCACCTCTGTCACGGTGGCCAGTGGAGAGCTCGCCATATAACACAAAATCACAGAAATAGGTCATTGGAAAATTTTAAGGTGATTTTTGTGATTAGCAACCCAAAATCCATAAAATACACCCAAAAGTGTACAAGAAGCAAAATCTTCAATGTATTGGGACCAGGTCATTACCTGACAGAGCTCCTGCAGTCATGGGTTGGAGATGAGAGGTTTGACCTTAAACATTTATAGCCATCTTCCTTTGTTCAGGTTCACAAAAATGTATTCCCTTTAATGCCAATTGACTTCAGTTTGATCAGAACTGTTCCACTTACTGCATCTTTAGAATTGAGCTCTTTGGACCGTGGTGGTAATGAAGCCAAGAGCTCTTGGTCAAACCCAAACAAGTCAATGGTTAGTTAATTACTGACGAGTAAGTGTCATTTGAAAACACTATTGGTAATGATAATTTCCATCATTTTGCTGATGAGTGGACATTAATTAGCCAGATTGCATTTGTCTTGCTTTTTTTTAAAATTACAGGACTTACCTGGTAATTTCCATACTTTCAGGCCGATGTCAGTGTTGAACTATACTGGAACAGGTTGGCTCACAGCACAGCTAGTTTAGGAGCCTCAGTCTTCACTACTACAGCTGGCATGTTCTCTCGTCCCGTAATTTTTGATGTAAGAAGTGCTCTCAGATGTTTCTTAATATCTTACATGGTGCCTTGAATTGGCTGGAGAGCCAATTCGTGCAACACCTTTACATGCTAGTGATCGGGACTAAGGTTCGAATCCCATGCTGTCAGTAAGGAGTTTGTATGTTCTCCCTGTGTCTATGTAGGATTTTCCTGGGGGGGGGGGGGTCCAGTTTTCTCCCACCATTCAAAACATACCAGGAGTGTAGGTTAATTGGGTATAAATTGGGAGTCACAGACTTGTGGGCTGAAATGGCATGTTACCATGCTGCATGTCTAAATTTAAATTTAATAATGTCTCTTGTGATGGTGGTAATCTCAGGAGGAGGCTGATTTAGATCATCGACTTGGCAGTTCCTGATGGATATTGCTGCAAACACTTCAGGTCTTTCTTTAGTCCACGAATGCTGAGCTCTACCATCTTTGAGGATGAGAATGATCTTGAAACTTCTTATTTCCACTTACTGTTTAATTGTTTATTAATTCACAACCACCTGAAGAAACACACAAAGATCAGCATGTACAGAGCTGTTGTCATACCCACGCTCCTGTTCGGCTCTGAATCATCGGTCCACTACCGGCATCACCTACGGCTCCTAGAACGCTTCCATCAGCGCTGTCTCCGCTCCATCCTCAACATTCATTGGAATGACTTCATCTCCATCATCGAAGTACTCGAGCTGGCAGAGTCCGCAAGCATCGAATCCATGCTGCTGAAGACCCATCTGCGCTGGGTGGGTCACATCTCCAGAATGGAGGACCATCGCCTTCCCAAGATCGTGTTCTATGGCGTGCTCTCCACTGGCCACCGAGACAGAGGTGCACCAAAGAAGAGGTACAAGGACTGCTTAAAGTTATCTCTTGGAGCCTGCCACATTGACCACCACCAGTGGGCTGATATCGCCTCCAACCGTGCATTTTGGCGCCTCACAGTTCGGCGGGCAGCAACCTCCTTTGAAGATGACCGCAGAACCCATCTCACTGACAAAAGACAAAGGAGGAAAAACCCAACATCCAACCCCAACCAACCAATTTTCCCTTGCAACCGCTGCAACCTTGCCTGCCTGTCCCACATCGGACTTGTCAGTCACCGACGAGCCTGCAGCAGACGTGGACATACCCCTCCATAAATCTTCGTCCGCGAAGCCAAGCCAAAGAAAAAGAAATTCACAACTGAAAGTCAAATCTTTAAGCTTCCATTTGATCCGCTGGTTGTGAAATTGCTTAATTCTGTCCATTGCATGCTCTTTTACCGTTTGACATGCTTATTGTAGTTTCACTAGGTTGGCATCTAACTACAGCTGCTCGTGACATGGAACCACAGTTGATCCACTGGTTTAATAGTTATGGTTGAGTAAGGGATGAGATGAAAGATTGTGAAATAGTACATGTCTACTGCTATTGATGATCCACTGAACTGCAGAGGTACATAGTTCTGAGCTACCAGAGTCCATTTAGTAGTTCCACACAAGATGGAGGGTGCTTTCAATGTGAAGATGTGACGTTTTATCCATAAGGCCTGTGGCATGTTTACTACTTCTACCAGTGCTTCATGGACAGATGCTCATGGCTTACATAATTGATGATGAGGTCTGTTGGTTCATTCACTCCCTGCTGCTGACATTGGTCTGTGGTGGTACCTCCAAGCCATTCTTGTAAATAGACATTGAAATTCTCTACTAAAGTATATTCTGACAATCCTTCTCCTATGAAGGAAGGATAAGAAGTGATGATCAAGAGACATAATTTAGCAGATACAGAGATAGATTGGACAAGGTCATGGAGGATTAACAAACATGAGGAGTGAGTGCTCAGCAGGAGCAAAAAGTCTCAGATTGTTTGGATCAACATCTCATGGTCTGAGGAGAAGACCGAGGGAAGCGGTAGGGATGGGCAGTAAAAATGGGCAGGAACTGATCAGCAATTTCATGTGTCCTTTCTAATTTGTCCAGTCATCATTGTGGTTAGAGAATGGAGGAATGCAATGATTTAGAGGTGCTTTTCCCAAATCTGCTGCTCCATTTCTCCAGTGAACCTTCTCATTTAACTCCCAAAGATTTCCTTTGCCAGGTTGCTGTGAACTGTGTCCATGGACAGATTGCTCAGCAATCAGCCTGAATCTCTTTCCTGCAGTCTGTCAAAGCTCCTGGATGAAAACTAATGACTGCTTCCCTCCCACTCCTTATGGGAGCACAGTGGCTTCCGACGGAATCCTATCTCTTTTACAACTCTTAACCGTGGGCTGCAGTCAGCAGCCTGTCCCGGTTTGAAAATTCCCCCATGGTTCATTAAATATACCTGAGAATTAACTCAGTTTGTTAACTCATTCAAGACTTGATATTTAAGATTCTTGAGTTTAGTCTTGAGCCATCTTTACCCTAGGGATAGAAATTTTTAACAATTTCATAAACTTATCCAAAAACCCCTACTATTAAAATATGACTCATTTGTGCTTTTCCTGTGGAGAAGAAACATCTTCAGTCAGGATAATATGTAGCTAGTTTTGGTTAGAATGTTCTTAAAGACTTCATCATATGAGCCCCTGCTCCTAATTACAGTACAACTCCGATTATCTGAAATGGTTGGGACTGGGCCTATGTTAGATAAATGTTTTTTTCGGATAACTGGTCATTTTTTAAAAACAGTCCAATGGCATCGGCAAATCACTTGTATCAATGTTTAAACAACAAGGTGTTTAAGTATTAAAATAATGTTTAATTCTCACCAAAATAATGCTGGCCGCAACGCCACCACTGATCATCAAGACCTCCCAACCACCGCTACCAATCCCCACGCTACTGCTGATCCCAGGGGAGGCTTCTTGGGCCGGTGGAACACTCACTGGGGAGTCGGTGGGCTCCTGTCTCCCCAGTCACCAGAGCTCCCAACGCCCAAGTTCCAACTCCGAATCCTCCCCTAGGCTTAGCACACATAAACACTGGGGAGTCTGGTGTGTGTGTGTGTGTGTGTGTGTGTGTGTGTGTGTGTGTGTGTGTGTGTGTGTGTGTGTGTGTGTGTGTGTGTGTGTGTGTGTGTGTGTGTGTGTGTGTGTGTGTGTGTGTGTGGTAGTAGGCTGAGGGGAGGGTTTGGAGTCGGTGTTGGGAACTCTGGTGTGCTGAGGAAGGAGGGAGGGAAGGGAATAGGAGCAAAGGGGAGGGGAGGGAACGCCACTGAGCCCGAGGTCCCACTCCTGCCGGGGAGGCCGCTCTCTTTGATGAAGCCAGAACAAGGGATACTCCCAACCGCTTGCAGCTGGGAGACATTGGCTCGCAGTTTGAGAGGGAGAGTTGGAGAGAAAAGCCAATAGGGGAAGGTAAAGAAGAAATGGAAAGAGAGAGGGGAGGGAGTTACCCGAAATGAAGACATTCGTCGTTCTAATTTCATGTCGAGTGAATTTTTTTCCAACCTGTGAGGTTAGTTCGGCTCCAAAAAAATTTAGGATAAATGAGGATTTCTGATTTATTTCAGATATCCTTATTTATCCAATTTTTT
The DNA here is from genome assembly GCF_036971445.1 of Narcine bancroftii. NCBI lineage: Eukaryota > Metazoa > Chordata > Chondrichthyes > Torpediniformes > Narcinidae > Narcine > Narcine bancroftii. The sequence goes on along the minus strand of NC_091470.1, from coordinate 152,139,530 downwards.
TTAAATTTCAGATAAATGAGGATTTTGGAGAATCTGATTTTAGATAATCAGAGTTGTGCAGTACCTCATCCCACATCACAGGAGTTGTGTAATAAAACTTGTGTCTAAACTCTGGCGTCAAAATGAAATTACAGAAACAAACATTTTTTACTGATGTCACTGATCTTTCAGGTTTTGCATGTGATATTATCTTGGAGATTAACCTAAAATTTCTGGAAAATGCCAAAGGACTATCAATTGCAGTTATGCAGCCCTTAACAGTAAATATTTCCATGATGTATATTTAAATCAGACCATGTTACCACATGGTAGGAGAGGTTTAGATTTTTGGGTGAATGAGACATTCTATAATTTAGGGCAACCATTATTAAATTAAAGGATGTTCAAAAATTCAGAACTGGAAGAACTGGGGGTTCTCTGTGGTCTTGAAGGCTGAAAGCGATCGTAGTATTTGGAAATAAGAATGGTAGTTTTAAGATCTAGTTTTAAGCCCACTACCACATCTTAAATGATGGAACAGAGAGCGGAAGCAGGCAGATGTTCACAGGAAATCCTTTGCGCTTTCCTGCTGCTTTTGTGTTGAATCAGCTGCCTGCCTGACTGAAAGGGAAGTTCCATCATCTCCAACTACTTGGCTTCATGAGCAAGTGAGACAGATGCACAAGCCCAAGGTGGGAAATGATGGGCTTCAACCACCAAGGTATTCATACCATTTCTCAATAAATACACTTAAATGTGGATTAGCTGCAATTAAAAATATAAACTATTAATTATACTTTGTGTAATGTAGGGAAAAAAATGTCTTTTTAAACCTATGTTCCTGAATTCTGTGTCCTGCCTTTCAAGGAAATAGAAGATTACTCAGAGTTAGCAGTTTTTTATATCCCTTTTACTTGAAAGAACTAATTTCACCCTTACTGTAACTTGTTGGGATACAACTCCCTGCACAGCCATCTTTTTGTCATGGTGGTCAGCAGGATGTTCAGCTCTTAACATAACTTCAACTGCCATCCCAACTACAGGACTAAATGGATCAGGAGCATTTTTTTTCTCTGTCCTTCCTTAGTTCAAGGACAGAGAGCCCAATTGTGTCCTAGCTAGGATTGCAAACTTAACATGATTCAGGGGCCTGATCAAAACCACACCAGGCATTAGCTTCCTGCTAATCAGAAATTTACTGCAAAGAATATTTCAGCCCATTGTACCCCCACCCCAAATAATCTGACAAAAAGGACTCTTAGAATTGGAGATGAGTACGCAAACATTATAGTCAGGACATGTGCCCCTTTGACAGATGGCAGATTTAAATTCCTGTACCTCTCTCTGACCTTCAATTTTCATTAAAGTTTCCTTAAAAAAGGCAATGGTCTCTGTATCAACCTCTCCCTTAAATTATTCACTGTTAAAAGAACCCTCTGTGAAAAGCAGTTTCTTAATTCATCACCTCATTATTTTAATGATGATTTTTCAGGGGGAAAATCCACGAGCCACAATCTAAGCATCATTACCCCTCTCTCTGTCATCTATTCAGACCAATAGTCACCGGGGTAGTGTTACAGTATTTTTTAATGTTGATTTGTCCATGTAGGAAGTGAAATACCCCTCTCTGATCAGGTGCAGTATAACTGAAGTTTTCCTGTAAGAAGCACTCCCAGATCAGACATAGCATGGGTTAGCTATTGACTTTCACAATTGTACTTTGTATCTTCTGATCCATTCATAACATCAGGCCTGTTGAGGATTTTGTTACCAGTTTGGGAGATGTTATGGACAGGATTGTGTCATTGCCTTGTAAGGGCTGAGTAGATACCATCCAAACCTAATTTGGTCAGTTAGCAAACAGAAAATGTGACTAATGAATGCTTGTGCAAATGTAAACTTGAAATTATTTCAAGGTAATTTTGGCACAGCTGATCGTTTGTGGCTAATTATACTCTATTGGCATGTTTTAATAGAATACAAGTATGATCACATTCTACAAAGTAATGTATTTAGTTAAGATTTTATTTTATTTTGGGTAACTTACCTTTTGTGCGCACCTGAATTCCCTTTGTGCACTGGTTGCAAAATGGGTGTGAGCGTGCCCCATGCCCAGCTGAGAGGGAACAGTGCATCGAACTTGGGGTTAACCAAACCTTAGGGGGCGACAACCTCTCACAGTCCCAACCCAAATGAAAGCTCAGGGAAATGGGTGAAATCATGCTTGATGAGACCTCCATTTTCTTTCTCACTAAGGACTCACCTCACTCCAAGGTGTCAGCACAGGTTGCCATGGCTTGTCTGGATGATGTACGAGATCATGGAAATAGAGGTTGATTCAGAGCAGCCTGTAAAGCATGTTCGTCCACATGGCTTGAATTGGCAAGAAGGAAATTATTAAGAGATGGTGCTAGTTATGTCGGCCTGGCTGCTCAAGAGAATTCTAGGGCCCCACCCTCACAAGTCATCATAGCCATTGAGGAACAATGTGGTTAGGATCTCTCCTCGCCCTTGAGCCATTTTAACAATTGAATGATGCTGGGACAGTTGCCCTCTTTGGCTGGTGCTTTCAAACTGCCTTGTAAAATGTGGTTAACCGGGCAATTTGCCTAGTTAGCGCCCCACTCTCAAAAGGCAGCTTGAAAGGGTCTGACCTGCTCAGCATCGTCCAAAGTCAACTGGGTCCTTGCCCTACCTCAGAGATAGTTAGGGAACCCAGTTAAACTTACCCAGCACGCATCCACCGGAGGCTTGAATGACAAAATGGCCAACTCGATTACTCCTGTGATGTCAGCACTTACGCACTGGCATAACAGGGAAACCCCAGCTGAGGTGTCTGCAGTGATTGTGGGGGAAGAGAGGTCACTGCCAGGGCCCAGGGTGGAGAGGTGGGGGGGGGGGAGTGAGAGGTTGGTGCCGTGAGGGGGAGAGACAGGGGCCACAATCAGGGGGAGTGAGGTCGATGTTGCAGGAGGGTGGGGGGGTGCCATGATCAGCGGGAGAGGTCACTGTCGCGAGGGAGAGAGGAGAGGGGTCGGCTGCCAGGGGTCAGAAGGGTCGACTGCCGCAGGTTTGGGGGGAAGCGCGATTGAGGTGGGAGGGAGACTGACAGCTGGCAGGGGGACGGGGAGACTAACTTGCGTGACGCGTCACTTACCCATCGTCACGGGAGCGGGATTCCCCTTAAATCGCAGGGTTGGCGAGTTACTAGGCCTATTCCCCCTCAGCTTAAAAGGTGCTCGAAGCACCTTTTCCCCACTAATCGCACCTGGGTCCCAGGAGGGCTTACCGGGTGCTGCAGCTAAAAGGCACCTATTGAGTCTTGTGATATTTGTTCTCTAGGTGTTATCCTACTCACTTCTTTACTGTCTCTGATCACCTTGTCAATCCAGTTGCCCTCTCCTGCAGATGGAGCAGTCACTAACTGGGTACAACCAGGTTCCAAGTTCCAACTTAATCTGAATAAAACTATCTCCTTCAGATAGGAGTGGCTAGTACTTGTTAACAGGAGCTGAATGTGTTGATGAAAATCATGTCTCTGGAGTAAAAACATTACATCGCTAGAATCCATCATTTTAGGGGTGTTGTATGTACAGGAATCTGCAAAGTGTGAAGAATAAAGTCACAGCTTTAGTGTGGGTGAACACCAGTTACAGAATATGTCTCTGGTTGGAGAGGCCAAGAATGCAGCAGCGTCTTAGTTTTCCTCTTGTCCCAGAAGTCAGTGAGCTTCCACTTCATTGAGGCTATTAAACATTACTTGCCATTCCAAGCACTGATAGAGGCCAGAATATATAGCAACCAAGCATATCTTTAATATGATGTGAATGGATACAGTTATTGCACTGGGCAATTTCAAGACTGTTTATTGGATGATGCTGATGACCATTTGGCTTTACTATTCTTGACTTGGGAATTTTGATGGTGAGCCTGAAATGTAAACAAAGCTATAAAATTATTCCACTTGTCCCTGTTGCTCTCTGTTCAGCACAAAAAAAAATATTTATTGGTTGTTTATTTTTCATCGAATGAAACCATTTTCTTATGATGCCAAAACATCTTAGGGAAAGAAAATGTGATTCACTGTGAAAATACTTGGATTCAAAACATTACATTAAAGAGATGCACCAGACGGCTTCAATAATGGAACCTGTTTGTTTTCATTCCTGTGACAGATTGCAGTGTAAACACAATTGCTGAATGCAGCTGAGAGTGTTCATTGGAAACTACAGAGGTGCCATCCTTGGGCATTTTACTTGTAAGATGTGTTTGCCCTCTTTTGCAAAGGCAGTTTCTTCATTTGGGTGCAGTTGCAGAGATATTATCCTTAGGTGGCACGCCCATATGCTATGGCTATGCTTCACCTGGAAACCTTGGTGTCAAATTATTGGTGGTCTTAATATTTTAATTTTGTAATTGTGGTTATTACTTTGTTTTCTAAGAAATAAAATATTTTTTTTTAAATTATTGGTGGTCTGTTAGCAAATTTGTTGCACCAATTTTTATGTTTCAATGAAAGTTGTTTGGACTTACTTGGACGTTACAGTTGATGGCCCCAATGAAAAGTGTGTGGTCTTGCCATTTAACCATTTAATTTGGTTATACACTAACACCCAATTAAATTAATGGTGAGTTAGTGTCATCTACTGGAATCCTATGCAATGAATGATATGTTGGTCAGTTTAGACCAGTGGTTTTTAAAGTGCCCCGCGAAACTCATATTCCACCTTAAGCAATTCCTATGCCATAAGTGCTCCGTGATTGATAAGGGATTGCTTAAGGTGGAATGTGAATGGGAAGGGAAGGTTGCTCTCGACCCAATAGTTACTGAAATATTTTGCTTGAGAAAAATTATCACTGGCCCATTTCCTGTGGAGTTATGAAACTGTGCACATAACGAGTCAATTACCATAGGTCCGATTAACACAGTGGTTTTCAAAACCATTTTCTTTCCACTCACATAACACCTTAAGTAATCCCTTAGTAATCACAGAGCTCTTATGGCAAAAGGATTACTTAAGGTGGAATGTGAGTTAAAGGGAGTAGTTTGAAACCACTGGTTTAGACTGACACCCACTACAGTTGACGGTTATATACTGACACCCAGTACAGTTGACGTTTATACACTGACACCCAGTGCTGTTGATGGTAATACACTGACATCCAGTGCTATTGATGGTTATACACTGACACCCACTGCTTTTGATGGTTATAAACTGACACCCAGTACAGTTGACGGTTATACACTGACACCCAGTGCTGTTGACAGTTATACACTGACACCCAGTGCAGTTGACGTTTATACACTGACACCCAGTGCTGTTGATGGTAATACACTGACATCCAGTGCTATTGATGGTTATACACTGACACCCACTGCTTTTGACGGTTATACACTGACACCCAGTACAGTTGACGGTTATACATTGACACCCAGTGCTGTTGACAGTTATACACTGACATCCAGTGCTGTTAATGGTTATACAATGACACCCAGTTCTGTTGATGGTTATACACTGACACCCAGTGCTGTTGATGGTTATACTGACATCCAGTCCAGTTGACGGTTATACACTGACACCCAGTGCTGTTGATGGTTATACACTGACACCCAGTGCTGTTGACAGTTATACACTGACACCCAGTACAGTTGACGGTTATACACTGACCCACAGTACAGTTGATCGTTATACACTGACACCCAGTACTGTTGACGGTTATACACTGACCCACAGTACAGTTGATCGTTATACACAGACACCCAGTGCTGTTGACGGTTATACACTGACACCCAGTGCTGTTGACAGTTATACACTGACACCCAGTGCTGTTGACGGTTATACACTGACACCCAGTTCTGTCAGTGGGAAGTTGGATTTTACAGACCAACAAGTAGAGTGATGAATGAGATAGTCATTTTGGTTTAGACTGATACCCAGTGTGGTGAACATGGTGGCCATTTGTTGAGATCAGTGGTTTTCAAACTGCCCCTTGTTCAGTGTATGGGCTTAAATTTTGTAGCAGGTACGAAGTGAGCTCCAGTGAATCCCAGAAATGGGACAATCCCTGTGAGAATTAATGAGATGAATTTAAAAACTAATCTTGTATTCATGTGCAAAGCACTTTCATTTGGAATACAATATGCTAGATTTTTGTTTACAGCTAAATGGACCTTAAAATCTTAGAAATTGTTCAAAAATTTGTAATTCTAAGGTCAGATTGTGAAAAACTGGTGCAGCAATTAAACTATGATTTACTGCGCTTCCAGTAGTGCTGAATAAACCTCCTACAGATTTTATTTATGATCAAGGAAACTCACTGCACTGTCACAGGCCTCCTCCTCCTCCTCCTCCTCCTCCTCCTCACTCTGTTAATAATTGGGCACCTTTCTACCACTTTCTCTCTATCAGTCCTTCCCTGGACCTTAGCTGTGTATCCATTCACCTTTCTCAGCCGTCTCCTGCCCACAGTTCAAAGTTCAGATTTATTGTCAAGGTGCATACATGACATCATATACAACCCTGAGATTCTTTTTTCCTGCGGACCAGGAAGAATTTCTACTTACCGGTAGTGCAAAAAAATCTATACTCAAGAAGATAAGTATACCAAAGGGAGAAATGTAGAGCCATAGAACATGACAGCACAGAAAAACAAAGAAAGGGTTCAAACAAATTGACTGTGCAATATAGAAAATAAATATCAATAATAATTAATGTGCAAAGTAAAAGTCCCTGATTGAATTTGTTGTTGAAGAGTCTGATTGTGGAGGAGCAGCAACTGTTCCTGAACCTGATGGTGTGAGTCTTTGTCACCTAGACCTCTTTCCTGATGTGCACAAGCTTTCAAACCCCAAATTTAGCAGCAGTTTTTTTATCATCTTTGGACTAGATTCTGCATATTTTGACCCTTTTGTGGTGAAAACATCTTTTCATCAATTTTGGTCATGAAAAATGGCAGGCATTAACGGAATGGTTGAGGGAGAGAATATTGAACCTTTGGGAAAGGAAACCAGCTAATAGCCAGTCACCATGGCAATCCATACTGCCTTATTTTTTTTAATAAGCCTGGATTATATAATTGCTACAGAAATTGATGACACAGACCAATGGGTATGCTGATGAACATTGGTGGAGGGCACACAGATACAATTAAAATTCTGAAATCATAGTTATGAGTAGACCAAGGGATTTTGAATCTGGGCTCACCTGTCTTGGCTTTGATATTGATTCTGGAGTTATCTGATAGATTCTCAAGAATCCTAGCTCAATTTAATGAAATCACAATAATTGGCTAATTTTACCCATCCCCTCGAATAATCTTTTTTATGGAAAAACACATCCCGAGTCGATCAAACCTGAAATCTGAAATTAACTGCTGGAAGAACTCTGCTGGTCAGGTAGCTCCTATGGAGACAAAGGGGTGGTCAACATATATTAGCAATGGGAACATTATCTGATGTGTTGAAACAAAAAAAAAGGTAAAATCAACTTTATGACATTTATTCAGCCAATTTCATGTATTATTCCACCAGATTCTATCACTCACATTAAGAACAATTTACAGTGGCCAATTAACCTACCAACCTGCACTTCTTTCTCTTACAGGAGGAAACCATAGGTAGATTTCAGATTTATTGTCAAAGTACAGATATGACATCACATATAACCCTGGGATTCCTTTTTCCTGCGGGCATAGCAGAATTACTACTAATTGGTAGTGCAAAAAGTAAACTGTGCCCAGTGTAAACAAATAAAAGAACTGTAAACTTTCCATGAATGCTAACAAACTGTCCATGCAAGACAGAGAGGACAAAGAAAATCAATAAATTGTGCAAGTAAGAGTCCTTAAATGATTCTCTGATTGACTTTGACATGGAGAGGTGGCAGCTGTTCCTGAACCGGGTGGTCCAAGTCTTGTGGCACCTATATCTCCTTCCTGATGGGGCAGCGTTCCCTGTAGATGCATTCAATACTGGGCAAGGTTTTGTCCGTGATGCCCTAGGCTGTGTCCACTATCTTTTGGAGAGCTTTACGATTAGGGGTATTGCAGCCGGTCAGCACACTTTCCACCACACCTCTGTAGAAATTTTCCAGGGTTTCTGGTGGAGAATAAAGGTCAGGATTGTACCTATGACTGGTTCTGTGAGGTAGTGGCCCTACTCACTGTGCCATTGAGAGGCAGCCTTGTTGGTTCACTCCATTGAAAACAAATTTTAGAAGGCAGAAACAGCGTAGAATGTGTTGAGTTGTAAAGTTTACAGCTTGAAACAGGCTTTTTGGCCCACGCAAACCAAATTGCCTACTCAAGCTAGTCCTATTTGCTTGCATTTGGCCAATATTCCTCTAATCAATGCCTACCCATTTATGTATCTAAATGTTATTTAAATATACCAACTCTATCTATCCCTCCAACTTCCTCTGGCAGCTAGTTCCACAAAACCTAACATCGTCTGTGTGAAAAAATGCCCCTCAGATCTATTTTAAATTCTTTCACTCTCACCTTAAATCTCTGTCTTCCAGTTTTAAATTATTTACCTTGTCTATGCCACTCATGATTTTATGAACCTCTGTGAGGTACCCCTTTAGTGTCCTACATTCCAGGGAGAAAATAAGTCTCAGTCATTTCACCCTCTCCTTATAATTCAAGCCTCATGATCCTGGTAACATCTTTGTGAATCTTCTCTGTACCCTTTCTACTTTACTGATATCATTCCTAGAGGTGGGTGACCAGAAATGCACCCACTAATCCAAGAGTAGTTTTCACTGAAGTCTTGTCCAGTTATAACATGACTGTATTCAGGGTCCTAACTGATTTTGGAATGTGTGGCAAACACGTTTTTTATTTCTTCTGCTGAATCTCATTGTTCTACGACACCATCCAATGAGCCTAACTATTCACTGTGTAAGTCATGCCCTGGTTTAACCTAGCAAAATACAACACCTTGCAGTTGTCCGAGTTAAACTACATTGACCATTTTCCTAATGATCTAGATCCTGTTATACTCTCATATAACTACTCTGCTGTGCCATCTACAGACTTATTGTCATCAAAATCATTAATGTGGATGGCAAACAGCCAAAGCCCAGCACCAATCCCTGTGATACATCTCTGGCCTTCAAAAGTGGAATTACAGTAGTGCAGGTGAGCTTTTTGTGGTGTTCGAGTTGTTTATGATTGGTGTAGTAAGGAAGGTTGAAGAGCCTAATAGTCATTGAAAAGAAACTGTCCTTGAATGTAAAAGTGCTGCTCTTCACTCCCTGTACCTTCTTATCAAAGGTAGCAACAAGAAGAGGTTGTGATCAGGGTGATGGAGATCCTTTATAATGTTGGCTGCTTTCTCGTGGCAGGGACACATATAGATGTCTTCAATGTACAGGAGGTCAGAGCTGGTGAAGGTTTGCTACCTTCTGCAGCCTTCTCCATTCTTGCGGACTTGAATTATCAAACCTGGCTGTGATGCAACCATTCATTATACTTACCACAGTGCACCGGTAGAAGTTTGATAGGGTATTTGACAACATGCCAAATCTCCTCACACTTCTTGAAAAGTAAAGGTGTTGGTATACTTTCTTCTGTGTCTAGTTGGCTAGCTCACCCTGGGATCCAAGCAATCTGACCTTCTGGGCCCCTGTGGGATCACTTCAAAGGTCTTACTAAAGTCCATATAGACAATACCTACTGCCCTACTTCATAAATATTGGTCACCTCTCCAAGCAATTCAATCAAATTCATGAGATTTGATTTCCCATGCATAAAACCATGCTGACTATCCTAATCAGTCCTTTCCTTTCCAAATACATTGGGTTCTTTCCTTCAGTATCTCCTCCACTAACATTCCCACAACCGGCAAAGCTTATCGGCCTGTACTTCCCTGGTTTGTCCTTATCTATGTCAACCAACTTACATCATACCTTTCAATTAAATTCAATGCACTTTCTTTGAATTATATTATCACTCCACATGGCACATTGATTGTTCACTTGCAAGTTCACTGGTATATTTGCCCAATGAATCATGAGGAAACTGATTAATCATGATTATTTTGGGAGACAAATATGGAATGCATAAAACTAACCTTCCTACCACTATTTTTTTCAAAGAAAGGCACTGAGCACACTGATCACATTAAAATAAACTTGATAGTTTTTATATTACAGTAGCAGACACAGCATTGTTATAGAAAGCACTTATGTTAAATAATATATATTAAATAATTGTCAACACCTATTTCTAGTATCCAACGCGACAGACCCCTAGAAGACTGTGAAAACAAATCTGCAAAGAAGAATGCATGGGATAGCTCTGGTAAATAGGTCATCAAATGATCCTGCTTTTCCTTCAGATAAGATGTAGTGCTGAGATCTTATTGCCCAATCAAATGGAGAAAAAGAACAAGAGGTTTCTTGTGTCCAGCATCCTTTTTCCTTCAACCAATATCACTGGAGTCCGATGAAGTTCCTCATTCATTTCATTTTCTATCTTTGTGGAAATTGGCTGTTGTATTCATCTATCAACAGCAATGACTTTCATTCAAAAAAACCTTCCCAGCTGAACAGCGTTTTGGATATTCCGAGGATGTGTCAGATTCCACGGTCCATCGTTTCTTCAACTTGGGAACTGACAGATGTGAAAAAAGCACAAATATTTGTGAGGCCTCTCTCAGGAGAAAAAAAGAAAGTCTGATTTGCTACTAAGAAAGGTTTAAATTATGCTTTAAAAAGTGGCAACAACAGTTATTGAGCAAATATTGCACAGCCCTCACAGTAATGACAGGAATTAGCATTGAAACATTCATTGGAAGTGCATCAGTTTTATTTCAACATTATGTCTTTGAGATGAGTTTTGACTCCCTTGACAATATTATCCTTATCTTAATGTTTGCTAAAAAGTTTTTTTTTAACTTCCAGTTAGTGTAAATGCCTTCATAAAAATGATTCATTTGCAACTTGATGTAATTTAGCATGTAGGGAAAAGATTAAATGGATTTTTCTTTTTCTTTGTGTATAAATATTTGCTAAAGGCACCAAAATGAAAATGTGTCAAGAGAAGGTCTAATTATTATCATGCTGTAGTCAGCAGCCAATAAAAAGTGAGGCTACAGATATAATTAGCATAATGTAAAGGCTGGTGGGGAGGTTCATTGAATTGTTTTACTCCTGTGCTCCAGAATGCATTTGTTTATAGATTGTGGAATCAGATTCAGTGATGACTTTCAAAAGGGAAGAACTGAAGAAGAAAAACAAATGCAGGATTATGAGGGAAAGAGATGGTGAATCTATGGGCAAATCTTTCAGAGAACATTGAGTTGAATGGCTTTCTTTGGTTTGTTCACGCATACAATCCCATGAATGTAGTTATTTCCTGCTTGGGTGGATCTTAGTTTTCCCTGTGGTAAAAGGGTAGTGGGACATGGACACTTTTGGAAGACTCTGCAAAACAACTCTTGATTTCTGCTTGTACCATCAAAGTCTGATCAAGGGGGTTTATGAAGAGGGAATGTCAACAAAGACATATTTGACAGGCAATCTAAAACTGGGATGAGGAGGCTGTCATGTAGTGTTACCTACCTTGTGATTTATGTGCAGCACAATGCATCGAGTCCACGCTGCTGAAGATCCAGCTGCGCTGGATGGGTCACGTCTCCAGAATGGAGGACCATCGCCTTCCCAAGATCGTATTATATGGCGAGCTCTCCACTGGCCACCGTGACAGAGGTGCACCAAAGAAAAGGTACAAGGACTGCCTAAAGAAATCTCTTGGTGCCTGCCACATTGACCACCGCCAGTGGGCTGATAACGCCTCAAACCGTGCATCTTGGCGCCTCACAGTTTGGCGGGCAGCAGCCTCCTTTGAAGAAGACCGCAGAGCCCACCTCACTGACAAAAGGCAAAGGAGGAAAAACCCAACACCCAACCCCAACCAACCAATTTTCCCTTGCAACCGCTGCAATCGTGTCTGCCTGTCCCGCATCGGACTGGTCAGCCACAAACGAGCCTGCAGCTGACGTGGACTTTTTACCCCCTCCATAAATCTTCGTCCGCGAAGCCAAGCCAAAGAAAGATTAACAGAGAGGAAAACAATTAATTGTCAACACTTTCAAGTTGGGTGTGGATGTATGGATCAGAAAGAGAACGAATCCTTAACAAGCTGGGAGAATGGAATATAGCCATACTAGATTTGGATAAGGGTGTCACCTGAGAAGAGAAGAAAGCTCAGGCAAGGTCAGCCCAAGATGGCGTAGCCCATCTGGTTCTCACAGTTTGGGTTCACACACATCAGGAGCAAAGCTGCCATTATCATAGTGTGTAGTTAGCAGGGATTCAAATCTTTAAAAAGAGGATGAAAATCAGCAACAATAAATAAATATCTTCACATTTGAAGGAGTTAAATGGCATGATTGATTCTTGGGACGTATTTAAGGGCAAAAGATTTTGGACTCATGGTAGCTACATTTGATCTGCAGTGAGTTCTTGATTACTTCATGGAGATAATATAGTTAAGGAAAATCATTATCAGGAATTTTCACATCATTTCTATTGACAAGACATTAGGAACCACTTACCTGACCCCTTGTCTTGTCCACCTATGATGTGATATTTAAGGGAGACAGATGTCATTGGAGAGGATACGGAATGATTTGGAGTCATGGGCCCTTCATCCCAAGATGACCATGCTGAGCAAATTATCTACCCAAGCTAATCCCATTTGGCCATGTTCAGCTCATATCCCTCTAAACAATTCCTATCCATGTACATGTCTGAAATTATTTTAAAATTGTATTTGTATCCAACTTCATTTATTTAATTCAGACAGCAAGGTAACAGGCCATTTTGGCCCAAAGTCCATGCCACCCAATTTACACCCAATTAACCTACACCCCCGATACATTTCGAATAGTGGGAGGAAACCAGAGCACCTGGAGAACGTACAAACTTCTTACAGACAGCATGGGATTCGAACCCCAGTCCCGATTGCTGGCGCTGTAAAGGTGTTGCGCTAACTGCTATGCCAAGCTTACCACCTTGCTCCATAAACTATCAATCTCAGTGAGAAATATTGCCCCTCAGGTTTCTTTTAAGTCTTTACCCTCTCATCTTAAATTTTTGCCTTCCATTTTTAAACTTCGATACCCTGGGAAAAAAGATTGACTATTTACCTTATCTACGCCTCTTATTATTTCAGAAACCTCTACCCCTCAGTCTCCTGCACTTCAGTACTCAGTTTCCTGGCCAATAAAGGGAAATGTGCCAATTATGTTCTTCACGACTCTGTGTACCTCTGTCAACACTTTCATACCACGAGATACCTCTGAGTTTCTCTGCTCTGGTCCATTCTCATTTACTCTGCAAGTCTTTCCATGGTATTCCCTCTTGCCCATATCTGTCCTGCTAACCCCGGTGTACAGACACTGGCAAAACAAACAAGGTCAGTTCAAAAGCCGATCAAGACTTAGCCAGGATTGGGAGGAGGGGGTTGGGTGGGGGGACGGACCACAGCAGCACTTCAAGACAGCTTTGAGACATAGAAGATAGCAGCAGGAGTAGGTCATTCAGCCCTTTGAGCCTGCTCCGCCATTCAATGAGATCATGGCTGATCTTAAAGTTCAGTACCCCGTCCCACCTTCTCTCCATAACCCCTAATTCCCTTATACTGAAGAAATATATCTAATTCCCTCTTAAATATATTCAATGAACCTGCCTCTACTACTCTCTGTGGCAATGAATTCCACAGAATCACCACCCTCTGGGTAAAGAAATTCCTCCTCATCTCGGTCCTAAATGGTTTGCCTATTATCCTTGAACCATGGCCCCTGGTTCTGGACTCCCCCACTATTGGAAACATCCCTTCCACATCCATTCTGTCCAGTCCTGCCAGAATTTTATGTCTCTATGAGATCCCCTCTCAATCTTCTAAACTCCAGGGAGTACAATCCCAAATTGCGCAATCTTTCCTCATAAGTTATTCTTGCCATTCCAGGTATCAGCCTGGTGAATCACCTCTGCACTCCCTCCATTGCAAGAACATCCTTCCTCAGATAAGGTGACCAAAACTGCACACAATACACCAGGTGTTCTCTCACCAAGGCTCTGTACACCTGCAGTAAGATATCCTTATTCGTATACTCAAACCCTCTTGATATGAAGGCCTTTTTAACCGCCTGCTGTACCTGCATGCTCGCCTTCAGTGACTGGTGCACAAGAACCCCTAGGTCTCTCTGCACTTCCTCATCTCCCAATCTATTGCCATTCAGATAGTAATCTGCCCTCTGGTTTGTATTACCAAAGTGGATAACCTCACATTTATCCACATTGTAGTGCATTTGCCATGTATCTGCCCAGTCCCCCAATTTATCCAAATCACACTGGAACTTCCTGATGCCCTCTTCAGTGCACACAACCCCTCCTAGCTTTGTGTCATCTACAAATTTGGAGATATTACATCCTCTCCCCATCTAGATCATTAATGTAAATTATGAACAGCTGGGGTCCCAGTACAGATCCCTGTGACACCCCACTGGTCACCGCCTGCCACTCAGAAAATGAGCCGTTTATCCCAACTCTCTGTCTTCTATCTGCCAGCCAGTTCTCAATCCACATCAATACTTTGCCCCGAATCCCATGAGCCTTGATTTTGCATGCCAGTCATTTATGTGACCATGGACTGGAGCTGTGTCAGGGAGGTAGCCACTTACAACAGTCATCTAAACATAAAGAAGTACACAAACTCAATGATTGGCTATGTCAGCAAGTGCATTCAGGATGTCACCGAGATCAAATCCTTCACAGCAGGGGCTAAGCGTAACCATGGTGGATGCAGAGGTTCAGCCCCTTCTTAGAGCTTGAGATGCTGCCTTCAGGACAGGGTATCGAATGACAAACTGGAAGACAAAGTGGGGGATGCACAGAAGATTCACAGACGCTGTGCGGCATGAGGCGCATGTGGCAAAAGATCAAGACTATAACAGATCACAAGTCAACCTTGCAAATCAAGGACAATGACGCCTCCCTTTCAGAAAGACTGAACATCTTCTATGCACAGTTTGATGAGAAGAACAAGATGACACGAAAGAAATTTCCATGTCTCCCTGGATAACCACAGCTGAACACACACAAGATGGTAGGACCAGACAACATACCTATTTGGACACTAAAGGTCTGCGTAGACTAATTTACGGAGGTCTTCACAGACATCTTCAACACCTCACTGTGGCAGGCCATCGTTCCTGCAGGATTCAAGATAGCCACCATCATCCCAGTTCCCAAGAAGGTGACAAGCCTTGATGACTATTGACCTGCAGCACTAACCTCCACCATTATGAAATGCTTTGAGCATCTGGTGATGTAACGCATCAAAACCCACCTCCCAGAGGTGCTGGACCTATGTCATTTCATGCAAAGAATAAAGTGTTCCACAGATGATGCTATAGTCTTGTCTCTTTACTCCTTCCTGACCCACCTAGAGAATCACACCTCACAGACCAGGTTGCTGTTCATTGATCAGCTTGGCTTTTAAAACGATAATTCCCCAGAGGCTGGTGGAGAAGCTATCCTCGCTGGGAATCAATACCCCTTTCGGTAACAGGATCCTGGACTTCAGAGTTCACATTTATTGTCAGAGTACATACATGACATCACATACAACCCTGAGATTCCTTTTTCTTGTGTACAGTTTATTTTTTGCATTACCAATAATTGGTCTTATAAAAAAATTAACTGTACACATGTAAACACATAAAAGAACTGTAAACATATAACAAATGTAAACAAACTGACTGTGCAATACAGAGAGAACAAAGAAAATCAATAAAGTGCACAAGTTAGAGTTCTTAAATGAGTCTCTGATTGAGTTTATCATTGAGGAATTTGATGGTGGAGGAGTAGCAGCTGTTTCTGAACCTGGTGGTGCGAGTCTTGTGGCACCTAGACCTCTTTCCTGATGGCATCATTGAGAACAGAACTTGTGCTGGGTGGTGTGGGTCTTTGATGAATGCTTCTGCTCTCCAATGGTAGCATTCCCTGTAGATGTACTCAGCCGTGGGGAGGGTTTTGCCTGTGATGACCTGGGCTGTGTCCACTACCTTTTAGAGGGCTTTATGCTCAGGTGTATTGATGTTCCCATACTAGACTGTGATTCAGCTGGTCAGCACACTTTCCACCACACCTCTGTAGGGTTTCTGTTGTCATACCAAACCTCCACAAACTCCTGAGGAAGTAGAGGCACTGACATGCTTTCTTCATGTTTCCATTGGTGTGTTGGATCCAGGAAAGATCCTCCAAAATTACTCCCAAAAACCTACAGTTGCTTATTGTCTCCACCTCTGATCCCTCCAATGATCATTGGAATGTAAACCTCTAGCTTTCCATTCCTGAAGTCAACAATCAGCTCCTTACTTTTGGTGACATTGAGTGTGAGGTTGTTGTTGGTGCACCATTCAGCCAAGTTTTCAATCTCCATCCTGAATGTTGACTCATCCCCTTCCTTTATACAACCCACTACCATGGTATCGTCGGCAAATTTGGAGATGGTGTAATTGTCCTACCGAACTACACAGTCATAGATGTAAAGTGAGTAGAGCAGTGGGCTAAGAACACAGCCCTGTGGTGCTCCGGTACAGTCTGTCTGGGTCAGTAGCAGAATCTCAAGCATCATCACTCTGAGCACTGGTGCACCTCAGGGCTGTTGCTCATCGTGCTCCTGTTCACGCTACAGACCCATGACTGCATTGCCAGTTCTAGCTCTAATAGTGTCATCAAGTTTGACACAACAGTAGTCAGCAACAATGATGAGTTGCACTACAGAGAAGAGGTGGAAAATCTCGTGAAATGGTGTGAGAGTAACAACCTGAATCTCAACATGGACAAGACAAAGGAGATGATCGTGGACTTCAGGAGGACCAGGAATGATCACCCTCTACTGTGTAGTAGAAGGAGTGAAGAACACTAAGTTCCTTGGAGTTCACTTAACTGATGACCTATCATGGACACTCAACATCTCCTCACTTGTCAAAAAGACGCAATAGCGTCTGCACATCCTGAGAAGACTGAAGTGGGCAAGGCTACAAGCCACCATTATGTTAATCTCCTATAGGAGCTCTATCGAGAGTCCTATCGGCTGCATTAAAGTGTGGCACGGTTAGTGCTCTCCATGGATCAGAGATCAATCCACAAGGCAGAGAGGATCACTGGAGTCTCCATCCCCACAGCGACATGATCTACCAGAATTGTTGCCTGAAGAGGGCGTGCAAAATTATTGAGGACCCCTTCGAACCTGCCCACAGCATCTTTCAGTTGCCTCCATCAGGAGAGGTGCAGGAGTATCAGACCCTGCATATGTATTGTTTGCCTGCATGTGTTGTGTCTGATTTTGTGTCTGCATATTTTGCACCGAGGACTGGAGAACACTGTTTCATTGGATTGTACTTGTGCAATCAGATGACAATAGACTTGACTTGACTTGGTTCACACCACACCTCACACTTGTCTGAATTAAATTCCATCTGCCACCTCTTTCCTATTTAATTTAAAGTCTGTTTAACATTCTTCACTATCCACCATTTTTGTGTCATCCATGAAGTTATAAACCATGCTAACTACTTTCTCATCTAAATAGTTAACACAGATGACAAATAACAGTGGCCCAAGTATCGATATTTGTGGAAAATTCTGTTTACTGGCCTCTAATATGAATAAAATCCCTCTCCTACCACCTTTCCATTAAGCAAATTATTTAGGGGGTTGCCCAGGGCCAAAATGACTAATACGAGGAAACATAGTTTTAAGGAGCTTGGGAGTAAGTGCAGGGGGGAATATCTTTGGCTTGGCTTCGCGGACGAAGATTAATGGAGGGATAATGTCCACGTCAGCTGCAGGCTCGTTTGTAGCTGACAAGTCCGATGCGGGACAGGCAGACACGGTTGCAGCTGTTGCAAGGGAAAATTGGTTGGTTGGGGTTGGTGTTGGGTTTTTCCTCCTCTGTCTTTTGTCAGTGAGGTGGGCTCTGTGGTCTTCTTCAAAGGAGGTTGCTGCCTGCCGAACTGAGAGGCGCCAAGATGCACGGTTTGAGGCGATATCAGCCCACTGGCGGTGGTCAATGTGGCAGGCACCAAGAGATTTCTTTAGGCAGTCCTTGTACCTCTTCTTTGGTGCACCTCTGTCTCGGTGGCCAGTGGAGAGCTCGCCATATAACACGATCTTGGGAAGGCGATGGTCCTCCATTCTGGAGACGTGACCTACCCAGCGCAGTTGGATCTTCAGCAGCGTGGATTCGATGCTGTCGACCTCTGCCATCTCGAGTACTTCGATGTTGGTGATGATGTCGCTCCAATGAATGTTGAGGATGGAGCAGAGACAACGCTGGTGGAAGCGTTCTAGGAGCCGTAGGTGATGCCGGTAGAGGACCCATGATTCGGAACCAAACAGGAGTGTGGGTATGACAATGGCTCTGTATACGCTAATCTTTGTGAGGTTTTTCAGTTGGTTGTTTTTCCAGACTCTTTTGTGTAGTCTTCCAAAGGCACTATTTGCCTTGGCGAGTCTGTTGTCTATCTCGTTGTTGATCCTTGCATCCGATGAAATGGTGCAGCCGAGATAGGTAAACTGGTTGACTGTTTTGAGTTTTGTGTGCCCAATGGAGATGTGGGGGGGCTGGTAGTCATGGTGGTGAGCTGGCTGATGGAGGACCTCAGTTTTCTTCAGGCTGACTTCCAGGCCAAACATTTTGGCAGTTTATGCAAAACAGGACGTCAAGTGCTGAAGAGCTGGCTCTGAATGGGCAACTAAAGCGGCATCGTCTGCAAAGAGTAGTTCATGGACGAGTTGCTCTTGTGTCTTGGTGTGAGCTTGCAGGCGCCTCAGATTGAAGAGACTGCCATCCGTGCGGTACCGGATGTAAACAGCATCTTCATTGTTGAGGTCTTTCATGGCTTGTTTCAGCATCATGCTGAAGAAGATTGAAAAGAGGGTTGGTGCGAGAACGCAGCCTTTCTTCACGCCATTGTTAGTGGAGAAGGCTTCAGAGAGCTCATTGCTGTATCTGACCCGACCTTGAGTGCCTCGGATGCCCCCCAAAGTTCCTCAACAGTGGGGAATTTAAGAGGTAGGTTTTCACACAGAGGGTTCTGAGGGCATGGAATGTACTGCTGACAATGGTTCAATCGTATCTTTTAAGAGACTATTATATGGGCATGTGGAACTGAGAGAAATGTAGGGTTATGTAGTAGGGAAATTCTAGGGTGTTGTTAGAGTAGATTAATAGGTTGGCACAACACTGTGGGCTGAAAGGCCTATGTTCTGTGTTCCATGGAATAGCCTTGCTATCTGTACCTTGGATCATTAAGTATCAGTCTTCCTCATTTCTGAACCATCTTTTTATTATGGCCATAATATTCCAGTCCCATGTACCATCCTTGCCCTGAGTTCATCCACACTGTCATGTTTCTTGCATTGAAATAAATGCAATTAAGTCTGTCAGATTTTCTGTGGTCTTTCAACTGCCCCTGCCTGTCCTGTCCACAAACCTGATTAACGTTTAAATTAGCCTCAACTTGCTCATTTGCTGCACTGAGGATTTGAAGGATATAGACCAATTGCAGACAAATGGGACTTGCCCAGAATGCCAACTTGTGCATGGATGAGTTGAGCCAAAGGATATGTTCAAAAGAGTACAAGACACTATGATGCTTTGGGTTCCATCCCCTAGCCAGAATATTAGTGCCCTCCTTCTTGTACAGGTTACACCTTCTCTGCATGTGAAATAAATTATCCAATAATCTCCCTCCCTCACCAGCTCTTAGCCACACATTTAGCTGCACTATCTTCCTATTTCTTGCCAAGTTAGCTCAAGGCATAGAGTAATACTGAAATTTTAACTCAAGAGTTTCTGTCTGCCTATGTTGTTGGTATTAATATGGGGTCACGACCTTGGACTGCTCACCCTTCCCTTTCAGAATGTCCTGCGCCTGCTCCAGGGAGGCCACACACTCTCCTGGAGCCTTGTTTGTGATCATGTCTATTCCCCTGACTAATGAGTTCTCCTTTACTAGTGCTCAGATAGTCCTTGATCTTCCCTAATTTACATCAGAGCCACTGGTGATTTGGATGCTGTTGTTATTTTCTTCTTGAGAGGTTATTCCCCACCAACAGTATCCAATCAGTTGTATTTGTTTGAGAAGGAATAGCCACAGTCGATTCCCGCGCTATCATCCTTCCTCTCCTGACAGTCAACTGTCTACCTGATCTGACAGGAGCTGCACCTGCTCACACTAGCTGCAGATCTAGACAAACAGTGTCATCTGACATCCCTCATTTCCCACATATACCAGGAGGAGTATGCCACTCCACTGACTTCCATCTCTGTCGTTTGGGAATAAAAAATACATTGGCTGACTTTTGGAAAAGAAAAAAGGAAACATATTACCTTAGTGCTGCTCACCCTTCTCACTGAAGCCCAGTGATGACCAAAGCCCACTTTTTGAACACCAGTAAGACTTGGAATTCTCAGCAGCCTTTCTCAAAATGGCCTCTCTTTGGAAGGGGAAAGAAGGGGGCATAGTTTGGAAACAGAGGAGAGAGAAAAAAATCAAGACCCTCTCACCAAAGGCGAGATTCCTTGTCGGAATGGGCAGGATCTTTGTTTTTTTAATCTTGAGCATGCTCTGTATATTGAAGTAACGATAGAATGTGTATGATGACTTGGCCCAATAATAGACCTGCGCACTTGTCGTCCTTGCATGCAATGTACAAACAAAACAGTCGGCTCAGCAATGATATTCACTGAGCCTGACTCCAACCATTAATCTTTATCCTCAAATGAAGAGGTTGTTAAGTGTGTTGGGATATTTTATTAGGGTAAAGGTGCTATATAAATGCAAGTTGTTATCTTAATGGATTTATATGACTCCAGAGATTATGTGTGTTATCTATATGCATTAAAACCTTATCTTAGTATTTGTTTCTTGTCCATTATATTATCTTAATGATTATTTCTTCTCCATTATAAAAAGCAATATACACAGGCCAAATTAATGTCTATAATCCTTCTGGTATTTCCATGATACAAAATTAAATTGTATCTTTTTATAATTCTGTTACAATTCAATTACTTCATTTTGACTGCTAAGGGTCAAAGAGGCAGGGGGATGGAACCTGAGCAAATTAAAACACGAAGATTTTTTTTTCTAAGGTACTGACTGATGCCATGGCACAGTTCTGAGGCATACAAATATCATTCCAAAATGTCATCTCTTTGCAGGATACTAAAAGAAGCCAAACACATACCGAGTATGAGGCTCCCAAGGAGCTTATTGTGATCAGGTCAATGGGCAGGGATGTGATAGAATGGGATCGGATGTGGAAATCAATTTTTTTAAATAGTGAGACTTAAAGGTGTTAGTGTTCAGAAAGTCCATGATTTACTGAAATGTTATATGCAGGTTTGTCAAGCAATTAGAAAGGCAAACAATATGTGAGGCTCTATTCAAAGACGATTTGAGCATGAGAGTAGAAGGGTCATGCTCCAAAGATCTGGAGCCTTCATGAAAATATAACTGAAATATGTAGTAGGGACTTCCTACCCAAGGTAGTTATGCTTTATTATGATAGAGGGGCTGAATTAAAGGATCACCAGATCGATCCCTGGAATTGTAGAGACCGAGTAGATCGGCCTATGATCTGATTGAAATTACACAATTCTTCCAGGAATGTGGACAAGAAGGTTTCCCAAACTAAGGTTTTTAGAAACAATGTCAAAATAAAGGGTCAGCCATTCAGAACAGAAATAGGATGCAAACTTTTCACTTGAAGTGTAATGGAGGACTTGAATGTAAATGGCAAGCAATTGCAGCATGCCGGCATGCAGAAGGATTTGGGAGTGCTTGTGCATGAATTACAAAAGGTTGGCTTGCAGGTACAGCAAGATCTCAAGAAGGCCAATGTAATGTTGACCTCCATTGCGAGAGGGATTAAATGTAGGAGCAGGGAGGTGATGCTGCAACTGTACAAGGTACTGGTGAGGCCGCATCTGGAGTGCTGCGTTCAGTTCTGGTCTCCTTACTTGAGGAAGAATTTACTGGCTTTGGAGGTGGTTTAGAGGAGGTTTACCAGGTTGATCCAGACATGAGGGGGTAAGCCTATGACTATAAGTATAGTCATCTGGGACTATACTTACTGGAATTTAGAAGAATGAAAGGGGATCTTATAGAAACATATAAAATTTTGACAGGCATAGATAAGATTGAGGAAGGTAAGTTGTTTCCACAGGGAAGTTATTTCCATTGGTGGAAGAGATCAGAACTGGGGTTACATAGCCTCAAGAGTAGTAGATTTAGGATGAAGATGGGGAGGAACTGTTTTTCCAAGAAGGTGTAGAATCTGTGGTATTCCCTGTCCATTGAAACAATGGGGGCTACCTCAGTAAATATATTTAAGGTGAGGTTGGATAGATTTTTTACTTAAGGGATATGGGGGAAAGGCAGGTTGGTGGAGATGAACCTATCATCAGATCTCATTGAATGGTTGTGCAGGTTTGACAGGCCAGGTGGCTGGCTCCTGCTCCTATTTCTTAGGTTCTTAAGGATCGTTAGAATTCTCTACTAGAAAGGAGTGTTAAGTCTTGGTAGTTCAGAGACTGATATGTATCTTCAGATATTAATGAATTCAAAGAACATTAGGATAATGTGCAAAAGCGTTGTTGGGGAAAGGAGAAATTGTGATCTTTTTGAATGGTGAAACATGAGGACTGATTTCACCTTTTCTTATGTTTTGAAACCCACATGTGTAATTGTAAAATTAATGTGCAGTGAAGTTGTCTGCTAGTGGACATGCTATATTTCGGTTACCAACCAAAATATGTAATTATAGATTGACATTCCCCATCTTGAAACTTCATTTTAGCCAAAGACCATATCTGTTCTAGGCTTGCCATGTTTTGAAGTTAAGGAAAATGGATCAGTATTATTTTAAAAACACAATAGCCTTTCTCTCCTTTGGAGAATGGAAGACAAGTCGTCAGTATCCCAATTTGGCATCCAGGAACTTCTGCTGAAGAAGGTTGTATCAATAGATGTGGCATAGGAATTAGAAAATAGAAAATAATTAGAAAGCATTTCAGCATGGTACTGGAGAGTGGAATGCCTGAGCAGTAGTTTCAGTTGTTAGCCATTCATGTACCTCAATATCTTCTGGAAAAAATATATATTTATATTTTAAATTGCACAGAGGTGTTGCCTGTATTCCCATTTTGACCTCTAGCAGTCAAAATGAAGTAGTTGAATCATTATGAAATTGTAGATACAAGATACCATTTAATTCTGTATCACATAAACACCACCAGGAAATTCCAAGCATCGCTGAGGGATTGGTTGTTCAATTTCAGTGTAATTGTATGCGATCAGCTTGAGTAGACAAGGAGCTTTGAAGGGTAAAAGCATTAAATTTTACTGTATCACGAAGCTCTGTGAAGGAGCCTGGAATCTGGGTTAACCCTCTTGTCTTTAGTCATTTCTCTTGAGAAAATAAATCACAGT
The DNA here is from genome assembly GCF_036971445.1 of Narcine bancroftii. Classification (NCBI taxonomy): domain Eukaryota; kingdom Metazoa; phylum Chordata; class Chondrichthyes; order Torpediniformes; family Narcinidae; genus Narcine; species Narcine bancroftii. The sequence continues at coordinate 152,116,030 of NC_091470.1, read as the reverse complement.
CTCTTTTTGATCTGTTTTGAAATTTAGTTCAGCAAAAACAAAAATCAAAAGGTAATTTCTGCTGTGTGTCATGGTAAAGGGATTATTTCATCTCTGTGAACTAATTCACACATTATTTCAAGTAAAAGTGGGGGGGTCAGAGGGGATTTGGGGCGAGATGAGAGAAGATCTGAGGGCAAGGGGGGTGGGAAGAAAAGGGGAGCTCAGAGGGGAATTGGGGAGGAAATTAGCTGGGAAGAAAGGAGCTCAAAGTAGGGGATTGAGTAGGGAGAGATGTGAGGGGATAGAGAAGGACCCACTCCTTATACTTCTCTATCCCTTCACACCTCTCCTGAGTCACCTCATCTACCCTTTTGAGCTGCCACTTTCTTCCCACCCACTGTAACTCAGACCCCCTTATCTCTTTTCCCACCCTGTGATTCTGCCGACAACTGTAATGTCATTGGCAAACTTGTAGAGCCCAGAGATCCTCTCATCTTCCCCTTAACTCCCTACTGATCCCCTATCCTCCCCCTCTGATTTCCCCTACTTGCCACCTCCACTATCTGATCTCCTCAACCTTCCACCTCCCACCTCTGACTTTTCCAACCCTCTATTCCTGCCCCCCACCCCCCCTTCCCCTTCCGATTTCCCCCCCAAATCCCCCCAGCATTCTCCATTCAGAGAGCTATCAGAATCAGGATTTATTGTCATGAACAAGTCATGAAATTTGGTATTTTGTGGCAGCGTCATAGAACAAACATACATATTATAATCATCTTACGACATTACTATATAAAAAATAACCATAACAGTGCGCAAAAAGTAAGGCAGTGTCTTTGGTTCATTGATTATTCAGGAAGCTGATGGCAGCAGGGAAGAAGCTGTCCTTGTGCCGCTGAGTGCTCATCTTTAGACTCCTGTACCTTTTCCCCAATTGTAACAGAGTGAAGAGGGCATGGCCTGGGTGGTGAGGTCTTTGAGGATAGAGGCTGCTTTTTTTAAGGCACCGTCTCATGGAGATGTCATCAATGGAGTGAAATCTGGTGCCTGTGATGTCACAGGCCGAGTTAACAACCCTCTAGGGTTTATTCTTGCCCTGAGAGTTGGCGCCTCCATACCAGACAGTGATGCAACCAGACAGAATGTTCTCCATGGTACACCTGTAGAGGCTTACGAGTCTTTGGCAGCATACCAAATCTCCTCAGACACCTCACAAAGATTAGCCGCTGGTGAAACTTCTTTGTGATTACACTAACATGGAGACTCCAGGACAGACCCTCAGAGATGTTGTCACCTAGGAATTTGAAGTTCTTGACTCTCTCCACTAATGAGTCCTCGATGAGGACTAGGTCGTGTTCCCCTGACTTCCTCCTGAAGTCCACAGTCATCTCCTTGGTTTTGCTGATGTTGAGCGCAAGGTTGTTGTTGTTACATCATTCCATGAACTGATCCATCTCCCTTCTGTACACTTCCTCATTGCTATCTGTGATTCTGCCGATAACTGCAATGTCATCGGCAAACTTGTAGATGGCAATGGAATTGTGCCTGGCCACACACTCGTGGGTGTATAACAAGTAGAGCAGTGGGCTAAGTATACATCCTTGGGGTGTGCCTGTGTTAATGAGCAGTGAGGAGGAGACATTGTTTCCAATTCATACTGACTGTGGTCTTCCGGTGAGAAAGTCAAGGATCTAGTTGCTATGCTCCTATCACATCTCAGCTTTTTTCTCTTGTCCCCTCCCATCTCTATCTATCTATGAATGCTTGCCTGTTGCCCTGTTCTCCTCCCACTGCCCCTCCACTCAACAATTTTATTCAGGTGCCTAGCTGATTTTAGCTTGTACCTTAATAAAGGGCTCAGGTGCAAAATGTTGGTTATGTATTTTATCTTTGCTACATAAAGAATTCTCCATGACTTGCAGAGTTTCTCCAGCATTTTTATGTTAAACTTCAATAAAAGGGGACTGAAAGATCTGGGGAGAATTTCTACTGAAATATCTTGCTTTCTACTTGAGACTCCATTCCCAATAATCTACCTGCCTTGTCAGATTTATGCCATGCTTCCCACAATTAACCACCTTGGCAATTCAGTGTATATCTGGAAAGGGCAGATACACACTTGAATGGACTGCCCAGGGCTCAGTTACAAATGTTGTAACAGGCTTCCATGGAGAGGCAGATGCATTGGAATGTTTAGGAAATTGACACATGGTATGTGACTCATTGAGAGTTACATATACTTGCTCTGGAACTCCCAAGTAATTATGTATGCATGTGATATGGGTTTCTTCAATAGTTAAATAATACCCAATATAGGTTTCTCATAGCTGTGGCATACAACTTTCAGGGAGCCGAGCACTCGTTAAGTACAGAAAATCCCCTGTTCATTGTTTGACATTCACATTTCTGATATTTGAAACCACACATTTCTAGATTTAGATTTCTAGATTTCAGATTTATTGTCAGTGTACATACATGACATCACATACAACCCTGAGATTCCTTTTTCTTGCGGGCGTGGCAGAATTACCACTAATTAGTAGTGGAGAAAAAAGATGTACACAGCGTGAAACATTCAAACAAAGAACTGTAAATAAACTGTACCATACAGAGAGAACAAAAAGAAAATCAATAAAGGGAACAAGTAAGAGTTCTTAAATGAGTCTCTGATTGAGTTTGTCATTGAGGAGTCTGATGGTGGAGGGGTAGCAGCTGTTACTAAACCCGGTGGTGTGAGTTTTGTGGCACCTAGACCTCTTTCCTGATGGCATCAGCGAGAACAGAGCGTGTGCTGGGTGGTGTGGGTCTTTGATGATTGTTGCTGCTCTCCGACGGCAGTGCTCCCTGTAGAAGTTCTCAGTAGTGGGGAGGGCTTTGCCTGTGATATCCTGGGCTATGACCACTACCTTTTGGAGGGTTTTACACTCAGGGGGTATTGGTGTTTCCATACCAGGCTGTGATGTAACAGATCAGCACACTTTCTGATGTCATACCAAACCTCCGCAAACCCCCAAGGAAATAGAGGCACTGATGTACTTTTTTAATGATGCCATTGGTGTGTTGGGTCCAGTAAAGATCCTCTGAGATCTTTAATAACTTAAATTTGGTCACCTTCTCCACCTCTGATTCCACCAATGATCATTGGATTGTAAATCTCTAGCTTTCCTATCCTGAAGTCAACAATCAGTTCCTTAGTTTTGGTGGCAATGAGTGCAAGGTTGTTGTTGGAGCACCATTCAGCCAAGTGTTCAATCTCCATCCTGAATGTTGATTCATCTCCTTCCTTTATACAACCTAGTATTTGTAGATGATGTTATTGTTATACTGTCTTGGGTGTAAAGTGAGTAGAGGAGGGGACTAAGAACACAGCCCTGTAGAGCTCTGGTACTGATGAAGGTTCTGGAGGAGAAGTACTTACCAATCTTCACTAATTGGGTCTGGAGGTGAGGAAATGCATGATCCAATTACACACATGAGTTTCTTTAAATGCCTTGCAAATCAAAGAGAATAAAAGTTTCTCTGGATGGCTCTATTTCTCAGACCAGGTAGGGTGACAATATTGAAGACATAGATTTAATTTAGCAGAGGATTAGAGAGGAGAAAGTGAAAGTATTTTCATTTGTACAGTGGGAGTAACCTCAGATTTATTGCTTAAAAGAATACGGGGGACAGAAACCCTCAGGACATTTAAAGTGTTTTTAAATTATCATTGAACCACCAAAGTGGTAGACTGAGAGTTGGAAAGTGAGGGTAACCTAAAGGCTCCATTTTGTTTTCCCAGAATAGATGTAGTTGGCTGTTTTGCTACCTTCTGTGCTGTAAATTTTTCTGATTCTCTTTTGGACATTGGGGAACAGTGCATTTATCGTATAAGTCTGGCACAATAACAGTTGATTTAAATGATACTCAGAAGGTGCAATAAACCTTTTCATAATTCTCAGCTCAGAGTGTTTCATGCTTAAAGTTAGGGACCATGAGAATGTGCAGTGTGCTTTTACATTGTTGAAAGAACATAGCGTACTTCAGGTGTGTTGTATCTTTGAGAGAAAAGATCCCTCTTGATTTCCTCTCACCTCCAAAATTGGACTTTCAACTGGCTAGACCAGTTCAGATTGAGATGGATCGTTGACATTTTACCAGGAAGTTTTCTTGTAAAGCTGAATAATTTTTACAAAAGCAATATCTATCAGGAATTTCATGCCAATTTAGGCAGTAAAGCATAGACACCCTGGAGTAGAGTCAAGTTGTATTGTTCAAGCTCAGATAAAGGTTGAAACTTATTGGAGATTAGGGATCTGGAGCAACTGGGAGAATGGGCCAAAAAAATGGCAGATGGAGTTTAATGCAGACAAATGTGAGGTGATACATTTTGGAAGGGCATCGCACGTGGACAGGGTTGTAAAGAAAGCTTTTGGCATCTTAGCCTTTATAAATCAAAATATTGAGTATAGGAGTTGGGAAGTTATGTTGAAGTTGTTTAAGGAATTGGTAAGGCCAAATTTGAAATATTGTGAGCAGTTCTGGGCACCTAACTAGAAGAAGGATATCAATTAGATTGAAAGAGTTCAGAGAAGATTTACTGGTATGTTGCCAGCCTTCAGGAGTTGAGGGAAAGAGTAAACAGGTTAATTCTTGGAGTGAAGAAGAATGAGGGGAGATTTGATAGAGGTTTACAAGATTATGAGAGGTATAGACAGAGTGGATGCAAGTAAGCTTTTTTCATTTAGATTGAGGGAGATAAATATGAGAGGTCATAGTTTTAAGCTGAAAGGGGGAAAGGTTTATGGGAACATTAGGGAAAGTTCTTCACTCAGAGAGTGGTGGGAGTGTGAAATGAGTGGCCATCTGTGGTTAATACAGGCTTGATCTTGTGTTGGATAGATACATGGATGGGAGAAGTCTGGAAGGTTATGGAATGGGAGCAGGTCAGTGGGACAAGCGAGATAATGCTTGGCACAGACTAGAGGAGCTGAATGGCTTGTTTTCTGTGCTGTAGCTTTCTATGGTTCTAGGGTGAGCTAATTTCAGTAAAGAGTCAGTAGCAATGTACTCGGGTATTTGAGCTAATAGGTTACAAGATGTTTGGGAAGCTCTATAGTTCAGAGGTTTAAAGGAAGAATATTCAAATAGGGAAGGGTACTAATGCACTCAGGATGGGTAGAGGTGGGTGGGTGCAGAGCTAAAGAATCAAAATAAAAGAAAACTCAGAATAGCACTAGCTAGTAGCACTGGTGGAATATATTGAGTAGTATCTCTTTTTATGTTTATTAAAGCAAGAGGGTAAGAGTAGACAATCCAGATACCAAAGAACATTTTGTTTGTGGAGCTAAAAGATACATGCAAGGTCAGACATGAATATTTCAATCTGTATTCACTGAGGACAAGAACATTGTTGGTGAAGAATTCAGGATGGGGACGGTGAAACTCCAAAACAGTTTATCACTGACATGGAGAAAGTATTAGAGGTACACAGGTGCTTATCCCTTTATCCGTAATTCCGAACATCCAACGTTTCTTTTAACCAAAAGTACAGTATATTTTCAAATGTTTAGCTTAGTTTGAACTAGTTTGAAGTTTTACTATATGTTTTACTTAAAAATTCAAGGATTGACCTCCAGCAGAATTTCAGCAAACCCGCTGAAAGGGGATTTGACAGAGGGAGCAGCTCAGGGAGAGAGTGGCAGCGCGACTCAGGCAGGCGAGTGGGGAAAGAGTGGTCTATCTTTACCTCACTTCATACAACACCACCGCAAACCCCCCCCCACACCCACAATTACTTTAAAATAGCGCCATTTTAATATTATTCCTTTATCCAAAAAATTTCGAGATCCAAAAAGTGTCCAGTCCCAAGGATTTCAGATAAAAGGATAAGCACACCTGTATCAAAGAACATAAAAGTGGATAAATCCCCAGGGCCAAATGACTTTTTTCTGGCTGCTATGGGAGATAAGAGAGCCAATCTCTTACTAACCACAGAGCACTTATGGCATAGGGATTGCTTAAGATGGAATGTGAGTTTAGGTGGGCTGTTTGAAAATCACTGATGTAGGTGAATACATGAATTTCCAAATCATAGAAGGCTGGTAAATAGATTTAATTTTGATGCTAGGTCAGCATGGAGTGGTGGGCCAAAGGGTCTCCCTCCGTGCTGTATGACTGTATATGAGGAGAGTATTTTTGGAGACTGGAGAAGATAAAAGACCAGCTGATGGTGTATCCTTACCATATGGTGAAACTGATGATGAAGAACTCCTAAATATATTCTGCACAGTAAGAGGTCATTCAGCCCATTACAGGTGCTATCCAAGAAGACTCATTCCCCTAGTCCTTTTCCATCGCTCAAACTTCACAAATGTTTTCCTTTGAAATTTACAATAAAAATCTGCTTGCATCATATCTTCAGGCAATGCATTCCAAGTCACACATCAGTCTGGGTAAAAAAAAATCATCGTCATCTTTCTGGGTATTGTCAGTCCATTTAATCTAGTGCCCTCTGGTTACTCTTCGCCACTGGAAAGAATTGCTCCGTTCTCTGTCAAACCTTTCGTAATTTTAAATACCTCTCTGAAATCAGCCTTTAACCTTCATTCTGTCAGGAGACTTTAGAACAATCGCCTGTTCTTCATGTGAACTCTCTGTGAATGCACACAGTAAACCTCCACATATTTTGCCAGAATAAATCCTCCATGTATCTTATTATTTACAATGATGATTTGAGTCATTAAAAGGAGAAACAGGAATGAGAAAATCCTCGTGGTTATTTTGCTCTGATTGTTGCTGGATGACTGATAACAGGGAATCCTGAATGTCTGATAACAGGCCTGACAGCCAACGATAACGATTTCTTTGACCTTTTCTCTGCTTATCTGCTTTTTTTTTGTGAATGCCAGAATGTGCCAGCTAAAAATAACTCACAGCAGATGTTGGACTGTAGATGGTGGATATTGAGCTCAACAGATCCATTGTGCTGAGGTGTGGGTGAGTGTGACACCACAAGTTGATTGGTGGAGGACTTTCCTCATCCACAGGTGTTTTCTTTAGTTTGATATATTGCAATCTACATCGCCACCTCTGCTACCTCAACCCAAACCCAAATTTCATAGAGCATAATTTAAGAATACTGACATGGCTTAAATTGAAATAAAGGGATTGTTTTGGCAAATTTTTCACAGCATTACTAACATTTCAATTTTTAGTACATGACACACTGTACCAAGCAAGTGCACTCATGTGTATTTATACATTGCCTTTAGTAAAACATGCCAAAATGCTTCGGGTAGGCAATTGGACATGACACTGACCCAGCATCAAACAGACTCTCTCTGATATGGCTCATGGAGTCTGAAGGTCAAGAGTTCAGGACCCACTCTACCAACCTGAAAATAAAACCTTAGCTGATGTGTTGACCAACTACTGAAGGAAATTTGCCTTTCAATAAGAAACTTTGCCAAGATCTAGCCATCTTTTCAGATGGTTGTGTGCTGCTCCAGGGACTATTTGGGGAGTCAATGCTGATACCCTGGTCAACTAAGTATTCATGGTTAAGTAGTAAACTGGATTTGACATTGGCTACATGGGAGAAGCCAGAGAGTGGTAATGCATGATTGCTTCTCAGACTGGAGACTTGTGACTAGTGGTGTGCCTCAGGGATCAGTGCTGCAACAATTGTTTGCCATCTATGATCTGAATGATAATGTGGTGAACTGCATCAAGAAATTTGCAGATGGGATAAAGATTGGAGGTGCTGTGGATAACAAAGAAGGTTTTCAAAGCTTGCAGAAGGATCTGGGCCAGCTGGAAAAATGGCAGATGGAATTTAATGTATAAAAGTGTGAGGTGTTGCATTTTGGAAGGACAAACCAAGGTAGGACATACATGGTAAATGGTAAGGCACTGAAGAGTGTGTTAGAACAGAGGGATCTGGGAATGCAGATACATAATTCCCTGAAAGTGGTGTCACAGGTAGATAGGGTTGTAAAAAGAGCTTTGACATATTGGCCTTCATAAGTCAAAGTATTAAATATAGGAGTTGGTATGTTAAGGACATTGGTAAGAAGAATTTGAATAGATACGTGGATGGGAAGGTTATGGAGGGCTAAGGCTGGGGTGCAGATCAGTGGGATGACATAAATAATCGTTTGGCATGGACTAGAAGGACTGTGCTGTAATATACTATGGTTCTATATTTATTTCCCCAATAATGTAATTATAACAGATAACCTGTTATAGTTATGTAACTCTTTGTGGGAACTTTTCTAGTATATAATTGGTAGTGACGTGCTTTGGGGTGTTCATTCATGGTGAAATGTGTAACACAAGTGTTATTTATGCAAGGAAGTCCACATTCTTATTCCTTCTCTCTTCATCGTTGACTCCTTATTACTTCAGATTTTTTTCATGTTGGGGAACCTAATTGAACCAAAAGAAGATCAAGGGAAGACAAATAAATTTGGATTGGTGACACAAAACAGTTTGCTTTGATTTCCAAAGCTGTAAGCTTTTAGAAGAACCCAAAGGGTGAGAAAAGACACCATTTGCACTGCATTTACTGGGATACAATAAGTTTTATATGATGAATATTATGGTTCAAAGATATTCTTTCTGATGCACTTTGGGCATCAGTTGCCCACATAGGAAACAAGTCGAACAAGAATGTTCAAGACATTGAGTTTTGACACTTGTATATTTGGGCAGGGATATCTCCCGATTGGTGTACAAAAGCCACATCTGAGGAAAGAATAAAGCTGATTTTCACATAGAATTTCATATTTGGGATGCACAACTAGCTATTTCCTGGGTAAAGTTGTTCTAAGCTTTTTGTAGGCCTCTGGGATACGGAAAATGGTAAAGGGCTATACAACATTCGTTGTGCGACGTGTCTTACCTCAGTAACATATGTCTCCTGCCATATTGCACAACCACCAGGATATGTTTGGGTTCGTGGCCTCTGTGTCCCAAATCAAGTGAACATTCAGTTGTGTTCAGATATGGGTCAGCTCCCAGTGGCCATCTTCCAGAGCCTGTTCTCTGTCATGTTTTAGAGATGAACAAATATAAAGAAGAAATGTCAAGCAAAGAACAGAAGGCAGTTTTATAGATATTCAAACATATTCTGTATGTGTTACTTGTGGTGCTCATTGAGACTGACTGTTTAGCTGAATGGAATTGCTGATCAGGCTTTGTATTAAGGAACACCAAAATCTCTGGAATATCAGGTGGTTTTTATCCAGAAATATCCCTGAAAATTATTTCTTTTTTTTTAGAAATGTTTTTACTGTTTCATTGATTGACAGAATCTCTTTACCTTCCTTGGTGCTACTTTATCATGGAGCAGATGGTATCCTGTCTAAGGTGGACAATTCATGACCTAGGGACATTTCTTCATCTCCATTGCTGAGAGCCATTTTCCTGACTCTTGCTAACTTGGCCATTCTTCAAACCTAAACACACATCATTTGTCATGGAGGCTGTATGTTTGGTGCCTCTACATGTGTCCACCCTACCACCCTGCACATACCATCTTCCAGCTTCTTCTGTCGGGAAAGAGATGCAGAAGTATTAGTGCCACTTTCACCAGGCTGAGAAACAGCTTGTTCCAATGGACAGTCAGGCTGCTAAAATAACTGCACTTTCCCATGACTGTACCATTTATTAATAATATTTATTTTTAATATATGTATATAAGGTTCTGTGTATCTGTGTTAATGTATAGTTTGTCTGTATGTGTGTTTACACTGTTTTTGCACTCTGGACCAGAGAATTATGTTTTGTCATGTTCAACTGGTACAATCAGACAATAAATAAACATAAACTTATACATTTGTCAGTCGGAACATTGACACTAATCCAGGATACCAACTATGATCTTGAACATGCCTCAACAATTAAAGTCTTATTGCTTTGGTCAATTTTAAATTGTACCATATCAATTTTAGATTGGTTGCCAGCATAATCACCTTTAAATTAGAAGATTGTGGATTGTCTCATTCCAGAGACTGGAACACAAAATTCCCAGCAAAGTTCAGTAGGATCAAGGGAGTGTTAAATGTGTTGGGGTTCTGTTGGCTATTCCAGGTGAACATGAAAAATTCCATGGAATTATTTCAAAGAACGCTAGTAGAGTTTTACACATTATTGCCTCACCAACATTAATCCCCTAACCCTCACTAACTAGTGAACAAGACAAGAATGTAGGATCATAAATCTAGCAGGAAATTCAGGAGAAATATTTTATCCAGAATGTAGTTTGAAGATGAAGGAGGGAAAGAACATTGATACTGAAAAGTATGAGAGGAAATGAGCATTAGGGGTGTTGTTGAGTTTGGATGAAGAGAAGTAGAATGTTCAACATATACACCAGCATACACTGGTTGGTCTGAATGAGCATTTGGTGCCACAGGTACAAAGTTCCGTTTTGTAAACTCTGTTCAATCTGGCCCAATACAAAGAATCTAACCAAGCCACTATCAACCTAAATGTGAAGTGATGTTAGCACACACACAGCTTCTTATCTATTGATTATTACACAGTAACTTGACACAATATACTGGCATCTCTTAAAAAACAGCAGTCAGGCAAAGATTCATGGCTTAAGCCAAATCCATATTCTATTTTGTAATAGAATTTTCATGATTATGAAAATTATAGAGATTCATTGCATTTTTATGTTTTATCTGTTAATCTAACCAAGGCTGTGATAAATGAAAGCCAAAGAAGAAAACAAGCTTTGGCCTTGTAAATTGTAATCAGGAGTATTTTGGATTTGTGTCTATCAAGGTAGTAGAGGTGGATTTTATGGGTGAATTGAAGTTGAGAGATCCTTAATATGTTACATTCCCAAGTCACCTTGTGTAGGTTCTTAACTGAAAATCCTGGAAGTATATGGCTGCACTCTTCTTTTCTATATCCAATCTTAATTGTAGCAACTGCCAGATCTAAGGAGATGGAATAGAATTTGAAAACAATAGATCCTGCAGTTCTCAACCCCAGTAATTTTTAGGAGGGAGAGGGGGAAGATTAATCTGATGTATTAACTGAATTTTCTTATGAACCTCACTGTGTGATTGACATATGTTCATTCTCTCCAAAGACCCTGGTCTTGATGAATCTTCATCTGCCTCCATCATCCCCTTGAAAACCTAAACATGATAAATGAGACACTCACTTTACCCAGCCGAAACCTGATCTGTAAACTTTGAACCTTCACTCTTTGAAATATATAAAAACATGTTTCAAATTGTCAGCCTCCACTTTATTGGCTATAAAATATTTTGTTACAGTTATTGTAGAAATGCAAGCACTTTTTTTGCTTAATTTTTTTCACCAACAAGAATGAGGATTGTGAACTATCATCCACATCAACATTTCATGTGGTGTGTTGCCTTATTAGTTTAGCTCAGTTGTACATTTCTGTCACTGAATCAGACAGCTGTGGGTTCAAATCCACTCCATATTATCTTGTCTGCTGATTGGGGGTGCCTATTTTCACATGAGGCATTAAACAAAGTTCTTGCTCTTTAGGTTGGTGTAAAAGATGCTGCAGTGCTGTATCTACCCTAATGAACAACACAATAAACACTTTAATTATTTACTCATCTCATTTACTGTCTGTGGGGTCTTGCTGTGAGCATCAACGACTGCCGTGTAAGTCTGAGTAACAGTCATTGCATCACAGAGCAAATCAATGCATGTTTTAATAAAATGCTGCATAAGGCTAGCCATTTTATTTACTTTAATTTATTAATTATAAAACATTTTAAATGTTACAAAGTGCACTGATATAGCCTCTTTAAATCTGTAAAATATTCCAAGACTTTTCTTCCTGCACTGTTATCAAAAATAATTTGATACTGAGGTACATATTCGAACAGATTTGCAGAAATGAGGAAACATTTGGAGAAGAAATTCTAAAGTTAAGCACATAGGCAAATCAGGAACATAAAAACCATTGTACAGGTCAAGGTTATCTGCATCATTAATGGAATTTCATGCAGACTCGTGAGATGTGGCATTTTGGAAGGACAAACCAAGGTAAGACGTACACGGTAAAAGGTAGGACACTGAGGAGTGCAGTAGAACAGAAAGATCTGGGAATACTGATACAGGAAAGATATCAATAAAATTGAAAGAGTGCAAAGAAGATTGACTAGAATGTTGCCTGGACTTCAGGAACTGAGTTACAGGGAAAAGTTTAATAGGTTTGGATTTTATTCCCTAGAAGAATGATGGATTTGAATGAGATATTATGAGGAGTATAAAAAAGAGCAAATGCAAATAGGCTTTTTCCACTGAGGTTAGGTGAGATACAAACCAGAGGACATGTGTTAAGGGTGAAACAGGAGAGGTTTGGGGGAATTTCTTTGCACAGAGAATGTGAAAATACTAAATACTCCCTACCCTGTAACCCTCTAGTTTTCTTCCATCCATGTGCCTGTCTAATAGTCTTTTAAATGGCCCTAATGTTTCAGACTCCACCACCATCGCTGGCAAGACATTTCAGGCACCCTCAACTCTCTGTAAAAACTTGCCCCTGAAGTCTCCCCTAAACTTCACTCTGTTACCATGTTCTCTGATGTTTGCTATTCCTTCATTTGGAAAAAGGCATTGCCTATACACCCATTCTATGCCTTTCACAATCTCGTAGACCTCTATTAAGTCTCCTCTCACCCTTCTATGCTCCAAAGAGAAAAGTCCCAGCTCTGCTAACCTTGCCTCATGACTTATTTTCCAATCCAGGCAACGTTCTGGTCCACATCCTTCCTATAATGAAGTGACCTGAACTGAACACCAAGCATGGTCTCACCAGAGATTTGTTGAGTTGCAACATGACCTCTCAACTCTTGAACTCAATCCCCCTATTAATGAATCCCATCAACCCATTGGCCTTCTTAACTATCCTATCAACCTGTGTGATGACCTTGAGGGATATATGGATTTGTACATCAATGTCTCTCTGTTCATCCACACACCTAAGTAACCGACCATTAACCCTGTACTCAGCCTTCTGGTTTGTCCTTCTAAAATGCATCACCTCACACTTATCTGGTTTGAACTCCATCTGCCAACTCTGCATCCTATCTATAGCCTTTTGTAATTTACAAGAACCTTCAGCACCATTCACAACTCCTCCAACCTTCATAACATACTCAAACTTACTGACCCACCCTTCCGCCTACTCATCTGTCAATTTTAAAGCTCACAACGAGCAGGGGTCCCGGAACAGATCGTTGCTGAGTTTCACTAGTCACTGGCCTTCAGGAAGAATTCCTTCCACTGCTATTCTCTTCTTTCTACCTGCAAGGCAATTTTTTAATCTACACAGCCAAGGTTCCATGGATCCCATGCCTCATGACTTTCTGGATGAGTCTCTAATGGGGGACCTTGTCAAATGCCATGTGCAGTCCTTGTAGACCACATCTACAGCCCTGTCCTCATCAATTTCCTTTGTTGCCTCCTCAAAAATCTCAATTAGGCTCATGAGGCATGACCACCCCTTATTCTGGCTATCCTTGAGTCGACTGGACTTCTCCAAATGTTCATAGATCCTATCCTTAAGAATCCTCTCCAATAGTTTGCACACCACTGAAGTAAGACTTACCACACTCTATAATTCCCAGGATTCTCCCTATTACTTTTTTTAAACAAGAGGACCATATTTGCCATTCTCCAATCCTCCGGCACCTCCCCTGTGGCCAAAGAGTACTCAAAGATCATAGCCATTGCCTAGCTATCTCTTCCTTCCATTCCAACAGCAACTTGGGGCATATCACATGCACCCCCAACAACATATCAATCTTAATGTTTTTTAAGAAGATAACATTGGCTTTCCCTTAATCTGAACATTGTCCAGCACACAAACCTGTTCTATTCTGACCTTACCCTGATCCAGGTAATTTTCTTTTGTGGATACTGAAGCAAAGTATTAATTTAGGACCTGCCCAACCTCCTCTGCCTCCGGGCACATGTTGCCTCTTCCTTTAGCGGTCCCTCCTTCTTTCTCACCATTTTGTTCTTCACAGAAACTTTAAAACAAATGGTGAAGGGCAAACAAACAATAGATATGTGGTATCTTTACCTGTAGATGTGACATAGAACTAAACTTTCTGAAGTAACTGCTAAGAAATGATCTGCACATTCTATTTATTTCCATGTTATCTATTTGTGACATTTTAATAATGAAAAGCTATCAGTGACTGCCCAGGTATCAACCTTTGTAACATTTAGCATTAAGAGGGAAATGGAAAATATTGTTCAGATTAACAAAAGGAGACAAGGTTGCTGGAATTAATTGCCGTTTTCTCTTTTATTCCATGCTGGGTTTCAACACAGGGTGGTTCATCTCTAAATATAGTTTTGATGCATCAGTCTGTTTATCAATCTGTTACTGACTGACAGATTGATTAACTTTCAGAAGGAACTAATATATCTCAACTGAAAAGTGAATCACAAATATAAGAAAATGGCAAACTTGTCTCAGCCTCACAGATGAATGACTCAATTGGCTTTACTATCTGTTTGTTTGACTTGGACACACATTAGATTAATACTGACATATTATGCATAGTGTTGACTGGCTATAATGCTCAGAGCATGAACAGCCAACTATTGTAGAAATAAGTTCACAAAAATTAGAGAGCTATGGTGTAAAGTTATATGATAACCTATTTAGGAAAAACTGTGCAGGCTAATTAAACGATTGAATGGCTTGGCTAGTTATGTAACATGCTCTTTTTTTTTGGTCAGCATGGCCAGTGTTTGTCCACTTTAGTGAGAACACAAAGACAGAATATTATTTAAATGGAGTGAAGCTATTGAATGCTGGTGTTCAGAGTGATCTAGACATCTTTATTGAAGAAACAATGAACAGTAAATAATTGGGAAGCACAATCGGATATTGGTCTTTATTGTAATCAGAATTGCACTGAAAGAAGAAAAGTTTTGCTATCACTGCATAGTCCTATACTCCTTATTTAAGGAAGAATATTGGAAGCAATGCATAACGAGAGATTTATTTCAGCTATTAAGGGAAAGCAGATATTCTTCTGCATTAAGAAAAACAGGTTTGATACTAAGAAGATGCTTACACTGGAAGGCAAATTAAAATGGAGAATAGAATATCACAGTCATTGTATAGCTGAGAAGTCCAAAATTTTGCATTACAACTAGATTACCAGAGTTTTGCCAAGTAGAGATGATATTCCTTTGTCTGAACACTGGAATGATATCGGCAAGGCTAACTAAGGGACTTAAGGGAGAAGAAATCTCTCACATGCCCTCCATTGTTTTCAGTTGGTTCACTAAGCTTTAATATTCACATAGATATGCCAGGTGATAGAACCCAGATGATGACTTATTAACATATGCACCAGAATTATCACTCCAACCATTACTCATGAAAGGTAAAGGTGAAGAAACGGTCATCAGAGGATGAACCAGGAGAATGTTAAAACCCAATGAATTTCACTTAAGGTGTAAATCTAATTTTCACCCAATATAGTGGGGGGGGTTTGGAATCGAGTTTATACTGTTCGAAGTTTTTATTTAATATATGTGTGTGTGTGTGTGTGTGTGTGTGGGTGTGGGTAGGTGGGTGTGTGTGTGTGTCCCTTTTCTTCATTGTAGTGTATTTCCAATAAAAAAAAAGATTGAAAAAGAAAGGTGTAAATCTAACCTTGTTGGTAGTGAGGTGAATCAGAATCAATATCAGAATTTATTGTCATGAACAAGTTGTGAAATTCGGTGTTTTACAGCAGCTTATCATAGAGCAAACATACATATTATAAACATCTTGTGACATTACTATAAAAAAATAAAAATAATAATTCACGAAAAGTAAGGTTTATTGATTATTCAGAAATCTGATGGCAGCGGGGAAGAAGCTGGCCTTGTGCCGCTAAGTGCTCATCTTTAGACTCCTGTACCTTTTTCCCCATGGTAGCAGAGCGAAAAGGGCATGGTCTGGGTGGTGATGGTCTTTTAGACACTGCCTCATGTAGGTATCCTCGATGGAGTGAAGTCTGGTGCCTGTGATGTTGCAGGTCGAGTTAACAACCCTCTGGAGTTTATTCTTGACCTGAGAGTTGGCGCCTCCCTACCAGGCAGTGATGCAACCAGCCAGAATGCTCTCAGTGGTACACCTGTAAAGATTTTTGAGAGTCTTCAATGACATACCAAATCTCCTCAGACACAGACAAGTATAGCCACTGGTGGGCATTCTTCATGTTTGCATCAACATGGATGCTCCAGGACAGATCCCCAGAGATGTTGACACCCAGGAATTTGAAGTTCTTGACCCTCTCCACCAATGAGCCCTCGACGAGGACTGGGTCGTGTTCCCCTGACTTCCTCCTGAAGTCCACAATCATCTCCTTGGTTTTGCTGACGTTGAGCGCAAGGTTGTTGTCATTACACCATTCAATAAGCTGATCCATTTCCTTTCTGTACGCTTCCTCATTGCCATTTGTGATTCTGCTGACAACTGTGGGGTCATTGGCAAACTTGTAGATAGTGTTGCAATTGTGCCTCGCCACACAGTCGTGGGTGTATAACGAGTAGAGCAGTGAGCTTAGCATGCATTGTTGGGATGCACCTGCGTTGATAATCAGTGAGGAGGGGACATTGTTTCCAATTCATACTGACTGTGGTCTTCCAGTGAGAAAGTCAAGAATCCAGTTGCAGCAGTGGGGTACAGAGGCCTAGAGTTTGTAGCTTCTTGACCAGCACTGAGGAAATAATGATATTGAAGACCAAGCTGTAGTCAATGAAGAGCATCCATATGTATGATTGCTGTTTTCAAAATGATCAGAGCTGAGTGGAGAGCCAGCAATATTGCATCTGCTGTGGAGCGATTGTGACAATAGGCGAATTGCAGTGGGTCCAGATCTTTGCTTAAGTACGTGTTAATTCTGGCGATGACCAGCCTCTCAAAGCATTTCATCACAGTAGAAGTTAGTGCTACTGGGCAATAGTCATTGAGGTAACTCACACTGCAGAATAGAATGGTGAATTCTCTAAATGTGTAACGCTGTCAGGCAATTTCTCAATGGGTTGCTTGCAAGGAACTGAAGACCATAGCAGTCTTCATGTGAAGGGAAACTTAGGATAAAGGGATAATGTAATCGGAGCATGCAGATAGAATTTAGTATCAATTTTAAATTCATGAGATTTTGTTTTTGTATTTGCAACATTGGAATGGGAATTGCCCATGTAAGTATGTAATCCTGTGATTGCACCTTTGTACAATGAGCCAACGAAGCTCCCTTAGTCACAGGAGAGTATAATTACAGAATGACAGCTTCACATTGGAAGATACTTTTATTCACGTGACACACGGGAGGAGTTGAGAAGGATAGAATAGATTCCATTAAGGTGTTAGATATGTGGCATTGATGTCTGGGCTATTGTGAGGCAGTGTGACAATGAGTCTTTAAGTGTATCATTATTCCATCGGCTCTTTTACTGTGGTTTATTTTCTCCTGCCTGCACTGATATCATAGTCAGATCACAGTGAAACATTTCTTACCTAAGTTGTCCCTGCTGCTGGTTCTGGGGTTTTTTTAACTTAAGCACTTGCAATGAATAAAATAAATATGTTTTTCCCTTCTCTCTGTCCAGCAATATGAAGCTACTTCTAAAATATCCTCGAGGTAAAACATATCTCACTGCTAATAGACGTCAATGAAGACATTGACTGAGGGAGAATGTTTTACCTTGATTGATGTTTTGACAGTTCATAGCAGGACTCTGAGACAAATTTTCCATATTAACTTATCTTAAATTCACAACATAAGCTTTCAGCTAAGATTTAGTAGCGGATGTGATGCAGGATATAATGAAATAGACTGGGAGGTGTTTGGATGTCAACACACTAGGTTCCTGACTCCTATCTGCGGAGAGCAAATAACTTGATGTGAGGGTTCCTCTGATTTGCAGAGGGGGCTAAACTCTCAGAAGCAAAGAGTGATTGTGCTGTACTCTGTTTGCCTGCTGTTGGTGTCAAGGGATTTTACCACTGGCACTTTCTGTTCTTGTATGAATTTGATGAATGGAGATGACTGGAATTACTGATGTTGTTCAGTGACTTTGGTTGACAAGACATGAAGCTAATCTGCTGTTTGACTGGAATTTTTTATACGACTAAAGCAAAGACATGAAATTCATGATGGAACTCACAAAGGGAAATCTGCAATTAATTTAGATGAATGTGGGCCTTGTCCCGTAAGTTGTTCTGGCAGTTGTTGTTCTGCACCAAAATCAACCAGAGTTTGGGGATCAATGGCCTTTTATGATCATTTTGATCTCAGATCTCCCCATCTACTTCATCTTTTAAGAGCAGTGACCCCTTGTTGGAATCTTGTTCCACAGATAGGTGGTGGGTCTGTAGCACTATTGATCAACCATATTAGGCAGAGAGTTGTAATTAATAGGCTTTAATCACCTTAAGACATCAACATATCTCACTTGTTGCTGGTCCAGTTCCAAGGCAGGTACTGATGGAGGGATTTGGGTGTAAAGAGCCTTTATAGGGATTTCTGGGAGGGAGGAGTCACAGGTTCAAGGGGCAGGCCAGCTCCTACAATAAATCTTCTTCTTTGGCTTGGCTTCGCGGACGAAGATTTATGGAGGGGGTAAATGTCCACGTCAGCTGCAGGCTCGTTTGTGGCTGACAAGTCCGATGCGGGACAGGCAGACACGGTTGCAGCGTTTGCAGGGGAAAATTGGTTGGTTGGGGTTGGGTGTTGGGTTTTTCCTCCTTTGCCTTTTGTCATAGATACATACATACAGTGGTTGCACCACGGGGCCTTTACTACCACCTTAGCTTGGCAAGATTCTGTAAACAAGGGAGCTGAGAGTCCTCAGATTATTCTGCCGTGGACAGGATCACATCTGAATGTAGCCCTGCTTATAAGATTGTACTTGATTTCTTGCACCTTTAGAATAAGAGCAATTGGCATCTCTTTGTTTCCAGCTGTGTGAAATCAGCAAACTGAGCACAACTGGAAACTAAAGCTGAGGCATTCAATGCATGCAGAGGTTTGTAGAATTACAAAGAATTTTGCAGCACAAAAGGAGGCCAGTTGATTCAGCTAGTCCATGCCTACGATTATGATGTAAATGAGTTTCCTTGGCCCTACTTTATATTATTGCTTTGACATAATTGGATCCCTCTTTGTTCATATTAGTTTCATATCGTTCATCTATTTTTTTCCTCTTTGGTTCTTTCAGGAGACAGACAATGATGTTTGCTGTGTGAGCAACTTTCAAATGAAGCACTGACCAGCAGAAGCAGAAAATTACCCATAAGTCCTTGCCTTCATAGTGAACTTGTAGTTGTAGGCTTATGGGTTTTCTTGTTCAGGTAAAAGTGGCAATAGGATGATAAAAGTTTGATCTGCAGGTTACTATTAAGGAATTGATAGGCTGAGTTGGTTAGTAAGGATTCAGTGTGCCAGAGCTGTGGGCACGCTAAGATCTGGAAGGCCTGGGATGTGATTCTGGCCACATGAATTAGGTGATATCAGCTGGGGCTTTGAACCAAAGATGGGGACTGTCAGCCAGGAATTCCTGTTCTGGATTTGTGTCAGAGCTGGAAATGGGACAGTTCCCCACTCCCATAAGCTAACCCATTTGGGAAAGTATTAACACATTCTCCCCCTACCAACACACACACTCACTCACTCACACACACACACACACACACACACACACACACACACACACACACACACACACACACACACACACACACACACACACACACACACACACAGAGAAAAAAATGTCCATCCCACTAATGGTGGTCATTTTTATTTCTGTGGGAATGGGAAGGCAGTTCACTGGGCTTAGAGGCTGGGAAAATGAAATACTGTATCCAGGATGTGAGGCCTGGTCAAATAAAAATTGGCCTGGAATCTCAGCGCCCCCATGTGTTCATGGTTTAGAAGATTTGAATATTGAATTTTGGACTGAGGATTTGTAAGCCATCTGCAATTTTAGAACTGGGCTCCTGACTTAACAAGGTTGTTTGTGGCAGCCATTAATACAAAGCAACAGTTGCTTAATAGCATTACTGTGACTAATTAACTCATATTTAATGAAAAAAAACTGTGACAGCAATGTAATAATGAATAACAATATTTCAATAAAATACTCAAGCCAGTCCTTAAATGTCAGGTGAGAGTTTTCAGCATTTTACTTTACAATTAAAAGAATTAAAAAGACCCTTTTCTCCTATTCTTATGTTGGGATCCACTCTTTATGGATGAAATCGATTCTCCCTGCCCTTAATCTACCGATGTATTCTGACAAGGAGACCTAAGCACGGTACAGTGGCACAGTAGTTGTGGCTTTTACTTCGTGGCTCCAATGATCCAGATTCATTCTGACCTCCAGGGCTTTCTATAAAGTGTTTGCAAATTCTAGATTTCCTCCCATATCCCTAAGATATATTAGTTTGTAGGTTCATTGATGTAATGTGTTGTAAGTTGTAAGATCTGGGTGGAGTTCATGGGAATGAGGGGAGAATTAAGAAAGGATGGTACGTGTGGATGCAAGATGGTTGTTGCAAACTCAATAAGCCAAATTCAGCACTGTGTGGCTCGATGGCTCTAAGACACCCATGTCTTTAAAAAATTGGATGCTGTGAAAATTCCCTTTAGTGTAAGGGAACCTTGAGGTAAGAGAATGATGGTGGAGTTGATAAATATGTTATAAAGAATGGGAAATAGAGGAATAGGATCAATGTGATTGTTCTGAGTGGCTATGGGCTGAATGACCTCCCTCCATGTTATATGGAAATGTGAAAATATCAGACATCAAAAGACCACTCAAATAAACTCTGGGCTAGGCAGTCCCTCATTTCCTCTGCATTTTCTCACCAGTTCTTGCTCTTCCGTTATCTCTCAGATTGCTGACATTCAGCGTCTTGAAATTCTCATTCTCATGTTCAAAACTCTGCGTGATTTGCTTTCTTTCCAATGATCATTCCATATTCTGGTGTTTAACTGAGAAGCAATCCTGCTAAAAATTGGCCATTTGTTGGTGTCACTGTTTGATTTTGATATTACGGTTATAATTTCTGGTATAGTTGTCCCTCAAGGAGAGGTTGTCATTGGAGATCTGAAAAGTTTTGGGAAGTGTCTTGAGGTAGCCTACTGAATTATATCTGAGTATTCCTTGAAACCTTATTGAAATTATTCCACCATAAAAGAAAGCCAAATGTGGGAGAAAAAGGAAAACAATGCTACATGTGAATGTGAGTTTTATAGTAGAAAACAAAATAATATAGCAGAGAGCATTCCATATGTTTGGCTAACTCAGCAAGGTTAAAACTGATTATGAAGAAGAACAACAACAACTCCATATTTGGCAAAGACAGTGTAAGATGATTTACCATTTGGGTAAGGATACAAGCCTAATTAACGAATCCCAAGTGAATTCTAAGAACCGTGCTTATATGGATAAGTCTGATTGAATATTCTGGCTGGCTGGAAATTTATCTGTAAAATATGCCATATGTAAGCCATGAGGCAGACTCCCTTATGGTGAGACAAATTCTAAATTCTTGGGAGTTACTATCTCGGAAGATCTTTCAACACACAAATGGCATAGTGAAGAAGGCACGTCAGTGCCTCTACTTCCTCAGGAGTTTGCAGTAGTTTGGCATAACATTGGAAACTCTGGAAAATTTCTACAGATATGTGGTGGAAAATGTGCTAACTAGCTGAATCATGGCGTGGTATGGCTACACCAATGACCTGAGGATAAAACCTTGCAAAGGCTAGTGGACACAGGCCAGGAGACTGTGGGTAAAAAAAAAACTCTCCACCATTGAGAACATCTATTGGGAATGCTGCTATCGGAGAGCAGCAGCAGTCATCAAGGATCCACACCACCCTCTGTTCTATCCATCAGGAAAGAGGTATAAGTGACACAAGATTTGCACCACCCAGTTCAGGAATAGCTACTACCCCTTCACCATCAGACTCTTCAACAACCAACTCAAACAAAGACTTATTTAAGGACTCTTACTTTTGCAGTTTTTTTTTCTTTGTATTGCACAGTTTGTTTACATTTCTTTATTTATATAACATTGAGTAACTTTTTTTTGCACTGCCAATAAGAGGTAATTCTGCCTCACCCGCAGGAAAACGAATCTCAGGGTTGAATGTGATGCCAATAAATCTGAATCTGAATCTAAGATTAGCTGCAGGTGTCAGTGCCACTTGCTGTAACAGAGTTCTCACACTTTGAAAAGTAAAAATAAAGCACTTAGCAGATGTATTTGTGTTCATTTGTCAAGTGTTTGCAGGTCCACAGTAACAAGCATCCATGGAATCTAGAACTTGGCTGGAATCTGCGTTAGGAGTGAAAACTAGATCTATTCCTGCAGATTTCATCAATGATTTCACCCTCTCATCCTTTGACTCCCCACTTTTTGTCATCCAAGTGGGAACCTGCCTTCCCACGCTCCATGAGTAGGTAACTTGGTCAGCTTTCTCCTTCTCGAGTCAAATATTTTTGAAACCAACAACAAAAATCTTTTTTTTTTAAACCGATTCTCCTTTCAGACTCAGCTTTCCCCCTTGTGTTTTGCTTGATGTGTGGAGATTAATCTTCAATTCCCAAAGTCCCCAAGATAAATCTTAACCCTGAAGGAGCAAAGTGGGTGTTATGTTTACCAATGTAATAACACTGTATGCTTTAAAATATAATTCATTTTAGCCAAGAGCTCTAGGGCAACTGGAGAATTGTGCTGAGGTACAATGTATTCATATAATTTCTCTATCCATGGTTTAAATGTCTAAGAGGGAAAAAAAACATCTTGGAGAGAATGCAGGAAGCAGGAAAAATCAGGCAATTAATTTGGAGGAATGAATGAAGAAAGCAGATTGACTATTGTGATACAGAACTGATAAATTAGTGAGAGAACAAGAGAGATTGTAATAGGGGCTATTTTCATTGGAAGTCGTATAAAAATAAAAAATGCCATACCCTCTCACTCTCAAAGGCTTTGTGGGTGTTTCGGGTTTTACAATGTCATTGTTTGCTGAAGCTTAATTTGACTGTATATAATACAAATTAATGCCACATATTACATTATGAAAAATGTATGAACTGGTTTGCTTTGTCTATTTACAGGATTAGTGATATATATTACTATTAATTATTGTTTCCTAAGAGCTTTTTAATTAAACATATATTAATAATTTATAACACTGATATTACAGTGTTATTAAACAACAGGGATTTTTATAGTTAATGTGTTACTCATTTGTTAAACATTACAAGCTGATTTATGAGAGTCACTTAAAATTAAGTGTTCATTTTTTGTAATATTTTCTAATTGTAGCCTGCTTGCCCATATAAATCACAACATGTCTACAACTATTTGATGCAAATCACCTCAAGATCTGCTGAACGCACTAATCCCCTCCCAGTGCTCCAATGCCTAGTTTAGTTTCCAGTCCTTCCTGTGTCCCAATTCACTCTCCAGTGCCTCAACCCATTTTGCTTCAGTGTTCTAATCCTTTCCAGTTTTCCAACCCAATATGAAGTTCTCCCACATTTTTCAATTTTCCAATCACTTTCCGGGATCAACTGTCTCTTCAGTTCTCTAAACATTTCCCCCAGTGCTCCAATCCCCTCTCCTGTGTGCTTAGTCTTTCCTAATGCTTTAACACCTTCCAATTTCCAAAAACCTAAGTGCATAGTTTGCTTCAACACCCTGTACACTATCCCTAGGCTCTAAACTCATGCTGCATCTCTCTTTATAATTGCAGCCCCCTTCTTAAAACCACCAATCCCAATCTCCAGAGCTCCAACCTTTCCAAATATCCAGTGTTAAAATTCCTTCAAGATTCTGTCAGCATACATTAATGCTCCAAATTTTTATTCAGTGCCCCAGCCACTTCCACGGATTTCTTTCCAGTACCCAACCTTCTCTCAGGGCCAATGTTCCAGCCTTCTCCTCAATCCTCTAAACCTATGCTTGGTTCAACTTCAGTGTTTCAACCTTTTTTTCAGTACTTTTATTCCCTGCTTTAGTATCTGACACAGTCTCCTTGAATATAATCCACTGATCTCTCAAATAATGATGGGAATAGAAATTCTGCTTTTTGTGTTCAGTGAAACACGAAAGTTTGCAGACGCTTTGGTTGTAGTAAAAATGCATCAAAATGCTTCTTTACTTATTGCTTGAAGGAGGGGTCAGGCCAGAAACGTTGCCAATATATCTTTATCTACTATCGACGCTGCAAGACCGGCTGAGATCCTCCAGCATTTTGCTGCATTTTTACTGCTTTTTGTGTTGGCCGGCAATGTTTTGTGACTGCATTATGTGGCAGCGCAGATTTGATTTCCTTTATTGAATGTGCTGACAAGACGGTGCTCTATTGTAGAACTTATCGTAGCTCCTTGAAAATTCAGCTGTAAGATGCTGATGTTTCAATGTGAACTGATCTCTACTTCCCCACAATTTCTCAATCTTGTAGGTGCTGCTTCTTTGGCCTTTGAACACAGCAGACACTCCTTGCACAAGGTAGTGCACAAGTTACCGATGCTGCAATTGTCTCCCAGCAAGACATGGAAAGTCTTGTGCAGGATTTGTCAACTTTTACTTTCAAGCAGAATGCAATGCTGTATATATTCATGTAAAAATTTATCTTGTTTAAAAATCGACCCAAAATCATGTATTTTCCATATATCGCATGTAAAAGTTGATCCCCCTATTTTTTTTAATCTCTGGCTGCCCACTCATCCGAGATCCCATCACCCCGAACATGAATCCTTGCCTTGGCAGCTGCCCATTCAAGCCTGACTGCCCATTCAAGCCTGAATGCCCTCCCATCCGAGCTCCCGATGCCCTGACCGCGGATCCTCGCCCCAGCCGCCCATCTGAGCTTCCAACACCCCAACCGTGGATCCTCCCCCTGGCCACCTGCTCATTCAAGCTCTTAATGGCCCGACCGCAGATCCTCGCTCCAGCAGCCCACCTATCTGAGCTCTCAATGCCCCGACTCTGGTTCTTTGCCTCGGCCGCCCGCTCACTGGAGCTCCTGATGCCCCAACCATGGATCCTCGCCTTGGCCACATCATTTCAAGCTCCCAACACCTTGAATGTGGACTTACCACCCCGTCCCAGCCATCCGAGCACCCAACACCTTGAACGACGCATGTACTTACCGTGGTGTTAAGTAGTATCCGTGTAAAGAAAAATAGAACCTCCCTAATCTGACCTTAAAAATTGGTCCCCAAAGCTCGACTATTAGATGAGTATATTCGGTATTCTACAAGTCTTGCATATTTTTTGAATTGATCTTGACGTTAAAGGTTCTAATTCTTAGCAGGAGGCATTTCCCCAATTTTTCCAGAGCCATCGATATCTCAGACACTTTATTGTTTTTCATTATTTGCTTCTCTGGGGAGCTACTACAAGTGAACTGAAGTAATGAAGTTGGAAGATCAGGTGGTACTGATTGAAGTTGGCCAAGGTGGAACAGCAGTCCTAGTTCTTGTGTTTTGGGGCTGAGGTTAACAGTAAAATCTCCATTTGTAATTCCTGCTAGGATAAGTAGCTGCTTCATTTATCATTCTCCTGGTAGGAGGCAAACTGCAAGCAATTAACAGAATACTTGTTGCTCTGACTCTAGGACTAAAATCATTGGAGTTTAGAAAGATGAGGGGTGGAAACGTAAAATTATGAGAGGAATAGAATACGGAGGTGATACTCAAACTGTGGGACATAGTCTCCAGATTCTGGGGCGGTGGTTATTTAACAGAGATCAGGAGGAACTTTCTGCCAAAGAGTAGTGAATCTGTGGGATTCTCTGCCCAATTAGACAGTAGATGCTGCCTCATTAAATGCATTTAAGACACAGATAGATAGAATAATGAGGGAATTAAGGGTTATGGGCAACAGGCAGGTAAGTGCAGCTGTGTCCATGGCCAGATCAGCCATGATCTTACTGAATGGCAGAGAAGACTCAATGGGACAGATGGCCTGTTATAATGTCCTGACATTGGCTGAAATTGACCTCCAATTCCTAATCATCCAATTCCTCAGTCTCCAACTCTGTGGGCCATTCTTCCTCACTGGAACATCAAGATCAGGAACATATTTTATTATGTACAGGAGGAGGGGAGCAGTAATTAGCTTGGATATAAATAGTACAAGACTAATATTCCAAAAGATAAGTGAATAGAGTACAATCAATGGTTCCACCTCCTACTACCTGCAATCTCATTGATGCTACTGTCATCGATGGCTTTAGCATTCAAAGTATAAAACATGGCTTGCTTGATAGATCACAGGGCTTATCTAGTTATCTACTCAGTCCTGCAGATCCAGCTCCAATCTGGAATTTAGGTCTTGAATTCTAACTGGATCTGATGGGGACACATGGAGAGGGAAGCACACCTCTTCTGATAAATGTTTAAGTGGCATATTGTCCACTCTTATCCCATCAGCATCCTCGTCTCCCCCCTGCACACCCCCCTCCCCACTCCCTTTCTATATTATGGACATCTTTATTTGGGCCAGTATTCCAAAATTGTTTGCCCTGCCAACCTCCTGTGGCCACTCAAAGTCATTAATTTCTGCCAGCCCTGATGGTGATTCAGGTTTTTTTTGGTGCCTTAGGAAAATAGAAAGGTTGATGTTCCTCACATCCCATTGGTGAGGATTGTTTGAGATCAGGTTTCAACAAGCTTCTGTGTGTAACTGTGGTTCCTGGGAGCAGTGCAAGTTTAATGTGCCAAAGTGTTCCCTGTAACTGTGGAATTTGAATGAAAATAAATTCAACAATTTAAAGAAAGAAGCAAAATATAGTATAACATCTGCCACTTACCTGTTCCCAAAATATAATACGTTTTTGAGTCGTGTTACATTCTGGAGAAAACTCCAAAGGCAATAATCCAGACAAATTGCATGAATGTTTTTTTTAAATCAAGACATTTTAACATTTCTCCTTCACGGAAGGCAAATATTTCCCACTCTTCTAAGTTAGGAAACTCAAGGCACATTCTGTGTACTCTCTCCCATTTCCAGTTCACACGATCAACTTTACCTGGGAATTCCTCACATTCACATGTTTCTTTACAAAAAGTAAAACCGGTGAAGGAAACATTGTAGGGATGGTTATTAATAGAATCTTATGTCCCATTGAGCTCAACCAGTTGTTTAACAGTGCTCTTTGAAATTGTACCTGATGTTAGCAAAAGGCTAACCCACCCAGTATTTTTTTTTTGTAACAGGAAATCAAACAAAAACTGCAGATGTTGGAAACCTTAACAAAGCTGCTTGACTTTTTACTTTACTATAACAGATTGTTCCTACAATCGTGATCAGACTTCTGAAAGAGACATTCTATTCTGAGCTCTTTATTTGGAACAGAATATAATGATAATGAGTTTATTCTCACATACATTATACATATGCACCAAAATTCTTACTTGTCGCAAGAGTAGGTACATTGTGTAAAACAAAATTAAAAACAACTACAAGAGTGCACTTAATTGAATTGAAAATATTATAAATAATAAATATTCACAGTTGTTCTCGAGCAAAAACTGAGACAGCAGTGGTGCAGCCAGTCCAGTTGTGGTGTCAGACCTGTTCCGAATTAGTTTAACAAGGGGAGATTTTTGAATCTAGAGATGCTGGCCTCAAGCTTCTGCACTTTCTGACCAAAGGTAGCAGTGAGGAGAAGTTGTGACCTGGGAAATGTGATCCTTTATGACGTTGGCTGCCTTCTTGAGGCGGTGCTTCGTATTGATACATTTAATGGATGGGAGATCAGAACCTGTAATAGACCTGGCTATGTTTTTTGCATCTTTCATTCATGATTTGTAAAGGCTGTCATGCAACCTGTCACTATATTTTCCATAGTGCACCTGTAGAAGTTTGATGGAGTATTCAATGACTTGCCAAATTTCAGACTTATTAGAAAGTGTGACCATTGGTGGGCTGTCTTCATGGTTGCCTCAATGTGCTGGCTCCAGCACCTTGAAATATGGACTCTTATTACCTGACAAACAAAGGAAAAGGTTCAAGGATATGCTCGGTTTCTCTGAAGTAATGCAATCCCTACTGACTCCTGGGTACCTCTTAACCAAGACCGTTCCAAAAGGAGAACCCAGGAAGGTTCTGAGAACTTCAAGGCCATGTGTTGGGAACATATATGAAACCCTGATAAGTGCCACAAACCATCTCACAAACTACTCACCTGCTGACTCTGTCAGAAGAGTCTATGGCTCTAATTCAGAATCCACGGAATCAGAGTGAAAGAGCATCCTCGATCTCATGGGGCTGCCTGAGATAAAGAAGAAGAAGTCACTGATAGACCTATATTCAGTAGTGTACCTATTTTATGGTAATAAATCTGTGACCTGTTTACAACACCCAACATCTAGAGATGGATATGAAAACAGGCAAGACAGGGAAAAAGATAAGAATGAATACTTCCATTTATATTGCTGTTCATTTCAAGAGGAATAGAATACAAGAGCAGCTATGTGATGGTAAGGTTTATAAAGCACTGATGAGACCTCACCTGGAGTATTGTGAGCCGTTTTGAGCTCATTTAAGAAAGGATGCACTGACATTGGAGAGGGTACAGAGAAGCTTCACAAGGATGATTCTGGGATTAAAAGGGTTATCATATGAGGAGCGTTTGACAGCTCTTGGCCTGTATCCATTGGAATTTGGGAGAATGAGGGGATCTCATTGAAACATTTTGAATGTTGAAAGCAGGAAATTTTTTTAGACATACAATACAGTAACAGGCCATTTTAGGCCCACAAGTCCATGCTGCCCAGTTTATACCCAATTGATCTACACCCCGGTACATTTTGAACAGTTGGACAAAACTAGAGAAACCCCACACAGACACAGGGAGAATGTACAAACTCCTGATAGATAGTATGGAATTCGAACCCTGCTCCCGATTGCCGATGCTGTAGAGGTTTTGTCTAACTGCTACGCCAACCCTGTTGCCAAAAGGTGGTAAATCTGTGGAGTTGTGGTGGTCATATCATTGGGTGTATTTGATGCAGAGATTGATAGGTTCTTGATTAGCCAGGATATCAAAGATAATAGGGAGAAGGCCAGGCAGTGGGGCTGAGTGTGAGAATGGATTAGCTCATGATTAAATGATGGGCAGATGCAATGGGCTGATTAGCCTATTTCTGCTCCTATGTCTGTGGTCTTATATTCACAAGCTTGGTTAATATGCCAGAAATGTAACAGCCACTTTGCACATTGGAATATCCCATAGCAGGCAAAGATAAGAATAATCTGTCATTACCAAATCATTACTCTTTTGGGTGAAAACAGGATTAGGTTGAGCTGTCGACTGTTGTTGGTCAGCCAGTGATGGTGTCAATGTGGACAGCACTTAAACTATATGTAGCTCTGATCCAGCAGAAAAGAAAATTCTCAATAAAACAATGAGCAAAACATAACTTATAATGCAAAAATGAAAAGGAGAATACATCTTTTATTCATCACATGACCTTTATCAGAACAGGTAGCGGGATAAATGTCACAAGTGGTAATGAACAGCTTTGAACCTCAGAAAACAACAAACTTCTGCAGTTATTTGGATCAGCTGTTCCATTTCCTTTTCACAAGACAGCATTTTGTAAGAATTTGCACAAAGAAAATCAGTTGACACTTCAAGCAGGAAACATACAGGATAGGAAATAGACTTTGACCAGCTCTTTCTCAGATGTATTGTCACTTAGCTCTCATTCTCCACACAGCATGCGATAGATAGAGTTAAGATTCCACAAGCAATGAATCAGATCGAAGCTCTGCTTTTCTGCCACGTCTAGTCATCAGTGGTGGGGGATGAGTGCAAACGAGAAAGCTGAGGAATTTGCAAGAATTTTCACTCACTCTTCCAATGATGTACTGCAGGAACTCGCGGGGACTCCATATACACCATCTTCCAACCTATAACTTCCAAAAGCTCGAATAAAAAGAGTGGCAAAATTATGGAGGCACCATCACCTGGAAGCTACCTTTCAAACCACATCCAGCCCTGACTTGTCACTGTCACTGGGTCAAAATCTTGGAACTCTCTCCCACACAGCATTGTGGGTATGGAGGGCTGCAGCAACTTGCAAAGGTAGATCACCACTTCTTTCTCATTGGGCACCTAGAAGAGCGTAATTGAATGCTGGTCAGGCTTGCAAAGCCAGCACCTTGAATAAAAAGAAAACAAGAGTAATCCACATTAGTTGGAGTCACCAGGACTGTCAAGAACATCAGTGCTTCTCACCCAATGGACCACATGCACATTCATATTTTTTCTCTCTCCCACTACTCGGAAACCCTTCATAGTCCTGGTTAATATAATGATGCCCTCCCCCCCCCCCAACTTTTTATTCCCATTCTCTCAGCATTGCAGCCCTCAGTGTGAATTAAGGACTGGTGCCATTTTCTACGTTGTGCATGTCAACTTGATAACATCCCTGAGTGTTTGGCAGGCAGATTCACCACGAAGTACATTACAGCTGAATTCAGTCTTGTCCTCGTCCAAACCCATTAACATGCAATAATAAGAGTCACTTGGTGGTGATGAGGAGCAAAACCTCTGGCTGACTTTCAGTTCACTGCCTCAGATACTCTTGTTTTATCCTCTATTAATTTTGAGTCATGATAAAGCAAAATAACCAATCTGAAACTCTCAGACTAATGAAAACAAACTACAATTAAGGGGAAGCACACTATCACACGGATAATGTTAAAAATGAAGTTGGCAAGGTAAATAATCCCAGCCTCAGCCCCATTACTTCTGTAATTCCTAATGGCAGATTTCTCCTTGGATGGCAGTCCACAAGAGAAAGTAATTCTAACTCAAGAAGAAAAAAAATTGTGCTGATCCTAGCTTTTTTTCTTCAGAATTCGATTTAACTTAATGTCTTGGCTGAATGCCCGGCTTTGCATTAACTTTATGCCACAGATACACAGCTCTCCCAGAATACCACTGAGCAAGGAGAAACAGTTCGCAAATGAAATCTCCACACAAAATAGATTGGTAAACACACATGTAGCTACATCTGTAATTCATAATTCTTTCAGGCTTCCACTATCCCAGTTTTTCTTTTAATATTTGATGTTGGTTTATGCACTTCTTTACCGTTGCAGTCTAAGAAAATTTAATGCTCGCAACTGTGGAAAGAAGATGTGTTCTCTCCTCGCTGACATCACACTTTTGGATTCATTGTCCTCCTCGGTCATTGCTCAGTGATAGCCACCGTCTCTGTTTTAAAACATTGAGGCTTAAAGGCCCAGTCCAATGACATGGTCACATAAGTGGAGTTCAATGCTGAGGGGTTTTACCCTGTCAATGGAGCCTTCCTTCATATAAGAAAACCAAGTGGAGCCTCAACATTCCTCTCAGGCAAAAGATCCCACAGCAATATTTCAGAGTTGGGCACATATGTTCTCCTGTATTCCCTGGGCCAATAGTTATCCTTCAGCTCTGTTGCTGTTTGGGTATTTAGTTCTGAGTCACTTTGAACAGTGAACACTGGAGGCATTTTTGTGAAAGTAAGTTGCATGAATATCAAATTATTAAATATTAATTTCATTCTATCTTCCATTTCCCCTCTTTCTGTAGACTTTTGAACCCCATATTGGAAACTCCTCATCAGCTTTCCTGTCTTTTTTTTTCTTGTTTTTCTTTCCCTCGTGGGAAATTCCTTATTTAACACAAGGGATGCCCTAAGAAATT
Source organism: Narcine bancroftii (assembly GCF_036971445.1). Taxonomy (NCBI): domain Eukaryota; kingdom Metazoa; phylum Chordata; class Chondrichthyes; order Torpediniformes; family Narcinidae; genus Narcine; species Narcine bancroftii. The sequence goes on along the minus strand of NC_091470.1, from coordinate 152,084,309 downwards.
TGAGGCTTCCCATTTGCTGTGTTTCAGGTTAGCATAAGACCACAAGACATTGGAGCAGAACTAGGCTTTTCAGCCAGTCGAGTCTGCCCCAAGGTCCGGGTTTGAATCTGACACTGACTAGAAGGAGTTTGTTCTTTCTCCCTGTGTTTGCATCGGTTTTCCCTGGGTGCTCCGGTTTCCTCCCATCCTTCAAAATGTATGGGCTTGTAGGTTAATTGGGTGGCTTGGATTTAAATAGCCAGATTTGACCTCCACCATTTAAAAAACAGCTTAAGGAAGCTCTGGGTCACTGAATTGGTGCAGAGTAAATTTCCCTCCACTCTTTTCTGTCAGTCACTCCCAAACAAAGTGCAATTCTAACAAGAAATTGGAATAACATTGTTCTCACTGCTGCATCCATGAACCAGATTGTTGGACTCACAATACTGATGTTACAAAGCCATTTGACCCAACAAGCTCCTTTTATCTTTCCTCTTCTCCCATATCCTACTATTAATTGTTCCCTTATATACTCAGTAAACTACTCCTTACATTCTATTCAACTCCATGACATAGCATGTTCTAGATTCTAATTATTCTCTTATAAATCTTGAATGTATTGTATTCATGAATGAGTTATATTAATGGCTCCCCATTTTGGATTTACCTGAAATCCTACAAAAGATTGATTATTAAAATAACAATGTCCCCACATTGCAAGCCAGTCGTCCAGAGATTTCTTGAAGTATAATGGTTAATTTTGATGTCCTATTAAGAAACATGGTTGCTTAAGCCCAAGCCCATGACAAAGTAGATTGATGTCCAGCTTGTAACCTTGCACTAGTACACCGCCTGTTCAGCTTCATCTGTGTCTATCAGTTATGAAACAAACATTGAGCAGAATGCAAATCAAATCAGAAACTGTTACAGAGTATGAGGTGAATGAAGGGTCTATGGAACAGACTGAGCCAAAAATCTGTGCAGGAAAGTGAGCCAAAATTCCACGCACACTCTGGTGACGCAAATGGGAGTAAATCCTACTGTCAGAAGATACATCAGTCTGCTATAGAAAAGTATCAGCTGTTCTTTTTCCATTTTCAACGGAAATGAAATAAATGATTCATCAAGAGAATTATTTTTTTAAAATGAATCCAGAGTTGATTCCTGAGTTCATGGAGTTTGTTTTTTAAAAATTTGATTATTGTTGTTAGATACCAGAGTTTTAGGTCCTTGGAAGATGCAATTCAGTTGCACACCTTTTTAGCAACAGTATCCTACCATCTTGATTCAGTGCCAAGGCAGAAATTGAAAGCAGAGGTTCTTTTTGCTCCTTACCTGTTATGACTCGCAAGGTAAAAGAGGCCTTGGCAGCCTCATTTGAGCTCTAAATTAATTTAAATCCACATTGCAGCGCTGACCTGAGCTGATCTATAATGCACTGTGATTGGCCAGTTATTCAAAGTAATGAATGTTGGTAGAACAGTAACAGAAAACCACAGGTTCTTATCATCTTTCATGTGCATCTCAAAGTGCTTTGAATTGACCGACAGATTTGTATTGTGGAAGTTTCTTGCATCCATGTCACACAGACGATAATCAGACAAAACTCAAATCCAAGTCAAATGACCAGATATTAAATTTCAGGCAATTTTTGACAGAGGACCGCATTTATCAACAATCCATGGATGATTTCCTCTTCCAGGAAGTAAATCAAGGGAGACATTATTTGAATGTGAAATTACCCAAGAATTAAGATTTAAAATAAAAATAGAACATTTAAGAAATAGATAGCTGGTCAGACCTTGTCTGTGGGAAAAGAAACAGATTTCACTTTTCAAGTCAAAGTCACTTTGTTAGAACTGAGACGCACATGTCTAAACTTAAACTATTTTGTTTTTATGCAGATGTTGATCCACTATGTGTGAGATGCAAATTTTTGAAGCTTTACTGATCCACATGTTTTGGGAATGCCCAAATTTAGAGAGTTTTTGGAAAGACATTTTTCAAACTTTATCCATGATGTTTAAAATCAAAATAGAGCCTTGTCCTTTAATTGCTCTGTTTGTTTGTTTTTTGTGAGCTCTGTCTGCAATTCAGGGAAAGGTTTTAGCTTTTAGTAGCCTGATGGCCAGATGAGTAATTTTAGTAAAAGGGAAGAAGGATTCTTCACCTACCCATGCACAGTGGTTACATAGGCTTGGAGAAAATGAGATACAATATTAAAGATAGAAAATGTCAATTTGTAAAGATCTGGAGCCCATTCTTGGAATACTCTATTATGACTGGAAGAATTAAGAACTCTGAAGAGTCCTGGAATTTGCCATCTGCTGCCTGGAGGTCGCTATCTGATTCCAAATTTCCTTTTATATAACTAACGGTAACCTTGATTAGAGAGAGGGAGTAGAATTGTTTTAAGGCCCTTTCATGCCAAGTCTCTGCCTGGAGGGAAAAATATAAAACATACCTTTCGTGGAGCAGCCCTAAAAGGCTGCTCTTATGTCGCATTCATGTTGAGCAGTGCCCTCTGGACCTGATGGAGATGGGACGACTGGTGCCATAGCGCTGCCCACCGAGTCAGCGTCATTCTTACTCACTGATACGGAAGGAGTCATGACGATCTCAGAGCAGGTAACACAGATAATTGCAATATTTGGGGCCAATCTTATTACCCAGGCATAAATCATTAAGGCCATTAGTGCCATTAAAAATCCAACTCCTGCATCTCAGGCTGATGATGTCACTGTGATATCATTACTTTCATGCTTGGTGGCGGAGCGCAACGCTGTGCCACTGACCCTTCACCCGAGAAGGATTACAGTTGGCACCTTGGAACTGGACAAGGCACATTCTTAGTGGTAAGTCACCCGATGTAAGGGCAGATAATCTCCACCTTTACACTCAGGCTTTTGACTGCATGAAAACTCCTTTAGTTTTATAGGTTTTCTTTTTTACTCAAATCATTTGGTAAATGGGTTTAATTATCTACATTAAGAATATTTTAATTGCTTTGTTTTTCATATGAATAGGCAACTGGCTAACACTGTTATATTATTCTTTCTGATTTTCTTTACATGTAAATTAGATATCTCATTGAATTTTGAATGCAGGTTTATATATTAAACTCAATAAAAATATTTTAAAGAGAAAGAACTGAGACGAAAAGAAATGAAGCATGTTACATTGCCCAGAGGATGGGGGAATGTCTCCATCTGGATAAAACTGGGCTATCCATGGGAATAATCCGACCTATATGCACTGCTTCTTTCAAGGAGTTATGAACCTGTACCCCAAGCTCTCTCCAGGGTCTTGATAATTACTGTATACTTTTGTCTTACATTTGACCTCCTGAAGTGCAACCCTCTCGCATCTCTCAGTTAAACTCCATCTGTCATTTCTCTGCCCATATTTCCAGCTGATATTCAGTATATCCTGCTGTATCTTTCGTCAAACTTACTTCTCTATCCACAATGCCAATAGCTTTTTTGTCATTTGAACACTCATTAATCAACCTACATTTATGTTTTTCACAAACAGCAGAAGTTCTTCAACAGATCCCTGCTGAACAACACTGGTCACAGACCTCCAATAAGAGAAGCACCCTTTGTCTTCTATGATAAAATCAATTTTGTTGATGGAGCCAGGGTCCCTCCAGTTATGATGGAGGAAATGAATGTTTGGACAGGTGGATGAGGTGGCAATTGTGAAAGCTACCTTTCCTGGATGTTGTCAAATTTCTTGAGAGTTGTGTGAGATGCATGTACCCAGACAAATGGAGAGTGTTCAAGCATGCATCTGGCTTGTGCCTCATAGTGAATAACTCCTTGGCCATTGGAAATGAGCCAAAATATTTGAAAGCCATCATTATGCCTTTCATTTTCATAGGCCAGCTCAGGTGCCTTGCCATCAACTGCTTCAGACACAATGGCCTTGAAGGGGTGCAACTGTCTTTAACTACTGCTCGCTGCTCATGAAATTGATCCCCTATTGATGTGCCTGCCCAAACAATCTTGTGGTTTGCCGATAAGCTGTATGCTGAAATCGTGGCAATAGAACAATACAGTAGAGTACAGGCACTTTGGCCCTCGATGTTGTGACGAACCATATAATCCTTTCTTTAAAAAAAATACTAAACCCTCCCTACCCAGTAACCCTCTATTTTATTTTCATCCATGTGTCTAAGAGACTCTTAAATACCCCTAATGTTTCAGCTTCCGGCAAGGGATTCCGGTCACCCACAACTCTCTGTGTGAAAATAATTACCTCTCATGTTTCCCCTAAACTACTGTCCCTTAACTTTGTACACATGTCCTCTGGTGTTTGCTGATCCTGCCCTAGGAAACAGGTGCTGGGTGTCCACTCTATCTATGTCTCTCTTAATCTTGTGGTCTCTATCAAGTCTCTTTTCATCCTTTTATGCTCCAAAGTGAAAAATCCCAGTTCTACTAACCTTGTCTCATGACTTGTTTCTCAATCCTGGCAACATCCTGGTAAATCTCTTCTGCACCCTCTCCATAGCTCCCATATCCTTCTATAATGAGGTGACCAGAACTGAACACAATAAGTGTGGTCTTACCACAGATTTGTGGAGTTGTAACATGACCTCTGTACTCCTGAATTCAATTCCCCTATTAATGAATTCCAGCATCCCATAGGTCTTCTTAACCATCCTATCAACCTGTATGGTGACCTTGAAGGATGTTTGGATTTGAGCCCCAAGGTCCCTCTATTCATCCACACTCTTAAGTAATCGACCATTAACCCTGTACTCAGCCATCTGGTTTGTGCTTCCAAAATGCATCACCTCACACTTATCCGGATTGAAATCCATCTGCCACTTCTCTGCCTAATTCTGCATCCTGTCTATATCATCTTGTAACCTTCAACAACCTTCAGCTCCATTCACAACTCCACCAACCTTTGTGTCATCTGTAAACTTACTGGCCCATCCTTCTGCCTCTTCATCCAGGTCATTTATAAAAATCACGAAGAGCAGAGGTCTCAGAACAGATCCCTGAAGCACTCCACTAATCACCGACCTCCAGGCAGAATACTTTCCTTCCACTACTGCCCCCTGCTTTCTTCCATTAAGCCAGTTTTTTTCATTCAGACAGCCAAGGTTCCACTGATCCTGTGCCTCATGACTTTCTGGATGCATCTCTCATGGAGCACCTTGTCAAATGCCTTACTAAAATCTATATAGACCACATCTACTGCCCTACCTTCATCAATTTTTTTGTTACTCAATTAGACTTGTGAGGCACGGCCTTCCCTTCACAAAGCCATGCGGACTTTCCTTGAGTGAACTGTACTTTTCCAAATGTTCATAGATCCTATCCTTAAGAATCCGCTCCATTAGTTTACACACCATTGATGTAAGACTCACCCATCTATAATACCCATGGTTCTCCCTATTATCTTTTTTAAGCAAGGAGACTACATTTGCCATTCTCCAATCCTTCTGCACCTTCCCTGAGGCCAAAGAGAAAGATCATAGCTACTGCCACAGCTATCTCCTCCCTCACTTACCACAGCAACCTGGGGTATAATGCATCCAGCCCTGGGGACTTATCAATCTTTATGTTTTTAAGAAGATCCAACACTTCCGCTTCCTTGATCTCCACATTGTCCAGCCTCTCTTGTAATACTAACGCAAAGTATTAATTTAGGACCTCCCAACCTCCTCCGTCTCCATGCACGTTGCCTCCCTTATCTTTTAGCAGCCCCACCTTCATTCTGGTCATCCTTCTGTTCATCACATACACATAAAATGCCTTGGGGTTGTCCTTAATCCTACAGGCCAAGGCCTTCTCCTGACTCTCTTGAGCTTTCCTAAGTCCTTTCTTAAGCTCTTTCCTGGCTACCTATACTTCTCATGAGCCCTTCCTGTTTCCCGTTTCCTATATCTAATGTATCCATCCTTCTTCCTCTTGACCAGCTGCCTCAACTGCTTTGTCAGCCATGGTTCCCTTTTCCTACTATCTTTTCCTTGTCCCCAGTGGGACAAACCTGGCTTGAACCCTACACAAGTTGTCCCTAAACTTCCTCCACATTACTTCTGTGCTTTCACACTTAAACATCTGTTTTCAATTTATTCTCGTTAGTTCCTGCCTCATCCTTTCATAACTAGCCCTTCCCCAGTTTGACTGTTTATATTCTTTTCCTTGGCTATGTTGAAGCTAAGGGAGTCGTGGGCACTCTCACCAAAGTCCGCCACATGACCAGGTTCATTCGCCAGAGAGGAAGTTTGGTGTTTTCATTGCATTTAATGGCACAGGTTAATCATGGGCTGCTGAACTCATAATGGAAGAATGCATGTAAAAGAAACAGGCCAGTTGGCCTCATGAGTATAACCAGGTATTTATGTTACTCACCTCTTCTTTGGCTTGGCTTCGCGGACAAAGATTTATGGAGGGGTAATGTCCACGTCAGCTGCAGGCTCGTTTGTGGCTGACAAGTCCGATGCGGGACAGGCAGTCACGGTTGCAGCGGTTGCAAGGGAAAATTGGTGGGTTGGGGGTTGGGTGTTGGGTTTTTTCCTCCTTTGTCTTTTGTCAGTGAGGTGGGTCTGCGGTCTTCTTCAAAGGAGGTTGCTGCCCGCCGAACTGTGAGGTGCCAAGGTGCACGGTTTGAGGTGAGATCAGCCCACTGGGGGTGGTCAATTTGGCAGGCACCAAGAGATTTCTTTAGGCAGTCCTTGTACCTCTTCTTTGGTGCACCTTTGTCTCGGTGGCCAGTGGAGAGCTTGCCATATAACACGATATAACACTACTCTCCTTACAACCTGCTCATGCAATCTTCCTGGTATGCCTTTCTTCTTTCTCCACACACACACACACACACACACACACACACACACACACACACACACACACACACACACACACACACACACACACACACACACACACACACACACACACACACACCCCTCAGCCACTCCATTTAATCATGAGTTTGTATTCTAAAGTGGAATGGAGAAGGCAGGCAGAGTAATACCTACATACAGTGCTGCAAAGCAGCAACTCCAAGAATATAGTTTGCAGTCTCTCCCTGTTGGCATCAATAACAACCAAGGAGTATTCCTGTTTAGAACAGTGTGATAGAAACAAGCCTTCTTTCTGTTCCAGTAAATTGAATTTTGTCTGAAAAGAAATCAATTCTACTCCATGCTCTGTCTCACTGGTGTTCACAGAACAGACTGGCATCACACAGTCATTCACCACCTCCAGCTACCACTCTCACCCTTCCTCCAAATCCTCACCTCTTATCTGACTTTGCTTCTTATTTGTCTTGATCACTAGAGCTCAAATAGCTGGCTGCCTCTCTCAGCACAAATCTGTCTCTTGTGCTTGACAGCACTGGCCCGTTCAAGGTCACTAGGTACCTTTTCCTTCCATTAGCTTGCCTGCCTGTGGATTAGTCATTAACTGGTGGAGCACTGCAGTGATCCTAACTACTTGTCTTAGGTTTCCACCCCATGACAAAAAGAAAAGAATTGCCCTGCACTTGACAACCAGAAAAACTGAAATTTATACTGCACCTGAGGCATTTGAGAGGAATGATTAACAAACAAATCACGCTGGTATCTAAAACATTAAACACAGAAATAGAATTTAATGAGTGTCTTAAAGATCTGCAATAGACAAGTGAAGTAGTTTAAGAAAAGATTCCAGTGCTTGCGGCCAAGAGACTAGAAATCATGGAGTCCAGACGAGAAAAACTGGAGAGATCTGGTTCTGAGATGGGAAGGGTTGGTGAGGTAGAGAGAGGAAGAGGGAACAGGAAAGGACAAAACCAGAGATAAAGTTAAACACAATGATAAAGGATTTAAAATTAGAAGAGGAGGACTGGAATTGGCTTGTTTTGTCCCTAACCCAACCTGCATAAGCACAATGGATCAGAATTTATTGTATGAACATGTCACAAAATTTCCTGTTTCGCAGCAGCGTCACAGTGGAAAATTTATATCAACCACCTGACAAAATAAATAAAAATAGTGCAAGAAAAAGTAAGGTAATATCGAGGGTTAATTGTTCATTCAGGAATCTGATGGCAAGGGGAAGAAGCTGTCCTTGTGTTACTGAGTGCTTGTCTTCAGGCTCCTGTACCTTTTTCTTGATGGTAGCAGAGTGAAGAGGGCATGACCTGGGTGGTGGGGGTCCTTGAGGATAGAGACTGCCTTCTTAAGATGTCTTGTAGATGTCCTCGATGGAGTGAAGTCTGGTGCCTGTGATGCCGCAGACCGAGTTGGCAACCCTCTGGAGGTCGTTCTTGTCCTGAGCGTTGGCACTTCCATACCAGACAGAATGTTCTCCACGGTACACCTGTTGAATTTTCCGAGAGTCTTCAGTGACATACTGAATCTCCTCAAACTCCTTATAGAGTATAGCGGTTGATGAGCCTTCCTTGTGATTGAATAAACAGCAGTCAGGTGGGATCTTGGATTATCTGACCTCTGGGAGAGGAGGATTATAACTTCCAATCTACCCCAGGATTTGCTTCCGGTAAAACATTAATTCTCTGGTTTTCAGGAAGTATTAGTTGCTGTAAAACATTTTGCAAAGTTCTTTAACTTTTCCTGATGCCTTAGCATGCATTTGTTGGCATTCATCAAAAATAAACCAACTGGCTGTTCCTCTTATTGCCTGCCGTTGCAGGAAGTTGTTGAGTTTAAAACAGCTGCTACATTTGCCTATAAAACAACAGTAACTTCATTTCCAAATAATTCAAATGCTTGAAAAATTTAGAAGAATAAATTGAATGATCTTGCCTGAACTTCATAGGAACAGATATGCTGTCTCTTGAAAATGACTTTGGCTCATTTAGCGAAGGAGGTTCCATCCACCTTCTTATTCAAAGTTTATGACTTCATGTCAAAAATGCACTTTGGAGCACCCTGAGGTGGCAAAGTCACTCTGATCTCATTTAATGGGATAATAAGGGCAGCATATCTGCCCCTAATGAAACTTGGCTACAAAGAGTAAAAGTCAGTAAAGGACTGCAGGGTTAACGTAGCAATGATCATGACGATGGGTTCAAATCCTGCGCTGTCTGTAAGGAGCTTGTATGTTCTCCCCACATCCGTGTGGGTTTCTTTGGGGTGTTCCGGTTTCTTCCAAACCTTCAAAAAAAACAAAATGGAGGTTGTAGGTCAATTGGGTGTAATTGGGCGGCACGGGCTCATGGGGTGAAAGAGCCTGTAACACTGTTGTTTGTCTGAATTTTTTGTAAAATTAAAATCATTCAATGTACCACCTCCCAGTAATTATTCATTGGCACTTCTGGAAAATATATATGGGGACACTGAACATTGGACAAGTTCAATGTAAAATCCAATTGTCCGGACACTGATGGGCTTTGGGTGGCAGGGAGAGTGAGAGAAACTTAGGGATGGTAGGATGGTTGGCCACTTGCAAGCAAAGGATATAATGTGGCCAAATGGAAAAAGGAAACAAAGTTAAACTGAATCAGACATCGTTAATCCTTTTCCAACATTGTGCTCAGCAGGGAGCCATTCATCCTGCAAATGTTTTGATGCACAAAAAAAGGGAATTTAAAGGAAAGGGTAATTTGCCATATTGTTTCCCATTAAGAAACCATTTCAGACCATTATTTTGTTCTGTGGTTCCACAAGATTGAACTTCCAATCTTAGAATACAACAATAACTTTTTTAAATAGTAGCTTTGAAGTACTAAATCATCCCAGATTTATTTAATTGGAACACATATCAACCAAAAATGTGCATCAAGCTACATAAATACATCTAGTCAAGAGCTAGATAATGAGGCTAACTGGATTCCCCCTCAAAAGATCTGCTGTAGATTCGAAGAGCCAAATGGCCTTTATTTGTGCTGTAGTACAGTATCTTTTCAATCTTCTTCAGCATGATGCTGAAACAAGCCATGAAAGACCTCAACAATGAAGACGCTGTGTACATCCGGTACCACACGGATGGCAGTCTCTTCAATCTGAGGCGCCTGCAAGCTCACACCAAGACACAAGAGCAACTTGTCCGTGAACTACTCTTTGCAGACGATGCCGCTTTAGTTGCCCATTCAGAGCCAGCTCTTCAGCGCTTGACGTCCTGTTTTGCGGAAACTGCCAAAATGTTTGGCCTGGAAGTCAGCCTGAAGAAAACAGGTCCTCCATCAGCCAGCTCCCCACCATGACTACCAGCCCCCCCACATCTCCATCGGGCACACAAAACTCAAATCGGTCAACCAGTTTACCTATCTCGGCTGCACCATTTCATCGGATGCAAGGATCGACAACGAGATAGACAACAGACTCGCCAAGGCAAATAGCGCCTTTGGAAGACTACACAATAGAGTCTGGAAAAACAACCAACTGAAAAACCTCACAAAGATTAGCGTATACAGAGCCGTTGTCATACCCACACTCCTGTTCGGCTCCGAATCATGGGTCCTCTACCGGCATCACCTACGGCTCCTAGAACGCTTCCACCAGCGTTGCCTCCGCTCCATCCTCAACATTCATTGGAGCGACTTCATCCCTAACATCAAAGTTCTCGAGATGGCAGAGGCCGACAGCATCGAATCCACGCTGCTGAAGATCCAACTGCACTGGGTAGGTCACGTCTCCAGAATGGAGGACCATTGCCTTCCCTAGATCGTGTTCTATGGCGAGCTCTCCACTGGCCACCGTGACAGAGGTGCACCAAAGAAGAGGTAGAAGGGCTGCCTAAAGAAATCTCTTGGTGCCTGCCACATTGACCACCGCCAGTGGGCTGATATCGCCTCAAACCATGCATCTTGGCACCTCACAGTTCAGCGGGCAGCAACCTCCTTTGAAGAAGACCGCAGAGCCCACCTCACTTACAAAAGACAAAGGAGGAAAAACCCAACACTCAACCCCAACCCACCAATTTTCCCTTGCAACCGCTGCAACTGTGTCTGCCTGTCCCGCATCGGACTTGTCAGCCACAAACGAGCCTGCAGCTAACGTGGACATTACCCCTCCATAAATCTTCGTCCACGAAGCCAAGCCAAAGAAGAAAAGTATAGTGTGGAAAAAGTTTCATCAAGAAACTAGGCTTCACTAAACATCATAAGAGGGGAATAGGGAAGAGAGAGAGAAAGAGAGTTAGAAGAAAAAGATAGCTGAAGGATGTACAATGTTCGTGGCACATGTTCATGACATTAAATTATGATTCTGAGTGGGGGAGGGATGAAAATTGGAGATATACAAGAGGTTTGAGTTGAAGGGAATTGAATAACTTGGAGTGTATATGTTTGATGATTTTTCTCTATATCCACTTAAACAGGCAGTTACAGATTTTAATTTCTATTTCAAACCAAGGATAACATCTTTGACAACATGGCAGTCTCTTGATAAAGCTCTTTTATACTATCCAGTGTTCACTGAAGCTCTTGGATGTTGTCTATGTAGACCTTAGTAAGGCCCTTGACAAGCTCCCATATGGGAGGTGAGTCAGGAAGGTTCAGATGCTCGGTATTCATGATGAGGTAGTAAACTGGATTCTATATTGCCTCAACGTGAGAAGCCAGAGAGTGGTAGTGGATGATTGCTTCTCATATTGGAGGGCTGTGACTAGTGGTATGCTTCAGGGATCTGTTCTGGGACCATTAATGTTTGTCATCTATATCAATAATCTGGATGATTATGTGATAAATTGGATCAGCAAGTTTGTGGTTGACACAAAGATTGAAAGTGTTGTGGACAGCAGGGAAGGCTTTCAAAGCTTGTAGAAGGATCTGGATCAACTGGAAAAATGGGCTGAAAATGGCAGATGAAATTTAATTTTGTAAGCTAAAAAACTAAGATAGGGCATACACAGTAAATGGTAGGATATTGAGGAATGCGATCGAACAGAGGGATCTGAGAATACAGTTACATAACTTTCTGAAGGTGGTGTCACAGGTAGATAGGGTTGTAGAGAGAGATTTTGGAATATTGATCTTCAGAAATGCTGTATAACCAGGGTTTATGTTACTCACCTCTTCTTTGGCTTGGCTTCGCCAAAATAGGAGGTGGGATGTTGTGGTCAAGTTGTATAAGACATGGGTGCGGCCAAATTTGGAGTATTGTTGCGGTTTTGGTCACCTAACTACAAAAAAAACAATAAGATTGAAAGACTGCAGAGAAGATTTACTACGATATTGCAAGGACTTCATGAACTGCGTTACAGCGACAGGTTTATTCCCTGGAGCATTGTAGAATGAGGGGAGATTTGATAGAGGTATGCAAAATTATGAGGGGTATAGAGTAAATGCAAATAACCTTTTTCCACTGAGGTTAGGTGAAATACAAACCAGAGAACGTGGTTAAAGATAAAAATGGAAATGTTTAGGGTGAACATTAGGGGGAACTTCTTTACAGAGAGAGTGATGGGAGTGTGGAATGAGCTGAGGTAGTGAGTGCGGGCTCATTTTCAATTTAAGAAAAAATTGAACATGTACATGGATGGGAGGGGTATGAAGGGCTATGGACTGGATGCAGATTAATGAGACAAGGCACAATGATAGTTCAGCACAGACAAGAAGGGGCAAAGGGCCTCTTTTCTGTGCTGTAATATTCTATGGTTCTTGCATTGAGGTTTTGAACTCACACCTGAGAGTGCTACCAACTCATTCAAATGGGCTGCAATCTAAAGATATTTTGACCCAGGGAAACAAATGTATGAATATAAAATATTTATTGAAGCTGGAAAAGAAAAATCAAAGATTAATGTACCAGTTTCACAAAAAATAATGGAGACTGATGATAACTTTTTAATTATTTATTAGCTCAAAACTTGATCTGACTTAGATGTACCAAGATGACTTCTTTATTGTTCAAGCATTTGATGTAATGCAAATATCTGACATTGCAGGGACATTGACTTGGATACACTCCAGTTGTACCCAATGGTCTTTTACCTGTAAACTTTATTAACAGATCACGATGGTTGGGCTACTCAACCATAATCCTCGGTGACAATGAAGCGGCAGAGTACAATTTATACCTGGCTTAACATTGAAATTAATGTTGCATATTACCTTAGCCCATTGCCCATTGTAATACATTAAGGTCATCAACTCAAAAATAAGTTCATGCACAAGGTGCACAGTTCAACTATTCTTAAGATGAGAATGGGATAGCCAATTCTCAGATGCTGTTTCTTACAATGGGTTTTAGGATCAGTTGGTATGTTAACCAAAAGCCAAACGTGAAAGTCATATTTTTGAAGAGATGTTTTCGAAGTAAATGTCGCACTTATTTGAAATGAGAACGAAAAGAACAGAAAGGAGAATATTAGTGTCTTCAGCCTGTTTTTCTGTTTTATTCAATCATGCTTGGTCTGCACCTCAATTCCACTTACCTATCTTGTTTTGCATCTGTTAATGACAATTTTACAAAAATATGTTGATCTAGCTATCAATATTTTCAATCTACCTTCTAAGTTTCAAGGGCTTTTGAAAGAGAGTGTTACAGATTCTGCTGAACATTATATGAATTATGACCTGACACTTTAGCTATACAGCCGGACGGTAATTTAAGTTTTAAAAAAAATGTTTGGCCTGGAAGTCAGCCTGAAGAAAACTGAGGTCCTCCATCAGCCAGCTCTCCACCATGACTACCAGCCTCCCCACATCTCCATCGGGCACACAAAACTCAAATCGGTCAACCAGTTTACCTTGCTCGGCTGCACCATTTCATCGGATGCAAGGATCGACAACGAGATAGACAGCAGCACCTTTGGAAGACTACACAAAAGAGTCTGGAAAAACAACCAACTGAAAAACCTCACAAAGATTAGCATATACAGAGCCGTTGTCATACCCACACTCCTGTTCGGCTCCGAATCATGGATCCTCTACCGGCATCACCTACGGCTCCTAGAACGCTTCCACCAGCGTTGCCTCCGCTCCATCCTCAACATTCATTGGAGCGACTTCATCCCTAACATCAAAGTACTCGAGATGGCAGAGGCCGACAGCATTGAATCCACGCTGCTGAAGATCCAACTGCGCTGGGTAGGTCACGTCTCCAGAATGGAGGACCATTGCCTTCCCAAGATCGTGTTCTATGGCGAGCTCTCCACTGGCCACCGTGACAGAGGTGCACCAAAGAAGAGGTAGAAGGACTGCCTAAAGAAATCTCTTGGTGCCTGCCACATTGACCACCGCCAGTGGGCTGATGTTGCCTCAAACCGTGCATCTTGGCGCCTCACAGTTCGGCGGGCAGCAACCTCCTTTGAAGAAGACCGCAGAGCCCACCTCACTGACAAAAGACAAAGGAAGAAAAACCCAACACCCAACCCCAACCAACCAATTTTCCCCTGCAACAGTGTCTGCCTGTCCCGCATTGGACTTGTCAGCCACAAACGAGCCTGCAGCTGACGTGGACATTACCCCTCCATAAATCTTCATCCGCGAAGCCAAGCCAAAGAAGAATTTAAGTTTCTACTTTTGTTTTGGATTGCCCACCCCAAGAGAGAGTTTTCTTTTCCCCTTTGATCCCAATAAGGTCCCTGAATTATTTTGCACCCCAGAAAGATCACTGTTTAATCCTCAATACCCATTGGCCACAAGACTTTTCCATGCAACCTCTTCTCATCATTTCACACGTTTCATTCTGATGATTCTCTGGGATATCTGTCAAAGGTAAATATCATCTTTTCCAGAATAGAACACAGAATTCTATGAGCAACAGACATTGTGTTACAGATGTTTTCTTAGAGGGGGTTATTTTGTCAGTCTTCTGCATCAACATGTCTTTTCAAATGGTAGTGACTATGGTTCAAGCAAACATGTTTTAATGGCAACAATAAGCTTTAGGATATTCTGAGGTTCTGAAAGTCATTTTAAATTCTTCTTTTATAATTTAAAACCTTTATCGCAAGTTGGTGTTTTGGGCACGTCCTTGGGAGCACAGAAAGACTAAGAAAGGAAGTGGATTCATGTCACGAGCTTTAAATCACTCTTTGGGCTGCACTTTGTACTATGCATTCATTTTATTTCCATTTTCAGCTTTCACTTTTCTCTTCAAGGTGTTCCTATTGATTAAAGCTTTGTGAAGGCTTGCCTATTGAAAATGTTAAATAATCAGAATTAGGTTTAGCAATAAATACCTCAGGCAGAAACAAATTCAAGTCATTCTTTTGAAATGATTCTGGAAGTGGTTTAAGATTGGTTTAACAAATGAGTTCAGCGTAGGAGCGTGAAGAGGGAAATCAATGTCAGCCTTCTTTTGATGCTTTTTGACTACAGGACTTGTGGCAGAATTGATTTGAATTCCTTCAGATGTCCATAGAAACTTCTATATTGACACTGGCCTTTCATTATTCAAGATAAACGAGATAATCAAAGTACAAGAAATTCTGAGTCACTGAGTAGACACCAACAGTTGTATGTGGGCTAAGGTGGGGAGAAATTTGAACAACCACCTCTGATTTTCAGTGGCCATAGATCCACAGATCTTATCACTGAACTTCACTGAAATAGACAATAAGGTGTTTTATGCAGGGAATGAAAGATGTTCATCGGATCCAAGGTGGAAACTGCATTTCTGAGAAAAGAGCTGGATTGCATTCTGGGTCTGAACAGTAGACTTATTGGAAAATGTTCCCTCTCCAGCAGAGAACATTCTTTATTTTTTTTTAAAGTTTGTTTTGTGTACTATCATCAATTGTTACCTACCTGATGTCTTCCGAGGTTATTACTTCTCACACGGGACATGATGATGATAAACCCTGGATGTCTTTATTCTGTTAGGTCTTAATTGGATCCCAGCTTGTGTGTGTGTGTGTGTGTGTGTGTGGTGTGTGTGTGTGTGTGTGTGTGTGTGTGTGTGTGTGTGTGTGTGTGTGTGTGTGTGTGTGTGTGTGTGTGTGTGTGTGTGTGTGTGTGTGTGTGCCCAAACTCATTCCTGGGTACCTTTTGATTTTTTTGCTATTCTATACAGAAATTGTTTGGGTTTCTCAATTAGATTACACCCTCAGATCTGAGTTCTTCTGTGCATGTGTTTGAGATTGCTGTCACCAATTCCGATCTGATTATCCTTTATTTTTAAACCATCGAAACTGCTTGATTAGATTTTAGCCTCTTACTGTTTCCTGGATGTCCATTATTCTATATATAAATCTGATAAAATTTTAACATCTTAGCAACATCACCAAACAGATTTAGACTATTTCAGGTTGAAATACTCTTTGAAATTAATTTTTTATGATTGATTCCTAATTTTGGAAAGAACTCTTTTTGTGTGGTTGGAGGAAGGAGAAGAATGACATGCTACTCATCAAAACAGCATCATTTTCACTGTGGCTGTGTGAAAAATTCATTGCTTTGATTGATAAGATCTCCTTGAATAATCAGAATGAGCAATTGTGGCACATGTCTGGAGATTTGCGATCTAAAAAGGAAGTTGTATATCGCCCAGCCTGGCTCCTACAGAAAGTATTAAATATTAAAATTGCAAGTGCTCTCAATTTGTGCTTGAATTGCAGACCTGTCAAACCACATGCTTCTGGCACCAATCGTATGATTTTTTTTTTGTGACTTTTTGTGTGAAATTTGTGCTCGTCAAGGTTAGTAGCAGTATTAATGCTCATAAATGGAATATCGTCCATTGTCAGCATCAAGCATTTGAAGGTTAGTGATACAGTAAATTTCCTGCTTTCTTCTGTATTGAACTTTCATTGGGCAAGTTGGAACATTGGCCTCTATATCAGCCATTCTCAACCTCTTTTTGGCTATGGCCCCCTTAGGACTCTGCTCAAAATTTATCAGCATTCCCTGTGAATCAGTCAAATTTTGTCTTCTTCTGAGCTTCTCCTGACTTCATTAAAAAA
The DNA here is from genome assembly GCF_036971445.1 of Narcine bancroftii. Taxonomy (NCBI): domain Eukaryota; kingdom Metazoa; phylum Chordata; class Chondrichthyes; order Torpediniformes; family Narcinidae; genus Narcine; species Narcine bancroftii. Next base: position 152,067,513 of record NC_091470.1, on the reverse strand, counting down.
ATATATATATGTGGGGTGAAAAGTAAATAAAGGCTTTTACTTAAATCTCCTGTGGCCGGCAGAGGGGCCACAGGGTCGTCATTGCTCTGTCAAAGAAATCCACGGAAGGTGTATCAGTAGTTAAATATACTCTGCTATCACACTCTCTCAGGGCAGACATGTTGCAAGTTTGAGCAGAATAAAGATGTAGCTACTGTACAGAGTGAGTTTTCATCCTTCTTGTATCTCCCCTAAAAATTAAAACAAAATGCAAACAGTAGAGTGGAAAATATTAGCAGCTGTAAAATGAAAAAGGAAAAAGTGACTTTCTGCAACATCTTGTTTTTATTTCTACCTGATAAAATATGCTTGGTGAAAGGGTGCTTTGGTCATGTGAAAAAGACAGCAAATCTAAATTCAAAATACAGTAGGACACATGGTAATGAATCATGAGTAAAAACTTCCAGGATGTTTGTGCTAGACATTGATCATCCCCAACAAGATAGAATATAACTATTTAACTTGGTACATTTGATATACTAGGAGTCACTATTGACTATAATTCTTTACTGGAACCGCCACATTTAAATGCCATGATGACAAGAGCATGTCATATACTGACTATCTTGTGAGGAGCCTTTCCACAATCAACGAAACAGAAATCAGAAATGTGATGGAATAAGTCGGATAATTGCAAGTTCGTCAACAATTAAGAGGCTCAACACAATCCAGGACAAAATCATGTTGTTGGTAATTCATCCACCATCTTAAATAGTTATCCTCTCCAGTATCAGTAGACTGTGGTTGCAATGTTTACCATCTACAAAATGCAATGCTGTAATTGACTACAGTGTCTCTGGCAGCACTTTCCAGCCCCCTAAGACTTTACTGCTAAACAGGACACAGCACCAGGTTCACATAACTGCAACCAACTGCAATTTTCTGCTCAAGTTTAATCCAATCATACCTCAGAGGCTGGTGGAGAAGTTATCCTCACTGAACTCAACACCAATCTCTGTAACTGGATTCTGGACTTATGAACAGAAAGACTACAGTTGGTAGCAGAATGTCGAGCACCATTACGCGGAGCACTGGTGCGCCTCAGGGCTGTGTGCTCAGCCCACTCCTGTTCACATTGCTGACCCATAACTGCAGTGCCAGATCCAGTTCCAATAGTCATCGTTTGCATATGAAATGCCAGTTGTTGGCTCATCAGTAACGATGAAGAGTCGCGCTACAGAGAAGAAATGGGAAGTGGTGTGAGAATAGCAACCTCAGTCTCAACAAGACAAAGGAAATAATATAATTGAGGTCTTCAGGAAGACCAGGGACGACCACCCTCCACTGCACATTAATAGCTCGGTAGTGGAGAGAGTAGAGAACAGTCCACTTAAGAAATGACCTATCCTGAACACACCTCATTTGTCAGGAAGGCACCACAGCAACTGTACTTCCTTAGAAGGCTGAGGCGGGCAAGACTTCTGGCCACCATTCTATCAACTTTCTGCAACAGCTCTATCGAGAGCATCCTGGCTGGCTGCATCACGGTGTGGTACGGTTGCTGTAGAGCTATTACTTTTATGCTGCTCTTTTTATTTTTTTATTGTTGTAAGATGGTTCATAATATGAATGTTTGCCCTGTGATCCTGCTGTAACACACCGAATTTTGTGACTTGTTCACGCTAATATATTCCGATTCTGATTCTGAGAATTGGATGGGAGGTCGATCCACAGGAACATAAAAGCAGCAGAGAGGATCATTGTGGTCTTCCTCCACCCTATTGATGTGATTTAGTGGAATTGTTGTTTAATGAAGGACCATAAAATCAGGGAGGACCCCTACCATCCTGTCTTCAGCATCTTCCAGCTACTCCCATCATGAAAGAAATACAGAACCTCCAGGCTGAGAAACAGCTTCTTCCCACAGGCAGTGGCACTGCAGAATGAATAATGAATTGCAATAACGACTCTCTGACACTCCATTATGTATTTAATAATGTTTATTTTAAAAACCTGTGTGTGTGTGTACATATATATATATATATATATATAGGTTTTTAAAATTGTACTTGTCTGTACATATGCTATGTCTGTATGTGTGTTTGCACTCTACACTGTGGTCCGAAGAACACTGTTTTGTCGGGTTGTACTGGTACAAACTTGAACATTATCCTGACTTGGAATTACATTACTGCTCATTCATTTCCCCCAAACCCCTAGCCATTACTACTGAGGGAGTGTGTTCAGTGTATGAACATGAGAGGGTGACTTATCACTACCTTGTCTGGACAATAAATGTAATTTTTGCTGGCAAAACCCATGTCCTCTAATTCAAAACAGACACCAAGGAGAAATTCACTTCTGTTCTTTATGGGAAGATGGGATTATTCTCTCACTTTGAAAAGGAAGCAATTCTTCATCTTATCCAAGGCATAAGATAGTTCAGCAATTCCTCAGAATTGCACTGAGTGTATTAGTCTCTCTTTTGTGCTCAACTCTTGAAAATGCATTTTGAATCCACAGCTCCTCACAAAATCATGAATGAAGATGATTAACACTTGCTCTATGTTTCCTTCATTTGAACGCTAAGGTTCTGAAAATTCAAGTTTTTTTGTCAACTCACCGTGACTCCTCCAATTGCTACATTTTCTTGCCTCATTGCATGATGTGGCATCTCCACAGAGACATTGGATTGTCACCCAATTATCTCACACATTTCAATCCTGAAATAACCCTATTGAAAATGCAACATTTTCTTGCAAACAATTCAATTTTTTTACATTAGGCTAATGCTTGATAAATTTGACAGACAAGCTGGCAGTATTTTGAATTGGTAATAAAAGTATAAGTAACGTGAGACCTCACTAGAGTATCTATCACTTCAATAATTATCATCTCAATGAAGGGATTTGTGGTAGAAGCCAAATGGGAATGTTTTAAATAACATCCAGATTTTTAATGCCTCCTAATGTGTTATCACACCATGACAATAACAGAATGTGCCTTTTTTAACATGACATATGTCACAAGATGTTATGCTGTGAAATGACAAAGTGTTGCAGCAGATACGTGATGGCTATGATCTTTTTTTAATTCCAGCCCAACCAACCCTGCTAAATATATTAAACTTAGAATAGAAAGAGTTAAAGAACCAAACGAAGTGAAGTAGCTCAGTGAAGTTGTTGAGCACCTCTATTAGATGAGGCAGATCTAGACTGATGTAAAGGTTCCATTTTGTCTCTCTCAGATGGAACTTGGCAACAGGAAGGGGTCTCCTTCTGGCTTCATCTGGTGATTGTCTTGAATGAAACTGAGCCATTTCAGCTCTGATGTTGAATGAGTTGCCTGAAGCAGAATTTCCTTTCCTTCATTTTGGCCCATTGCCGTTAAACACAGAAAGCTAAACTCAAGATTCTAGGAAGAACCCTCCTTGCCCCCTCCCAACACTCCCAGCTGGCAAAAAAATTCCCGTGTTGGCATATCAGGTGGATGGGAATGGACTCATCTGTTTCAATTAACTTCTGGCACTCAGTGCCCATCAACACACATAAAGATTGAAATGGAGAAGTAACCCCAGTCACTGGGTGTAGAAACTGCATTCTCTGACAATCAGTACTGCTCTAAAAGAAGTCCCACAAAAAATTTCTGTTCCCTGATTAATTGGATGAAGAGAATCCACATGAACTATGCTCATCTCCTTTATTCTTTGGCATTCCAACACAATTCCCAAATTAGTGAAGGGTATTAGAACTCTGTACAAAATACATTTCCTTGTAGATACATGGTCCCATTTGACGTGGATCCTTGGGTGTTGCGATTTGTTTTATTGACTTGTCCTCAATAATGAAATCATCTTGGCCCCTGCAAAGCTGCCTTTGAGTATGATGGAGCAGCACTGGGTTTTGTCCAGAACTGTCAGGCAAAGTGAGGAGAAACCTTTTTATTCAATGACAGTCATGGATGAGGAATTGACATGTTTTTGGACATGAACTGGGAGTGGTTGATTGTGACTGAGAGCATGTGCCAAAAAGATAACATGGACACAATAAGGCTGAATAAAGGTAAATAAGAGCAAAACCCCAAATATTGTAGAGGAACTCAGCAGGTCAGGCAGCTCTCATTCAACATCAGAGCTGAAATGGCTCAGTTTCATTCAGTTGACATTTCAGGCCGTAACCCTTTATAGATGCTGCCTGAGTCCCTCCAGCATCTTGTGTGTTGCGTAAGACTGAATACTCTCCCACTGTGTTCGAAATATTAATGATTCTATTTGCATATTACAGTCATGAGAGTATTTGCATTCTCATAGGTCTGAAGTAACATTCAGCCATATGCTGGATGCTTGTCCCACAGATCGTTTGACAGTGTGCGTGGAAGAGGAAACCCCTTGCATGGTTACAAATGTCATAGACTTTCCCATTGGAAAGAAAGTGAGAAGCCACAGGCATGTGAGAACAGGCGAGCTGCCACACCAGGAGCTTTTCAACACTTATTCTGTTAATCATACAGGCTGTTAAATCTTATTCATTACTAAACATCTGTTGCTTTCCCTTTTAAAGAAAATACAATAAACATTAAATTCTTAACCAAATTAATTTGGCCAGTGTGAAACAGTTGCTTAGCAAGAGGGGGATTCAAGTAAATTCAACATGAAAGATGAGTTACAGGGAGAGCTTGGGACAGTGATAGATAAGAAATTAAAATCTGTCTTCATAGTCTTTGCTGCTTGTGATTTGACACAATTGGACGGATGCTCATGGTTGACAGGTACTAATTCCAAGTTAAATTGGGCATCCATTAGATGGACAGTTTTCACATCAAATTGGGATAGGAGTGCATAAACTTCAAGGAGGCATAATTTATTTGATTCCATCTCACCAGCCCAACCTCTTGGACCTCTAATTTCCTTCTCTATGTCTCTTCTTCTTAACCCTTTAGACCCATACTCTCTCCCACCTTCCAAATCCTACTCCCTTGTGTGCTGAATATGTCAATGGCACACTGGTAAATTATTCACTTTGGTCACTGAAAATCAATAAACACAGAAATCATAGTTGCATTTCCATCGTGCCTTTTGTTATCCTGGAATCTCTGTAATATTTTATTGCCAATTTAGAATTTTTGAGCAATTACTGCAATCATAAAGAAAACTTTGCAACCAATTTGTGTGATGTAAAGCCCTACCCTCGTCGTCAAGCAATAGTCAGGCATATGGGCAATGATTCTGCATGGTGATCAACTTTAGCCAGTGTTGTAGGGAGAAGGGCTCTGTTGTTTGAAGGAGTACAGAGTACAGGAGGAAATCGGATCAAATAGAATCTTGGTGTCATACTTTATTTGACATGTAGAACTTCCCATGGTGGAGAATTTCCTTGGAATTGTACTGATATCCTTCTAACTCAGTAGGAATCCCAATCTAACAAAAGAATTTACAACACCACAAATAGGGCAAGAATCTGACAAGACCAACTTTGTGATAATCCCAATATTAATGACAGTGCATGATACCCAACATTGCCAACAGTGGAGGTTTCAGTGGAGTTCAATCATCAACTTTGCCGACAGCATGGAAATCTGAGAGTCATTAACAACTAACTCTTCCAATTTTTGTGTTTCGTTTATAGGATTCTAATAACATTTATATGAATGCACGATTCCCAAATCAATAGAATTTACAACACATATCAGCATAATTTATATCAGATAGGATTCCCAACATTACATTGCAACTAAATTCATTTCATGCACAGGCACACACACACCCACACCCCCCCCCCCCCCACACACACACCCACACCCACACCCACACAAACGTGTGTGGGTGTGGGTGTGTGTGTGAAACTTGTGTTTTATTTATATGTTGCTTGTGTTTTGTGTGTAGATTTTGTTACGTGTGTGTACATTGCTTGTGGTATGTGGGTAAAGTTCAAAGAATTTGGACTAAAGCAATAAATCTGTATCACAACCCATTGTAGATTTCGCACTGCTTTCTTAGAGCATATCAATGCCTGGCACCAGATGACAGGCATTGTCCATGCCATAATTATCAACTTGTGGCTCATGGATTTGTTTCAGGAGGCTTGTGGCAATGCAACAAAGACAAATATTGCTGATAAAATAAAGGAGCAATAAGCAAAACAAAATTATAAATTTGATGTCAGAAAAGAAAAAATTCTCAAAAGTTTTTTTTCCCTCTGGAGCAAAAGGGAAGAGCCACCCCACACCTACCACTGCTGGTCCTTGGGTTTGTTATTGGTGGTTTGTGTAAGTAATGGAATTCTTAAGGTAGGCGAAAAAAGGTTGCAAACTACTCATCCATGCAATCCAATTTGTAGCTGTCATTGTCAGTTCAAAAGCAGTTAGGTTGAGACAAGATTGTCAGCTTTGTATCAGTGGGGATGGAGAGTTGAACACCTTGTACTTGTGCATTTTGAAGTTCACACACAACCACACGAGGAACTTAAAGAGCAATTGTAGAAAATCGTGATTTTATATCTGGAAGGAAAATACCACAGTTCAGTAACTTCTCGGTCTGTTACGTGTGTTTTAACAAAGATCCCAGAGTGACCTCTTGAAAATATGGTGTTACATGAAGACAGGTTGCACACTGACAACGATGAAAGATGCCCACTGATACGGTACAGTGGGCAGTAATCATCCGCCTATTTTGGCATTGACAGTACTGTGGCAGAAAACTACTCTTCAAAACATTCATACTGAATTATAACTTCCATTGCAGCCTGCATTTAAAGAGACAATGTCTTTATTATATGAACTCTTTTTTTGCATTTGTTTGCAAATGTTTTTTTTTATCTCCATTTGCTGATGTTTTCTGGGAATGGATTCACACTAGAATCTCAGAGCATCATCATTTATCACATTGGTGTGATAGCATATGGCCTGTTTGACCTGGCTAGCAATTCTGAGGACTTGCCATGAAGTAAGATGGAAAGGAGACTTTTATAGAGTGCAGACCTGTTGGGCTGAATAATATGCTTTGACACTCTAATCTCGACTGTAATGTTCATATTCTAACGTGGTGAATTCTGTAATTTAATTCAAGAACACTTCGGATAAAATTCTGCATGAATCTATTTCTTGCTTGCCCAGAACTAACAGGATGATTTTTAAAAAGTCAAGAAAAAGACAGCAACTTTTTAATGGCACAAATTTTTAGGATCTAATTGTGATAGCACAGGGATATTGCATGATACTTAAAAAAACTTTTTTTTGGTTGGAGCTCTCAGGTTTCTACTGAAGTTTATAAAAAAAACAAGCTACCTACTTTACTTCCCTGCAGAATTTAATGATCAATGTTTTAATTTTTTAATTTCTATTGGAGATTTTTTTTCAGTAGTGTCACTTGTTTAGAAAGCTCTATGTTTAATGGTTGGAAAAATCCTCAGTTCAACATTAACCATTTGTTCTGCACAGCACAGGTGTGAGATAGGGGAATAACATTCTAGATGTCATTTTTTGCTGGAAGGGAACCATCTTTGTCTTTGAACCATGGCTCCTCACTGTCCCCAGTAAAGAATAATCACTTTGGCATGGTTCTGAATATTACTATGAATACATTTGTTTAATAGAGGGATAGAAAACATCTGAAAAAATATATGGAACAGGATAGGACTGAATTGACTGAAAGAAAGTTTAGTTAAAATGCACCGAAATGCTGGAGGAACCCAGCTGGTATTTCAGGAGACAAAGATATATTGCCAATGTTCCAGACCCTGAGTCCTTCAAGGAATATGCAAAGAATAAGCAGAATGTGCAAAAAAACAGGAAATCTCAGAATAGGGACAGTGCCGGCTGGGGGAGGGGTCCAGACCAACAAAATATGGTAAGGGGACAGGTGAGAATTGATTATGTCTGTGTGAAAGAAGATGGGCAGGGGAGGGGAGGGAGAAAGACAGAGCTGGGGGAACATGACGGGGGGGGGGTGGGGGTGGGTGGGCGGGAGAAGTGAGGGGGGGAGTTTTGGGCCTGAGCCAACAGATGCAGAAAAGACCAGCTGAGTTCCTCCAGAATTTTGGTGTGTTTTTAGTTTCTGCACACTTTTGTGTTTCATTAAGAGAAAATTTAGTCCAGACTTTATCTTTTTCTCTTCACAGTGTCTTTACGGCTGCTATGTCCACTCTTCCATTATCCCCACTTTCCACCGGAGGTGCTATTGGCTTCTTCAGGTAAGAAATTATTTGATCTTATTTTATAAAGCACGACTATCAAAGCTAACTCACACAGCACTGTAAGATGGTATTCATTATTTTTCTACTACTTTCTGCTGCCTTGTGTGGTTGCAGCTTGTGGCAAAATTTCCTGTGGACCTCTTTGTTGGAGTTCCTTTGCAGTTGGCTATCATAGCAGTGGAACAAGTACATTCTGTTGACTTTTGCCAAGTGAAAATATGTTTGTTCAGCTGTGCGTCAAATATCTGTTTGGTTCCCTGCCTTTCTAATATTTCTCTGTCATTGCAAGATGCTTTCACTTAGGCTGATCCAGAATGTAAAGATACGTGCTGAATTTATAGTTTGGATTTGAAATTGTCTCCCCCATAGAATACAGAGGGTAGAGGTGGATGGGTGTCCGTGGCAAGTGGCGTTCTGCAGGGCCGTTATTGGGACCCCTTTATTTTGTGATGTATATTGATAACTTGAATGAAAAAGTTGGTCAGCGGTTTAGTGAATTTGCAGATGACACAATGATTGGTGAAGTCGTGGATACTGTAGAGCAACCAATCTCAATGGTCCTCCTGGGAGCCACTACATATTTAAATAAAAGCCTTGTTTTCTTTTCACCAAAACTTGACTGCTTCACAGGGAAAAATGAGGGCTCTTAAACTTTGAGCAGAGTCTTGGTGATGGTGGGGAGTCGGGGTTGGGGGGGGGGGGGGGAGTGGGGATGCATAGACAAAATAATGGTTGAGAATAGCTGGTGTAGAGTGCTATCGACAAGTTCAGGAGGATACAGATCAGTTAAAGATCTAGACATCAGAATGTTACCGGCATCAGATGGTGGTATGATCTCTGGTTCAACAAACTTTGGTTGGTTCCTGTGGAGCACAGGAAGGAGGCTGAGGGGTGGCTTATCAAATTATCAGAAGCTCAGATAGTTTGGACAATCAGAATAAAAATGTCTCACACCAGAGGACATGCATTTAAAAGTGAGGGGGAGCAGAGGAAATTTTTTACACAGAGTGCAGTAGGTAGGCACCTGAAATGGGCTGCCAAGGGTAGTGGGGCAAGTAGATGCAATTGGAGCATTTAATAGACACATGAAGATACAGGGAGCAGGTGGATATGTATTGTGTGCAAGCAGCTATGTTTTAGGGTGGGAATCATGTTCGATGTAGATGTTATGGCTGAAGGGCCTGTTCCTGACCAGTACTGCTCTATGTTCTATCTGTGTCCTATGATGTACCAGCCTGAAACATTAAAATATTTAATGCATTTTTTTTGCATTACTGATCAAAAGTTATCCGTGCTGAATTTCACAATAATGAAATTACTTTACGTACAAAAATAAACAGGAGAAATTTGGGGTACAAATGGGTGCTTGATGGTTGGCATGGAATTGGTGGGCCGAAGGGTCTGTGCCTGTGCTGCTTTGGCTCAATGAATTACAGTGGGGACCTTGGAGATTGTTCATTCCATGGCTTGAGTGAAATATGCAAGTCTCACAAAGTGGATTGTCAACACACTTAGTACTGCATAAATCAGGCCAAATGTTATTCATGTATATATCAGAGGTGTATTTCTGGTGTTGTGTATTGGAGAGATGTTTATCAAGCAGTGTATACATTGCCCTGGATACATACTTAACATAATATTTATTGGAGCAAAAAACATCCACTGGAGGAACTCAGCAGGCCAAGCAGCATGAGTAGGAGAAAAACAATGGTTGAAATTTTGGGCTGGAACCCTTCATCAAAACATTGAATATTATTTCTCCACTCCACCCCCCCCCCCCTTCTCCAAATGCTACTTGACCCCCCGAGTTCCTCCAGGACATTGTTTTTTTACTCCAGATTCTAGCATCTGCAGCCTCTCATGTGTCCCCAAGGTACATATGGTTGGGGGAAGTATCAGCTCGGGTTTGGGCATGGTGCATGGGGTGTGTAATTAGTGGGCATGTGGTAAGTGATCGATGTATTGGATGCATGGGGTTAAAAATTAACCTAGTGAATTGAGTCCAAGGGGTTTATACATTGAATGGGGTGGTTGGGTCAGGTCTACATTAGTGTATATTTGGTGAGTCGCTCCTGAAGCAGACACTTATAAAAGGCATTGGATTTCAATGAGAAGCTAAATTGGTTAACCTGTGGAGTGAAAATAGAGGTGATCATCAATCAGACGAGTTTATATTAGGTATGTTGAGGCAAAATTTATGTATGGTGGTTGGAACTGCAATGTACATATCTAAAAAATATCAGATGGATTTTAATGACGACAACATATATGCTGTTTATCAAGGTTGTATTATTGGGGATGTGTATGAATGTGTGAATTGGGTTCAATGGACACAGATTTGACTGGAAATTATCCATATTTTCCCCATGAGTTCTTAAATCCTTCCCTCCAACTCCCTTCTCCTCTCTACTTCCCTTCTTCTGTTCTTAATTTCAGTCACATCCTTTCTATCTTTCTCTTTCTGTCTTCTGCTCGCCTCTCCTCTTTCTTCTCCTATCCCTGCATTCTCCCTCACTCTCTCCTCTGCTCCTTCCTCTCATCAATCATTCTTTTCCCCATTCCCTATATCACAGTCAGTTTCCTTTCTGCCTTTATCAAGTGGGAAAGTTCCTAAAAAAATGTGATTGCAGTGCTGCAATAGTCTGATAATTAAAGCGAGCGAGTGGGTGGGATTGGGGATTTAATTCTTTCTCTGCCTGGCTTTTATCTGTTGAGAAAGCTGTGCAATAGGTACAGGCTGTGGGAGCCATTAACGGTTGTATCTCAGCAAGACTTCCAAGCTTTGATCGAGAATAAAGGGGCTATCCCTTTCCTCACGACACCCTGTGGTTCCCCTGCCACATTGGCATATAATATACCTTTCATATATTCGCACAGTGCAGATCAATTTAGATGAAAACAGCTCGTTATGATGAGGCCCTGTTGGCATGATGTAGATGGACATGATCAATAACGAAGTCAGCACAGAGCACAGCAACAATAAAATAATGCACTCTGCCAACAAGGAAAGAAAATAAATAATGCAGCTTGGGTAAATGGTCTCACAACAAGAACAGTACAAATAGAGCAGCCCAGCTTAGAGGCATATTTAACAGAGAGAAGACGTCCCGAAGATAATTAAGATTATCGTTCGTTGTCACTGGTGGTGCTGCAAGGCTTAATAACCAGAGGGTTATATCAAAGGTGATCGGCAAAAGTGACAGAGACAACACAAGCAAAAAAAAAATTATAATGAGCATCAAGGATTAGAAATACACTGTCTGATTCAGCTCAAAGTGGAATTTGATAAGAAACTACGGTGTAATGGAGGAAGTGGGCAAGAATGGACTCTGAAAAAGAGATAGCATTGACCACATTCTGTTCTTTTTTATAATGCTGTGCGCATTTCTCTAAGAGAGAAAAGACCAAAGTTAAATTTGCCATCACTTCGATTCAATGTATTTGAGTCAGATGTTGAGGGGCAGTTCATGCTCAAAGTATTGATGTCAGCTGTGCAAATTCCAGTTTGAAAGGCCACGGACTCACAAAGAAGGACAGGAAGGTGATGGCACAGAGTGAGTCCATTCAGCTCATCAAATCTACACTGCACTACAATGAGCCATTGGTCCTCTCTCTGCCCAAAAGCTTAATTCCTTGAAACTGAGGCACTCAGCTGGTAAATGTTATAGGGTCCTTCGTTGCTCTACATTCAGGGGCAGAAGGAATAAAACTACAGTAGACTTTGCAACCTTGTTTTTGGGAAAGTACAAAGGAGGAGAGTGGGTTCGTTAGCACACACAAAACAACCAATGAGCTGGTGTGAAAATTTGAGGCTTTTCCAAATAATAATAAATTTGAGGATTGGATTCAGAATTTATTATGAACCTGTCACAAAATTTGTTGTTTTGCAGCAAATATTTCTATAAAACCACATTTAAAAATAAATAAATTAGTGCAAAAATAAGAAAAGTTGAGGCAGTGTCTGTAGTACTTTGTCTGTTCAGAAATCTGATGGCAGAGGGGAAGAGGCTGTCCTTATGGCGCTGGATGTTCAACCTATGGCTGTGAGGCAAGCAAAAAATTAGATTGTTAAGCGATAGGTTTACATCAGTTGGCAAAACATCATGGGCTGAAGGGCCTGTACTATGCTGTCATGTTCTCTTTAGTAAGTTTTTATGAAGGAGGAAAGACATGGTGGTTCTTAAGAACCAAAAAAATAAATTTATCTTGGAATTGACAGGTGCAATAGGACCAGTTACATTGAAGGTGACAAGTTAAATTTAAATTTTAAATTTAGACATACAGCACAGTAACAGGCCCTTCCAGCCCACAAGCCTGTGCTCTCCCCCCCCCTCCTCCCAAAATACACCAATTAACCCTGATGTTTTTAAATGGTGAGAGAAAACCTGAGCACCTGGAGAAAATCCACACAAAGACACGGAGAGAAAGTACCATCTCCTTACAAACAGTTCGAGTTCGAATCCTGCTTGCTAGTAGTCTAATAACTTTATGGCAAAAGTTCAAAGTAGGAAGAGAGGTTCCTTACACAATTGAGGGTTGAATGAAGTGTGGTCATGTTTAAACTCATGGTATGATGTCTGTAGGAACACTTCTTCCACTTATGAACCCCATCTTTGCATGGCAGAGCTATAATGATGTTGGCTCAATTGCACCACTGGAACGTGCACACACACACACACACACACCACACATTCACACACACACACACCACACATTCACACACACACACACACACACACACACACACGCTCATCATTTCGTAGCTGCAGGCCTTCTACAAAGTTGCTTGGATGCATTGGGTAAATCTGCTCTGCCAATGGACTTGAGTTCAAAGATGGTTGTTCCTGGTTAGGAGGTCATCTGTGAGGGGTGGAGATCTTCTCATTCGCTTGTACTGCATCTGCTCTGTTGGCTATTTCCCAACTTATTTTGGCAGATCATCAAAAAGGGAGACTTCAGTGAGTTGTTAACAATAATCAGATATGAGAGAGGTGCAAGAAACATGTTGCTGATTAGAAGTGACAGCTTTTATTATTGATAAGAAACTATGTTGAGAGAACATTCTGGAAATCAATTTGCACAGACTTTAAAGCTCTGACTTTAATAGCCAACATACTGGTATCATTTTTTTTCCCCAAAGATAGATATATAAATAAATAAATTTGCTTTTTCTTAAACTGTGCCAGTAGCTCAAATGGCAAACCTGCCATTCCAACACTTTAGTTTAAACTCCAATATATGCTGGCTTGTTGCTTTCCCTTCATGGCACTGAGTTTTCTATTCCTTTCAATGAGTTTTCTGCAATCTCAGAAGCTAGCAATTTGCTTTTGCCATTGATGTTATGGTTTTTATTTTGATTCTCGGAGATAGACATCCTTGAGCTGATTGACCATACCAAGGCTCACGTCCTGACCTAACACAAAACACTCTGAAAATGATCTAGCTCATTCTTAACTAAGCTCAGTCCCTTATTCACACTGTTGCTTATTCACTCATTGCTCTGTACTTGGTGATATGCATCAGTCACACTCCAGCAACACCTTGATTTTTTTAATCCACACATATTCAAATTCTTCTGGTAGACTTACCTACCTCTATAATCTCATGCTCTACAACCTCCCAAATCTCTCCATTCCCCACTGCAGCTCCCTTACATATCTTTAATTTGTTCTGCTCTAAGCTTCCGAATGAAATAGTTGCGGCAGGGTCCCTTCTGTCATTTAAGAAAAGGTTGGATGTGTACATGGAAGTGAGGGGGTTGGAGGGTTATTGGCAGAGAGCAGGAGGTTTGAGCTAGTGGAGCTGTTTTAGTGAACCGGTGCGGACTCGAAAGGCCAACATGGCCTGTTTCCGCTCCATAAATGGTTATATGGTTATTAGTGGTGATCTTGGCTTCAGGTGGCTAACCACTGAATTTTGGAATTCCTCCTGCCAACTTCACCATACCTCTGCCTAGTTCTCCTCATTTTCTTGAAATCTGTCTCTGGTTACATGGCTAAATATTTCTGTATCAAAGTTGGTTTGATTACGCAACTGCTGGGCACTTATTTTTCCTTGCCAAGTGTTTTCTCGGTTTTCCAGTTCTACCAGTGAGATGCTGGAGGCATTTATTTCAGATATTGGGATACCAACTCCACAAATCACAAGATCACACCATCGAGTCTGCTCCGTGAAAACTACCTGAGCTAAACTGTTCTCGCATCTAGTTCCAAGTTCCTGCCTTGCCCCCATATCCCTTGATACCCTGAATAATTAGATATCTATCAATTTCCCCTTTAAATTTCCCCAATGATCCTGCCTCTACAGCTGCATCTGGCAACAAATTCCACAAATCCACGACCCTCTGGCTAAAGAAATTTCTTCTCATCATTGTGGTAAATTGGTACTTGTTAATTCTAAGACTGCGCCCTCTTGTCCTAGAATCACCCAACAAGGGAAACATCTTATTTACATCTACTCTGTCCAATCCATTCATTATTCAAAATGTTTCTATGAGATCCCCTCTCATTCTTCTATATTCTAATGAATAGAGTCCAAGAGCTACTAAGTGTTCCTCATATATTATCCCTCTCATTCCTGAAATCATTCTGGTAAACCTCCTCTGTCCCCTCTCCAAACTTGCTATATCCTTTCTAAGATATGGGGCCCAAAACTGCATACAGTTACTCCAAATGAGGTCTCACCAGTGCCCCATAGAGCCTCATCAACACCTCTTTATTCTTATACGCAATCGTCTTTGAAACGAATGCCAATATAGCATTCACCTTCTTTACTGCCAATCCAACCTGGTGGTCAACTTTCCAGTTATCCTGCACGAAGACCCCAAGTCCCCTTGTACTTCTGAGGTTTGAATTTTCTCCCCATCCAAATAATAATCCAACCGTTTATTTCCTCTACCAAAATGCACAACCGTACATTTCTCAACATTATATCTCATCTGCCATTTCTTCACCCATTCTCCTAAGTTGTCCAAGTCTTTCTGCAAGGTTTTGATTTCTTCTACACTTCATACTCTACCACCTATCTTCGTGTCATCTGCAAACTTTACCACGAAACCATTTATTCCACAATCTAAATCATCAATATACATTGTAAAAAGAAGCAGCCCCAACACCGACCCTTGCAGAATACCACTAGCAACAGGCAACCAACCAGAATAGGATCGCTTTAATCCCACCCTTTGCTTCCTGGCTATCAGCCAATACTCTACCCAATTTATCATTTTTTCTAGTAATTCTATGTGCTCTCATCTAAGGCCTTTTGAAAATCCAAATACACTTCATCCTCTCCCTTGTCCACCCTACTTGAGATTTCCTCAAAAAATTCCATCGGGTTGGTCAGGCAGGATCTTCCCTTCATGAACCCATGATGGCTTGGACCTATCATGCCATGCACCTTGATGTATTCCATAACCTCGTCCTTGAGGATTGATTCCAATATCTTTCCAACTACCAAAGTCAGACTAAAAGGCCAATAATTTCTTTTTTTCTGCCTCCCTCCTTTCTTAAACAGCAGAACTACATTTGTGACCTTTCAATCCTTGGGAACCATGCCTGAGTCTATTGATTTCTGTAAAATCAATTCCAATGCCTCTACAATGTCTAAGGCCACCTAACCCGTGGATGCACCTCATCCGGTCCCGGAGATTTATCGACTTTTAGACCATTCAGTTTACTAAGCACTCTCTCTCTTCTAATCCTGACTACTTTTCTATTCCTGGAGACCTTTGAATATCAGGTATGTTGCTAATGTTCCCAACAGCGAAGACTGACGCAAAATATCCTCGGAATAAAGTGTCTTCATTAACGAACACCAAGATGATTCTGATACAACAGAGATGTTTACATTATTTCTGTGTCTTGTTTGTGTTTCTGCCTATGTTCAATTTCTAAAACACAATAAATAAGAGGATAGTTGCGCATAAATCTCCGTAAAATCAATCTTGGTTCCCTACAGCAGTGTGGTCACCAAGTTTGAACAAATGCAACAAATGAAATCTGGCTTTGTCTGAAATTGCAGACAAATAATGAAATAAAAATTGAAAGCCAACAAGTGCCTCAGAGCCACCAACTGTCCAGATTCTGCAATTTCAGTTTGACCATGACTGAGCAATTTACAATAGTTAAAAAAAATTCTGACAAGATGCTTAACAGACAGAAAGTAAATTATATTTGTGGTTAATTAGTGCCCTGAATTAGTGGCACAGAGTGCTTGAGCATTAATCTACTTTAAGTATTGCACAGGGTATGGAGCAGATTCATCATCATCCGTTTGCACAGGTACAACCTGACGAAGTAGCATTCTCCGGTCCTCGGTACAAAACACACAGACACATAACACACATAAAGGCAACAATACATATGCAGGACAAGTATTCATATATACAAATAAATAAATAAATAGATTTTGTTTCAGGAATATGAGAGTCTCAGATGGTTAGTGTGAGCAGGTCCTTTGGTCGGTCAGCATTCCCTTTGCCCATGGGAAGAGGATGTTCCTCTGCCTGGTGGTGCTGGATCTGATACTTTGGTATCTCTTTCCCATTGGGAGCAGTTGAAAGATGTTGTGTGCATGGTGGATGGGATCCTCCATGATTTTGCACACCCTCATCAGACAATGATCACAGTAGATCATGTCAATTGTAGGGGTGGTGGGGGGGGGGGGGGGGGGGGGGAAGGAGATTCCAATGATCCTCTCTGCCAGACTTATTTATGGTCCTGCACCCACACGACACTGTGATGCAACTGGCTAGGATGCTCTCAATAGAGCTCCTATAGAAGGTTAACGAGATGGTGGCCAGTAGCCTTGCCCGCTTCACTTGGGAAGTGCAGTTGCTGTTGTGCCTTCCTGGCAAGTGAGGAACTTGGTGCTCTCCATTCTTTCCAATACAGTGACCAGTAGAAGCTAATGGGCTGTCAGTGGCTTGCATTTCTTGGATTATGTGACATCTCTGCCCCTGGCACTCAACTTGCTGACCGATTTCAGTAGATGATTAGTTTATGCTCTGTTCTTTGTTTCTATAAAAGAAAGAGATTAGAAAGTAGTTTGTCACATTGCAAATTGCCTTATTTCTTATGAAATCAGCCATTTGATATATATATTTAAAGAAGTTGGTGTATAAGTAAAGGTTCCTCAATGTTTTAAGTCTTCTGAAGTGCAAAAGGCATAATTTTCACACCAGCTTCACATTATTGATGCTGTGTGCTTTAAGATTTTGACACTAAAAGCTTTCTGTTGTACTGGGACTAAAAGAGACATGACAGGGCAATAAAATGTAAAATGAATGCCATTTATATGAAATGCCAAAGTTTGGACCTTCTGTCACAACTTTCGGCTATAGTTATAAGGTATGATTACATCTAAACTTTGTACTGAATTAAATCAGTGACCTTTCTAGTTTCCCTTCCAGTTCATATCAGTACAAGATATGAAATAGTTTGAGGAGCCTTCGTATCTTATTGGACAAGGGCCTATTTGCCAAAGCAAGTTAGAAAAACTTGGCCTTGGGCTTGATGGGCTGAGTGGCCTCCCACCATGCTCTGGGCATGGTGAGGTTTTATTTTGACACTATATTCACAATCTCTAAAAGTTAAGAATTAAAGTTGTGTGAAAAGGACAAAAATGTCATTTTGTGTAGTATGTCCCTGACACTCCTATGCCTACTTGACACTCTGTGCACCTAGGCTTGGGTCTTTCTGGTGCGGATCCAAGGGAGAATGGGGAGCTGAGACATAGCACACCCCTGAAGGGTCCTACTGCTCAGTCCTACTGCCAATGGCTCAATGTAGGCTTTAACCGGGCTGTTAAAGGACCCAACTGTGTTTTATTTAAAATCCTGCGACTGCGGGATCTGGGACCAAGATGGCGTTGCCTGTGTTCGGCAGCGGCCCCAAGGGCCTATTGCACGACAGTTAAGGAATCTTGAATCATGTCCAAGGTCACTAGGAAGACAGAGATGAAGGAGCCCATTTACTCTAATTATCTAATTCATTAATTAAGTTACTAATAAAATAAAAAGGAGAAGAAACTTCTTTATCCAGATTGTGGATGGAATGTCTCTTTTACAGAGAGTAAATAAGATGACAAAAAATCATGGGTTTAGGGGCAAACCAAAATAACACAATGAAAACGTAATACATTTAACTGATGCTATCAAATGATGAAGAGAAGGAAAATGCTAAAGTAAAATGAGCAAGAACTTGGCAGAAGAAAGACCTGTTTCCAGATAACTATAATTTCCAACATTTTGTGTCAGCTTGCCTTCTTCAGGTAAAGAACTGGTCTGTAGTTTAATTTCTGATCCAAGCCACCAGATGAGAGAATGAACACATCCTGCTTTTCCTAGGCTGCACTGAACCCGGATTTCAGAAATGAATTGTAAGATGGGACAGGCACTACTTGATTTTGTGCTGTCTTTCAATCTATGATGCTAGTCCACTCTCTTTATTTCACCTGTTTAATAGGTGCTGATAGTGAGACAACCCCTTTGAAGATGCCCTGACTTCCAGACCTGATGTTAATATTTTCTTGGGGACCCTGGAGTTAGCCTGAGCTTCCATCAGACATTTGTAAATGCAGGATCATCTGCCTTGCCATCTGTTACATTTCTGATTGTTAACACTTTCTGCAACTAGTTTGAATTTACAAAAACTCGTTTAATTTGGCACTTTTATTGACATGAATCTGCAGGGGTCATCTGCTGCACTCAGTACTCCTGTTGTGGCCTCCTCTACATCGGAGGAACTAGACACAGACTGGGAGATTACTTAGTTGCGCATCTCGGATCTGTTTGCCCCAATAGCAGAGATCTCTCAGTGGTCACCAATTTCAAATCCCTTCTCTATTCACATACTGACATGTCTGTCCATAGTCTCATGCACTTTCCAACTGAGACCACCTACAAATTGGAGGAATAACAACTGATATTCCATCTGGGTACCCTCCAACCAGATGACTTTAATATCAATCTCCATTTTTCACTAGGCAAACCCCACCCACTCCATCTCTCTCATTCCCCATCCCTCTGTCTCCTTTCTCTAGCTCCCCTCCCCTTGTCTCTCTCTCTCTCTTTCTCAATCTCTCTATCTCCTTTCCCTAGCTCCTCTCCCCTCATTTTTCTCTCTCTCTCGTTCTCTTTCCTGATCCCTTTGTCTCCTTTTTTTTCAGCTCTGCATTCACAGAGCTACCAAACCCCAATCAATTCTCAGCTTTTCTTTCCTGCCCTCCTATCCATGTCCACCTTTGACCTCTTGGCTATTGGCCTATGCTCCTTCCCCTGCCCTTCTTCCCTTCTCCCCTGACCTTTTTAATTCAAGGCAAATGCCTGCTTTTGATCATAACTTGATAAAGGGCTCAGGCCTGAAATGTTGGTTATATATCTTTTCCTCTTCTGGATGCTGCGGGGCCTGCTGAATTTCTCCAGTACTTTTTTTGTATTTACCTTTTATTGAAATTTCACTTTATTATCTTAAATATAAAGATGTCATCCTTTGTCCAGGAAACCAGTTCAATTGATTATCCTTTCTACCTGCCCTCAGACAGTGAGCCTTGGAGCATTTGATTAACAGTGCAGAGTCCAGCTGTGCTCTCATCCAACATCCATACACTTGATCGGCAGGAATCCAAAGGTGTTTATATTCATCCTACTTCCCAGTGCACGAATAGGAACAAAGATACTGCTCAACATTTTTTCCAGCTAACTGAGCTATGGCTCACTGAATTATACTGCTGCCTGAGCCTGAAAGTTTATGGTTTCAAGTTAACTTCAATGAGTTTATTGGCATTGGAGGAATCTTCTGCTGGCAGAGATGTTGGTCATAATCACAGTGCTTGTGTGGGACTTGTGGGAATACTGGCTGTTGTGTTTTCTACATTGCAACAGTCAGTGTTCACAAACAACCATGAATTGGTGCTTCATTTGGAAAACCTGCCTCACAGTTCAGACAAAGAACAGCCTAACCTAGTAACACTCATGTAATCCTATCTCACAAACAATGAAGTAGCGGACTCCTTCATCATAATCCTTGGGTACTTCAGGACAAAGGCTGTTGGCACAGTGATAAAGAAGCAGGAGGGAGGAACCCTGGTGGTCCAACAGATGATAATATAGCCTTGACCCTCCACTCCTTCCAAACCCAGCAGGAGAATGATGCCTTGTAGGCCAGGCTGTTGTTCATTGAGTTCAGCTTGGCATTCCACCTGATCATACCTCAGAGACTGGTGGATAAATTGTCCTCGTTTGGACTCAAGATCCCTCTCTGCAGCTGTGAAGAAATTTGAGACTTGCTAAAAGTTATTTCCTCATGAAATGTTAAATTATCTTTAGACTTGCTGATTTTTATGACGAGGCATGCAATATATTTCCATACAGGATCATTGTGAAAACTCCTTCAGTGGTTTAAATAATAGCAGAATGTGGAGCTAATCATTGAAATTTAGACTGAATTCCTCCCTGGAATTGGGAAGATACAGGGCAGGATGGTGTGGTGAAACCTGTCAGCTCAGTTCTCCATCGTCCCAGCCTTTTCTCAAGGCAAATGACACAGTGATGAAATACTGGTTGCAAACATGCAGATGATATAGCACAGAGCTGTCATCTTGTTGAGCATCGATTCATCTGGCACACAGACAGTTCTCCGTGAATGGATAGACACGTGCGAAAGTAGAACTCAATTGCTAAAAGATTCTCAGTTGTTGGGTTTGTGTGAGGTTACTCTTCAACCACAGTTCTTTAAAACAGTCTGTGTAAGTCAAATAATCCTAATAAATACTCCCTCTCTTATCAATTTCCACATTCAAATGCAGAGGCTGCAGATGCTGGAATCTGGAGCAAAAACAACCTGCTGGTCATGTGATGAAGGGCTGCAGTCCAAAATGTTGACCATTTTCTTCCATTGGTGCTGTTCAGCCTGCTGAGCTCCTGTAACAGATTGTTTTCTGCTTGTATCGATTGATAGTCCTTCTGGGGGAAAACACAGCTAAAACCCCCTTAGATTGCCTAGTATCAGTCAACGTTTTGGAGGTTTGACCCCCATTTGGCTGCTCACAAGTAAGATTTTCTGATTGATTGTCATGCTATTGCACAACAGAGAAAATTAAAATACAACTAGTATTCGCCATGTTTCCAAACATCATGAAGATCTGGAAATAGAAAAACTGCATTAGCGAAAAGAACTGATTGTGAGAGAGAGAAAAACCCAATGGGAAAGAGAAAAAGAAACATTTAAGAGAGGGAAGATCAAATTTGGGGAGAGTGACAGAGAATTAAAGAAAATATCAAGAGCAGAACAACAAGGATGTGTTGGCTATTCAACTTCCTTCATTCACTGAGATCAAGATTGTTCATTTCCTACAGGGCTACTTGCCTGCACAAACTCCTTATCTTTTGATTCTCATAAGATCACAATCACTATCCTGTATATACTCAGCGACTGGGCCTCCAGATGGGTAGAGAACTATAATTGTTCATCCCATTCTGTGTGAAAACAACTGTCCTCAATGGCCGATTCAGTCAGCATATAGGAGGGAGAGTGAAAACCAGCAAAAATATAGCACTCAATGTCACCAAATCAAAGGTGGGGGGGGGGGGGGGGGTGAAAAAATTTAAGTTCTTGACAGTTACTATAGCGGAGGATCTTTCCCGGACCCGACACACTAATGACTTGTTGAAGAAAGCACGTCAGCACCTCCGCTTCCTCGGAAATTTGCGGAGGTTTGATATGAGACCAGAAACCTTGGCAAATTTCTACAGATGTGTGGTGGACTGGTGCCTCATGGTATGGTATGGGGACACCAATATACTTGAGTGTAAAGCTCTACAAAAGGTAGTAGACACAGCTCAGGACATCACAGGCAAAACCCTCCCCGCCATCAAGAACATCTACAGGGAACGCTGCCGTCGGAGAGCAGCAGCAATCATCAAGGATCCACATCACCCAACACCCGCTCCGTTCTCACTGCTAACATCAGGAAAGAGGTCTCGGTGCCACAAGTCTCGCACCACCAGATTCAAGAACAGCTGCTCCCCCTCCACCATCAGACCACATGATCGTATACCTCTGGTTTTCCCTTCCTGAAATCAACAGTCAGCTCCTTGGTTTTGGTCACATCGAGTGTGAGGTTGTTTGGTTCACCATGCAACCAAGTTTTTAAATCGCCCTCCTGTGTGCTGACTCATCACCTTTTTTTTTATACCGTGGCGTCATTAGCAAATTTGTCGATTGAGCCACACAGTTGTAGGTGTAAAGTGAGTAGAGCAGGGGGCTAAGAATGAACTGGAACACTTAGATATTGATATCACAAAATGCATTCTCATCATTTACATTTTTTTTATTTTTCCCTCCAGAGTGGAGACCTCACATTTTCCCTTTTTGATCCACTTCTTATCCATAGATTTAAAATGCCATATCTTTTGCAGACAGTTTGTTTCCTCTTCACAATTTACCAATTACATGTATCAACAGAATACTTAACCCTTCAATGAAATTACAAATAGTTGAGGGCCAAAATCTGATCCCTCCAGCACTCAACTGGTTACTGATAGCCAGTCTCAGTTTTTTGTTAGTCACCCCCCCCCCCCCACTCCACAGACCATGTCAGTATATAATGTACAACAACGTTTGTGCTCTTGTAACACCATATTGAATTCCTTTTGGAAATCCAAATGGTCTACAACTGGCAGTTTCCCTCTATCCACCCTGTTTGTTATATCCTCAAAGAAATCTAGGGAATATGTCAAACTTAATTTGTCTTTCATAAAACTACGTCAACTCTGCTTGATTGTCGTATGATCCTCCAAATGTCCACCAATTATTTCCATAATTACAGTTCCAGCTTTTTTTTGTGACAGGTATTAGGCTGACTGGTCTGTTCTCTTCTTCCTGAAATAAAAATGTTACATTTGCAATATTCAAATTCTCCAACCAATGCATTCACAAGCTCAACGGCATTAGAATGCAAGCCATCAGATCCAGGGGACTTGTCTGCCTCGATCCCCATTAGTTTGCCTGCTACATTTTCCCAATGATATTTTTTAAATTGCTCTGAGCCTTTTGCTCCTTGATTACCTACTTTTATTGAGATAATTTAGTGCCTTCTACTGTGAAGACAGATCAAAATAATTGTTTAGAATCTCTGCCATTTCTCTATTTTCCATTATAAAATTCATCCTCCAAGGGACCAACCTTTAGCTTCACTCTGCATTTTATAAAAGTTGTTAGCCTGTATTTATAATATATGCAAGTACATTCTCACATTCTACCTTCTCCCCTTCTAATCTTTTTAGTCATTCTTTACTGATTTCTAAAAATTCCCAATTCTCTGATCTATCACCAACCTTTGCCACATTGTGGAAGAGCATGGGCGAACAGGTAAGGAGTGGAATCAGGTGGAAAGCTGAGAAATGATGCGGGAGAGGGCTAAGAAAGGTACTTCTCCAATAGCAAAAGGAGGGGAAGTAGGAGGGGAGCTGGAGGAAAGATGGCAGAGGGGTAGGGAAAGAGTGTGACTGGGGAAGGGGATGTTAATGTCATCCGGTTCTTCCTCCAATTTGGTAGAACACGACGCCATGTTCAGACATTTCAGAGTGGCATTGGTGTGTGGGATTAAAATTGTTGGCTACTGGAAGGTCCTTGCATTGCACCGGGCAGAGCGAAGGTGTTCAGTCTCTCCATTGTGAGCATCAGATACAGTAAATGACCCCCACTAATTCACAAGTGAAGCGTTACTTCACTTGGAAGGTCTGTTTGTGGCCCCAAATAGTAAAGAGGTATAAGTGCAAGTTTAGCACCTACAGTTACAGGGGTAGGTACTAAGGGGGCAATTAGCAGGAAGGGATGATTGGACAAGGGAATTCCAGAGGGAGCGACCCCAACGGAAAGCAGAGTGGAGGGAAGTTGAAGGTGTATTTGAATACCATTGAAGTTGTGGAAATTGTGGCTGATAATATGTTGGATGCAGCAGCTGGAGGGGTGGTAGGTGAGGACGAGGAACCCTATCCTTGTTGTTTCTTGGGGTGGGGGAAGGGGCCAGGAGAGATGTGCAGGAAAGAGAGATGTGGGTGAGGGCTGTTAATGGCAGTGGAGGGGAAATGATACCTTTGTTTCTCATCCCACTGCTGAGTATTTCCAACATTTCTGTTTTTTAATTTGATTCCTCCATTTACTGTTCCTATGAATATGTGCTCAAAAGCTATCCAACCCATGTTCGATTTGTCCAATGTAATTAATAATTAAAATCATCTGTAATTCTCATAGTGACTTTCTTCTCAGCCCACATTTGCATAAAACTCTCCAAAAGGTAATGTTCACATCCCATTTTGGGATATCCATTTTGGGGGCAATAATAGGAAAGCTGAGTATTATTTAAATGGAGACAAGCTAGGGAGTGGGAAGGTGCAAATGGATCTGGGTGTACTTGTTCACCGGTCACTGAAGGCTAACATGCAGGTTCAGAAAGCTGTGAAGAAGGCAAATGGCATGTTGGCTTTCATAAAGAGGGGATTGGAGTATAGGAACAGAGACGCCCTTCTGCAGTTGTACAGGGCCCTGGTGAGACCCCACCTGGAGTTTTGCGTCCAGTTCTGGTCTCCAATTTTGAGGAAGGACATACTAGCTATAGAGGGTGTGCAGCGCAGATTTACAAGGTTAGTTCCAGGGATGGCGGGGTTGACATATGCTGAAAGGCTAGAAAAACTGAACTTGTATCCGATGGAGTTTAGAAGGATGAGGGGGGACATGATTGAGGTATACAAAATTATCAGGGGGATAGACAGGGTGAAGTCGGATTACTTGTTCCCAATGATGGGGGAGACGAGGACTAGAGGGCATAGTTTAAGAATACAGGGTAGGCCCTTTAGGACGGAGATGAGAAAACATTTTTTTACCCAGAGAAGTGTGAATCTGTGGAATGCTCTGCCACAGAGGGTGGTAGAGGCAGATTCGCTGATTATGTTCAAAAGAGAGTTAGATAAGACTCTAGTAGCAAAGGAGTTAAGGGTTATGGGGATAAGGCTGGAAAGGGGTACTGATAGTAGTGATCAGCCATGATCTGTAAAATGGCGGTGCTGGCTTGACGGGCCGAAGGGCCTACTCCAGCTCCCATTGTCTATTGTCTATTGTCTATCCCAGGACATCACAGTTAAAACTCTCTCCACTACTGAGAACTTCTACAGGGAACACTGCCGTCGGAGGGCAGCAGCCATCGTCAAAGGCCCACACCACCCAGCACACGCTCTGTTCTCGCTGGTGCCATCAGGAAAGAGGTCTAGGTGCCACAAGACTCACAGGAACAGCTGCTCCCCCTCCACCCTCAGACTCCTCAACAACAAATTCAATCAGGGGCTCATTTAAGGATTCTTACTTGTGCACTTTATTGATTTTCTTCTTTTCTCTCTGTTTACAGTACTTTTATTTGTTTACATGTTTATGCTGTGAAAAGTTTTTTTTTGCACTACAAATTAGCGGTAATTCGCCTGCGCCCGCAGGAAAAATAAATTCAAGGTGGTATGTGATATCAATTATGTACTCTGACTATAAATCTGATTTTACTCTGGCCTATTGCATAGTTATTACTCCCATTCTTACCCTTGAAATTTCCAATCCACGAAAACTGATTCTGCATTTTGAGTTTCTAGGCCAATATCATTCATCATTAATTAACAGACCTACCCCATTTCTTCTTCTTTCTGCCTATCCATCAGAAATGTCAAATATCCCTGAATATTTAGTTCCCACCTTGCACCTGCATCTCTGTCATGCTTATCAAGTCAAACCCATTTATTTCCATTTGCACCATGAAGTCATCTATCTTGTTATAAATGCTGATTGCATTCAGATAAAGATCCTTTAATTTTACTTCATTTTTCTTTTTCTAACACTGTTATGTTTGTACACTCCTCCCATTATTGGCCTTTTTTTTTCTCTTTGCCTTTGCGAATACCCTTTCATATGGGTATATCCTTTTCTTCTTTCCGTTTATACCGAATCATGGGTCCTCTACCGGCACCACCTACGGCTCCTAGAATGCTTCCACCAACGTTGTCTCCGCTCCATCCTCAACATCCATTGGAGCGCTTACACCCCTAACGTCGAAGTACTCGAGATGGCAGAGGTCGACAGCATCGAGTCCACGCTGCTGAAGATCCAGCTGCGCTGGATGGGTCACGTCTCCAGAATGGAGGACCATCGCCTTCCCAAGATCGTGTTATATGGCGAGCTCTCCACTGGCCACCGTGACAGAGGTGCACCAAAGAAAAGGTACAAGGACTGCCTAAAGAAATCTCTTGGTGCCTGCCACATTGACCACCGCCAGTGGGCTGATAACGCCTCAAACCGTGCATCTTGGCGCCTCACAGTTTGGCGGGCAGCAACCTCCTTTGAAGAAGACCGCAGAGCCCTCCTCACTGACAAAAGGCAAAGGAGGAAAAACCCAACACCCAACCCCAACCAACAAATTTTCCCTTGCAACCGCTGCAATCGTGTCTGCCTGTCCCGCATCGGACTTGTCAGCCACAAACGAGCCTGCAGCTGACGTGGACTTTTTACCCCCTCCATAAATCTTCGTCCGCGAAGCCAAGCCAAAGATCCTTTTCTTCTTTCCGTTTATACCCTTATACTCCCACCACCTATTTATGTATTTCACAGCTTCGTCCCATCTGGCTGGTTACACCTCCTCTAAAAAAGACCTAATTGCTCAGAAATCCAAAGCCCTCTTTCCTAAACCATCTCTTCAGACATCTCCTCATTGGCTTTTATCTTTCTATTTTTGCTCCCATTACCGCATGGCAGTGGTAGAGAATACCTTAGAGGTTCTGTGTTTTAACTTTTTTACTGGATTTCTAAACTGCCTTCAGAACCTTAAGAGGCTCAAAATTTTCAGATGGTGGAATATGAAGCAAAGAAACAAACCCCTGAAAAACTCAATGGGTTGAGCAGCATCTGCAGAGGGAAGGTATTTTCAGTGTTCTGGTTCGAGACCTCTCTTTGGATCTTACAGCAGTTTTTCTGCTGTAGAAGCACATCCCTTTTTCTGCTTCCATTGGCGTTGAGTCTCCCTCGGAAAGGTTGGTGACTGAATTTCATTTGATAGCATTATTCATGACACATGCAACTATTTTACAGATGACTTTGTACTGACTGCTAAATTAGTAATTAATCATATGTACTTCTGTTTGCATGGAGATCAAACCTGGGTAATTTTTGGGAACTCCTATTATTGTTCCAGAGTGCAGCTAACTCGAAAGGACATGCTTTCAGCACTGCAGCTGATATATTGTTCATGCCCAAACTAAACAGGAAACACTACAGAGGCTGGAAAATTGGAGCTTCATACAAAATTCTGGAGGAGTCAGTGGGTCAGGAAGCATCCATTGAAGGCAATAGACTGTCTGAGCTGAAACCCTTCATCCGGTATAGCAATAAATGGGCAGAAGAGGCGGAGAAACACAGGCAGGTGAATTTAGGTGGGAGAGGGAAGAAATGGAAGTAAAACTTAAGAAGCAAGGAGGTAATACGATGTTGTGGAAGAGGGATGAGGAAGATGAGCTCTCATGAGAGGAAGGAAGGGAAAGGGGAGGATGAAGAGCTGGAAGAAGGAAGGTGTGGGTAACAGGAAGGTAGCGAGGTCAGGGGGTAAGAGAAGGAGGAATGGGACCAGAAAGAAGGAACAGTGGGGGGAGGGGGTGTTGTTGAGAAAACAAGGGGGAAAGTTACCAGAAATTGGAAGTTGATATTAATGTTGCATGGTTGGAGACTGCCAAAATGGAACATAAGGTGTTGTTCCTCCAATTTGTGGCTGTACAATAGAACATGGAAAGACATCTGTGAGAGAATGGGCAGTGGAATTAAAGCAGCTGATCACTGGGAGATCCTGGCTGCTGAGGTGGATGGAGCAAAAGTGCTCAATGAAGCGATCTACATTGCTCAATCTTATCTTATGGTCTAATCAACTGGACTACCTTGACATGATGTAGAGAGAATCAAATAGTCTGGAGGCTAGATTTTGTGGCGCATGAGTAAATACAGAGAGGCACATTGAAACTTGGTGCATATCCATAGAAGTTCCATTGAGGAAGACCACAATTTAACTCCTCTTATTGTTGCCAGCTGGGGCATGTAAAAATCTCTTGGAGTGTTTGATCACAAAGTAGATGTGAAAAAAATTGTTGTGCTGATACATATTGGAGTCGGTGCTGCGCAATTGCACAGCATAAGGAGGTATAAGGCGCTCCTTCCTTCCAAAAGCCTACAGGTCACCCTTGGGCAAGATGTAGTACCTGTTTAGCCTCCCAATCAGAGTCACATGGAGTCATGGATTGTAGGTGGTGGATGGTTTTTACAAGCAGACTCAACAAATTGGAATTTATGGTTGTAAAACTAAAAACTTTGGGCAGACGAATCTGTTGATCAATGGCCAGGGTTACCAGTCATGAAGAATAAAGAACACTTTTGGAAAAGAATTTAGCTCCCAATATAAATTGTTCCTGGAGCCTGGCAACCTTTGCTGCTAAGAAGCCTGCCTCACCTTTGGGCACAACTGAGTTAAAATAATTTTATCTATTCTCTTTATAATTTGCTGCGTATTGTAAAAAGTAATAAAAATACTGTGGAACTTATTTGGCATGAGCACCGTTACTGGTACAGGGGATGAACAAACAAAATTGTTAAGCAACGACACTTACTGACAAAATGAAACCCCTTAACCACCTTGCACAGAATTTGTTCAGCTGTTTTATGTTGTTGTGTTTGCTCCAAGTTCATTTGGGCAATAGATCTCAATGTGACATGGGAATCTCAATCACAAAATGAAGAGCTACTTAACAAATTGTGTAAAAGAAAAAGCATTCCATTTGATTTTGAACTGACAACCTTTTGAAAGACAAATCCTAGATGGGACCTGAGTGCCAGGGTTGTAAAGTTGGAGAGCAGACATGAGAATAATGATGAGAAATTCATCTGGAAAATACTCCAAATTATTGGAGTACTGAAAGGAATACAGACCACCCAATGGGTCTGCTACAAAAGTTTGTTTGAAATCCTCAGGGAGAAAAGATTTGTAATTCTGAATGTCTTTCCTGATGCCGGGACTTCTTAAAAGTACTTTATAGCCAATGAAGTACATTTAAAATGTCAGCTGTATAATAATGTAGGAAGATGACATGATGGACCAATGAGTCTTTTCTCATTTCATTTTTTCTTAAGACCAGTTCAGCTTTTTTACAGCTAATAACCTTCTTGTAAACAATAGCTTGAGACCCAGAAGTGAAAATGTGACAGTTTTACAGGACAGACTGCTGTCCTGAGGTGCATTGTTTAGGCAGTACATGCAGATGTTCTGCAGTGTTTCTGACCTTTGTGTCATTCTTGACTTGAGAGTGCTAGATGCTGTCACCAAGAGAAAAGTGGAATTAAAGTTGTGCATCTGAGAGATTCATCCATCACCCTTCTCAGTGTGGTTGTGCACGCTTGCCAGCTTTTTCAGAAGCTTCTCAGGTACTGCAAAGCAATCTGGTATTGGAGATACCTTAAAGCAATTTCTTCTCCAACTTGCCCTCAATCCTCATGCCCCAGAAATGAACCCAAAAACTTAAAATGTCTCAATGTGAGAGATCAAAGAATTAAAGTCCTCCATTTTTTAACCCAATTTCTTAATGGAATATGTGTGATATCTGTGACTTTCAAGGCAATGGTCTTTGAGTTGTAATTGAGTAATTAAGAAGCTCTTTTACCAAATTTCCTCTCTCTTCTTTTCCTTCTTGCTGCCTGGCCCCATTCTTAGTGCAGGGTGCAGAAGTAAGAGTCCAAAGTAATGTAATCAAGGATGATTACTGAGCAATGCGATCACGATTTGACGTTGAAGAGCGATTAATTTGAGCGATGCAATAATGGTTGATGTTTGTTCTGGGCAACCCCTGCCGGCTAGTAAGTTTCCACTAGCCTGGAGTTTCCCCATTCAGGTGACATGCAGGAACAATGTCTGAGGAAAGGGGAACCTGATTATGTGATGAACAGGGTATAGCTTAATGCTGATAGGGTAATGCTTGTCACATGGGAGAAGACTACTTCTTGGATTGGTCAAGTCAGACTGTGGCAGGGTTATACAAATTGATTTAGTTGTATGTTTGGGGAGCTCCTGGATCCCCTATGGGGGACAGGGGGTGAGGGTGGGTTGATTGACCTCCCAGCAAGCTTGTGTGTAAGGAGTACTGGGGAAATTAAAAGCCTCTTTCAGATTTGCAAGTGATCCCAAGAATTAACAGTCTAGTGTAAAAGCAAAATTAGCTCAATGTTGGCGTCAGATAACATCATCTCACGCCAAGGATTGATGGCCTTGACCCCTAGTATAATCCCCGGATCTGCAGACACTGGCATTACAATCAGACAAATGCAGAATGGGCAATTGCATTGTGGGATTGAAATGACCCACGTTTTTGCGTGAGTGCAGGAATGTGAAGGAAGAAAAGATTAAAATGAAGATATAAACTTTGCCGTGGGAAAGTTGCTGTGGGAGAGAGAGAGGAAATAAATAGCAATAGCATACAGTTTTTAAGCGGCATGGGAAAGTTGGTAGCACTTTAATACACAATTTATACAGTGTGAGAAAGTTGGTAGCCTTTTCCCAGGGTCTTTATAAATTGTGTGCTATAGCACTACCAACTTCCCCACGCTGTTTAAAAATTGTCCACTATTACTATTTATTGCTAGCACTTTCCTGTGATCCCTTACAAAGGTTTATATAGGTCAGCACATCAACAACAAGGGCTGAAGGGCTGTACATAAAGGGCTGTTATAATTTGGTATGAATAAATTTTGTTTAAATACAAGATCATAATACATTGATCAGGATATAGGGCAGGTCACGATATCACAAGTAGAAGGTAGAACAGTCCTAACCCCGGGGATGGCTCTTTGCAAATGTGAAAGCATTCAGTGTCCCAGTTAGGAGTGGTCAAGTGTGAAAAGCCAAACCCCTATTCCTATCCTGGGACAATGGCCAATTTAGAGGGTTGCAAGTATAAAAGGAGCTATAGTGTCTGAGTCCATCATTCCTTACAGTGTGTTTGCTAAAGAATAGAGGACCACCTTGGACATGTACAAAGTGGGTTGAAAAGCGACCATCCACAAGGGCACGGCTGTCACAGAATTTTTAAAAAACTCTTAAAAGCTTCATGGGTTTATGAGATTATTCATTCTCTGTACTTGCACAAAACACTGAAGGAAGGAATCTTTAAAATGCTTAGTCTCAATGAGGGCACAATTACTTATCTCTTTTTAAGAATCCATTTGATATCCATGAGCACAGATCCCAAATTGAAGGTCGTTCATGAGCAGTAAAATTGCACTACCTCACTACAACTATTTATGCTATTATCAAAGTTGTCAGTTCTTCTGGAGACCAATTCTAATCTTGATTTTCTGACATGTGAAAGTTATAAAAATGAAGAATTTGAAAGATTCACTCTGCTGCAACCCAGCTCAATGTGTAAAGTTGCAGTTAAACACTTAGTTTGGGAGAAATCGAAGAGGGAATGTGTATTCCATGAAACCATAAAGATTCACAGAGCCACAGGATTCTACCTACTTTTTCTTGATTTGTAATCTTGTACAATAAAGCCCCTAGTATCCAGTACCTATGGGGATTGGTAGATATAGGATAAATGCATTTTCTGGTTGCTTGTGACTAACTCTTACAATGTCTAAAGAATTATCTTGCATTAATTTCTTTTCTTTGGCTTGGCTTCGCAGACGAAGATTTATAGAGTGGGTAAAGGTCCACGTCAGCTGCAGGCTCGTTTGTGGCTGACAGGTCCAATGCGGGACAGGCAGACACGGTTGCAGCGGTTGCAGGGGAAAATTGGTTGGTTGGGGTTGGGTGTTGGGTTTTTCCTCCTTTGTCTTTTGTCAGTGAGGTGGGCTCTGCGGTCTTCTTCAAAGGAGGTTGCTGCCCGCCGAACTGTGAGGCGCCAAGATGCACGGTTTAAGGCGATATCAGCCCACTGGCGGTGGTCAATGTGGTAGGCACCAAGAGATTTCTTTAGGCAGACCTTGTACTTCTTCTTTGGTGCACCTCCGTCATGGTGGCCAGTGGAGAGCTCGCCATATAACATGATCTTGGGAAGGCGATGGTCCTCCATTCTGGAGACGTGACCCACCCAGCACAGCTGGATCTTTAGCAGCGTGGACTCGATGCTGTCGACCTCTGCCATCTCGAGTACTTTGACGTTAGGGATGAAGGCGCTCCAATGAATGTTGAGGATGGAGCGGAGACAACGCTGGTGGAAGCGTTCTAGGAGCCGTAGGTGATGCCGGTAGAGGACCCATGATTCGGAGCCGAACAGGAGTGTGGGTATGACAACGGCTCTGTATTCGCTTATCTTTGTGAGGTTTTTCAGTTGGTTGATTTTCCAGACTCTTTTGTGTAGTCTTCCAAAGGCGCTATTTGCCTTGGCGAGTCTGTTGTCTATCTCGTTGTCGATCCTTGCATCTGATGAAATGGTGCAGCCGAGATAGGTAAACTGGTTGACCGTTTTGAGTTTTGTGTGCCCGATGGAGATGTGGGGGGGCTGGTAGTCATGGTGGAGAGCTGGCTGATGGAGGACCTCAGTTTTCTTCAGGCTGACTTCCAGCCCAAACATTTTGGCAGTTTCCGCAAAACAGGACGTCAAGCGCTGAAGAGCTGGCTCTGAATGGGCAACTAAAGCGGCATCGTCTGCAAAGAGTTGTTCGCGGACAAGTTTCTCTTGTGTCTTGGTGTGAGCTTGCAGGCGCCTCAGATTGAAAAGACTGCCATCCGTGCGGTACCGGATGTAAACAGCGTCTTCATTGTTGAGGTCTTTCATGGCTTGGTTCAGCATCATGCTGAAGAAGATTGAAAAGAGGGTTGGTGCGAGAACACAGCCTTGCTTCACGCCATTGTTAATGGAGAAGGGTTCAGAGAGCTCATTGCTGTATCTGACCCGACCTTGTTGGTTTTCGTGCAGTTGGATAACCATGTTGAGGAACTTTGGGGGGCATCCGATGCGCTCTAGTATTTGCCAAAGCCCTTTCCTGCTCACGGTGTCGAAGGCTTTGGTGAGGTCAACAAAGGTGATGTAGAGTCCTTTGTTTTGTTCTCTGCACTTTCTTGGAGCTGTCTGAGGGCAAAGACCATGTCAGTAGTTCCTCTGTTTGCGCAAAAGCCACACTGTGATTCTGGGAGAATATTCTCGGCGACATTAGGTAGTATTCTATTTAGGAGAATCCTAGCAAAGATTTTGCCTGCAATGGAGAGCAGCGTGATTCCCCTGTAGTTTGAGCAGTCTGATTTCTCGCCTTTGTTTTTGTACAGGGTGATGATGGTGGCATCACGAAGGTCCTGAGGCAGTTTTCCTTGGTCCCAACAAAGCTTGAAAAACTCATGCAGTTTGACATGCAGAGTTTTGCCGCCAGCCTTCCAGACTTCTGGGGGGATTCCATCCATATCTGCTGCTTTGCCACTTTTTAGTTGTTCGATTGCCTTATATGTCTCATCCTGGGTGAGGACCTCATCCAGCTCTAGCCTTAGGGGCTGTTGAGGGAGCTGGAGCAGGGCAGAATCTTGGACTGAGCGGTTGGCACTGAAAAGAGATTGGAAGTGTTCTGACCATCGGTTGAGGATGGAGATCTTGTCGCTGAGGAGGACTTTGCCGTCTGAGCTGCGCAGCGGGCTTTGGACTTGGGGTGAGGGGCCGTACACAGCCTTTAGAGCCTCGTAGAAACCCCTGAAGTCACCAATGTCCACGCTGAGCTGGGTTCGCTTGGCGAGGCTAGTCCACCACTCATTTTGGATCTCCCGGAGTTTGCGCTGAAGATGGCTGCATGCGCGACGGAAGGCTTGTTTCTTCTCTGGACAGGACGGCTTTGTAAGGTGAGCCTGGTGGGCAGCTCACTTCTTTGCCAGCAGCTCCTGGATTTCCTGGCTGTTTTTGTCGAACCAGTCCTTGTTTTTCCTGGAGGAGAAGCCCAGTACCTCTTCAGTGGATTGCAGTATGGTAGTCTTCAGCTGATCCCAGAGGGTTTCAGGGGACTTGCATTAATAATGAACAGGTTAAAAGACAAAATACAAAATTACTATACTGTACTTACACTGAACAAACTTCACTTGCATGAATATGTCAACCTTAAAGTATTTTACTTTATTTTCAGTCACATTCTTTAAAAACATTTTAACAATCGCTATATCTGCAGGTTCCTCCCCCTCCATGGAGCTGCCCAAAAGATGAACAATAACATTATAGATAATTAACACCCTCTCCAAGTTTACAGGTAAAGCCTTTGACTGGGGTGATTCTTACTAAGCAGGGATAAGGAGATACTTTAAGAGAGTCACCCCAACGGTAAACGGCATCAACCAACTCTTCATCCTGGGTGACACCATTTTATTCAAACACAACTTTATTCAAACAGCTGCTACAAGCAAAGCACGACCAAGGCTTTGCCATCCTCCCAAAAGGTTAATGTGTTACTTCAGAAAGCATTTACTTTTACAATTTAAACTTATGAATTTTTTTACTACTATTTTATTCTTATTTATTTTCCTCTTTTTTTTGCCGGATGCTTGAATTCTGGATAACCAGGTTTTTAGTGTA
Organism: Narcine bancroftii; assembly: GCF_036971445.1. NCBI lineage: Eukaryota > Metazoa > Chordata > Chondrichthyes > Torpediniformes > Narcinidae > Narcine > Narcine bancroftii. The sequence continues at coordinate 152,032,743 of NC_091470.1, read as the reverse complement.
TTTCAGTTTTCTCTATAGAGTCTCTTGGTGCCTGCCACATTGACCACCGCCAGTGGACTGATATCGCCTCAAACCGTGCATCTTGGCGCCTCACAGTTTGGCGGGCAGCAACCTCCTTTGAAGAAGACCGCAGAGCCCACCTCACTGACAAAAGGCAAAGGAGGAAAAACCCAACACCCAACCCCAACCAACCAATTTTCCACTGCAGCCGCTGCAATTGTGTCTGCCTGTCCCGCATCAGACTTGTCAGCCACAAACGAGCCTGCAGCTGACGTGGACTTTTACCCCCTCCATAAATCTTCGTCCGCGAAGCCAAGCCAAAGAAGAAGAATAGAGTCCTTTGGAGAGGGGACCTTGATAAATGATTGTCTTTGCCTGCTCGTCCTAAACAGGTGTGAAGGTATTCATCAGGAGCAGACTTGAATGATGTGAGATTGCTGCACTTGTGGCTGATGCTCCTGTACCCAAATTCTAACCTCAAATGATAAGAAAACACATGGACAAAGGTTCTCCAAGAACGGTTACTATTTAAATGTCATATCATAATGGGAACCTGGCAAATAAATATTACTCCAATTCAGGCATGTTTGTCAGGTAATGGGCAAGCAAAGGACATTTTTTTCTCTTTCAATATATGTCATACATGAGGAAAAGGACAGCTGCCATCCTGAAACTTGGACCCAGTGTTTAATCAGCTCCCTCAGGAGAAGAAACTTAAGTGAAAACCTGGAATTGTTCAGACATTATTCTCGGAAGAAATTGGGACAACACTGCAATGCTAATCAGAAATGTTGAGGGCGAATGCAGAATGCAAGCCTAAGTAGACATAAAGTTTGTCATTCAGCTACATTGTGCTACCGTTGTGGATCACCAAACATGAGTAATATTGAGCAACTGATTAGTGCAAATAAAATCCATGGGTATCTGTTCCACATCCGCCGCAACTCTGGGCTGATTGATCCAATTTTGAAACTGTTCCTACATGAGCTGAAAATTGATTACAGTTGGGCCCTCCTAAGTGTGTCCTCATAATGGATGCTGGTGCCATTAAAATGACATCAAAGTGTTGTGTGTTTCGGATCATCAGCTGACTTCTACTTGTGATAATTTTTTCTAAAAGTGCTTCAAGATGTTCTAATCACAGATCATAGTTTGCTACATTGATTTTCTTTTCTCCCCTTTCCGTTCTTAATTCAATGCTCCTGTGAGAATTGTAAATACCCACAGAAGTGAAGGAGCCTTTTCTGAGACTTTTTTGTCAGAGCAGAAAATCAATGGTCCTAATGCAGGTTTCAGTCATGCTCTGTGTACTACTCTCCACAATGGGCACTTAACCATATTATAGAATCATAGAGTCATACTGTTATACAGCACAGAAATAGGCCCTTTGGCCCAACTTGTCCAAGCCAACCAAGCTCGTCCCATTTACCTGCATTTGTCCCATACTCCTCTAAATCTTTTCTATCCATATATATGTTTCTAATGTCTTTTGATTGTTACCCACTTCCGTCACTTCCTCTGGCAACATTCTATTTCCCTACCGCCCTCTCTCTGTGTGAAGTGCCTTCAGAATTCCCTTGTCTTTCCCCTCTCACCTTAAATCTTTGCCCTTTATTTTAGATTTCCTTACTATGACCTATTTATGTCCCTCATGATTTTATAAACTTCTGTAACGTCCCGAGTTCACCTTCTGTGCTTCAGGGAGAAATGTCGCAGCCTACTCAGCTTCTCTTATAATTCAAGTCTACCTAGTCCCTGTATAATTTCATGATTCTTTTTGGTACTCTTTCCAGCTTAGTTTCTTTCTTATAGCTGGGTGAATTGTGCATAATACTCCAAATAGGGCTTCACCAACTTCTTGTACAGTTGGACCATGACATCCCTACTCTTTTACTCAGTGCCCTGACCGATGAAGGCAAGTGTGCCAAACGGTTTATTTATCACTCTGTCTATATGCATCACCATTTGCATGGAACTATGTATCTGTATCCCCAAGTCTCTTTATTCTACAATATCCCCAGAACCCTCCCATTCACTATTTAAGTCCTTCCCTTGTTAAACTACCTAAGTGCAACACTGCACACTTGTCCAAGTTATAAACATTGTTTCTTCTTGAATAAATTCTAAAATGTTTATTTTATGACATTTTTGCATGAAATTGGCAGTGTAATACAGGAAAACTCTTGTTATCCAGAATTTAAGCAACCGGCAAAAAAAATCACAGAATATAAATAAGTAAATAATACAGAAGTTTAAAATTGGCACACTTCACCATTAGTTAGGGATTCATGCCGCGCAGTCTCAAGCAACTAGAAAACTTACTTATCCGCATCTACCAATCCTCATAGATATATGGGATTTGCTGTATTTTGTAGAACCATAGAATATAGAAGTAGTAGGACATTCAGTTCTGAGTTTGCTCTATCATTCAATAGAATCCTGAGGTAGAGAAAACATACTCCTTGTATTTAATCTACCCCACTCAAGATTTTAAATGAGATCCCCTCCTCATGTTTCCAAATTCTAGTGATTACAGGCCTAGTCAACCTAATCTCTCTTACCATCTCAGTAATCAGTCTGGTGAATCTTTATTGCACTGCTCAATGGCCATGTCTTTTCTTTCTTAGGTGAGTATATCAAAACTACATCTGATATTCCAGGTGTGAACTCACCAAAATTGTATATAATTGTAGAATGACATCCTTCCTTCTGTACCCAGAATCTTTTGCAATGAAAATCAATATTGCCATTTATTTACCTAAATGATTGCTGAAACAGTACACTTGTTTTCAGTAAATGGTATTTAAGATATGAACATTTCACTCCTTGAATAATACTGTCTTTTCTGTTTGTTTACCAAAGTGAATAATTTAACATTTATGCAAATTATACTGTATCCACTATTGTATAAATTACCTTGCCCCTTCACGTTCTTCTCTTCATTTTTGTTCCCTCTCTAGTGCCACGGTCATATAAAAGGAAGAAATAAAAATAGGAACAAAAACACTGATCCTGATCCTCAATAATCATAAGATCATGGCTGGTCTTTCATCACAACACAACTTTCCCACAGGACCATTGGAGTGGCAGAAAGGATCACTGGAGTCCCCCCCCCCCCCCCATTGACGCTAAATCATTGAGGACCCCTTCCACCCTGCACACAACATCTTTCAGCTGCTCCTGTCAGGAATAGATACTGGAGTACCTGTTGTTACTCTCACAACATATTACGAGATTTTCCACCTCTTTTCTGTAGTGCGACAAGTTTATTGTCATGCACATTGCATTTGGACATGTACAAAAATAAATTCCTCATCAAACTCTTGACCTTTGTCTGAAATAATCCTGACGATTGAATCATTTCAGCCTTGTTAGGTAAACTTGTATCAATTTATTCCTTTCATAGCTAAATAAAACTGAGAAAGAGGGTGACGATTGTCAAACTTATTGCACAAGTATCATTTGACAAAACAGCATTCTCTGGTCCTTGGTGGACACACAGAACTAGCTATAACTCACATACTTCTTCTTCTTTGGCTTGGCTTCGCGGACGAAGATTTATGGAGGGGGTAAAAAGTCCACGTCAGCTGCAGGCTCGTATGTGGCTGACAAGTCCGATGCGGGACAGGCAGACACGATTGCAGCGGTTGCAAGGGAAAATTGGTTGGTTGGGGTTGGGTGTTGGGTTTTTCCTCCTTTGCCTTTTGTCAGTGAGGTGGGCTCTGCGGTCTTCATCGAAGGAGGTTGCTGCCCGCCAAACTGTGAGGCGCCAAGATGCACGGTTTGAGGCGTTATCAGCCCACTGGCGGTGGTCAATGTGGCAGGCACCAAGAGATTTCTTTAGGCAGTCCTTGTACCTTTTCTTTGGTGCACCTCTGTCACGGTGGCCAGTGGAGAGCTCGCCATATAACACGATCTTGGGAAGGCGATGGTCCTCCATTCTGGAGACGTGACCCATCCAGCGCAGCTGGATCTTCAGCAGCGTGGATTCGATGCTGTCGACCTCTGCCATCTCGAGTACTTCGACGTTAGGGGTGTAAGCGCTCCAATGGATGTTGAGGATGGAGCGGAGACAACGCTGGTGGAAGCGTTCTAGGAGCCGTAGGTGATGCCGGTAGAGGACCCATGATTCGGAGCCGAACAGGAGTGTGGGTATGACAACAGCTCTGTATACGCTTATCTTTGTGAGGTTTTTCAGTTGGTTGCTTTTCCAGACTCTTTTGTGTAGTCTTCCAAAGGCGCTATTTGCCTTGGCGAGTCTGTTGTCTATCTCATTGTCGATCCTTGCATCTGATGAAATGGTGCAGCCGAGATAGGTAAACTGGTTGACCGTTTTGAGTTTTGTGTGCCCGATGGAGATGTGGTGGGGCTGGTAGTCATGGTGGGGAGCTGGTTGATGGAGGACCTCAGTTTTCTTCAGGCTGACTTCCAGGCCAAACATTTTGGCAGTTTCCGCAAAGCAGGACGTCAAGCGCTGAAGAGCTGGCTCTGAATGGGCAACTAAAGCGGCATCATCTGCAAAGAGTAGTTCACGGACAAGTTTCTCTTGTGTCTTGGTATGAGCTTGCAGGCGCCTCAGATTGAAGAGACTGCCATCCGTGCGGTACCGGATGTAAACAGCGTCTTCATTGTTGGGGTAGCCTCGCCAAACGAACACAGCTCAGCGCGGACATTGGCGACTTCAGGGGTTTCTACGAGGCTCTAAAGGCTGTGTACGGCCCCTCACCCCAAGTCCAAAGCCCGCTGCGCAGCTCAGACGGCAAAGTCCTCCTCAGCGACAAGATCTCCATCATCAACCGATGGTCAGAACACTTCCAATCTCTTTTCAGTGCCAACCGCTCAGTCCAAGATTCCGCCCTGCTCCAGCTCCCTCAACAGCCCCTAAGGCTAGAGCTGGATGAGGTTCCCACCCTGGATGAGACATATAAGGCAATCGAACAACTGAAAAGTGGCAAAGCAGCAGGTATGGATGGAATCCCCCCAGAAGTCTGGAAGGCTGGCGGCAAAACTCTGCATGCCAAACTGCATGAGTTTTTCAAGCTTTGTTGGGACCAAGATAAACTGCCTCAGGATCTTCGTGATGCCACCATCATCACCCTGTACAAAAACAAAGGCGAGAAATCAGACTGCTCAAACTACAGGGGAATCACGTTGCTCTCCATTGCAGGCAAAATCTTCGCTAGGATTCTACTAAATAGAATAATACCTAGTGTCGCCGAGAATATTCTCCCAGAATCACAGTGCGGCTTTCGCGCAAACAGAGGAACCACTGACATGGTCTTTGCCCTCAGACAGCTCCAAGAAAAGTGCAGAGAACAAAACAAAGGACTCTACATCACCTTTGTTGACCTCACCAAAGCCTTCGACACTGTGAGCAGGAAAGGGCTTTGGCAAATACTAGAGCGCATCGGATGTCCCCCAAAGTTCCTCAACATGATTATCCAACTGCACGAAAACCAACAAGGTCGGGTCAGATACAGCAATGAGCTCTCTGAACCCTTCTCCATTAACAATGGCGTGAAGCAAGCCTGTGTTCTCGCACCAACCCTCTTTTCAATCTTCTTCAGCATGATGCTGAACCAAGCCATGAAAGACCCCAACCAAACTCACATACAGACAAACAATATATATGCAGGACAAGTATTCATATAAATAAATATTGTTTCATGACTATGAGAGTCTCGGATGGTTAATACAAGTAGTTCCTTTGGTCGTCCAACATTCTCACCGTCCTTAGAAAGAAACTATCCCTCATCCTGGTGGTGCTGGCTCTGATACTCCTGTATCTGTTCCTGACAGGAGCAGCTGAAAGATGTTGTGTTCAGGGTCAATGGGGGGGGTGGGGGGGGGGTGGGGCTGGTGTGTGACACCAATGATCCTCTCTGCCATTCTAATGGTCCTGTGGATTGACCTCCGATCAAGCACCATGTCACACTATGATGCAGCCAGCCAGGACGCTCTCGATAGAGCTTCTGTCGAAGGTTGACAAGATGGTCGTTGGTAGCCTTATTCGCTTCAGTCTTCTCAGGAAGTGCAGTCGCTCTTATGCCTTCTTTTTTTTTAAAATTTTTTATTTTTCACACCATAAATCACATTAGCCATGATATACACTTTTTCTTTTTCACACATATACAGTGACTTTTTCTCCCCCCCCCCCCTCCCTCCTCCCAAGCCACCCCCCAACCCCCCCCCCCCTCTCATCCATTTTAGGTATACAATCTAGGTTGCATTAAACCAGTCAGACAATGTTGTCATTCAACAAAAATACACCAGAAATTCTACTGAGTCCATTCTTTTCTTTCCTTCTCCTTCCATCAACTTATGCCTTCTTGACAAGTGAAGAGATATTGAGTGTCCATGATAGGTCACTAGTTAAGTGAACTCCAAGGAACTTGGTGCTCTCCACACTCTCCATTACAGAGTTGTTGATGTGTTGTGGAAGGTGGTCATTCCTGATCCTCCTGAAGTCTTGTCTACATTGAGATTCAAGTTGTTACTCTCACAACATATTACGAGATTTTCCACCTCTTTTCTATATTGCGACAAGTTTATTGTCATGCACATTGCATTTTCAGTGCATATGGACATGTACGAAAATAAATTTCTCATCAAACTCTTGACCTTTGTCTGAAATAATCCTGACGATTGAATCATTTCAGCCTTGTTAGGTGGTTAATGCCAAAGATGCACCACCCCTTTGAATGGGGAAATTGTTCTCATCTTTGATCACTTAACGTGAGGCAATGATGCCTGGATTTTCTTTAAAATCTACCTCTTTGACTGGTTACCTGTGGGTATATTCCATTATGTGGTTTGTTATTGAACTTCCTCTGATTTACATTGATGAGAAGCACCTTTAGGTGCTTTATTACTTTACAAGTGCAGGATAAATGCAGATGGATATTTCCTGAGCTCTTTTCATATCGAACTCTCACAGCCAAGAGTCAAAAGAGACTTTCATTCTTTCAGACCTGTCAATTGTTGAACTGAAAATATGATCGTTCTACCCTGAAGCTTCTGGCAGAACACACAACTCTCAGTGAAGGTCACTTGGAGTGGTCAAATCTAAAAGCAACTGCTGTGAAAGAGAGATGGATAAACAAGATGGGCTATAAATCTAAATGCATGAATTTTTCATTGCAAAAGAGACCATTATCATCCACAAGCTTTTCATATGACTGTCTGGTGATTGAGTTGCCAGAAGGCAGTAGTGGACTCACAGCAGGATTTTGTTTCAAATCTATTGCTTGATGGTTTCAATATTGGATGACATTGGCAAGCATTAATGGGTGGTGTTTAGGATACAGTTTTGTTTCATGTCTGGCATATGATTGGTTTCTTTCGACAGTAGGGCAGGGAATTGATTGGTAAAACATCGTCGTTTTCTTCTAGCGTCTCTGCACTTGTCAAGCTGGAATAACTAGCCGTTGTATACCAAGGCAGAGATTTACAGAGGAGCCTTACAACACAGCATTTGTTGGCTCCATTTTCTTGCTATCCTCTCATAAATTATCACCAAATATCCAGACGCCCTGGAGAAAAAAAAAATTGGTGAAAACCAGACCTCAAAGAAGGCCACTTGACTCGAATTATTCACAACCTCACCAATGCGTGATAAGAATTTGAAATGCTAGCTTTTAAATGCTTTCATGCCTCATCGATTGAGTAAATCACCCATGAAAGCAGCAGAAGATATTGAACAGGTAGCAGTGAGTGTCTGAGCTTATTTCACGTCGAGGAACTCTGTGGGCTTCAGAAAAAGAAGAGATCTTGCTCACTGGAGATATTACACATTTGTTACTGTTGTCTTTGTTTTTCCCTCCAGTTTTCTCTTTTGAACAAGGGAAATCATTACATCTTCATGCCTGTCCCACCCCTCAGCCTCTAATCACTATCATACCTCCAGCCCATAACTTTACTTTCCCAAATCCTTTTTGTCATCTTCTTAACACATTAACCAGATGATGGTGTATTTGATAAGGTTGACAGAGAGAAAGGACAAAAGGGCATAACCGAAGACGAATGTTTGATTATTCAGGGAAAGTGTCATAAATGACTCCTTGACACAAAGAGCAGTGGGAATCTGATCCCCTCGCAAAAGATAATGAAGCTGGCATTGAATTGAAAATAACAAAAAAAGGATTAAAAGATTTTTGTTTGCTGGCAGGATTAAGAAATATACAAAAAAAACAAAGGGAGATGGATGTAATTATGACAATCTTTTGAATGTTTAAAACAAAACAAAATTAGATTACTCTTAATGTCATAAAATAATCAGCTTAGGGAATATCTGAATCTTTGGGCTGTGCTGATGAGATAAAGCAGTGACACCCTCGGTAACCATTGAGCTCCATAATATGAATTTGAAATCCACTATCACTCGTTGGCTTCTGCATAAGGTTACAAAGTCCTCTGTTACTGTATTGATGTCTGAGGTCTCCCTGATCATGTTAGATGTTTGGATCTGGAGCTCGGGTTGCCGATGGTTTGGATTGAAGTGTGACTGTAGAGGCTGCAGGAGTGCTGAATGCAAATCCATGGACACAAGTGACTCTCTGATGACTCTTTGGCTTCTCTTTCTTTGACTGGGACACTGGTAGACTAAAGGAAATTTCATGTAATATTACATTTTCTTTTTTATTGCATGGCAATAAAAGAATCTTGAACCTATTACTTGTCTGGAGGTGGAAGCTTACATCCTGATGACTTAAACCTGGAATGAAAATCTAATTACACATTTGTTGACCATGAAAGTACTGGATCCTGTGAAAATGCATCTATTTATTCACATACTTTTGACCAAGAAATTGTGTAGATATGAAAAATGCAGTGTCATTTCCATTCACATCATTGATCTCTGAGGCAGTCCATGTCCACACACAAAAGTTCCAGGTGACATCCTGGCTTTGGCTGATAAATTGCAAGAAACATTTAGACCACATGTGGGTGATTACCCATTTCCAACTGAACTGAATTCAACCCCCTCACCTTGTCTGTCAATGACAAAAGCCTTGCTGAATCTCCTACTATCAACAAACTGAGAGTCACCATCATGTCTATGGCACAAAAGGCGTGTCAGAAGCTGAGTGTCATGAGTGACTTGCCTCCTTACACCCCATAGCATTTCTCCTATCTACAAGTTTCAAGTCAGGGTGTGCGATGAGAGTCTCTCCAGTTACTTGGACAAGTAAGTACTGCTCCAACAACATTCAAGAAACTTGATAACTCATGCACCACCATGGGCATTAATTTCCTCCACCCCGTGTGAATCATAGCGTAGATACATTGAAAACATTTGCCAAGGCTTCTTTGACAGCACCCCACAAGCTTGCCATGTTTTATGTCTCAAAAAACAAGATCAGCAATGATTCAAAACCTCACCAGCTATAAGTACTTCTCTTCGTCACACACCAACCTGATGCTGACAATCATATGTTGAGTTCAGGAAAGGTCCTCCAAGATAGTGACTCCCAGGAATTTAAGTTTGCTCACCCTCTCCATCTCTGATCCCCCAATGTTTTCCCTTCTTAAGTTTTGGAGGCATTGAGTGTAAGGCTGTTGTTAGTACACCATTCAACCAATTACAATTACAGTCAATGGCTTTATCCTAAGTTATGTGGGTGCCAATATTGGTGCAAATCTTTCTATCCTGAGACATGATGCTCAAGAGCTTCCTGTAAATGAACTGCAGAAATTAATTCTGTATTTTACAAGCGATTTATGAACTGGGTCTAAATTAAAAATCAGAATAATTCCCAGTCTGATCAGTTGCTTGGCACATGAGCATGCAAATTAGATGGAGGAGTAAACCACTCAGCCCCTTGAGCCAACTTCATCATTCATCAAGATTACTGCGGATCTGATTGTCACTTCAATTGCATATTCTCATTTAACCAAGATAACCTTTCAACCCATTGCTTATCAAGAATCTATTTTAAAATGATTAGAGACTGTTTCCACTATCTTTTAAAGAAAACTCATCATCACCCTCTGAGAGTAAAAAGAATTGCCTCATCAATGTTTTCAATGGATTACCCATTATATTTAAACAGCATATACTAGTTTTCGATTTTCCCACAAGAGGAAACATCTTTGCATTAGCAGGTTCAATAACTATTCTTTTGATGCCTTCATCCTTGTCACTTAGATAAATTGTGAAAAGTGGAGGCCCCAGCACCAATCTCACATTACATCTTGCCATCTCAACTTGGTCAAATTTCTACCTATACTTTGCTTCCAGTTAATTGACCAATCTTATACTGTACCCATGTCAGTATGTTACCTCCCACACCATTAGCTTTCACTTTCTATAATAATCACCTTATCAAAGTCTTCAGCAATATTGGTGTCATACATCCATCGGTTTTCGTTTCTCAACAACACAAGTCATTTCTTCAAAGAACTTCTACAGTTTAAAGATGATTTCCCATTCAAAAAACAATGCTAACTTTGCCTGTTTGGCTTGAATTTCTCTCAGGGGCCCTTTGTGACATTTTTTTTTTAATTTTTCACACTATGAACCATATTGACCAAAATACACATAAACATTTCCCTCTTGAATATACACAGTGTCATTTTCTCCCCTTTATCCCCCCCTCCCCACCCATTCAACATTCAACATATATGATACATTAAACCCATTAAACAATGTCATCACATAATGAAAATAAACAAGAAAATTGTGTCATCTACTTTTACACACTGGGTCAGTTCATTTCGTCTTCTTCTCATTCTATCAGTTTAGGTGGTGGAGGTCTGCGGTAGGACTTCTCTGTTGTGTTCCATGTACGGTTCCCAAATTTGTTTGAATATTGTGATGTTATTTCTTAAATTATATGTTATTTTTTTTTCCAATGGAATACATTTATTCATTTCTATGTACCATTGCTGTATTCTCAGGCTATCTTCTGATTTCCAGGTTGACATTATACATTTTTTTGCTACAGCTAAGGTTATCATAATAAATCTTTTTTGTGCTTCATCCAAATCGAGGCTAAGTTCTTTACTCCTTATACTTAGAAGATCTCTGGATTTTTTGGTATGTTGCTTTTTGTGATTTTATTTAATACCTGTCTTAGATCTTCCCAAAACTTTTCCACTTTCTCACATGCCCAAATTGCATGTACTGTTGTTCCCATTTCCTTCTTACAGCGAAAACATCTATCTGATACTGTTGGGTCCCATTTATTTAACTTCTGAGGCATGGTGTATAGCCTGTGTAACCTCGTGTTTATTGTATTTCTATATTTAATGACAGAATTTAGCATTTTCCCTCTAATAGATTTTAAGATAATGAGGCTGAACGTTCCTGCTTCCTATCTTTTCCTTTTTGAATAAAGGGATTGCATTTGCTTTTTTTTCCATTCTAATGGAACATCACCTAAATCTAGAGAATTTTGCTTGTTCTTTATATGTTATCCAAAATTAGCATAATCCCTGCAAAAGGTTGTGGAATTTTAATCTCAATTTATGCCCAGCACAAACTGAATTTGCACTCATTTGAAAAATTCTTGCTAGCAAGTTCTCAGTGTGGCTGAATGTGGCCCTTTGGGGAGTCCTTTAATATAACTTTTTTTATGTGCAGAAATACAAAAAGGCATGTTTTTTAAAACTGACTGACAATTACATACTAGTATAGATGTTAAATGAGACTGTATGGATTTTAAAATCTCTTTTACTGTGCCTTAATTCCTCATTTTTGTAATAAACTTATTTTTGGATGTATTCATAATATGTATTAATTCTTGAAGCCAGTAAGGAATATATTTAATGGACATCTTTTATTAATACCTATATTTTGATTGCTCTGGTTCACGGGAGAGTTAAATGAAATGCGATTAAGTTTGAACTCTTGGCCTCGATGTCAACTATTATATGGTGCTTGCAGGTTTGGTCCAATGGGTAGTCTTTTGGACCAGACTTCTAATATCTCTCTAAAATCAGTCAGACTCTTGAATAAAATAATACCTCATATTGGTCAAGACAGTTAACTGATTTTTTTTTAATTCTGCAATGTTCTTGCAAATTTATTAATCAATATTTTTATTTGTGTTCTATCGGTTTGGTTTGTCTGTGTTTGAGGTTGATTTCTAGTGATATTTGTAAAGCAACTGGATAAATAACCAAAGAAAAGCTGCAACAAATGTCTTTACCTATGGCAGGGTTGTGACAGAAATTGTATTTATATATTGTCTCATATCATTGACCGCAAATGTCAGCCTTGCGTAAAACTAATTAATCAGGAGGTACATAATTAGAATTTGATGAGCTTAATTAGCGTGACATTTAGTATTATTCATTTTAGTCCATCGCTAGGTTAGAATAATTTCTAAATGTAGGTCTTGAATGTGCTTTCTACTGTCACTGTGAATGTCACTTCAACATAGTGAGTCAGCATTTGTCTCCCTCTGTTTCTCCATTCACTGCAGTGACATTGTTGAGAGCTAAATGTAAATGTTTGGCATTGTAAAATTACATATCTTGCACAGCATTGTACATCACAGAGTGATCATTTGACCTATCATGCTATTGCACTTGAGGGCTATCTAATTAGCCCAAATCTTCTATACTCACACCCAGTGGGCCTGTAATTTTTATTTCTTTTCAAGTACGTATCCAGTTTTTGAAAGTTATTATTGAATCTGCTTCTATTGCCCTTTCAGGGAGTGCATTTGATACCATAACAACTCGCCGAGTGTAAACATTTCTCCAAATCTCTCCAATTACTCTGCCCTCTGATCACCAATCCTCTCACCAGGAAAATTGCTTCTCATTGTAATTTTGAACACCACCATGAAATATGCCTTGCATCTTCTCCGCTATTGGGAGAATAATCTCAGCACCTCCAGATTCCCAACGTTCCCGTGATGAAATAAGCACTAGTTCTTCTCTCAGACATTTGAATTTTCTGTTAGAATTCAGGCCTGCTTCCATTGTCCAATCCTTTCATTGTAAAATAGCCTCACCTGTTCTTTTCACTCTCTAGAAACTTAACCATTTGCTTAAATACATGGTGGGGGAGGGGTGGGGGTGCAATTCATCTTGGGGCAAACAACCTTCTGAAAACCATGGAAGGCAAAAGGTAGTCAGTGTTTCTGGCCTAACGCGTTCATCGGGAAATAGACAGTAACATAGTAGAATACATGTTGTATAGAAAAAATGAAGTAATGAATTTTGAAAGAAGGAGGAAAATCAATAGAAATGAGTGAAACCTGGGGGTATATGTACATAAGCTTCAAAGATAGTAGGACAAATTGAGCATTCTGTTAAAAATACTTAGGGGTTCCTTGAAACTATTCATAGAGACATGATGCACAAAAGTTTATACTTAAACCTTATAAAATTCAGGATCCAACTCCAGTCCATGACCATGGGGGTGAAACCTCACCACCTTACCACACCGAGTCATGTGTTGAACTTTCTGTCTCCTTGACACTCCTTCTCATTCGCCCAAGTTTGACCAAGTTTGCAAATGGTTGAAATAAATCCTGACATTTTAATCCTCAATGATTTCCAGGCCATCAAGATCAACAAAGCCTGAAAATCTTGGGTGGATTTGAAACATCTTATGCTTTATTGTTTTAAATTTAAAATTTAAATGTATTTTTTTTTAGTTTTGCATTTAAACATACAGCGCAGTAACAGGCCCTTCCAGCCTACAAGCCCATGCCACCCAAATACCCCAATTAACCTACAACCCCTGTATGCTTTGAAAGGTGGGAGGAAACCGGGGCACCTGTAGTAAACCCACACAGAGACAGCGCAGAATTCGAACCTGGGTCACTGGTGCTATTTTATTAAAGTATGATTAGTATCTATTGTCTCATTGGCAAAGTCGTTGTTACAGATTAAATATTGTATTGAAGGAAACTATTACAATTGGATTTTACACAAACATTTCAACGCGTAGAGTGGCAGATGTAGAAAGCTGTCAATGGAAGGTGGATCTCGAAATCAAGTTTCAGTATTTCATTTTTTTTAGTTGTTTGTCTGGAATAAAAATAACATTATTTATCTGTAAAAACCTTAGTCTCATGAAAGAATTTGCATCAAATACCAGCGTCAAGTGTCTCTGAGAAAAAGAAACAATAAGTATACAGATAGACAAAGAAGTCAAGATGTTTTCATTCCACAGCAGCAAGTCCTTTTTGACTTCATTGCCTTTCACAGTCCTGCAAACAGATGCCAGGTGACAAGCTGTTTCAAATCCGGGATGCATTTATCATGTCCTGAAGGAATAGAGCCTAAAAATAACTCTTTAAGATCTACGGTAATTTCAATCCGAATAAAGTGAATTGAATTGGGCAGTTGTTCGATTAATCTCGCGAACAGCAACTCAAAGCTCTTACAAACAGATCAAGTGAAAATATCAGCTGTGGTTCAGTTGGAGGATTGCTGTTCAAGTCCTAGTTCAAGAATTGCTGTTTTTTTCATATATGATTTGCTGTGCAGTTAACAGTACACTGTGATAATTTACATCCACGTCAGTACAGATGAAGCTATGGTTTAATGTATCTCATAAAAAGATAGATCAGTTTACATTCATCATGTTACCCATAGATTAAAGTCTCTACCAGAGTGGTTTCATGCAGCTGTTGGGTTCCCAAATGAAATAAATATAGCATTGGTACATGTAATGCCCCAGAGAGAAGAACTCTTCCTCAGACCGAGAAGTGACCAGTTCAAGTTCTACCCCATTTGAGAAGAAAATCAAAAGTAATGTACCACTCCAGTACTGAGATAGTATCAGAGATAAAACCTATTGTTGGCCTCAGCAGCAACAGAGAAGAGATGGAAAATCTCATGATAAGTTGTGAAGGTAACAACCTTCTCAACATGGACAAGATGAAGGAGATGATCGTGGACTTCAGGAGGACCAGGAACGAACACCCTCCATCAATAACTATGTAGTGGAGAGAGTGGAAAGCACCATGTTCCTTGGAGTTAATTTAACTATGGACGTATCACGGACACACAACATCATCTCACTTGTCAGAAAGGCAAAACTGTGTCTGCACTTCCTGAGAAAACTGAAACGGGCAAGGCTACTCACCACCTTCTATATGAGCTCTATCAAGAGCATGCTGGCCAGCTGCATCTCACTGCTGCAGAGAAATGGATTGGAGGTCAATCCACAGGACCATAAGAGTGGCAGAGAGGATCACTGGAGTCTCCCTCCCTCCATCAATGTGATCTACCGAGATCGTTGTCTGAAACAAAAAAAGAAAATAATCAAGTAATCATTTAATCAGTTATATCATGTGGCTAATTGAAAAAGGTGTTTTAAAAAGTAAATTAATACTATACTACAAATTCTATCCCCTTCCCTTCTAGTTATTGGGTAAATACATACAATTTCACTTCTATTTTTCTTAAAAACTTCACAAATTCACAAGACAGGATCCAACTCCACTGATTTTATAGATTATTTAAAAAATTAATAAAAGGACTGCATAAACTTGAACAGTCCATTACATGAGAACAACATATGATTTTTTTCTAATTAGACATGCCATCATGACATATTGAGTCTAAGTAGGAGGAACAGCATCTTTCCATCTCATCAATATTGATCGTCTAGCAATAAGGGAAGCAAAAGAAACTGCAGTATATGGGATTGAGACACAGTTAATTTCAAATCAATTACCTTAGTTGATCCAAAAAGAGCAATTAAAGGATTAGGTATAAGATTTACATTAAGAACTAAAGAAAAGGTACGAAAGATATCTTCCCAAAATTTGGAAAGAAAGGAACAAGGCCAAAACATATGTAATAAAGTACCTTTTTCAGTGCTACATTTATCACAATGCGATGAAAATTAGGATAAAATTTAGCCAATTGAACTTTAGAAAAATAGGATTGATGTACTATCTTAAATTGTTGAAGCAAATAATAGGCTCATAAAAGAGGAGGAATTTACCAATTTTAAGTTAGAATCCCATGTATTATCTGAGAGATAAAGCTGAAAGTATTGCTCCCATAATTTTTTAATCTTATCTAGGGAGTTATCCCTGGACTTTAATAGTAAATCATATATACTGGATATCAGCCTTTTTTGACTCAGTTTAAAATTATAAATTATCCCTGTCATATTTATAGCAAGGCCCTGAGGAATTCTCAACAATAGAGATTTCAAAAAACTCCGAATTTGTAAGTATCTAAAGAAATGATATTTAGATAATTTAAATTTAAGAGATAACTGTTCAAATGAGGCTAAATTATTATCAATAAATAAATCTTGAAAAGATTGGATACCCAACTTAAACCTTTCACGAAAAGCAGAATCTTGAACCAAAGGTGGAAAAAAGAATTAAATAATATAGGGCTAGTAAATAAAAATCAAAAAAATGTTCTAAATTGCAACCAAATTCACAGAGTATGTTTAAGAACTAAATTATCAATTAATTTGGAAGCTAAAAAAGCTACTGGCACACCAAGTTTCAAAATAAGAGAGTATTTTTTAGTAGAATTAATTTGTTTTCCTTATTTCTTCAGTGGCTGTTCTTAAAAATATACTTAATTAGCTGTAAAATGCTTCAGGGTGTCCTGAGGTTTGAAAGGCACAGAATAAATGTTCTTTTTAAGTTTTTTTCTGATAACTAATTAAGCTGGAAAGAAATAAAGTTCAGGGGAACCAAGTCTTAAAGATTGCATGCAGTCTCAATGTATGGCACAAAGGCTGCAGCCCGAGTGATTTAGTTCAAACATACTTTTATCATGCTGTCAGTAATGATTTGAAAAACAAACCAGAGGAATTACAGATCTAAGATGCACATGGAGCCTGTATCTGTTGTTTTACACAGTTGAGCTGAGAATGAATTATCAAGCAGATTATCACAGACCTCTGCCGAGCAAGCCTAAACACTTCACTCACTCACTGTACAATTAGGAGGCCACCTACTAGGTCTCTTCACACTGACTCTTATTAACGTTCCATGATACCACTGGACTTTAATGAAATTACTTACTCTTTCAGAATGATAATAGCTATATCTAAATAAATGGCACTGTTTTATTACATATTTATATCTAAAAATATCATATAATCAATACTGACCTGTCAATCATATGAGAAAGCTATTCAAGCTAAAAAAAAAACTAATTTTAGGTGGATAAACAAATTTTTTAATAAAGGATGCAAAAGATAGATAACTACCAAGGCCCAGGGCACCATCAACAAGGGCACCATCGGGGCTCAGTAACACAGGGTAGGTACAATTAGGGCCCAGTAACACAGGGCACCGTCGGGGCCTAGTAACACAGGACACCATTTTTGAGTAACAAAAGGGAACCCCCAAAGCCCAAAAACTTAAAACATGGGACACTTCTAATGACTAAATCAGGCAGAGCCAACTCACAATGGTATTCAGAAAGCAAAGGAAAAGATTTCCATTTATATTATTCCTTTCACAATCATGGGACATCCCAGATCCTTTACAGCCAATGACATATTTTTGAAGTATAATCACAATTGTTATGTAGGGAACACAACAGTTAATTTGTACGCAGCACATACCCACCATCACAGTGTTGACCAGATTAATGCACTTAAAGCAGAACATCAGCGATAACTCACCGCTTTGAAATAGTGGCTTGGGATCTTTTATACCACTTGGATGTGGCTGATGAAACTTTGGTTTCATACCTCATCTGAAATATTGTGATTAGGCCACTGGAGTGCTTCCTCTGCACTAGAACCAGGATTGTAAAGCCAGATTTTGTTCGCAAATCACTGGAGTGGGACGAACTCACAGTGTTTCTGATAAGAATGCTGATCACTGATCCAGAGCTGATAGCCCAGGAGAGAAGATGGATGAATTAATGTAAAAAGTATCTGTGTTCTCAAAAAAAAAGAAAAGCTCAGGGAGGTGAGGGTGCACTGCTGGTTTAAATTCATGTTGAGCAGTAGAAGCATGAATAAATATTTTGTGTCAATTTCAAATGTGAGGATTAGGCAAGGAGGAATATACTCAAGAACATAAGAAATAGAAGCAGGATTAGGCGATCTGGCTAGTCAAACCAGCTCTGCCATTTGATAACATCCTTGGCTCATCTCCACCTACCTGCCTTTTCCCTCATATCCCTTAATTCCCCACTATGTAAAGATCTATCCAATCTGGTAATAAATACATTTATGTAGGTCACCTCCACTGCTTCAATGGGCAAAGAATTCCATAGATATTCCACTCTTGGGAAAAGCAGTTTCTTCTCATCTCCATCTTAAATCTAAAACGCTGAATCTTGAGACTCTGTCCGCTAGTTCTAGTGTCACCTACCAGTGGAAACAACTTAGCTATCTCTATCTTATCTATGTCTTTCATAATTTTGTACTTTTCTAAAAGATCACCTCTCATTCTGAATTCCAATGAGTATAGTCCCAGAGGATTCAATCTCTCCTCATAGGGTTACCCCTCATCTCTGGAATCAACCTGGTGAATCTCCTCTGCACTCCCTCCAAAGAGGATTAGGGAAGGAGGAATAGACAATAATTGAGAGCTTAGCACAGACAAGAAAAATACTGATTATGCAAGAAAAAATGTGCTTGATTAATTAAATATCTATGTGCCTTTATATTAACTTTCCATCACTTCACTGCATTGAAGGACATCAAGAGTGTGGTCACTGCAATAATGTGGAAAGAATAGAGTGGCAAAAAGGATTATGTGAGAGATGGAGGAAGGTATAAAAAAGATTACCTGTCAGAGACGAAGTGGTTTAGGCACATAATTTATTTAGATTATTCCTTCTGATTCCGTGTACAGTCTTAATCTCTGTAAATCCTCCACTTTGTATCCAAACACAAGGATAAATGTTATGTATGAAAAGAGAATTGTGCATTGAATAAAATTACAGACAATAATTACTGTACAGCTTGCTGCTAAAAGAAAGGAAGAGAATATCCAGAATAAGCCTGTGCAGAGATGGCAAGTGCATCGACTGTATGGAGCTCAGTTTAAACAAGCCCATTTTCGAAAATTTCTCCTCCTCACTCCCATCAGATACAGTGGCCAGCAGTTGCCTCTGGTTGAAGGTTGGGATTCTCAATAGGAATAACAGCAAGAACAAGAGAGGTCTTATAATAACTGAGCAAATAGAAAGAGGAAATACTCAATCCAAATTCTGTAGAATCCCCATTATCCAGAATTCAATAACTGAAAACCCAAACAAATGGCAAAAAAGAGGAAAAAGTAAAAAGTAAAATTGAGAAAAATAAGAATAAATAAAAGTTTAAAATTGTAAAAATAAATGTTTTCCAAAGCAACACACAACCCCTTGGTGAAATGGGAGCAAACATTCAGCCAGCGGAGCACCCCTGTTACACCCCACCCACAGCAGCTGTTTGAATAAAGTTTCAATAAAGTTGTGTTGGAATAAAATGTAATTCCCCAGGATGAAGAGCCGGCTGATGCCACTTATCGCCTGGGGTGACTCTCCCAAAGTCTCTCCCTATCCCTGCCTAGTAAAGAATAATTTTCTTTATTCATATTAAGTCTCTAAGGCTTTATCTGTAAACTTGGGGGAGGGCGAGTGAATTATGAGGGCAGCACAATTAGGCATAGTGGATGTTCTTCTTCTTTGGCTTGGCTTCGCGGACGAAGATTTATGGAGGGGGTAAATGTCCACGTCAGCTGCAGGCTCGTTTGTGGCTGACAAGTCCGATGCAGGACAGGCAGACACAGTTGCAGCGGTTGCAGGGGAAAATTGGTTGGTTGGGGTTGGGTGTTGGGTTTTTCCTCCTTTGCCTTTTGTCAGTGAGGTGGGCTCTGCGGTCTTCTTCAAAGGAGGTTGCTGCCCGCCAAACTGTGAGGCGCCAAGATGCACGGTTTGAGGCGATATCAGCCCACTGGCGGTGGTCAATGTGGCAGGCACCAAGAGATTTCTTTAGGCAGTCCTTGTACCTTTTCTTTGGTGCACCTCTGTCACGGTGGCCAGTGGAGAGCTCGCCATATAACACGATCTTGGGAAGGCGATGGTCCTCCATTCTGGAGACGTGACCCACCCAGCGCAGCTGGATCTTCAGCAGCGTGGACTCAATGCTGTCGACCTCTGCCATCTCGTGTACTTCGACGTTAGGGATGAAAGCGCTCCAATGAATGTTGAGGATGGAGCGGAGACAACGCTAAAACCGGGGTTGAAATTTAAATTTTGTAAGTTACTTAAAGTGAATTTTACATACGATACTGATTGTTTTCAAATTACTTTACATTTTGCACTGTCTTTTGTATTTTGAACTGTGCATTCTTAAAGCAGGTGTATTGGTTAGGTATTGTAACAGTGTGTCTCAATCAAATGTAAAATTCACAAATGAGGCATCTGCGATCTCCTTAGGTGCTGGATAATGGGGATTCTACTGTATTTATCACAGGAAGTATTTAAAATCAAACCCTTGAAGAATTGTCAAGGGCTTCACCAACAACAAATGCTTGGAAAATGCCTCGACAGATGTCCTCTTCCAAAGATCACCATCTAAGAGCTTGAGTGACGAAGTGGAGATTCCAGATGAAAATCCTTTGGCTTGGCTTCGCGGACGAAGATTTATGGAGGGGGTAAAAAGTCCACGTCAGCTGCAGGCTCGTTTGTGGCTGACCAGTCCGATGCGGGACAGGCAGACACGATTGCAGCGGTTGCAAGGGAAAATTGGTTGGTTGGGGTTGGGTGTTGGGTTTTTCCTCCTTTGCCTTTTGTCAGTGAGGTGGGCTCTGCGGTCTTCTTCAAAGGAGGCTGCTGCCCGCCAAACTGTGAGGCGCCAAGATGCACGGTTTGAGGCGTTATCAGCCCACTGGCGGTGGTCAATGTGGCAGGCACCAAGAGATTTCTTTAGGCAGTCCTTGTACCTTTTCTTTGGTGCACCTCTGTCACGGTGGCCAGTGGAGAGCTCGCCATATAATACGATCTTGGGAAGGCGATGGTCCTCCATTCTGGAGACGTGACCCATCCAGCGCAGCTGGATCTTCAGCAGCGTGGACTCGATGCTGTCGACCTCTGCCATCTCGAGTACCTCGACGTTAGGGGTGTGAGCGCTCCAATGGATGTTGAGGATGGAGCGGAGACAACGCTGGTGGAAGCGTTCTAGGAGCCGTAGGTGGTGCCGGTAGAGGACCCATGATTCGGAGCCGAACAGGAGTGTGGGTATGATGAAAATGGACACAACAAGAAACACCCGACAGCTGTGGCAGGGCCTAAATGCCATACCTGTTAAAAAACCAAATCCGATTAAGTAGCAGACAACAAACTTCTCTCCCAGTGGAACACATCGCCTTCTCCACCCAATTTGATGACAGTAACAGTGAAGAACCACCCCTCCACACCCCCACGTCCCCGACGATCCCAATCTGTCCATATGTGAGGATGACGTGCTTGCTACCTTCAGAAGAATGAATCCAGGAAAGCAACTGGCCCGGATGGAGTACATGGCTCAGTATTAAAGATCTGTGCTGCCCATCGTTCCAAGATATTCACAGATATCTTCAATGTCTCACTCCAGCAGGGCATGGAGTAACCAGCCTTAATGATTATTGACCAGTAGCACTTACATCAACAGTGATGAAGTGTTTTGAAAGGCTGGTGATGAAGTGTATCAGTTCCTGTCTGAGCAGTGACATGGATCCATTCCAGTTCGCCCATCATAGAAACAAGCAGGTCTACGGTGGATCCCATCTCACTGGCTCTACACAAAGCCCTGGAACTCCTGGACAGCAAAGATGCATATCTTAAGATGCTCTTTATTGACTACAGTTCAACATTTAACACCATCATCCCCTTAAAACTGATCAGCAAACTCCAAGACTTGGGAGTTAACACCCCACTGTGTAATTGGATCATGGATTTCCTCACCTCCAGACCACAATTAGTGAAGATTGGTAAGAACTTCTCCTCCACAATCTGCATCAGGACTAGAGCACCCTAGGGCTGTGTTATTAGCTCCCTGCACGACTCACTTTACACCTGTGACTGTGTAGCTCGGTACAACAATAACACCATCTACAAATTTGCCGACGATACCACAGTAGTAGGTTGTATAAAAGAAGGGGATGAATCAGCATACAGGAGGGAGATTGAACACTTGGCTGAATGATATCCCAGCAACAACCTTGCACTCAATGTCACCAAAACTAAGGAACTGATTGTTGACCAGGAAAGGAAAGGCAGCTATATGCAATCCAGTGATCATTGGGGGATCAGAGTTGGAGAGGATAATCTTGGGAGTCATTATTTCAGAGGATCTTTCCTGGACCCAACACCCCAATGGCAACATGAAGAAAGCATGTTAGCGCCTCTTTTTCCTCAGGAGTTTGCAGAGGTTTGGTATGACACTAGAAATCCTGACAAATTTTTAGAGATGTGGTGGAAAGTGTGCTGACTGGCTGCATCACAGTCTGGTGTGGGAACACCGATACACCTGAGTGTAAAGCCCTCAAAAAGGTAGTGGACGCAGTCCAGAGCATCACAGGCTCCCACTACTGAGTACATCTACTGAGTACAACCCTTCCCACTACTGAGTACATCTACAGGGAACGCTACTGTCAGAAAGCAGCAGCAATCATCAAAGACCCACACCATCCAGCAATGCTCTGTTCTCGCTGCTGCCATCAGGCAAGAGATATAGGTGCCACAAGATTTGCACCCCCAGGCTCAGAAACAGCTACTACCCTGCCACCATCAGACTCCTGAACAACAAACTCAATCAGAGACTCATTTAAGGACTCTTAATTGTGCACTTTTGATTTTCTTTTGTTCTCTCAATTGCACAGTCAGTTTGTTTACATTTGTTATCTGTTTACAGTTCTTTTATTTATTTAGATATTTACGCTGTGTACAGTTTATTTTTTACACTACCAATTAGTGGTAATTCTGCCACACCCACAGAAAAAAGGATCTCAGGGTTGTAGGTGATGTCATATATGTCCTCTGACATGAAATCTGAGTGCAGAATGAAATGTCATCCAAAACTTCTTGTGAGAAACAAATAGAGATCATGGAAATTGCTTGCAGAGCCTTCAACGGGTGTTGTTCACTCCATGAGTTATTTCCATTTCTGCCCACCTGGTGCCTCCACTTCCTGTCCCAACCATCCATCATGATCATGGGCAACCCGGTCAGGAAATAGCCATTATCGTCAATATTTGAAGGAATTTTAAGCCAGGATAGATGAATATTATGTAGATGGGTAGAATTTCCACCTCAGCAGGATTTCAAAGCTGAACCGTGACGTCTTCTCGCAAAAATGCACTTTATGCGACGGTGTCCTTCACACATGATGCAGATTTCCATCTCTAACTTAGTGCACTGTCATTGGAAACCTGAATTCAAGATTGTGTAGCATACAGCAAAATTATTAAGATGGCAAATTGGAGGGATAAATTCACTGGAAAGAAGGAATAGATTAAAAGAGTAAGGCAGGAGAAAGCAAGAGTAAGAAAAGCACCAGTGTTTGCATTAAAATCTCCATGAAACATTCAAAACCTAAAGGAGGTAACCTTCTTTCTTCTTTCTTTGGCTTGGCTTCACGGACGAAGATTTATGGAGGGGGTAAAATGTCCACGTCAGCTGCAGGCTCATTTGTGGCTGACAAGTCCGATGCGGGACAGGCAGACACGGTTGCAGCGGTTGCAGGGGAAAATTGGTTGGTTGGGGTTGGGTGTTGAGTTTTCCTCCTTTGTCTTTTGTCAGTGAGGTGGGCTCTGCGGTCTTCTTCAAAGGAGGTTGCTGCCCGCCGAACTGTGAGGCGCCAAGATGCATGGTTTGAGGCGATATCAGCCCACTGGCGGTGGTCAATGTGGCAGGCACCAAGAGATTTCTTTAGGCAGTCCTTGTACCTCTTCTTTGGTGCACCTCTGTCACGGTGGCCAGTGGAGAGCTCGCCATATAACACGATCTTGGGAAGGCGATGGTCCTCCATTCTGGAGACGTGACCTACCCAGCGCAGTTGGATCTTCAGCAGCGGGAATTCTATGCTGTCGGCCTCTGCCATCTTGAGTACTTCGATGTTAGGGATGAAGGCGCTCCAATGAATCTTGAGGATGGAGTGGAGACAACGCTGGTGGAAGCGTTCTAGGAGCCGTAGGTGATGCCGGTAGAGGACCCATGATTCGGAGCCGAACGGGAGTGTGGGTATGACAACGGCTCTGTATACGCTTATCTTTGTGAGGTTTTTCAGTTGGTTGTTTTTCCAGACTCTTTTGTGTAGTCTTCCAAAAGCGCTATTTGCCTTGGCGAGTCTGTTGTCTATCTCGTTGTCGATCCTTGCATCTGATGAAATGGTGCAGCCGAGATAGTTAAACTGGTTGACCGTTTTGAGTTCTGTGTGCCCAATGGAGATGTGGGGGGGTTGGTAGTCATGTGGGGAGCTGGCTGATGGAGGACCTCAGTTTTCTTCAGGCTGACTTCCAGGCCAAACATTTTGGCAGTTTCCGCAAAACAGGACGTCAAGCGCTGAAGAGCTGGCTCTGAATGGGCAACTAAAGCGGCATCGTCTGCAAAGAGTAGTTCACGGACAAGTTGCTCTTGTGTCTTGGTGTGAGCTTGCAGGTGCCTCAGATTGAAGAGACTGCCATCCGTGCGGTACCGGATGTAAACAGCGTCTTCATTGTTGAGGTCTTTCATGGCTTGGTTCAGCATCATGCTGAAGAAGATTGAAAAGAGGGTTGATGCGAGAACGCAGCCTTGCTTCACGCCATTGTTAATGGAGAAGGGTTCAGAGAGCTCATTGCTGTATCTGACCCGACCTTGTTGGTTTTCGTGCAGTTGGATAACCATGTTGAGGAACTTTGGGGGGCATCCGATGTGCTCTAGTATTTGCCAAAGCCCTTTCCTGCTCACGGTGTCGAAGGCTTTGGTGAGCTCAACAAAGGTGATGTAGGGTCCTTTGTTTTGTTCTCTGCACTTTTCTTGGAGCTGTCTGAGGGCAAAGACCATGTCCGTAGTTCCTCTGTTTGCGCGAAAGCCGCACTGTGATTCTGGGAGAACATTCTCCGCGACACTAGGTATTATTCTATTTAGGAGAATCCTAGCAAAGATTTTGCCTGCAATGGAGAGCAGCGTGATTCCCCTGTAGTTTGAGCAGTCTGATTTCTCGCCTTTGTTTTTGTACAGGGTGATGATGATGGCACCACATAGGTCCTGAGGCAGTTTTCCTTGGTCCCAACAAAGCTTGAAAAACTCATGCAGTTTGACATGCAGAATTTTGCCACCAGCCTTCCAGACCTCTGGGGGGATTCCATCCATACCTGCTGCTTTGCCACTTTTCAGTTGTTCAATTGCCTTATATGTCTCTTCCCGGATGAGGACCTCATCCAGTCTAGCCTTAGGGGCTGTTGAGGGAGCTGGAGCAGGGCGGAATCTTGGACTGAGCGGTTGGCACTGAAAAGAGATTGGAAGTGTTCTGACCATCGGTTGAGGATGGAGATCTTGTCGCTGAGGAGGACTTTGCCGTCTGAGCTGCGCAGCGGGCTTTGGACTTGGGGTGAGGGGCCGTAACCTTCACTATTGTAATAACTTACTTCACTGCCTGAGTGAACACCATAACCAGAAGCATATTTCTTTATCCAGTGAGGAATAAACAATTATTATGATCATGAGAGGGTGTTTATACTTGAAATGACAAAATTTAATTATCTGGGGCAACTTTCTAGCATCAATAGGGAGCCAGACAAAGTAAAGAAAGTAAATAACATTTGAACTTGGCATTGAACGGTGGTGTGTTTTATTCTCACTTTAAATTGCTAGATTGTTTATGTCTAAGTAAAATGGAGTCATTTCAATGTCACTCGGACTTTTGACAGCAACTTCTGCCGCACCAACCTTGTTCTAAACTAAAATGTGTAATGCAAAATGCTTATCTATTCGATCTTATCTATGTGACAAACATTGTGACAAAGCTGATAGCAGACCAGCAAGCACAAGGCAGGAATTGACTGCCGTGCTGGCCGATCAGCTAGGAACAGCGCTGGCTTAAATGCCAAGTTTTCCAGACACTATTGAAAGATGCTGTATCTGATGTGAGCTTGGTAAAACATGACCTTTTCAACATTACTTGTTTTAGCAACAGAATTTTTCACAACTTCCCAATTTGTAAACTTCAAAGTCATTTTTTCTCAGAGAATATTCAGAATAATAAATCTTATTCAGTGCTATTTACCCATTGTAATATCTGGATTAAATTATGCTCATTATATATAAATCACTCCCAGCTTTTTACAGTTCCCAGTATAATTCTCTGCTCAACTGCCACCAAGCATTCTGCTTATTGCAGACTATAAAAATATTTAAGGTACTGCTGAGGGCTACAGTGGGTTAGATAAGCCATTCTCAACCTTTTTTTGGGCTATGGCCCCTTCAGGACTCTGCTCAAAGTTTATGGGCCCACGGTGAAGCAATCAAGTTAAAGTTAGTTTTTTTCCATACTTCTCTCCTACCGACTACATAAAATGCATTAAAAAAATTTTATGATTTCACTCCATGACTCCCCTTGAAATGTGAATATCAAGGTGAGATACATGTCCTGCACTTTGAAATGTTGAGAAGAAAATCTTTTCTGCAGTTAGAAGATATCAGATTTATTGTCAGAGTATATACGTGACATCATATACAACCCTGAGATTCTTTTTTTTCTGTGGGCGAGCCAGAATTACCACTTATTGGCAGTGTGAAAAAACTGATTCAATGTACACATGTGAACAAATAATGAATTGTAAACAAACTGACTGCAGTACAGAGATAGAAAAAAAATCAAGGAAGGTCAAAAGAAAGAGTCCTTAAATAAGTTCCTGATTGAGAAGTCTAATGGTGGAGGGTTGGTAACTGTTCCTGAACCTGGTGGTGTGAGACTTGTGGCACCTGTACCTCTTTCCTGATGGTAGAAGCAAGAGCAGAACATGTGCTAGGTAATGTGGATTCTTTATGATTGCTGCTGCTCTCTGATGGCGGCATTCCCTGACGTTCTCAATGGTGGGGAGAGTTTTCCCTGCACTGTCCGCTACTTTTGCTGAGGAAACAGAGGTGCTGACGTGCTTTCTTCATGATGCCATTAGTGCATTGGGTCCAGGAAAGATCCTCCAAGATAATGACTCACAAGAGTTTAAATTTGCTCACCTTCTCCACTTCTGATCCCCCAATGATCACTGGATCGTACTCCTCTCGTTTTCCCTTCCTGAAGTTATTCTAATGAGAAATAACTTTGGCCTAATTTATGGAACAAAGTTTGTCCTGGCACAAAACTGACAATCTGACTGAAAAATAATCAGTATGGGAAATGTAACATTGCACTGTTTTACAATAGGAAGACAAAATTCTAAGTTTTGGTTCAATTTTAAGATGGCGCCTTACAGTGGCAACTCTTTGCTTGCAGCTCTGACAGGAATTATCAAATATTCCCACTCAGAATTATTAAAATACAACCACAGATCCAGAAACCATTAATAAGGATGTCCTAAGATCCCTGGCAGACCTCGGAATTGGAATAATCAGCAATCTCTGTCGGAACACATGACCTTTAAGCAGCTGGTGCTCAGGCAAGTTCAGCAACGCGGGAGTTTTAAACAGCCAATAATCGGGCCATTTAAACTTCGTGGGAGTCACAAACAGCAGATGCTCAATATGTTTAAATATCGCAGGAGATTTAAAGGGACATCACAAAGACCATTTAAATGCAGCAGGAAATATCAGTAGCAGACCCACTGGCCATGTAAAGAAGACCCGACCACATGGATGCAGAAGGGGGGCTACTGGTTAAACTAAGATGCTAGTTCCTGAGGCTTCTGCTCCCTACCATCATCCTGGCCAATATACAATCCTTGGAGAAGAACTTGATGAACTCCATGCCAGACTTCAACATCAGAGAGACATCAGGGAGGGCTGCATGATGTGCTTTATGGAAACGTGGCTAAACGGGGGCATTCTGGACATGGCGCTACAGCCCAAGGGATATGCCCTCCATCACGATGAACAAACACCAATGACAAGAAAAACCAAGGAGGCGGCATTTATGTCATCATCAGTTCTTCGTGGTGCACAGATGTGATGGTTATGTCTCAGTCCTGGTCCCCTGACCTGGAACATTTGGCAATCAAGTGTCACCCACTCTACCAGCTGAGGGAGTTCACTGCCATCATCCTGGTCACAGTGTATATTCAGCCCCAGGTTAACGACAGGCTGGCACTGGAGCGACTGAGCACTGTGATGAGCAGCCATGAGAAAGCACATCCTGATGCCTTCCCGATCATTGTAGGGGACTTCAATCAGGGCAACCTGAAGAAATCTCTGACAAATTACCACCAACACGCCACATGTGAGGACAGAGAAACCAAAACACTCAACCACTGCTACACCACCATGAAGAATACCTATCGAGCCATACTTCAGCAAATCTGATCATCTGGCTGTACTTCTAATCCCAGCGTACAAGCAGAGACTGAGGATCACAGCACCAGTAGTGACAGCGGCGTAAGTTTGGACTAGGGAGGCGGAGGAGCATCTGCAGACCTGCTTTGAATCGGTGAACTGGAATATATTCAAAAACTGATCCATAGACTTGAATAATATGCAACAGGTGGGGCCGACTTCATCAAGACCTGTGTGGATGAATGTGTGCCCACGCACATGTACCGGGTGTTCCCCAACCGGAAGTCCTGGATGAATCAGAGGATTTGCATCCTGTTCAGGGCAAGGACAAAGGAGTTTAAGGCCAGGGGTCTAGGTCTCTACAAGAAGACCATGTACAACCTATGGAAGGCCATCTCTGAGACAAAGTGTTAATTCCGGAGGAAGCTAGAGACAGAAACAGATATACGCCAGCTATGCAGGGAGTGCAAGACATTACAGCCTACAAAGTGAAGGCGAACATCATAGATGGCTGTGTGCTTCATTACCCGATGAGCTGAACACTTTCTATGCCCACTTTGAGAAGAAGAACCAAACAGTGCCTTCTAGAATCCCTGCAAAGGCTGAGGATCCTGTGATATCTGTCTCTGAGGACGATGTTAGAACTTCATTCAAGAGGGGTTCAAGAGGGTGAACCTTCACAAGGCCCTAATGGTGTTCCTGGCAGGGTACTGAAAAATCTGCATCAACCAACTAGCCAGAGTGTTCATGGACATTTTCAACCTCTCATTGTGGCAGTCAGAGGTTCCCACCAGCTTCTAAAGGACATCAATCATCCTTGTACACAAGAAGAATAGTGTGGGCTGCCTCAACAGCTACCGCTCAGTAGCACTAACTTCTGTGATGAAATGCTTCAAAAGGCTGGTCATTGCCAGAATTAACACGTACCTATGCAAAGATGTGGACCCACTGCAATTCGCCTATCGTCACATCGCTCCACAGCAGATGCAATATCACTGGTTCTCCACCCAGCTCTGGATCACCTCGAAAACAGCAATTCATACATACAGTTGCTCTTCATTAACTACAGCTCAGCCTTCAATACCGTTATTCCCTCAGTGCTGATCAAGAAGCTATAAACGTCAACAAGACCAAAGACATTGATGGTGGACTTCAAGAGGAAGTCAGGGGAACATGACCCAGTCCTCATCAAGGGCTCAGTAGTGGAGAGGGTCAAGAACTTCAAATTCCTGGGTGTCAATATCTCCGGGGATCTGTCCTGGAGCCTCCATGTTGATGCAATCACAAAGAAGGCCTGCCAATGGCTATACTTTGTAAAGTGCTTGAGGAGATTCGGTACGTCACCGAAGTCTCTTAAAAAGTTCTACAAGTGCAGCGCATTCTAGCTGGTTGCTTCACTGTTTGATACAGAGGCTCCAAATCTCAGGACAAGAATAAGCTCCAGAGATATATTTGTTAACTCGGCCTGCGGCATCACAGGCACCAGACCCTCCATTGAGAACATCTACATGAGGTGGTGTCTGACAAAAGCATCCTCTATCTTCAAAGACCCCCACCACCCAGGCCACGCCCTCCTCGCTCTGCTACCATCTGGAAGGAGGTACAGGAGCCTAAAGACGAGGACTCAGTGGCACAGGGACAGCTTCTTCCCCACTGCCATCAGATTCCTGAATGATCAATGAATCAAAAACATTGCCTTACTTTTTGTGTTCCACTATTTTTATTCAATATATTATTGTTGTAAGATGGTTCAAAATATGAATGTTTGCACTGTGATGCTGCCACAAATCACCAAAATTCGTGACTTGTTCATGACAATAAACTCTGATTCTGAAGTTAACAGAGCTGCAAGAGTCTTGGTTAAGTCAGAATTTGGCAATGTTACCTTTTTAGCCTGTGATACATCTGTCGTGATAGTGTTTGGATATCGACAGTACAAAGGAAGCTTTGATCAACTCATGATGTATCTACAACAGGAGAGCTTGATGGGTCAGTTTAAACAGACCATTGCTTAGATTCTAATCTTAGTTTATTAACCTTGAGTTGGGAGTTTACGCAGCAGGGCTCTCTGAATCAAGACCTATGCACCAAATGTGGCTCACAACAACTCTTGAACAACTGCTAGGTTTAAATTTTCCATTATGTAGGGTAAAATTTCCGGTGATCTCCCGTCACAATGGTGCCTAGAGTTTGTGGAGAAAGTGCTAAGAAATGTTCACAGCAGTGGTTGGAGAAAGGACTGAGACAAAGCAGTTGAGGACTGGTGAAAGGTCTAAGATTCAGGAGGGATTGGTGCAATGGTCAGAAAGAGAGAGAGAGAGAGAGAGAGAGAGAGAGAGAGAGACCTAGTTAATGGAAATTGTAGGTTGGAGAGAGGATCAATGTTTGTTCAGTGGAGCTGGCAGAGTGGAAAGGTTGGAAAGAGGATCAAGGCCTTGTATAAGAAAGTATAGAGAAATGATTGAGGTCTGTGTTTGGGTGATGGAGAGGGCATCGTAGAGGAGAGGCACGAAGAAGCTGGGTCTATCAAACATCAACAGAAGGTTAGAGTACACTGAAGAAGAAAAATTAAGGAAGATGCCTGCCAAGAGGAAGATATATTTATGAACTTTCAACAATGGCTAGTACACATGGTCACTGTACAAGCCCAGAAGTCCCCTTGTGCCAACATATTAATCCAACAAAAGAACAGACAACAATTTTAATCTACAATCTTCTGCGTGACCCAGAAATGGGTCTGAACATGCCTTGGAACTGACACATGAAAGACGTAACGTGCTTCATTATCATTCTCATGGATCATTCACTTGTAGCAAATTCTTTAGCATCTACTATCTTGTATAGAACATAGAAAACTACAGCACAGTGCAGGTCCTTTGGCCCTCAATGTTGTACTGACACATATATTCCTTAAAAAGAAGTACTAAATCCACCCTACCCCATAACCCTCTATTTTTTTTTCATCCATGTGCCTGACTAAGTCTCTTCAATGCTCCTAATGTTTCAGCCTCCCTCCACCACCATTCCTGCATGAAAAACTTACCCCGACGTCTCTCCTAACATTCCCTCCCTTCACTTTGTACATATGTCCTCTGATCTGCAAAGAGAAAAGTTGCAGTTCTACTAAGCTTGCCTCATAACACTTGTTTCCCAATTCATGCAAAATCCTGGTAAATTTCCTCTGCACCCTCTCCATAGCTTCCACATCCTTCCTATAATGAGATGACCAGAAATGAACACAATACTCTATGGTCTTACCAGAGAGATTTGTGGAGTTGTGTCGTGATCTCTCTACTCAATCCCCCTATTAATGAAGACCTTCTTAACTATCCTATCAACTTCATTTCCTAGATGCCCATTGTCATGTTTAAAGCACAGCCTGGTTGGAGCTGGTTCTGGTTAGGGTTCCTTGACCTGGATTTTAATTCACTCTCCAGAGTATGCTACCTGACCTACTGAGAGCTTCCAATACTTTCTTTTCTTAGTCCTGTCATCCAATATCTTTTGTGAAACCCACTTCTACTTCCTTCACTATTCTGTGGGCAATGCACTCCCAGATGGCCATTATCCTCCATGGAAAACCTTTCCTTAATGATAGCATTGCTAGTTAGAGATAATTCTTTCAGTGCCACTTCTTGGAAACCAGCAGCATGTGGCTGTTGCAGTCAGCAATTGTTGCGTGGATTCCTGATGGTTCTTGCTGACGTTTGCTCTCTGCACCCTGGTAATGGTCTGCCCTCATTCATCAATGAGAGCTGGACCACTCCATCTCGCTGTCTTTGCCACAGCCGGTGGTACAAAAGAATAATATCTGCCAATATCAGGCCATATATCTTGGTGTGTGACAAATAGCTTTTTAATTGCTGAGAGAAGAAATCCATTAAGTTTTATACGTGGGTGTAATAACAATGTACTGGCTCGCACCAAATAAGGTGCATATTCCACATTTGCAGAGCCTATTTTTAGATTGGAGCTGATATCCAACAGGCAGTATTAATTTTCACAGGCTGCTTGAAGTATATATGAAAGGGTCTGTGGTAACAAATTATAAAGCACTCAGAATTAAAGGCCCATCAACCATCCCTCCCTAGTCTTCTCACCCCATCTCTACTACACATAAGCCCTTTTTACACAGAGATCCTGCAATACTGTCGTAAAGAAGACCCGTCTTAAACCAGCTTTGCTTGTTTGCACTGAACCAAACAACACCAGCATAATGCTGCCCCAGTGTGTCATTTTGCATAGCAAGCCAGCATTCCGGAAGCAAAAGTGGTGAGGCTTGTTGTGTCAAGTGTGACGTATTACATACACACACGCATCCTTTCCCGCCCTGGACCCAGCTTGCCAACTTTCCCTTTTTACATAGACATCAATTCAGCCTATGACTACCTCCACTGCTAGCTTAAAGGCGGGACTGAAATGACCCCCTCCCCCCCATTCCGTCTGTATTCATACTTCTTACGCAGAAGGCGTTATGCAATAAGGCACAATATTCCCACACTGAAGGGCTGTGTAAAAGGGACTAGAGGCACACAAGAGTAAATGGTGCAAATTGCTGCATAAAATGATGAACAAAGCTTCCTGACTTAATCTTCTTCTTGTGATTCTTTTCCATTAGTTATCTCTTTATTAATATTAATAAGCTGGCTTTATGAAATGCAGGAAATGATGGCGGGAATTGATCTATTTATATAAATGTGTTCCAATGCCAGCAAAATTAGTCATGTAGAAAATTACACATTTAGCCACAAAATGAGATGAAATCTGTAGAAGTAGTCACTTGCTGCAAATATATCCATATTGTGAATTGTCATTCCATTACTCCCAATTTGTTTAGCTCACCAGTCTTTTTTTGTGCTCTGTGCAATCTCATGTCCAGCTGATCTCTTCACCCTTTCCCTCAAGAAGATTCCACCTCCTATCAGGACTCACATCTCTCCCGGCTCAAATAGGTCACTAGAAGAATAGGTATTTGATTTGAAACATGTTCTGGAGCAGATGTTTCCTTTCCTTCCCTTTTTATTACTCTAACAGTATTAGCTCAGACTAGGCACAGTTTTATAGTGACCAAGCCTCAGCAGGTATTCTTCAAGCAGAGGTCAAATATCTGCACGCCTTTGAAGCAGAAAGCTGAAGTGATGAAAGAAGCAAATAAATGCTCAGTCCTGGATAAAATTGAGCTTGTCAAGTATTGAGATTGTACTCAGCAAGGTAAGTGGCAAGTGCTGAGACATACTCTGGATTTGAACTGTCCTGATGGAACAAAGGTTTTGAAGTGTTAGGAGGTGAGCCAGTGTTCCCAGGAAACTCAGACACACTGCTCCTCTTGCACGAGAGTGTCAGTATCAATGGCACCAGTCAGATTCTGGATCAGACAACCCTTAATATTATCTCGTTAGTCACCTTGCAAAGTCTTGTTGTCCATATAGCCTCATAGACTAGAAATAGGAAAATGTAATATTGATTTATCCTCGTTTATATAAAATTACTTAATTGCCAAAACAAATTAGTTAATTTCATTGAAATAAATAATAGCAAATGGTTTCTAAATCACATTAGGATATTTAAATGGGAATTCATCAGTTCATCCAACCAAGTTTCTCCTATTCTCACTTTTAAAATTCATAAATTCTTTGTTTCCTGTTTGAAGTACTGTAAAAGTTACTATCTGACAACTAACCAGGTAGTCTATTCCATAACTGATGAAACTTTTACAAAAGTAATTCTGTTTGAATTGGTCACTTGTCTGTCTTTCAAACTCCCACCATCTATGTTCCATATACATTTGAAAAAAATGCCATGGGTGTACTGTCCCACAGTAGGTTCTGCTCACCTTTCACCTTGACCTTCATTGATGTTTCCCCTCTCTCAATTTAGGAACTCAGGAGATTATTGAGAGGAAGTGGCGAAAGGTTAGGCTGATGAGAAAATCTTGGGCATGGCAGATTGATGGAAGGAGGGGAGTAATGTGGAGACAGGGTAATGGGAATTCAGATTGGTAGGAGGCCTGGTTTGAATCGTGGAGTTGGAGGGAAACAGATTGATGAATTCTGGGAAAGGTGGTAAGTGAGATCTGAGATAATTGGGGAGGGAGATCAATACCATAGCATGGGAATGAAATTGTTTGAAATACGAAATGCAAGCACAGAATTTACCTTGCTAAGCTATGAGTCCAGCTCTTGCTAAGTCAAGCACAGAATTTACCTTGCTAAGCTATGAGTCCAACTCTTGCTAAGTCAAGCACAGAATTTACCTTGCTAAGCTATGAGTCCAACTCTTGCTAAGTCAAGCACAGAATTTACCTTGCTAAGCTATGAGTCCAACTCTTGCTAGGTCAAGCACAGAATTTACCTTGCAAAGCTATGAGTCCAACTCTTGCTAAGTCAAGCACAGAATTTACCTTGCTAAGCTATGAGTCCAACTCTTGCTAAGTCAAGCACAGAATTTACCTTGCTAAGCTATGAGTCCAACTCTTGCTAGGTCAAGCACAGAATTTACCTTGCTAAGCTATGAGTCCAACTCTGTTCTAAAGGAGAAACACCAAAATTGCAGATACTGGAATCATGAGCAAACAACAAAAAGTTAGGTCAAGCGGCATCTATGGAGAGAAATGGTTTTGAGTTGGAAACCTTTTCGACAAGACGTCAATCCAAAAAGGTTCATGAGAATGTTACTTGGACCGCAGGCTTGAATTGTGAGAGTCTGTATAAACTGAAGCATAGGAGGCTGAGAAGGTAACCCTAACAGAGATTTATCAAACCATGAGGGGTTTAGATAAGGTAAATATTTATTGTTTTTATCCCAGTGAGGGGAAATTTAAAACTAAAAGGCGTGGATTAAAGGTGAGAGGGCAAAGATTAAAAAGAAGGGCATTCTTTTCACACAGAGGATGGAGAAAGTTGCATAAGCAGGGACAATTTAAGTTTAGACACACAGCACAGTATCAGGCCCTTTTGGTCCCCGAGAGCATGCTGTCAAAACAGGAGCGTCCAGAGGAAGCCTACGCAGACATGGGGAGAACGTACAAATTCCTTACAGACAGCACTAGATTAGAACCCAGGTCACTGATGTTGTATTAGCATTGCACTAACCTCTACACTAACTGTGCCACCTCAAATGTTTAAAAGACATTTAAACTGCCACATGGATAGGAAAGGTTTGGAGAGATACAGACCAAATCCAGGGAAGTGAGATTCGCTTAATCAGTATGTGCTGAAGGGCCTGTTACGAGCTCTAAATTCTATGTTTTGAGTATGTACATTTTCAATTGCTCTCACTGATATACACAACTTAATTTTTAAGGACATTTTGTTTATTGCACTTCTTTGAAGCTCCTTGAGATGCAATTTGTTGCTGTTAGGAGCATTCTGAGTGCTGCCTGCAATATCCTTTATCTAATTTACTGTATTTGCTGATTAGGATGTTATTTCCTTAGTTAATACTCCTGTGGAGCTTGATGCTCAAGATCAGCAGTTACGATTAAAAACTTGGGAGAGCTCCCAACTTTAATACATGGAGTACAATGTAGTAAATGTGAGGTCATTCCACTTTGGAAGAAAAAAATATTTTTTAAATGGTGAAAAATTGCAGAATGCTGTTGTGCAGAGGGACTTGGGAGTGTTTGTGCATAAAGCACAGAAGCCAGCTTGCAGGTGCAACAGGAAATTAAGAAAGTCAATGAAATGTTGGCTTTAATTGCACGAAGGATTGAATTTGAAATCGTTGAGGTTCTTGGAAGGCCATATCTGGATGTAGCTCTGATCTCCTTACTTGAAAAAGGATATACTGGCTTTGGAAGCGGTGCAAATGAGTTGACCTCAGAAAGTACCAGAAACATGGTGGAGATCCTTTCGGTCAGTGGGACACATTTTGTAGTATATGCAACAACTGGATGTGAAGAATTAATCAATGGTGACCAGTACCAGAACAGAAATTCATGACAGCATCACAGTGCAAACATTTCTAAAAACCACTTTAAAAAAATTTAATTAATCCACAGCAAGTCAAAGTTCACTGATAATTCAGGAATCTGATGGCAGCCAGGAAGAAGCTGTTCTTGTGTCGCTGAGTGCTTGTCTTCAAGCTTGTGTACATTTTTCTCGAGGGTACAGAGTTTAGAGGGAATGGCCTGGATGGTAGGGTTCTTGGGGGTAGAGGCTCCTTTCTTGAGAGAGAGAGAGAGAGACACCGCCTTGTGGAAATGTCCTCGATGGAATGAGACTGGTGTCTGTGATGTCGCAGGCTGAATTTACAACCCTCTAGAGTTTTTTTTTAATTGTCCTGAGCATTGGAACCTCCATGTTCACTATTCAAAGATAGAAGTCTGTGTCAACGAAAGAGGAACAAGGAGCACAAGAGCCTGAGGGGCTATAGATGAACACAGAGAACAGCAAAGACAAGAAGAGTAGGAAGAAGGCAGCTTAGCATCCATAGTCAGGTCAACCAACTAGGCAGAGGACGGATCCTTCCTCTAACTGAACAATTTGTTTTATAAGGAACCTGCAAAAATCATAGGCCTAAACACTGCAATTGTTAACACCAATTTCACCTGGGACAGCCAAGACTCTGCATCCGCCAGTAGTAAATGTATCCCTAATCCTACAATTTAACTGGCTTTCTCCAAACTTCCATATTTTCTGATGTGTATCACTTTACTCAAGATAAGCTGCACTCTGCAGTTCTGTTCCACAATTTTGCATTGCACTGATGATCAGTCATCAACGTTGTATCCACTGCAGCAGAGGGGAACCACTTATTAATGCACTGTATTCAGGTTGGCATTCCATGGGTTGGACCTTCCATATATTTCTTTGCAAATCATTGTTTCTGAGGAGGTGGTCTTGATTTATATTATAAGAACCACACAAGCAGAGGAAAGAATCACAGGGTGCAACAGGTGGCAGTTGTGAGTATGATTATTTCACAATCATGTCACTAGCTGTAGTGATGCGATGGTTTTAAGTGGAAAATATCATGCAATGTCTAGCTGCGATAAAGGTGAATTTGACCATTTACGACATTAGGACATTTTCTAGGTGAGATCTGCCTGGGTATGCAGCAGTGTCAGGAACTAGCATTCAAGTGCGACTCTTCTCGGCACCATCACGTTATTTGTCTTAAATGTAAGTGTAATTTTGAGATTTCTTTAGAACCAATTTACATCAAATGGTACAGAAGAATAGTGGGAAGGATGCAGCCCAAAATCCATAAAATGAGCCCAAAGTGTTCAGGAAGTAAAATCGTTGTGGTCCAGTGTAACCTTCCTTGTGAGAGCCTAACTTGTGAGGGCATGAAATTTCCTGCAATATTGCTTCATGATTTCCTACTGCTGGAGGAGATACGTGAAACCATATTATGGTTCTAATGGTGGCCCAGGTCAACCTCTTGCTTCATCCTTCTCCCACTCCCTTCTATCCTGCTATGCATCAGGACTCCTGCATCTCTTCTAGGCCTCTCCAGAAGATCTCTCACTCATTCTCCTTGGAATCTATATTGCCTTGGGCAAACCCCTTTAAGAGCTGATTCCCCTCTCAGATTAACACAGTCTCAGCCATTGAGCTGAATTGAGTGTGGTCCTGTCAGAATCTGCCCAGTTTAGTTTTGGCATTTCCTTTAGGGTGTAACTGTGGTGCACTGTTAGCCAGAATCAGACACACACAAGGTAAAGTCTGTACAACAGGCTTTAATCTACAAAGACTTCCACAGAGCCAGGCTGGCTGGAGCTGCAGTAACTCTGAGTGAGACTTTGGGAGGCCAGCGCAGGCTTATATCCCAGAGGGTGATTGACACCCGACCAGGTGGGGCTTGATCCATTCAGGCCAACTGATTGACAGCCAGCCAGGTGTTGTCCTGTCCCCTTACACTCCTGCAGGTACAGTGGTTTCCCCCTGCAGTAGACCACCACTGTACCATCACAGAAACATCCCCATGCACTGCTTTAAATGTCTTTTTGACCTGAGAGGTGCACAGTTCTTTAAAATTTAGAGATATAACACAGTTACAGGCCATTTCAGCCCACGCGTCTGAGCTGTCCAATTTACATTCAATTAACCTACGTCCCCAGTACGTTTTGAATGGTGGGGGGAAACCAGAGCCCCCTGGGAAAACCCACACAGAAACAGGGAGAATGTACAAAGTCCTTAAAGATCTCAGTCTGTAAGGGCGATGCACTAACTGCTATGCCAACTGTGTCACCCTAACTGTCTTCTGCCAGAACTCAGTGCAACAATGTTTTAATGAACCAAAATTAAGTGAAATCCAATTTATTTATCTTCTACCTCTTTTGCCTTCCCCTGGACTTCATACTGTGAACTTTCACACCTTTCTCAGTCTTCCTTCAGCAGTTATTGGTCTTTTAAAATTGTAAGCTTGATATTCACAAATGAGAACTTTATTCTTTATGTCCTTTATTTTCCTGTACTCTGTTACATGCTGTGCAGTCCTTGCCCTATCACCTTGATTTGAGAAAGAATTTTTTTTTTGCTTCCTTTTATTATTCTGCCTTTCTGGGCCATTTGCTTAAAACAAGCAGCCTAATGCCTGCTTCCATCTTTTCAGGCACAATGTTGGGCAACAACTCAGGTGTTAAAATAACTTGAACCACAAATTGATCCTATTGGGTTTAATGCTGCTTGTCCACCTGAAACATCTCCCACAAAATATTCCCCACTTGATTCTTTTTCACACTATCTTTTGAAATGTTTTTCTCCTTCCTCCTGTGGGAAGCTGTGAGTGAGAGAGGAGGTGTCTTTTCCTGCCTAAGCCTGTGTTGGTGAGATACCACTGCAGTCCAGCCTGGTAATTGCCTTGCTTGCTTAGTGTTGATGATATTTTGGAAAAGATAATGCACAGCAATGAAATCCAATTAGAATTTCCTCTTCCTCCTGTTCCCATTTTTAATGTTTTCTTCTAAGCCTTACTTTGCGTTACACATCACTGCCAGCTGAGGGCTGGAAAGTGATTTAATGTGGGGCTGTTGCCAGCGAGCTGTTAATTCAGGCAGTCTTTCTGAATAACACCAGGACCACTCCAATAAACTCAAAATGAGAGAATCATAAAAACATACAGCTCAGAAAGAGGGCATTTGGCCTGTCAAGCTGTGCTGAATCTTTAAAAGAGTCCTGGTATTTGCACGTAATTTCCCTCAGCCAGTGCATTTTAGGTTGTGTTCCCCTTACTCAAGGATCTGCCCAACTCCCTTTCAAAATTATTTATGGAATCTGCTCCATTTTCTTTTAGATTAGAGCATTAAAGACACTAATAACTCTTGTCAGATCCCCTCTAAATGATTTAACAAAGATTTTTTACGTCTCTGATCTCTGGTTATTGACACACGAGCAAGAAGGAATTTTTTTTCTGCATTAAAACTTCCCATTTTAGATCAGCAGCTGCAGATGTTCTTGTTCCACTTTGAAGTCTCTTTGAGAGATACCTACCTTGAAGAGGTTCTCCTTCTCCCTTCAAAGGGAATCTCCAGCATTGCTCCCTCTGCTGTTCTCAATCTTGCTCTCCTCCTTCTCCTTCCCGCCTTCCTTGTCTCGCCTCCACTCCCCTGTTCAGCATGGAAATAGGCCCTGAGGCCCAACTTGTCCATGCTGACCAAGCCAGACCAAGCATTGTGTTCACCCCATATCCCTCTAAACCTTTTCTGTCCATGCACCTATCTGCATGTCTTTGAACATGACAGTTGTCTCTGCTTCTATCTCTTCCTTTGGCAGCTCGTTCCATATACCTGCCTCCCTCTGTGTCATAAAGGATAACTCTTTATCTTATCCATGCCCCTCATGATTTTATAAGACAACATTAGGTCCACCCTTATCATCCTGTGCTCCAGGGAGAAAAATCCCAGCCTCTCCTTATAATTCATCCCCCCCCCCTACTCCCCACCCCATCCCACCCCATCTCAGCAACATTTTTATGAATGTTTCTGTACTTTTTCCACCTTAATTACGTCTTTCCTATCACTGGGTGACCAGAACAACATACAATACTCCATGTATAGTCTCACTTGCATTCCACACAGTTGCAACATCATGTTCCTGCTTCTATATTCAGTGCCCTAACTAATGAAGGCAAGCATATCAAATCACTCTGACTACCTGCCTTGCCACTTTCATGGAACTATGTACCTGTGCCACCCAGTCACTTTGTTCTACAGCATTCCCCAGAACCTCCCTCATTTACAATGTAAGCCCTGTTCTGGTTTAACTGACCAAACTGCAACCCCTTGGACTTGTCCGAGTTAAATTTCAACCGCCATTCTTTGCTCCTTTTCCAAGTTTATCTGATTCTGTTTTCACCTTAGCTAACCTTCTTAACCTTTATCCACAGACTTACTAAATTCATGCTAAACTTTTACCTCAGCACCATTTTCCTGCACTAACTCTAGATCTATTGATTACCTTAATATTTAAAAATGAATTGATTAACCATCAATAGTTCAGATATTGTGAAGAGTGAAAATGGAAATTCGTAATTTGAAGGACAAGGTCAAAAACAAGCATAGATCTAAAACAGCCTGGTAATTTTTTGTCACCTATTTTACACTCAGCGAAAATTAAGACTTTCTCTAAGTGTTGAGAAAACTTTTATACAAGATCTTTTTTTTCCCACAAATTGAGTTGAAGTAACCAAGATGAAGAAAGCCAGAGTGATCTGAGCCATGTGCTGAATCCTGAATAGCGCCAAACTCATTTGGCAAAAAAATTACAGACATGTTCAATATTGCAGAAGAGAAGGGAAGTTCACTGAAGAATCTTTCAGGATTTTAAACTATTCCATTCAGACCAAATTGTTTTATTAGTTTGAATTTGCATTCACCCAGTTCAAAGAATTCATGGGTCATATGTAGACACATAGCTGCTCAAGATGTTGGACAGGGATTAAGAAACCATCCCAGTTTGGTAACAGGTTGTTCAGATCAGAAGGTCACACCTTCTGATCCCAGAATGCATCCTTTCAAAAGAAAAGACTTGGATTAATTATTTGTATGTATTTTAAAGTTGAAATGGATTGACCGTTGTTCATGAAAACCAGTGTGGAAATAACATACTGATTTTCAAAGATATGTGATGAGGAGCCTGGACAACTTTAAAATGAATATTTTTACAAGTTGATTAACAATTATCCGTCGTGCACTGGAGCATCAGCTCAGTTCTTTGGTGTGTCTCTGTGGAGTTATAGTTGGCAAACTCAAGCTCACCTTCAAACTCAAGGTGAGAGTGCTACAAACTGCACCACTGCTACCATGTACATACTGAGGGCAAAATGCCATTATCACTTAGCACAGATCCATGATTCCTTGAATAATGTGTTCGTACAGAGTTAGTGTGTATGCATGTATGTGCTCGTCCGTCAGTATGTGCACACATCTGCATGCATGAGTGTGCATACAGGTTCACCCTTTGAAATTGTCTTAATGTCCTCCACAGCATGGACTCAGGATAGAGCCCATTGCCACACTAGAGTGTATTCCCAATTGAAATTATTGACATCAGAGATGGATTAAAAAAATGCATCCCAAAATATTAAATCTTTTACTTTCACTAGCTACTTGCCAGATTCTCCCTGAAGGCCTTTCTGTTCTGATTCTTACCATGTTTTTAGACCAATAAATGAATCCTTAGATGCTCATGCAGCAATTCCTTTGATTCTCTTGTTGACGCAAACAAATGAGATTAGAAGCCTGGGATCATCAGACTGATGCCCATTTTCAGCTTTTAATTACTGCTCACAAAAGATTATTTGCTCTTTTACATTTGTCTGGACTGAGATTAAAAGAAAATATGATAATTAAGAGATAGTGAACGATTGGCACTGCCTTCAGATGGATGATTTCTAATTTTGTCAATTGTACAGATGTGATTTGCAGACAGAAACACATTTGCTGCAATGTAGCAGCCAAGGTTGCTGGAATATAAATGGGCTTTTGCTGTGCTGTTGGCACTTCTGATTTCAAGCAGTGAGCAGCCAAAATCAGATTAAAGGATTCTTTGTTAACATAACATCACATTTAATTTTCAGCGCCATCACAAGTCATTTGGCCC
Organism: Narcine bancroftii; assembly: GCF_036971445.1. Lineage (NCBI taxonomy): Eukaryota > Metazoa > Chordata > Chondrichthyes > Torpediniformes > Narcinidae > Narcine > Narcine bancroftii. The sequence continues at coordinate 151,990,360 of NC_091470.1, read as the reverse complement.
ATCAATTCTTGCTGGTACTGAAGGTACACATGTATGTCCTCTCACCCTTCCTCGTTTCAACCTGTCAGAGTCTTCAAATGAAAATTACTTGGGAACAGGCCACTTTCTCCAAAAAAAATGTAAATTAATCCTCTCCCCACATGCACTGATCCTCTGTCCTTATTGTCATCTGATTCCAGTCAAGTTTGCAAGGAGAGGTGGAAGAGATGACATTTAAAACATTGCAATGAGCTCCATCAATCTTGGGTTAGAAATTTAAAAAAAAACCATATTTCTATACTCCTCTTACGGCCATGGGACAGTCAATAAAATACTTTAGAAGTGCAGTCTGTTGGAATGGAGGCCATGCCAATTTACACACTCGTCAATAAATTGGAATTTTTGTCTCTTGAGACAAACTTTGTCTGTACTGTGCAACTCAATGACTGAATTTGAAGTGACCTTGATTCTGCAATAGAATGGATAAGAGTTGAACAGTTTGTCCTCTGGATGTTAGAGATTTGGTGAAGCATTGTGGCAAGAAAGATCGAGGAAGCTTCAGGGTGGTGATGATTTTTTTCATCGTCACTAAGGATCTCCTCTTCCCAGAAGTGGGAATGATAATGTGAATTTGTGACACAATGATAAATGGTGGTGATGGCGGAGCTGCCGAACAGCATTGCTGCTGCAGGTGCAGTCAAAGAGCTCCCCCCGCAGGGTCCAACTATCCAGTACGAATACCGCCTGCTCCATACAGGCTTTAAACTGCCTGTTAATGGAGCCCATGATGGTTTTATTAAAAAATTCTGTGAACACGGGGTCTGAGCCCATGACCGGCAGCAGCCACAAGGGGAAGCAGAGGACTGGCACAGGGCACCAGAAAACAGGGCGAATACCCCATGTTTGAGAAGGAGAAGCAGAGGAGGTGACCTACTGGATGGTGACCACGGCGGCAGACCTTTGAGGGGTTCTGTGGCGAGTCGCCAACAGATGGCGAGCACTCGGTGTAGGCTGCTGGCGATTGGAGTCAAGGGATTCACACTAGGCTGCAGACTGCTGGATACTGTCTGAACGGGTGCCAGGTATCAGAACCAGGATGCGAGGGGGTGCCAAGGGCACTCTAGGTTTCCTAATCGCATCAGAGTTTCGGAACTGGAGCTTGGGCTACTAATGGTTTGGATTGGAATCTGTGCATCTGCAGGGTCTGCAGCAGCACTGGAGACAAATCTATGGGCACACAGTGACTCTAAGGGAACTCTCTTTTGCATCTCTCTCTGTCTGTAAGAGGCACTTCAGGCAATTCCTGCCAATGGCAAATCTGTCTGTCTTACCCCAGATGAAAACAAATTTCATGTCATATTGCATTGTTTTTATTACATGATAATAAAGGAATCTTGAATCTTTTGTCAACCAACTTTAGAATTTCAGTAGGAATACCATCTGCTCCCTGAGCTTTATTGTTTTTCAGTTGGCTGAAGGTCTTTCATGTTCATTTTGGTCAAGCATGTCATTGAACTTGGAGCAGATAATTTGCTGAGGGATGGTCTGCAGGATGGTAATGTCAAGGATAGAATTATGTTGAGGAGTTGCTTAATGTGTTACACTCAGTGGGTGCTGACCTCTCAGGGGCTGAGTGTCTATCAGCACCTGGTGAATGTAACACTTTAAATAACTCCTCTACCCATTCCCCCATCTATTTCCCTTTAAATTAGCAGCAATATACAGGTGCCAGTTAATAAAATTACCATGTAGACATCCTTACAGTTTCAAACAACAGTTGTTAGCACACAAATTGGAATATTTGCTGCAGTCTTGTGCTTTACTCTTTGAAAAAATACAGTTTACTTCTCCAACTCAAAGGAATAGCCATGGGTACCCACAGGGGTCCCAGCTATGTCTGCCTTTTTGTTGGCTTTGTGGAGCAATACATACAGCAAGGCCCCTCAACTCTTCCTCTGGTTGACGACTATATTGGTGCTGCCTCTTGCATTCATGATGAGCTCGTCAACTTTATTGACTTTTCTGCTAACTTTCACCTCATCCTCAAATTCACTTGGTCCACATCCGGCAACATTCTCCCCTTTCTTGATTTCTCTGTCTCCATCTCAGGAGACAAGCTTTTCACAGACATTTTTTACAAACCCATCTTCCACAACTACATTGACTACACCTCTTCATGCCAGTCCTCTGAAGGAATTCTATTGCTTTCTCTCAATTCCTCTGTCTCTGTCGTATCTGCTCCCAAGATGAGGTCTTCCAGTCCAGATCATCCAATGTGTCCTCCTTCTTCTAAAAACATGGCTTTGCCTCTACCACCATCAACTCAGCCCTTGCGCGCATCTCCTTCATTTCCTGCTCGTCTGCCCTGCCTCCCTCTGCCCCTAGAGGCAACAAGAACATGATTCCTCACCCCTCCAGATTCCACATCCAATACATTATCCTACAACATGATCTCACCACTAAAAATATCTTTCCCTCTCTGCCTTCTGTAGTACTGCTCCCTTCATGACTCCGTCCTCCCTTCGTGATCCCTTCCCACTAATCACCTCCTTGGCACCTTCCCTAGGGCCACAATAAGTACAACATTTGCATCTACACCTCCTCTCACCACCCTTTGGGGGCACAAGCAGTCCTTTCAAGTGATGCAACACTTCACTTCTGAATCTGCAGGAGTCATCTACTGCATGTGGTGCTCCTGTGGTGTCCTCCTCTACATCAGAGAGACTGGACATAGACTGGGAAATCACTTCACTAAGCTGCTTCGCTCTGACTGCATCAGTGGCAGGGATTTCCTAGTGGCCTACCATTTCAGTTCTACGCCCCACTCCCACGGTGCCATATTTGACCATGGCCTCATACACTGCCAAACCAAGCCCACCCATTAATGGGAGGGGAAACACCTAATATTCCATCTGGGCACTCTCCAACTGGATAGCATTAGCATCAACTTTGGTTTCCGCTAACCCACCCACAAGAGCACCTGATGCCAGACCATGGACCCTCATCTCAGCCACCTGCCCATCTGAGAACCTGATGCCCCAAACATAGACTAACTACCCAGTCCCGGCCGCCCGCCCATCCAAGCTCTTGATGCCTCGAACAACACAGGAAATTACCGTGGTCAAAAGTAGTATGCGTATAATAGTTGACCCCCTAAATTTTACCCTAAAATTTGGTCCATAAAATTCGACTACTATACACATATATATGGTACCTGCTGGCAAGTGTGTGAACTCAGGGTGGAGGATTCAGCTGTGATGCTCCACTCATGACTGAATTTCTTGCTTATTGTCCAGGTTATCTTATATGAATTTGCAGTACCTCTTTGAATCAGAGGGAAGGTGCAGGACCTTGGCCCAGACAAGGAGTTACAATCCACAGAAGAACGGGATAGTGTTCAGAATATTGGTTTGAGTAGAGTAGAAACAGAATTCTGTGTGTTTGTGCCTCCCAAGGTCTGTGTGTTAGTGCTTCCATTGGGAGGTTTCATTCTTCCCTTTGAAAGCACCATCGCCTTCCCAAGATCGTGTTATATGGCGAGCTCTCCACTGGCCACCGTGACAGAGGTGCACCAAAGAAAAGGTACAAGGACTGCCTAAAGAAATCTCTTGGTGCCTGCCACATTGACCACCGCCAGTGGGCTGATAACGCCTCAAACCGTGCATCTTGGCGCCTCACAGTTTGGTGGGCAGCAACCTCCTTTGAAGAAGACCGCAGAGCCCACCTCACTGACAAAAGGCAAAGGAGGAAAAACCCAACACCCAACCCCAACCAACCAATTTTCCCTTGCAACCGCTGCAATCGTGTCTGCCTGTCCCGCATCGGACTTGTCAGCCACAAACGAGCCTGCAGCTGACGTGGACTTTTTACCCCCTCCATAAATCTTCGTCCGCGAAGCCAAGCCAAAGAAGGAGCTCCATAAACAAACCAGAATGCACAGGCAGTGATTTTTTTTAATCCATTCGTAGGCTGTGGAAGTTGCTAATAATTCTGTAGCTAGTTGTGCCAAGCTGCCTTGAGAAGGTGGTGGTAGTCACTCCAGTTGTTTTTTTTTCTCTCTAAATAAGGACATTTAGGTGGTAGTTAGCAGTCAGCCATGCTGGTGTGGGATGGGAGTACAATTGCCAAAGTGGCATTCCAATGATAAGTGATAGGTTGTGGGTTGGACTTGTAGGCTGAAATTGCTTTGGAGGCTTGTTGTGGGTGACGCTTGTGGGCAGGATGACATTGAGCACTGAAGCTTGAGACCAAACTTGTTCCAATAATTGTGGAGATTGTATGAGATGATAATAATTGAAAGGTTTGATCAAATATAATATAGATCTGTTAGTGACATGTTTCTGAAACATGATGATATTTTGAAAGAATACCAGTCTTTATAGTGTGTTGAAAATATTAACAAATAAACAAAATTCCAAAATACATAAAAAGTAAGTGTTTTTTAAGAAGCTAGCAAGGCAGAGGGAAAATATTTTCCACTCCCCTGAGGAAGTCAGAATATTTCCTCTCTATTACCCTGGGAATCCCAAGTTTGTGTACACATATCTGTCTCTCTTCCAAGAGGAGAATCTGAAAGTAAGACCAGGGTGTTGATGGTAATTCAATGAAAATTACACACAGAGAGAACAGGAGGTCAGGATTGAGCCTGGATCGAGAAAGCTGTGGGGCAGTAACATTACCAGCTGTGCACTGTACTGCCCAAAGTTTCCAAAGCAAACAATGAAATTTCCCATCATTCTCTCTGGAGCTTAACCTTGACTTAGCATTCTTATTGTTTGGTCTTTCGATGAAAACACTTGCCCACTGTTTGTCCTTGAAAGTATCACCATGGTTTGATCCCACTATTCACCCACATATATCCATTGGATAATGCAGCTGTGTTCCCTTTTTTTTGTTCTTAATGTACTATGGCATTGACTGCATGTCAAAAATATTTAATTAAATGTAAAAAACTATGAGTCATCCTGATGCTGTGAAAGGCACAATAAAAGTGAGGTTTTTTTTTTGCATTTGTTCTTTGCACCCTATCATGGAACGATTTAAATCCATAATCTTAGAGTTGCCTGTACAGCTCCAGGCACATTGTTCCATAAAAAGTGCAAACTCGCATGTGTTTGTGATTGTCTCTTGAAGATGCAGATCTCTGTGTATGTGTGCTTGTGTTTGTGGAAGCATGTCTTTCTTTATGCATCTATAATCTGCTTATATTGTTTTAATAGGTGCATGCCTGTCCGTATTTCTTAGTGTGAAATTTTGTAGTGTTTATTTTGTCCTCAATCTTACTGTCATTAACATAACAGTTGTTAAGTTCAGATGCATTAAAGTGATTTCTTCTTCCTCCTCATCCTATAGCAGATACCTTTCTGATAAATTTATGATGAGAGTCTGTTATATTTTATTAAACAGCCCTGGAGCTAACAGGAGAAGCGTGATCCTTGAGCACTGAGTAATGATGGTTGTAAAACAGAATCTGCATGTGGTAAATCTTGCGATCTTCCTTGGCATAATCATGCTCTTCAAGACACTTCTGCAAGCAACAAGTGGGAGAGAATTCAATAGGGGCATTAAACCCTGCAACATATACTTGTCAAGAAAAAAATATATAGCCTGTTTTTCCAGAGATATTTCCTGAATATTTTTCTTGGCTTCCCTCCATTAAGTCACCTTGAGTTATCATTCTTAATATGTGGACCTTGGATAATAAGCCTTACCAAACTAATTGAGCACAACGGGAGGACATCAGAGCAAAGGATGGTGCGGATTTTAGTTACCTAGCCAAGTGGCAGAAAATCTTTCAGGAACTAATAGAAACATAAGGAACATGTTGAGGAATGGGCTCATTGGCTCCTTGTGTCTGCCCCTGGCTTGCAGTGAGATCGAGGTTTTTCCAAACAGGGCTTTTCAACACCTACATTCTCTCCATCTCCGAAAACAAATTATCTTCTGACTTTTTTAAACAAATCCACTGACTCCTACAGTTACGTGGACTCAGATTTTCAGATTTATTATCAGATTGCATACATGACATCACATACAACCCTGAGATTCCTTTTTCCTGGGGTGTGGCAGAATTACCAATTATTGGTAGTTCAAAAAAATAAACAGTAAACAAGCAAAGAACTGTAAACAGATGGCAAGCTGACCGACTATTCCTCTTCTTTCCCTTTCCCTTTCTCCCCGTTCTTCCTCTTCTGACCCAGTTTAAGGCTTTTCACTCAAAGACATCCTAAATGTCTTCTTTCTTCAAGCATCATGGAACCTCCCTACAGTCTACATGTAAATGCAATATACAGAGAAGAACAAAAATAAAGCAATTTGAAACAAACAAATTGAAACAGAAGTTCAGTCATATTTGTAGGGAAAAATGCATGATTGGAGAGATAAATGTAGAATTCCAAAAACTTCAATGCTATGACAGATGACCTTCTGTCCTTGGCCATACAGTCATCATTGGAGCACTGTAGGAGACCAAAGAAGACAGGAGGAGGTTGGAGTGGGAGTTGGTTGGAGCATTAAAGTGACAGGGGACTGGAAGTTTAGGGTTACCCTTGCAGAATGCATGAAGGTGTTCACAAAAGCAATCACCCCACCACCCCCCCCCCCCCCCATCTGCACCTGGTTTCTTTAACGCAGAATAGGCCACATCATTGTGTTGAGAAGATTATCAGGTGCAGTGGGTTCACAGAGAGACGAGATTGGACACAGTTGTTACAATCACATGTAGCTTTAATGAACATGCGGAAAACCAACGGGGGAGAACATTAAATGGTACTCGTTTACTGTTTCAGTTAACCAATGATATCGACATTCACCTCAGACCGAGATTGAACTCTGACAATAGTGAACCTCTACTCGACGCCTCATACACTTGAGTACACACACTACAAACAGGGACTCTTACGCACACCCAGTTTCCTGTACCAATGGAGGTATGACTCTCTGTAAGTATTGATCAATTGCAATACTATGGCTCAGCTTCCGTGAAGTGCACATCTTACCAGCAACTCTTCCTGCAATGTCCACTGTAGCAGCATAGCTTGAAGCGATATCCGTGCCTTGGACCATGAGGAAGAGAGAGAGAATGCTGTGTGTTGATGTTATATACAGTGCTAATCTGTGCTTCTAGCCAAAAATAACCCTAGGTGATTTAAATTATCCATCGGCAAGGTGTACACTAATGGATATCCGGGGTTCAACCTTGATTGACAGGTGATGTGACTTTCAAATAAATTTCAGACAGGGAGGACACAGAATACAGAAATTCCAGGCAGGCAAGGAGGCCACGTTTGCTCCACACATAACAATCATAAGCACTGAATGAACTGGAAGAAATGCATCTAAATTCTACTTCACCTCAAAGGACCATTTGGGTCTCTGGATTGTAGCTGTTTATCTCCCAAGTTGGTATTGGAAAGTGTGGTGAGAAAATTAATGGTTGGTGGAGATGGAAAAGTGAATGATCAGAGATTGCGGTCGATTTAGAATGATGAAAGTGGAGAGGCACAGTAGTTGTGTCTTGTGGTGGAATCCTATTGGTGGTGTTAGATGGGTACTTTATCGCAGATTTTACACTCTTCCTGTCATATTTATTTTCCTACTTTTCAGTTCTGATCAAGAGTCATTGACACGAAACACTGACCATTTTTCTCTCCCCACTGATGTTGCTTGAACTGATAGGTATTTCCACCACTCCTGATTTTGTTCAGTAGGTCAGGAGAAACTGTTTCCAGTGGTAGGATGAGTAATTAGAGGTATTTACATGTAGAAAATGGCAAAAGAACCAAGGAATAAGGAAGAGGAGGAAAATTGTTTTTTACACTGCAAGTTGAATACCACAGCCCAATGGATGTAAAAGTAAATTCAGTGGTAATTTTCGTAAGAAAATTGGATATGTCCTTGACAAATAAAAAAAATACAGGACAGTGTATAAGGACTAGGACTGATGGGATATGTTGCTTGCATGAGAAACTGAATGGCTTTCTTATTTGTAAGATTCAACGAATTACATTTGTCATCTCCTGCTTTACTACATGTGTTTACTCATGTCAGAAGTTTTCAGGAGGGAGTTGAGAACTATCTTTGCATATTTATCAGCTCCGTCATACTGTGCTGCCTTTTGCTTTCCCACATCGTGTTCCCTCAATCTCTAGATAGAATTTAGCTCTCCCCTGGTAGTCATTACGAAAGACCTGGTTGACTGAACCTGGCAGCCATTTTACTTGTTCCAGTGATGGAAGCTTTAATGCACAGTGCAGTTGCACTTACAATCAAAATGGAAATGGCCCTGAATCCATTTCGGAGAAGTTGCCTACTGGGCATCCAGAAAACACATTACATTGCTCAGCGTCCTTTTGCAATGTCATAGGCTCAGAAACAATACAATCTTTCCCCCAACTTGCGTACACACTTTCTTTTTTAATACCTTTCGCAGTAGGTGCTTAAACACAAATAGTAAGAGATATTATTGTTTGGTGAGAAAAGTAGGAAAACTACATGTTATTTGAAAAATAGGGATCTAAGTGGTGTAGAAAAACAATGGGATATCAGAGAACAACTGCACAAATCACTAAAGGTACCAGCACAAGTTAATAACCCTATAAAAACAAACCAACTACCAGGGTTTATATACTGTAGAAAGATATAAAGTTGAAAAGGAATTTTCACTGAATTTCTACCAAAGCTTGCTTGAATCATACGGGTAATATTGTGTGTAACTCTGATTATAATTGAGGATTAAATGGTTTAGTGACTAAGTTTGCAGGTGGGACAGATAAGTGAGGAGGAAATGGAAAAGCTGCGGAGAGACTTGGATAGATTCAGGAGAATGGGCAGAGAAGTGGCAAAATGAAATATAATGTTGGAAAGTAAAAGTTAAAAATGGTTGAAATGAAATGGTGCTGAATTTCTGGGGGCTGCAGAACCAACCCCCTGCAAAGTGATCGTTCTGTTGATATCATGTATGTCTTCTTTGGCTTGGCTTCGCGGACGAAGATTTATGGAGGGGGTAAAAAAGTCCACGTCAGCTGCAGGCTCGTTTGTGGCTGACCAGTCCGATGCGGGACAGGCAGACACGATTGCAGCGGTTGCAAGGGAAAATTGGTTGGTTGGGGTTGGGTGTTGGGTTTTTCCTCCTTTGCCTTTTGTCAGTGAGGTGGGCTCTGCGGTCTTCTTCAAAGGAGGCTGCTGCCTGCCAAACTGTGAGGCGCCAAGATGCACGGTTTGAGGCGTTATCAGCCCACTGGCGGTGGTCAATGTGGCAGGCACCAAGAGATTTCTTTAGGCAGTCCTTGTACCTTTTCTTTGGTGCACCTCTGTCACGGTGGCCAGTGGAGAGCTCGCCATATAATACGATCTTGGGAAGGCGATGGTCCTCCATTCTGGAGACGTGACCCATCCAGCGCAGCTGGATCTTCAGCAGCGTGGACTCGATGCTGTCGACCTCTGCCATCTCGAGTACCTCGACGTTAGGGGTGTGAGCGCTCCAATGGATGTTGAGGATGGAGCGGAGACAACGCTGGTGGAAGCGTTCTAGGAGCCGTAGGTGGTGCCGGTAGAGGACCCATGAATCTGAAATCTGAAAAAAGTGTGAGGTGCGATCAAATAGGGATCTTTATGAAAGGTTTTGATGCAGCAGAATACTTACATTTCTGGGAAAGAAAAATGTTGACCGTCGATGGAAGTTGGCCAGCAAGAAACCAAATTGGTAATTTAGGAGAAACTTGTTAAATGGAGAACAGTGAGGAACTTTGGTACCGTGGATCTGAAGACACTTATTTAGTCCGTTAGCCTATTCTGCCATCCAACATGATCATCATTGATTTCTGGTTCATCTGGGAATGTGGAATTCTTCACTTCAGTGAGTATTGGAGATGCATACCATCGATGTATTATGGAAAGCAAAAGCGAATAAAAAGTCTTGCTAATAGAGGTAGATTCAGGTGAACAGGAGGATGTTTGAGTGGATCATAAACACCTACGTGGACTGGTTAGGCTGAATGATCACCTCTCATTGTGATTCAGTGAAGGCTATATTGATACTTTCAAGTCAAGATGTTTCTGCCGTGTTGAAATTTGTACCATATATTTCAGCTACTTCATTAATTAAATGATTTTATTACCTTCTTTGATGGAATTACAGTCTCACCTAGAAAGTATTTGCTTTTACAGAGCTTCAGCAAGACTTGAAGCATTTTCCAGCCAATGAAATGCTTTTGAAGTACAATCAGTGTTTTAATGTAGGAAACCATTTGGACACTGCATATAGAGAAGCTCTTAAGTATCATTTATGTTTGCCATGATAAAGGCCCTTGAACGTTTTTTTTCCCAAGTCAGCAGACCTTTGGCATTTTTTCTGTCTGCCTGAGGGAGCAGATGGGGACTCATTTTATTTGTTCATCCAAAACTTTTGGCTGCAATTCCATCACAGTGTTGACAGAGTCCGTAAAAGGTGCTAACTTTTGCAGGAAACATTTAACGAAGATCCCATCTTCCCTATTAAGTTGATATAAAGATCTCATAACATGATTTTGGAAAAGAAAGTGGGAGTTATTCACATGTCCTGACCAACATCACTTGACCCACGTCACCTCCAAAGCACGTCATAGGAGCTTGTTGCATGCAAATTGACTGAAGTATTTCCCACACTGCAATATTTCATCAGGTACTTAATTGGCTGTAAGCTGCTTTGGGAATGTCCTGAGGTCATGAAAGATGCTACACTAATGCAGTTCTTTTTTGTGTTTATTTTTAATGCTTCCCTTTAGGGATCTGTTGTGGGAGGGGGGAGGGGATGGGTTTGTTTTACAGTTTTATTATTAGACTACTTATTTTGTAAAAGTCTGTTTATTTTTATTGAAAAAATACTAAATAAAGTTTTAAAAAAACTAATGCAGTTCTTTCATCGCATGGATCATTTAAAAAAACAGGCACCTTGAAGTTTATCACCAATTGTTAGCACTAAACATGCTGTATAGCAATGATAACATGTACAGTGCCTCCAATTTTAATTCCATGTAGCACACTTAACATTACCAACAGGGGATGAATTTCCAGCTAAATGACTTGGAATGGAGTAGGAGCTCCCCTGACATGGAGCTGGTGATAATGGGTAGAGCTAAAGAGCTGAGTATTTCTTCCGAATAGCATGTTTTCTAACGACAGTGTCTCAGGTGTGCCATGGCACAGCTGTGATGCTCAGTGTGTTCTGCATTAACAAAAATGTCAAGTGCATGTATTATTTTTAAGTCAGCACAAAATAATTACAGTAGATACTTGTGTAATTGTTGATACTGTGTAATAGTTGACCCTCCCTCTTTTTTGGTCTAAAATTTGGGTGTTGTTTCTGTGACCCATGTAAAAGTCAGCACCCCCCTACTTTTGACCTGAGCTCCCAACACTCTGACCATGGATCCTTGCCCGGCTCCCACCCATCAAAACTCTCGACTGTGGATCCTTGCCCCGATGCCTGCCCATCCGGTCCCAACCATGGATCCTCGCCCCAGCGCCCACCCATCTGAGCTACCGATGCCACACTATGAATTACTACCCGGTCCCAGCCATCCGAGCTCCCAACCCCTTGAACAAATCATGAGGTCAAATGTTTGACCCATGTAAAAGTCATCCTCCTCCCTTTTTTTGGCCTGAAAAGTTGTCCAAATAATTCAACAATTACATATAGGTATTTACAAGATATGAGTAACAAAATGGGCTTTTGATAATAGTACAGTGCACAATGTAGGTGATTCAATTAACCTTGTATTTTAAATTCATTTATTTTTAACCCAAAACTCTGTCCCCCTTGTTTTTTGTTTGGTTATCTGCCCTTACTTCATTTGCGTTTGTACCAGAATATTTCTGCCCCTTTTCTTTGTATCTATTGCTTCTTTCTGGTCTTATTCTCCTGTTTTTTGACTTGTAGATGTTTTCATTCAGTTTCTGTCTACAATTTCTCCGTTCCCCCACCGCCCCTATATTTCCTTGCAATGCTTCTCATACTTTTCTGATTCTCCAGCTCTGTTTTTTGTTCATAATCATAACCTCCTTTCTTTCATTTGTATTTGCGCCTCCCTCAATTCTCTCTCTCTTATTTCCTGTTACTCGTTCCTTCCTTCCCTCCTTCCCTCCCTCCCTCCCTGTCTCACAAGTTGTATCGGCCAGATTCCAAATGTCTGGAGCATAGAGCACAGAGGGATGATCCAATTTATATGGTTGATGGATTGGTTAGGGTGGGTAGAGTGAAACTCTTTCCCCTGATGGGGAATCATAATCTTAGAATCAGAGCCGGGCCAAGTGTCAGGAAGTGTTTCTTCACATAAAAGATCAAGAAATTCACTTTCTCAGAAAGCTGTTGAGGCTGAAAGGCAACTGAAAATTTCAAAGCTAATAGTGTTAGAGTTTTATTGGCCGAAAGGATTGCGAGCGTTATACAATTAGGCAGGTAAATGGAGTTAAAATAAAGGTCAGGCATGATAGAACCAAATTATGGGAAGAGGGGCTGAAGTGACTCCAGGTTTTCTGATAATATGCAGCATTTTCAGATGATGAATCTGTAAATATATTCATGAGTGACACTAACTGCCACATTAGGAGCCACATTTCAGCTGTAAGATCAGGTAACTCTCAGAAAAAGGCATCGTACTTTTAGCATTCATGGATATGACTTCGTGGTCGAGCAAAAGTCACAGACACAGCAGCAGGTGAGAGCAAAGCTGTTTAACTCTGAGGCAACTGCACTGAGGAACACCTCTGGTTCTTAGCTCCTCGACCCATTGTTTAAAGACTTGAAGAGTTTAATATTGAGCTACCAGGTTAGGCATCACCTCTAACAGGTGCAATGCACAAATACACCAGATAAACTCAGCAGGTCATGCAGCATCCAAAGAAAATAAAGAGTAACAGCATTTCAGGCCTGAGTCCTTTGTCAAGGTACCTGTGTGACCTGCTGAGTTTCTCCAGCACACATGTATTGCACTCGACCCCAGTGTCTGCAGTTTTTCTTGTTTAAAAACGAGGTGTACATGTTATATGAAATGGAAGACTAACTTCTATTGGGCCTTACACAAAGTGATATCCTAAAACAGTGTAAATCCAGTGAAGTATTTCTGAAGTGGAGTTCACTGATAAAATATAAGAAGAAGGATTGCTAACTTACCAGCCTTGTACTAAACACTCTAGGAATTAAACTTCAATAACCCTGACCATGCTGCAAGCAAAATTCTAGAAAAAAAATTATTAATGTTTTTATTATCTTTTAAATATTTTCATTTGATAGTTTCATAAACATTGAAATATGTACATGAAAGATATTTTCTGGTGGTAAAAATACCTCCAGCCAGAGTTAACAAGCCAAATGTGTGTGCGATGAAGACATCGAAGGAAGATAGCATTGTACCATTTCTCGCCATAACTGATGTGGCGGAAAGACAAATTAATCAACTTTTAAATCTTGCCTCCCAGACTCTGGAGAGTGTTTTTGAATCTAGGTTTAGATTTTATATCTGAATTCTTCTTTCTTTTTAGAATATTTTAATTGATTTTATACATTAAAAAAAATCCAAACCAGTACATAGTTCATATGGAATGCAAAACGTAAGTAAGAAATTACACAAATCAACGTATTGTATTACAGGATTGCTGCCAGAACGTATGTTTGAGGGGGCATCAGCGATTTTGAGGGGGGCTCATTCAGCGAGGGGGGTGCTAGCAGGGACCTACATGTCAACGGGGATGGAGGGGTGCTAGCCAGGACCTACATATCATTAACATCATCCGCACCTCCGACGTAGGGCACGAGGATGCTCTTTTTATTGCTACTGAGGCTTGATACACGCTAGTGACACAGTCGGGGCAGGTGGAGAGTTGCTAGCGTGCGTCAACCTTGACCCTACTGACATGGAAGGGACTGGGATGGGTCTGACGGCCAGGGATGGCCACAATCATAACACCTCGTTTGGGGGACACAGCACCTTGATTAGGGGGGCAATGCCCCCTTGACGCTGACCCTGCTGTATTACATCACATCCCTAACTTTGAATCTAAGTTTTGAATTCTGAATTCTTGCACAAAGTCATTTGTCATTGCTGACTTACTTTTTATTCTTTGTGTACACAGTGGATGGGGAAAAAGGGGAAGAGTGCAATTGTGGCATAAAACCAATTGTCACAAGGAGTGAAACTTCCTTGAGCCCAATCACCATGACTCTCAGAAGGATATTTCTCTTTGCAGCATGCTATCATTCATATTAATTGCACCATTTAAGCCGACCATATATGTGTAAAATATATCTTCCATGCCCCATCCACCCCTAAGCTGCAAGCCACATTCAGAATAAGCGTGGTTTGCGGAGTCTCATTTTATTAATTAGTCTTTGTTTTTTTATGGTCTTTATAACAGTTTTATGATACAGAGCAAATGCTGTGTGTCAGCAACTCGAGCAGCTCTGGTATTATAGGAATAAATTTACTTTGAATCATGTGAAATATACAGTAAATCTAAAGGCCATTCAGTCCACATATCAATGTTGTACTCCTTGCAAAGTTCTCCCAGCTCTTCAAGTCTACCATTTAATATTTAGCTGGTAACACATTATTCTATTTCTTCCTCATGAGCATATCCGGCCTTCGCCTAAATACTCTGACGTTCATTTTAACCAGTCCATGTGTCAGTGAGTACCTTACTCTAACCTATTTTTAAGTAAAGAAGTACCGGTAACTCTGAATGAATAACTCTGTTATAACATTGGACAACTAAGATTTCTCTTCCTGTACACTTTTGGGTGTATCTTTTGGATTTTGGCCTGCTGATCACAAAAATCACCTTAAACGTTTCCTATCACGTACCTTTTGTTTGAGATATAACATTTTTGTGATTTGCTGTCATATTTTAAGTCTAATTCAAGCATACAAAGCCATCAGAATCAGAATTAGAATTTATTGTCATGAACAAGTCATGAAATTCGGTGTTTTGTGGCAGCGTCACAGTGCAAACGTACATATTATAACCATCTTGCGACATTCCATACAAAAATAATAATAGTACACGAAAAGTAAGTCAATGTTTTTGGTTCATTGATTATTCAGGAATCTGACGGCAGCGAAGGAAGAAGCTGTCCTCATGCCGCTGAATGCTCATCTTTGGGCTACCTTTTCCCTGATGGTAGCAGAGTGAAGAGGGCATGATCTGGGTGGTGGGGATCTTTGAGGATAGAGGCTGCTTTTTTAAGATACCACCTCATGTAGATGTCCTCGATGGAGTGAAGTCTGGTGCCCAAGTTGTCGCAGGCCAAGTTAACAACCTTCTGGAGTTTATTCTTGCCCTGAGAGGTGCACCTCCATACCAGGCAATGATATAACCAGCCCTGAATGCTCTCCATGGTACATCTGTAGAAGTTTACAAGAGTCTTTGGTGACATACCGAACCGCCTCAGGCCCCTCATAAAGTATAGCTGCTATATCGATGAGGACTTGGTTGTGTTCCCCTGAAGTCCACCATCTCCTTGGTTTTGCTGATGTTGAGTGCAAGATTGTTGTCGTTGCACCATTCAACAAGCTGCTCTATCTCCCTCTTGTACATTTCCTCATTGCTATTTGTGATTCTGCTAACAACTGTAGTGACAGCAGCATACTTGTAGATGGCATTGAAATTGTGCCTGGCCCCATAACGAGTAGAGCAGAGGGCTAAGCATGCATCCTTGGGGTGCGCCTGTGTTGATGATCAGTGAGGAGAAGGCTTTGTTTCCAATTCATACTGACTGTGGTCTTTCGATGAGAAAGTCAAGGATCCAGTTGCAGAGGTGGGGTACAGAGGCCCAAGGTTTGTAGCTTCTTGACCTGCACTGGGTGAATAATGGTATTGAAGGCCAAGCTGTAGCTGATGAAGAGCAGCTGTATGAATTGCTGTTTTCAAGGTGATTCAGAGCTGAGTGGAGAGCCAGCAATATTGCATCTGCTGTGGAGCGATGTGACAATAGGCAAATTGTAGTGTCCAGATCTTTACTTAGGTACGTGTTAATTCTGGCCATGATCAGCCTCTCGAAGCATTTCACCCTACTCTTCTTGGGTACAAGGACAATTGATGTCCTTTTGAAGCTGGTGGGAACCTCTGACTGCCACAGTGAGAGGTTGAAAATGTCCATGAACATTTTGGCTAGTTGGTTGGTCCAGATTTTCAGTACCCTGCCAGGTACGCCATCAGGGCCTGACACCTTGTGAGGGTTCTCCCTCTTGAATGATGTTCTGATGTTGCCCTCAGATACAGTTATCACAGGGTACTTAGCCTTTTCAGGGTTTATAGAAGGTATCATTTGGATTTTCTTCTCAAAGCAGGCATAGAAGATGTTTAGCTCATTGGGTGGTAAAGCATCGCAGTCATCTATTGTGTTCGCCTCCATTTTTTAGGCAGTAATGGCCTGCACTCCCTGCTATAGCTGGTGCGTATCTGTCTCTGTCTTTAGTTTCCTCTGGAATTGCCACTTTGCTTTGGAGGTAGCCTTCTGTAGATCGTACCTGAACTTCTTGTAAAGATCTCAATCCCCAGCCTTAAATCCCTTTGTTCTTACCCTCAACAGGTTGTGGATTCTCTGATTCATCCAGGGCTTCTGCTTGGGGAATACTTGGTATTTGCACGTGGGCACACACTCATCCACGCAGGTCTTGATGAAGTTGGTGACACCTATTACATATTCATTCAAGTCTATGAATGAGTTCTTGAATAGGTTCCAGTTCACTGATTCCTACAGACACCTCTGCCTCCCTCAACCACACCTTGCCCATCTTCACCACTAATGCTGTGGTCTTGTCTCTGCTTGTACACCAGGAGTAGAAATACAGCCAGGGGATCAGACCTGCCGAACTGCAGCATGCGTTTTTCATGATGGTGTATCAGTGGTCGAGTGTGTTGGTTCCCCTGGTTTCGCATGTGGCATGTGGGTGGTAGTTTGTCAGAGACTTCTTCAAGTTGGCCTAATTGAAGTCTCCCACAAAGACTGGGAAGGCTTCCAGATGTGCTGTATCATGGTTGTTTATCACAGTGCCCAGTCCCTCCAGTGCCTGATGTTAGCCTGGGGCGGAATGTACACTGCGTCCAAGACGATGGCAGTGAACTGATTCGGCAGGTAGAATGGGCGACACTTAATCACCAGATGTTCCAGGTCGGGTGAACAGGCCTGGGACATTACCGTCACATCTGTGCACCTCGATGAATGACGACATAAATGCCACCTCCCCTGGTTTTTACAGACATCGGTGTATGATCAGCGTGTTGGAGGGTGTAGCCCTTGGGCTGCAGTGCTGTGTCCAGAGTGTTTGCATTTAGCCATGTTTCCGTAAAGCACATCACACAGCACTCCCTGATGTCTTTCTGATGTTGAAGTCTGGCTTGGAGTTCATCAAGTTTGTTTTCCAAGGACTGTACGTTGGCCAGGAGGATGGAAGGGAGTAGAAGCCTCAAGTCCTGGCATTTTAGCTTGACCTTAGCCCCCTCTGCGTCCATGTGGTCGCGTTTTTTTATCTGGCTCGTGGGTCCGCTGCTGGAGTTGTTGTTGGAGTTGGACCCGCTTGAGCTGTTTAAAACTCCCGCGGAGTTGTTGTTGTACTTTCATGAGCAGTGTAAAGGTCCCTCGACCCGACAGAGATTGCCAATTCTACCGATTCTGCCAGTTCTGCCGATTCCAAGTGATCTTAGGACCTCCGTGCTGTCGGGTAAGTTTGATTTTATGTTTCTCATTCTTTTCAGGAGTTCTGAATGGGAATATTTGATTATTCCTGTCAGAGCTGCTCGCAAAGAGTCGCCGCTGTAAGGCACCATTTTGATCTTATTAAGTGCAACATGATATTAAAAATTCATTTTCTGCATTTGCACTTGGACTTCTTCCCTGCTGATCTTGGTGCAGACAGTGACAAACATGGTGAAAGGTATCACCAGGACATTGTGACCATGGAAAAATGGTATCAGAGCAACTGGAATCCATCAATGCTGGCCTACTATTGTTGGACACTGGCACCATGCGGCATCAGATACTGAACTCAAACAAAAATGAGTGGCAAAATATTTTTTTGATCATTTGAATGAACACAATGTGTCAGCATCATTATGTGATTAAACATGCTAAATTCAATAAAAATGTAATGTTTTTCCAACTTCCTACATGATACAGCAAATCTGAAATTATCTTTGTGTTAAGATTGAAGTTGTCCATGATAATCTCCAATTTATTTTCAGGAAGCAAAGCTTTTGAAAAAAATTGTTGTCCATTGTAATTATAAATTCTACTTTTGGACTCATTAATTTGTCTACTCAATCAATTCTTTTAAAAATCATAAAGAACTTTTAGGTCGCCCTCAGCTCTTATTTTGGAAAAAGGAGTTCCAGCTTATTCTTCACTGATATTTCTGACATTGCCTCAGCTTCATAATCAACAACATGAAAACCTGATTATAGCAACTAACATCTAAAAGCCTCAACTTTGTTTAATATGTTGAGTTCAAAATTTCCACAATTGTTTTCAGCAATACTGAATTTTGTGGCCTTAAGGATTTGAGCAAACTGATCACATCCTTCTCTGACCTGGAGTTCATGATGAAGTTATAACTGATACCACCAAGGTTGCCAAGCTTCCTGTATTGGCCCAGAGTCTTTGGCAGGTCAAGATTAATCAAGGATATGTAGCAAGCCAGGAGAAAGATCATGAAGGCTTTTAGATGATCTTCCAATTTTCTTTGCACACATAATTCTTAGTTTTAAAATATTGGACTCGAGCATGACGGCTTTTGCAGAGAGTCAATATAATCCAAACACATAAAAGGGGAATTAAAAACAGAAAAATGCAAGAAATGTTCAGTAGGTCAGACAACATATGTGGAGGGAGAAATAAGAAAGATCTGTTTGATTTCTGATAGATTGAGGAAGGCAAGATCACCATAAAAGGTGACTGACAATGGGTGAGGCATGAGGGTGGGCATTTGGAATTTTGACTAAACTGTCAGGAATACTTTGGCAATCCTCTAGACCAGGAATGGGCAACCTTTTTTTAAAACTCACATTCCACCTTAAGTATTCCCTATGCCATAACTGCTTTATGATTAGTATGGGATTGCTTAAGGTGGTATGTGAGGGAAGTGAAGGTTGAGAACCACTGCTCTAGCCCCAGTTGTTTCTGAAATATTTTGCTTGAGAAAAATTGTCATTGGCCCATTTCCTTTGGAGTTATGAAATCGTGCACATAATGAGTCAATTAGGTACAATTAAAACAGTGGTTTTCAAACTTTTTTCTTTCCACTCATATCCCACCTTAAGCAATCTGTTACTAATCACAGAACACTTATTGCTTAAGGTGAGTTTTTTTAAAAAAAGGTTGCCAACCCTGCTCTAGATAATATTTTTAATTTAAAAAACAAGTTTTGACATAGAACTGTACTGAAACTTTACCCCTTCATTCACTTCCATCTAACCCTACCTTGAATTATTCACTGACTTCCACAGTCCTCTGGTGTTGTATATGCCAAAGACTCACTGAACTCTGAGTGAAGAAATTTTTATCACCTGATTTCTGAATCGTCAGTCACTTTTATCGAGACTGTGCTCCCTGGTGCTTGATACCACAGCCAAAAGTAACATTGTCAATGCATTTATCCAGTCATCCATTTTACAATCCTATGTTTCAACGAGATTGGCTATCATTCTTCTAAATTGTAGGAGATATGGAGTATTGTTCTTTACCTTTGTTCTACAAGAGACCAAATCCTCAGGCAGAGAAATGGCCTGATTGATGGAAAGTGAAAGTGTAATTAGCATGGATGTCCGAAGGGCCTGTTTCTATCCTTTAAGATTCCAATGCAGTCCCATTAGGGTGTACCTTTGAAAATCAATGCCCTTAATCATTCATCATTGAAAAATGTTTTTCAGTTTTTTAATATGGATGATCTCACAATTTTCTTCCTTTTTTGTTGATTATTTTCTAAGATTTGGGTGTTGCTGGTGTAGCCAGCATTTATTTTCTATCTCTAACTGTCCTTGATAAGTGGGTGATGATTAGCCAATGTAGTCCCGATGGTGAAGGTACTCTCAGGGAGCTCCGGGGTTTAGATCCAGCAGTGGTGAAGAATCAGAAATCAGGATGATATCTGACTTGGAAGAGAATATGCAAATACCTGCTGCTCTTGTCATTCTTGGTTTTAGGGTTTATGGGATTGGCAGATTCTGTTAGAATAGCTTGGGTGAGTTATGATATTGTATTTTTGTAGATGATACACACTGCAGCCTCTGTATATTAATAGTGGAGGGAATTAATGTGTGGAGTTATGAGTGCAAGTCAAGAAGGCGACTCCGTCCTGGACAGCATTGATTGTTGTGAATGTTATTGGTACAGCTTCAATAAGGCATTATTGAGAGCATTTCATCATGCTTCTGACTTGTACCTTGTAGTTGGTGGGAAAGTCCATGTCAAGAGGTGAGTCACTCATTGTAGGATGCCCAGCCTCTGAACCATGTTATGCATCTGGTGCAGTTGAGCTTCTAGTCAATAGCAATTGCCCAAGATATCAATAACATTGGATTCCATCTTTAGGTTAGATATGAGCACCCATTTATATAGTCATGTCTGTCCCCTAAAACCTAATACATCCTTTTCACTACAACCCAGCTTTGGAACATAGAACAGTACAGCACTGCAACAGGACCTTCACCCCACAATCTGTGCCCAACATGAGATTCAACTAAAACAGTTCTGCTTGCACGTGATACGTGTCCCTCTGTTTCCTTTATGTGTCTATCATTAACAGTTTTGGATGTATTATACTTGGTTTCACCATTCTAGATCATCAATATAAATCATTAACATTTGAGACCCCAGCCTCAATTCCTGGAGGTACCCCAATAATCACAGCTCCCCAACATGAAAATGACCTGTTTATTCCTATTCTGTTTTTGATGTTCATCAATCCTTTATCCAAATTCCATGTGCTCAAATTTTGAAGACAGGCTGTCCCCAGGTATCAAATGCCCTACCTATGGATGCCCCATGCAGATGATTGAGCTCCCACGATATTATTCATTTCAAAAGTCTGACATAGGGTCATTCCTACAAATGACTGACTTAGTTTCCTCTCTCCTTTTTTAATAATTGTTCTTATTAGATTTATGTGCTTTTAATTATAAAAACCTTATTGAGGCTGTACCAATAACATTCACAACAATCAATGCCGTCCAGGACGGAGTCGCCTTCTTGACTTGCACTCATAACTCCACACATTAATTCCCTCCACTATTAATATACAGAGGCTGCAGCGTGTATCATCTACAAAAATCCATGCCTAACATGGATATGATTATATAGAGTTATTTTGTGTATGTTCCAACTTACAGACAAAATCTGTAATAATGACATATATTACTTCAGACTGCTGCCATTCAGTTTGTCATTCACTAAATTCTAGGGCATGGATGTTGCCAGCAATCCCAGCATTTATTACTCATTTTAATTGTTCTCTGACACTTTCTCTCAGACACACAAGTTTATTAGAGGCCTTAACAGGATGAACAGGTAGGATCTATTTCCCTTACCAGAGAAGTCAATAATGAAGGGACATGGATTAGTTTGTTCCCGACCGGCTCTGAGAGACTGGTGGAGGCAGAAACCCACATGTTATTTGAGAGATACAGAATAACTACAGACCAGGATTAGTAGAGGAGACGGGCTGGTCAGCATGGACATGCTGTATGAATCTAAGTGTACACTAGAGGACCATAACCTTCCAGACTGTGGACTGAGCTGGGAAGTCCCTGTCACCTCATTTGCTCCATTTTTCCAACTGCCGTGGATGTGATGAGCCAATTGGGTTGAAACCTGAAGGTCTTCAGATCTAATGATGGCGATAATGAGAGTTTCTTATCATACACCGAAGTACAATGTTTATATGCAATTAAATTATTGTTTGCTGCAGCTACCGATGAACTGTATGTAAAACGCATTAGCAAATCTTAAGTATAAATTAAATTGACACAAGGTGCCATGAGAGAGGAAAAATGATAATAAATGTTAAAGATAGATAAATATTCACAGTTGCAGTAGTGCTTCAATAGTGATGACATGTCATCGGTGGTCCTGTTATGGTTATGGTTGTATAGGGAGGTTCAAGAGCTGATAGCAATTGGCATTATAGTGGTGTTAGAAGATGGGATTGGGTTGGCTATTCATTCTCAACTGGCAAGATAACAATGGGCCAAATAACATCCTGTATCATACATTTTCTATGACTGCTTTAATGATTTTAAGTAATCCAGGATATAATAATTAGGGTAGTCAAGGTGTGATTCTAAAATATGTTCTTGGGGATGTGTGAAATGAGTTTTACTCAGCTCCTCATCCATGCTGGGAGTGATTGGGTCAAATGCTGCAGCACTGACCTCCATCGCCTTGCAAGAACACCAGGCTTGACAATAAATGAAAGCATTCTGAGCTTCTTGATTGAGTCTTTATGCCCAGCCTGAAACCTCTCCTCCGTCTGATCTTCAGAAATACCTTGATAATAAAATGATTCATTAAAATAAATTAATTTGAGTCTGTCGGGCTTCACTTCCCCCGGTTTAATTTTTGCACAATTGA
This sequence comes from Narcine bancroftii, assembly GCF_036971445.1. NCBI lineage: Eukaryota > Metazoa > Chordata > Chondrichthyes > Torpediniformes > Narcinidae > Narcine > Narcine bancroftii. Next base: position 151,967,784 of record NC_091470.1, on the reverse strand, counting down.
AACCTCAACAGCTTTCGGTGAAATTGTTCAGTATGAATGAATGGTTTTTATTTCCCTTCTGGCTGGTGGTTAGAACTTTCTCATTTCCTCTTTCCCCTCTCAAATCCCATAAAATATTCTTCTTCTGTTGCCCAATTTCTGCTGAGCTATGGCTTCTGAAATGGCTTTGATTGCTCCTTGCCCATGTAAGTGTCTGATCTTCGCCTGCGAGATACTCCTGACATCGCGACTATATCAGGAGGTCCAACAATAGAGCCGCACCTGATTTTCGTGTATTTACCCACTTTGCTGATACTCCCTTGCCCTGAGGTGCTGGGGTTAATTATTATGTGATGCTGGATCTGGGCTTTATATACATGAAGCTGCTTCTTTCCCTTAAAGTAGGTGCATCTATTGATATGTATCTTTAATACTGGAACTATCGGGCAGTCAAGACCAATTCAAGTGGGGAGTGAAGAAGTTGAGGAGATAATGAGAATGGTAGAGAAGATTGTGGGGGTGAAGGAAGAAAATGAGGGACTGATAGAGGAGGATGTTGGGAAGGAATATGTGGAGATGGAGAGGAGATGCAAAGGCAGTTGAGAGGATGAGGGGATAGTGGAAGAGATTGAAGGGAGTATGGAAGATAGAGGAAGTATGGAGGAGATTGAGGAAATGAAGAACAAGTTTGATTGAACAGAGGGAAGGAGTGAGAAGATGGATTAAAAGGCTGAGTTTGAGGAAAGATAAAATGGTGGGTTACATGTTCAGCTTCTATTGCTTATTTTAAAAGTTCAATTCCCACATCAATTTTGAGGCTGTGAATTAATACTGATCATGACTGTATCTTTCTTAATCTGAATTAAGACTGGTAAAACTAATCACAAACCATTCTGCTCCATTTTTAATTACCTTTAAGTACTAAATCAGAAGGCTATCTACCCCAAATCTTAAACTATGGTAGCCATTTCTGGGCTCTGTCATATCTTCTGCAGCCTGACAGTGAGCTTCCATTATTTCTATTGCTAACACTGTCTTATGTTTTTATTTTGTTTTAACCAATAGCTGCAAGATGAGCAGACAGGAGACTGCAGAATCCAATTGCAGCTGCTGTTTAACTGAATTAGAAGCTTATTAGCTCAGAGAATTGTGGTCAGCCTTACTCGGCTGCCTAACCAAGGTGAGCAGTAGGACAGACCATATGGTTTCTGCGTAGTGTAACCAAGGGTCTGTGGGGATCTTTGAGCAGCAGAGGATCCCAATCATCCTTGTATTTTTGGATCAAAGGACATTTCCACATTGACTGAAGCTAAGCAATTTGTGGCTTTTAAATAAATTAAGCATGCACACAAACATGACACTTTTTCCAAGCACAAATAAAATCTGATGCCCTCTGTGGCGCGACCACTGTATTATTAGCACTGTCTGTATGTATGAGCTGCTCAACCCCCTGCACCTGTGACTCCTCCCCCCAGAAATCCCCATAAAAACTGATAACACCCAAACTCGTCCCTCAGTACCTGCCTTGGAACCAGGCCAGCAAAATCTGAGATGTGTTGATGTCTTAAGGTGATTCAAGTCTATTAATCACAACTCTCTGTCTAATGTGGTTGTTCGATAGCACTACACCCTCTGAACAAAACATCCCATCACAATTTCAAAGCGAATATTGCTGGTGCTTTGAAGGTTCACAATTCAATCCTGACCTTGCGTCAGGACCTCTGGTTTGCTCTCACGATCCAAAAATTTGTTTTCTGTAGGTTAATTGGTTACTGTAAGATTACTTTGAGAGTAGATGGGTGGTAGGAAAATCAGGGTAGAGTTAATGGGCACGTGAGAGAGAGTGGGATGCAGGGAAATAATTGGGGGATAGAATTACTCTTGAGAGCTGGCGTAGCCTCAGTTAACCAAGTGGCTTCCTTTTCTGTCATTACATCAGTCCCTAGAACAATATTGTTCAGCATGATGCTGAACCAAGCCATGAAAGACCCCAACAATGAAGACGCTGTTTACATCCGGTACCGCACGGATGGCAGTCTCTTCAATCTGAGGCGCCTGCAAGCTCACACCAAGACACAAGAGAAACTTGTGCGTGAACTACTCTTTGCAGACGATGCCGCTTTAGTTGCCCATTCAGAGCCAGCTCTGCAGCGCTTGACGTCCTGCTTTGCGGAAACTGCCAAAATGTTTGGCCTGGAAGTCAGCCTGAAGAAAACTGAGGTCCTCCATCAGCCAGCTCCCCACCATGATTACCAGCCCCCTCACATCTCCATCGGGCACACAAAACTCAAAACGGTCAACCAGTTTACCTATCTCGGCTGCACCATTTCATCAGATGCAAGGATCGACAATGAGATAGACAACAGACTCGCCAAGGCAAATAGCGCCTTTGGAAGACTACACAAAAGAGTCTGGAAAAACAACCAACTGAAAAACCTCACAAAGATAAGCGTATACAGAGCCGTTGTCATACCCACACTCCTGTTCGGCTCCGAATCATGGGTCCTCTACCGGCACCACCTACGGCTCCTAGAACGCTTCCACCAGCGTTGTCTCCGCTCCATCCTCAACATCCATTGGAGCGCTTACATCCCTAACGTCGAAGTACTCGAGATGGCAGAGGTCGACAGCATCGAGTCCACGCTGCTGAAGATCCAGCTGCGCTGGATGGGTCACGTCTCCAGAATGGAGGACCATCGCCTTCCCAAGATCGTGTTATATGGCGAGCTCTCCACTGGCCACCGTGACAGAGGTGCACCAAAGAAAAGGTACAAGGACTGCCTAAAGAAATCTCTTGGTGCCTGCCACATTGACCACCGCCAGTGGGCTGATATCGCCTCAAACCGTGCATCTTGGCGCCTCACAGTTTGGCGGGCAGCAACCTCCTTTGAAGAAGACCGCAGAGCCTACCTCACTGACAAAAGGCAAAGGAGGAAAAACCCAACACCCAACCCCAACCCACCAATTTTCCCCTGCAACCGCTGCAATCGTATCTGCCTGTCCCGCATCGGACTTGTCAGCCACAAACGAGCCTGCAGCTGACGTGGACTTTTTACCCCCTCCATAAATCTTCGTCCGCGAAGCCAAGCCAAAGAAAAAAAAGAACAATCATCAGGCTGACTTCCAGGCCAAACATTTTGGCAGTTTCCGCAAAATAGGGCGTAAAGCGCTGAAGAGCTGGCTCAGAATGGGCAACTAAAGCGGCATCGTCTGCAAAGAGTAGTTCACGGACGAGTTGCTCTTGTGTCTTGGTGTCAGCTTGCAGGCACCTCAGATTGAAGAGACTGCCATCTGTGTGATACCGGATGTAAACAGCATCTTCATTGTTGAGGTCTTTCATGGCTTGTTTCAGCATCATGCTGAAGAAGATTGAAAAAAGGGTTGGTGCGAGAATGCAGCTTTGCTTCACGCCATTGTTAATGGAGAAGGGTTCAGAGAGCTCATTGCTGTATCTGACCCAACCTTGTTGGTTTTCGTGCAATTGGATAACCATGTTGAGGAACTTTGGGGTGGCATCTGAGGCGCTCTAGTATTTGCCAAAGCCCTTTCCTACTCACGGTGTCAAAGGCTTTGGTGAGGTCAACAAAGGTGATGTAGAGTCCTTTGTTTTGTTCTCTGCACTTTTCTTGGAGCAGTCTGAGGGCAAAGACCATGTCAGTAGTTCCTCTGTTTGCGCGAAAGCCGCACTGTGATTCTGGGAGAACATTTTCGGCAACACTAGGTATTATTCTATTTAGGAGAATCCTAGCGAAGACTTTACCTGCAATGGAGAGCAGCGTGATTCCCCTGTAGTTTGAGCAGTCTGATTTCTCGCCTTTGTTTTTGTACAGGGTGATGATGATGGCATCACGAAGGTCCTGAGGCAGCTTTCCTTGGTCCCAGCAGAGCTTGAAAAACTCATGCAGTTTGGCATGCAGAGTTTTTCCGCCAGCCTTCCAGACCTCTGGGGGGATTCCATCCATACCTGCTGCTTTGCCACTTTTCAGTTGTTCAGTTGCCTTATATGTCTCTTCCCGGGTGAGGACCTCATCCAGCTCTAGCCTTAAGTGCTGTTGAGGGGCTGTTGAGTCAGCCTGAAGAAAACTGAGGTCCTCCATCAGCCAGCTCCCCACCATGATTACCAGTCCCCCCACATCTCCATCGGGCACACAAAACTCAAAACGGTCAACCAGTTTACCTATCTCGGCTGCACCATTTCATCGGATGCAAGAATCGACAACGAGATAGACAACAGACTCGCCAAGGCAAATAGCGCCTTTGGAAGACTACATAAAAGAGTCTGGAAAAACAACCAACTGAAAAACCTCACAAAGATTAGCATATACAGAGCCGTTGTCATACCCACACTCCTGTTCGGCTCCAAATCATGGGTCCTCTACCGGCATCACCTACGGCTCCTAAAACGCTTCCACCTGCGTTGTCTCCGCTCCATCCTCAACATTTATTGGAGCGACTTCATCACCAACATCGAAGTACTCGAGATGGCAGAGGCCGACAGCATCGAATCCACACTGCTGAAGATCCAACTGCGCTGGTTAGGTCACGTCTCCAGAATGGAGGACCATCGCCTTCCCAAGATCGTGTTATATGGCGAGCTCTCCACTGGCCACCGAGACAGAGGTGCACCAAAGAAGAGGTACAAGGACTGCCTAAAGAAATCTCTTGGTGCCTGCTACATTGACCACCGCCAGTGGGCTGATATTGCCTCAAACTGTGCATCTTGGCGCCTCACAGTTCGGCGGGCAGCAACCTCCTTTGAAGAAGACCGCAGAGCCCACCTCATTGACAAAAGACAAAGGAGGAAAAACCCAACACCCAACCCCAACCAACCAATTTTCCCTTGCAACCACTGCAACCGTGTCTGCCTGTCCCGCATCGGACTTGTCAGCCACAAACGAGCCTGCAGCTGACGTGGACATTACCCCTCCATAAATCATCGTCCGCGAAGCCAAGCCAAAGAGAGAGAAAGAGAGAACAATCATACTCTTAGGACAGAGCAGACCTCCCAGTAGAGGAATGTTTTAAAGCATCCATCCCCCTTCAGGAAGACCTGGGTGCTCTCTGCTGCTTTCTGCATCAAAGGACCAACATTAAGGAAAATGCCATCTGCCTGGCAGATCTCGTTCTTACTCTAAACAACTTCTTCTTTTGATTGATCTCACTTCCTACAAATCGAAGGTGTAGCTATGGATGTTTGTATGTCTGCCAGCTACCCCTGTCTTTCCACTGGCTTCATGAAATGGACATTGTTCCAAACCTTGTTGACGTCCATCAGACTTTCACTTGAATAATGCTAAAGGAGCACATTCATGCATAGTGGGGGTCAATTAGACTTGTATTAATGTTCGAGGGTCTACCAGCAAAGGGTGCTACCTTGTAATGGGAGCATCACATTGACTGGTAACCATTCATGAAGGTTGTAAACCATGGGTTATTTTCATAATAAATGTGGTCTATGGGACCCATTGAAATCTGGCATAATTGCAGAATATCCAACATTGAGCAAGCTGCATTGGAAATAGGAACCCATACCCTCAATTATCTGCCTCTTCCACAGTCTTTTCTTTTATCTCCCTGTTCCTTTGTTTAATCTTTTATACCACCCCCAAATTTTGTTTTTATTGTTCCTCATTTTTCTTCCCTTTTTTATAAATGTTTGGACTGTGATGCTGCCACAAAATGAATTTCATAACAATAAATTCTGACCCTGATTCTTATTTCTTTCCTTTGCCCGATTTTATCTTGAAAATGCCAATAAATGTTTGCATGCTTTTTACCATAGGATTAAGAACCCTGTCTGATGTTTCAGCCTAAGATTACTGAAATTCCCCTAATCATTTTATGGGGAAGAATCCCACATTTCTTGGCTTGAACATAGATGTTGGTTGGGTGTTTCTTTTACTTTCTGTCAATGCCCCTTTAATTCCTGACCCTTTAATTCAGTTTCCAGTAGTACTGAAAAAAAACTGCAGTGTATCTGTGAAGAGGCAGCAGGCGTTTATCACAGCAAAACAACATCAATGTCTGTGGGTCAGTAAAACTGGGACAAGGATTCACTTTGCAATTACTGGCCCCAGTGTTTCCAGCGCAATCCAAATTGAAATATTGATTTATCTATTTGCTTTGCAAATGGAAAATACAAATTTATTCCCATTTGAGGTTTTCTATTCACATAATCTAGTGCCTTGGTCCTAAAATGCTTTAAAGGAAATATAAACTATATGAACATAACCTGGCATCACCCCTATTGAGGCAGAATATAAATTGTGGATCTCTTTTAAAAATGTTTCTGAAGATTTGTATGGTGCTATCTGTTATTAGACAAGAAATCGTCTAGGGTGTTAGCATAAAACACCAGTATCACAATGACTGCCTCTTATGTGTACAGTGTAGCGTGTGCGCTACTGCAAAGTGTAGAAAGAATGACACACACCCAAGTCAAAGTTGAAGACTGATTTATTGCACTGGCAGCTCTGCTTGTATTCTCTCCCCGCTGCAGAGTGACGTCACAGTAGCACCAGCTTCGGATTGGTCAGCGTTCCTGCCTATGCTCATTGTTTCTCACTGTTCAGGTTGTCACCTGGGATGAAGGTCATTCGCCCCCGCAGGGTCTGCGCAGTCGCCGCATTCGTCGGCCATCTTGTGTACTGGGTTGCATCCCAGTTAGTGGGCCGCTACCACAGCATGGTATTCAATCCCATTGACTGAAAACAATTAGCGTTATATGCATGATATTTAGTTTATACCCAATCAATATTTGACAATTCACACTGTATTCCTGGTGAAATTTGTGCCCCTTTAACTGCCTCTTACTTGAGATGTTGGTCGCCTCAGCAATTTTCCATATGTTCATCTCAGCACAAACAAGGCTTCCAGGGCATCTCACTCTTGGTCAGAGACCCATAATTCCAATTTCTTCCATGTCACTGAATTGTACCTCTGTGGATGATCTGACTCCGTTCATGTTATGCAACCCTATCCTCTTCACCCCACTCTCTTCCCCACCTCTCAATGAGTCACTAGAAGTGGTCAATAAGACCCAAAGTCCCTGATCAATATGATGTAGTCACCCTCTCAAACTAAATCAGTTCTCCCATTTGGTGATGCCAAATCTTTCCAGTCATTGAGTAACCCAGCCTTGCCTAAGGTCCTCCCAGGCAGTGTGGCCTAATATTCCCCCACCTGCCACCCCATCCTCACTCACCAAAATTGTAAGATGCAGTCCATGTTAAATGTAAATCGGTCCCATTAATCAGCCCCTCCCACCCCCAACCCCCTCCACCCCACCACTGCACAGTTGTAATTCTTTTCATGTGACCCAGTTCTCTTGGTAATGTGCCTTTGGTGAGTCAAAATTTCCCTGGTCAGTTTGATACAAGGTGCAGTGTTCTCCCAATGGCCTGATTAATGCTGTCCCCTAATGGTGCAGTCAAATAACAATTATGACTCCACTTCTAAAATACTTTGAAGTGTGAACTTCTGTGAAATATTTTGAGCATAGATTCAGAAACTGGGTAGCATTATGGAATGTTGAAGGTGGCCATTTGATCCATAATCTCTTTGCTGTTACTTCAGAAGAACTATCTAATTGGTTCAGTTCATCTGCTCATTACTTATAATTTCACATGCAAAGGCTTTGTTTCCTTGCAGAGATTCAGAATTTAAAATTCTAAACCGGGACCTTTTGCTCGTTGAGACCAAGGAGTGGAATCTGTCATTTTTAAATTCTTTTGAATTCTTGGAAGTGCTACATTTGTGGTATTAAACTGACTCACTCCAGAAAGATATTTTGGCTCATTACTGTGGGGAAAATGGTGATAGTAGCACAGGACTATATTAAAGCGCTATTGAATAGCCTGTCTTGGCCACAATCACTATAATCCTCAAAGAGTTCTCATAAGGTAGACCGTAGCAGCAAGGGAGGCTTGTGTTAACAAGATGAGAAATTGTTGATTCAAATAGCACTGGTTTGATTAGTCACCAGAGTGTTATAGTTTCTGTTGATGTCAGGTAAGAAATCTGTTGTTTTCAGACATGGTTCAATCTCTGAATCAAAACATTTACATCTTGCTCCAGACATTTGGAATCATTCAGTACTGAAATGTGTCACAGTTTATTGAATTTGCGATCCATCTTTAAAAGATTTGTCAAACTTTCTCTCAAGTCCCAACATCATATATCTGGCAAATTAGTATCTTCAGATACATGCCTTGTTGTCTTTTGAAATCTATGGAATCTGATTCGTCTGGCTAGTACGACAAGTTCCCTGATCAGTTTACCCAGTCCTCTCAGGTCAGTGTGGCATTTCCCTGGTCGGCCTCGTTCAGTCCCGTTGTTCAGTGTGTTTCAGGTTGACCATTCCCAATCTCCCATTTAGTTATTTTCCTAATTATTTTAGACCTATAACCTCAGATTACCAGCCCTGTCTGAGAAAATATTTTTTTTCCACTTGAGAATCTCAGCAAATCAAACAGTGTATGTTATATAATAAAGATAAAGATACATAACCAACGTTTTGGGTTTGAGTTGAAGGGCTTAGCCCTCCAGGTTGGTTTTGTATCTTTATTTTTGCTATGTAACATACACTGTTTGACCTGCTGAGTTTTTCCTGGATTGTGTTTTTACTTCTTTCCACTTGACTTTTGTCAGAACCCTCAATGATTTTAAGTAGCTCTGTAAAATCAGCCTTAATATTCCCTATTCTTAGGAGAAAATCTCCTGCTTCTCCAATCTCTCCAAGCAAGTGAACTGCATCACAGGCTCTCATTCTTGGTAAACCTGTTCTGTTTACTCTCCAAAGTCCAAGAACATCCTTTCTTCAGAGTGATGCCCAGAATTGAACATAATACTGCAGATGAGGCCCAATCAAAGGCATGTAAAGATTTGGCACAGTTTATATATTTTTATATTCTTAGACCTATAAACAAATCAAATATCGCAAGCACTTTCTTAATGACTTGACTAACATATTATCACCTTCAAAGATTTGTGAATATGAATCCTATCTTTGCTCTTTCACCAACCCTCAAAATCAATTATATAGATTATATTGATCCTACTTAGAACATAGAACAGTACAGCCCTTTGGTCCTTTTGTCTGAGCTGAACATAATGTCAAAGTCAAACAAAATCTCTTCTGCTTACACATGATAGATATCCCCTTCATAGCTCCATTCCCTCCACACAGATGTGTCTACTGAGAAGCCTTTTACATGCTACTATTGTAATTGGTTCAACTACCGCTCTGTGTAAAATATTTGCCCATACATCTTCCTTAAGCTCCCTCCCCTCACCTTAAATGCACGTCATCCAGCATGTGATGTTTTTAATCTGGGAAAAAAGGTTCTGACTGTCCAACCTATCAATGCCCCTCATGATTTTATAACCTTCTATCAGGTTCTATCAGCCTCTTGCATTGCAGAGAAAGCATTCCAAGTTTGACCTATTCCTTCCCAGAACTCATACCCTCTAAACTAAGCAACATCCTGCTGAACCTCTTCTCTATCCTTTCCAAAACCTCTACATCCTTCCTGTAATGGGGATGACCAGAATTGCACAGAGTATTCCAAGTTCAACCTAATCAGTTTTATATAGTTGCAACATAACTTCCTTACACTGGTATTCAATGCCCTGCCCAATGAAGGCAAGCCATTTTTACCATCCAATCTACATGTGTGGCCATTTTCAAGGAACTATAAATTTCTACCTCCTCATCCATCTGCATATCAATCCTTCAGTCAACTTATTAACTCTACATTCTATTTATATTTGACCTCCAAAGGAGTAATTTCTTCCACATATCCAGATTAAACTCCATCTGCCATTTGTCTGTCCATATGTCTAAGTGATCTACTGTATATTTGTTCTGCTCTTTGATAGCCCTCTACGCTATCCACAACTCCATCAAATCTTGTACACAAGTTTACTAACTCACCCACCCTCCATTTCACCAACTCAATCATTTTTATATATCACAAACAGGAGGGTTCCAACACTGTTCCTATGGAAACACCACTGGTTACAGACCTCACAGATCAGAATAAGACTTCCACCACTGCCCTCTTTCTTCTATGGATCAGCCAATTTTGTATCCAAACCATCAATTCACCATGGATCCCATGCATCTGGGCCTACTGGACCAGGCATGGAGGACCTTATCAAATGCTTTATTGAATACCACTACCCTATCATCATCCATCACCTCCACAAAAAAACTCAAATCAAATTAGCAAGACATGTCTTTCCCCACACAAAGCCAAGTCCTATTCTGACCATAACTTTCCAAATATATGTAAATCCCACGCCAAAATATTCTTTCCAATAGTTTCCCTACCATGGCCTAAAATGTTGTCAATTCTTTATATTTACCCCCTTGAACAAAGATAAAACATTAACTAATCTTCGGTCCTCTTGGACCCTGCCTGATGCTAGAGAGGATGCAAAGTCCTTCATCACAGCCCCTGCAACTGGGGATATATCCCATCATGCTCAGGGGGCTTCTCCATTTTAATGCTCCTCAAATGGCCCATCATCAACCCTTTCTTGATCTCAAAATTCCCTAACACATTAACATTCTACAGATTATGCCCCCTTTCTCAGATCTCCATGTCCTTCTCCTTGGTGAATACTCATTTAGTACCTTGCCCACTTCCAATGGTTCCAAACATTAATTCCCTCCCTGAGTGTACTTGATTCTTTCCCAAGTCATTAGCTTTATTCCTGCTCATAAAGGACATTTCATGCCCCCTTTGGTGCCCTGCATGGGCTCTTTATATTCCTCCAGTGCCATGTTGTCATTCTAGCTTCCTCAACCCTATACATGTCTCCTTTTTCTCTTTCAATACATTCATGGCCTCTTTTGTCATCTAAGAATCTTTTATCTGGACTCTAATTAGCTGATCATTAAGTCAAGGCACCTTTATTTATCATTCATACCATGCTCGTACGGTAAAGACAAGTAAATTGGAGTATTTGTAAAGCAGGGTTTCTCTGTATAACCAAAACACTTTGGTCTTCATTAAATTGATACTTTTGGTGGATTTTACAACGCAGACATTGTCTGCTATGTTTCCTACACTTCCGAAAAATCTTAATGCTGTGAAGTGCATTGGGAGGTTCTGTGATAGTCAAGGGTGCAAGTATGTCAATTTGAAAACAGCCTCTTGAGGATCGATAATTAATGTCAGTCTGACTAGCATTATCCATAAAGCAAAATAACTGAACAAATATGCCTTTAGATATTTTAGGTGAATGAATGGGGGTACCTAGTGTGGAAATTGAGGTTTTCTTATCAACATCCAGCGAGGCATCAAAGCAAGCAGGTTAAACAAAGCCTGACAGCTTCACTGACTGCTGGTAACAGATAGCCATCATTGTGTGTCCATTTGCTCAGTCAACTGACTGAACGCCTGAAAGGTTTCTAAGACTGTTCAAAGGAACAGCCTCACCCCACTGATAATAAGATCTGATCTGGAGCCCAGATCAAAATCTGAGCAAAAATTGTCATTTGCTGATATTTAATGTTGAGCTGTTACTCATAAGCAGCAAAACACTGATCTGAGCAAGACTGATTGAGTCACATTTCAATTCAATAACTGGCTCTGTGAGCAGTCTTTTTTGTTAGTCTGCAGATCTTGATTAATCCCTGGGGATTATTGTTGCCCTCTGCAGCCACGCCAGGGTAATATCTATGCCAATTGTGAGAAGATTTTTTTTTAGTTTTGTCCCCTCTCCTGAAAACACTGGTAATATTGTAATATAATTTTACCAAGGCTGGCAATTCTCTCCTCAGTGGCCATTTTCCAAATGTATTTTAGCTTTGGGGGGTTCTTCAACTACAAAGACCATCACAACCATTCTTGGTCACACATACTTTTCAAGGGAAAGTGATTTTGAACTCAAACTGGTAATTTTCCCCGCCAGACTCTGCAGGGTTTCTGAGGTCTTTTTTATTACAATCTTTCTTTTGTCCCATTGCGATCAATAAGGTTCACGGGTTGCATAATTTGACATGGTGTTACTTCTTTCTTTTTTCTTCCTTCTTTGGCTTGGCTTCACGGACGAAGATTTATGGAGGGGTAATGTCCACGTCAGCTGCAGGCTCGTTTGTGGCTGACAAGTCCGTTGCGGGACAGGCAGACACGGTTGCAGCGGTTGCAAGGGAAAATTGGTGGGTTGGGGTTGGGTGTTGGGTTTTTCCTCCTTTGCCTTTTGTCAGTGAGGTGGGCTCTGCAGTCTTCTTCAAAGGAGGTTGCTGCCCGCCGAACTGTGAGGCGCCAAGATGCACGGTTTGAGGCGATATCAGCCCACTGGCGGTGGTCAATGTGGCAGGCACCAAGAGGTTTCTTTAGGCAGTCCTTGTACCTCTTCTTTGGTGCACCTCTGTCTCGGTGGCCAGTGGAGAGCTCGCCATATAACACGATCTTGGGGAGGCGATGGTCCTCCATTCTGGAGACGTGACCTACCCAGCTCAGTTGGATCTTCAGCAGCATGGATTCGATGCTGTCGACCTCTGCCATCTCGAGTACTTCGATGTTGGTGATGAAGTCGCTCCAATGAATGTTGAGGATGGAGCGGAGACAACGCTGGTGGAAGCGTTCTAGGAGCTGTAGGTGATGCCGGTAGAGGACCCATGATTTGGAGCCGAACAGGAGTGTGGGTATGACAACGGCTCTGTATACGCTAATCTTTGTGAGGTTTTTCAGTTGGTTGTTTTTCCAGACTCTTTTGTGTAGTCTTCCAAAGGCACTATTTGCCTTGGCGAGTCTGTTGTCTATCTCGTTGTCGATCCTTGCATCCGATGAAGCATGGTGTTACTAAGCATCTGATAATATAACCTGTTTCCCCAACTCATGCCTAATGGGATCCAGATATATATTTGAGTCATGTCATACATGAAGAAAGCTATGACCTTGAGCCAACTCAGTATTTTACAAAGCAGAAGTCCACTAACCACACTTGATTAAGACCTTTTTGAGCAAAGCTGCAGTATCCTCTGGACAAAAGCGTTTACAATAATGTTCAGGTCAAATACAGAAATACTTATAAATCTTCAGACTTAACCATGGTTGGTTTGGTTACGAGTTCTGATCTAAGCATAAGTGGTGTAAGGAATTGAGAGGAGTAAAACACAAAAGTCTGGAGACAGTAAAAAAATGCTGAGGAAATTCAGCAGGTCAAACAGTGCCATTATGTAGCAGAGGTAAAGATACATACTGACATTTTGGGCTTGTGCCCTCCATCAAAGTCTGGAGACACTGAGATTGAAGTAAAAACACAATCTGGAGAAAGTGCATGGTTAGTGTAATGGTTAGGGCAACGCTGTTACCACACCAGTGACCGGGATTCGAATCAGGAGTTTGTACGTTCTGCCCGTGTCTCTGTGAGTTTCTTCTCACTGTTCAGTTGGGTATATTTGAGCGGCACAGGCTCATGGGCTAAAAGGGCCTGTTACCATGCTCTATGTCTCGATTAAAGATTAAATTTTTAAAATTAAAATGAAAGGACTGAGAGAATGTTTTTGGGTGGTGACTGGACGTGGAGAAAATGGAAAGCAATAAGAATCTTTTCTCTCTGATTAACCATCAGAAAGCAGGGCACAGTAGAAATGTGGCAATGGGATGGTTAGAAGCAGCAGGTCATGTGATAGAACCTGGAGGAACTCATCCGATCGAGCAGCATCAATGGGAAAGTAAGAATGGTCTTAACGTTTTTGGCCCAAATCGTCAACCATTTTTTTTTCACCTGTTGATGTTGCTCAACCCACAGAGTTCCTGCAGCAGCATCTGCAATCACCTGTGTGTCTTCATGGAGGAAAGGATTTGTCAACATTTTGGGTGGTGACTTTATATACTCCCTATACATTGACAGTTCCTTTTCCCCAACACACCGCTCCTCACAGATACTGTTCGACCTGCTGAATTCCTCCAGAAGTTTCTTTTGTTTTTGCCACATTTCAGTAACTGCAGTCTCTTGTGTCTCCATGTAATAAAATCTTCTGAATTACTTCCAGCCAGATTTGATAACTGTAATAGGGAAAGAATTAGCAAAGACCAAAAATTAATCTGATGACATTGCGCCTGAGGAAATCAGAAGGCACTCAATAAAATTGTTACACAAACAATTGAAATGCCCCCAAATGTGAAGCAATAACTCAAGAGTCACAGACATTCTTTTAACATACTTTTCAAGTGTAAGAGAGTTCATAATCAGAATAAGCCCACAGCCACTTCAGATTAATGACTTAAAAAGCACTGCATATTGTTCATTATTTTCCCAATCTCAATTACGCACAAATCTAAAGTTTGTTCTCGGAGCATAATTCAAAGTTACTGCCTATATCTCCACACCAAATGTTATTTTTTAGTTTAATTCTTTCATTTCAAATTTGGATGCATGGTTGGCGATGCGGTTAATAATCGGGTCCAGGGTTTGAATCCCGCGCTTCTGTAAGGAGTTTGTACGTTCTCCCCATGTCTGCTTTGGTTTCCCCCGGGAGCTCCTCCCACCATTCAGAATGTACCAGGGCTGTAGGTCAATTGGGGTGTCAATTGGGCGGCACGGACTCATGGGATGAAACGGCCTGTTACCCTGCTGTATGTCTAAATTTAAAATTTGTGTTTGAAAATAAAACATGAACATTGTTATTCCATGGAGTAGTATTGAAGCTCAATGAGTAGCAATATAATCTCCAACTCCACACCTTGGGTGTTCAAGCCTCCCTTCAGAGATCATAATCAACATTGTTGTTGCGAGAATTGAGAGCTTCCAGCTCGTAGATAAGACATTAAAACTATGCCCCAAATGCTCTCTTGAGGTGAAAATAATAGTATTCATTGGTACTGTTGGGAAAGTAGGGGAGTTCACCCAGTATCTTGGCCAATATTTTCCAATTAACCAATATCACAGTGAAAAATTACAGGTATGAAATTGTTCACACATATGGGTTGTCTATATTTCTTATGTTGGAATAGTTAACATATTTCAAAAGTAGTTACTGGCTGTTCAGCTAATTAGGATGTCAAGAGGTCAATATAGGACTTATAAAACTCTTGCTGCCAGTTGAAAAGCACCAAATTTGACAAGCATAATAAGTACCTCAACCAATGTCACGAAAAGAGTAGATTATTTATCCTTTTGGTACTTGTGACACAGAACTGTCACAAGTACGCCTATTTCATGAACCATCACTCTAAACGAGATGTTCATATTAATAGCCATATTTGCACCCTTAATGTGCAAAATAATGAATTTAGTAACATGTTCATGACAATAAATTCTGATTCATTGTCTGGAGAACAATTTGCTATACCTTGGGATCATGAAAAATGGAAATTCTTTCATCTTGTAGAACTTTTACTTTTGGCAGCCAAATAAGAGGCATCCTATTAATCTGGAATGGTCTTGAATTAACATCCCAGAGAGTGAAGACCAGAGTCTACCCCACTTGAAAATAAACTTTAAGACAAATAGAATAAACATTGATGAGCTTTCTGCCCTGGGGGAATAATTATTCTTCTGGTTATTAATTACTGTCCAGTGCTTTAAAAAATGGTGATGATAAATAACAATGACAGTGAAATCAAGGTGATATGGCACAAATACTCAAGTTCAAGTTCAAATTTAATGTCAAGAATGCATATATGATATATACAACAGTGGGATTCTTTTTCCTGTTGGCCAGGCAGAATTTCTACTTATCTGTAATTTAAACTGTACTCAAGAAATGGTAATAATACAAAAAATTAGAAAAACAAACAAAAAAAAGAAATGTGAACAAAATACTCCAGTTAAACGAGGGTTGCAGATTCCGTAGGAGCAGCGGACCAGAGCAGGGCAATGCAGAGGACCAACGCAGGGCACAGAAATAGGGAAAACACCACCTGTTGAGAAGGAGAAGCACAGAGACAACCCTCTACAGGATGGTGACCACGGCAAGGAACCATCCCAGGGGTTAGGGCTGTTCTACCTTCTACCAGTGTCATCATGACGCATTGATTGATGGTGGACCTGCCCTAAATCCTGATCAATGTGTTATGATGTTATATTTGAACAAAATTAATTGTGCCTAATTATTACATAATTAAGCTTTATGTACAGCACAGTATGAACCTTTCAGTCCTTGTTGTTGTGCTGTCCTAGATAAACCTTGATAAGGTTTATAAGCAATAAATAGCTGCAACTTTCCCACGGCAAAGTTGATACCTTCATTTCACATTCACATTCCTCCACTTTTGCAAAAACTTGGGTCATTTCTATCCCAGAATGCATTTGCCATTCTACACTTGCCTGATTGCAACACTGGCATCTGCAGATGCTGGGGATGGTACTGGAAGTCGAAGCAGTCTATCCCTGCTGTGCGATGACATCATCTCATGTCGGCGTTGAGAAGATTTTCCTTTCGCATTAGATCCTTTTTAGGCCGATTAGATGTTAATTCCTGGGACCACTTGCAAGAGTGAAAGATAAGAAAAGAAACATTTTGATAGGTTGTGTGAGAAATCTTGCGATAAATGGAAAAGAGGTGGGACAGATGGTATTTTTACACAGAAACTTTTGAATTATTCCGAAAAATATTAACATACTTAAGTGTGTCCTGATGTGGTTATTTACATAAGGCACTTTTAAATGTTTTTTTAAACTGCAATGTCGGGAAAATTGCCGAAAAGATTAACGTAGTTATTGCCCGTGTTGTCATTCACACTGGACACCTTTTTAGACTGCAAATACCTGAGTGCAACATTCGCTGTAGTTGGATGCGCAGTAAAGTGAATGACTGACCACAAATTTTTCCAGTAAGATTTACACTGCAGGCTTCCTCCAAAAAGTTGTAGGGATCCTGCAGGATAAATTGCGGTGCAGGAATTCCTACACGTTCCTTTTTAGACTGCCTGAGTAGCGGCAAAATCCTCAATTGTGCCGTTATGTGCCTGCAGTCTAAAAACCCCTTTACACAGTCTTCCTGTGTTGCGGAGTTCGTCAGAGGGGGAATGTCGTATTCATTAGGCTGTTTCTTATGGAGTGGCTATGGTCAATTTACACTGCAGCCGCTCCATAAAAATGTGTAGGGGTACGAGTGGAAAAACTAAGCGATGGAATTTGCTTAAAAAATTATGGTCCCAACATTTTTACACTACCACTGCTGTTCAGTGGCTGTTCAAAAGTGCCTATAGACACTGAATTCATGCACAGGGGAAACATTTTCTGAGTTGTGCTCACACACAGCATGAGTATCAGAGATATAGCAAAGTTTATGTGATCCGGCAGTGAGTTTTTTTGATAATTGTCCTGGAATACTTCAACAATAAAAAGCTAATGTAACTCAAGGTCTGATAATTAGATGTAATTTATTAGCCTTTGTAATGAGTCCTGTATCAGTAGTTAACATTCCTGAGAAAGCAATCACTTGGATCAAAGAGAAAAGCAGTGAATAGGCTCTGATAAATGAGGCCTGGAGAGAGCTAGCCAACAGCTTACTCACTCATCAGGTGTGAAAGTCACTTTGTCTCAACATTCCTGCATTTAATAGGCAACTCAGTCCTGAGATATGGTAAGAATTTTCATCTCTGGCTCAATGAGAATTAATTTTGCCTCTAAATCAGTGAGAATACTCCAGAGATTTGAGTTCAGACATTTTGAAAACTTCTACAGGTGTAACGTAAAGAGCATTCAGGCTAGTTACACAGCAGGCATCCCAGGAAATTTTTTCCATTTTCCCAGAATGCATGCTGTGTAAAAAGCTCAGAACGGGAACGAGGTTGCCATTCCCATTTCGACATTTTACCTCCTAGACCCTTTATCAAAATCCCGGGACACCTGCAGTCTAAAGTTAACTGCTAGCATCCCGTGAACAATGGGCTTGTAGTGGGTTGTGTGCGAGCGCAGTGAGAAGAACTGAGACGGCAGGCTGTGAGCTCATTGAGCACAACTGATTTTCTTTGAAGTTCGTGTCGCAGCTTTTAAGGCCCTCCAGAGCCCGCCCCTAGCATACCGGAACTCACATCACGCTGATGTAAGCACATACACGTATTTCCAGTCTGTACCAGAAGAGAAGGACCCGCGATGCCATCTTTTCCGCAGCTGCTTCGCTGACAGCACATGACAAGCAGGGCTGGTTCACCGCTGCAAACAGGTGCGCTGCCACAGGTTAATGAATAGGACGTATCAATGATGCGCAAAATTCGTGTAAAGAAATGCCCAATGCTGAGATATAGGACATTCTTCAGAACGGTAAAATCACACAAAGTCTATCTAAAAAACAAACATGCCAATGCAAGAAAAACCTCCAGAGGGTTAACTTGGCCTGACATCATGGGCACCAGTCTACACTCCATCAAGAACATCTACAGGAGGCAATGTTTTAAGAAAGCAGCCTCTATCCACCCCCAGGCCATACCCTCTTCACTCTACTATCATCAGAAAATAGGTAAAGGAGCCTGAAGACAAGCACTCAGTTGCACAAGGTCAGCTTCTTCCCTTCTGCCATTAGATTCCAGAAAGAATAATGAACCTTACTTTTTTTCTTTTTCTTGCACTATTTTTATTTATTTTGTAAGGTGATTGTAATGTGTAATGGCAATGTTGCCACTGGTGGGGAGTGGAGTCACAGTGCTCCTGCGGAGTCGAACCACACAATCTGACTGCCATCAGCTCTGTACAGGCTTGAAACAGCCTCTAAATGGAGCCGACGGTGGTTTTATTTTAAAATACTGTGACCGTGGGGTCTGATCCCAAGATGGGGGAGCAGAGGACCAGTATACAACTCCAGAAAACGGGGAGAACACTCCCCGTTTTAGAGGGAGAAGCAGAGGAGACGACCCATTGGACTATGACCACGGCAACAGACCACTAAGGGGTTCAGTGGTTGAAGGAGCACACAGGCTGTTGGTGACTTGAGGCGAGGAACCCACACAGGCTGTGCACTGCTGGCAACAGCGGTAGAGGGATCCATACCGGGCTGCGGACAGCTGGAGTCTGGCTCAAGACAAGCTGAAATGGTACCAGGTATTGGAATTGGAATGTGAGAGGGTGCTGAGGGCGCTGAAGGTTCAGATCTGGAGCTTGGGTTGCTGATGGTTTGGACTGGACTCTGTTTGGTTGTGGAAGCGCTGGAGGTGAATCCATTGAAACGCTATTTTGCTTCTCTTTCTCTGACCATAAGAGGCACTTCAGGCAATTTCTGCTGATAGCAAAACTGCTTATGGCAAATTAAATCAAATTTTGTGCAATATTGCACTATCTTTATTACATGACAGTAAATTGAATACTGAATAAATAAATTGAATCTTGAATAAATGTTTGCTCTGTGATGCCGCAAAACAACAAATTTTGTGGCATGTTCATGGCAATAGATTCTGATTCTGCAGTACTAGAGGAGTGGTGGATTATTAAATGGGTGGTATGGCGGATGAATTTAGAGTGGGATAACAAAGGAGAATGACTATTTCACTAATAATGTGTGGAGAAGAATGCAAGGGTCTTTGTCACAGTTCATCCCTAGCAGCAGTGGAACAGAAGACTCAGCAGACTGTTCCAAGGGTCACTGGAAGACCATCAACTCAGTGAAAGATGCAATTTGGTCTGCCAAAAACCTGTTGGTCTTTCAGCAAACCTCGGAGATATCAGTGAGGGAATGCTGCTGACTGACACTTCCAGGCTGCTATAGTATGTGCTAAAGGATAGGCTTGGAGTAGCTATCATGAGGGTGCTGAGGGGAATGACCACAATCTAGAGCCCTCCCCTTGCTGGGCATTGAGAGGCTGAGACCCAGGGAAATCCCCTCAAACAACAGAGGGAGGAGAAGCGACAAGGTGTCACACTGGTAACAAGGGTGTAAATGGAAAAATATACATTGATGGAAATATATGGACATGACCCTAAGCAAGTGAAAGCACTTTGAACAAGTTTCCTTTGTAATTTATTGTGAATAAAGTTTATTTTTGGAAAAAAATTCACCAAGTGGTGGTCTATTAGGTTTGTTAGAACCATAATGACTCAAATTAAAAACTTTGATTACTCGGGGCAAATAACCTGTACTGATTTAAGGAGAAGGTAAGGAAATGCATAAAAGAAAAGGGAATTAAAGTTTTGTTTTATTTATTCATAAAAATTGACATTACTCCCAAGACTTGCCTGTCTTCAATTGTTCCTGAGAAGAAGTGAGCCAACCTTTGAACTCAGGATGCTGTGTAACTTGGAGGAGAGCTTGCATTGGCAAAGTTCACATCTAACTGCTGCCCTTGGTTCTCTTCAAGACAGTGGAGGAACCATTGGCAAGTCGCTTATGCTGCACAGGAGGCTCCTCCTACTGGTGCTAAAGAAGTGAAGAGAAGCTTGAGTACAAACAGGCATTGCTGAGTGGGCCTACAGTATTTATGAGCTGTTTTACTATGTAAGCAAAACACACAAATCAGAAATTACTGAAATGGGAATATCAGGCAAAACCATTTCTTCATTCCTACAATAAGGAGAATTTGTTACGCTTGCTTTCATAAGTCAAGAGACATTCATCTGGGACTGAGCCAGTAATCACGCCCGTCAAATTGCTCAGAGAAGATACCTATTTCTGGAAAATAACAGCAGAAGAAGTAAGAGGAGAATGTCAGCGGCCCCTCACCTTGCTCCACTGTCATTGATGATCTTCCACCAAAAGTCCACTTTATACCCATTTCCTATATTCCTTGATTCCCTTCATGTGCCAAAATGATTTGATCTCAGGTTTAAATGATTAAGCATTAATGGTTCTCTGAAGCAGAGAATTCTAAAGATTTACAGTCCTCTGAGGAAAGGAACCGACACAGGAATGGAATAAACAGAAGCAGAAATAGGCAGCTTGAACCTGCATTCAATAAGATCGTGACTGATCTAATCTTGGTCTCAACACCACTTGACTATTCTCCCTCCATACCCCTTGATTCCCTTCTAGTCCACATGGCTGTCTATCTCCACCCAGAGTAAATTTCGAATTTCGAATCAGAGTTTATTGTCATGAACATGTCACAAAATTCGTTGTTTTACAGCAGCGTCACAGTGCAAACATTTCTATAAACCGCATCAAAATAAATAAAATAGTGCAAGAGAATGGAAAAGATAAACTAAGACAGTGTTGATGGCTCATTGTTCATTTACGAATCTGATGGCAGAGGGGAAGAAGCTGACCTCTTGAGGGTCCCGTTCCTTTTTCTTTAGGATGAAGAAAGCATGACCTGGGTGGTGGAGATCCTTAAGGAAAGAACCTTTGTAAATGTACTTAATGGATTGAAGACTGGTGCCCCTGATGTCGAGGCTGAATTAACAACCTTCTGGAGTGATTTTTCTGTCCTGCAATCTTTAGTGATTCAACCTTCACAGCTCTGTGGAGTGGAGAATTTCAGAGATAATGAGTTTTGAGACTCATTCTACATCACTTCTGAAATGAGCAACCCCTATTCTAAGCCATGCACCCTAATTCTACTCTCAGCATCCATATTGTCAACACTTTTAAAGTATTTTTTAAACTAGATTATTTCTCATTATTCTAAGCCAGGGGTCTCAAACTCAATTTACCCGGGGGCCGCTGGAGGTAGAGTCTGGGTGAGGCTGGGCCACATCAGGTTTTCCACAAGAAAAGCTCTTACAAAAACATTCCAATATTATCAAATGTCTTTATTTTTATTTTTTAAACACAAAATAAGATGAAAAAATAAATAAATTAACAATTCATAAGAAAAAAAATCAATCAGTAATAAATAAATAAAATGAAAATAATAATAATACAGCAGATATAGAAGACTGAAGAAACCACATATAGTTGCTGACTGGAGAAATGTAATTATTATTATTATTATGATTCAAATGTCTGTATTAACAGTTCTTTAACCTTTAACTTTCTGAACATGAATGGAACATTGAACATAAACTGTTATGAACATGTCTTCTTCTGCCTACTTCTTACTGCTAGAGATCTGGCAGCGCTTCCTCTCGCATAGCCGAGCCACATTTGGCTTAAGGGAGGAGTCAGTTGAGACCCTCAGTAGGGCTTGAAGATGCTCGTCAGTAAGTCTGGACCTGTACTTGGACTTATTGAAGTTCAAGGTAGAGAAGAGCTTTTCGCACAAGTATGTGCTCCCAAAAAGACACATGGTCCGCTTGAACATTCGGGAAAGCTCAGGGAAGCTGGGGGGCAATTCTCTCAAAAATTGCCCAAGCTTGTCTGCTTTTCCACTCACCTCCCTGAACTTGGTTTTGAGTTCAGAGTTGCACTACAGGTCAATGAGCTCCATTTGAAGCACAGGAGGGGCATCTTGCACATCAAAGGTGAAGGGGTCCACAAAAATTTGAAATGTGGCTCTGTTTCAGTGTTTAGCTGATGCGTCTTTTCCGCTTCTTTTTCTGTCCTGCTGAGCAACAACTTCCGGGTTCAGACTGGACGCTGAAGCGCGTGAAGCGGGAGCGGCCGCAGAAATTGCGCATGTGCCGCGTGCATATAATGACAAATAGAAAATGCACACAAATATGCTTATATTCGCAATAAGCCCAGCCGATGTCCCGGCCCCGTGATTGGTAGGTTCGTTCAGCTCCGCACACAACACTGAAAAGTGCCAATCATATCAAACTCGCGGGCCGCACTAACATTAAACTTTCATATTAAGGCGGGGCCACAAACTATCGTCCCGAGGGCCGCAGTTGGCCCGCGGGCTGCAAGCTTGAGACCCCTGTTTTAAGCTAATGTGTAGGCTTCTTAGCATTTCTGTGCTGCACTGATTGCAAGGTATTGTCCCTTAGATATAGAAATTAGTGAACTGTTTTCTCAGAAAAGGCTGTACAATTGCAGCAAGACAGCCTTACCCTTGCATTCCAATCTTTGTGCGATAAAGTCAAAATATCCTAAACAGTTTGCTACACCTGCATTTTTATAGTCTGCTCACATAAACCGGCACATCAAGGTATTAATGAAAATAAATATTTACTGGTATTTTACCACTTAAAATATAATTTTCTGTTCCCACCAAAGTGAATAACCTCACACCTACCCAGATACATTCCATCTGCCATTTTTTTGTCCACTCACTTTGTCTGTATCCCTCTTGACAGTTCACTTTTCTGCCTCGCTTCGTATCATCAGCTAGCTTGGATAGATTACGCTCTGACTTTTGCCATCAATATGTGTTGTGAATAGCAGAGGAATAACTTGGTTTTTTTTTCAATTTCCTAGTTCAGGCTGACTGCTCTATATTTCCTAATTTGTCCAGTTTTAGAGCCATTGCCTTTTGTTTAAGTGATATTAATGGCTAAGTTTTTCAATGTCATTAGTTTCTCAGTTCTCACTATTTTTCCTTCATTTATTGAGTCTTCTACAATGAAGACAGATATATGTTTAATGCCCTAGTTTAATGCTTCAACTACTTTGTATTTCCCAGAATAATTTCTACTGACATTGTTCCATTATATCCATAGCTATTTTGCTTCTTTTTTAGACATATTTGTGAGTGCTCATGTTGATTTACCCCTTTCATTCCATCTTCACTCACTTCATCAATGATTTGGTCACACATAATCTTTCTCAAGCTCCCTCCGACCCCAGGCTTTTTAGCAACATTTTAAACTTTGTTTCGTAGACTGTTTAATTACCCATGGATGGATCATTTCTACCATGAAGCTTTTAAATTCTCAATGGAATCTACATTTGTTGGAAATGACCAAATATTTCAAGTGCAATGCCAAACCTTTTAATAAAATTTCCCCTGCTATCTTAGCTAATTTGCTGCTCATGCATATGTAAATTTGCTCTATTTAAATTAAGACTCTAGTTCATGACTGAAATGTGTCCCTTTTAAACTGCATAAGAAATTCTTTCAGATTGTGTTCACTTTTCCCAAGAGGATCCCATATTCTGAGATTACCAATTAACCCTGTGTCATTATACAAGAAATGATTAACCCTGACTGGTAGTTTTGCACTATCACAGGATGGTTCTACTACAGTTTGAGGCCTTCTGACAGACTCCAAGCCTTAGTAACACTGAGGTAATGAATCCCGGAGGGGTCCATTAACTACTGCCTTTAGGCAATACAGACCCTTTTCAAGCTGAAGACTGCCATGAGCAAGGTTGCTTTCTGTAGTCTGAGAGGGCCTCAGGGAAGCTGTAGGACGCACTGCATCACACAGGTTCATCAGGCAGTAGGTGATAGCAAAGTCCCCTTGCAGGATCCTTACTCAGAATTTAGAAGGATTTGAATTTCCTCCTTGCCCTTCGTGCAATCTTTTATGTCTCCCATTAACAGCTTATCCATTGCAGCTGAGAGGAAAAAAAAGATTTAAAACAGAGTGAGGGCATTAGTTCCTCAATGGTGATTGGAAAGTTGTGTTTAATACAATTTGGTAAATGCTCCTATCTCCTATCTCACAAGGATGAGATTTTTTTGTAGATTTTAAGTACTGGGATGGAGTGAAGCTTCAAACATTTCCAGATTCCTGCTCATCAGAAAGTAGAGAATGTGTTTAAACCTTTCCTTTCCCCCTTTAAACCCTCATCTTATCTAACTTCTTACTCCTTCAGTGAAACACTGCTAATCCAGGTTTCCTCCTGGCATAGTGCCAGATCTGGAATTCCTTTGGAGCCTTCTTGTTGTTTGTATCATTTTGAGCTTCAAGAGACCACTGTGTTATAACTGTTACAATTGTGGAAATTCACCCTTTCAGAATTCACAAATACTACCCAAAAAATTGAGGGATAGGATAAAATATACTCTTACGGAATCTGTGTAGAAAAAAAGTAAATACCTGTATTATCAACACAACATTTTTTTCAACCCTCATTTCTTGATGCATATGTAGATATAGCCACGTTATGTTGTGGAAAATTGTATAACAGCCCAGTCAGTTGGAGAAAAATCCTTCTGTCCTAACTTTCCTTACCTTGATGAACAGATCACAAGAAAACCTTGCTAGTTAAAGACATCCAAGACATCCTGGACAGACTGAACATCTTCTATACAGGATTTGATGTAAAGAACAGGGTGATGCCGAAGAAAGCTCCGAGTCCCACCTATCAACAGGCCCCCTGCAAAGCCACAGATGAGGTGAGGAGAACCCTATTCAAGGTGAACCCATACAAGGCAGCAGGATCAGACAATGTACCTGGTCAATACTGAAGGACTGCGCAGACCAATTGATGGAGATCTTTATGGACATCTTCAACACCTCAATGCAACAGTCCATTGTCCCCGCAGGTTTCAAGACAGCCACCATCATACCCGTACCAATAAGGGACAATAGCAAGCCTCAATGTCTACCACCATGTGGCACTGACCTTCCCCATTATAAAATGCTTCATGTGTCTGGACATGGAACACATCAAAGCACACCTCCCAGAGACACTGGACCCATTTCAGTTCATCTATAGAAGAAACTATTCCACCAATGATGCTATAGCCTTGTCCCTTCACTGGAGAATGATGCCTCATACACCAGGCTGCTGTTTAATGACTTCAGCTCAGTGTTTTATATGATCATTCCCCAAGGGCAGATGGAGGAGTTGTCCTCACTGAGACTCAACACCCATCTCTGTTACTGGATCCTTAGCTTCCTAACAGAAAGACCACAATCTGTCCGGGTCAGTAGCAGAAGGTTGAGCACTGTGATGGTGAGCATCTCAGGGCTGGGTGCTCAGCCCATTCCTATTCACGCTACTGACCCACCACTACATCACCAGATCCAGCTCCAACAGTGTCATCAAGTTTGTAGATGGCACAACAGAAGTCGGCCTCATCAGCAATAATGATGAGTCACGCTACAGAGAAGAGGTGGAAAATCTCGTGATATGGTACAACCTGAGTCTCAACATGGACAAGATGAAGGAGATGATTGTGGACTTCAGGAGCTCCAGGAATGTCCACCCTCAATAACACATCAATAACTCCGTAGTGGAGAGAGTGGAGAGCACCAAGTTCCTTGGAGTTCACTTAACTAGTGACCTATCATGGACATACAACACTTCAATTGTCAAGAACGCATAACAGCGACTACATTTCCTGAGAAGACTGAAGTGAGCAAGACTACTGGCAACTATCATGTAAACCTTTCACAGGAGCTCTATTGAGACCATCCTGGCCGGCTGCATCACAGTGTCGTCCGGTGGCTGCAGAGAAATGGATCAGAGGTCAATCCACAGGATCATAAGAGTGGCTGAGAGGGTCATTGGAGTCTCCCACCCCCCCCCTCCCCCCATCAACGTGATCTACCAGGAACGTTGTCTGAAGAGCATGCAGAAATCATTCAGGACCCCTTCCACCCTGCACACAGCATCTTTCAGCTACTCCCGTCTGGAGTATCAAAGCCATCCTCACCAGGCTGAGGAACAGCTTCTTCCCACGGGCGGTGAGAATGATGAACAACCCAAGGAATTGCTCACACTAACAATCCGAGACTCTTATACTTCCAAAGCAATATTTATTAATTTATTTATTTGATTAGATGAAATACGTCCTGCGTACTGAATGTATTTTGTCTGTATGTGTGTTATTTCTGGTTGTTTGTCCGCATGTTTTGCATCAAGGACCGGAAAACACTGTTTCATTCAGTTGATCTTGCGCAACCAGATGATAATAAACTTGACTTGATGGCTCAAAGCATCACCATTCCTTTTCTCACACCGATACTGCTTGGCTTATAGAATTCCTCCAGCAAATTGTGTTTGCCTTCAGATTCCAGTGTCTGCAGTCTCCTGTGTATTACCATGAAGAACAGATTCACAGATTATGATAAACATTTCTAACTTCTGTGGCACTGCGAATGCATTGTCCATCCTACTTTATGAAACAAGGGACCAAATACCCGCACACATACCAGTTGCTGCATTTAACTTCAAATGCCAATAAAAGAAGAAAGACTTGCATTAATATAGTGCGTTTTCTGATCTCAGAACATCTCTACAGTCAATAAGCATATAATGTAGGCTTCACAACAGCCAAATTATGCACAACCATCTCCCACAAACAAGGTGAAATTGACCAGATAATCTGTTTCACTGATTCCAGTTAAATTTTTAAACATTTGCCAAGGCACTTGGCTCTCCTTTAAAAGAAACCTTGTGGATCGCTTACGTCTGTTGAAAAGGACAGTTTAATTCCGATCCAGGTTGTGCAACTGTGTTAGTTATTTCATATAATAAAACATTAAAGTATTATCAGTTGATTCATCGGTGCTTTTGATAATGGAACCTTCAAAGACAATCTCTGACATGGAATAAACAACTGAGGCAAGGTATATAATTGCTGTCAACAGGAGCACAGAATCATAATGTAAAAGCACTTATTATAACGTTCTTGGCAGTTGAAGATGTGACCCATTTATTTTCTGCTACACAAGGAGTTGGCAAACCTTAATAACCTTTGTAAAAATATTTTGGGTTACTGCTACAATTTTCTTGTCCAACTATTCACTGAATGTACATGGTGGTCTAATGTTATTAGAAAAGAGAGAGGATTTCTGGAGGCTTTGAATATAATCAGTAGTTGATGTCATCCAAAAGTAAGGATTTTCCGTTCAATGACCTTCACTAAAAGATGGCATCCTCCCAGCTTTTGCAAATTTCAAAATAAAGATAGAGCCAGCTATTTATAAAATAATGTTGTGGGTGTATGTAATGAGTCTTGGTTAATGGCCATAACCAATGCAGTCAAATATGTGCTCATAGAACAAATTCCCATCAGTGAATCTGACAATCCACTGCCAATCAAGTGTGGAATTTCACTGCATTTTTAACAATCAGTCAGTAAGTAGGTATGCGTTTATAATGTCATGTAATCTGGTAAGTATATTTGCATATAGGTATATTTGGATATTTTGAAATAGCAGCCGAATTACATCTCCGTGCCCTTATCCAATTATCCATTGCCCTTTCACCCATCTTCACCTGAAAAGTTCACTTGATCATGGCTCCTTGTGTGCACTCCATAAGTGTTCAACTAGAACTAGCTCATGCCTTGAAAGTCTTCCCTCTGTGGTTTTTACACGAGGAATTCAAACTTCCATTTATCGAATTGGGAACTGCCCGTCACCTTGTCAAGCTATAATTAGACCCTTCTGACCAGGTGCGCAGCTGCAGTGCCACCTCAGGCAGGCAGTTCTAATTACAGTGAACACCAATGTGTTAATTAATCATGGAAAAGTAAAAATAACCTTGTCCTGTTGCTGAGAATAAATCCACACATTATAGTGAAATTGGTTCATTAGCACTGCTCTTTGGCTAAAATATAAATTGTGTACCTGAGGGATGAGGGTGGGGGGCTGCTATTTGACCAATTATGCTGGAACCCATTGTTTGAAATAACTGTCCAATTAATCTTATATATTTACATTTTCACACTGCCTGCAAATTGCTATTTTTCAAGTATATAACCAGTTCATTTTGTAAGTTACTTTCACCACCATTTTAGATAGTATATTCTCGATATAACAATTTGCATCTTCTCAACTTCAACTTGTAATTAATTGCCTTACACTGGAGCCTTCCATTTCCCAACAACTATCTTCTGGAGGGATGCTGTTATGAGCACGTTTGGATTCTGCAACAGGATATAGATAGTTTGAGTGAGTACGTGAAATATGAGTTTAATATGGAAAAATATATTCCAGAGAAATTCCAGAGGTTCACTACTCTGGCTAAAGAAATTTCTCTGCACCTCTGTTTTAAATGGGTACCCTTTAATCCTAAAGTTGTGCCCTCTTGTCCTTGACTCCTCCTCTACCATGGGAAACAAGTTTGCTACATCTACTCTCTTTCAATGATTTGAATTGCTTCTATGAGGTTTCCCCCTCCCCCCCTCATTCTTCTGAGCTCCAAGGAGTACAGTCCTAAAGCCATTAGTCATTCCTCAAATGCTAATCCCTTTATTCCAGGAATCATTCTTGTAAATCTCTGCACCCTCTCCAATGCCAGATCATCCTTCCTTAAATAAGCCCAAAACTGTACCCTGTACTCTAAGTGAGGCCTCACCAGAGCTTGATAAAGCCTCGACATCACATTCCTGCTCTTGTATCCTATTCCTCAATATAGGTATTCCAACATTGTTCTCGCCTTCTTCACAACCCACTCAATCTGGAGTTTAACCTTTCAGGTATCCTGCATGAGGACATCCTAAGCCCCTTTACACATCCAAAATTTGAATGATCTCCTCATCTGCCCTTTGATTCCTTCTACCAAAGTGTATGAGCATACACTTTCCAACATTGTATTTCATTTGCCACTTTTTTGCCCGTTCTCCCAATCCGTACTGTTCTTACAGCCTTTGGGATGTGTTACGAGCCCAAAGGACCCCAAAACCCAGCAGCAATAGACATTCACCAAGACAAATAGTTTTTAAAACAAAAGTTGTTTTTAATCAACTTTAAACATGAAAACAAAATCAAACTTTAACTTATCTCTATACTTAACTTACCCAAATTAACCCCCTTCTAATTCTAAGCACACGTGTATGATGTGTATGTAAATTTAAGAAAAGTTCTTTGGTTCATAGTTCAATCTCACTTCTCCTTCTTCCAAGTTCTCTGGATGCAGGCAATTCTTATACTGTGCGCAGAATTTAACATGTATAAAGTTCACCAGGCTTTGGTGCTTGAAAGATAAATGTTTACCACTCAGGAAGGTTCTTGAGGGTTTACAGAGAGAGATTTGTTGTTCCAGGATTTCCACAACTGAGGTACCACCATTAGTCACCTCAATGTCTCGCTGATTAAACTTGCCCCATCAGTGTTTTCCAGATGGTAACCTCATTCTTCAGGCTACCATCATAGAGTTCCCCTCTGTTCCTCTTATTCCAAGAGAAACATCAGACAGATAGCACTTCCAGCCATCTGCCACTCTGGAGCTTTTCATCAGTGTCAACCAGCTTCCTGGCTTGTACTGTTCAGCTGCTTTCAGTGTCATACACACACTAGCTGACTGAAAGAGCTTGTTGAGCTAGGTCTCCACTCTCTCTCTCTCTCTCTCTCTCTTTCTCTTTCTCTCTCTCTCTCTCTCTCTCTCTCTCTCTCTCTCTCTCTCTTTCTCTCTCTCTCTCCCTCTTCAACTGCCAACTGCTAGGAAGCTCATGTGACTCTCACTTGCAAAAACCCTCACCTTTTTCAATAAACAACAGGAGTTCTCCTCTCTTGATCAAGATGTTGTCTTAGATAAACAAAACCCAGGTAGACCTTTCTGTGAGCACTTTGCAGAAAGGTCAGAAGCCTTGTAGTTATCCAACCATCCAGCCTGTCTCCAATTCCAAACATGACATCATTTCAATTAGCACCTACTTGTGAAATGTGCATAAAAGTCTCCAAAGATCCTGCAATGTTACTGAATATGAATTCTTTAGTCTTGCAAATAAAATGTTTTAAATTGTGTGTATGCATGTAACCTACTCAAATTTTACCAAAATTCCTCCCAATATTTATCCATTACAGATGAAACTATTTTCCAGCCTGGTAGTCCTGATTTTGATGCTCCTGTACCTTCTTCATGATGGTAGTGGGTTGATGATACTGTGCACTGGATGGAAAGGGTCTTCTATAATTCCTTGAGCCCTATTTAGATAGAACTCCCAGTAAATGTCCTCTATAGAGGAAAGAGTGATCCTCTATATAGACTTTGCTTTGCAGCTACCATACCACACAATGATGCAGCCAGACAGGATGGTCTCAATTGTGCTTTTTAAAAAGGTTGTCAAGATGGGCACCCGTGTCCTTTCCCTTCTCAGCCTCTTTAGGAAGTGTAGATACTACTGTGCCTTCCTGACTAATGAGGAGGTGCAAGTCCAGGATAGGTTATCCCTTGTATGCATGCCAAAGAACTTTTTCCATAACAGAACCATTGATGGTAGTGGAGATTGGTTATGCTGTCTTTCTATTCCCTGAACCAATGTAATGGTTGGCAGGGCTCTTAAATGCAACTTCTCTCTTTCTTGCATTCCTACTTTTCACCTCCTCCGTCCAGCCTAAGGGTGCCCTTCTAACCTCCCACACCACCAACTCCCACACTCAACAAGTGATCCTCCATAATTTCACTAGCTTTCCACCATCAGGAACATCTTTTCTCCCCATTCAGCATTTCCAACAGACTTTTCCCTTTCAGAGCTTCCTGATTCAGGCTTTCATCTCCACCAACCAGTGGTCTTCTTATGTGCAAATATAAGAGATGCAAGGTACCAGTCCCTACTGATGGGACCAAATTTGCTTGCACATATTCCAATTTAGTTCATTGCATTTAATCTTTACAGTGCAGCATCCTCAAGATTGGAGAAACCAATCTCAGATTGTGTGCTTACATTTGGTCAGTCAGGACAATCCTCAGTTTCTAGCTGCCTGTTCTTTTTGTTGTCAAGTCAAGTTTATTGTCATCCGATTGCACAAGTACAACCAGACGAAACAGTGTTCTACGGTCCTCGGTGCAAAACACACACACAACCAAACATAACACACATACATACAGACAAACAATACATATGCAGGATAAGTATTCATCTATACAAATAAGTAAATATTGTTTCATGAATATGAGAGTCTCGGTTGGTTAGTGTGAGCAGGTGCTTTGGTCATTCAGCATCTCACTGCCCATGAAAAGAAGCTGGTCCTCAGCCTGGCGGTGGTGGCTCTGATACTCCTGTATCTCTTCCCCGAAAGTAGCAGCTGAAAGATGCTGTGTGCAGGGTGGAAGGGTCCTCAATGATTTTTCACACCTTCTGCAGACAACAATCATATTGATGGGGTAGAGGGAGATTCCAGCAATCCTCTCTGCCACTCTTATTGTTCTGTGGATTGACCTCCAATCCATTTCTCTGTAGCAACCATACCACACTGTGATGCAACCAGCCAAGACACTTGATAGAGCCCATATAGAAAGTTGATATGATGATGGCCGGTAGCCTTGCCCACTTCAGTCTTCTCAGTAAGTGCAGTCGCTGTTGAGCCTTCCTGAGGAGATCTGTGTTCATGATAGGTCACGAGTTAGGTGAACTCCAAGGAACTTGGTGCTCTCCATTCTCTCAACTACAGAGTTATTGATGCGTCATGGAAGTTGGCCGTTCCTGGTCCGCCTGAAGTCCACAATCATCTCTTTTGTCTTGTCCACGTTGAGACTCAGGTTGTTACTCTCGCACCATATCATGAAATTTGCCACTCCTCTCTAGTGAAACTCATTGTTGTTGCTGTTGAGGCCGACTTCTGTTGTGTCATCTGGAGACTTGATGGCACTGTAGGAGCTGGATCTGGTGATGCAGTCATTGGTCAGAAGCACGATTCTCTTTGCTGTTCCCACTCTGTCTTCAACCTCCCACATTGCACCAATAGAGCTTATTGTAAGCTTAAAGAAATACATTTCAATTTCTGAATGGTTTGCTGAAGACTTTAGGACCTCATTCTGAATTCATCAATTTTAGGTGACCTTTCCCTTTATTTCTTTCTCTACAGATGTGGGCTGCACCTTTCTATTTCAATTTGTTTTGGATTTTGTTTTCTTTTCTGTCCCTGACTGCCATTTTAAAAGTAATTTGCTATCATGGCAACTTTGGTTAGGTATCCCAGACATTCTTTTTATTCTCTCCACTCCTCTCTGCATCTTAACACATGTGGTTCTTCACTCTTCCACTTCTGATGAAAGATCCCAGATCCAAAGCATCAACTCCTTTTTCCTCCTTTTGTTGCTGCCTCACCTACTGAGTCCTTCCAGCATTCTCTGGCTTTAACTGTCAGCTGCCCTTGCCCATTTTAAAACAAAAACTTGATTTTGAACTGATTAATTTGCATTTTGCAGAATCTAGTTTCTCAACACGTCTTCAATCATCCAGTGGACTTACTGTTGCTTGGTAGGGGTAGGCGGGTAAAGGGGAGATGAGTCAGAGATCATCCAGGATCTAATGGCAGTATGGACCAATCTAACGTTTGCATGCCAAGACACATCTTGCCTGCCAGTCATATAAAGGATATCCTTAAAAACACATGTATTCCTAGTTCTTCCATCCATGTGATCAATGGACACCATTAGGAGTGAGGCAACATTGGTTAGTCTGATGGAGATCTTTCTGAGATTTCTGTTTGGGGGGGGATTTAACATTTCACTGGAGAGAGGAAGGATTTACATCAATTATTTACTGTCCAGAAGAGAATTTTTTTTATTATTGGTACATTCTGATAGGCGTTGGCCTGCAGCATCCACACACTCACAATCACACACCAGAGCCGCTCCACTCTGGCTCAGAGGTACAATTCATCTGACGGCAGCTCCTGATTAATGCATGCTTTTAGCTGGAAGGCGTCCAAAGAGGAGAGAGAAAGACTTAAAAATAATTGATGGCGGCAGAGAAGGGGCAGAGAGAGGAAAAATAGGCAGATTTGCCAGTTTAATATTGTACATGGTGTCTCTGTGACGCGAGTCCAAAAATACATCAACCAGATTGTTCTTTTAACTTGGCATACTGCTGCCTGCCCTTCTGTCAGAGTCATCTCTTTGCTAATGGTAAACCGATTAATTTCATGTTAATTTAGTTTATTCAAACCCATGCACAATTCCTGCTGGTTTTTGATCCCCGGCTTTCTCCGCTTCCGCTGACTTTTGCTCGTTTCTGTTTTTGGAGGCAGCCCATATTTCATGCAGGATGCCAGAATAGTAACAGTCAGTGAGTTGTTTGGCTCGGGAGGGGGTGGGTAAGGGAGGAAGGGGGGGGGGGGGGGTAAGGCACTGCTCTCCTGCTCAAATGGGTGCCAACCAAATATCCAAAGAAAGACCTGAGACTCGTTGGAAGAGCAGACATTGGAATGGGCGTTGGATGAGGCATTAAAGTGATGCACAAACAAAACACCGATGGTAGAAATCTGAAACAACGAAAACCACTGGAAATCCTCAGCAAGTCAGACATCAATTATGGAGAGACAGACAATAATGCGGCCTAACCTTCTGAATATTAAACTGAGGTTCCATTTGCCCTTTCAGATGAAGATGATGATATTACTTTGTAGAGCATGGTTAAAACCCTCCCCACCATCAAGAACATCTACAGAGAATGATGCCATTCGAGAGCAGCAGCCATCATCAAGGAATCTATATCCCCCAGTACACACTCTGTTCTCGCTGCTGCCATCAGGAAAGAGGTCTAGGTGCCACAAGACTCACACCAGAAGGTTCAGGAACAGCTGCTTCCCCTCCACCATCAGACTCCTCAACAACCTACTCAGTCAGGGATTTATTTAGGGTTTCTTGCACTTTATTGAATTTTTTTCTATATATTGCACAGTCGGTTTGTTTACATTTCTTTATTTGTTTACATGGGTCCGTTGAGTCAGTTTTTTTGCACTGCCAATAAGTGATCATTCTGCCTCGCCCGCAGGAAAAAGAAACTCAGAGTTGTATGTGATGTCACGTATGTATTCTGACAATCAGAAATCTAATCTGAATCTGAAATCTGAAATTTGCAGATGACACAAAATTGGTGGTGTAGTGGACAGAGAGGAAGGATATCTAAGTTTACAACAGGATTTAGATCAGTAGAGAAGGTGGGCCAAAGTGTGCTGCACTCTGATAAGTTAAACAAACCTGCGTTGGACTTGCTCAGTAAATGGCAGGCCCTGAAGAGGGTTGCAGAACAGAGAGACCTAGGGGTGCAAATGCATAGTTTCATGAAAATGGAGACCATGGGGGCATTGTGGTAAAAAAGCATTTAGCATGCTCTTTTTCATTGGGTGCCATATTGAGTGCAAAAGTTGGGACCTCCATGATACAGGTACAGGTTCACAGCCTATTGATCTCATTGGTGAGATCACACTTGGAATACTGTGTGCAGTTATAGTTACCCAGCTATAGGAAGGACATCAATAAGGAGGAAGAGGTGCAGAGGGGATTTACCAGGATGCTGTCAGATCTGAACTGAAAGGCTGGGTCTTTATTCCCTGACTGACAAAAGATGAAGAATGATCTTATAAGGGTTGGTAAAATCATAAGGGACTTAGATAAAATGAATGCATGCTCACAACCTATTTCCCAGAATGGATAATTCTAGAACTGACAGGGCATATGTTTAAGATGAAAGGGGAGAGATTGGAGTTCTCCTGATGGGCAACTTTTTCACTCAGAGAGTAGTCCGTATCTGGGATGAGCTGCCAGAGGAAGCTACAGAGGTCAGCACAATTACAACATTCAAAATCCATTTGGACAGACGTGTGGGAAGGGTTAAGAAAGATATGGACCCAAATACAGGCAAATGGGACTAGACCAGAATACCCAACTTGCACATGTGAATGAGTTGGGATTGAAAGTCCTGTCCTGTACCATACAATTATGACTCTATGACTCTTGACTTCCACTCAGACGGTCTCTCTTACCCTCCACCTTGTCTGTCTTAAAACTTGTTTAAGTTTAATAATAATAAATACATAACTAATAAATCCACACAAAAATGGGGGAAATATTCATCTGTGACATTTAAAAAGTTCTTGCGTTAGCACTTGCTGCCTGACTTGCTGAGTAGTTCTGATGTTTCCATGTCTTTTTATTGTCTGTAGGATCTTGCAATGCATAAATTACAGTCCTGTTCCCTTCAAAATGATTCTTTGGCTGTGTGATATTTAAGTACATTCTGAAACTGTGAAAGGCACTAAATTAATGTAAATGCTTTCTTTCGATTGGAACTTAAGAGTAATGAAAGTAGAGAAAAACACTGACTGAAGCGATATAGAGGAAATATCTAAACTGTCAGATCTCAAATGTAATTAACTAGAACAGTTTGTTATTAATTTTTGTACCTGGCCAGCTATTGATATCCCAGCTGTACATTGTGCTTCTGCCAGATGGCTCGGTGTGTTGTAGCTTTGAAGTTTAGCCGAATAAAGATTAAAGGATTTTTTTTTTCCTTTGTGCTCATTAATGTGAGGGATGGTAGTGTTGTAGAGTAAAACAATTTCTTTTTAAGTTGTCCATGTCAGCACCAAGTACTTCCAATTCAAATACGGCCCGGGTAAAAGACTGTAAAGCCCCCTCCATACTTACCCGACAAGTTATTCCAGAGTGATACAGCTTAGCTTTAATAGAGGAATGCTATCCCTCCCAACAAGGGGAGGTACCTCATCGCTTAGATGCAGATTAAAATCCTCTCCCTGTACGGTCTTTCAGCCTGTAACCATTATTGTACCAGAATGACAATTTTTCAGATGCAAGCTATGCTGTGGCCGTTCTGGTTGAGATTGGCAAATTTGTTGTAAAATGTTCAAATTCTAATTATTTCTGTACATTAGAATAAGATGTGTGACGTGTTTGCTATCCAGGGTGAAAATATGTACAAACCAAGGTGTTACCTTTCTCAGGGTGAAGGCTCTGTATGATCACACCCAGAAGAAATTTGTGTAACACAATTACCTTCACCTTTTTCCTGTACCATCGTCTTTTCCTTGTATGAAATTAGGTGCAAGGAAAACAATTTTTTTTTGCATGCATCCACTGAAACAAACAGTCCCCTCACACGTAGAAGTAAAAGAGAATCATTCCCAAAATCTGGAGGTATTTTAGCTATTTAACTAAGGCTGGAGATGAGCAGAGGCCGACTGGATTGTGCCTGGTTCAGTTAACAACAGATCATCAGCACTGGGTATATGATAGTTCTGACTGGGTCGTGCATTGAATTTCAATCCCAGGGTGGGCTCCCTGTGCTGTTCCACAACACAGTGCAAGCTCATCTGCCAACTTTACACAGCCCTATGATCGTGTATAAATGGTAGTTAAATGTAACTGCACTCCCTGTTATTATGTTAGGCTTTTAACCTGCCTGTTCTAAATCTGTATCCCAAATCAGCACCACTGACTTTCTAAGCCAGGGAGCTGAAGGAAGTACTGAAGAATAAACTCATCAAAAAGAAATGCCTTAAAGTGCATTGGCTGCCTGATAAGAACATTTTAAAGACGAATTTGATTTGCAACATGAAAAATGCAGCAGCTGAATTCTTTTTCACTGAAAGATTCAATACATAGCAATAAAACAGTGAGCAGACAGACCTTTTTGAGGATCAAATTTTTGGGTCTGGATATTAGGGAAATCTCTCCTCGTCATCATCTCCTCTGAAGAAGTCCATTTACGTTTACCTGAGAGAGCAGATTGAGCTTTGTTTAACATTTCATCCAGAAGACCACCTTAGATTATGTCTTTTGATCTCTGGACGGAAACTCTAACCCACAACTCTTTGAGTTGAGAGTGAGACATCATATGAAATATTGTGTTCAAGTCAGGGTCTTCCTAGCTGAGGATAGATACACTTGGGGCAGTGTGACTGCCACAAAGGCTCATTCTTGAGGATGCAGGTCTGTAGTCTGACAAGGGATTAAGCAGAAGAATGAGAAGTGAAATCATTGAGATGTAAAATGTTAAGGGATTTGCAAGGGTTGACAGAGTCTTCTCAAGCTTGAATATCTAGAACCAGGGATCACAGTCTCAACTAAGGGATTAGCTATTTTCAGTATCTCTCCATTTAAATAATAAATCGGCTTTCGACTCATTTTACTGAAGAGCTTGACCTCCGTCCTCTGCATGCTAAACTCCATTTGCCAGGCTTTTGCCCAATCTACCTCTACCCCGTTGTCGAATCGCAATGTCCACAACATGCCTTCCAATTGTTTGTGTCTCATCATCAAATTTGGAAATTTTATCCCCTCTTCAAGGTCATTAATGTAAATGGTCAATAATTGAGGTCCAAGAGCCAATCCTGAAAGTAACATCCTTCCAGCCCGATAAAAACCCATTTATTCTAACTCTGTTTTCTATTTGGACAATTTTCATTGCATGCTGTTCTTCTTCTTCTTTGGCTTGGCTTCGCGGACGAAGATTTATGGAGGGGTAATGTCCACATCAGCTGCAGGCTCGTTTGTGGCTGACAAGTCCGATGCGGGACAGGCAGACACGGTTGCAGCATTTGCAAGGGAAAATTGGTGGGTTGGGGTTGGGCGTTGGGTTTTTCCTCCTTTGTCTTTTGTCAGTGAGGTGGGCTCTGTGGTCTTCTTCAAAGGAGGTTGCTACCCGCCGAACTGTGAGGCGCCAAGATGCACGGTTGGAGGCGAGATCAGCCCACTGGCGGTGGTCAATGGAGCAGGCACCAAGAGATTTCTTTAGGCAGTCCTTGTACCTCTTCTTTGGTGCACCTCTGTCTCGGTGGCCAGTGGAGAGCTCGCCATAGAACACGATCTTGGGAAGGCAATGGTCCTCCATTCTGGAGACGTGACCCACCCAGCGCAATTGGATCTTCAGCAGTGTGGATTCGATGCTGTCAGCCTCTGCCATCTCGAGTACTTCGATGTTGGTGATGAAGTCGCTCCAATGAATGTTGAGGATGGAACGGAGACAACGCTAAAAGATTTAAAAACGTAACAAAAATTGCACAGTAAATCAAGATGCAGTAATAAGGTGATGCCAAGACTGCTGAATTTTTTTTAAGATTCTAGGAAATAATTAACTGGAATGGGAAGGGATATGAGATGAATTTCTTTTTCTCACTTATGGAAGCCCCCAACTGAATGCAGTGCTGTTCCCAGCCTCAGCAATGCTACAAACATTTAGAAAGGGTTGGATTGGCTTTGTCAGCTCTCCCAGCAGACCTCTGAACCTGAGAAAGGAGTTGGAAAATAGCAGAAGAAGAAAAATAAAAACAAGTTCACTAAATTTGTGCTCTTGTTATAACAGGAAGAAAAACTGTGCTGGACCATCTCCCCTTGTTATATTCAATTTATCTGTATATTGGTATTGTAAGACACAGTCTAGTCAAGCATTGAGTTCAAGCTTCACTAATGGCTTAAGCTTTGCACTTAGGCTGAGAGCAGCTCACAGATTCATTTGAGAAAAGGAGAAAAACAATTCTGAACAATTGTGTCCCTTGAATCCGAAAACAAATATGTAGT
Source organism: Narcine bancroftii (assembly GCF_036971445.1). Classification (NCBI taxonomy): domain Eukaryota; kingdom Metazoa; phylum Chordata; class Chondrichthyes; order Torpediniformes; family Narcinidae; genus Narcine; species Narcine bancroftii. The sequence continues at coordinate 151,928,924 of NC_091470.1, read as the reverse complement.
GAAGTATCATTAGTAGTCATTACTAGTTCCTAGGAAATATATAAATTCTGTTTTAATGCAACCTTTATTCTATCATTTTTCATGAAGAACAGACGTCAGATTAATGATAAAGCCATGGACCAGATGTAACACTACGCCAAGGTGATTTATTGGCCACTTAGCGTTGATGAAGCAGCAAACAAGAGTCAAATTGTTGTTATGACTCTGTTTGCCTTCATCAGAGTATTTACTCTGCATTCGGGGCTGCTCGGTATGCAGCTCATGTGCTCCAAGAACCGTAGGACAGATAAGTGAACAGAATCGACTGGGTTGAAAATCATTCCCTGTGAATTCCCACTGCACATAAAATTGGCTTTCTATCCGCTTTCTATTTACTTGTCATTCTCTGTTCTTTATTTCTGTAGAAGAGAAAGGGGAATTAAAGGCGAAAGGGGAAAATTCCTCCCTCTTTCTCTTGTTCTTTGTATTTTATCACCACTGCTGTGCTTCCGCTGATTTTTTTTGTAGAAGATGCAGCACAGATACTGATCTTTCTGCCTAGCTGGTCTGTGTTTGGGCTTTGTATTCAACACATGCTTCCTCCCATCTTATCTCACCTTATTCTGTTAGCAAGTATCTCCTCCTGTTCCTTTCTCCCTCCCCAGTATTTTTATCCAACTCCCTCTCAAATGCATCTCCTCTATTCAGCTTAACTACTCTCGAGGATGGTGAATTCAAGATTCTAATTGTATACTGGGTAAAGAAAATAAACCCAAATTTCCTTCTAGGTCTTTTATGTTCTGCACCTTTATTGTAAGACCCATTTCCCAGACACTTTTATTGCTCATTGGTCCTTCGTAGTATCGAACTGAAGTCTCCTTCATCCCAGGAAGTCCACACTGAATTTAAAACCCAATTTACAGTAATCCTGCACAGATTAACTTCATTTCCTCTACATTCCCATCAACTCCCTCATAATCACCCAGGCCCAGGAGTGGCACAGTTAGCGTAGCGGTTAACACAACACTGTTATAGCACCAGCGGCCAGGACCAGGGTTCGAATCCCATGCTATCTGTAAGGAGTTTGTATGTTCTCCCTGTGTCTTTGTGGGTTTCCACCACCCTTCAAGATGTACCAAGGTTGTAGTTCATTTGGATGTGTTTGGGTGACATGGACTCATGAGCCAAAAAGGCCTGATAGTCTAAAATGTAAAAAAAATTAAAATTTACACTGGCCAATTAATTTACAAGCCAGCATCATCTTTGGGATATGGGAGGAAACTTTGTTGAATCTCAGGGTTGTGGAAAGACACATGTCCCTCAGTTGTTTTTCCCCTGTGCATTGAAAAGTGCCAGGATTGGCTCCTGAACTATGCCTGATTCAACTCATGTCAACATACTTGTCTCAGCGTTTTCTGGTGTTGGGAGAGGGAAGAAAGCAGGTGGGGGTCCAACCTTTGATCGATCACAACTGGAGATGCACTTACAGAACGTAGGGCCAGAATTGGCATGGCAATATTACTTGCGTGGTCAAGCAACCAAGCAAAGCCTTGGCTGGCTTGCTCAAGTGCAAAGCTTCCTGTGTAAGCCAGTGTTTCAGTTTCCGTGGCAACTAGTATCAGTTGAAAAAAATGGAAGCAAAAATAGCAAGTTACAAAGAAAATAAATCACTCCTTTGTCATTATAGTGACAAAGTTGTGGTATCTGGGTAACTGTTTTGCAAAAAGCACCGTGGTGGGAAACCTTAAGACTTGGTCATTTTGGTTTGATGGCTCTGATTAGTTCCCACACTTAGAATCTACTGATGGATTTTTTATGTAACTCTTCAATTTCCTGATGTGCTGCAGGAGATGTTAATTGCATTCCTCCCAAACACAGCTGCCACTAGATTGTGCGTTGATTATGACTGAACAAGAAGACCCAGAACATTTGTCTGCAGACTGTCTTCTGCATAACCTGTCATCGTCAGGGTTCCTCCATGCTGAGCTTGCTAATGGGATGATGTGCGAGAAACAGAGTAGCTGATGCTGTGAGACCAGGGTGCGGGCTCAGGTGTGCCACATCGTGAAAATTCAAAAGAAAGGCACATTTTACTAATTCAAGACTCATAAAATAAAAACCGAACTGTACAAAGCCAAGAAAAAAAACCTGGGATCATCCCTCGGCTCTGAGCTAACTGGAATTAACCTCAGTGCCCAAGATTACGAAGAGGAACTGAAAACCAGTAGGATCCCATTTTAGCACTACAGACTATTCCACCATTCAGAGAACATCATGGCTGATCTAAGAATTTACTCCATATATCATTTTCCCACTCATTTTTACTCCTCTTGCTGAATAAGATGTCATAATTCTCAGAATCAATATCAATGATTGATTGACCATCAATTGTCATTTGGAGAAGAGATACCACATTTCTGCTACCTTCCACTCCCAAAGGGCTCAGTTTCAATTTCTGTACTCTTCCCCAGCCCTCAAATCCCAAAATAGTGGAAATATTTTATCTCTCTCCCTGTTCGTTGGTTCCAATTAATGTATTGAAAATTTGGGTTCACTCTCATTCTTCTAAGTTCATTGGAATTCAGCTCCACTTTGTTTTTTGCCTCTGAGTATTTATCCCCTTGCAGCCCACATATTGTTTGTATCTGTGGCATACTCCCTCAGTGTTAATATATGTTTCTCAGGATATGACGCCCTGAACTGGATTTGGCTAGCGTAGACTTTGTAGAGCTGGAGCATAACTTTATCTACATTTGTTTTAGTCCTTGGGTGATAAAGGACAGCCTTCCATTATCTTTTTTAATGCCCATCCATGGCATTTTCTTCAACCGTCTTGACTCAGAAACTATTCTTTTGGATTGTATAATTGGACATCATTCTATTATTTAGGATAGATGAGTAGGGAGATCAAGATATTGCAGACCAGTTATCGAAACATCTTTTGCTGGGAAATTACTCGAACTAATAGCTGAAGTGACCGAACATCTTGACAATTTTCATTGATCAGAGAGAGCCTGATGAGCTTGCTTGAATTTTTTAAAGAGGTGACTCAGTAGCAGACACAAGAACCTGTAAGAATGTTATTTTCTTTGAACTTCTGGATGAGTTTGATCAAATACCTCACTTAGCTAAGGTTAAAGATCGTGAAAATGAAAGCATATTATTGACCTGGCAAGTAAACTGATTGAGTAGCAGGGAAAGGAAAGCAGGCAAATGGACCTCCATGCAGACCATATATAACCATATAACCGTTTATAGCACGGCTCCTCCGCAAACTCCTGAGGAAGTAGAGGCTTTCTTCATGATGCCATTGGTGTGTACTTCAGAATTGATTTCACTTTTGGACATAGAGAAATGTAAAGTACATTTATGCTTGATACTAAATTGTAGCCCTTGGCCAGGTGTGGAAAATGGAGTAAAATTTGACATAAGAGACAAGTATATAGTTCCCCATTTTGAAAAAGAGCATCTTTCCCACAGATCCTGAAGGGCTGTAATTAGGCAGGTGGAATTCGACAAGATTCCTGTGGAGTATTAGATCAGTGAACATGAGTTGAATGGCCAGTTATTGTACTGCATACTCTAGGTTATTCTAGATAAACAAATGCATACACTTATTCCCTACATCATGTGATAGTTCCATTGATTTTCTTTTTCAAACTTTCATGTTGAATTTAACCTTATGGACAGCATTCGACTTTGGCATCTCACAAAGCAAATTCTTTTTGTGTGCCTGCCTAATTGTAAGAAGACAACGTCATGTTGGGGACAGCAGCAGAATGCCCGTAGCCCCTCCCCCCCCCCCCCCCTCCCCACAAAGCTGCTCCACTTATCACTGGAATCATGTCTAGTCTACTCTCGAGCTGAACCCACTCTCTTCCGGAACCCCTGGACTCCACTGTCATTTTAATGTCTTTGAATACTTTTATTGACTCCACCTCCGAAGCTCTCCAGGGTTGAGAATGTCAACGATTCATGACACTATGAGAAGAAATTCCTCCTTATCTCCATATGTAATGCTGACTCCTTATAGTGACTATGTCCCCTTAATTTTAATGTCTCCACAGGGATAAGTACTCCCCTTTTAATCCCCTACATTCCTTTTACATCAGTGAACATCGGCCAAAGCTGCACAATCCTTCTTTATACATCAACGCCTTCATACCAGGGATCAACCAAATGAAACTTCTCTCCACTGCCTTCAATGCAAACACATCCTTCCATAAATATGGAGACCACACTCAATGTAGTTCTCCAGGCAGTCTCATCAGCACCCTTAAAATTGCAGAGAATACCTTTGTAGGCCCTTTTCTCTGTGCCTCTTGCAATAATTGCCATAACTCCCAATAACTTGCTCTACTTGCTTGCTAACTTTTTGAATTTCTTGTTCTTGTACTCTTAAATCACCATCCAAATTCTCCTTAACTTTAGAGGCTTCCTTCTGCTCACTGCTTGACATCACAGAGCTCCTGGCTATTCAGCATTTCCTGATGGAAAATAAATAGTCTCTCTGTTCAATATTATCCTGGATCTCCTTCATAAACATTGTGTAATGTGTTTGTTCTAATGTATTTCACTGTTGCCATTGACAAACACAGGTTACCTAGATGAAGCCATGCTCCGTAATATTATAACTCACCAGCTGGTTGATTGGGGTGGAAGCAAACTATGAATCATCTGGATTCTCTTGATCCTCAAGGTCATTGGAAAAGAAAACCTCTGCTCAGTCAGATTCAGGACTGAAATTGCAGGTAGAAATAAGATCAGCTCTGACAACACCTCCAAAACCCAAATTTCCAAAACTAAGGTATTAAATGCACAGGAAAACAGTCACCTACTTCCTAGATCACATACTATCCTGGAACTATATTGCTGTTTTTTTAAATTATTATTGATCAAAACACTTGCACTCATCTTATGACACCTTATGGGAGTAGCTCGAGCACATGAACTGAGCATTTCAAGGAGGTGCCTCAATATTGCTGCTCATGCAATGAATGATTGTATTCCCAAAAGTATATATATTTCAGAAAGGAGAAATAAATAAATCCTCTTTGAAATAAAGGGAAAATAAAATTCTCACCAGTAGGGGTCAGCATTAGCAATGAAGGCACCAATATTGTAGGATTCTTTTGGAGGATACATTCTTTCAGCACAGAGGATTAAGCCAATGTTGGATCTTTGCAAAAAAATGGTATCCAATTGGTCCCTCTCCCAGAACTTCAACCCATATCTATTTGGTCAGGGTAGTCCCCTTCTTTTTGGTGTTGAATATGGGATCAACAGTGAGCTGCTCAGAGAAAACTACTGATTTACCATCCCCATCATCAGTTGAGGTTGGGAGCCAGCTTCTGTGGATGTGGGGGTGGAGGGCCTTCTACAATGCAACTCCAGTTTTTGGGCAGGGCCAAGAACACGTCCTATCCGCAACACTGAATAATGCTTCTCACCTGGTTTAGCTAGACCTGTCAGGACTCTGAATGTTTGTGATGTTCAGATGACCTGCAATTTGGCCCTGCACACCTTTCTTATATAGAGAGACCAACATTGTAGGTATTATTGCAGGTATGGTCTAATCACCTTAAAGCTGCATGAAAGCTTCCTTACTCTTATTCTCTACTCCTCTCCCATAAAACTGGAATATCAGACTCACCCTTCAATGAAGCCTAGGTTCCACCTTGGCTTATTTAATAATGGTTTGTGTGTCTCACTTGAGCACTTGTTCCTTTTGTGTAGAGGATTCCTGATCAAAGCAACTAATTGCATGAAACAAAATTGTCCTCCATTCCCTCTTTAGGTTCTTTCATCCAGGCTATCTCTGACCCTGGAAATGTCATGGATATGGACTAGAGTTTGAAGCGTGTTTGTTAGTGAATTTGATAAATGTTCACATGGATCAAAGTCTCGCTTGTTAAGTCACAAAGTCTAAATTTGTATTCTGATTTTTTTTTGTTGTCTCACAGAATCCTGACATTGTATTGGTCCATTACCTGAATGTACCAGCCATAGAAGATTGTGGGAAGCCTTGTGGTCCGATACTGTGCTCCATCAACACAGACAAAAAGGAATGGGCTAAATGGTCGAAAGAGGAGCTGATCAGCCAGCTTAAACCCATGTGTGAGTGTTAACTTTTGCAATGCTTTCAGAATTGTTCCTCATTGTGGTATTGAACACTGAAGGCAGAATTACCCAGAGTCTCCAGAAACCTGGGATACTACTGCCAGCAAATCCTATTGAAAAATTGGGTTAAATTGTATATATTTTAAGATTTTTTTTTTCTTTGGCATCTTACGATCAAAAGTTTTGAGCGTGGGAAAACATGTTGTTTGACTTAATAGGCAAGCACCAGCCCAGTAATGAAGAAACTACTTGTTTTCTGATTGTCTGCCCCATGAGAATGGGCATGATGGAAAACCAATTGTGTGAGGGTGAGAATGGGATGTTTGGACTGAAGAGGTCATGTGATGAAACTTCCATGAATTTATCCCTCTACAGTTGGTGTTCTCATCTGGAGAAGGGTCGAGATAGGCTGGGGTGCATGAACTATGAGGAGCTCTCTTGCCTCCAAGTCAGAAAGTTGTGAGTTTGAGTCCCACTGCAGAGATCTGAGCACAGAAACCAGACTTACCCCAGAGGGAGTGCTGTACTGTCACAGGTGCCTTCTCTCTGCCGAGTTGGTAAATTGAATTCCAGTCTGCCTGATTTTTGGTCGAAGTGTGCATCTAAAACCCCATGGCATTGTTTTGAAGAATTATGGAGAATTGTCCATGCGAGTTAAATTCACATGTTGAAGCTGAATTAAAAATATAGGCTGTATACCAACCGAGAAGGGATGTATGGATCGCACATATGGAACTCAACTGCACTTAGAATCTCAACATGAAGGGAGAGAATTTGTGAAAGCAGCAGGGATAAAAGATTGAATTAAAGAAAAATAACATGCAGGTTGTACCGAATGAATGCCTCGGCTTCCTTGCGGGAGTCTTTGAGAAAATGTCGTGAGGGAAGGAACAGGCTGAGAACAGAAAGTGCAGTAAAACAGCAAGTAGCTTAATGTTCTGTGATGCCACGCACCATTTGCAACCCTGTAATAAGGCACAACTGCCCTGAACTGCTATGGAAAGCATTCCTCTGTAAAGCAAGTTTGGTGGAAATTCTGACAGGAGGGTGGGGAGGAGGGAAAAGGAGGGGGGGGGGGGGGGTGAAATAAATACATGGATTGCAGATATAGAGAGAAAGAGCACACTAGGGGCACAGGACCTGATGCAGACACTTGCCTCTCTTAATGCAGGCGATTTATAATGGCAACGAGGGAGTTGACAGAAAATGTAATTCGGAATGGGTCTGAGTTTATTCACCAGTGCATTGTGCATCCTTTTTCCATCTGGCCATTTATAGGGAAGAAATGGTGCTGCATGCCTGCCACCTGCTGGACTTAAGCTAATATTACAGAGTGAAATAAAGACATCCACAGAGGTCCGATATTTAACCATATAACCATTTACGGAGCGGAAACAGGCCATGTTGGCCTTTCGAGTCCGCACCGGTTCACTAGAACAGCTCCACTAGCTCAAACTTCCCGCTCTCTGCCAATAACCCTCCAACCCCCTCACCTCCATGTACACATCCAACCTTTTCTTAAATGATTAAACGTGCAAATTGGAACAGAAAATGCTAGAAGGACTCGGCAGTCAGGCAACAACTGTCAAGAGAGAAAAACTAATCATGTTTCTCTTTCCAACTTTTTGAAGGTAAACAAGAAATCCGCAGAAACTGGGGTCAAGTGCAATACACAAAGTGCCGGAGAAACTCAGCAAATGAAGCAGCATCCATAGGAAGTCAAAGGCAGTCAGCGTTTTAGGCCTGATCCCTTCTTCAGCTGTGCTGAAATCAGGCAGAGGACTGGATAAGAAGGTTGGAGGGGAGGAGTGGATCGAGAAGGAGCACAGGCTAGCAGGTGATAGGTGGATACAGATGGGAGTGTAAGGTCATGCACTCCAGCAGACTTTTTTAAATGGGAAGAAAATACCCAGATGCAAAGGGACCTGAGAGTCCTCATGCAGGATAGCACTGCTGGCACTCGTTTCAAGAGGAATAGAAAATAAGAGAAGGGATGTTATATCGAGGCTTTATAATACACTGGTGAGAACTCACTTAGAGTATTGTGAGCAGTTTTGGGCTCCTCCTTTAAGAAAGGATGTGCTGGCATTGGAGGGGGTTCAAAGGAGATCCACTTGAATGATTCCAGGAATGAGAGGGTTGACAGCTCTTGACGTGCATTCATTGAAATTTAGGAGAATGCGGGGCGATTTCATTGAAATATTTCAAATGTTGAAAGGCATTGGCAGAGGAGATATAGAAAGGTTGTTTCCCGTGGTTGGAGAGTTTAGGACAAGAGGGCGTAACTTCAGGATTAAAGAATGACCGCTTAGAATAGAGATGCAGAGGAATTTCTTCAGCCAGAGGGTAGTTAATTTGTGGCCACAGGCTGTTGTGGAAGTCAGGTCATTGGGTGTATTTAAGGTTCTTGTTTAGCCAGGTCATGGAAAGAAGGCCAGGCAATGGTGCTGAGTGGGAAAATGGATCAGCTCATGGTTGAATGGTGGGGCAGATTCAATGGGCTGAAGTGTCTATTTCTGCTCCTTTGTCTTGAGGGGAGAGAAGAAAGGAGCTGAAGTGATCAGGAGGGGAGCGGAAGGCTGAGAAAGATGCTCTCCGATAGGAGAAGGAAGGGGTTGGGGACCTGGAGAAAGGGAGACAGAAGGATGACATAAAGGAGGGAATGGGGGAGGGGGTTACAGGAAATTGGAAAGTTGATATTGATGTTGGAGACTTTATTTCAGTGATGCAATAATGGAATACAAGGTGAGTGGTCTGACAGTACACAAGGCCGTAATCAGACATGTCAATATGGCAGTGGAGTGTGGAATTGAAGTGGTTGGCCACTGGGAGATCCCTGCTGTTGTAGCAGACAGAGAGAAGGTGCTCAAAGAAGTGATTTGCCAGTCTGCGTCCATTCTCCATGAGGCTGAATCAGGATGCAGTAAATTTCCCCTACAGGTTCACAAGTGAAGTGTTCCTTTCACTAACTGGGCTTCAATTCGATATCTGAAAAGTAACATTCCCAGGACTTGCAGCCTTTTGCTATGCAAACACAAATGCACATGTACATACATGGAGCTGACATTGTAGGGCACATCCACACAGCGAGATTCTCAATGTTTGGTTATTTTTGTGAAATCTTAGTGAATCCCTTTCTCTGTTTTTAAAGTGCTAGTTGGGGAGTTTCCCAGTCCATTTTTTCTGCCATCTTTCTACATTTCCTTTTTTTCTGTATTTCTCACATTTTTTCCACAATTTGGCGTACCAATGACATTAACAGAGGAGTGGCTATTCCAGCATTTCGAGCTATGGTGAAATCCTCCATTAAAAGTGGCACCGCAGTTGTCTCACAATCAGAATGTAATGGACTAGGGTCCCACTCCAATGCCTGACATAAAAATCCAGCCAGTGTAGTAGACAGTTCTGCATCATCCAAGATGCTACTTTTCAGATCAGATCTTAAATTGAGACCCAATTAGTTGACTGGAATTAAAAGACACCATGGCAGAAGGGAGGAGAGCTTCACCTAATGAAATAATGAAATGGGTCAATATTCATCCCTTAAATATCACTAAAATAGATTCTATGGCAGTATAATTAAATACTACTCAAGCATCACTGAGTTTTTTTTTATTGTGGGAGATTGTGCAGAAAACCAAGTTTTTCTAAGTTGGATCATTTTGTAAAGTACTTCATGGGCTGTAAAGCACTTTGGGATTGTGCATCTGACTGAAGATAATTGGCCACTTCAGTGACAAATCGTTCGAATAAAAGGTGCTGTCTGTTGGAATCCTCGTACGTCTCCAAGATCATGGAACCCGCAGGATCCTCAGGCAGGAGGGGAGCGGATTGTGGTTTGCCAAACATGTGGAGCCACCAGTAAGCAAACTTCTGTCTGAGGAGTCAGAAGCTCAGATTGTGCCTATGCGAAGGTTTTGGAAATGAGGCTAAATTGTGAGGCAAGTCAAAAGGGGAGTGATTGGATGACCCCAGGGGTTGTGTGACTAATATTCAGGCTGAGACCCCTCAGGTGCTCCAGCACGTGGAATGGCTGAGATTTTGAGATGAAACATTTCAAGGCAGGAAGATTCAAAGAAATGTCCATAATAAAGAACTTGCATGTTCGGAGTGTCCTTGATGACTCTGAGGCATCCCCAGGTGCCTGCAGTCAAAGAGGAGCTGTGATTATGGTTGCAATGTGGGAAATATGTACCCAGTAGCCTCCCTCAGTCTTAAACTGCAAGAAGACAATGACCAGGGTGAAGTTGATTTCCTCTGGTGTTCTTTGCATTGATATTGCGGGATCCATGGGATCCAACTCATGCACTCAAGTCGGGTGGGGCCTTGGTTTAATATCCTATCTGAAAGCTGAATCTTCTGACACTGGAGAGGGCTTGATGTGTAACTCGCTGTTGAATGGCACATCGAGATGTGGGCTCAGTCTTCTTGGGGTGAAGTGGTTGAAGGGAGCAAAATGGGACAGACATTGAGGCATTTATATTCTGAGCCCAAACCAGAAAAAGAACAAGTGGTTTGGCAGGCACTTTTGTCACGATCATTCTGTCCCTTTAAACAGCAGTAACAACAAAAAAAAATTAAACTGACATTTACTATTGACCTTGTCTCCATGGAAATGAACAGAGAATGTCAACAACTTGTCAGAAATGTAATAGAATGAAAACAAATGAAAGGTGTATAAATGCATTTATATTGTGGCTGCACGTAGGTCTCCGGGTAATATTGCCATTTCTCTCAGTTGATTTGACATTCACCTCACCTGCCACATGACCAATTTCATTACGTGGGACTTTGATTTGAGCCATGTGTGGTAAAGGGCGTAAGAACAGGAATGGACAATTCGCCCTCTCAAATCTGCTTCACCAGTCTTTAGATCAGAGCGAGCTTTGATCCAACTTTATTCTATGCCTTTAATTGTCAAAAATCTATCAATCTTAGATTAAAAATTTGCAATTGACCTGTCTTAAATTATTATTAGTGGAGATGGTGTTCCTCTGCAGTGGCAGAACTGAGTGTGAGACCCATCAATATGCCTGTGTTTTTATGAAGGTAATAAACACTCTCTGGACTTATTTTCATGTTAATTTCACATTCTGCTTCCCCCTTGATCCCTTGGATTTGATCCAAAATAATCAATCATCACTGTTATAAATCAGTACGATTTTCAAAAAAAAGGCAATAATGAAGAATATCTTCCAACTTCATTGTTGTCAGACTGTCACTTTTAAAATGCTGTGCATTCCTGGGATGTAAGAATTGCTGATAAGGTCAGCACATACTTGAAAAAGGTGGTGTTTCCATGTGTCTGTTGGTGGAGATTGCAAGGTTTGTCAGACCCCATCAAACAACTCCCAGAGGTCTAATTGTCACAGGCTCAGGACTGCTACCAATCAGTAGTCATGGCTCACCTCTCACCGCACTATTGCACTGCCAACCTCAGGCTCATTTCGTGTCACTTTTTCCTCAAATAAAGGGATAGTCCTTTCCAGGCTGCTCAGCTCTATGGCTTTCAACAATGGCTTCAAGGGAACATCTATCTTCATTTTCAGGGGTTAGCCAAACCCTGGAGGCTTAATGTTCCCCCTGAACCTTTCCCCTTTCACCCTAAATCTATGACATATTTAGCTCTCCTAATATAATGGAAAGAGCCTACCTGCATTTACTCTATCTATACCTCTCATAATCTTGTAAACCTCATTCAAATCTCCCCTCATTCTTAATCGCTCCAAGAAATAGAGTCCTAACCTGTTTAATCTTTCCCTGTAACTCAACTCCTGAGGACCTGACATCCTCGTAAATCTTCTCTGCACTCTTTCAATTTTACTGATATCATTCCTATAGTTTGGTGACCAGAATTGCCCACAATACTCCAAATTTGACCTCACCAATGTCTTGTACAACCTCATATAACATCCCAACTCCTGTACTAAATACTTTAATTTATGAAGGCCAAGATGCCAAAAACTTCCTTCACAACCCTGTCCACCTGTAACACTACTTTTAGGGAATTATGTATCTGAATTCCCAAAGCCCTTTGTTCCTCCACTCTCCTCAGTGCCCTACCATTTACTGTGTATGTCCTACCTTGGTTTGTCCTTCCAAAATAAAACATCTCACATTTCTCTACATTAAAAATCCATCTGCCTCATTCTGACCCATTTTTTCCAATTGGTCCAGATCCATCTGTAAGCTTTGAAAACCTTCCTCGCTGTCACAATGCCCTCAGTCTTCGTGTCACCAGCAGACTTGCTGATCCAATTTACCACATTATCATCCAGATCATTGATATAGACAATAAACAAAAATGGTCCCAGCACTGATCCCTGAGGCCCAGCAGTGTAAAATTGCTTCTCTAGTCTGAGAAGCAATTTTCCACTACCACTCTCTGTCTTTTCCCATTCACCTAATTTTGAATCCAGTGTCTGAACCTTCTGAACTCCAGTGTGGCCTTACTAAAGTTCACGTAGACAACATCCAGAGCCTTTCCTTCATCTACTTTCTTGGTAACCTCCTCAAAAAACTCTACAAGATTTGTTAAACTTGACCGAGCACACACAGAGCCATGCTGACTATCTTTAATCAGCCCTTGGCTGTCCAAATACTTGCATACCCGATCTCTCAGAACACCCTCCAACAATTTACCTACTACTCATGTCAGGCTCACCTGGTTTACTTTTGGAGCCTTTTTTAAACAACCCTCCAATACTTTGGCACCTCACACATGGATAAGGATGTTATAAATAAATATTTCTGCCAATTCCAATGTTTGGGGACTGTGGAGGTGAGTGAAGGTTACTCAGCAAATCCACAGAGGCAGTTAGAATGAAGCTATTATGGTGCCAGCAACCCAGGTTGTACATTCTCCCCGTGTCTGTGTGGGTTTCCTCCGGGTGCTCCAGTTTCCTCCCACCCTTCAAAACGTACAGGGCTTGAAGGTTCATTGGGGTATTTGGGTTGCATTTGGGTGCGGAAGGATATGCTACTGTGCTACATGTCTAAAGTTTTAAAAAGTTAAATTAATTTTTTTTTTAATAAATACATTTTAAAAACTAATGATGGAGCATAAGGATTGAGGGATGGTGATCCATCCCCAGGAACTCCCGAATTTGCCAGGGATTAGGAACTGGATTTCTTTTGACATCACTGTGTTTAGTGCTTAGATCCCACGCAAAATCCAGACTGAAAGGACATCAGCAGCATGGTCTAGACCCAGAAACGAGACCCTAGACTGGGGCTACACATTTCTGTAGAATATCATGCAATTCAACGAAGCTCCCTACAGTTTGTTCACAGCCTCAAAGAAGGACAACAGCCCAAAAGCTGTTTCTCCACTGGCTGCCATGCATCGGCAATAGTCAGAGACAGAAGGTGACAGCTCCCAGAATCTTTCTAAGAGAGCAAATCCTGGTCCATAAGGTACTCGCCAGGGTGGACGACTGGTGCATTAGAGGAGCCGGAGGCCACATCAGGCCCACATGAAGAAGATGGTGCCTTTCATTGTCTGCAGAAGTGTTACATTCTCACATTGTATGTCAGGATGACCTGCACATCATTGTTCCCAACTCTGCAATAGAGATCCCCAGAGAATCTGAACGTCTAAGTTCTCAAGGCATGGTGCCACAAAGCAGGAAATTTAGAGTTTTTTAATGCATTAAATTAATGAGATCAGTGATTCATTAATTCATGTGTTATAATCAGCGCAGGTGCACCTGAAGGATTTTATACTTCATCTCAGTTCTCCCAACTGATTGGTGTACTATATTAGTGTGGCATTTGTTAAGGATTGAATTGTGGAGAGAGTTGCTTTTGAGAATAGTATTTTCCAGGTGCCTGACCAAAACTTTTAAGGAGTCTCTTATATCCTGTCCAGCCAATCCCTGGTTCCTCTACTCATCTTAGAGATGGGGTTGGGATACAGAGCAGGGTCACTCTCTCTGGTTGCTTTCTCCTTCCCATTCTTCAACAACAGTCAGCTCTTCTGAACCCTACATAGTACCCCCTTAAACCATAATGTTACAGAGTCCAGAGGACCCCAAAAACCAGCAGCATGGATATGCCCCACAACACAGGGTTCTTAAACAAAAGTAGTTTTTAATTATATTTGAACAAGAAAACAGAATTAAACTTTAACTTATTACCTAACCTACATAACTACTTAATCCCCCCCCCCCCTCTAATACTAAGCGCAGGTGTGTGTAATGTATATTTAAGATTAGAAAAGTTCTTTGGATCACAGTCCAATCTTACTGGTTGCAGGCAATTCTTGTACTGTGCACAGATGTTAGCATGAACAAAGTTCACCAGTCTTTGGTACTTAACAGGCAAATGGTTACCACTCAGGAGGGCTTTTGTTTGTTTTCAGGGAGAGATTCCTTTTCCAGAATATCCGCAACTGATTCCTTCTCAATCAGTCTTGCTGACGAAATTTTCCCCTTCAGGGTTCTCCAGATGATCCTCTTTCTTTCTTTCAGGTCACCTTTTGGATCACCAGTCTTCTCCTTTGACCAGAGAGCTTTCCAAAATTTGCCAGCTTGTCCTTCTTGAACTGATTTCTGTGTCTCTCTGTTTCACTCCTTCCCTCTCTGAGAGCAAAACTGTTCTCCTCTGCCTGCAAAGATCACATACTCAACCAGGCAAGCTGTTGTCCATACTTTGTTGCCTCTTGCAAAAAGCATTCTGCAAGAGTCCTGCAAATATTCTGTGTTTTAAAATGTGTGTGTGCAAGCTGCTCTAACAATTCCTCCCAAACTACCTCTAAATATTCTGTCACAATAATAAAAACAACAGTTATATGGCATTATTCTGGATTTTCTGAGTATTTTACACCAATCCTAGTCTCTGTCTTTGATCTCCACTTTCTGGATTTCTAGAAGACACAACCTCAAGATTCAGTGTAGTACATTTAGGACAGATGAGGAAGAATTGCTTCGCCTAGAGAATGGAGAATCTGTGGAATTTGCTGTCCATTGAAGCAATGGAGGTGAGCTCAGTCAATATATTTAAGACAAAGTTGGATAGATTTCTAAATAGTAAGGGAATTATGGGATATGGGGAAAAGGCAGGTAGGTGGAGATGAGCCTTTCATCAGATCAGTCTTGATCCCATTGAATGGCATAGCTGGCTCAACCAGCCAGATGGCCTACTGCTGTTCTTGTTTCTTATGTTCTTATATGGGCACTACACAAGTCGTGACATCACCAGATGTGTATTTGTCACACTGCATGGAAGTGCCTAGCTCAAGTTTGTGATGACTGCCCAATGCACTATGGGATAAATTTACGTGTATAAAAAAAGAAAATGAATCCAAGTTTTGGGGACAATCCTCCAAGAAATGTCTTTTTGATCTCCAACTCAGCTCACAGGTAAAGAGGTGCATCTCAGAACTCAAGATACCATGTGCCCTGATGCAGACTGTTGTATTCAACCAGATGTCTTTCATGCTCAGCTAACTGTTGAAGTCCCGTTACCGTACTGGACTTTTCTATGTTCAAACTGCCGAACTTCCCAGACACACAGGTGGGCAGTGCTTACACAGGAAATGGAACCATTTGCAGTTTGGGACACAAGAGTCTGTGCATTGGAACATAGTCCCTGTGTGCACACATTGCCCTGGGTGTTTGTACTGGAACAGAGGACACTGTATTCAGGTCACTGAATGTCATTTAATAGAATATCACCTTTTTTACCATCCTCAGGTTTTTTCAATGCAGAATGGATCACACTAATAATAATTTCTGGGAGAATCCAAGACTCTTGCATATACTATGGATCTCAGACTCAAAAATGTTTTTTTGACCATAGAGCTCTGGGCAGGAAAGCCAGGACATAGAATTTGTGTGTGTCAGTATTCAAGCTCCATGCACACATGTGACAAAGGCTTATTTTGCCACTGGCCATCAGCTCCATTTGGTGTGTTTCTCCAAATACTGGGAGTGTGCATGCATCACTTAGAGCATGTAGTCTTTAAGGTCTCATGGGCTGCTTACTGAAAAAGTTCCCAGGTATGGCAGGAGGTCTCACTCTAATTCAGTCTAGTTAGTTTCCATCCATCAGCCAATCTGCAGCCTAAACTACTCTCGGTTGCCCTTGAAATAGCCAGTAGCCGGTGAGAACTGGATAGTATTCTTCTTTCTTTCTTTCTTTGGCTTGGCTTCGCGGACGAAGATTTATGGAGGGGGTAAAAGATAGTATAGTCCTTTAACAACTCCTGTCTGATGACCCTGTGCCCTTTTTACATAATGGGTCAAAGCAGGTCAGGAGGATAGTTCTTTATTATTCGTAGGGCTGTAGTAACCGAGCTGACACTATCCAGGACCTCTGTACACCCTTAATTGCCTTCTCTTACCTTCCCTTCCTATTTTATAATAGATGTTGCTCTGCTCTCACTTAAACTGCTGCTCACTGACCCTAACCCAGAGACAGACTGTGGAAAAGGACAACCAAGAATTTACTGAACTTATTTGATAAGAGGCTTTATTTAGATTAATTTCATCATTGAAAATCAGCTGGTCAGGGATTTCAGTCTCAGCTGATTCAGATTCAGCAAGCACATCTGCAGGCTCGACTGCAAATGGTTTCTGTTTATCACCATTGCTGGAGTTGAGATATAGCAGTACATTTCTTGTGAGAGGATGTCATTGTCGTATGACAGGAGATTTCAAGTGAAGTCTCTGTGCCATGGGACTGGACACCTTGGCTGTTTAATGGGTGGCATGCTGGCAGTTTGTTAAAAAGAACTTTGGCTTCACCTTCAGAATAAATCATAAGGAGCATCACTGATTCGAAGCAGTGTGTGGTTTAGACTTCCTTGCTCCCAATGGTCATGGCTGGAAGGAGGGCATTACTTCAGGACAATTACTTCACAGTCCCTTCGATAGTGGAACAGTTAGACCTGCAACTGAGATTAATGGGTTTTTGTTGAGTAGCTGTGGAACTAAAATAGGTAGATGAAATCAAAGCATAATTTAGCTCATGGTCTGATTGGAGTGTACAAACAAGCTTCACGGATTTGATGGCTTCTTCTGATTGATTTATGAATTAGGACAGTCAAAACTTGCAGGAATGTGTATTACCTCTACATTTAGGCTGGAAAAATTACTGACAACATTTTAAATGATGTTGTACGGCAGCACAGTTGAGTTTTCAGAAAAGAGTAGGAAACTGAATTCTTTCCCAGTCTTCATATCTCAGATTTCCCCATCTCTGACAATGTGCAGAATTATCTAACATTCCCTAAATTATCCATGTTTTTCATCCCAGCCAATCCACATTCACGTCCCTCTCTGGCTAAAGGGATTTCTCCAAAGTTCTCAATCGATTTTATTAGTAATTCAAGATATATTTGGCCCATAGTTCCCATCTTTCCCAAATGTGGTAAAATTAGCCTTCCCTCAATTTAGGAAACTTGAGGACAAGTCCTATCCCTGTCTGCGATAATCTTAAATTTAATAAAATTGTGACGTTGTTCTTAAAAGGAGAATGTGCATATGCTGGGCACCTAACTTTTTATCCGGGATTCCAAAAAATGGCAACCTCCAAAAACCAGCACTTTTTTCGGTAGATGACATCTGCTCATCAAAGATGGAGTTTGGAGCCAAACGTAACCCATGCAACCCTCGCTCAACTCCCATATATCCCATTGCATTCTACGTCACTAATTAGTGGTATAATTACTTTATAATTACCCTACCTGTCAAGCTTGACCCTCAATCAACTCACATTGGAATATCCCGTGTCATTCTGCTACTTTATAAGTGCCTCTGAATCACCGAATACTAATGCCATCCAGCGTCGCGGCATTTTCAGTTGGCCTGGCGGTGGCTCAATGCAGGATCAATGGCCATCTTTGCTACCCATAATCCCCCACGCAGCTGAAACTGCTGTACTAGCACCAGTGCAGGGGAAGTAAGAAGGGGGCCGCTCCCCTGGCACTGATACAGCAGTGGGGGGTGGGGGGGGGAAAGAGTCTCGGGCAGACGGACGGGTGAGGGGGGGGGATGGACGGCAGCGTGACTCAGGTGGGCGGGGAAGAGATGGCAGCGCAACTCGGGCTGGCAAGCAAGTGAGCAAACGGGGGGAGATGCAGCGCAACTCAGGTGGGCGAGGGTGGGGGAGAGATGGCAGCACGACTCGGACAGGCGAAGGGGAGAGACGGCAGCATGACTTGGGCAGGCGGGCAGCGTCGGGGGGTGAAGAGATGGCAGCGCAACTCGGGTGGATGGGCTTAAAGGGACTGCTATTTTAAAATGATTCTGAAATCCAGAAGATTCCGAATAACAGCAGGTGTCCGCTCCCAATGATCCCAGATAAAATATTAGGCACCTGTGCACAAACATGCTGGAGAAACTGGGCAGATGCTGTGTGACCTGCTGAGAATCTTTGTGTATTGGAACAGAATATGGTCCCTGATATGGAATACTTACCTTCATGGTTCAGAATATTCAGTACAAATGTCTACAAGTCATGTTGAAGCTACATAAGATGTTGTTGTGGCCACTTTTGAAGAACTGTGAGCAGGAAGGGTGTGGAGTCTTTGAAGAGAATCCAGAAGTGGTTCGCCAAGATGTTGCTTGGATTGAAGAGTATTAGCTACCTGGAGAGGTTCAACAAACTCAGCTTGTTCTCCTCAGAAACTGATAGATGCATGTAAAATTATGAAAGGAATTGATAGGATAGATAGTTAGACTCCTTTTTCTGGGGCAGAAATGTCAAATGCTGTAGAATATAGGTTTATGGTGGGAGGAGGAAAGTTTAAAAGATGTGCAAAGCAAGTTTTTCCACAGGGAGTGGTAGGTGCCTACGATGCAGTGTTTTAGGCAAGGAATAGATAGATATAGACCATGTGTTCAGGTAGATAGGTTGGCATAATTGTCAGCACAGATATGGTGGATCGCTGGGATATTCCTATGCTGCACTGATCTATGTTTCATGGTCCCACAGTGCTTCCCCACTTGCCTAGCCTCCCCTTCAATAGAGCTATCTACACGTTGTTTCCGAAAATTGTCCTGGACATAATTAAACTCTAATGGAAGACCCAGTCAATATTAGGGAAGTGAAAATACTTTGTATTACAATCCTATTCCTACCCTTGTCTTGGTGACTCTGCATATATGCTGTAATTCCTGCTGTCTGTTGGGAGAACCTGTAGTTTGATCCCATCAATATGATGCCCCTTTTTAATGCTAAGTTGTACCCTTATCGTCTCATTGGACAATCCCCACCAGAACATTCTCTCAAAATACTATCGTGATGTTCTACTTAATCAATAATGCTACTTCTGTCACATCGGAGCATTGGTAACCTGGAGCATAATAATTGCCTGTAAAGAGTTTGTACATTCTTCCCGTGCCTGTGTGGATTTCTTCCTGGTGCTCCAGTTTTGTCCCACCCTTCAAAAACATATGGGCATGGACTCGTGAACCGGAAGGCCCTGTTACCGTACATCTAAATTTCTTTTTTAAATATAAAAACATTGAGCTGCCAGTCCTGCCCATCCCTCAACCATGTTTCTGTGATAGCTAAAATATCAAAATCCCATGTGCCATTGCATGACTTGAGTTCACCTGCCTAATCTGAGAGACTTTTTCCATTAACGTAAATGCATATTGGGTCATCAAACCTTTCGTACTCCTTGCCTGCTCCTGCCTGACCTACCTACTGGACTTATTTGCTTTAATTTCTATTAGTGCTTCAGCTTTCTTATCTGTTATACTACTACTTGGGTCCAACCTCCTGCCAGACTAGTTTAAACCTAAACTGGAGCCAACATTGTATCGCTCCCCATCCAGTTCTGATGCCCCACTTCCCTCATGTCAGATTTCAGATTTATTGTCAAAGTACAACATGAGATCACATACAACCCTGAGATTCCTTTTTCCTGCAGGTGCGGCAGAATTACCACAAATTGGGCATGCAAAAAATAAACTGTACACAGCGTAAACGTGTAAGCAAATAAAAGAACTGTGGCAGATAATGAATGTAAACAAACTGACTGTGCATTACAGCGAGAACAAAAAAAATCAATAAAATGCACAAGTAAAAGTCATTAAATGAGTCTCTTTCCGAAGGCAGCAGTGAGATCAGAGCGTGTGCTGCGTGGTGTGGATCTTTGATCATTGCTGCTGCCCTCTGACATCAGTGTTCCCTGTGCATGTACTCAATAAAGTCCACTATTTTTTGGAGGGTTTGACGCATGGATATTCCAGACCAGACCATGATCCAGCCGGTCAGCACACTTTCCACTTCGACTCTAGAAGTTTGCCAGGGTTTCTGGAGTCATACCAAACCTCCTCAAACTCCTGAGGAAGTAGAGGTGCTGATGTGCTTTCTTCACGATGCCATTGGTGTGTCAGGCCCAGGAAAGATCCTCTAAGATACTGATTCCCAAGAACCTAAATTTGCTCACCCTCTCCACCTCTGATCCCCCAATGATCACTGGATTGTAGACTTTTGGCTTTCCTTTCCTGAAGTTAACAATCAGCTCCTTACTTTTGGTGACATTGAGTGCAAGGTTGTTCATGTACAGATCACCTGAGGGAATATGTTTGAGAAAGATTAATTTAATATTCTCTGACTCCAAGGCCAGATTCACCCATTGGTCCCTAACATTCTCCTCATATTGTGCACTATATTTTCTTCATACTGTCTGAATATATATTTTCCTCCATGTCTCCCCATGTCATGTATTTCCCTCCACCATCTGTGTACTATACATCTCAGCCAAAAACTGTGTGCTGTGTATTTTCCTTTCTAGACAAAAGTTTCCAATTACACAATTTTCCTTGTTATTTTCCAAGAATGTGGGATCTTACCATGCACAGACTGACCACAGCCTTTTCTACAGCACAACGCTGACCACCCTTCGACAGTACTTCACTGGCATAAAGCATATCAGGGTGTTCTGTGAAACCCATGACCTAAATGGAAGAAATCACAGGACTGCCACATACTGCTTGGTTAGCAGTGGGGGTGGGGATCGTTGGGGAGAGAGGCTGAATATTATCTTTTGCCTTTATTTGAATTTTTTAAAATTCAGTTCTATTTGCTCTTAAATTGAACATTTGTGGCCCTGGTTGAGTTGAATGAAGTAATGCAGATGCACTGCGTAGACAAACTGATTGCAATACATTGGTAGCAACTACCTGGCTTCTGACAATGTTATAGAATTAAACTCAGTGAAGGGTGACAGATTGCAGGAATAGGCCTATGGGTGTTGCATGCAAATTATTTTGAGATCTTTGGCATGTACAATATGCAAATTGTCTCTTTTTTTTAAAATATATATATACATAATAAAGAAAACACTTCATGATGCGTCGTAAGCAGTTGCACTGAATAACAAACACTGGTACCGCAGCTCGGATACTTATTTGTAATGTACCTATGCATACACACTTTGACAATCTAAAAGGGAGAGGGATATCGGGAAATCTTCCTCCATCAGACTTTGAACACATTCAGCTCTCTTGCTATATTTAGCTGTGTGGGTCAAAGGAGATATATTGCCAAAGGACTCCCTTGTTGAAACTGCCCTGGTTTCCATGTGTACAGGTTGTACAGCAAGAACATATTTATTAACACATTCTATCCCCTGTTCTGAAGACATTGGGATGAAGTGTTTTTTTCTTTGATATTGCAATAATGATGCATTCTGTTATCTTTCAATAGCAATGAAAATCCAGGTGTTTCTTCTACTGTCGACCCTCCCTCCCATTCCCCAGAAACTTCTGCATTATACATTTTTTTTGTCACATCCTTCCCCTTGCTCTCCTTGTGTACTGAAGGACAGCCCAGGGCATGAAATCCTTCGTGCATGTGGTTGGCGGTGTGTTTTTGAGCAAGGCGGATTGTGTGGGTAGGGGGCTTAGGTTTTTCTGCATGGGGAAGACAAAAGTACCTACCTGACTGTGTTGGTTGAGTGCAGTGCTAACACTGAAGACTGGGGAGGGGCGAAACCAGAAATCTGCTTTATAGTGCACAATTACAGGAGAATATGGCCAGGGCATTATGGAGACGTGGGGATTACCTGATAAGGAGGGGGGGAATTATGGTTGTGCCTTTGGGGATAATCATTTTGTGATACAGTACAGATCTTGCAGATATTGTTGAATTATGGTTGGCCCTTTGGCCCAATTCATCCATGCTGACCAAAGTGGCATTCTGGGCTTGTCTATTTCCATGAATTCGGTCCACATCCTTTGAAGCCTGTCATATCCATCAATCTGCCCAAATGTCTTTTGAATAGTAGAATGGTGCCCTCTTGCTACAGCTTCCGCTGGCAGCTCATTCAAGGTATAGAGGTAGATGCTGAGATCAACTGAAGTACTAGCATTCGTCTCAGAGCCACTGGGGTACAGAAGGGGAATTGCCTCAGTCATGATTCCTAATCAGAATGTTACATGTATGTATGTGGTGGGAGATCCAGTTCATGATTCCCCCTGAACTGAGGTGCCCTCCACACTCAGCATGGCTTCCTTCTATTGCAGCTGCTTGGATGAAAAGCAGAGAAGTGTGAACCAGAGCAACTTGTCAGCACCGATACGAGATACAGAAAGAAAATGAACAAAACCCTTTCAAACAAAGAACACAAGGGAGTTTGTTTATTGAAAAATGGGGCAATATACCCACAGATACTGAGAGATCAATAAAGAGGTAAAAATTCAAACACATTTTAGGTATTACTTCATGACTATGCAGACAGCCTGGGATTTCTGTTCCTTATTTTCTATCAAATAAAGGACCAATGAACTATAAATATGAGCATTCATGAATAATAGATTATCTACGACTTACTCAGACCCTGCTGAGAATGTCGTGTTTAGTCATGTTTGGAGCCCTGGATTGGATTGCTCTAACATTGCTCCTGTTGAGATTGATTAAATGGTTGTTGGTACAACTCAAGAGTTCAATCAGAATGTCACTTGTGGATTCGTGCAACCCCTCCTACCCATGACCTCCACCCCAGACTATCAGGATAGGATGACTGGAAGCAGGCTTGCTTTAAAACAGAAATTCATGGGGGGGGGGGGGGAGGGGGGGGAATGGTTTCAAGGTAGCCCCAGAGATTGGTGTTTCACAAGGACCAGTACTGGGACTGACACTATTCATCGTTCTCAGGAATCAGAAGCAGAAATTTAATGAGGAGGGAGAGTGTAGTTAATAGAGCAGGATTGAGATTAGCCACTGGGAAACATGAATGAATTTTCAGGACATGTGTACAATTGACAGATGATTTCCATACAGCTGGAAGTCACCAACCCAGGAATTCAAAGTGTGCGACTATTTGTTGCATGCTATGTGTCGTAAAATTGATTACTTTCTAAAGCCCAATATGATGGTGGCCATTTCTAATTTTTAATCCAATTGTCAGGATCTGACTGTGGCTGGCAAGGCCAGTATTTATTGCCCATGCCGAGTTACTCTTGAGAGGTTGGTAGTGAGCCGTCTTCTTGAACTGTTGTATTCATTCTGCTGAAGATATTTCCACGATACTGTTGGGGGAAAGAGTTTCAGGACAATGAAGGATAAGCATTAGGATGGTGTGTGGCAAGGAGGGGTACATTCCCACATGCCTGAAGTTCTTGTCTTTCTTGTAGAGGTTACAGGTTTATACAACCATTGAACATTACAGCACAGAAACGGGCCTCTTCAGCCCTTCTAGTCTGCCTAGTCTCACTGACCTGCGCCCAGTCCATAGCCCTCCATACCTCTCCCATCCAAATTCTTCTTAAATGTTAAAATTGAGCCCGCGTTCACCACTTCAGCTGGCACTTCGTTTCACACTCCTACCACTCTCTGTGTGAAGAAGATCCCCCTCATATTCCCCTTTCACCCTTAACCTATGTCTTCTGGTTTACATCTCACCTACCCTTAGTGGAAAAAAGCCTATCTATATTTACTCTGTCTTTCCTGTTGATATAGGTAGGAAGAGGGATGAGGTCCTGAAGAGTGAGTTTAGGGAGCTCGGCTGAAGGGTGGAACTCTCAGGATTGCTGCAGTGCTACGTGATGGTGACAGTAAGAATTGGAGGAGGTGGCAGATGAATGCGTGTCTTAGGCGTCGGTGCAGGAGGCAGGGCTTTAGACTTTTGGATCATTGAGATCTCTTATGGGGAAGGTGGGGCCTGTATAGATTGAACTCAAGGGGGAGCAATATCCTTGCGGGCAGGTTTGCTAGTGTGGTTTGTGAGGGTTTAAACTAGTTTGCAAGGGGGATGGGATCCGGAGCGATAGGTCAGTGGAAGAAGTGCATGGAGTAAAGCTAGATCTCTCATACCTATAAATTTGAGGAATGAGAAGCAGAATTTAGGGTATAAAAGTAGTAAGGGAGAAGGATTAAAGTTCAATGCAAGAAGCATCAGGAATAAGGGTGATGAAGTGAGAGCTTGGATACATATATGGAATTATGATGCAGTGGCCATTACAGAGACTTGGCTGGCACCTGGGCAGGAATGGATTCTGAATATTCCTGGATTTCAGTGTTTTAAAAGGATGGGAGGGGGGAGAAGGGGTGGCATTACTGGTCAGGAACACTATTACAGCTGCAGAAAGGGTGGGTAATGTAAAAGGATCCTCTTTTAAGTCAGTAAGAGTTAAGTTCTATAGCAGCAGCAGGGGTACTGAGGAGCAGATTGGGAGGCACACTTCAGAAAGGTGCAAAAATAACAGGTTTGTTATCATGGGTGACTTCAACTTTCCTAATATTGACTGACATCTGATTTGTACCAAATGTTTAGATGGGGCAGAATTTGTTAAGTGTGTTTCCAGGACGGATTCCTGTTACAGTATGTTGACAGGCCGACTGAAGGAATGCCATGTTAGATCTAGGTCAGGTCAGGTCTCAGATCTCTCAATGGGTGAACATTTAGGGGACAGTAACCACCGCTACCTGGCCTTTAGCATTATCAAGGTCAAGGATAGAGTCAGAGAGGAAAATATTTAATTGGGGAAGGGCAAATTTTGAGGCTATAAGGCTAGAACTTGAGGGTGAGAATTGGAATGACATTTTTCCAGGGAGATGTGGTCACTGTTTAGGGATCTCTTACAGGATGTTAGAGATAAATTTGTCCCAGTGAGACAGAGAAAGAATTGTAGGGTAAGGAACCAAGAGAGGTGGAAAATCTAGTCAGGTGGAAGAAGGCCACATACATGAGGTTTTGAAGCAATGATCAGATAGGTCTCTTGAGGAGTATGGATAGCAAGAAAAGTGGTTAAAAGGGGGCTGAAGAGAGCAAGAAAGGGACATGAGAAGGCCTTGGCAAATGGGTCAAGGAAAACCCCAAGGCATTCTTCACTTGTGTGAAGAACAGAAGGATGACAGGAGTGAAGGTAGGATTGATTGGGGATAAAGGTGGGAAGATGTGCCTGGAGGCTGTGGAAGTGGGTGAGATCCTCTATGAATATTTCAATATTCATCAAGGAGAAGGACCTTGATAGCAATGAGGACAATATGGGTGGGGTTAATGTTCTAGAGCATGTTGATATTAAGAGAGAGGATGTATTGGAGCAGTTAAAATGCATGAGCTGAGAGTCTGGAGGTGAGACAATCAGAAGCCGATACCTGAATGAGTAAAAGGATTCAAAATGAGCCGGAATCGGCCAATTGGCCTCTTCAAGATTCCTTTATTGTCATGTGTTAATACAGAACATGTAATATTACACAAAATTGCTGTACAACTTTAAGACTCATTATGACTGTAGAAATATAAAAAGCTCTGGGAAGGAAAATAGTCTTTGTGGAACTATATGGTACACAGTCTTTAAATGTTTACATTACATGTATTATTTTTATAATTTAATCATACAGCTCGGTATCAGGCCCTTTTGGCACACAAGCATGTGCTACCCAATTACACCGAATTGATTTACAATCCCCATAAGTTTTTGAAGTTCTGGAGAGGGAACACAGAGAGCACAGTCTGTGGGAGGATTTCACAGGAGATTCAGTGACGTGGCTACAGATTTCCTGAATCAAATGGGATTTTGCAATAATCCATTTCTTGTCTTTCTTTGGCATGAATGGAACTGGATTTTAGAGACACTTGCTGACATATTTTAAAGCTACTGACAAGATGCACAGCGCATGAAGTGATGTGCAATACACAGTTTGCAGGAGATATTGTTTGTGGTCTGTGAGGAAATGTATGCACTCATTCTTTGGAGAGCTACAACTTATAGGGATGGCAAATTAAGCAGTTTGTGGATGGTCACTGATGCACGATCAATTAACCAAAAGACTGAAGTACTGGAACTGAAGGCTTTTATTAGCTAGAGGTAGGACAGCATCTCTAGAGTTGGTGGCTCACACTGTCCCGGACTCGAACTGGGGGCAGGGTTGTGGCATGACAGCCTTTATGGGGAACAAAGGGGAGGAGTCATGAGCCAGCCAGTGAGAGCAGGGTCAAACATGTGAAGTCAAGGTATTTACATCCACAAGTTGTTTCACCACAGTCACTTTGAACAGATAAGAATGGTCTTGTGTGTGCGCGCACTAGTCCATAGGTGAGCAGTTCATTGTCCTCTTGTCAGCAACAGTTGTCCTCACTGCTGCCTAACCCTTAGTTCTTCTCAAACATTTCACAAACACTAAGCTCCATGAAACCGATGTTTTTTGACATATGACATTATCTCGCTGTTTTACTTGATAATAGTCCTTAAGAAGCTTTCAAACCATTTACTGTTCTCCAAGATGCCAGAAAATATAAATTGCTATGATTGGGAGACTTCCATGAAGCACGGATGGTGTGGGGAATAGTTTAACTTGTCAGCTCCCTGCTCCATGTTCTGGGGTACGGATTTATATTTAATCTGTTTCAATCACTATTTTTCATCAGTGAACAGGATACGCATTTTTGCAGTGATGGGACAGATTAGCCTGTGGGGCCTAATCACAGAATCCTACATTTATAAGAAAATTATTTGAAGGTGAATCTATTTTACTCCTTAATTTACCTGCCTGGTCCCTCCTCTCGCCCTCGAGAGCTAACTGGATTGGTTGGAGACAAAAATGTGCAATCTCATGGTATACTTTCCATCAGTTTTCTTATTGTCTGAGCTCAATTGAGTTTTATTCGTCGGTCTGTTATTTTTATCCTCCTCCATTCTCCAATTTCCAATTTACGACTTTCATTTTTTTCATCGCTCAACCTTCTGTTTCACTGCTGGTTTCTGTCTTGCTGGCCTGCTGAATAATTGACGACTTCTCTTAACATGGAGCTACAAGAAATACTACAGTACAGAAACACAGCAAATATCCCAACAGGTCCATGCCAGCATTAATGCTCCTCTACCCCAGTGGTTCTCAACCTTTTTGTTCCACTCACATGCCAACTGAAATAATCCCTTACTAACCACACAGCACCTACACCAGAGCAACTTAAACTTTGGTTAAAGCAAAGCAGGCAGGAAGGCAAAGGAAAGATTGGAAATCAGGGTGACAAAAAAAAATCCTGTGCTTTTAAAGGATAATCTTTTAGAAGGAAAGGGAGATGGAGAAGCAGAGGGTATAAATCAATATTTGGTGGCAAATGCTGAGCCTGTCTGTGGTCTGATTGCACTCACCACTGTACATTCCTTCAGTACCATGGGTCTGAATCCTAAAACTCTTTTGCCATCAACAATATTATTAAGGGAATTAAGGGATATGGGGAAAAGGCAGGTAGGTGGAGATGAACCTATCATCAGATCGGCCACGATCTCACTGAATCTTAACGGCCAAAGGATCTACTCTCATTAACCATCTGAGACTCTCACATTCATGAAACTATATTTATTGATTTGTATGGATGCAATTCTTGTCCTGCATGTGTATTGTGAGTTCTGTCTGATTGTGTGTCTGCGTGTTTTGCACCGAGGACTGGAGAATGTTTTTTCATCAAGTTGTACTTGTATAATCAGATGACAATAAACTTGACTTGACTTGAATGGTGGAGCAGGCTTGACAGGCTGGATGGCCTTCTCCTGCTCCTATTTCTTATGCCCTTATTATGGGATGGTTGACACCAAAAGCATTGTGATGGTTCAAGGAAGTGGCTCACCACCTTATTCTGGTTGGAGTTGGGGTGCATAGCAAATGCCGGCCTTCTCAAAGACATCCACAGCTGAAAAATATGTATTGCAAAAAAATAACGAGCTGAGAGTCTGGAGGTAGGACAATCAGCAGCCGATACCTGAATGAGTAAAAGTGCAAGGATGTAAAATAAGCAGCAATAAGCCAATTGGCCTCTTCGAGATTCAAGATGCCTTTATTGCCATGTGTTAATACAGAACATGTCTCTTCTTTTTCTCTCTCTATCTTTGGCTTGGCTTCGCGGACAAAGATTTAAGGAGGGGGTAATGTCCACGTCAGCTGCAGGCTCGTTGGTGGCTGACAAGTCCGATGTGGGACAGGCAGGCACGGTTGCAGCGGTTGCAAGGGAAAATTGGTGGGTTGGGGTTGGGCGTTGGGTTTTTCCTCCTTTGTCTTTTGTCAGTGAGGTAGTCTCTGCGGTCTTCTTCAAAGGAGGTTGCTGCCCGCCGAACTGTGAGGTGCAAAAATGCACGGTTGGAGGCGAGATCAGCCCACTGGCGGGGGTCAATGTGGCAGGCACCAAGAGATTTCTTTAAGCAGTCCTTGTACCTCTTCTTTGGTGCACCTCTGTCACGGTGGCCAGTGGAGAGCTCACCATATAACACGATCTTGGGAAGGCGATGGCCCTCCATTCTGGAGACGTGACCTACCCAGCGCAGTTGGATCTTCAGCAGCTTGGATTCGATGCCGTCGGCCTCTGCCGTCTCGAGTACTTCGATGTTGGAGATGAATTCGCTCCAATGAATGTTGAGGATGGAGCAGAGACAACGCTGGTGGAAATGTTCTAGGAGCTGTAGGTGATGCCTTGGATCTACTGCAATTGTGGATATTTTCTGGCTTATGGACAAAATCATCTTTGGGACGAGGGTAAGAATGGAGCCTCTTATTAAGTTCCTGGACGTGGAGAAAAGAAAGTGTATCATAGAACAATTACAACACAGAAACAGGCCACCTAGGCCCCTCTAGTCTGTGCTGAACTATTTTTTTCCAGTCCCACTGATCTGCACCCTGCCCGGATCCCTCCATACTTATCCCATCCATGTACTTGCCCAAATTCTTCCTAAATGTTAAAATTGAGCCCACAATTCAGCTAGAAGCATGTTCCACACTCCCACCACTCTCTGTGTGAAAATGTTCCCCCTCATGTTCACCCTAAACATTTCCTCTTTCACCCTTAACCCATGTTCTCCGGTTTGTATTGGTGGAGGTGCAATCTGTGTTGGCAATCCTTGGAAATGGGGCTGATGCAGCAAAGGAACAGAGGGTGAAAGGATTGTACTGTTCGATAAGAATGCTGGGATATAGAGGGTATGTCCATGGAAAGATCTGAAGACAAGCCTAAAAATAAAACTTTAGAGTGGTTGAAGGACTAAAATGCATCCTGGCATTCTAATGGGTGAGCAACCCTTGGAGTGTTTACGGCTATGGACAACAGTTCTGTCTCTCTGCACTCTGTGGCGTTTGGGAGCTGACCAAAGACCATTGGAATAAATGAGACTGGAAGTGAGCAAGTTCTTCTATATAAAACAAAGCAAAGCAAAGCAATAACAGTTAAAAGGTGCCACAGACAATGAAGCTGGTGGTCCTCATAAGGGATAAGGTATGATGTCAAACAATCAGTTCAGAATTGAATGGGGATCTGGAACTAATCTAGCCTCGGCTGAATGGATGAGGGGTTCCCCTTGTTTGTAGATCAGAACAATCAAGCTGAAGTGGTTCTAATTCAGCAGTGAATTGGCAACTGTTCAAGACAGCTGGAGGTGGGGGGGGGGGATGTTCTCCTGACCTTGGAAATGGGCCATTTTGTTGACTATGAGTAGAGAATACCATATCTTTTAACAAACCACATTGTATTTGCTCTGCAAATATATCATGTTTGTCCTGTTTAATAAAACTGTGCATAGGACTTTATTCTCTGAACCACATTCTATAGCTTAATCTGTATGTAACCCATGTTTTTTTCTGCCTCGGGGGTATAGAATTAGGTAGAGGTAGAATTCCTCTGCCTCAAACCTGAGTTATAGAAAGGTTTGGTTGGACAAAGTTAGAGGATGTTTGTACTTAACCTGCAATATATCTAGCCCCAAAGGTGGTTTGATGTGGCACTAGAAAGGGAGCTTTAGTCTGTATCTAATCTGGGAGTGTCCCTGGGAGCATTTGTACTAAGAAGGAAGATGAGGTTTGGAGGAAGTACACACAGATAATGATTTTACTCTTAAGTCCATGGAAGCATCAAAGATGAATGCCTGACAAAAGAAAATTGAATTTACCAATAATAAAACCTGCCAGGGGCAGTGTATGCACTTGAGGAGAATAGCAGAAAATTAATTGTAAACCATTAGCAAGATGTCAAAATAAAATATTCTTGTTGTAAACTGTAATGAATGTAAGAAATTTCCACAGATTTAGTGTGGATTTTCTGTTGCATTGTTCAGTGGTTTTGTAAATGGCTCTGTGCAATGAAAGATTGTTTGAGAAACCATGTCCTACAGCGCACAGATTTTATTTATTTTCTGTCACCAGTTTCTGACGCTGAATTATTTTTCCTCACTCCTGAATAATCCAAGTGGGCATTGTTCGATGGTTGCAGTTGACACCTATTGATGTCTTCTCTGGGTGTTGTCTTGGGGGGGAGGGGGGAAAGAGTGTTTCTGGACTGTTCCATTAAGCCCCTGGGAGAGTTTGTAGCTTCAGGAAGGAGGGCATCGTTTTTCGCTTCTGGTCATTGACCTGGTCTGCGGATTTGAGGCTTGTCCCAGTTGTTGGTTGTCAGGTGATGGAACTTGACCATTGCAAGTAAAGCATGTGTGTGCTGACGGTTCTAAAAACACAGGTGAAGATACGAGTCAAACAGCTGACAGTAGGGGAAGCCTCATTTACTTATTGCCCAACTCAAATGATCAGTTGGATTGAGAAATATGTAAAAATACACAGAAATGCTGGAGGAAGTCAGTCAGTCTCACAGCGTCCATAGAAGGTAAAGATATATTACCAACATTTTGGGCCTGAGCCCTTCTTCAAGGTATAAACAAAAAGCAGGCAGGTGTCTAACACTGTGAGATGAGACCCGGCTACACTCTTCCAGCATTTTATTACTATCACAGTAACCTAGGCTTTCATGTTCACTCTAAAGAGATATGTAAATGGGGTTTAGCCTACAGTTTTGTGTTTGCAAGGCTGAGCTCAGTCAGAATTCCAACCAGCAACAACATCCATTCATACTCCTTGTCCAGAATATGTTATTGCTTATTTAAAAATCTCGATTGAAGTCCCATCTATCATCTCCTCTGGTGGAGTTCCATGGGCACTTTACTTAAAAAGTAGTCTTTCCTGTCTTGTTCCTCAAATGATGTTTTGATTTGAAGGTATATCCTCTTGTTCTGGCCTCCTCCATCTGTCGACAAAGTTTATTCCATCTCTAACATATCAACTCCCATCGTGTTACTCAAAACCTCTGTTTATATTCTTCCCTATTCCATGCAGGAATAAAAGAGAAGTAGGCCTTATTGTTATGTTGCATCTTTCAAATGAAGATTTTTCTTCCTGAAGACCTTTGGGTGTATTTTATGGATTTTGGACTGCTGATCATGAAAATCACTTCAAAGTGATCCTATCACATATCATCTTTTAGATATAACCTATTTATGTGATTTCCTGTCATATTTTAACCTTACTTCAAGCATACAAATCTATGAAGTGCAACATGTCATTGAAAATTCATTTTCTACATTCGTACTTGAACTTCTTCCCTGCTGATCTTGATACAGTCAGTGACGAACATGGTGAAAGGTTTCACCTGGATATTGCAACCATGGAAAAGCGGTATCAGGGCAACTGGAATCCATCAATCCTGGACACTGACATGAGAGGCATCAGATGCTGAGTACAAACAAAAATCAGCGGCAAAACATTTGTAGTTCAGTTGAACTAACGCAATGTGTCAACATCACTATGCGATTAAACATGCTAAATTCAATAAAAAATAATGTTTCTACATGATACAGCAAATCTGAAATTATCTTTGTATTCATCTTGAAATTGTCTATTATAATCCGCAATTTCTTTTCAGGAAGCAAACCTTTCGAAAATATGAGATATCAGGGGAACCCAAGCAAGTACATTGGAAACATAATCCCCTTGTAATATACTAAACAAAGCAGCTAGTTTGAACACCTTGAGTTCTCATATAAGCATAGAGATAAATGACCTTCACACTGCTGATTGGGGGATAAATATTGATCAAAGTACTGCAGGAAACTCCTTTGTGCCTCTTTCAATAGGTTTTGTGAGGTTTTTTTCAATCATCAGAATCGGGATAAACACCCTCTTGTATTGCATTGGGATCTCAATCTGGATCATTGAGCTTATTTCTCTGGAGTGCGATTATGAAGCCAAACGCTTTGGATTCAGAGTGAGTGCTGCCACTGAGCAACAAGGTTAACATGTTTCTGGGTTGGAAACTGAATGTGGATGATTCAGTAAAATCAATTAAAAAAAACACAAAGAAATTGCACAACTGAAAACATGTTACAATATCTCAGAGAAGTCGTGTGCAAATATGTCTGAAATAATTATCTTCAGACATGCCTTTTACCAGCTGATCCCCAATGATACTCCTACCAAAAGTGACCAAAAAAATTGCCAAATTCTGACTCTTGAACCGCAAGTTGTTCACAAAACTTAAATATCACGAGTGGAAAAGAGGCAAAAATACGCCGTCAGTTCATTTCTCTGACATCAGATAACCAGCATCCAGATGTATTAAACTCTGCTTCTCCCAGCGGCAGTGAAGTTTGAACTTCCACCCAATGGGAATTCCGTTCAGTGTCAGTATCCTGAGGCAATCCTACCTCTCTGATTATGTGGAATAAAGGCCTAGTTAGTTTAAGGAAGGTAATTGAGACTTTCATCAGCTGCCCTTGAGACTCAACTCTACGTGTGAACTTTAAGAAATATCAATACTGGAAGCTTTCAAATGAAGTGGTCCCATTGTTAGACTTGGTGGCTGTGTTTAATAGAAAATTCTGCACATACCAAAGCTAAGATCATCAGACATGCTAATAATTACTGTACATGCCAGCATATAAGACGACTCCCTGAATTTCCACCTAAAAGGTAGGTTTTGTGTTATACTCACTGCCTGAAACTACCTCAAATCTTACTGCCTCAATATCCTTTACCAACCATCCTACTGACCAGTGGAGTAATGCTGTCACAATATTTTAAAAGCAAATTTCCCAGGAAAGGTTTACATTTTATTAGCGTATTTTAAAATAAACCACTATCAGTTCCTTTATCAGGCTGTTTAAAGCCTGTACAGAGCCGGCGATAGTCAAACTGGCCAGATGGACTCCGCAGGGGAGCACTGAGACTTCGCTGTTAAGGTTTGGATTTTATACTTGGCTTAAGGGTGGCACAGTTAGCATAGCGGTTAGTGCAACACTGCCTGAAACTACTGGGGTTTGAATCTCACACTGTCTGTAAGGAGTTTGTACATTCTCCCTGTGTTTGCGTGGGTTTCCTCTGGATACTCCAGTTTCCTCCCACCGTACCAGGGGTTGTAGGTCAATTGGGTGGCATGTCTTGTGGGCCGAAAGGGCCTGCTGTATGTCTAAATTTAATTTTTTTTAATTTATAGGATAACCCTATAAATTTTGGGGTGACATTTTTAAAGTTTGAACCATCTTATACACCAGCATATATGGTATAAGGACTCTTAAAAAATAAAAGTAGGCTTAAGTTAAGGTTTTGTTTTATAATAAAGGTACATAGATATGAGGGGTATGGAGGGCTATGGACTGGGGGCAGGTCAGGGAGATTTCACAGAAAAATAGTTTGGCACAGACTAGAAGGGCAGTAATATTCTATGGTGGTAATTAAGGGACCTCATCACAGTTTTATCAAAACTTCCCAGTGCAGTATGCATTTGAATATATCAGTAGCTCTCTTCTCAGTCCCAGGCAGGTACAGCACAAGTTACATACATAGGAATGGCAGGTTGCACAGCATCCATAGGAAGTAAAGGCCTGGATCCTTCGACAGGTACAAGTAAAAACAGGCAGGTGCATGTGTGACCTGCTGTGTTTCTCCAGTATGCTTGCATATTGTACTTGACCCCAACATCTGCAGAATTTCTTGTTTAATTTACATATATAGTGCTATCCCAATAAGCATTCCCAGAACTGTTAGAGGTAATGCAGCAGATAATTTTCATTGGAAAAGACGTTTTTTTTTCTGATTGCCATGAGAGAATTGAAGGAATTATACAGTCTCGAAGCCATGTTCCTGACATTATAGTACCATGTCTGGGAAAAGATCAGAGAAATTCCAAGAACTGGTTCCATGCCTGGCACACTGGAACTCCCTGAGCCCCCAATTGCTAATAATCTATGTTCAAACTTGGTTGAAGTGATGCTAGGGAGACAGCATTGTCAACGAAAAGCTAACTGCAGCTCACCTCATGTGGGATTCCCATCACCTGTCATCAATATTCTTAAATGTGGCAGCTGAGAGACAGTCAGTCAGCCTATTCACCTGGTTATTGTGGGATGCATGCAACATCTGTTTTGCTGTATCTCTGCAGCAGAACTTTGCTTTCTGTTCATCACTGTGGTTTACATCAGAGACATAACAGGATTGATTTCAGCTGCAACACCATTGAGAAACTTCAAGAGTAGAATTTCTGTTGATTTCTTCTTTCCCAGGGAATTCTGAGCCACGTTTTCCCAAGTGCATCTGTCTTCATTTCAAGTGTGGTCTGACTGCCAATCTATCCCTTTGGAGATTTACTGGAACAACAGTGCCATCTGGTGTTCACATACGGCTGGTGCAGCTACTTCACAGTCCATCCCAAAGCCCCATATTGCAAGGGCTTGAGGATTGAATAGATCAGAGCAATTTGTCTGTGGACATAAAAAAGCCATTTTATTTGTGATTCTGAAATGATGCATAATACTCAAAACAAATGAAGCACAGGTTAAAAACTGATTGAAACTCCCTCTGCACCAAACCATCAAACATTATTGGCGCAAGTACACAGTAAGATAAGGGTGTAGGGCTCTCTCCTCATTGTCTAATATTCCCAGGAGAGTACAGGGTAAAATTCCCTCCACACTGTTTCATCAAACTCATCGGTGAAGATACAAAGAAAGATTAGATGTAGATTAAAGCTCTCTTTACACTGTTCTTTCATCTCTTCCTGAGATATGTACAGCACAGAATTAGATGCAGAATAAATCTTTCCTCTGTACTGCCCTGTCAAACATTGTCAAGGTAGCTATAGCATAGATTAGTTGTAAAGCTCTGTCATCGAAAACTGCCAGGACAGATAGTACACAGATTGGATAAATGGTAAAGCTCTTTCCACTCAAATATTCCTTGGGCAAGTGCCCAGTTTATTGGGATCATAGAAATTTACATTGTCCCTTTTGGCGACAGTGGTGTTACTCCTAATTCCCAGCCCTTGGTTTGTCAGCACCAGCTCATTCAGATTTTAACTTTCTGCTTTCAAACCCTTGCACCCCCCCCCCCCAAAAATCCCTCCGTTAAATTAAATCTATGTTCTCTTGCCTATTGTCTTTTTAGCAAAGGGAAATAGTTCCTTCATTGTCATTCTATTGCGGTCACTCAGAATTTTGAATACCTCAGTTTAGATGTCCCTTTAAATTCAGATTCAGGTACTATTTATTGTGTGATAAAACGGAAATGTCATATTACATGAAATTGCCTTTAGTCTGCTCTAGGGCAGACAAAGGTTCACTATTAGCATTCCCTTACAATCAGAGAAAGAAAAGCAAAAGAGAATCCCCTCAGAGTCACTGAGTGTCCATGGAGTCTTCCCTTCTGAAAAAAACATTCCCAGTTCAGTGGCATGTAATGAAGTTAAAGTATCTGGATACCTGTGTTCATACCCACTAAGGGACAAGAATACTGAAAGGGCTTAAAATCAAGTAATTAAATAGTTCCACAATAAAAAGGTAATGATAACTACAGATGTCTCAAAACCAGTCTGGATTATTAATGTCCTTGAGCGGTAGAAGCCTGCAATCCATGCCTAATCTACTCTCCGTGATCCAGTTCCATCAATGTGGTTGACTCTTAACTGTCTCAGATTAACAGTAACCAGAGATAAGCTGTAAATGCCACCATTGCCAATGACATCCACATCCATTGAATTAGTAATTAATGATCTTGTCATAACTATAATTTTATACCTCTGCCAGCAGCCTCATAACTTTCCATTTTGTCTTTTCTGGTGCTAGTGTAATCTTTCTCTGGGGACCAGAGCTCAACCATCACTGTAGCCTGCACTAGTTTTTTATATTATTGAGGCACATTCTCCATGCTTTTATATTATATAGAGATAGAGGCAGTATTCCATTTATTGTGCATGCTCCCACCAAATATATTATTTTTCATTTCTACTTTTGTGCTCATCTAAACAGTTGATTGGAGTTTTTTTTTAAAGACTATTACTTCATCACTGTCAACTACATTGTCAGTCTTCCTATCACTAATGAATGACTTAATCTTGGCTCTCATGTTAAATCTAAGTCATTTGTATACACCACAAAACAGTACATGGTGTTGAGCCCCACAGCACCCACTGCGTACAGCTCTCGGACTCCAAAATCCATAGACCTTTACATTTTTCAACAAATAGACCCCATGGGCTTTTTCCTTCTTCCTCAATCAGCCATTCTCTACCACATCAAAAGCCTTGCTGAAATATATATACCTTTTGATACATGGCTGTATCAAAAGCGCTACCTTAATTGACTCTCTTTGTTGCCCTGAAATAATTATTATTACTCAGTCAAGACCATCCCTTACTAAACTAAACTAATAACTAATTCACTTATGACTTATGTTAGGCTAACAGTTCTATAGTCTCATTTTAATCGTCCATTCTCTTTTAAACGGTATTAGCCACTCTCCTGTGCTCCGTCACCATTCCTATAACCTGTTTCTTTTAAAGGTTCTGAGATAAATAGATTTTTTGTGCCCTAATATGTGAATGTGATAACACCCTAAACCAGATATTATTTGAATTCTCCGATTGGGAATATCTGTCTCTTTCAAGGAATGAAAATCAAAAACTGCAGATCTCTGAAATCTGAAATCAATCAAAATAGAAAATGCTGGAAATCTTGTTTTCATCAGAACTGGGAAAGAGACTGATTATGGCTTTATAGCGATCTGTTCCTAGGTTTATAGCGATCCGTTCCTAGGTTTATACTGACCTGTTCCTAGGAAACTGCAATAAAACTGTCTCAAACTCATAGTGGAATGTTCCAAGTTGAAGCTAAGACTATCTTAAGTTTTAATTTAATTAATTAATGTCATTACATTATTTAAACTCCTCTTATTAAGATACTTTAGAGTGACCATTTTGAAATTCAAGTTCAGGTACGACTGGTGAAGGTGCTGCTTGGGTGAATTAACAAGGCAAATGGGTGCAAATGGAGAAGATTTGATTTGACCAAGGCTGAGAGCTGATTATCCAATGATATTCAATATTTAGGAAGGACGGGCCAAATGGAAAAGAGGATGAGGTGTTCAGATTCTAGTTTATTATCATCTGATGGTACAAGTTCAGTTCCACAAAACAGCATTCTCCGGTCCTCAGTGCAAAACACCCACACACTTACAGACAGGCAATACGTACACAGGACAAATATGCATACAGTATATAATAAATTGTTTCATGAATATGAGAGTCTTGGGTGGTTAATGTGAGCAGTTCCTTGAGTCATTCAGCGTTCTCATTGCCCGTGGTAAGAAGCTGTTCCTCAGTCTGGTGGTGCTGGCTCTGATACTCCTGTATCTCTTTCCTGTTGGGAGTAGCTGAAAGATGTGGGCTGCGGGGTGATAGGGGTCCTCAATGATTTTGCACACCTCTTCGGTCAATGATCCCTGTAGATCATATCAATGGGATGTGGGGGGAGGGGAGGGACATCCCAGTGATCCTCTCTGCCACTCTTATGGACCTGTGGATTGACCTCTGATTCAATCCTGTACAGCAACCATACTGGCCAGGACACTCTAGATAGAGCTTCTATAGAAGGTTAAATAATAGTGGCCTTGCCTGCTTCAGTTTTTTCAGGAAGTGCAGTTGCTGTTGTGCCTTCCTGTCAAGTGAGGAGATATTGTCTATCCAGGATAGGTCATTTGTTAAGTGGACTCCAACTCTCCACAACGGAGTTATTGATGTGTAGTGGAATGTGGAGATGGCATTGTTCATAACCGTTGAAACCAATGCAGCCGTGAGAAATGATATGTCATAGATAATGTGGAATCCGTCTGGGCGGTGGTGACAAGTTCCAAGGGGCAGAAGGCATTGGTGGGAGTTCTCTAATCCTTGTACATTGTTAGGTCTGCTTTGTTCATGAATGAGTGAGACAAACACCAGACTGAGTCGAAATCAGGGTTCTTTGTTCTTTATTACCGGATTGTAACACTTGCGACTAACCATGTTAGTCGGAGAATGCATTCTGCCGTTATCAGCAAAATGGTGATTTTTTATACCCTTGGATACATGCTTAGAACATCATCATATCATTACTTGTCCAATGACTAAAACTGTTGCTATCCTTTCCCTGCTAGCTTCCTGCCTCTCAATCCATCAATGTCTCTCTTATCTTGTAAGTACAAGGATGCATTCACATCTTGTTACAGCCCTGTACAGGGTAACTCCTTACACATTCCCATCTCATGATGTTTTACCTTACAATATGAGTAGTAAGGTAGCATCAAACAGGAAATTAAAAGTGTTGAGACCTACATGAAGGGCTGTTGGGAACCCATGTTTCTGAGGCAGGGGCATTACAATAATTGTGGATGACTTTAATCTGCATATAGGCAAGCCGAACCAACTGATGAATCACATTGTGGAGGAAAATTCATGGATTGTAAACTTTGTACAGGCTCTCCTGTGCTGGTATTATTCAACAACAGAGGATTAGTTAATCTTATCATGTGGGACCATGTGAT
This sequence comes from Narcine bancroftii, assembly GCF_036971445.1. Taxonomy (NCBI): domain Eukaryota; kingdom Metazoa; phylum Chordata; class Chondrichthyes; order Torpediniformes; family Narcinidae; genus Narcine; species Narcine bancroftii. The sequence continues at coordinate 151,889,768 of NC_091470.1, read as the reverse complement.
CATAACATGGAGAATCTTAAGGATGGAAAGTGAAATAGTTGAATCCAAAGCTAGGGTTTGAATTCCAAATAAAGGAAACTGTGAAGGTTTGAGCTGACCATGAAAGATTGAAGAGCTTTATGAGAAGGCGTATGATAGTGGATCAACAATGACAAATATTTGAGGAATTAATACAGAAACTGCAATAATTGCACATTCTCGCCTGGTGTAAAAATGCGAAAGGAAAAATAATCCAACTGTAACTATCAAAAGTAGATATGAAAAGTTTTAAATCCAAAACTATTGCTGGACAAATCTGCAAACATGGCAGTTGGATCTTTCAGCAAAGGGAGGACAAAGCCATTGATGAAGAGAGCAAATATTCAGGGATGCATCTCAGGGGGCATGGAAATGGAAGAGCTATTGAATCAATATTTTGATTCCATCGTCACAGAAGAGGGCATGTGTAATCTTCCAAAGGTGTTTGGGAACCAAAAATCAAATGGTTGGGGGACTTAAGGAAATTAATATTAGGAAGGAAATAGTGTTGGAGAAATTAATGTCACTGAAGGCTGATAAACCCCTGGGGCCTGATCATTTTCATGCTGAGTTCAGAAGAAAGTCATTGTGGAAAAAGAGGATGCATTAGTTATCAGTTTCCAAAATTCTATAAATTATGGAGAAGTTCCTGCAGAGCTGCAAATATAACCCCACTCTTTAAAAAAAAAGAGGGGAATGAGAAATCAGAAAATTAATGATCAGTTAGCCCAGCATGAGTAAATGCCAGGGGCAATTAGAAAGGATGAGATAGAAAGGATGAAATTTCAAAGAGATTAAAGCAAAGTCAACATGTATTTCTGAAAAAGAAATTGAACTTGACAAACCACTGGAGGTTTTTCTCAAGAATATAACTGGTAGAATAGATAAGGGAGAATCGGTAGATATAGAGTATTTGGATTTTCAGAAAGCTTCTGATAAAGTTTAATAGAAAAACGTCCAAAATGTTCACATTTTAATGAAAAATTAATGTTTTGATAGGGATCAAAAATCAGTTTATGGTTTGGATGAGAGATCCAAAAATATTTTCAAAGCTTCCTGAACTGAGGGGATTATAAATTGTGAGACACCAAATCATCTTTTGCAGCTGGAAGAGAACCAATGGCAGGTGGATGTCAATCCTCATCAGTACAAGGTGATGATCTTGTGAAGAGAACATGAACAGTAGGGCCCCAGGGAGTGTTGAGACCTACATGAAGGGCTGTTGAGAACCCATGTTTCTGAGTATATTTGAGAAGGAGAGAGTTCCAGGTGCAAAAGGTATTAAGTGGTACTAGAAGTGTGTAGGATTATGGTTTTGAGATAGATGATCGCCAATGATCATGTTGAATGGTTAAGCAGGCCTATTTTCTGTCTCTTTTTTTCTCTATGTTTTCAATGTTTCAGTCAATATCTTGGTTTTCCTGTGGTGACTTCACTTCAAAATACTTTGGTGGCTGCAAAAAGCTCTAGGATTTCCTGAGGTTGTGAAAAGCACAATGTAATTTATGGTTTTTTTTCACCCTTCTTAACATTAGTAATTCATACTTTGGAATTATTGCAAGAATTCTTCACTGGGAGAAGGCTGCATTCCCCATGGACAGGTTCCACATTGCCAGAAACATTCCTCAAAGGTTTTTTGTAACAATATGGAATGTGTCAAGAATGGCTCAGAGCTTCCCCTAAGCACTATGAGGAAATATGCACCCAGGGGAAATCGTTTCTATGGTCTACAACACACACTGCAACACATATTCACCCCTTTGCCTGAGGTCTTATTCGCACCTGCTGCTATGTCTACCTTTAATCTTCTGACACAGCAGAGCAAAGTGGGCTCTGTATTTCTCTAGGATTTGAGTAAGGATGGGAACCTTCGCAAAAATTAAAGCAACTGACTGAGGGCTCCAGCAGTGGACAATGTATGATTGGTGTCATGATAGAACTCCTGTGGCTGCTGAACAACCATTGATAGAGCTTCCAAGAAGGCAAAGCTGTGGGAATTATCTTAAGGGAATTTGAAGCTTTCATTCCAACAGACTTTTCTCAGCTTGTAGTCACTTTTTAGACCCCAAATATATCTTGTCTCATCTAGTCCTTCTCCCCATTTTTGTCAATATCAGATTCAGAATCAGAATTTATAATCATGAACAATAAATGATGATTCTGATATTAACATGTCTCCCTTTAAATTCATGCTTGTTCTTCCCTAAAATTTTTCAAAAACACTTTTTCCCTCTCTCTTTCTCTCTCTCTCTCTCTCTCTCTCTCTCTCTCTCTCTCTCTCTCTCTCTCTCTCTATCTCTCTCTCTCTCTCTCTCCCTCCTCTCTTACACTCTGGTTTAATTTTATATGCTTTTCTCCTGAGTAGAATCTGATTGACCATTTTCTAAATAGTGCATCTGAACTCCTGCAATCTACTCAACTTTCTTGTTAAGCTTCAGCATAAAATATAAAGGAACACTTCGGAAGTACAGGAATTCCAGGAACCAGAATACCTGGGGTCTACAAACTTGCACCTGCTTGAATTGGGCCAGAGTTGATGAAGTAGAGGTAGATTCTCAGAATAAATCGTGTGATCGTGCATGCTTGCTTAATGGCAGTTGACTTCTCAGCCCCAAATTGAAGAATGCTACACTTTCCAGGATGCAATCCTTCAAATATTAAAGAAGACACCAGCTCTGATGTGGAATCTGGTCTTACTTAATGTTCCATTGACACAGATGAACAAGCATGTGAATTTCTAGATTTTATATATTCTGTACAGTGCACTACAGCCTGTAATGCTGAATCTCGAGAAATCACTAAGGGTTCAAATTTTCTGCTCAGTTTTAGACACTTTATACAAGAAAGAATGAAACACGAAAGTCTGCAAATGCTCTGATTGTTGTAAAAACTCACAGAAATACTGCAGGAACTCAGTCGATCTTGCAACGTCCATAAGAGGAAAAGATATATTACCAACATTTCAGGCCTGAGCCTTTCTTCAAGGTATGAGCAAACAGTAAGCAGAACAGGATGAACCACGAGATAAGATATTTGAATAGATGACCCTCCAACCAGATGGCATTACCATCAACTTCTCTGGCTTTCATTAACCCTCCACCTTCCCCTGATGCCTTTCCCCAGCTCTATCTGTCTCTCTATCTCTTTCCTTTTCCTTCTGTTTCCTTTCGCAGAGCCAAAATTAATTCTTGTCTCTCCTCATATCCAATTAAATGCCTTTTGTTGGGGTGCTCTCCTACCCAACCAGCAGTGTCTGTATTCTGAGCAATCTTGTTCTCTGCTTATTCCTTGAAGAAGGACTCAGGCCCAAAAGGTCAGTAATATATCTTTACCTCCTATGGACCCTGCAAGGCCTGCTGAGTACCTCCAGCATTTCCATGTTTTTTGCTATTTTCAAGAAAAGACAAGATCAAAGGGCTGAGTTGTGAGAGCTCATTTGCAAATTCAACAACTTATGTATATAAAGGACATTTAAGAGACTGAATATTCTGTGGAACTTCACAAGAGCATTATCAAACTATATTTGACACCAAATTAATTAGAAGAAATGACTGAAAGATTAGTCAAAAATTAGATTTTGGTTACAGGAGAAGAAACAGAGCTGGAGATGTGGAGAGTTGGGAAGGGAATACAAGGCGTCTGAAATGGTGGAAAGTGCTGGCAGTGGTGGAAAAGCGAAAATTTGATCCGCCATATCACAGAACTGATGAGCTTCAGAGATGTAGCAGGGCTAAAAGGCAGAAGGGAGCAGCAGAGAAATGAAGGAAAGAAGTTACATCGGGATTGAAGAGACAGGCGAGAATTGTAAAACTTGTCCAGCAGAAGATCAGCGAGTGAAGGGAGATGGGTGAGCAAGAACCTGTGGGATTCAGAAAACACCTGGTGTTCATTTAGTTGTTTGCTAAGCAACATATTTCAAGCTTTCCTTTTCAGTCAGAAGATCTACATGTGTCAGAATTTCTGGCACACACTCCCAATGGGGAGATTCAAGGAGAACGACACTGGAAAATGATCCCTGATGCTACCAGATTGTTCTTTCCTGACCCCTGAGGAGAAAGGGATAAAAGTCTACAACCTTCAGTTAACATTCTACATCCAATATCATTCAACAATGACCAGTTGGCACTCTATTCCAGGCTATTCAATTATATCATCGAGAGCTAGGGTCCTGTTTGATAACCTCAGCCTCTAGTTGGCCTTGTCCATCACTTCTTTTAAAAAAACATCTACCTGTGCAATTCTTCTGTGAAGTGGTTAATCAACATGGCTACAGCTTCCTATTGGTTTATTTTCTCCTTCAGCTTTTCAACCATAGATTTATTAGGCCAGATCAAATTCTGAGCCATATCCCATTAGCCCCAGCGCACTGAATGACCTCCCTCCCCCATTCCTCTCTCCCTCTGCCCACCAGTGCGAGCCAGTTTCTCATGGTGTCTGCCTTTTTCCAACAGTTCACGGCATCAAATGGACGTGCAGTAATGGGAACACCAGCGCCGGTTTCTCAGTGGAGCAGCTTGTTCAGCAGATCCTGGACAGCCATCAGACCAAGCCGCAGCCTCGCACTCACAACTGCCTGTGCACCGGCAATCTGGGTAGGACTAAATGGGAGTATCCCTTCGAATTAACATGAGCATTTGAAGCTTTAAAAATTCCATTTGGGGATTCTCCCCCCCTACCCCTCCCCCCCCACCCCCAATTAATACTGCCCTTGCCCTTCCCCCACAAGCTAGACATCATTTTTTTGAATCTGCTTATTCCCCTCTTGAGGTAACCCCAGCTTTCTCTCACTCCTCTGGGATAACAAGTGTGTTGGGGTTATTCTGCCACAGTGCCCATCACAGTCCATTCCTGTTCTTGCTGCTCACCTGTGTTGGAAAGGAGATGGCCAAACATCACTGTGTGATATCTTTGGTTTTCAACTCATGGTGAACTGAGAAGGATGTTTGTGACCACACACACACACACACACACACACACACACACACACACACACACACACACACACACACACACACACACACACACACACACACACACACACAACATTGCAGGTAACATAGTACCTTTTTCAACCTCAGGATGATTTAAAGCTCTTTGAAGCCAGCAACTAGCTCAGGATGATTTAAAGCTCTTTGAAGCCAGCAACTAGCTTTATAAAGTGCAATCACAGCAGGCAAGGTGATAATTATTGGAAAATGCAGGGCTGGAGTGCCAAGGAGAGTTCCTAACTCTGCTTTGGAATGCTGCTTTGGTATGCTTTGCATCTGCACAAGAAAGCAGAACAAAGCCCACTTTAGCATCTAAGAAGCGGCAAGTCCATGAGTGCGGCATTGAGATCCTAAGTGTGTGGAACACTACATTGCAACGAGAGGTGCTCCTCGCAGGATGAGGGAGAAGAAGCTGATTGGGTGATAATGAGAGTTGTGACTTGGTTGGTTGGCAATGGAGATTCGTTCTCAAATCAATGCTGTTCTTGAACATTGATTTTAGTTATCGTAATTATACATATAAAAGGTTAGCTCTGGTTCTAGCTGCAACCAGAACTAATGACCATTGGTTCGTGCTTCAACTACATTATGACAACAGCTTCAATCCATCGAGCATCTTTAATGTATTAAAAGATTCCAGCTGTGTAACAGAGGCTTTATCAATCAAGAAATTGACACTGAGTCATTTGGATAGATGACCAGATAGAGAGGCATGGTTAGCACAGCAGTTAGTGTAACGCTATTACAGCACCAGTGGTCGGGACTGGAATTCAAATCTGCTGCTGTCTGCAGGGAGTTTGTACGTCTCCCCCTGACTGTGTGGGTTTCCTCCAGGGGCTCCAGTTTCCTCCAACCTTTCAAAAACATACTGGGGGTTGCAGGTCAATTGGGTGACACAGGCCTGTGGGCTAAAAGGGCCTGCTACCTTTGCTAAAAAGTTTAATTTTTTAAAATGTATTTATAAGGAATGAAAGGTTTGGTCAGAGCGTAAGGATAAACTGAAAGAGAAGGTAGTGCTGGAGGAGGTGAAGGAGCACAACCTCCGACTTTAGGAATCGCGGGGTCCAATCGAACCTTCCCCGAGAAAACAGTTGCAGTGACGAGCCGACTTCCAGGCAGAGCAGGGTTTTTCCCTGCAAAGCACAACCTGCTGGAGGAGCTCAGTGGGTCAAGCAGCATTAGTGGGAGAAAAAGAATGGTCAACGTTGTGGGTCGGAACTCTCATCAAGGTATTTGAATAAAAACACAAAGCTGAGGAAACTCAGCAAGTCAATGTACTTTATATAGCAGATAAAGATGCATAACCAACTTTGCAGGCTTGAGCCCCCTCCCTATTATTCCTCTCTCTCCTCTATCCCTCTTTCTTTCCTCTAGCATTCCACCCCATTCCTTCTCCATTCACAGAGCTATCCCCCTACCCTAGCCTGCTGCTGTGCCTTCCCTCCTTTATCTACCTATTACCTCCTGCCTGGGGGACTGTGCTCCTTTCCCTGCCCCTCACCTCACCATTTTGTTCAGGTCCCTGCCAATACTTTGCCTATACTTTGATGAAGAGTTCAATACATTTGTTATTTAGCTTTATGTTTGCTATATAAAGTTCACTGTTTGGCCTGCTGAGTTTCTCCAGCATTGCGTTTTTACCTCGACCACGGTGTCTGGAGTCTTACTCAAAACATTTGAGTGTTGATGAAGGGTTCCGGCCTAAACCATTGACTTATTTTTCCTCCCACTGGTGCGCATGAACCCTCTGAGTTCCTGCAGCAGGTTGTGTGTAGCTGTAGACTCCAGCATCCTCAGACTCGTTTGTGTCTTTAAGTTTGTTCCTTGGTCAACCCTGAGATGGTACAGCATTATAGTAGTGGAACAGTCGGAGTCAGTTACCCGGTAAAATTCAGGATTCCATTTATTGACATGTACACAAAATACTTAAAAATCTTCCTTGAAACAATGTTGAGGCCCCAGTATAGATTAGCTCTTGGACCAGTTCAATGCTGGCAACGGAGGCTCCAGAGAGTGGGCAGAAATCTGATGGCACATCCAACAGTGCAACAGTCCCTCAGATCCAGAAAAGACCCATTGGCCTGAATCTTGAGCTCCAGTCTCTGAAGGCAAGAGAGGGATTCAGTGAGTCACTGCTAACACCCCTCGGTAGGATGCTCTGGATGGGACAAGTTGTTTGGTGGGAGATCTGCTGGTTGGAGAGGTGGAGGGAAGGAGAGGTTCAATGCTTTTAGAATCTGTAATCCCATGGAAGGTTCGAGAACTTTGGAATTCTCCTTCCAAACTTCCTCCTTTAAAATTCTCCCTTCGAACTGACCCATAACCTAATTTTGTGGCTCAGTGTGAATGATGGGAGGGAAGATGTTGGAGTGAAAACCATTGAGCTGCCAATTGATTGGTGTTACCTGTTCCTGCCTCCACTACCCCTCTCCCCACCTTATTCCCTCCTCTAGGTGCCGGGAGCAGTGTCCACCACAAGTGTAACAGTGCCAAACACCGCATCATTTCACCGAAGGTGGAGCCGCGAACCGGCGCCTACAGCAGCCACCCAGAAGTCCAAAACAATGACGTCTCTGAGGGCAAGAACGACCATGGTCACGGCAAGGCCTCAAGCCGCGAGAAACGGAATGGTAAGCTGGCCAAACCCGTCCTGCTGCACCAGAACAGCACCGAGGTCTCCTCCACTAACCAGGTGGAGGTGCCCGACACCACCCAGAACTCCCCGGTCTCCATCAGCAGTGGCCTGAACAGTGAAACAGACATGGCCGACAGCCCAGCCATCACCGGCGTCTCCAGCATGGCTGTGGCCTCAGTAATGTGCAGCCTCAGCCAAAACGCCACCGTTTTCATGTCCGAGGTGACCAATGAGGCAGTGTACACCATGTCGCCCAGCGCTGGCCCCGGCCAGCATCTCATCGCCTCCGACGCAGGAGCCCAAGGCCTGGTCCTGGCTGTCAACTCGGATGGTCACAAGTTCGCGTTCGCCTCCTCGGCAGCAGCCGGCAACCCTGATGGCTTGTCCATGATGTCCGCTGGCGTTGCGGAGGACTTGGTCCTCTCCTCCAGCCTGGAGAGCAGTGAGAAGATCCCAGAGGCCAGCATGAACTTCGACCCCGACTGCTTCCTCAACAACCCCAAGCAAGGCCAGACGTACGGTGGAGGGGCTCTGAAAAATGACAACAGCAGCAGCACTCCACGGCAGCCACCAGGCAGCGAGGCCAGCTACTCATTCAGCGGGCCCCTGGTCAAGGAGATCAAGACCGAGGATAACTCGTTCGACCAGCAGATGACCAAGGAAGGATTCCAAACCAGCTCCGTCCCGACCTCCATTTCCTTGACTCCTGGCTCAGCCTTGCTGTCTTCTGGAGGCCTGAGTCCCAGCACCACTCTGGAACAGATGGATTTCAGTGCCATCGATTCCAGTAAGGACTTTTCCTCGGGTTATGCCCAGAATGTCCAGAGCCCCCACGTCCACCAGAATCCCTCACCTAGCTTCTTCCTGCAAGAGGCCAACAAGGCCCATCGCCTGGAGCCGGCCGCTCACAGCAATGGTCTGAGCGAGAGTGGGGCACCGCCTTTCGCCAGCACCTTGGGCCTGGCCAATGTCAAGACGGAGTCGCCCGCGCCAACCGCCTCCAGCTGCAACGGTCCCGTGCAGCCAGGTCGCGTGGACGCTGCACCCTCCCTGCAGTTGCTCCAGTTCCAGGCCAACTTCCAGCCCATTGCTGCGGAGACGGAGATCCCCATGGAAACGGCAGCCCCATCGGAGGGAGGCGAGGGCCTGCTGAAGTCAGCCGAGCTCCCCGCCTGCAGCAACGAACACTACATCCAGGCTGAAGCTGCAGGGGCCAACGGATTGCCCATCCTCCAGGGAAACATGGTGTCCAGTCTGTACCCGGTTGCCCACCACAGTCTGGGAGCGTCAGCCAACATGGAGCTCAACCTGGACCACTTTGACATCTCTTTCAGCAACCAGTTCTCGGACCTGATCAATGACTTCATCTCGGTGGAAGGAGGCACCAGCGCCCTGTATGGGCAGCAGCTGGTGACCAGTGAGGCGGCGACTGGAACTAACCTGCAGCCGCCGGAGGATGAGCGAGCCAGAGTGGCAACCTTCAGCCAGGCCGAGATCTGCATCCCGTGCTGCAGCCCTCAGCAGCAGCAGCAGCAGGGCCTGCAGCTGGGCAACGGGGAGAGCGGCGGCAGCTCCATGGCCTACATGCATGTATCCGAAGTCGTGTCGGCTCAGGGAGGCCTGGGGCCGCTGCAGCAGAACGGCCGTTTGTTCATGGTGACGGATTATTCCCCGGAGTGGTCTTATCCTGAGGTAAGTGAAGAACACTTGCTGGAAATTGTTCTCATTCATACTAAAATGTCCTCTTTGTCCCCTAGTTGAGGCTCTCCAATACATTGCCTCAATCCCTTGAGTGGAACGATCGGTGAGGGTTAATGTCACAGCCTTGCCATTGCAGTCTGAGCCACTGGAGGGAGCCATTGCTCACTGATTCAAATTCTTCATGTCAGAGACAGACCAGGAGGCTATTCACACTCACTGATCTTGCTTACATTCACCAGTGCTCCTCACACACACTGAAGTTTCTCACACTCATCAATTTGTTCATATTCACCAATCCCTTTTACACTTATTGATGCTACTCATGCTTAGCAATTCTGCTCACACTTACTGATTCCTGTTTCATCTTGTCCCCACCTCTTCCTTCTTTAGAATGCCCACACTTTCCCATTGATATTGACCCCATTTAACATGTCCCCCCCCCCCCCAAAATATTTTCACCTGCGAAGAATGGGGTTTTCAAGTCCAGAAGTCCATATTCCTGGAGGTTTCATTAGGCCACTTTCATCCATCTCAAACCTGGGCTCCCACCATCAGTCACTGACTCTTTCACATACAAGGCAGCTTCCCTTTCACAGTCGCCTCATTGCTAATGCTCGTCCGTCAGCTTTACAGACTCTTTTCAAGTTCAAGTCAGGTTTATTGTCAACCTGACAAAACAGCGTTCTCCGATCCTCAGTGCAAAACACGCAGGCATACAACCAGACATAACACTCGTACAGTACAAATAAAAAATAAATATTGTTCATTGAATATGAGAGTCTCGGATGGTTTGTCTGAGCAGTTCCTCTGGTCGTTCAGCATTCTCACTGCACGTGGGAAGAAGCTGTTTCTCAGCTTGGCCCCCATATTTTTTTACAATTAGTAAGTTAAAGCATTCAAGGAAAATAAAATAAAAATGAAATGTTTACATATTCCAAGGCTTTCTTCCTGAAGCATCCAGGAGATCAATTATACCCTCTAGAGATGAATTACTTTCCCCAGAGTCTCCATGTATGAGTTGGCAACCTGATGATTCCAAATGACAAATAAGAGTAATGTCTGCACACATCCAATGCGATGCTTAACTCCCTACTCACTGGTCTCTGCAGAAGGACAAAACAAAACAGCTTGACTTGTCCTGGCATACCTGCCGGTCAGGTTCTTAGCCCTCACTCTGAACTCCAGTCAACAACTGTGCCTGCACTTTCTGACAAAATGCCATTATACCATTGTGCACAGGTAACAGCATCTGGCTCCTCCTGTCTGCATGGGGCTGTCAACATCCATGGTCACAGACCCTGCACCCAAAATTAACACTGACATCCACAATCTCAGAATAAAATCCTCTCATGGCTTCATTGTTGATGTCAGAGTGACCTTCAGTTAACCCAGAACACACTTTGTTTTGGCTGTCGTTCCTGCTTTTAATCCAGTAATCAATCTCAACCACCACAGACTTGCCTTGAACCGACAGGGACAGAGAAAATGTGGCACGATCAACTTTGCTGCATTATATGAAAGTGAATGGAATGTGAAAGAATCTGTACCTGACTGTCCATGTGCATGCACAGCTGCTTGTGTGCCTTAGTATATGCATGTGTGTGCATTTTAGTCTGTAATGATATGGCTGTCTTTGTGTACATGTATTTAGGTGGTAATATTTATTTCAATCTTCATAGTCACAATGTAGAACAATGTATGGGTAGGACAGTTAGCATAATGGTTAGTGCAATGCTGTTACAGTGCCAGCAATCACGACCAGGGTTCTATAAGGAGTTTATACATTTTCCCCGTGTCTGCATGGGTTTTCCCTGGGAGCTTCGGTTTCCTCCCACCATTCGAAACATTCCGGCGGTTGTAGGTTAATTGGGCGGCACAGACTCATGTGCCAAAATGGCCTGTCTAAATTTTTTTTAATTAGAACTGAGAAAACATGGGAAATAAAGTTTGTAAAACAAGAAGACATAAAACAATGCCACACAGGTGTGTGTTCATGTGGAACTGAGTGTGCAAGATGAAGTATGCAGCAGAAACCCCATTCTTTTGCAGACCTGATTGCTCAAGACCATATCTTCACTGACTGAACATCAGGTTCTCCATTTAAAGCATGCGAAGCTGGAGCCGTAACCAAGCCTCCCTGCCAGCACCTTGTCGATGCTTCTCGGCATCCGTCAGACTCGGCATGCCTCGTACCTGGGGAGGAAATTCAGCTAGTAAACCAAGCCATAAAGTTTTCAAGTAGACATCATGATTTACATGTCATGAAATGAGCCTTCCATGACTGAGATTTGTTTTTCAGCTTGTTTGGAAAAAAGGATAAAAAGCCATTTACCAGGCAGCATGGACAATCCTGACAATAGTCACTGCAAACTATTTTGCTCCCAACACTACAGTTAAATTAAGGTACTATTACTCCATCTGTAAAGTAAATCAAATAGGACTGAAAAAGGTGAGAGCAGAATTTGCTCTAAAAGAATATAATTGGGAATGATGAAACACAAATTCACAGCACTCAGCATCTGTGAGAGAATTGTGAATACACGTCCTTCATCAGACTGGAAATCCATCGCACAATGATGGGATCATGGAGCAACAAGTAACCCATTTGACACGTCATGCCGATGTTGCCTCAGGAAAAATTTAGCCCCATTCCCTCTACTCTTTTCCAATGTCCCATCAGAGTTTTTCTGTCAAATTATTTATTTCAGATTTATTGTCAGAGTACGTACATGACATCACATACAACCCTGAGATTCCTTTTTCCTATGAGTGTGACAAAATTACCACAAATTGGTAGTGCAAAAAATAAACTGTACACAGTGTAAAACATGTAAACAAAGAACTGTAAAAAGATAATGAATGTAAACAAATTGACTCTGCAATACAGAGAGAACAAAAAGAAAATCAATAAAGTCCTTAAATGAGCCCCTGATTGAGTTTATTGTTGAGGAGTCTGATGGTGGAGGGGTGGCAGCTGTTCCTGAACCTGATGGTGCAAGTCTTGTGGCACCTAGTCCTCTTTCCTGATGGCAGCAGCGTCATTCCCTGTGGATGTGCTCAATAGTGGGGAGGGTTTTGCCTGTAAATGTCCACTACCTTTTAAGTGTCTTTTGGGAGTTACTAATGTATCTCCTTCCACCATCTGAGGCATTACAATCCAGATCACAAGTGAATGAGTGATTAACAAAATCCATCTGGTTCTTTTGGCATTTAAAGATAAATAGTGCAGATAGTTCTGAGATGGGGAGGTGTCAAGAAAAGAAGTTTGTAGGAATTGAACTAGCCGGAATCAGAATCATAATTTATTATCATAAACATGTCATAAAATTTGTTGCTTTGCAACATTATTACTGTGCAATTATTGCTATAAATTACATTTCAAAATAAATAAATAGTGCCAAAAAAATAGGAGAAAATAAAATGGTGTCTGTGGTTCCTTGTCCATTCAGAAATTGATGGCTGAGGGGGAAAAATTGTCCATGCACTGCTGGGTGCTCATCTTCAGGCTCCTGTTCCTCCTTCCTGATGGGAGCAGTGTGAAGAGGGCATGATCTGGGTGGTGGGGGGCCTTGAGGATAGAGGGTGCTTACTTATGACACCACCTCTTGTAGGTGTCTTCGACACCTGGAACTTGTGATATCATGGCCAGGTTAACAACTCCCTGGAGTTGGCACCTTCATACCAGACAGTGATGCAACAAGTCCACGTTGATCACCTTGAGCTTTCGACATTTAACTATGAATGGAATGTTTCATTGAACTTGTGTGATGAATACTGCCTTCATAGATCAGTGACTGAGAGTATCTAGGAAAGCTCCACATTTGGTCACTGTGTTCTGCTGGAACTGCTGGTCTCAGCTGGAGCAGCAATGGTGTTGAACTGAATGATGTTAGTACTGCACTAAAGAAAGAAGAACCCGTCGCCTCAATCTCCTACAGGAAAATTTTAGGGCCTGCGTGCCCATGTGCAGGACACTGTGTACATTTGTGTAGAAACATAGGCAGATGCCAATGTCCACAATCTCAGTACCAGAGCACCACATTCTTAGCCCCCTACTATACTCAATATACACCTATAACTGTGTGGCTCGGTACAACAATGACACCATTTACAAGTTCGCTGATGATACCACAGTTATGGGGGGTGCATAAAAAGAGGCAACGAGTCAGGTTACAGGGGGGGGGGGACTGAAAACATGGCCAAATGGTGTACCAACAACAACCTCGCACTCAATGTCACCAAAACAAGGAGCTGATTGTTGACTTCAGGAAGGTAAAGCCAGAGGTGTATGATCCAGTGATCATTGGGGGACCAGAGGTGGAGAGGGTGAGCAAATTTAAGTTCTTGTAAGTCACTATCTCAGAGGACCTTTCCTGGACCCAACTCACCAATGACAACATGAAGGAGGCACATCAGTGCCTCTACTTTCTCAGGAGTTTGCAGAGGTGTGGTATGAGACCAGAAACCCTGGTAAATTCCTACAGATGTGAAAAGTGTGCTGACCAGCTGCATCACAGTCTGGTATGGGACACCAATACCCTTGCAAAATATAGTAGACACAGCCCAGGACATCACAGGTAAAACCCTCCCCACTATCGAGAACATCTACAAGGAGTGCTGCTGAAAGAGAGCATCAAGGATCTGCACCACCCAGCACATGCTCTGTTCTCACTGCTGCCATCAGAAAAGAGGTCTAGGTGCCACAAGACTCGCACCACCAGGTTCAGGAACAGCTGCTCCCCCTCCACCATCAGACTCCTCAACAACTAACTCAATCAGGGACTCATTTAAGGACTCTTACTTTAGGATTTTATTGATTTTTTTCTTCTCTGTATTGAAGTTACATTTCTTTATTTGTTTAATTGTGTATGTTGAGTACTATTTTTATTTGCACTACTTATTCGACCTCACCTGCAGGGAAAGGAATCTCAGAGTTGTACGTGACAATATATCTGATATGTATGTGCATGCTCATATGTGTGCTTGTACGCTTCAGTGATTGTGTTACTGGGCCTCTGTGTGGGTTTTTGTATACCTATGCTGCTCTCTATAGATTTGGGCCTTTGGACCTTGGAATGGAAAATCAAGCGACAGAATTTGACAGTTGTGAACCAAAGCTCAGCTGGATTGTTTCCAAGGCACTCAGAGCACCATGTCCTGTGAAGCCACCAGGCACAAGGATGGGAAAATTTCCTCCAACTGGACCTTCTCCAGTCAGTCAGCCCAAATACAATGACCCAAACACAACTTGCCCTGAACTTTCCTCGAATGCTTGATGAGGCTGAGGGATTAGGCAAGGCCCAACAAGGCTGGAGACAATATCGAAGCTGCTCCCAATGAACTTCGGATAACTTTGGCCTGGGGTGTTTGATGATGGGGGGAATGGGTGGGAGGGAAGTAGGTGCAGGAAGGGAGTGCAAGGTGGGCCAACGGAAAAAAAATACCTTAAACATGCTGTGATGTTGCTCAGTGGGATCTCTTTGTTATGCTCTTGCAGGGTGGAGTGAAGGTGCTGATCACAGGGCCGTGGCAGGAAGCCAGCAATAACTATAGTTGCCTGTTTGACCAGATTTCAGTGCCTGCATCTCTTATCCAGCCTGGTGTTCTCAGATGTTATTGCCCAGGTGAGTGTATACCTTGTTCATTCTACCCCTCCCCTCAACTGCCACACACGAAGAGTGATCAGGGTAAGTGTAGCCAACATGATCCATTTTCTACCTTTCTATTCCCTTGGTCTTATTGAGATGTGTTGCTGTCTATTAAATGTCCTATCACTGCAGAATAACATAGGTGCTAAACAGCTCACCTTTAAAACCCAGTTAGGTGTGGCAGGTGAGGTTGTAGCATCAGAGAGCCTAGTCTATTCTATCATGGCTTTGTACTCTCAGTTATTATATTGGAAAGGCAACAGCAATGTCTGAAGGATGATGACCAAATAATCTGTTTTATTTAGAACATAGAGCAGTACAGCACAAGAACAGGCCTTTCGGCCCATGCATCAGTTCTAACATGATGTCTAAATCAAAGTAAATTCTGTGGCCTGGTAGATACCCCTCCATCCTCTTCATATTCATTTCTACATCAAGAAGCCCCTTATATGCTACTGTTGTATCTGATTCTGCCACCTCTCCTGGTAGCCTATTGCAGGCATCCACTACTCTCTGTAAAATAATCCCCCCGCACATTACTGTTAAACTTCCTGCCGCCTCACCCGAAATATATGCCCTCCAGTGTGTGACACTTTTATCCTGGAGAGAAGATTCTGACTGTCCACCTATGAATGTCATTCATGATTTTAGACAGGTCTCCCCTCAGCCTCCGACACTCCGTAGAAAACAACCCAAACCACATACCTCATGCCCTCTAAACCAGGCGAAATTCTGATAAACATTCTTCTTTTACTCGTTCCAAAGCCACCACGTCCTTCTTGGAATGGGGCAACCACAATTGCACACCGTCTTCCAAGTGTGGCCTGACCAAAGTTTTATACAGCTGCAAAATGACCTCCTGACTTTTATACTCAATGGCCCAACATGATTTACCATTTGCATTTGGAAATGCAAAGTTACTGAAACTCCTTCTCTTCAAATAAGAATCATGAGATATTTTACCGCACTTCGGGTTTGATATCTCATCTGAAGGACAGTTCTTTCAGAGCTCTATTAGATTACTAGTCTTCCTAGATTTAGTGGAGTAAAACATGAGTCTACAGATGCCATGATTGAAATAAAAACACAGTGCTGGAGAAACTCAGCAGCTCAAACAGTGCACTTTATGTGGCAAAGATAAAGATACATAACCAACGTTTCAGACTTGAGCTCTTCATCAAGGTATAATTTCTAGTTTTAGTTCCGAGATTTAGTGCTCCCGGACTAGGATTTGAACGTGTGCTATCTGACTGATTCACAGAAGTGCTGGAGATCGAGTCAGACTGGGTTTTTCCTGAAGTTTGGGCCACTATTCAGCACGTACCCAAATTGAGGCAGTTGAAATCAGGAGCTTGTCATGTTAGGAAATATGGTCAACTTTGGGCAAAAATTGTGATTTTTCATTTTAAAAATGCCAGTGGTAATATTGTCAGGCTGACATAACAGTTGGAAATGTCAGCACTTCCCCATTAATGAGGCAATAACAAACCCTTTCACTTTTCCAGCCCACGACACAGGCCTTGTGACTCTACAGGTTGCCTTCAATAGTCAAATCATTTCGAACTCCGTCGTCTTTGAATACAAAGCTCGGGCCTTGCCAACTCTTCCTACGTCCCAGCACGACTGGCTGTCATTGGATGGTATGTAGCTCTATTCACAACCTGGTATGTCGCTCTTGAGGGAGAAGAACATTTTGGCAATGAGGTTAATGGCGTGTTTGGTTAGATTGATTTGTACATTTACGTTGTTAGTTTTTAATTGAATAGGCAAAAGTCATGGACTTGCTGTATGTTCATATTTTATGTTAATTTTATTGACTGGTCTGTATTCAGTTGGCATGTTTTCATTCCAGGCATTTATTGTTATTTATGATCAAGCAGTCATTTTACATGTTTTTACATAAAATAAAATGCAAAACTAAGCAAAAGCCATTTCAGGTGGCCAGAATACCCGACTGCAAAGCTGCCTATTCTACCCCAATGCGGCTGTTGGGTGGCCACCTGAAAGTGGAGAACCCGGCCAGGAGGAGCACTTACCTAACCTCCTCCTGCAGGTATATACGCCGGCTTGGAGAATCCCCCATTGCCCCTGAAAGCAGCAGTGGGACGACGGCCACAGTCCACAGGAGCCGACGTTCGTTCGGACACGGCTCTCCTTCAGCCGGCACGTTCAGGTGACAGAAAGGCGTCCTCTCCGTGGCCACCTGAACATCCCAGCTGCACTCCCCCAGCCGCGTCTGCCGGCGCGTTATCTGTGTCCAAGTACCTGAAGGCGGCTAAAGTCTCCAGTAATGTTCAAGAGAAGATAAAGTGACCTATGAAATAACGATTAGATGAAAATATGCCCATTGTCAGAGGAAGTTAATACTGAATGTGATAAGAGGTTTTCAGGATGAAACTCCTTAATAGTGTTTTGGACTCTGAACTATTTGAGTGAATCTTGTTTTCGATGGTGTCTTGGACAGAAAGTGCTGGAAATTTAAAGGCTTTTTTTCAAAATTTAGGGAAGGAGTGAGATGTATGGAGACATAAATCAATCCAAATAGTGATGCAGCTTGCAAAAGATTACAAAAATAACCAAACTCAACACTGGACTTCATTTCTCAGGAGGTTTTCACACTGCAGGTGAGCAGTGATCCTATTTGAACCCGGGTAAAATTCCCAGGAAGGCAAGACCTCCTGAACTTTTCACTCCGTGGTCCATATTCCCTAGAATTTTCCCTCCCTGGCAATTTAGGGGAGGCCCCGCCCCCCCAGCAATGATGCTACTTTAACCAGAGTTCTCAGGATCTTGGAATTGGACCTTTGTGTCGCTCCCCATTGTTCATTCAAACCAACCTTCACTGATATGTGAATTGGATACAGGGTATTTATTTCATCATCATTTTAACATGTGTCTTTAAAGCATTTCTTTACCCAGTTCTCCAATCAGCATTGAATGTGATTCAAATTTGGTGATATGGTCCACATGTTTAATGACCCCCCCACCACCCTGCTTACTTAAAAGTTAAAGTAACTGTGAATCACGGGAGGGTTGCCAACAGTTAAATATTTATAGTCACCAAATTTTTAAAAACATTTCACAATGAGGTAAATCAATCAAAAAAAAACACCTTCCCTGGCTTCATTCTGGAGATAAACAATGCTCAAAACCCCAACCATCCCCACCCCTTTGCATTCGTCTAGAACCAGGACAAGAGGCAAGTGACTTAAGGGTATTGGTGGGCAACTACCCAGTCAACTCAAAAAATCCACATTGATTGTGTCTTACTCTGGCTCCTCTTTTGCCCTGATGCAAAAAGTTGACAGTTCATTTCTACCTGTGGTACCTGAACACCAAGAATCCGGTTTTCTTGTAGTTTACACTTGAAGTTTACTAAATGAGTAAAGTTTCACAGTGAAGCAGCAATCAAGGAATCTCCAGAATGAAGCCAGGGAAGGTGTTTTTTTTTGTTTGATTTACCTCATTGTGAAATGTTTTTAAAAATTTGGTGACTATAAATATTTAACTGTTGGCAACCCTCCCGTGATTCACAGTTACTTTAACTTTTAAGTAAGCAGGGTGGGGTGGGGGGGGGGGGTCATTAAATGTGTGGACCATATCACCAAATTTGAATCACATTCAATGCTGATTGGAGAACTGGGAAATGCAGAGTGGTTCCAGCTGCGTGGGGGATTATGGGTAACGAGGATGGCCATTGATCCCGCATTGGGCCGTTGTTGCAACCTGCCGAAGTAAAGAAATGGCCCACTGTTCTCAGTATTTCTGTGGTATGATTCTTTATTCTAATCGCCTATGTCACGCAGCACGCAAGCACTGACGTCACGACTCTTCCCTTGCTAAGCTG
The DNA here is from genome assembly GCF_036971445.1 of Narcine bancroftii. NCBI lineage: Eukaryota > Metazoa > Chordata > Chondrichthyes > Torpediniformes > Narcinidae > Narcine > Narcine bancroftii. Next base: position 151,870,931 of record NC_091470.1, on the reverse strand, counting down.
TTTGCCTTGTCACACCGCAGAGGGTGGTCCGGGAAAATTACCCAGGTCCACGGTCCTACCTCACACCGCTGGTTCATGGGAGGGTTCCCTGGAAAATCCCCATTTTACACAGTGGTGTGAAAAGGCCTTCTAAAAAGTGGAGAAATTATCCTGAACACCAAGAATCCGGTTTTCTTGTAGTTTACACTTGAAGTTTACTAAATGAGTAAAGTTTCACAGTGAAGCAGCAATCAAGGAATCAAAGTTGGGATGTATCCCTGTCAGAGAAGATTAACTCTCTGGGGCTAATATTAAAAGTTTGCAGAAGTGGATATTTTTTAGACATGCAGCATGGTAATAGGCCCTTCCAGCTACGAGCCCATGCTGTACAATTGCACTCACTTAACTTTGAAAGGTGGGAGGAAGCTGGAGCACACGGAGAAAACCCATACAGACATGTGGAGATGATATTTCCCATGTGGGGTGGAGACCAAAACCAGGAGTTGTAAATCGAAGAAATTCACTCATAAGCTCAATAATGAATTCAGGAGAAACTTCTTTATCATGGAGAGGTTTGAATATGAAACTTGTTCTCTTGAGAAATAGTTGGTGTGAATAGTATCAGGTGGCTTTAAAAGCAAAGGGAGTAAGACAAAGGATAAAATAAAGGTGCACATGACTGTTGGAGATCAAGGGGGATGACAAGAAAGTGCCGTTCTGCTATTCTGAGCAAACAGAGAAGCTGGAGGGAGTCAGTGGGTCAGCCAGCATCCACAGGTAGAAATGAACTGTCAACTTTTTGCATCAGGGCAAAAGAGGAGCCAGAGTAAGACACAATCAATGTGGATTTTTTGAGTTGACTGGGTAGTTGCCCACCAATACCCTTAAGTCACTTGCCTCTTGTCCTGGTTCTAGACGAATGCAAAGGGGTGGGGATGGTTGGGGTTTTGAGCATTGTTTATCTCCAGAATGAAGCCAGGGAAGGTGTTTTTTTTTGTTTGATTTACCTCATTGTGAAATGTTTTTAAAAATTTGGTGACTATAAATATTTAACTGTTGGCAACCCTCCCGTGATTCACAGTTACTTTAACTTTTAAGTAAACATAAAGCACAAGAGAGATTTTATTGATACCCAATATGGATTATCAGTCCCATTAGGCCACAGAGAGACACGTTCAGATTGTTGTTCCTGCCTTTCAAGGCCTCTGGTGAAACGGTGACAACCGAGTTTCACTGGATCCCATTATTGTGGCAACAGTTGAGATTTCCTGGTCCATCTGTTCCTGAATTCTTTGAAAACAGTCGGTTTACATAAACAGGCTGAAGAGTGTACTCCAAACATCCTTTACTCCAAAAACCTCCTGAGTGAACTGTTCCAAATTCTTTGAAGACTCGACATTCTCTGTAGCTTTCTATACTGTTGCTTGCACTGCCTAGGCCAATTACACCTCCTGCATCCATACCTTAATCTTTCATGCTTGATGTCAATCCAGTCATTGATTTCTATTAAGAACCATTTATTCAAACATTTGGAGCAGAACATATCTCTTGTGGCCAGGCTTTGAAAAGATTTACTCCAGCACAAGAAAATTTGACTATTAACCCACAATTTTCCAAGACCTCTAACATGTAATAATCCAGGATGGGCTCAAAACAAGTGTGGGGATAACCTCCACTGGTCATTCTTGAAGTTATTGGAAACAAAGATTTCCAATACGTAACAATATCCAAAAATATTAAAGTGGTGAAAGTTAAATATTGAATGGTTTCATCTCCTTGTACCTCAATATCATCCTGTTTCCCCACCCCCCACAGGTTCCATCCCTTCCCACTTACATCAGTGGCACCACTCACACTCTTCACCTCCTTGAAGAATTATGATTATCTGCCCCCCCCCTCCCCCAACTGCTTTATCTTCATCATGGATGTACAATTCCTTTATACATCCACTCCACATCAGGAAGGCATTGTGGCCCTCCACGTCTTTCTTGAGAGGAGAGTTGTTCAGTCCCCATCGACCAACACTCTCCTCTACTTGGTGGAACTTATTCTCACCCTGAACAACTTCTTCAACTCCTCTCATTCCTCCAAATCCAAGATGTAGCCAAAAGCACATCATGCATGAGCTGTAGCTATGTCTACCTTTTTGTCAGGTATGTGAAATGATCCCCGTTCTGATGCTACTTGGATACCACTCCCAACTCTGGCTCCACTACACTGATGACTGCTTTGGCACTATCTCTTGTCCCCATACAGTCCTTGACAATTCCATTAACTTCACTGCCAACTTCCACCCTGCCCTTAAATTTACCTGGACTTTCCTTGTGCTTCGCTGTCTCCATCTCAGGAGTCAAACTATCACGGATATCAATATCAAACTCACTGACTCTCACAGCTATTTGGATGTTACCTCTTCCGATCTTGTCTCCAGTGAGGGTGCAATCCTTTTTCCCCACTTTCCATGCCTCCACTGCATCTGTTCCCATGATGAAGCTTTCTACTCCAGAACATCTGAAATTACTTATTTCCACAATAATCATGCTTTCCCCCTCCACCCTCCACTGTCATTAATTAAGCCCTCCCCACTCCTTCCCCAGACAGAATAGTAACGTCCCTTTGGACCCCACTTTCCACCTCAGCATCATTATATTTGACACATTATCTTCCAATAATTCTGCCAACTTCAGCGCGCTCCTACCACCAGCAACATCTTCCCCCTGCACTCTTATCCATTTCTCACAAGGATAAGACTCTCCAAGACTCCCGAGTCTGCTCTTTTCTCCTCTCCTATCATCAGATAATTGTAAAATGTTGCTACTTCTCCCGCCTCACCTCCCTCCAAGAGCAAGGACCAGGAGTAGGCCATCCGGCCTATTGAGCCAATGAGATCATGACTGATCTGACGATAGACTTCTCCATCTACCTGCCTTTTCCACATTTCCCTTATCTATCCAACCTTATCTTAAATACATTTACTGAGGACGTCTCCACTGCTTCAATGGGCAGTGAATTCCATAGATTCACCACCCTCTTGGAAAAACAGTTCATCCTCATCTCTGTCCTAAATCTACTGCCCTGAATTCTGAAGCTATGTCTCCACCACCAATGGGAACAACTTGCCTCCTTCTATCTTAGTAGAGACCTCACCTTTGTCCCCCTCAGCCCACACCTCAATGAATTCCGCACACACCGTGATGCTGAACTCTTCTTCCACCGCCTCCAGGCCCACTTCCATAACTGCAACTCCCCCCACCCCCCCCCCCCCCACCCAGGACCCTTTCTCCTGCTTCAAGCCTTCTTCCTCCTCCTGTATACCTCATCCTGGACAGCTGCCCACTCTGGACCTTTTTATTTCCAACTGCTGCCGAGACATCAACTGTCTCAACTTTACCACCCCCTCTCGTATTCCAACCTCACCGCCTCAGAACACTCTGCCCTCCACTTTCTCCGCAGCAATCCCAACCTCACCATCAAACCCACCGACAAGAGTGGGACAGTTGTGGTCTGGCACACTGATCTCTATCTTGCCAAGGACAGTCGACAGCTCTCAGACACCTCCTTCTATTCACCCTTCCTACAGGACTCCACCACCACACATCAACCCACTGTCTCCAAAACTATCTCCAACCTCATCACCTCTGGTCACCTCCCCTCCACGGCTACCAACCTCATTCTCTTGCCTCCTTCTATCTTAGTAGAGGCCTCACCTTTGTCCCCCTCAGCCCACACCTCAATGAGTTCCGCACACACCACTGCCCGTTTCTAGCTCCTACCCAAGATACACAAACCCAACCATCAAGGTAGGCCCATTGTTTCTGCCTGCTCCTGCCCCACCAAACTCATTTCATCCTACCTTGACTTTATCCTTTCTCCCCGGTCCAATCCCTCCCAAACTATGTACACAACACATTACATACCCTCCATCTCCTCAATGCCTTCAGATTCCCCAAACCAGATTGCCTCATCTTCATGATGGATGTCCAATCCCTTTATACATCTATCCCCTACACAGAAGGTCTGAAAGCACTTTGCTTAAAATCCTGGACCAAAGATCTGACCAGTTACCCTCAACCTTCTTCTTGTCCACACCCTCAATAATTACTTCTCCTTCAACTCATCCCACTTCCTCCAAATTAAAGGAAAAGCCATGGGTCCCAGCTATGCCTGTCTGCTTGTGGGCTTTGTGGAACAATCCATGCTGCAAGCTTACACACCCCTCACCTCTTCTTCCGGTAAATAAACAACTACATCAGGGCTGCCTAATGCATCTGCGATGAGCTTCTCAACTTCATCCACTTTGCATCCAACTTCCACCCTGATCTCAAACTTACCTGGTCCATCTCCGACAACACTCTCCCCTTCCTGGATCTCTTTGTCTCCATTTCAGGAGACCAGCTTTCCACTGATGTAACCCTCCAAATCCCACAACTACCTGGACAACACTTCATCACACCCTGCCCCCTGCAAGGATTCCATCCCCTCCTCTCAATTTCTCTGTCTCCACCACATCTGTTTCCAAGATGAGGTCTTCCAGTCCAGAGTTTCTGAAATGTCTGCTTTCTTCCACAAGCGTGTTTTCCCCTCCACACTACTATCAACTCAGCCCTCACCTTCCCTCTATTTCCCGCTCATCTGCCCTGGCCTCCTCTGCCCCCAGACACAACCATCATCCTCACCTACCACTTCACCAGCCTCCACATCCAACACATCATCCGCCAGAATTTCTGGCACTTACTACAGGATCCCACCACTAGACAAATCTTTCATGCTCCTCCTCTCTCAGCCTTCCACAAGGACCACTCCCTCCGTGATTCCCTCATGCACTCATCCCTCCCCACCCATCGCATCTCTGACACCTTCCTCTCTCCCCATAAGAGGTAGCACTTGTGCCTACACCTCCTCCCTCACCACGGTCCGGGGCCCCAAAAAGGCCTTTCACATAAAGCAACACTTCACTTGTACATCCAGAGGACTGGCTTACTGCATCGGTACACCCTTTGTGGCACTCTCTACATCGAAGAGACCAGTTGCAGACTGAGAAATCGCTTTGCTCAACACCTCTCCATCTACCACCACAGCAATCTCCCAGTGCCCATCCATTTCAATTCTGGATCGCACTCCTGCACTCACATGTCTGCTCATGGCCTTATGTACTCTCTCACCCAGACCACCTGCAGATAGGAGGAACAACACCTTATTTTCCGTCTGGGCACCCTCCAGCCTCCATGGCATGAACATTGAATTTTCGGATTTCCTGCTTGCCTTTTCTTTCCCCTCCCCCATTTCCTGCCTTTCCAATTCTTTAATCTGCACAAAAGCCCTGCCTTTACACCCATACCCCCATCGGTGCTACTGTCCCTTCCCTCCCTTCTCCACCTATCATTTCCTGCCCTGCAACCCCCCCCTTCCCCCTCCCACTCTGAAGCTTGCTGGCATTTTCTCACACTTTGATGAAGGGCTCAACCCTGAAACATCAGTAATGTATCTCTGCTTTTGCTACATAAAGGACACTGTTTGACCTGTTGAGTCTCTCCAGCGTTGTGTGTTTTTACTACCTACCTCAATCTTAATAATTTTATACGCTTCTCATTCTTCTAAATTGCAGCGATACAATCCCAGACGACTCAATCTTTCCTCACAGGCCATCCCCCTCGTCTCTGGAATTAACCCAGTGAATCTCCTCTGTACCATCTCCAAAGCCAGTTCATTCCTCCTCGTGTAAGGAGATCAGAACTGCAGGCAATACTCCAGATGCGGCCTCACCAGTACCTTGCAAAGTTGTAGCATAACCTCCCTGCTCCTAAATTCTAGTAATGAAAGTCAACATTCCATGTGCCTTCTTGATAGCCTGCTGGACCTGCAAACCAACCCTTTACGATTCATGCACAAAAGCTCCCAAGTCTTTCTGGATGGAAGCATGCGGCAATCATTTGCCAATTAAATGATAATCTGATTTTCCATTTTTACTTCCAAAATAGATAACCTCACATTTACCAACATTGTACTCCATCTGCCAGACCCTCTTCACTCAATTCACCTATCCATATCTCTCTGCATTCCACTTCCCAATGGTCTCTTCCTCTACCTCTCACTCCACCTCTCACACCTTCTATTCAATACTTTATCACCTCTTGGCCCCCAACCCCAACTTCTTCCCCCTTATATACACTATCACCACCCTTTCCTTTAGACTTAATGGAGAATCCTAACCCAAAACATGGACTGACCATTTCTGACCATGGATACAGCCCGACCAACTGAGTCTAATAAGCAGCAATTTTTATGTTTCACCACCTCTATCTCTGCTGCTCCTCCATCCTCATCTCCAGCCCAGACCTTTTCCTTCTCTCACACACATCAATCCATTCATTTGCTGTCCATTCATATGCTTCGCTCCTCCTGCTCTTGGCTTCTCACTATCCCTTCTCTGTTTTACCCGTCTGCGTCCTCTCTCTCTCTCTCTACCCCACCCTTCCCCATTTATTTCTTCCTCACACTACCTTTACCCTCATTGCTCCTTTTCCCCATCTACCTCTGTCTCCTTTTCTCTCCCTGTCTCTTTCCTTGCAGCCTTGACTTCTCTCATTGCATTGTTTTCTTTTACTTAAGCACCTGGCCAGCAGTCTGCAGGTATTCCAGTATTCCATGAGGATGCCTCAACAAATGCCTGTGAAGTACCAAGATAACCCTGCGTCTGATGTAATTCCAGGTTCACTGTGATATCCGTCCATATCCCGACCACTGCTGCTCACAAGTGAAACAAAGAGCGCAGCTCAGACTTGAGGTCAGCTGCCTTTGTGCTCAATTTCTTCAGCACAATCTGTCTGAGAGGCTTCATTGTGTTATGATGACCCACTTCAAAATAGAAGCTTGTGGCGAGGCAGAACAGATGAACACTTTTCTGTTAATGAACCACCATTGATTTTTTTCATCAATCCATGTCACTCTTTCCTTTATCTATATTTGAAGTTTTGATGGTTAACATTATTTCATATTATATTTCTTTCTGTTACTACAATTACAGTATCAGTAGACTTTCATGTTTCACTCTATCTACCAAAAGAATTCTATTCCCCTGATGGTGCTGACTCTCCCTGGGGTTCAGTCCCCTCCCTCCCCGTCAGTGCTGACTCTCCATAGGATTCAGCCCCCTCCCCGATGGTGCTGAATCTCCCTGAGATTCAGGCTCCTCCTTCTCTGATGGTGCTGACTCTCCCTGGGTTCACCCCCCTCCTCCCCTGACGGTTCTGAATCTCCCTGGGATTCAGGCCCCTCTTCCCCTGATGGTGCTGACCCTCCCTGGGGTTTAGACCCCTGCTCCCCTGAGTTTATTACCCCTCATTGGGATTTTTCCCCTCTTCTCTTGTAGGTGCTGACTCACTGGGGATCAGGTCCTTTTCTGTATTGGTGCAGACTCTGGCAGCTCGCCAGTGACACACCCATTAAGCCATTCTTCCCATGTGTTTTGGTAGGCATTAACCCATGTCCAGTCCTCACTTGTCATTTATTCATCTTCAAAGATGAAAACTGCTAGTTGTGACCAGAACATGTCAACTCCAACCAATCAAGATTTACCACAATTAAATTTTGATTTAAACTCATAGGAGAAGATAAAAATAATGAACCTTTTGAAACATTAATAATAAATGCCTTCAATTGAATCTGGTGTCAAACCTTCAGTCATGCAACTCTGAGGAGCTGACGTGAAAAAAGCAGAATGTGTGATCCAGGGTTAACTATTACCACAAAGAAGAACTTCCATCAATTGATGGATGCATGAAGAGCTTCACTTCATTGTTCAATCCTAATATTTTCCCCAACCACAGAATATAAGTCTAGCTTACTCCTCTTTTTCTATGTGAGCCGTGGCCACTCTACATCTAGAACATCCAATCTTATACACTGCATGTTGGGAAGAATACTTGGGCTTGGAAAGGATTACAATGTGATTCACATAATTAATACTGGATGAAAGGGTTATGAGGATACATGCATTAATATCGACCCTATGAACAATTAGAGAGTGATACCAGTGTTGTTTTAATTTATTTTTTTTAAATTTAGACATACAGTACAGTAACAGGCCCTTACAGCCCTTGAGCCTGTGATGCCCAATTACATCCAATTGACCTACAACCCCGATATGTTTTGAGGGTGGGAGGAAACCAGACCACCCGGGAAAAACCCACGCAGACACAGAGAGAACGTACAAACTTGTTACAGACAGCACCGGATTCGGACCCGGGTCACTGACTAACCACTATTCTATCCATGCCACCCCTACACTAACCATACCACCTCTGTCTGTGTTGAGTGAGATAGACTAAAATAAATATTTTCTGATTTGAAAATTCTGAAGAGGTACAACTAAATGGAGAGCCAGGATATTCAGGAGTGAAATCAGGAAACAATAGTTTTCAAACTTTTTCTTTCTACTCACATACCACCTTAAGTAAATCCCTATGCCATAGGCGCTCTGTGATTAGTAAGGGATTGTTTAAGGTGGAATGTGGGTGGAAAGAAAAAGTTTGAAAACGCTGTTTTAATTGTACCTCATTGACTCGTTATGTGCACGGTTTCATAACTCCAAAGAAAATTGGAATTTTTCTCAAGCAAAACATTTCAGTAACAATTAGGTCTAGAGCAGTGGTTCTCAACCTTCTCTTCCCTTTGATTAGTATCCCTTACTAATCAAAAAGTTTGAAAATCACTATTTTACACAAAGCATAGTTGGTACCTGAAACTCTATTTCGCCCAAAAGGTTGTGGGCATATTACATTTTAAAATTTAAATTTTCAATGTATTTGTATTTAAATTTAGACAATAAAAGCCCCTTCCAGCCCATTGCCCATGCCACCCAATTACACCCAATTAACCTACAAAACGTGGCAACTGAAACTTTCAATATTGTGGATAATGCATTTGTGTTGGAGTATCATTGAAAATAGAGCTAGCAGCTGATTAATGGAGCTGAGCTACAGATCATAGAATCCTGACATGCCCATGCCACGATCCAACTGAATGGCAATCAGCAATAAGTGGCTGAATCCCATAATTCCTTAAAGGAAGTGCATAATTCTGGTGCCTGGCTTGAAGTTAGGTTTCACGCCTCAAGTTTTTAAATTATTAGATTCTGAGTCAAATGGTTCGTGAGTTTGTACAAAATTCTCGTGGAGCTTATCAAGTCAGTGAGGACATCATTATATTTTCTCAAAGAGGCTGTGAGAATGCCTTTCAATTGTTTCCCCAATCTCCTGGTAATCTCTTGTGATGGAACTCAAAGCAGTTTTTTGTAGTCTGTTATCAGTCATATCTATGATACTATCTGTCCATCAGAGCCAGCTGAGGAGCCAAATTCTCTATTCCTGCTTCTGATATCTTTCTGTTCTAACCTCCAATCATCCAGGTATTAAATAAAGCCATTGTGACTATTATCTCTTTCTGTCAGAACTGTCAAGCTATTTATATTTTCAAAATATCATATGTTATTTGGATGGACAACTTGAGTTAATGATGATGTTATTGTGCTGGGAGAAGATTTGGTTTGGTTCATTTACCCTGCCAGTATATTTGGAGGATTATGTAGAGACAATTATGGCAGCATTTCTCCTGTGCCTTGAGATACCTGCTGGAGGAACTCCATGTCTCAAATGTGCAACGGGTGAGAATCACTGTTGCCTAGTCATTATTTCAGTATGATATTGGCTACACTTCAAAAGTGCTTCATTGCCTATAAGCACTTTGGGATGTTCTGATATAATGAATGGTGATTTAGAAATTTAACTCGAGTATTTTTTCATAGAAGAAGTGTTCATTTTTATTTTTAAATAATAACAATAATTCATAAATTTTGTATCTCATTAAGAATTGATGAGCATCTGAAATAATGCAACAGTCCTCTATAATGCCCAGCAAGCCTTCTTTTCGATTCCTTAAAACATGGCTGTTGTACCACAATTGGATTTTTCTGTTCCAATTCTCTATTTCTATTCTCTGTCCAACTTCAGCTGAGGTTGGTGTGTGAAGAAAAAAATCTGTGGGGCTGCTGGAACTGCTGTAATAACAGCACTGCCAGTGGTACAGACCTGGTAGAGCAGAGAGCAGACAGCAAAGACAACAGCACTCCTCTGAAGGGTTCAGCAGCCCAGTTCTCAAGACACTGGCTGTGTTCAGGCTTTAAACAGCCTGTTAAAGAAGCCAATGGTGTTTGTAAGTGAAATCCTGCAAAAACAGAGATCTGCCCAAGGTGGCGATGCCTGTGCTTCGCAGTGATCTCGAGGGGTTGCAGATGATGAGGGAGTAGCAGACCGGTACAGGGCACCAGAATCAGGGAGAAACACTCCTCGTTGAGAAGGAGATTCCTCCACAGGATAGTGACCACAGCAACGAATCAGTGAGGGGCTCCGTGGCTGCGGGATACACACAAGTTGCAGGCTGCTGGAGAGTGGCTCATGGGAAACAGGTATCAGAGCCGAGATTTGAGAGAGCGCTGAGGGCAAGAAGGGCTCGGATGGGTCTCGGGCACCGAAGGATCCCTGATCATGTCGGAGGTTCAGATCTAGAGCTGAGGCTGCTGATTGATCGAACTGGAGACTGTGCAGCTGTGGAGGCTGCCGGAGCACTAGAGGTGAATCCGCGGACACTCAGTGACTCTGATGGGACTCTGTTTTGCTTCTCTTTCTCTCTTGCTGTGTGGAAATCTGGGTGACACTAATGGTGACTCTATCTGCACTATGACAGGGAGAAGGCAATTTTATTTAATACAGTGTATTACATATTTTATATGGCAATAAAGGAATCTTGAACTGTTGATGTGGATCCTTGCTTTGGTGTAAGGGAACTTTTCTCTAAAACTCTTTGTCAGAGTGTGACATCACATTAAATTTAAATGTAAACAGGTGAAAAGGTTTTAGGTAAAAACATAAGGTTAATGGATTTCTAGTTTTGTTATTTTCTTGTTGCCTGGCCTCCATTGTTACACCCTTCGTCATCTAAAACTTCATTGCCTACATCCTAATTGACACCTGAAGACCCTTCAGTCCTGACAAGACAGCAAATATACCTTTACTCTTCGTTGCCTCCATATTTACTGAGGTTAAAGTTCTCATTCCTATATTCAAATTTCTCTACTGCCTTGTCACTGTTATAACTTCATTTCTCTGTACATCTCCTCCCTTTAAATTTGCCAGCTGGGATTGCCAACATTCCAGTATTGTCCTGGAGTGTCTGAGAGTTAAAGATAACCCGGGAGACAAGTTGATTGACTTTGGACTTTTCTTTGCAAACCCAACTGTGTACAGGCACTCCCCTGCTCCATTATCCCAAGCCCTGCACCGTTGTCTCATGCTGAGCAAGGGAAAAATGCCAAGGGGGGGTATTAATTGGATAATTTGGAAAGAAACAGCACAAATACGATGAGCCAAATATATTTCTCGGTATTTTTTTTCACACCATGTCTGATCGGCCCGAAACCATACAGCTTCCCCTGTGTCAACCTCCCCGGCCCCCTCCTGGAAACTGAAGCTCAAGGACTTTGGGCAAACTCTGAGGTTGTCAGCCTCTCATCTTCTTATGTGGCTCGGCTCAAACTTTGTTTGAAGAGTCGCACCAGGGCAGGGGCTGAAAGGATGGAAGGAAAGTTGCAGTCAGTTGACCGCAGTTGCCTGTTCCTTTGGGCGCTGACATGACGTCAGGCTGCAAATACTTGTGATGCGGGCGGGGATGAGCCGGAACGCAGGCGGTGCGGGGCTGAGCTGGATTGCAGGCGGTGCGGGGCGGGGCTGAGACGGATCACAGACGGTGCAGGGCAGGCTGAGCTGGATCGCAGGCGGTGCAGGGCGTGGGTGAGCCGGATCGCAGGCAGTGCGGGGCGGGGATGAGCCGGATCGCAGGCGGTGCGGGGCGGGGATGAGCCGGATCGCAGGCGGGGCGGGGCTGAGCCGGATTGCAGGCGGGGCAGGGCGGGGCTGAGCCGGATCACAGACGGTGCAGGGCAGGCTGAGCTGGATCGCAGGCGGGGCGGGGCGTGGGTGAGCCGGATCGCAGGCGGGGCGGGGTGGAGCTGAGCCGGATCGCAGGCGGTGCGGGGATGAGCCGGATCGAAGGCGGGGCGGGGCGAAGCTGAGCCGGATCGCAGGCGGTGCAGAGATGAGCCGGATCGCAAGCGGGGCGGGGCGGGGCTGAGCCGGATCGCAGGCGGTGCGGGGCGAAGATGAGCCGGATGGCAGGCGGTGCGGGGATGAGCCGGATGGCAGGCGGGGCGGGGCTGAGCCGGATGGCAGGCGGTGCGGGGCGGGGATGAGCCGGATCGCAGGCGGTGTGGAGGGCTGGGCCGTGCTGCAGTGTGACGACGGCCTCCTATTTTGACACGCACCCTTTTCGCCCAGCCTGCGGTTCCCGCGAGCCTATTTTAGTCTCTCGCAGTCAGTGTGTGAGAGCAGAGATGCCTGCCTTGATTTGTCATAATGCAGAGACGATCATTCTGCGGCATTGCAGGTACAGAAAAGGACAAAAGAAAGAGAGAGCTCCCTCTGTGAGGGGGGGCTGCCTGGAAATCCTCACCTGGCAGGGGGAGGGCGATGCCAGGGCGTGCACTCACTCAAAGCTGTGGTTCTTTGGGAACCTTGAGCACCCCTTGGGATTCAGAGGGGGAGGGAGAAGGGATTGTTCATGAACCTGCTGTTCAGGCTTTGCAAGCTGGCAGAGCGGGACAGCTGATCCCCACCAACACGTGTGAGTTGGCGGAGAAGGGGCCACGCTGGTTCCTGGTGTGCGGCAGCCCTTTCCAAGTCAACCAAGCAAGAGACTCGGGAGACTGTTCATGTCCTGACCGTGAAATTGCTGAGCAGGGAGGACTCCCGATGACAAGTGAAATGCAAGGTATTGAACTCATCTCGGCTGTGTGTAGTTTTCTATCAGCTCGGTGTGTTATTGTTTGGTCAATCTATTGCTGTGTGACAGAGAGAGAGAGAGGTTGGTGATTGTTTTAGTCTCAGGAGCTCACGCCTCCTCCACGGAGAGCCTTGCTGCCTGCCGCTCTTTGTCTTAAGTTTATTTTCCTACCAGTTCATCTTCATTCGAAGGACTATGCAATGTGTCATGTGCTCCCACAACACCAGTGAGGAGGAAGTGTATCTCTAAACGCATTCATTAACAATTCTTTTGAAGGCGTGAAAAGGGATAGAACGCTGAAACTCTTTTTGCGCCCGTAATTCTGCAGAAAGATTCAACTCATAAGTGCCAAGACTTCTCTCTGCTGGGGGACTTGAGAGGAACAGTGCAAAGACTTCAACTCTTTGTTTCTGAAGTCCTGCTTTCAAACATTGATTTGTGAAGGCGGAGTAAGTGAACATCGAAATCCAGTTTTTGAAGTTGGTCAAAGTGTTTTGGAGAGGAAATCTGAACTCAACAGGGGGGCACAAACATCTCCGCACACAGTCCAACCCAGGACTGAGAGAATGCTGCATTAGTGTCCTTTAGATGAGGCTTTAAACCAAGTCTTCCTTTTCAGGTAGGTCAAACGGTTCTCATGGGTTATTTACCAGTGTTTACATCTCAAATAATAACACAAATGATCTGATTCAATTTATGAGTGCTTGCTGAACACAATTTGGTTTCCATCTGAAAAATGACTTGAGTTTAGAAAAAAATACTTCATTGTGAAGTCCTTTGACTTATTCATAGGTTGTATTATGTGTTATAACAACTCTTTATTAGTTCATTGCATATGAAATGATAAGCTACACTCTCGTGTGTTTGACCAAGAATAGTTTGCCCTGTTTGTGAGGCAGCTTCGTTTTGGGAAACAATAATTGCAGATGCTGGAGACCTGAGCAAAGAGAAGCTGAAGGGAGTCAATGGGTCAGGCAGGGTCCATTGAGAGAAGGGGTCAATCAATGGAACCTTTTACAAAAAAAGGTCCTGACACTTAATATTGACTGACCAATTCTTCTCTGCATGGATGCTGCCTAGCCCACTCACTCCCTTTGTTTGCTCAGTGGGAGCAGTTTACTTTCCTGCTTTTGCCATTAAAGCTTGTGTGCTAGGTTTGCAATGCACAAATACCACAATAACTTGTGTGTGTCGGGGAAGAATTTGATGCATAATCTCTAAATGGTGATTTTGTAAATCCCATTAAAATTAGAGTCATCCGGGCAACAAAAATTCTGTCTTTAGATCGCAGACTGTAACATAATTTACCAAGGATTAAGTTTCCAGAACAATAACTATTGAGAGATATTTATTTCTGAACTTCTTTTAAACATGCATGAACTCAGCTCATACTAAGTTACATAGAATTTCACAGAAAACAGTCACGTGACCCAATTGTTTTGTATTGGCATTTCAATTCTCCAATACCACCCCATCCCTTCAGTGAACTTCATTTCATCTTATCAGCATTATGCTCTCTTCTTCGCTACCTTACAATTCCCCTCAATGTTTCTGTGTTACTCACCTTGAAGCATCCTGGGTGAAGTCATTTCGTGGAAAATCCTTTTCATTTGTCTTGATCAAATTATGCAAGTTTCACAAAATGAAAATACAGTGGATGATAGAAAACTCAGAAATACTGGAAACTGCTCACCAGGTCAGCTGTGTTTCAGAATAAGTCTCCAAAAGTCCATTTATTGAATATCAATTGATATTCAAGTAACAAAAAGAGTGAATTGCACATCAGCATTCTCTTCCTCTTCCCCTTTCCAACCCAACACCCCCCCCACCAAAAAAAAGGAACAATCCCAAGGCTGTAACTGTTATTAAAATTTCATTGTGATGGTGACTTCTGGGTATCTGAGGGTGAAGTAGAAGGTCTGCCGTGCAGTGGCGTGTTCTTGCAACTTTTCCCTCTTTGACATCCATGATTGACTTTTTTTCATGCCTTTGATCTTCTTTCAATTAACTGACGATTGCATAAAGCCTGGAGCTGAAGGACAGTGTTGGCTGAGCAGTCTGGAACTTCAAGAGTATTACGTTTCATCTTAACGAACAGGTTTATATGTTTGGGTCATTGGTTTATAATGTATTTGCCAAATCTCTTAAAAAATTTCCTTGACGTGGTACAACACAAAAATGTTTCAAAATTTTATTCAAATGGAAAAAAAAGCTTGATGAGCTTCATCAGGACAATGGTACTCTAACTGAAGCCATTGTCCTAATTCTCTATCGGACATTAAAGGAGAAAATCTTTTTTTTTATATTAGCTATCACGTAAGATAACAAATTAGTAGCACATTTTAATAGTTGAACAATAGTATATCTTTTAATGCAGGGAAAAATTTAAAACTTTGTGGTAATTATTTTAATGAGAAGGGAAAAAGTGAATACAACAGTTTGAAATTTATGCAAGATGATCAGGATCCATTTTTTAAAAAAGATTCTAGGAAACGGGTGTGGGTCTGCCACCCCATGGGTGAAGGTTCGTGCTGGCGCAGATAGGACCATTCCTGTCTCAGCAGGTCTCTGAGCTCAGCCTTGAGGGCAGGAGAGACTGTTTCAAGTTGGGGGATTGGGGGGAAGAAGCAGTCCTAGGCTTTATCCCTGGGTGGTTGTAGGTTTTCCCCTGGCCAGATTCCCCCCACCCACCACAAAGCTCTTTCCACAGGGCATAAATGGCAGAGGTCAGGATCCCATTTATGCTTGCATGGTCCACCTCTGTGTGCAGCAGATCCAAGTACAGCTGTCTGCGTGTAAAGCGAGGAGCGAACATGTTTCCAGCCCTTGCTGCTGCCTTACGGACCTGGGTAAGTGTCCCCTGGTGCATGTATTCTAGCCCTTCCATGAGGGTGATGGCATCCCTCACAGTCTTCCCATCACCTTGTGCCATGAGGGGCAGGACTATTGATTTTAAATTGGGGCTCGGGGTGGTGACCAGGTATCCTGCTAGGGCACTGGTCACCTGGGTATTTTCTAAAAAATTACAGTTGCCAGCTCCCTGGTAGATGCTGTTGACCAGCGTCCACTTTCTAATAACCCGTGATCCCTCACTGACTGTACCCCATTGTGGGCATCCGTTTAGATCCCACTCTAGGAGGGTGGGGTACCAGACCCTCACCGCAGTCACTACCCATTCCCACGGGGTAGTGCCTTCTTGGGTTTCTGGCTGCGGTGCCCGAAGGGCATTGTTGATGCTTTGTTGGTCAGAGAGGCTCTCCATGGCGCTCGGCTCTTGATGAGAGAGGCTCAAGTTGGGGGCCCCCTCATTCCACAGCTGGAGCGGGTGCATGCCCGGCCGTTGATGGTATCGATCTACCAGCTGAGTCAGCTTCTTTGGGGGGATATTCTGGGACTCTGGTCTTGAAGTGATCATGGGCATGCAGTATTGGTCATTCATCTGGCTTCAGTTTAGGAAGTAAAGGTTTAAGTAAAGTCAGCCTTTTCTTTTACAACTGTGTAGTAACCTGAGCTTGCAGAGTTGTGCATGGTGTTTATAGTGCATGTGCGCCCTCGCCACTGCCTGGCATTCTCCCCATAACCTTTGATGCCCTGACTAATCAAGAACCTCTGCCTTAAATACACCAATGACTTGGGTTCCACAACCATCCAAGGTAACAAATTCCACATATTTACCACTCCCTGGCTAAAGAAATTCCTCCACATCTCTGTTTCAAGCAGACACCCTTCAATCTTGAAGTTGTACCCTCTTGTCCTAGACTTTCCCACTATCATGGGAAACACCCTATCTACATCTACTCAGTCGATGCCTTTCAACATTCAAAATGTTTCAATGAGATTGCCCCTCATTCTCCTAAATTCCAATGAGTACAGGCCAAGAGCTGTCAAATCCTCCCTCTTATGATGACTCTTTCATTCCTGGAATCATCCCTGTGAACCAGTTGTGTGTTGATGTACTTAAATATTAGGAATAACCTACATTTTATCCAATTATGCAAATGCCACAGCAAGCTTCAAAGTCATTCATGTGTATTCATTGAAAACAAATTTTAAAGCACATTCTCCCACCATGTCAATAAGTTAGCTAACAGTGGTTCTTGATGGATACAATTGTTTCAATTTATGGAGTTATAAGAGGACATTTTGCCTTTGAATGGCGGGGGTGGGGGGGGAGATGTGGATGGATAACACTTGGTCTCCAACAGAAGGTAGAACCATGCATTGTTAAAAGTGATCAACTCACAAAGCTAAAAACGCCTTGTTGGTGTCTTTGAGGACAATCCTTGAAGATTGTAGAAGTTCTCATTGTGCTGTCCCCAGCAGTGCTAAGGTAGGGATGGGTCCTTAAACCGACACCACAGTGCAGTTTCCTCCTTTACTGGAGGTCTGCTCAGGTGTGTGAGGTGAATGTTGTTTATTCTGTAAACTTGCACAATAGAATCTTCCAGCAAGTCTGTCAGATACTGTACTCTGTGGCAATCAAATATGAACAAGTAATATGCACACATGGCCATGATAAAATTTAAGATTAGGTGCTACATGTACAAGAGCCTGTCAATGGTATGATCAGTTTTCCATGCACAACAATGAAGAATATAAGCATTGAGTTTTTGATGAAATTCTAGGCTTCTATTTGAGATGAAAAGTTCCTTCGGTAAGATAGCACAGTACAGACCCCATTCTCACCTTTATTTCTCATGCTAATCCTGTCTTCAGGATCTCTTGCTGATTTTAAAAAAAATTTCTTCCACCTAACCTTATCAAAAATACAACACCTTCCCTCTGCATTTCGGATCCCACACTCTTGTTCTGTGAAGAATTAAATTGTAGTCTATGTCAGATTGGGAATTCTTAAAAATGTTTGAAAAGAAATTCAATCTCATATTGCCTTTCTTAACAACAGATCTAGCAACTGAACACTGAAAACAACAAAGGGGGCAAGAGAGTAGGATGTGTTCTGATCAATTTTTTCTTCCCTGCCTCAGGAATGTGTAGCTAGCTTCTCCTTGACATCCAGACAGACTGAAATGTAATTGTTCTCCAGTAACATTCAGTAACTTTTTAACCCAGCAGATACAGAAATGCTTTCTATTTTCTCCCCTATTTATTTATTTATTTTTAAATGTGGAATGTTTCACGAATTTTCAGGTCATCCTTATGCAGGTACCATGCTAATCTTCTCTGTTTCGTTCCATTTTAGTATACATGCTGCCAAAGCGAGCACGATTTATTTTTCATACACTGTTTGTATTTTGGATGAGGGTTTCAATAATCACTCTCACCTCCCCCCAGTTCTCTAGACAAGCCATTCTCAACCTTTTTTTGGCTATGGCACCCCCTCCCCCCCCCCCCCCCGGACTGCTCGAAGTATATATCTGCCCCCTTTCCTGTGAAGCAGTCAAGTTTTGGTTTCTTCCATACTTCCCTCTACATAACAAGCATTTAAAAATATGTTAAATGAGGTGAAAAGAAAACAAGGCTTTTACTTAAATGTGCTGTGGCCCCTATTGAGAATGGCTGCTCTGGACTCCTTACCTGCTGGAGAGTGAAATACAACTTGTCTCACTTGATTCAGGAACTTCTTCAGTCAATGCCAGACTCTCTCAGTGACTGCATCATTGCCCTTGTCTGTAAATGGTGGGGTTTCTGCGATACAAGCATACGACCCTTTAACCAGTCACTAAAACTTGCGACTTTAGTTAGTGGCATCCTGCTGTGCAGAAAGTCCACACAACAATTTTTACATTATCTACCCTTCAAAAATTATTTTATTGGCAGTTCAACAGCAAGGCCACCCTGTGGTCATGAAAGGGATGATAAGAATACAGGTTTTTTTATGCTTATGTATTTATTATAAAAACCAGCATTTAATCACAATAAAATAATCTTGTTTTTTCTTTCTTTATCATCTTCAAACTCGCATGCTATTTGCATGCCTTGTGTCATAGGAACATAGGAAGTTGGAACAGGAGTAGGCCAAAAATGGCCCATCGAGCCTGCTCCGCCATTCAATACGATCATGGCTGATCTAATTTATGACCTAACTCCACCCTCATGCCTTCTCCCCATATCCCCTAATTCCTCTATCATGTAAAAATTTATCTAACTGAATTTTAAATATTAACCTTTTGTGTCCTATCAGTCTGAGTGTTGGATATTGAACAAGACTGTTAACCATCTCACCCATGCTATGCAATTGAAGCTTACAGTTCATATTAGTTATCCTGCAGTGAAGAGCCATTTAAACCTAGCACACAGTTTCTAAAGCAGACAACAGTGACTAGGAGCAAGAGCCTGAGACATTTTCTTGACCCCTTCCATCTCCTTCCCATTTTACTGGCCAAATAGCTAACTTCTTCCAGAATGTTGTAGAATGACAGAAACTTCAGCATAAGACCAAAAGGCATAGGAGCAGAAATAGGTTATTCAGGCCATCGAGTCTGCCCCGCCATTTAATCATGAGTTGATTCACTTTCCCACTTAGCCCCATTTCCTGACTTTCTCCCCATAACCTTTGATGCCCTGGCTAATTAAGAACCTTCTTAAATACTCTCAATTACCTGGTCTCCACAGCCACCTGTAGCAATAAATTCCACAGATTTTCCACCCTCAAACTGTTTTTAACTTTCTCCGTGATTCATTTTTCATGCACTATGGAAATATACTTCAGTCAGATGTGTTCAGTTCAGTCCTCTGGACTTTTTCTCCACTTGAATAGTCAGGGCTTGGGTCCAAAGATAACGTCACTGTAGAAGCAACCATGAGTTAGTGGGACTCCATTTTATCCAGTGCATGAATCGAGGAAGGAAACACTTAACATACACCTCAGGACTTCTTTAGTAGATGTCATACCCTTGTCAGTGATTGCCCAGTTGTCCTTGAATTTAAAGGGTGGGGTTTTTGAGACCAATGTCACTTCTACTATGCAAGGTCCTCGAAATAAATACTGAATTCTACCCATTCCTTTCCAGAATCCCTGTGGCTCTTTCCATTCTATATTAGGTGGAGTTTCACATGGGTTGATTGTCTATCTGCATCCAACACATCTTTTGGTCCGTGCATTCCAAATCTTTCAAACTGATCGATCTCCCTTTTGTCAATTATGTTCCCTGGTTAATAGCCCCTCGAATGGTTTGTGTGGTTAATTTGATATTTTTACCCAGTCAAAGCTCCCTGTAATTTTACAGCAGCCCCTGTTTAATCTCGTAATCTTAATTTCCATGCTTCTGGTTACAAACTAAAATAATCGAACAGTTTCCACCACAACATGAAAGACATCGCCACAGCGAAGCCCTTGTCAGGATTGTCATTTGTCTTCGGAGTTGGAGGGTTGTAAAGCAAGATTGCAGATCTCCAGGCCTGCAGGTTGGGGGGCAACTGATAGCCTAGTGAGAGAGACTGGAGCAGTAATGGGGGTCGTGGCAGAAAGTGTGTGGAGAGACAAAAGAAACTAGCAAATGGAATAAACCATTATTGATTTGGTGGAAAGAGGGCAAGCATACAGAAGGTACATGAGAATAACAAGTGACATAGGTGATGGGATTGATGGGGCTCTACCAAAAATTGTTTTTTTTCCCCTATTGGTAGGAATCAAGTGCTATGATGAGCTACTTTGAAAGTATATCTGAAGCAGATTAATTTGAACTGTCACACTTATGGAGGCTTTGAAGTGTGATGTGCTGGTGATATACCTGGTAATAAATTATTACAATGACCAACATCAAAAATTTATAAGAAGTGGTTATTATCTTGAGCTCCTTTGTAAACCCAAACTCTGGTCTCACTGACAATTTTAAATATCTTCCACCCATAATCACCTGGGACATGAGTGATCATAGAACAAAGTGCACATATTCTTAAAAATTACTTGATGTAAGGGCAAAAGGTAGAGAATGATGAATTACCAGGGTCTGAATTACAGACTGAAATATAATTGAAGTGTGTGGACATTTTATCCATTGAATAACATTTACCCTGGAGAGAGATGGTATTTAATTGGAATTTCAAGTTATTCATATTGTAGAATTACAAATATAGGGAAATGATTATAATCCATGAATGAAGATGTTCTCTGTACATCAAATCTTAATTAGACCCGCCTGGAACTCATTCCTTGGTGATCATAGTTCATTAATGTAAATTGTTCAAAGTGCCTGGATTGGATTTCAGCCTGTAACCCATTCTTTGTCCTTTCATGTTCATAACTTGCATTTAGATTCTAGTTAAGTGATACATACAAGTATGTATTGAGTTAATATAATTAAATGCTCTGCAGTGAACATTTTTGAGTTCTGGTAAACAAGAGTGGGGACCATGAAATATCAACACTGCAGTGCACTGCACTGCAGACAATCAGAACAACAGCTTGTCAGCTCTAGACAATCAACCCATGTGAAACAAGTCTCCCCCTCCCCCTTTCATTTCTCACTATATTGCAATTACAGATTTATTGCTTGACTAATATGTTCTGGTGCATCTCTCTGCACCCTTGCTGCTTTTATATGGCCTGAATTCTCTCGAAAGCGCACCAGCTCATCAATGTGACCCAGTTTCCAAAACATCTATACTCTTGTTAATATTTCCAACATTCCCAGATTGCCTGAGTTTTCCAACTTAACCTCCTGGACAAAAGTGACAGAAATGAAACTTGGGAGAAAAATCATAGATGTGTAAAAAAGAGGTTATTTTCTGTTGAATGCTTCCATTAATCATTTTGTTTCAGATCAGAGCAATGAAGGGGGAAATGACTTGGATTGGGTTGGGTACTTCATTATGTAATGGCATATTCCGGAATATATCCAATCAACGTTGGCAACTCATAGAATCATCACTGCAAAATACATCTGTGTGGGTTATTAATTGAGAACAGCACCACTGCAGTGCAGTGGGATTAGAGTGCTTTGGGTCATTGGGTTCTGACCATATAACAGTGATATGATCAGTGGTGAATTTATTGAGCTCACTTATTTTTGCAATGAAACAGAGATCATTTTGTTATAATACCTTGACAAAGGGCTCAAGCCTGAAACATCGGTAATCTTTGCTAGATAAAGGAGACAGTTTGATCTGCTGAGTTTCTCCAACATTGTGTTTTCACTCGAGATCATTTTGTGATGTCCAATTGACAAGGAGGTCCTCACTGATCTCAAGAGCTGCCCAGAACATCTATTACCTTTTTTTTGTCACACTGGAAGCAGAATCTCCCAAAACCATCTTCATACAGGACAGAAAGATAATATTTCCATCATGACTGCACACTGATAGTGCAATCCAAATAGTCCCCAAACCAGATTCATACAAATTGCTTCAATTTAAACATCTATCCAATAATGACAGACATAATTTTTAACTAAATTTACTGCATTTGTCATTATCTAAGGATCCCAGAACCTTGCCATCGTTCCCTTTCCTCCTCACAGGAACATTCTGATACTGAATTCTGAACAGCTGGTATTTACATAACTTCTGCATGTCAGTTGCAGACTTTTCCAATACAACCATTCCCAATTTTTAACTAAATTTACTGCATTTAAGTAAGGTTCAGGAAACTGAATTCAGACAGGACCCTTGACAAATATAAAGGAAGCAAGAAAAAGTGTAAACAGAGAATTGGGAGGGCTAAAAGGAGTCATGAAATGTGCATCAGATGAAGGAGAATACAAAGTCATTTTATACATACAACCAACTAGGGAAAGGGTAAGACCACTCAAGGACAAAGGAGGAAAGTTATGGGGTGTTATTCTATTGCAGGTGTGACCAGTGGTGTTCTGCAGGGATCGGTGCTGGAACCTCTGTTGTTTGTGATATACGAATGATTTGGATGAAAATGTAATTCGCCTGATTAGTAAGTTTGCATATGACACAAAATTGGCAGGGTTATGGATAGTGAAGAGTTCTATCAATTGAGCCTGTCTACTGGTTTCCTCCATAACAAGAATATTGAAAGACACTTGGGATACTTGCTCATGTAAGGCTATTCAAAAAAAATCTTTCGACCAACTTATTTAGCCTGATGAAAATAGGTTCATGAATAATAATTGGGATAATCACAGAGAGACGAGTCTGGGCACAAGTGTTACAATCAAAGGTAACGTTATTGAACACATAGAAGACAAACAGGGGAAGATGTCAAATTATACTTAATTACTTTACTACAAAACAACTATATAGATATTCACATTGGACCCAGGTTGTACTCTGATACCAGTGGCTGCCTATCTTCTACATGCTCCCACATGTGTACACACTTCACAGACAAGGACTTTCAAGCAACTCCCATTCTCTGTACCAATGGGGGTGCAGCTCTCTGCAAGCACTGATCTATTGCAGTACTATAGCTCACCTTAAGTGTAGTGCACAGCTTAACTGCGACTCCTCCAGCGATGACTAGCAACCTGGTGTAGAGCGATGTCCGGGACTTGGAGCAAGAGGCAGAGAGAAAGAAATGTGGATTGTTTAAAGTGCTTTGTGAGTGGAAAGAAAAAGTTTGAAAACCACTGTTTTAATCGTACCTTATTAACTCGTTATGTGCTCGGTTTCATAACTCCAAAGGAAATGACCCAATGAGAATTTTACTTGAGCTAAATATTTCCGTAACAATTGGGTCTAGAACAGTGGTTCTCAATCTTTTTTCCCCACTCACATACCACCTTAAGTAATCCTTTGCTAATCTCAGAGTGCCTATGGCATAAGGATTACTTAAAGTGGTATGTGAGTGGAAAGATGAAGTTTGAAAAACCACTGTAATGTAAAAGATTGATAAGGTACATTAATTTTGCTTCCCAAGTGTGAGTTGGACTCTTGTGTCCCTCCTGCAATCTTGGGGTACCATAAGGAGAACATTGCAGGGCTCATTGGATGGAGTCCCCTTCGGGCAGCAGTAAGCCCAATGCTATTGCAGCCCCAGCGAACGGGGTACCATAAGGAGAACATTGCAGGGCTCATTGGATGGAGTCCCCTTCGGGCAGCAGTTAGCCCAATGCTATTGCAGCGCCAGCGAACAGGGTTTGAGTCCAGCGCCATCTACAATGATTTTCTACGTTCTCCTCGTGTCTGTAGGGGTTTCCTCTGAGCGCTCTGGTTTCCACTCACTCTTCAAAACATACAGGGGATTGTAGGTTAATTGGGTGTATTCAGGCAGCATGGATTTGTGGGCCCGAAGGACCTGTTACTGTGCTGTATGTCTAAATTTAACGTTTTCAATTTAAATTGCTGCTAACACAGTCAAAGGTAAGGAAAAGGAGCACTGTGGGAATTATTCATTGTTCTAATCTGGATAATGATCGACAACAAAAGTTTTTAAAATATGTTAACATTGACATTTTTCTTTTGCTGTCATTTTTCCAGTATTTTCTCTCCCATTTCCACCCCCTCCAATTCAGAAGTCTCCTTGAGGAAGTTGCGATGTCTTGCTGCATCTGTGTTCCCACTTGCTTTGTTATTGTATCTACCAAATGAGACCTCTGTTTGATTCTGATCCTGTCCACTAACCCTTTTGCAACAGCAGCTGTGGCAAGATTGCGTCCAGAAATTAAAAGGTAAATCTTCCTAACGATCCATGGGAGGATGGAACTGTTGGTAAAATCATTGGCATGAGTGTGGGAACTTTACTGCTGAAGATCCTATACTTGACTTCTTTGGCTTGGCTTCGCTGACGAAGATTTATGGAGGGGGTAAATGTCCACGTCAGCTGCAGGCTCGTTTGTGGCTGACAAGTCCGATGCGGGACAGGCAGACACGGTTGCAGCGGTTGCAGGGGAAAATTGGTGGGTTGGGGTTGGGTATTGGGTTTTTCCTCCTTTGTCTTTTGTCAGTGAGGTGGGCTCTGCGGTCTTCTTCAAAGGAGGTTGCTGCCCGCCGAACTATGAGGCGCCAAGATGCATGGATTGAGGCGAGATCAGCCCACTGGCGGTGGTCAATGGGGCAGGCACCAAGAGATTTCTTTAGGCAGTCCTTGTACCTCTTCTTTGGTGCACCTCTGTCTCGGTGGCCAGTGGAGAGCTCGCCATAGAACATGATCTTGGGAAGGCGATGGTCCTCCATTCTGGAGACGTGACCTACCCAGCGCAGTTGGATCTTCAGCAGCGTGGATTCGATGCTGTCGTCCTCTGCCATCTCGAGTACTTCGATGTTAGGGATGAAGTCATTCCAATTTGTTGAGGATGGAGCGGAGACAATGCTGGTGGAAGCGTTCTAGGAGCCGTAGGTAATTAGAGCTGGTCATACAGCCCGCCCTGTGTTGGTGCTGTGCCATCGCTGGAGAATGCAGTGGAACTGGAATTCCCTTATTACCATATGTGCACATATCCACCCGCATATTCAGGAGGAGAGGGTGGGGAGGATCAACCTGATAACACGTGGCTTTGATCCACCGAGGGATCAAAGGGATCCCATGGTTGGAGGGTCAATTTTTGTCCTAACATTTAGCTACAGTGCTGGTAGTTATCTTCAATTCATATAAACTAATGGACAGTTTACAAGTTCAACTTTCCACAAGTTCCAGATGTCACATTTATATTTATTGAAGTGGAGTAACTGTTGAAATGCAGGAAACATGGAGCCTATTGTACAAGGAAAATTCCACAGACAGCAACGTGATCATCCATTTTGCATCAATGACCAGTGTTCCATACAGAACTGCCCCATTTTTTTTGGCTTTTGAGTAGATACAGTCAGGACTTCCTCAACAATGTACTGGTCGGCGAGCCCAAACAAAACCTGGAGTGAAGTGTGAGCTGCCTGATTAGTTTATGTTCCCAATAGTTTCTCGCTCGTTAAATTAACCTTTCTAGCATCTTCTGTTTTTGTTTCAGATTTCCAGCACCGGCTGTATTTTGGTCTTGTATGCATAATTCAATGTCTCCGAGACAAGAGTGCTGCCTTTCGAGGCAGGGCTGGCTTTCTAAAATAACTAGTGGCTTGTGTTAGTTAGTGAAAACCTGATAGTTTCAGCTAAACTCCAGTAAGCACCTAGGTGGACAGAGAGGGTAGAAGGTTTGGATAATACAGTACGAATTCAGCAGAGAAAATAAGGAGGAAAAACCTCCCTTGTAACTATTGTTCTTCCCATAGTCATGTTTTCATCCAAGTTTTTGATACAGAAAAATACTTGTGACACATTCTTCTACTAGAGAGCCCCAGATGGAACCTCAAATCTCATATCTTGGATATGAACATTGCTGGCATTTATTGCTCATGTGTAATTCCCTTTAGAAGCTGGTGGTGAAATGCAAGTGCCTTGCGAGAGCATTTCAGGTTCCATTAGAATAAACTGTATTATGACTGTGTCCAGAGTTACATATTGGCCAAGTTCAATTACATATGGTTTGTTCCCTCCCAATTGGTGAATTTGAGTTTCTCCAAATGATCCAATAAGAACAAGCTAGCATCATGTTTTATTCCAATTTATTTAATCTATTCAAATTTATAAAATAGTAAATTGCCATAATCAGATTTAAATTAATGTCTTGTGATTATTTGCTTGTCCTCCAATTAATAGTCCAATAACCTAATCTCTATGTTACAAACCCCAAAGAACAGTCTAGCAGTTATTTATTGGATTAGTAGTATAGATTCCTGGAATGGTACTGTGAATAGTGTGCAATCATGAAGAAGGCTCGCCAACGGCTATACTTTGTGAGGTGTTTGAGGAGATTCGGTACGTCACCGAAGACTCTTGAAAACTTCTACATGGAGAGCATTCTGGCTGGTCAAATCACCTGGTGTGGAGACGCCAACTCACGGGACAGGAAAAGAACTCCAGAAGGTTATTAACTTGCCCTGTGACATCACAGGTACCAGACTTCACTCCATCAAGGACATATACATTAGGTGGTCTCTTAAAAAATCAGCCTCTATCTTCAAAGACCCCGACCACCCAGGCCATGCCCTCTTCACTTTGCTACCATTGGGAAAAGGGTACAGGAGTTTAAAGGAGAGCTCTGAGTGGCACAAGGACACCTTCTTCCCCGCTGCCATCAGATTCATGAATGATCAATGAACCAAAGACACTGCTTTCCTTTTTGTTCACTGTTTTTTATTGTTGTAAGGTGGTTTATGTGAATGTTTGCTCTATGACGCTGCTGCAATCCCCGAATTTCGTGACCATAAATTCTGATTCTGACACCTTCAGTATTGTGGAATTGATGGATTTGTAATCCTGATCGCTGGAAGGCTGGAAGCATGACAGCTACAGTGCTGTGGAATTGTACTTTCCCTTTTTTTGTTTTCTAGACAACCAATTCAGGATGTCCATCCTGGAGCGCCTGGAGCAGATGGAAAGGCGGATGTCAGAGATTGGATCTCACCCACACCACCAGCAGACGGGAGGGGGAGGATTAGGAGGAGGAAATGGAGGAGGGGTTGGCAACAACCAGGCACAGGTATGATTGTGAGACCATCGAAAGCTGAAACCCACAAGACATGTGAAGGGAGGTCATCACACAATCACCTGATGACCATGATGTAAAAGTTAGACAAGCCATGTCTATGAAATATTGATGCTTATTTTGAAACTATAACATGAACATATAGTTATCCTAAAAGAGTATGGTATCTCAAAGCTCTTCACAAGACAATTATCAAACAAAACAACGAGCCACATAAAAGCTTGGTCAAAAGAGTAAAGAAAGCTAAAGAAAATGGAGAAATTTTGGGAGGGACTGAGGGAGCTTAGGGCTGTCATTTGAAGACATGATCACCAAGATAAGGCATTGAGAATGAATTGCCCTGAAATGGAGAAGTGATGAGGTCTTGAGGAAATGTAGAGTGGAAAAGGGAGGGAGAAATGAGGAAAGATACTAATTTTAAAAGCAAGGTACATAAACTAGGAGCCAGTGGAGATAGGGAAGCAAAGTTGTGTGAAGAGAGTAGCTATGAATATTTAATCACAGACCCAATGATAATTAAAACATTTATTACCAACATGTACATCAAATTGCAATATAAGGAAAAGGATGAAACAAAGTTGGGGAAAAAATTTAAACATAAGAGATAAAGAACGAAACATGGGAGAAGTTATGTACAGGAGCAATGAGGAACATGATAAATCCTAGATTACATAATATACAATATAACTGGCTACATAGATTATATGTTACTCCTCAGAAATTAAAAGAGTGGGACCCAACAGCATCGGATCGATGCTTTCGCTGCAAACAAGAGGCTGGGTCAACATTACATGCAATTTGGATGTGTTCAAAAGTTAAAAACTTTCTGGGAACATCTAATCCTAATATTAAACAAAATCAAAAAAAATAGTATACCAAAAGATCCAGAAATGTTTCTGTTAAAATAAGGGACAAAAAATTAGGACTAAAATTAGACAGAGCCCAAATAAGATTTATGGTGATAACGCTTGCAGTAGCAAAAAAATGTTTTATGACAACCTGGAAAATGGAAGCAAGCCTTAAAATACAACAATGGTAAACAGAAATGAACAGGTGTATTCCACTAGAAAAAAATCACATACAATCTGAAAGACAAAACAATGAGCCAAATAAATTACATACAGTTACATATTATTCAAACAAATTTGGGAACCATACATAAAATATGTCGGAGAATGCCGACCACAAGCCTCCGTCTCTTAAAACAACATGATTATGAGCACAAAAAGATTTAAACATGTGAAAGTGGGCAATACGACTTCTTAGTTTTGTTGTTATTCCATTGTTTTATTATTTATTGGTTTTTGAAGGGGAGTAGAGAGGGGGAGAGGGATAAAAGGGGGGAAAGAGGAAATGTCACTGTATATATTAGCGATGATTATTTGTGAATGTTATTATTGATATGATACATAGTGCAAGAAATAAAAAAATTTTATAAAGAGAACATAACCTGGGAAGTTTGCAAAGAGACTAGGTGGCCTGTTTCTGTGTTAAGAGGACCATTTATAAGTCACCATTGTTGATTATTTTAACCTCGTGTAATGCGAAAACTGATGCCATTTGATGTTCTTTGCCGGTTGTGCAGTGTGCGTCCAGGGTGGCCAGCTGTTCCTTTGAGAGCCGCGTTGTTTTGGTTTGTGAGAAGATGATGAGTCGCGCCTGCTGGGTTAAATCCAAACACCTCATTCATTCCAAGACCTTCCGAGGAATGACCCTCTTGCACCTGGCAGCTGCTCAGGGCTATGCTACACTGATCCAGACCCTTATCAAATGGCGGTAAGCATTGTCCAAAATCAAAAAATTCCTATTGTACAAATGGGAGCAGACTGACATGATCTTGTGTTGGGTCAAATGTATGTTTCTGTTTTGTTTCATTTTTACAGACATATTCTCCCATTGAGGGCTTGGTCTGGGGTTCCAAAGGGGCAGACTTCTAAAGGTCAGGCATGGAAGCAGGAGTTAAACAAGAAAGTCTGCAGACACTGTGATCGTAATTTAATATGCAAAAGTGGTGGAGAAATTCAGCAGGTCCCATAGTGTTCTTTATGTAGCAAAGATACAAAACCAATGTTTCAGGCTTGAGCCATTTGTCAAGGTATGAGCACAAAGCAGCCAGGTGCCTAAACAAAACGGTGGGGGGGAGGGGCAGGGGACTGATTATAGGCCCGCAAGCAAGAGGATATGGGTGGGAGGAAGCTTTGCTTCTGAGTGGTAGACCTCCTGCTTTACCACTGGAAATGTGATAGTGTGTATAATGTTTCAATAAAGGGACTGATAGCAATAGATAGATTCCCACCTGGTTTATAAACTGCAGTTGCAAATAAAGAAATGTTAGCATTGAAGTTCTGTTTGAGTAAGATCTAAATTAATGCCCTTATTAACCTCAGAGATTTCAGGATGACAGGTTTCTAGATCAGGCAGTGAATCCCCAATGCCAAATTAAAACACAAACATAAAGTTAAGAATATCCCTTCTGAGTTGCATTGGGTTTGAAAGCCTGAAACCTGTGAGTGACCAGCTGACTGGGGTGGGTAGCTTGGGAAAATAAAGAAAAGGAGTAGGGATGGTAGCAGTGGTGCCAACATTCAAGCAGAACATTCAAGTGGCAAATAACATTAACAGTGCTAAAATGTCTCCAATAAGAGACACTCAGTATCCTCTAGGTCACCTTGACCCAAAACCTGTTTGAACAGCCACCTACAACCAGCTAGGCTGGATATTCTCTGGCAAATAATTCATCTCCCAACATCCCAAAAGTTTCCCAGCATCTGTAAGGGACAAGGTAGGGGCATGATGGAATTCTCTCCACTTTGCTGGGTGAATGCAGTTCCAACAACTCTCATAAACCCTGGGCATAGCAATGCAATCCACTGTCCTAAACATTCTTCCATTGTGCACAGGACTGGTAGGGATTATAGTTGCTTGCATGAGATACTTCAATCTCACACTTCAATCACCAAGGGCAGTAGGTCCGTGGGAACACCACTATCTGTATGCTCCCCATCCTGACCTTTATTGCCATTGGAACAAAATCCCAACGCCCCCCCCCCAACAGCATTGTGGGAGAACCTTCACCAGAGGCTCAAGCTCAAGAAAACAGCTCATCGCCTTCTTTTCAAGAGAGATAGAAGCCCAGAGAAAGAGAGAGGGGGATAAGAAGCTAAGGTGATTGGGAGGAGGGGGTGGGCAGTGGGGGCACCAATATGACAGTTCTTGTTTCATGCACTGTGAGAGATGTCGGAAAAATGTTCTACAAATGAATCCTTCACCCTCCAAGTTTACCGCCCTGCAGATGGAAACTGTTCAATGAAAAGCTCGTGTTTATTTTTTAACAGCACAAAGCATGCAGATAGTATTGATCTCGAGTTAGAAGTGGATCCACTGAACGTTGATCATTTCTCCTGTACACCACTGGTAAGTGAAGGCTCACCTCTGTTCAGAGATTGTTTAGAAAGAGCAAGCTGCAGGTGCATGTGAGAGCTATTTTTTGGAGGGGTTTTGAATTCACACTGCTGTTGACCAGTATTGGTTTCCAGACTGAGTCGTAATTTTAGTTTTCTTATTCTTATCAAATAGTGCCTCTTCTTTTCCTCTAGCCCAGCCATTCCCTGTGCCTGTTAACTTTGCCTTTAATCTAATAGGAACATGCAAACTCTGCACTTCAAAATTTTGCCTTTGAAGGCCTTCTACTTACTGACCACATCCTTGCCAGGCAACAACTCCTCCTAGATCCTTTCTCATTTCCACAAAATTGGCCCTTCTCCAATTTAAAATCTCAATTCGAGGACTAGACCTATCCTTTTTCATAATTAACTTGAAACTAATGACATTACGGTCACTAGACCCAAAATGTTCGCCCACACATACTTCTGTCACCTGACCTGTTTCAGGATCAGTTTTTTTGCCATCAGTCCTATGATGCACCTTGGGACTTTTTACAACATTAAATGCACTCTATGCAAGAATATTAATTCTTGATACCTTTACATGGTGTAAGACTGCACCAGAGAAGAGCTCCTGGATTTGTGTAACCTGCTTCCCACGAGTCAAAGACAAAACTGCCTTGAAACCCTGTAAGTGCAGCATCTCGCTTGGAGAAGTCCAACCAGACATGCTTGTTAACCGCAATTTGAGTAACTGGTGGCAATAATAAATGTTGCACACTGAAATACCCCCAGGTTATGTGGACTTGGGGCTCACTATAATAAAAAGAAGTTGTGTTTCATTTCAAGGTTTTGCAACCTCTGAACTGGTATGTTTCAGGCTGCAAACATTGTAGAGAGCGCTGTTATAACTGAAAACAATTTTTATTTTTTTTAAATGCAAGGATGAATGTAAAATAATTAGTTATTTGGTTCTTTTAAACCAGATGTGGGCTTGTGCTTTGGGACACACTGAAGCAGCAATTGTACTCTACAAGTGGGACAATCGAGCTCTCTCCATCCCTGACTCACTGGGTCGTTTGCCTCTGACAATTGCCCGCTCTAGGGGCCATGTGAAGCTCGCAGAGTACCTGGAAGAACTTCAGAGGGAAGATGAATCACAGCTTCCCGGCCTTCCCCAAACTCCTGGGATGGTTTGCTCCCCTACTGAAAAATCAGGGAGTGACAACTGGATCGGACAGTGGAATAGTGGCGGTAACAGCAGTCAGGAGTCTCAGAAGAGTGTCAGCCCACCTTCCACCACAGGTGCATTTATTCACCCCTTAATGTTTTTAGCAATTATTGTTTTGTGAATTTGTTGTCCCTTCCCCAGCCAATTTATGTAGCAATTTTGGATATATTCGTGCTGGGAAATGGTCCAATTGTAAGTACTCCACTTAAGCAACAGATGTAATCATCACCCATGCGGTACAAAGGAAATTTGTCTGCAGTACTTCATCAAAACACCTTGAAGAAGGGCTCAGGCCCGAAACACTGGTTATATATATTTACCTCCTCTAGATACTGCTGAATTCCTCCAGCATTTTTGTGTTTTTATTAAAACACCAGTAGCAGGTTAAAAAGTTTTCTCTTTTTACATCAAGCAGTCCAAAGAAAGGCACAGTTCAGGTGCTCTTCAACTTACGACGAGGTTCCGTTCTGGCAAACCCATGGTAAAGATATAGCACCGTACCTACCGAGCATCATAGCTTAGCCTAGCCTACCTGAAACATGCTCAGATCACTTACAGCTGGGCACATTTATCTAAAACAAAGCCTATTTTATAATTAAATGTTGAAGACCTTTTATTCCACACTGAAAAAAAAATTAATCATAAAATAGCGCAATCACGACCATTGTAACTTTGAAAAATCCTGAGTCGGACCATTGTAAGTAGAGGAGCATCTGTACGGGATAATTGTAATACAGGTCCATCTTCAATGTTCCATCATACATTTCAATGCAAGGGGAAGATACAGTAATACAGTGTCCAATCTCATCAAACATTTCCAATGGAAACATACATCTTCCTCTCCACTATCCCTTCAATCCTTTCTGTGGATAGAATAAATGCCCATTTACACAGTCCAAACACGCATCCCAAGTAAGGAACAGAATTAATGTCTTCTTCTTCAGCAATCTTTCAGGATTGAGGGCACCTTGTTTCCATTACAGTCCTTTGGATTCTGAAGTGATTGATGAGGCCAATGTGAGGTGCACAGAATCTGGCACAGGTGGGGCTGGGAATGCCTGATAGGGTCATTGTGTGAACAGTATGGGAGGTGGTGCTCTCCTACTGTTCAAGCTGGGTTTTCACATACTAATCACAAAGGAACTTGAAGTTCTCAGTACTGACTCCTTCAATTGAGCAGTCATGTCCCAGGGATTTGCAGAGCCTGGCAGTGGGTTTCAGTCTCTGAGAAGTGATTTCTTCCTATAGTAATGAAATATTTTCCATTGAAAGCAATCATCCTCCCTGAGTAATATTGTAGTGAACCAGATGGTAACTGAGCAGACAACATTCTCCACAACCTGCCCTCAGAGAGGAGGATGGAGGTTCACCTTAACATGATCCTATGTTGCTGGAGGTGGTAAACTCGATACTTTGTTTTTCACTGCCCTCATTGCCCTCCTTTTATGGGAACTGATACTCGGTTAATTGGTTTATCCGAGCCCATTGCTGAAATTCCTTATTTTCTCTCTTTCTTTGGGAGATATGCCAGGATTCTTCAAGATCTATTCTCAGTAGTCCAGCCGACTTGGCACCCATTACCCAGCTTGGCCCCAAAGCATAAAAAAAGCAGGATAGATGGACCTGTATTACAATTATAGCTAAGGTCTGTATTCTGACCTCCAATTAAGGTGATAGCTAGTTGATTATCAGTTCATAACCCCCAGTGAAGGCACTTCACTCAGTTTATGCTTGGGTCCATGGTAAAGCAAAATGAGCCTTCAGTTTGTATCTTAGCTGTGTCCTAATCTAAGTGCAGACTCAGAAGGACTGGCCCTCATGATTTCTTGTGTGCAGGGTTAGTTCCATGGACACCATCCATATCAGCTTCCACAAGTGCAAATATTGTATATGTAAGGCACAGCAGGAGATTTGACAGCATCATGTTAAATTATAGTTCTGGTAATCCAGATAGATGCCGGGAGTTGCGATCTTAATTCCCAACATGGCAATTGGGGAATTTAAATTAAGTTAATTAAATAAATCTGTCATTTGAAAGGTACCTCCACTAATAGCAGCATTAAATACATTAAGTCAAGTTTATTGTCATCTCATTGCACAAGTACAACCCAACAAAACAGGTTCTCTGGTCCTCGGTTCAAAACACACAGACTCACACATATAAAACAAGACACATGCAAGACAAGTGTTCATTTATACAAATAAATAAGTAAATATTGCTTCGTGAATATGAGAGTCTCAGATGGTTAGTGTGAGCAGTTCGTCTGGTTGTTCAGCATTCTCATTGCCCTTGGGAAGAAGCTGTTCCTCAACCTGGTGGTGCTGGTTCTGATACTCCTGTATCTCTTTCATGGAGGATTAACTCTGTAGAAAATGGACTGGAAGCTGGGACTCTTTGACTCTTGTTCAAAATTCCAGGTGCAGCTACAATAGGCTGAATGATCTCAATCTTCGATTAATTCTTCTGTGATTCTATCTGAAATTCATTTGAGATGTACCATAGAGTTACCCAGATGTATAAACACAAACCTCCTTTCCATGTATTAGATCTCAGACGGCCAAGGTCAGAATCTTTCCAGTACCGTGGGAATGACAACCAGCGAGATCTTCCAGCTTCCAAGAAGCACAAGCTAAACACAGAGCACTTCCACGCCAGGCAAGACAAATCATCCCCCCTTCCACTAAATCTAGAGCAGAAGATCCCCACCAAGCTGAACTCCAGCCCAAAACAATCAAGCGCAAATGCTATCGATTCTGATATGGAGAGGAAGAGCCCGAGGGAAACCACCCACCATACCTCAGAATTCTCTTTGTCACTAGCCACTGGATGTAGGAATGTTGGGAACCAGACAAGTCCAAAATGGAGCCAGAAAGAGATTTATGTCAGTGTGGCAGCACAGACTGTGACAGGACAGCCTGCAGTGATAAGGAAAGTGTCAGGTCTCAGTGCCAGTTCCATTGCTCACAGGATACAACAGAAGCAAGACATCAGTGTTTTAATGTTATCAGAGAGAGAGATGGTGGATGCAGAGCTAATGTCGTACAAGGAGAACGAGGAGTGCCTCCAACATATGGATGATTTGCAGGTAGGACATTCAGAATCAGTAACTTGTTAATGTGATCATAAGAACCATCAATGACAAAAAAACCCAGAAAATGTTCATCCAATTTAATCTCCAATATAATGGGTGCAGATTGAGTAAATGCAAGTAGACTTTTTCCACTGAGATGCAAACAGAGATGAAAGCAGAGACATTTCAGGGGAATTTCTTTTTAATTTTACCGTTGATTTCTACTCACTCAACAAACTATAAAGAAATCAACTTGATATAGTTACAGAGTATGTGTTAATCCTTACTTCCCTCCCTAATTTATGAAGCAATTAATAAACATATTAATACAGAATCAATTAACTACCTTCATTAAAAAAAACACACACGCATAATGTCTGCATCATCTTCTTTGCAAGTAAGGGGAATTAATCAAACTGGGTGCCAATATAATTCAAAAAAGGGTTCTTTATTTTAACAAATGTGTCATAATTTTCCCTTAGATTAGAAGTGATCTTCTCTAGGGGAATGCAACTTTCCAGTTCTGTATTCCATCGTGAGTTGGTTAACTGGGAGTCGGACTTCCAATATGCATGAAAGCACAAAATAAAACATATACCAATATTATTTTTATTATTAAGTTTTCTGAAGAAAACAATGAAACGTTTTTTAGGAAGTCCATTACTCCATTTTCAGCAATTCTTTCCTTCTACTTTTTTAGGCTAATATGATGTCCTTGGCTGAACAGATCATCGAAGCCACGCCAGACAGGATCAAGCAGGAAAACTTCATCCCTATGGAATTTTCATTGTCCGAGCGAGGGGATGTCCCCAGTGTGAACACCACCTTAAGCTGGTTGGCCAGCTACCTGGCAGATGTTGACCATTTACCCAGCTTATCTCAGCTTCGGTCAGTAGCTCATGGAACTTTGTTCATGAAGTTGGGTGAAAGTCAAAAGTCTATGACATGGAGTACTGCTAAATATTGAAAACAGGGGACAATGCAATAATTAGTTGATTGCCAAGCTCAATTTCAATTGTGGGAGGGAGGAAAGGGGGGAGGTGAATTTAATTTTTTAAATTTTTAATAGGCCCTTCCAGCCCACAAGTCCGTGCTGCCCAAATACCCCAATTAAACTACAACCCCTGTACATTTTGAAGGGTGGGAGGAAACTGAAGCACCTGGAGGAAACCCACGCAGACTCTGGGAGAACATACAAACTCCTCACAGACAGATCCGAACCCAGCTCGTTGGTACTGTAATAGCATTGCGTGAATCGTGCCGCCCACTACACAGAATGGCATCTCGATGCAGAGGATTGAAGAGGCTTGATGTCAACCCAGTTACCATGTAGAGAGAACAAAAGAATAAGACACGGTTAGCATAGGGCACCAGAGTTAGTGTAGCGGTTGGCGCAACGCTGTCACAGCACCAGTGACTGGAATCTGGCATTGTAAGGAGTTTGTATGGTTTTCCCATCTCTGCATAGGTTTTTTTCTGGGTACTCCAGTTTCCTCCCATCCTTTAGAAATGTGCAGGGATTGTAGGTTAACTGGTGTATTTTGGGGGCTTGGGCTTGTGAGCCAGAAGGGCCTGTTACCACTCTCAAAATATTTTTAAAAGTGAACCTCTCCCTCACTAACAGTGTCTTTTTTTTCATCAATCTTTGTGCCTATTGCTAGCTATTTGCTGATTGTCCTCAATCAAGCTTTGCAATCTCTAAACTGATCCAGCACTCACCAGTTTCCCACCTTTAAAAACCTACACCCACTTCCTCCTGCCTGCTGTCCCACTTACCCATTGCCTCAATATTTACTGACCTATGTTGGGTCCTGGTCTTTCTGCAGGTATAACATTCTCAATGTAAAATTCAAACCCTCCAGAGACTTTCCCCTCCTATATTCTCCTCAAGTCTACAACCCTCTAAATTCTGGCTGTCCCCTGATGTTCTTTGCTGAGCCTTTGATAGCTGTGCTTTCTGGAATTCTGTACTTAAATCCCCCTTTCCCTCCACCTCTTGATTCTCCTGTAAAAAACACTCTTGACCCATTTGGCCGAAGCTTAATTCTCTGTATAATAACTAATTCCACGTGTCTCTGTGATTACACTCCGTGAAGCATCTTGGAATGTTCTTCTGCATCAGAGGTTCTTGTAAATGAAAATTATTTACGATGAATGAGTACTTTGTTAAAAACATGCTGTTGATGATCAATATGAAAACCCGTCAATAGGAGGTGAAGCTTTTGTGTTACTTGCATTGCTATTCATCCCCACTGACCCTATTATGTTCCAGATCTTTGTACAGTGAGCCCCTGACTCCTCCTTCTAATGCAAGCCAAAGCCCAGCTTCATCACCGATCAGCGAAGTTAGTTTTGAGAAACCCACACTCCCATCAGCAGCCGATTGGTCTGAGTTCCTGAGTGCATCGACCAGCGAGAAAATGGAGAATGAGTTTGCCCAGCTCACCTTGTCGGATCATGAGCAGAGAGAGCTGTACGAGGCTGCCAAGTTGGTGCAGACCGCTTTCCGGAAGTACAAGGTGAGAGACAGTAGTGAGGATGTGTAAAGACAGCCCTAGAAATATAATGTAGGGTTGGACCATGTTAAAACGTCCTCAAAACTCAGCATGGGGCTGCAATATTGTAGGAGGCACAATAAACATTGTTCATATAGCAAGGACCCAGAATTATCCATGTGATAAATGACTGGATAAATTCTTTGTAGAGTTGGTTGAGGAGTTACCTCAGTGTTTCTCAGAATAGTGCCTTCTCATCCACCCGTGAGGGCATGCATTTCCTAGGTCATTATGCTATGGGTTCAAGAATCTTCCTATGCACCTGAGCTCACAGTTCAGGCTGATGCCTCAGTTCTTTACTTAAGGAGCCCTGGACATTTATCTAAGACATAAAATGAGGACCCCTGTGCCTGGTTGGGTCATTAAAATATTTTAAAGTTAGACAATGTAATTTTTCAGCTATTTTGGCCAATTTATAATCCACAACCAACATGATTTAAACAATCAAGCAGATAATTTTTTTTTATACTGCTGCTTTCTTTACACAATTTGTTTGCCTCGTCTACATTATTTCAGTGGTAGGACTGAATTTCCTGAGTCTTTTTGCCTAAGTCTACCAAGTCCCGTAGGCAAGCCCTACAAATGCCATTGATCGAATCTACTTAATAGAGATCTACAAGATTATGAGAGGCATAGATAAGGTAGACAGCCAGCACCTTTTTCCCAGGGCAGGGGTAGCAAATACCAGAGGACGTCTGTACAAAGTGAAGGGAGGAAAGTTTGGAGAGATATCAGAGTTATGTTTTTGTAGACAGAGTTGTGAGTGCCTGGAAGGCATTGCCAGGGGTGGTGGTGGAGGTTGGAACATTTAAGGGACATTTAGACAGGCACATGGATGAAATAAAAATAGAGGTAGAGAGGGTTTTCCTGTAGTTTATTTTGGGGGTGGTAGGTATAAATAGGTCAGCACAACATCATGGGCCAAAAGACCTGCACTATGCTGTAATGTTCTATGTTCCACTTCTCATACACACCACCTGTTAGCTGCACTGCAAAGTGTTATGTCATGAGGTATTGGCTGAGTGGGCTGCTTTGCAATGCCCTTTGTGCTGAAATAACAGTTGAGACAAGAAGAATAGAGACTTTGAGACACAAGACACTTCAAATGCTGGAATTTGGAGCTAAGGAACCAACTAAGTTGACTAAGCAGCATTTGTGGAAGGTAAAAGATATATGACATTTCAGGTCAAGACTCTGCATCAGAATGTGTCTGGGGCAATATAAAGAGATGGGAGGGAAGGATGAAGTAGGAACTGGCAAGTTATTGGTGGAAGCAGCCGAGGAGGCGGCTAATGGGCAGACGGAGCCGGATGGAGGAGTGGTGGAGTCAGGAGGCATTGGCCGATAAAGAAAGTGGCAGATGGAACCAGGTGGGGAAAGGGGAAGATGGAAGCTAGAATCTGACATGGAGGCAAGAGGGTGTGGAATCTGACAAGTGAGGAAGGTAGTGAGTGGAACCAGACAAGGGAGGGACAATGGATCCATGTTGTGGAGGGGATAGGAAAACCAGGGATGTAGTGTTTGGGCAATGTGCTGATGGAACTAGGTGAGGGCTGGGTGGGCAGTAAACCAGAGAGGAGCACACAGAGTTTGGGATATCCAAAGTGGGAGAATCATTTCATGTATACAGGCGGAATATGAGGTGGTGTTCTTCAGGAGACTAGAGGTGATCTTTGAGGGCTTTGTGCCCATGAAACCCTATAAAGTGGCAATAACTTCCAGGAGGAGGAAGAAAATTACAGTTCAGATAACTACAGATATCTACCTGGGGGTGGTTGAGATGAATGTGGGGAGAAGATGAGTGTAGGATTAGTGAAGGGCCTAAGGGTCTGTTTCCACTCATATGACTTGAGGATTTCCAGTGCTGTCTTGCAAGTTCTTTCTACGACCACATAGATTTTTCCTGGTTACTTCCATTGTCTCCCACATCGCAAGTATAAGCAAATTGAAAGGTTAATTGGCAATTATAAATTACCTCTAGTATAAATAGCTGTGAAAGACTCAGGGGTTGCAAACAGGCATGTCTGATAGAATAGGCTAGTGAGCTAATAATATTGAGGGGATTGATCTGAGAGCCAGCATTGACTCAATGAGCTGAATGTCCTATTGGGTGATGAAAATTAAATGAAATAAAAGGATATGGCAAGAGAACAAAACTGAAAGATTTTTCTTCCCTCAATGAGTTGAAGAAATGTGGAATGTATCAAAGTTGAGGGATGTAGATTTAATAGAAATTTTGGATAAATTAGATAAATACATAAATAGAATAAAGTGAAGGATTATGGCAAAAGGGCAAGGGATTAGACTGATTGAACATTCCTCCAATGCAGTATTCTCAAATTTATTTTGGCTATTTCACTCATAGGACTTGCTCAAAGTTTATGAACCCTCTTCCCATGAAGCAGTCAAGTTTAGTTGGCTTCTTCTATACTTCTCTCCTACTGACTACATTTAAAAAAAAAAAAATGTAATTTTGTAATTTCAGACCATGGACCCTCTTAAATGTGCTATGGCCCCCGTTGAGAAATGCTGCTCCAGAGGGCAGCACAGACAGGATTGGCCTTCTGTGTCGTCTCATTTTGTGATTTTAAAGATGTAAAGGCTAACTGGGTATCAGTTCTAATGAATGATCCATGCTGAATTATTCCAATATTTTCTCATGTGAACCATAATGATTGTTACCATTGTTTTCCATTTGTTTTAGGGACGTCCTTTTAGGGAACAGCAAGAATTGGCTGCTGCTGTCATTCAGCGCTGCTACAGAAAATATAAACAGGTAACAATTAAATATGAACCTTCCTACTAAGAGGCAGAGGATATGTAGAGAACAATAGAGTCAACTATGAACATGGTGTTTCCAAGCTGATGCTCTCCATAAACCCTGTGCTTCAGATTTATTGTTGGGGCACTACAGTACACACTAGCAACATCGTACTAGGAAGACCCTGGTCTCACTTCCTGTTAGAAGTCTAATTTTCAATCAGATGAACAGATGAAATTAATAACTCTGCTTTGAAGTTTTCTTCTAATATAAAATTAAGAATTTAACCAGTTCAATATCAGTACAAATGTTTATTTTGTTCCCCATTTTCAATTAAGATGTAGCATTGTGGCAGAAGGTCACTACATTAGTTCTCTGTCTAATGTCTCATGTGCATGAAAGGTTTTTCCCAACCCAGATTGCTGTTACAATTCTGCTCCCCTCCACGTCACCATCACCTCTCCACCCCAACACCCATCAACAGAGAACAAGATTGACCTTCTCGAGAACGCTGTCACCCTTTCAAGATGAGGAATGATTATAATTATTATTATTAGCCAGGCCTTAATATTTTTGTGGAGAGGACAAGATGGTTAATGGGCAGAAACCTTTAAGCAGGTGAGCAGACAGAAAAGAGAGGTGAATTTTCTCAAAAGAAATCAGACTGGCACTAAGAAAAATATTACTCTGGGAAAAATTTCAGAGCGCCAAGGTATCGGTAATTAGATTATAGTGAAGTTTGATGCGTCCTGCTTTTGAAAATTGCCTTGACTTCAGTTTGCAATTTTTTTCAATGAAAAGAATTTGTTTTCAAATTCTGGAGAAACCTTTTATGAAATGGCCAAAATGCACAGACAACACCAGAATGAAGGAGGCAAGTAGCAGGGCTGGATAACTAATTCCAAGGAAAGAACCTGGAACAAGGAATTCCATAAGCAAAGGACTCTGAGAAAGGAGGACTTTCTGACAGAGTCTCCGTTTCAATGCAATGGAAAAAGATGTAGGCAGAAAACTGTGTGGATGTTCAGGAACATGACGAAAAAATTAAAAGAAAACTTTGCATACTAACATGGATAAAATCAAAACAATGAGGCTTGTTTTAATTTATGGCTTGAAGGTTCTTTAATTTTCTCAAATGTTGCAATTGTATGAAGTGTTGGTTGGACTGCACTAGGAGTGTTGTGTATAGTTCTGGTTCTACATTAAAGGAAGCTTGCAGAGAGAGCGCAGGTGAGATTCACCAGGACATTACCTGGAACAGAATCAGAATCAGGTTTATGATCATGAGCAGGAAATTTGCATCAGCATTGTGCAGAACAAGGTGCAAAATTACTATAAACTATGTTATTACTATAAATTACAATGTATTTTTTGAAAAGGAGAGATTGGATCAGCTGATCTATTCTCACTTGTTGGAGACTGAGCGTTTATAATATTATGAGGGGCATAGACAGGATAGTCAAAATCTATTTTTTCAGGACAGGGAAGTCTAGAACAAAAGGGTGAATGTTTAAGGTGAGAGGGGAGAAAATGAAAGGAGATCGAGGGGTTAAAGTTTTCACACAGAGGGTTGTAAATATCTGGAATGAGCTGCCAGACCGATAGTGGAGGCAGATACAATTGTATTAAAAAGGCATTTTGACAGTCAGGAAAAGAGTAGAGGAATACAGGCCTGATGTGCAAAAATGGGATGAGCATTAAGATGATACAGATGAGCAAGGCCCTTTTTTGTGTTGTATGTCCCAATGATTCTAGAGAGTAAAACTTGTGACATTGACACAGATTTATTGACGCACTATTGCTACCTCAGACTGTCTTCTGATGAGCTAACCCATCTGGCCTCAGTAATTACTTGCATCACAAGGTTTCGAAGTTCAATGGATATGCCAAATTGCATTTCTTCAGGTATTAGAACTCGTATGCTTTCACTGAACCATATGTCCCTAACCCGGCTAGAGGCATCTGGCAACTGAAAACCGTATCCAAGAAATATATATACTGTCCTCAATGTGTTTGGAAATGCTTGGCCCACGCACAGAGAACAGGACCTAGATCGCAACAGCTGTCATGAACAGACAACAGACCTTAGCTACCAGAAAGTCCTCAGTTAGGCCCATCATTTTCTTGAGGACAGTTGCTGTGACATGAAATATAAATCAGAATGCAAAAAAATTTGTCAAAGATTTTCATTGCAATCACAACATCTGCAGACGTTTGTGTTTCACTCCTCAAACATTGAGCAGATCTGGCAGCATCCGTGGTGTGAGGGGAAGCCAATTATATAGTTGGCCCAAAATGCTCCTCTATTCTTTCACCGACGTTGTCCTCTTCTTCACGGCCCTTTACACATTTCTTTTGAAAATAATGACTCTTTTCATCTCTGATGAGTTATTCAGGCAAATTGTACAACAGATGGTGAATCCAATGACATAAGATGAAAGTCCCACCCATTTTTCAATAAGCATGAGATGAAGCAGTATTTTGTAGAAAGCAAATTAGTCACTTTTGCTCACCTGAACCAGGCAATATTCACTCAGATGAAATGAGTACTGCTCCCATGCAATCGCCTGTGATCAGAAATGGTGAAGATCCCAAAGTGATCCTGAGAGACTTTGGTGGGAAAAATCAAGAAGAGATCTTACTCTGGATTTGATGCGTACTGTGGAGTATTTGATGAGGGAATGCAGAGGAAGCTTAACTGTACATCTCATCTGTGAGGGATTAGTGACGGATGTATTCCATTCCCAACTGTAATATTTCCCACTTTCAACAGAAAGAATTCACAGAAATAGTGTCTAATAAGAGCCATCAACTTGGCCCTCTTCCAGTAGCTTTATAAGTTATGCAAGCAGATGGCAAGAGCACGGCAAGAGGAGCAGCCAGTGAGATCTAACATGGATTATCTCTCAATATCATTTATTTCCTGCTGCTGTTCTCCAATATCTTATGCAAAGCCAAGTTAA
This sequence comes from Narcine bancroftii, assembly GCF_036971445.1. Taxonomy (NCBI): domain Eukaryota; kingdom Metazoa; phylum Chordata; class Chondrichthyes; order Torpediniformes; family Narcinidae; genus Narcine; species Narcine bancroftii. Next base: position 151,827,710 of record NC_091470.1, on the reverse strand, counting down.
TTTTAACAAATGGTGGCTGTTCTGCTAAGTAGTCCATTTCTTATTATTATCTTGCTCTCCAATTCCCCAATCTCACTCAATTTTACTGTTATTTTAGTTAATACTTCACTGCCTCCAAACACTTCCTCCTAATGACTCTTTGGCCTGCATTCTCATAGCAGCATCTGAGCATAATTCTGCTTATCCACAGAGACATCCCTGTGAATATTCCAGGTGTAAATTCCACATCCACTTTGAGCTAAATTCTGATGATAACAACTGTACTTGAATCATTATAACTTCATAGCAGATTAGACAACTGCACGTTCCCCTCCCTCGAATAATGGCAAACCAGGGTTGGAGAGATGAAGTGTTGTAGAACAGACTCTCAATAAAAGGTCCTGACCCAAGATGTCGACTGATCATTTCTAACCTTGGACGCTGCCTGACCCATTGAGTCACTTCACCTTCCTTTGATGAACAGGGACATAAGATTCCAGCCAGAAACATTGACCATTCCTCCACGGATGTTGCTCCATCTGCAGATTGTTCTTTTTTTCTTTCTTCGCACATTGTCGTAGAACAGATGTTCAGTTCAAAAGCTCTGCGGGATATTTAAAAAGTCCAGGAACCTAACCTTTTTGATCAAATAACTTACTAATAGTTAACCGTTCCTGTAATCATTCATGGAATATGGAAATTGTTGTCAAAGAGTGGCCATATGAGATTTCTACTTGACTTGTGACTTACCAGATCAGCTTAGAGGCTGGCTGAGACAACAGTCTTCCTTTGGTTGTCCAAGTTACAAATAGAGCTGGCCAAGTCAGGATAGTAGGTATCTGAGGCCCATTTCTTCTTATAGTCTTCTGGTTTTGAATCCCAATCTTTTCATTTTCACTCTGAATTTCCTAATATAACTTGCATTATCCCTTGGGTGCTGATCAGCAATGTTTTGGTCTTCCACAGCATGTTTTTGGACCTTTTTTTTTTTACACACAAATTTGTGAATTTCAAAAAATGGTTCTGCTGCGAACTTTTTACCGGAACTGATTCTATGTGGTAAAATGTCCCCTGGTACCATTGTAATGGGGAAAACAGAGCAGATGGCCCAGTTGGCAGCTAGCCATTGTGCTGGGCCTCATGCTGGGAACAGATTTGAAATAAAGGAAACCAATGGGGAAAATCCCAAATCTGGGAATACATTTCTCAGAACCACTCTCATAATCTATTTGAGTTTATCAGGCAAGGCAAATTTAGGATGGTCAGGGTTGAATAGAGAAGGAGGGTGGGGAGACTGATTGATTTCTTTCTATTCTCAAAAGGGATGAAAGTGGCATCATGAATAGGGGGAAATTGTTTCAAAAAATTTACCATCTATGATGTCACTGAGCAAAATTTAAAAACTCCTCCGGAGATCACCACATTTTCCCAAAAACCTCTGAAATCCTCGACACTCTTCATCCACACAGAGCTTTGTGATGTTCTTCAGTGTTAAAGGCAGTGTTGAAACTAAGTTGATGTTGTGCCCCACCATTGTCTCAGCAAGCTCTACTTTTTATAGAAGAGGCTTTCTTTTCTCTGTTACTAATGTCAATTATATTCACTTTGCAAGCTTACATGGATAGCCTTGAAGGTAATGTAGTTCACAAATGGAATCTGAATGTTGTTCATTTTGCTCTTTTATGATCGAGAGCCACACATTGACTGCCAGTTATGCAGTATTTTGACACATGTCTGTAATTTATTTTTTTACTGGCATTATTAAGTGTGAGCCCTGTATTGAGATCGCAGATGATGTTAGCCTTTGGGGATAATACATGTTGTCTTCATGTGCCCAGAACCATGTGCTCCTATTCATTTGCATGATCATTTAAATTGATCAATTGATTGAGAGCAAATAGTTTTGCATGAACCACTTTCACTTTTGGGAGGTCGCTGAAGAGGTTTACAGGTAACAAAGTTAAGAGGCTTCAGAAAAGAAGAATGATCGAGAAAGGCAGCCTTCAGATTAAAAATGGGTAGATTAAAGGGAGATTTAATTAATGTTTAAAATTGCAGATTGCAACCATGGAATTTATGTAGCAGAAGCAGGTCATGGACAGTTGCTCCATCGTGATGTTTGTGTTGCTGTCAAGCCTCCTCCCACACTAGTTGATCTATCTCTATCAGTATAATAAAACAGAAGATGCTGGAAATACTCTGAAGGTCAGGCAGTATCTATGCAAAGGGGTGCCAAAATGTTTGGAGTAAATGACCTATATATCAAGCAACCACAATCTTTTGATCTTGCATTATAATTAGAAAATCACAGAGTAAATAAGAACAGACTGGATTCTGCTTCTCTTAGCCTGAGAAGGTGATCATGGGCCTTCTTCTTGAAGTTCCGTTAAAGATGGCACTGCCATGAATGTCAAGGGTTCCAGAATGGTTGATTAACAATGTAGCAACATTTGATGTACGTCCAAGTCAGGAATTGATGGTGTTCCCAATGACATGACTTTTCCTGGTCCTTCTTAATCACAGATATTTGTGGGGCTGGGGGATCCTTCTGACATTGCGTGAGGCTGAACAGCGATGCCTGTACTTCTGAATTTCCTTCCCCTTTCACCACAGCAGGAGAACTCACTTATCAACTCTTCCACAGTGGTTGCAGAGGTCCGGAGCTCTGAAACAGGAGAGACTGTGGGAGCAGAGCTGGGTCTGCAGTGTGCACTGTGTGTTAGTGCCCTCTGCTGTGTGGATTCTCAGCAAATCTGCACCATTCACTGAAGCCAAGGGTAATGTGCATTTCATTCTCATTTTAAAGGGGTGTATTGCTTTGAATATATGCTGGGTATCAAGTGAGAAGAAAGCCCACATGATGTACCTTCACATCATTATTGAATCTCACAGTGCAGAGGAAAGCTAATCAGCTCTTCATGCCTGTGCTGGCTCTTTTAAAGAGCTATCCAATCTGTCCCTCATTTCCTTCTCTTCCACGTAGACCTGAGTCTAGTCAAGTATTAATCCAATTCCAATTTGGATGTTGCTCATGACTCTACCGCCCTTCCAGCGGGTGCATTCCAGATCATAAACTTCTTGCTCTGAGAAAGAAACTCTCCTCATCTCCCCTCTTCTTCCTCTGTAAATTAGTTTAAATTTGAGTCCCATGATTATTGACCTTCATGTTAGTGGAAAAGAAGTAAAATTGCAGATGCTGGAACCTGAAATAAAAACAAGACATGCTGGTAGAACCCAGTGAACTAGGTTCTCTCTCTGCAGGTGTTGCTTGACTGCTGGCTGAGTTCATCCAGCATTTCTGTGTTTGTTTCATGCCAGTGGAAACAGTTTATCTTTATTTACTCTGAATCAAATTTAAAATTTTCTTTCATCTACTCTCTCCAAGGAGAACACTATCTTTCCAGCATCTCAGAATAACTGGTCCCTTATTGCTTGTAGCTTCTGATGAATTGCTCTATTCCCAACTGCAATTGGTTGGTGATCTGTAAGGGTGCATTAACTGGAATTGGACAACTTCCCATCTGGGGCTGAATCAGGGAGCACGGGTGGCTTGATGGTGCACTTGCATGGTGGAAGTAGTTTCTCATCACATTTGGGAAGTTGCAATTTAAATTTGCTTATTTTCTAACATGAGAATTCTGGCATAAATTTTCTTGTATTTTGCTACTAAATGACATGGTTTTGCCGAAATCATCGTAACCTAAGCCATACCAGAGTTTACAGGTCTCCAGTATGAACCTGGAATCTCCAGGAACGTAAAGAATTATTTCCTGAACAAACTAAACCAGGGAGGGGAAAAAAATCATAGGAGAGTATTAAAAATGTGTAGTTTTATTCCATTTTCCTGACTGTTTTTCTTTGATGAGTTTATATAAATATTGGTGATTTTTAAAATCTATTTGACAAGGGAGGGAGATTAACTGTAAAAAAAACTTTCAACAGTAACTCCATCCAGGTTCATCAGCCCCATAACATCAGCTGACCTTTAATTAGTGGCTTAGCCCATGTCATTGCAGGGGAATGGTTAGAGGGAGCGAAACATGCCATTTGGACGTGCCATCAGACTTTCTAAACATACAGATAAGTAGTACATGAGGACTTAAATGCTGAATCACCCTGGGATTTTGTTTACTTTTGAGCATCAACCAAGATTTTGATTTTCTCCATCTCGTTTTCGTTTTGTTCCAAGAGATTCAAGAGGCTTAAGGATTGGATGGAAATGTGAAGTTGAGATAGAAGAACAGCCACGATCTAATTAATAGCAAAGTGCACTTGAACGAACTATTTATGTTCTTTAGTGTTCACTAATTTTGTTACACATTGTTGGATGTGAGTTACTAATTTGAGATGAGGATCCTGAAAGCTGAGGTTATATTAATTTGAGGTTAAGCCATTTTAACTGGGGTCCCATTTCTTCCACCACATTCCGCCCCCCCTCCAAACCAGCCACTCTATCTTTCTGTGATTCACCTATTTTATTTTCCCCTTCTGACAAGAACGTTGGTCTTTGTGTCTCCTCAGTATGCACTTTACAAAAAGATGACGCTGGCCGCCATCCTGATCCAGAGCAAGTTTCGCAGCTATTACGAGCAGAAGAAGTTCCAGCAGAGTCGGCGAGCAGCTGTCCTTATCCAGCAGTATTACCGTAGCTATAAGGAGTACGGAAAGATGAGACAGAAGCGAAGGACAGCTGCCATGGTCCAACAGAAAATCAGGTAGGACTTTGTTTATAGACATCATTCAGAATTTATTATTGGGTCAATGTGTTACGAAAGGAACACTGTATTTGATGATCTAACGGAGTTTTTAAAGTTACACTGGCAGATCAGATGAAGGAACCAGTGGTATATTGGGATTTGCAAAAGGCATTTGATGAGGGGCCACACAAAAAAGATGCTACATATGCTGAGGACATTGGGGTGGGAGAAATATTTGTGGTGATAGAGGACAGAAAGCAGAGATCAGGAATAAATGTATCATTTTCAGATGATCAATACTTGGCTCTCAGCTATAGGAGCAGGAGTGGGCCATTAGGCCTGTCGAGCCTGCTGTCCCATTCAATAAGATTGTGGCCTTGTACTCAGCTCCACCAAACTGCATTTTCTCCATAACCCTCAATTCTCCGACATGAAGAAGTCTATCTGATTATATTTAATGAGGTAGCCTCCACTGCTTTTTTTGGACAGAGAATCACACAGATTCATTGATGACTGGGAAAAGCAGTTCCTCCTCATCTCCATCCTAAAGGCACTCCCCAAAACCTTGAGGCTATTTCCCCAGTTCAGGTCTTGCTCTACCTTTAGAAACAACTTTCTTGCCTTTCTCTTATCTGTCCATTTAATATTTTTACATGTTTCAATGAGACACAGTCTCATTCTTCTAAATTCCAATAAGTATATTCCCAGGCAAATCAATCTCTCCTCATCCCTGGAATCAATCTGGTGAACCTCCTCTGCCCCACTTTCAAAGCTAGCATAGCCTTTCTCAAGTAAGAAGACAAGAACTGCATGCAATATTCCAAGTGCTTCCTCATCAGTACCCTGTAAAGTCGCAGTAGAATTGCTCTTGAATTGAATTCTTCCAGCAATGAAAACCAACATTTCATTTGCCTTCTCAATAACCTGTTGTACCAGCAAACCAACCCTTCTGTAAAATGAAGTATACAGTATCCACCTATTTTCTTCTCTCCACAGTTCGCTTCCAGAATCTATGTTAGGTTTGCCTGATCCATATATCTTACTATTTCTTCTTTGGTTATAGCTTCGAGCATTTTTTCTGGCTACAGGCATGAAGCTAGCAGGCCTGTGGTTACCTGCCTTTTCCCTGTATTTTCGGCCTTCCGATCTGCCGGGACCCGTCCAAAATCCAGAGAATATTAGTAAATTGCCACAAATGCCTCAACTGTACTTTTCTAGGATGCATTCTATCAGGACCGGGTACTTATCTGTCATTAGACCCACTAATGTGCTCAGTGCTATCTCTTTAGTAATTATATCCAGGTCTTCCCCTCCTATTGCATCCATACCATCACTCTAGAATGTTAAGGTGAAGACCTGTCTTCCACCTTAAAGACCCACAGAAAATAGTAATTCAAGGCCTTGGGCATTTTCGCGTTACTCAATATTAATTCCTGCTTCTCATCTTAAAAGACATTGTGATATATCTGGAACATCTTTGCCATATGTTAAGGGAATTTCATCTTTATCGAGTTTGTTTGGCCTGGAAGTCAGCCTGAAGAAAACTGAGGTCCTCCATCAGCCAGCTCCCACCATGACTACCAGCCCCCCCACATCTCCATCGGGCACACAGAACTCAAAACAGTCAACCAGTTTACCTACCTCGGCTGCACCACTTCATCTGATGCAAGGGTCGACAAAGAGATAGACAACAGACTTGCCAAGGCAAATAGCGCCTTTGGAAGACTACACAAGAGAGTCTGGAAAAACAATCAACTGAAGAAACACACAAAGATCATTGTGTACAGAGTCGTTGTCATACCCACGCTCCTGTTCGGCTCTGAATCATGGGTCCTCTACCAGCATCACCTACGGCTCCTAGAAGGCTTCCATCAGCGCTGTCTCCGCTCCCTCCTCAACATTCATTGGAATGACTTCATCACCAACATCGAAGTACTCGAGCTGGCAGAATCCACAAGCATCGAATCCACGCTGCTGAAGACCCAACTGCGCTGGGTGGGTCACGTCTCCAGAATGGAGGACCATCGCCTTCCCAAGATCGTGTTATATGGCGAGCTCTCCACTGGCCACCAAGACAGAGGTGCACCAAAGAAGAGGTACAAGGACTACTTAAAGAAATCTCTTGGTGCCTGCCACATTGACCACCGCCAGTGGGCTGATCTCGCCTCCAACCGTGCATCTTGGCGCCTCACAGTTCGGCGGGCTGCAACCACCTTTGAAGAAGACCGCAGAGCCCACCTCACTGACAAAAGACAAAGGAGGAAAAACCCAACACCCAACCCCAACCCACCAATTTTCCCTTGCAACTGCTGCAACCGTGCCTGCCTGTCCTGCATCGGACTTGTTAGTCACCAACGAGCCTGCAGCAGACGTGGACATACCCCTCCATAAATCTTTGTCCGCGAAGCCAAGCCAAAGAAGAAGGATAACTAGTTTTGTGAATGGGTGACAATTAGTGGTGAATGCTACATTTCCATATTTTTGAATTTTTAACTAAAATTGAACTACCAAAATTACAAATAGAGGAACAAAATAAAATAACAGAACCATTTGGAATAGTAGAAATACAAGAGATAATAAAAAAAAAACTACCAAATAATAAAAGACCAGGAGAGGATGGATTCCCAATAGAATTCTATAAAACATTTAAAGACTTATTAATTCCTCCCCTTCTGGAAGTAATCAACCAGATTGATAAAACTCAAAGCATACCAGATTCATGCAAAACAGCAATAATTACAGTAATACCAAAGACAGGGAAAGATCCACTTGCGCCAGCGTCATATTGACCAATATCTTTACTTAACACAGATTATAAGATAATAGCTAAACTATTAGCAAACAGATTAGCCGACTATGTACCAAAAATAGTAAATCTGGACCAAACTGGATTTATTAAAAAAGACGAACAACAGACAATATCTGTAAATTTATTAACTTAATTCATGCAGTAGAAGGAAATAAAGCTCCAACAGTAGCGGTTGCTTTAGACGCAGAGAAGGCCTTTGACAGAGTAGAATGGAATTATTTATTCAAAGTACTACAAAAATGCAGCCTACCAGAGAAGTATATTAATTGGATTAAAGCATTATATAAGGGGCCATTGGCGAAAGTGACAGTAAATGGATATATATCAAAACAATTTAACTTAAGCAGATCAACAAGGCAGGGATGTCCACTATCTTCCTCACTGTTCGCGTTGGCTATAGAACCACTGGCAGAACTGATAAGAACAGAAAATAAAATAAAAGGGATAAAAATAAAAGAGAAGGAATATAAAATCAGTCTATTTGCAGATGACGTTATAATATACTTAACACAACCAGAAATATCAATAAAAGAATTACATAGGAAATTGAAGGAATATGGAGAAGTGTCGGGGTACAAGATCAACGCAAATAAAAGTGAAGCAATGCCAATGAATAATGCAGATTTCTCAAAGTTTAAGAAAGAATCGCCATTTAGATGGCAAACGCAAGCAATGCGATACCTAGGTATACAACTAAATAAAAACCTCGGCCATCTATATAAACTCAATTACCATCCATTAATGAAAAAATTACAAGATGACTTAGAGCATTGGAAAGACTTACCACTAACACTGATAGGAAGGATAAACTGTATTAAAATGAACATTTTCCCAAGGATACAATACCTACTTCAGTCATTACCAATACGCCTAACAGAGAAATTCTTCAAGGAGTTAAAGAAAATAATAAGGAAATTTTTATGGAAAGGGGGGAACCGAGGATCGCACTAGATAAATTAATAGAATGGTACAAACAAGGAAGCTTACAACTACCAAACTTTAAAAATTATTATAGAGCCGCACAATTAAGATACCTATCAGATTTTTATCAAACAAGGGAAAAACCAGATTGGACCAGATTAGAACTAGATAAAATAGGGGAGAAGATACCTGAATATATACTATATAAATGGGATGAAAAATTGGTACAACGTAGGAATTCACCGGTATTACATCATCTACTCAACATTTGGAAGAAGATTCATGTAGAAAGGAATAAAACAAATTACCAACTACCAAAACTAATATTGACGCAAAATCAGCTAATCTCTTTTACAATAGGTAACCTTTCCTTTAGAGAATGGGAGAGAAAAGGGATCAAAAGAATAGAAAATTGTTTTTCGGGAAATAAATTATTATCCTTTGAACAAATGAAGGATAAATATAATATAACTCACGATACGATGTTTGCATACTACCAACTGACAACCTACTTGAAGGATAAATTGGGAAACAGTCTGAAGTTACCAGAAGGAAGCAATTTTGAATATGTGATTACAGACACAATGATAATCAAAAAATATGTAACAAACATGTACATCAAACTGCAAGAAAAGGAGAACGAGGAAACAAATGGTAAACCTAAACAAAAATGGGAACAAGATCTAAACATAAAGATAAAGAATGAAACATGGGAGAAGCTATGCTCCGGAACTATGAGAAATACAATAAATATGAGGTTACGTATGATACAATATAACTGGATACACAGGCTATACATCACACCTCAAAAGTTAAATAAATGGGACCCAACAGTATCAGACAGATGTTTTCGCTGTAAAAAGAAAACGGGAACAACAATTCATGCAATTTGCACATGTGAGAAAGTGGAAAAATTTTGGGAAGATCTAAACCAGATATTAAATAAAATCACAAAAAGCAATATACCAAAAAACCCCAGAGATCTTCCTCCTAAGTAATATAAGAAACAAAGAATTTGGACTTGATTTGGATGGAGCACAAAAAAGATTTGTTATGATAGCCCCAGCTGCAGCAAAAAAATGTATTATGTCAACCTGGAAATTAGAAGACAACTTGAGAATACAACAATGGTATATAGAAATGAATAAATGTATTCCATTAGAAAAAATAACATATAATTTAAGAAATAACATTACAATATTCGAACAAATATGGGAGCCATACATGAAACACAATAGAGAAATCCTACCGTGCACTTCCACCACCTAAAATGACAGAAGGAGAAGATAACGAAAAGAACTGACTCAGTAAAATTTCTTGTTTATTTTTATTAAGTGACAACATTGTTTAACGGGCTTAATGTATCTTATAGATTGAACTTCAAATAAATGGGAAAGGGAGTGAGGGAGGGAGGGAAGGGAGGGGGAAAAGGGGGAGAAAACGACACTGTATATATTTAAGAAGAAAAATGTCTGTATGTATCTTGGTCAATATGGTTTATAGTGTGAAAAATAAAAAAAATTTTTTTTTAAATCACTGAAAACTGCAGACAGTAAAACCCCCTGGTATTCAGCACCTATGAGGAATTGGTAGATGCCAGATAAGTTTCCGGTTACTTGAGTCTCACTAATACACTATTATAATGCATTTAATAATAGGCAGTTTAAAAGACAAATAAACTATACTGTACGAACAAAGTTCCTTTGCATGAATAAAGCTTAAACCATTTTACTTTATTTTTGGTCACATTCTTTGAAAACATTTACCCATCGCTTCATCTGTAGGTTTCTCCCCTTCCTTGGAACTGCCCATGAAAGATGAACAATAATGTTACAGATCATTATATTTCCTTCCCCCCCCCCCCCAACAAGTTTACAGATAAAGTCTTACTAATATACTTAATAATGTAGTAATAAAGATAAAGACTCTTACTAAGCAGGGATAAGGAGACACTTTAAGAAAGTCACCCCAATGGTGAGCGGCATCAACCAGCTTCATCCTGGACAACACCATTTCTGCTTCATATATCTTTATTCGAACAGCTGCTACAAGCAAAGTTTGGCCAGGGCACTCCACTGGCTGAATATTTGCACCCATCTTCACCAAAGGTGTATGTGTTACTTCAGAGAACATTTATTTTACAATTTAAAACTTCTATTTAAATTTTTTATTTATAGTATTCTTATTCATTCTAATTATTGATTTATTTATTTGTTTTCCTCAGTATTTTTTTTTGAGATTGCCAGTTGCTTGAATTCTGGATAACTGAAGTTTTATTCTACCATGTTTGCTTCAGTGGGTGATCAACATACCTGCATTGATGTTCCATGAAGGGTGAATCACATACCAGTCCCCTTGTTTGCAAGTTGAATCCCAACGTTTGCATCAATGTCTCTGCTCTATGTTTGCGTCACTGGGTGAGCTATGTGTTCCTCAGTCAATGGCTGAAGTTTATGGTTGCACCTTTGGACAAATTTCATATCTAGATCATGACTAGATCCAGTGTTTAAGTCAATAGAGCAACTACTTGTGAATCAATGAGTTTGTGCTTCATTGGCGAACACTACGGAAATCATTTGAGCACAGCTGCTTTATAGAAGCTGCTGGATGTTCAGCAATGAAGAGAACTGTTCTAATTTTTTCCCCCTTGTCCTTGTTTCAGGGGCAGTCTGTTGACCAAGAAACAGGATCAAGCTGCACGGAAAATTATGAGATTTTTGCGCCGTTGTCGTCACAGGTGAGATGTCAAAGGTCATTCACAATCTGGTCCCTTTCTGAAAAAGTTATTTTCACTCTAATTTACTCTGCCTTCTGGCTTTTGTTTCTTCCTGAAATAATACGAGTAGAACTTTAAGATCAACTCCTTGATGTGTGAGAATTTAAATATCTAATTCTCATGACAATTGTTAAGTTTCTCCCATTATTTCCTATAATGCAGTGCTATATTTTACCACATCTCACCCAGTATTTTCAATAGGCAATGTCATGGTTCCTTTCTGAAACTGAGCTTCTATAAATGTCAAGGCACTAGGTTCTATTTCTCCATTAGCAAGTTTGTAAGGTCATTGCTGCCCACAGCAGACTCTTTTGAAATTCATCAGTTCCTGTCCCCGTGGACAATCCTAGTGAGCCCTACAGCTTGCTGGCTGAATAAGGATGGTATCAGGTTAGAGTGTCATGCCCACCACAGTCAACAAGCACAACAATCTGCATTGCCCATGTGAAATGTACTACAGTAGTTTGTACAGAGCAAATTCTTCCAGATCAGACAGAACCATGTTGTTAGAACAAACATGCAGGAATGAATTCTGGGATAACTTTGAAATGATGCTATCCAATTTCAGTCTAACAGCACTTTTGGTGTAAACTTTTTGTGGCCAGAAGTTGTTTTTTTAACAAAGCCTTTAACTTTGAATGTTTATCATTCTATATTCTACAGTATTCTTGTATTCTTATCTATCCACTAACTAATAATCACATTAAAGCACCTTGAAGGGTTTTATGATGTTGAACCATTTCCTTTAGTCCACTGTTAGTCATTCTTTCAAATGTAAGACCCTCATCTTAAAGCCAATCATTAGGCTATAGCTCACATCTCACTCCAGAGCCTTGAGCACAGAAACTCATGTTTTCCTTGGCAGGATCAGAGATCCTTCAGGGGTGAGAGTGATTCCTGTCAGTTCTTTCAGCTGGGTTTAAAGGGTTTAAAGAAACTCGGGGGAGGGGGGGGGTTTCCAGCTGTTATTGATTAGTTTGTCCCACAGCCAGCTCACTGTGCAAAAATAGGCTGCTATTTACCTTGCTTCACAACTGGGAATGTATTTTATTGACTGTAAAAGCTTGGGATACCTTGAGATTGCGAAGATTACTGTAGAAAAGTATGTGATAGTTATGCAAATGAGGAGACAGGCAGGATGAGAGGAGACATCTAGAGCAGCTGTGGACCTGGTGCCTTCTCACAGGAGCTCCCAGTTGTGCATTTGAAAATGGTTGAGCCACGTGCAGAATAGAACGTCACTGTAGCATCCTGCTACAAATGTGCTTTGTTTGCTGCTCTGGCAACTTTGTTTGAAACTTACTCAGCTCTTTCACAATAGTATGTGCCGGTGAATTCCTGTGTGCGTTGGTGAACACAAAGTGTCAGTGTTGCCAATATCTCTGACTCCATCCTGACTTCACCCATAAGAGTTCACAATCACTTAGACCTTGGTAGCCACTGGCAAAGTGATCAACAATCTACCCTGTGTTTGGAATTGTGATTGAGATGGGTGGCACTTCCCTCTAGACTTTAGCAGTTTTGGAGTACTCAGATTACATCAAATCTCTGCAGGATCATGGCAGCAGGCAGCAGATATAAGCAGCAACTTCCAGTGACATCGGGCATCTGTTCAGTGTGCAGGGTTCAGATGATAGCCAGAATATTCAGCTCCATTTTGGTAATGTTGCTGATTGATATGTTCTTCAGACCTTGCATAGTTACACCAGATGTTAGCATCATTGGAACTAATGTACAACCACTGTGACTCAGGCTACAAATGTACACAGGGGCACATTGATTGCCATATTGGAACTAGCTGGTACCTGAAGTGTCTAGTCAGGGGCTACAAAGATGAATTATGTGGACAGGATATTTAGTGAAGCCCATTTTGTTTGGCTATGAGTTAGTTGGTGGGGCTTCACGCACTGCCAGCAATTGCCAACAAACATTTGTCAGGGCATGTGCAATTTGCGGCAGTGGATGTGAGGGGGGCTCCTTCTCAACCAAGCCTGGCAGAATTTATCGCACTCCATGTTTAAAATATGAGTGCGGGAAATTGGCAAATCTGAAAATAAGGAAAATACTACGCAGATGATGATGTGTTGATAAACAGTTAACTAAGTCTAAGTTTTATCCTGGCGCACTATGTATTTCAACAGAGAAAATATCTCACTCTAGATTTTATTTTGGAAAAGTTTTGTTGGTGATGAACCAAATCAGTGGATTATGAAATTTAATTTGTGGCCTTCTTTATAACAATCTTTTTTACTAATAATTTTAACTACTGCCCCATCAATGGTTGGTAGATGTGCATTCTTGAATTATAGCTTTTGCCTAACCAAAAATAGTAATCCCCATCCGAGTCACACTTTTGTCTATGACCTCTCAAAATAGGTACCCATTTATAAACATGAAGGATGGAATATTTTCAAACTATTACATCTTTTGCTTTGTCCATAGCAATATTGGAGAACTCATCTGGAGACCATAATTAAGTGTTTCCCGCACACCTCATCAATGTTATCTTCACTTCTTTCTCTTTTTCCTGTCTTAATTGATAACTCTGGTTGGATAAATTTCTAAAAACTAGTTATATAACCTGCCCCAGATCCCAATTGATTGCACATTGTGTTTGTCTTATTGGTTCATCCTTTTCCTACTTCGATTCCCCCTTTATTCATTCAGTACCCATACTCTTGGTACATCTATCACATAGGGCCCATTAACATGACACACCTCTCTTTAATTAATGCCATTGATCATGTTATGCTCATCTTCATGACCTACTTTGCTCCCATTGCCATTTAATTGATCACCCAATGTGCCCATCCACACAGTGCAACCTCATCTCACTGCCCCCATGGATCATTCAGTGCCTGGATCATTCAGTGCCCAGTTCACCTGCTTCTCACTGTTCCCTCCCTTTGATCACACCATGTGCATGCTCATGATGCACCTGGTTAGTTGGAAATCAACTATTCTTTACAACTACTGTGAATTTATTCTCAACCTGTCCTTTTTCCTTGGCTCTTTTATCTTTATAATTAATGAAGCTCCACAATGAAAGCTTTTAAAAGGTACAATTTTTCCTCCTGGGTTTGCTCCCAGTCATCTCCGAGAGATAAATTTGGGAGATAGTAAGGCCAGGCTGGCTGGTTAGTTCCACCTAATTGGAGAGCCTTGTATTGTCAATTCTTTTTCTCTAATTGACCTGTTGTGACCTTCACCAAGAGCTAGGAGAGCTAAATAAATAAATTCACCAAGAGCTAGGAGAGCTAAATAAATAAATCTGTGAAGGTACACAAGATCAAAATACCCATATGTTGTTGTATTTGTTCTCATCTACTCTGGACCCATTGTTAGAAGCATTTGTTTAAAATCAATGAAATACAAGACAGAATGGAATAAAATGTCACAGGGCAAGGTCAATGGACTCCAAGGGAAACAGAATTGGAAGCAAGGGATTGTGTTAAAATCAGTTTTAAGGTTATTGTTTTTAAAATAAACAAGGAAGAAATGAAGATTTTTGTTATATTTACAATGGTTGTTTTAATTTGGAATTCACTGTTTTGAAGGGTACTGAAAGGAGATACAAAAGTTCTATTCCAAAAGGAAATGAAATGAAATATCTGCAGGGCAGTGGGGAAGGATCAGGGGAGTGGGACAAATTTATTAGCGCTTTGAAAGACCATTATGAGCACATTTGGTCAAAGGCCCTCATTTTATGCATGGTAAGATTTGTCTGAAAACATCTTTGAGCAATATTAGCAATTCTATCAATGGGGTAGAAATTTGTCTCAGGTAATTTCCTTTGACTGTTGATGCAATCCACAAAATTGATTTATTGGGTAGAATGGCTTTCATTGGTTCAAAACAGTCATTCTTTCCAAAGTTCGATAATGATGATAGATTATGTGAAACACGAGCCTCAATCCAAATATGTATTAGGGACCAAGCCAGAAATCCAGAGTAAAATGTGACATAAGGGGCCAGGCAGACAGGTTGTGGTCATGGCAATAAGCCAACTGTACTGAATTTGAATGACTTTTCAGGAGAGCGATAAAATAATAGCACTAAAGGAAATGATTTGCCCTGTCATCCTCTGCATGGTCCTTGGAGTCACAGTTAGTTGATATCAACTGAAAAAAAAATGCATATCAAGTGAGTTTGGAAGGATGTTGGCAATTATCAAATTCCAGTGTTGCATTGCTATCAGTCCCAATGTTTCATATTTTAAAGGAACTTCAAGACTTTTGTAATTAATTCTTGAATATTACATACATTTCCCACCATTTAGTTCCTATGAATGCATTTCTGTTGTTTGTTATCCTGGTTACAACACTGCCTATATTTGTAGACCACTTAGATAGGCCTCATGTCCATAGGACACATTGCAGCCTTCACAAATAGAAGGTCTCAGAAATGATTGGATGATTTGTAATGTGATTATTTGCCTCACTTCTCCTTGTATGTTTAAATCAAGATTTGCATCAAAGAGGACAGGCGTGTGCTCTTTGAGTCCAAACGGAAGCCTGCATCTCATTGAATTGTCATTAGTGGATTATAATAATGCAATTGTTATGTCATCACCCAGAGTTGATCCAGGAACATGAAGTTCATGTAAATTCAAGTAATTAAACAAAATCTGCAATTGAAATAACTAGTGAGAGTAAATGGTAACCATGGATTTTACCTGGTTTGCTAACATTCTTTGGGGAGGGAAATCTGCCATCCTGGACATGATTGTAGGGCCACCAATGTGATTGACTCTGCCTCCTCAGCTCAGGGCATTAGAGATAGTTAATAAATGCAAGCATTGCTGGCAATGCCCACAACTTGCGAATAAATAGATGACAATTTTGTTTGCTTGTTGGCAAAGCTGGCCTTTTGATGCCTGCTACCTTACCCCAGTGTGATTGAATTTACTAACCTGTTGAATGTGATAACTATTATTGGTCCCAGATATATTGCCACAGGAGGGAATGAAGGGAAATCCACATTATATACCTTCTGCCAAAAACGGATCTGCAGTTCAGGACAACACTGGTGCTGATAGTTTTGGAAGAGTCCTTATCAGAAGTCCCAGATCACCAATGCTCCTATTTAGTGGAGATCAATCTCAAAATAGAAATGGGAGGGAGAGGGAGGGAAGGAGGGAGGGATAGAGGGCAAAATGGCATCATCTTGCATCAAAATTTGAAGTGTTGAAACCTGCCTTTGGTCTGATAATTGATGGTACATTTGGTTTGCTAATAGCTGTTTGGTATTGTTTTGCTGTCCTAAGCCCCCTGGTGGACCGTAGACTGTACAAGAGGGTGAGTGTAGCCTTGTGCTGGCCAGCTTCTCTCTATTTCTGCTTGGTGCCTGCTTGCATGAGGCTGCAGCCTAACTTGCCAATACTCCCGTTTGTTGCCTATAAATAAACTAACATTCAACACAGTACTAACAAATCTGCTTCTTAAAGATACAATTTTTATTTTATAGACATATATATAGTTATATATATGGTAAATGATTTCAGCAGTTTTTTTTATGCATGATCCAGAATGATATTTGCGATGAATTATGGAATGCTGGATGGTGTAAAGCGCATCCAGGAATTATCCAATAAAAAATGTTTAATTAGGAACTCATTTGGCTCATGGGAATCAACACCAAGATTCTAAGGAAAGGCAAAGTCCAGCAGATCCAGCTGAATGTTGTCCTTGAATGGAAGTGCACACTTCCTGGCTCTCATGGTATTGCCTCAAACCTTCCCTCAGTGAAAATGAGGGATTATTAGAGCTGCACAGGACCGTGACAGGCATCGGGCACCTGATATTCTACTGGATACCTGCACCGTACTTTGGAATGTGGCCTTGAACAATCTGAAGTCTGAGATAAAATTGTCTGAAATTTAGCTCCTATGAATTTACTTCAGAATACCGTTCCAGCCCTCCTCACTTTCCAATCCTAGGTCCTGTGTGTGGAAGGTAAAGCTCCATCACACCACACTGACAATGGAGCTAATGACATTCTGACACAGCCATGCTTTAATGAGGATCTCCCAGAAAAAAAATGCAGACGGGAAAGTATGTGCTATGATTGCACCTAACCTGCCTTTTATTCCACAAATGCAGATTAGGCAGATTAACCTGTTAGAGAACAGTACCGCAGTCCTTTAAACCCATGATACCAATTTAAACTATCTCGTCTGTCTCTACAAAGTCAATGTACATCCACCCCATGTCTGTTCACGTACCTGTCCAAATGCCTTTTAAATGTTTGACCGTGTATCCCAGGCGTCTGCCACTCTCTGTGTTCAGAAAAACATAACCTTAAACCTGTGCTCTCTCTTTTTTCACTTTTCCATGGGAGAAAGACTGACTTTTTTCTCGATCAATGCTTCTAATTTTATATTCTTGTTTCAGGTCATCCCTCAGCCTCTGACACTCTGGAGAAAACTATCCAAGTTTGTCCATCCTTTATGTCTAGCCAGTGCTCACTAATCCAGGCAACATCCTGGTTATTCTCTTTTGTACCCACTCCAAAACTCTGCATCCTAACTGCACAAAATAATCCAAAACAAAGTTTTGTACAGTTGCAACATTACTTCCCAACTGTTAAACTCAATGCCTCAACCAATGAAGGCAAGTATTACCATTCACCCTCTTTACCACCTTATTTCTTGTCTTGCCACTTTCAGGGAGCTATGGCTTCTATCCCAAAATCCCTCTGTACGTCAGTGCTCCTGAGGGTCCGATCATTTACTATACAGTATATACTTATCACGTTTGACCTCCCAAAGTGCAGCACCTCTTATCTGCCATAACATTGCCCATATTTCCATCCGATCTATATCCTGCTGTATTCTTTTGACAACCTTTCTCACTGTCCAGAATTTCTGTCATTGTCTGCAAAATTATAAGTCAGCCCATCTACATTTTCATCCAAATTATTTCTGCGTATATCACAAACAACTGAGGCCCCAGCACTGATCTCTGGGGAACACTACTAGTCTCAGGCCTCCCTTCCAAAATAACACCCCTCTACCAATACCTTCCATCAAGCTGATTATGAATCCAAACCACCAAGATTCCACACATCTTTACCTTCTGCACCAACCAGATCCAGGAGGGAGCTTATCGAATGCTTTACTAATGTCTGTGAAAACAACATCCATTGCCCTTGTTCTCGCTCATGTCTCAGAAAAACATAGCGTAATTTGCCTGATCCTTCTTTATGTTGTGTTACCTGGCAAACCAGATAACAAAGCTGTTCTAAACAAAATTTTTATGGGATTTGTGCTCCCGATTCAGTGATCCAGCTTCAAAACTTCAGAGTTCAAATAAACAACATGAACTGAATGGAAAATAGAGTTCCTCTCACACTCTTCCAGCACCATGGTTTTATCCCCATCTTAAATGTCCCAATAATTCCAATGTGATAATATAACATTTCTCACACTGACAATTTGAGTGAGACTACAGAATAGTCATTTTAAAAGTAGGGCTCCATCCATTAGGACGTAGAGTGAGAAAGACCAGTATAGAAAGTCTTGTAATCAGTCAACAGAGGAAACTCACTCTCCATTTGCAGCCTGGTCAGATTTGAAAGAAGAGGATACTTACCAATGGCTCTAGTCCCAACTATCTCCTCTGCCCATCTACCAGTTTTCACCTTGCACTTTGACTTTTGAGAATGTTTTCCTCCTTTTCGACCTAAATCCAACACTTACTGATGTCAGGTTGCCTCCCTTCCAAAAGTTTATTTCTTCCAACTGTGCGTGTCAATTTGCTTTTGAATAACCCTCAGTTGTGTTCACTATCATCTTTACCTTAGCAGGAAGGCTAATTATTTGCTTGCTATGATAGGGTAACAATGAATTTAAAATAATGCAGACTTTTCTTCCGCTGTCATAATCCATTGAAATTCCTGATTGTGCTAAAGCTCATTCATAAATAAATTGTATTCTCTTTCCTGATAAGAATAAATATCCATTTTCTAAATAACTTCTCAATTCAGAAGCATCTAGTGATGTTCCTGGAGTTTCATGGGTTTAATTTTTATTGGATGTCAGTGGTTACGGGTGAAGGGAGAGCTGGCGCCAGAATCCGCATCAAGCAATCCATTGCTCCTTCTAACTTTAACATTAACAAATCATTCCCAAAACAAGTAGGAAATTATAAAATGATAGAATCATTTTTTTAAAAATTGGAATAAAAGTTTACATTTAGACCAAGCCTGCTCCACCATTCAAGACAGTTATACTAATCATCTATCTTAATACTGTATTCCCATTCTCTCCCTATTCTTCGATGTCATTTGTTTTCCTGGTGAATTCTAGGTTCACCATACTCTTACTACTAAACCCCTTTCCTGGAAAGCCAACACCATGACCCTTCATTCTTTAATCCACATCCACCACCACTAGAATTTTGTATGTTTCCATTAGATCCCAACTCATTTTCCAAGCATAATCTAATCTCTCTTCATATGGCACTCCTGCATTCCAGGAATCGGTCAATGATTCTTTCCTCTGTGATCAGTATATATTTTGCTGGATGAGGAGACCAAAGCAGTACACTGTATCCCAGGTGTGGTCTCACCAAGGCCCTGTGTAATTATAGCTGGACATCCTAGCTCCTGCATTCAAATCCTCTTGCTTTGAAAGACAGAATCCTTCTTAAATGCATGCTGTACCTCCAGACTTCCATTCATTGACCAGAGAGCAAGGACACCCAAGTCTCTGTACGCTTCCCACTTTAACGCAATTTAAGTAAAATGCCACCTACCTTTCTGTTTTTTTCTACTAAATAGATAACCACGTTGCATCTGCTACGCTTTTGTCCTCTTGCACAATCTATTTGCCTTACAGCCTCTTTGCGTCCTCGTCACAACTCATATTCTTAACCAATTTTGAAATATTTAATTTGGCTCCCTTGTCCAGTGACACAACTGCCTACCAGTTTCCAACCTGATCTCCAGCGCTGTCTCTGTGGAGTTTGCATGTTCTCCCAATGAGTCCCTGGGTTTTGCTCGAGAACTCTGATTTCCTCCCATATCCCAAAAATGTGCTGATAGTCATTGAATAGGCTGCTGTAAGTTATCCTTAATGTAGCTCCAATGGGCATGTGCGAGAGTAGGTCACAGAGAAATAGATAGGGAAGGGATTGATCAGATTGCACTGAGAGTTGGCATAGACTTAATACACCAAATGGCTTTTATAATCTTAAGAAAATATGCTCAACCCCCAGCTCTGATCCCAGTGACACACCTAGTTATTGCCAGCCTGCATAACAACACCTATTCCAACTCTCTTTCCTGGCAGTTAACCAATTTTCAATACATTACCATGTGCTTTAATTTTGTACACTAACCCCCCTTTTAGGTTTGACTTTTGAAAAATTTATGAAAATCCGAACATGCTACCTCTACTGGTTCTCCCTTATTTATTCCACCACTTCCATCCTCCAACAAAAAACTCCGGTAGGTTTGTCAAACATAATTTCCCTTTCAGTAATCTGTGTTGACTGTGTCATATACCAGTGATATTTGCAAACTGTCCTGTTATCACACCCTTCATTCCTGACTACTGATGTTAGGATTTTTAACCTCACCATGAGCCGCCCTCCCAGCCTGTAACAGCATGAGCCCTGGATTAATGGATTACCATGAATATGTTATTTACATTGTTTGCCAGCTTTTTTTTGAAGCTCCCTGAGACTTTGGTGTTGTCTCCTATGAGCCAGCCCGCAAAAGGACACTGTCAATGAACAAGCTCACTGAGGACCTCCTCTGTCTATAGCAGACCCATGAATTTCCCAGTTTGGAATGACTGCATGCATGCAACTGGCTGATGTTACAGGCTAAAATCGGAATTGTTAGTGGGTTTTTTTAAAGCTGCATTTTGTTATAGAAAAGCATTGGTTTTAACCAGCAATTTGATTTCAAAAAAATTTGTCTGCCACCTTCAACAACACCACAAACCCCTGCTCCAACATATCCTTCTATTTACCCTCCATCTTAAGTTTCCTACTTGCACACATTAAGGGTTTTGAACAGGAGCTGCTCATTGATTTACATTAGGGTCCTGGTGGGTGCTTAATGCAGGATCAAAGAGCCAACCAGAGACACCTCCGCACTTTGCAGGAAGAGGTGAGAGGAAAGACCATAATGCAGAGAATAACCCATTCACTCTCCCATGGAGAGAAATTATCTAACTGCTCTTTAACAGTGTCATTATTAACCACATTAAAAGGATTAGTGATAACGCAGTTCAATACATGCAGTTAGATAGCACCTTTAGTATGCAAGATGGTCCAAGGCACAGGAGAATTTCAGACAAAATTTGACACCACTAACCAATATAACCACAGAACAAGACAAGATTTTTCCCACGCATGTTATTAATGTCCTCATTCCTTGAATTGTTGATATTTCCTATAATCATTCAGAACCACTTACCCAGCATTGAGTGCTGTCCTGTGAAGCTCAGGCAGATTAAACTGTATGTTCAGACTGAATCAGTTTGATTGTTGTGCGTGCAACAGAAGAGACCCCCTCAATATTATTGAAATACTATAGTTCATCATTGTCGCATTGAGTGTTCATCGATTCAGTTGTTTTTAACCAAGGTGTTATTTTGTTTTGCTCTCATTCTCTCTTGCCTTGATCATTGCTTCTTGAAATGTTCCAGTTATTTCTCTTCAAACTCCATCAGTCCCCCATAAAATCCTTTTGTACCTCTATCTATTTGGTAGAAATCAAGTGATAATTTTAGTAAATCTCATGGGATGGGCTCAGAATTCTTTTTTCTTGAAAACAAGCGTTTGATTAAAATTAAATTAAACAAGCAAATCTGCAGATGCTGGGCTCTGGGTGCAATATACAAAAGCGGAGGAGAAACTCAGCGGGTCACGGAGCATTCCATAGGAAGTTAAAGGTGAGCAATATTACCTTTTATTTCCAATGGATGCTGCATGACCAGCTGAGCTTCTCCAGCACTTTTGTGGTAGCTTAAAATTAATCTCTTTAAGACTTGCCACACTATCTCTTACCCTACCTTCCCTGAGATCCCTCCATGCTCTTTCCCGTAACCTACAGACTTTTGAAATCCACTTGGTTTGAGCTCCTCTTTCCTCTCCAAACCTAATTCACGTCAGGATCACAAGATCATGATCCCCCCTAGTGATGACCGCCCCAACCCTGTTCTTGGCCCTCACTACCTATGAGAAATGTCATGGTCGCATAATAATTGAATTTAGTTCTCGATTAAACCCAACTTCCCTCCTTGTTCATGAACTCTACACATATCATACAGCAGGGGCTTTGACCTGAACACTTCCCAGCAGACTTTTGCATGCAATATTTCTTTTATATAATGGATTGCAGCTTTAAACAAGTGTTTGAAAGATTGCTCAAAGTACACCATATCAAAATAGTTTATTGTCTTATTGGGGTCACATAAGTTATGATTAAATGATGCTGCTTAGAAATATGAATGGGATAACATGATTTCTAGTGATGTGCAATCAATAGTGTGTGATAATATGATCATATTATGTCATGTGTGAGCTGAGCTGTTGTGGATTTTCAGTCTTGTTGCATCTCCACACTGTCACTAATATTTTTAAGTGGGAGTGGGGAAGAATAGTTATTGTAAAGTCTTGGGTCATATTGGCTAGGAGTTGCCAGTGTCCAATGTGTGGCAATATCCTGTATAGGTTATATTCTGAACACACTTACAATGCCATTAAGCACACTGAATGCTGCAACTCATTCCAAATAGTATCTGAAACCTGAATGTGCTGAGATGTATAGCCCAGGTCGAAGGCTCATGAATTGATTGAAATTTACAAATTAGAACCTAATCTAAGAACTGTGCCAGTTACCAATCCCATCACTTGAGAAAAAATAGGTCTTTGATTGCCAGTGCCAAGGATGTTGGGCACCAGCTGAATTCACTTTGGCATTAACATTTGACTCAATGGAATCAAACATTTGGAGACAAGAATGATGGAAGGCTAATCCCCTCGTGTGTCTTTAGCACAGGAGGTCTCCAGATCACCAGGGGTTGTTGGATCTCATAATTCAGTTCAGTAGGAGTTAGCTAGTTGTAGTTGAAGAGACAAACTCATGAGAAATAAAGGCTTTCCCATTGTAGAGTATGAGAAATGGAAGAGTTTTAAGTATTAGGTCATTGACCCTTTGGAACAGAAAGCCCACCACAGTGGTAGAAAGCTGTATACCATCTCACTCAGGGAGATGACTTTAATATTCATGAATTATGGCTGTCACAGTCAATGATGAGCAGTTGCTCAGATTTTGGGGGAAAAATTGCACCCACCATGGATCTTTATGTGACGGAGTCTCCTGCTAGGAATTAATGTGCAGATGCTTAGATCCAGGTGTTTTTCTGATGAGCCCCATGCCTGTTTTCAATCCTGTAATAGGCAACTATACATTGGAACAACTAATCATAATACAGCAGTTTCATTCCTGACGTAGATTGTTGACTGAATATGCAAAGCACACATGGAAGATAGACCTACCACCAGTCTTATGCTGTTGAACAGCAAGGAAATCCTGTACAGTTGCACCTGCTTGCAGAAACTTCGTTTTACCAGATTTTCACTTTTATTTTTAATATAAAAGGCTTAAAATATCATTTCAATATCGACAAATTGTATATTAGTGCATTAAAACACTAATGTGGAGTCACTAAAGTATTAATTGCCAACTGAAGTCAGCCTAGGGTCAATAAAATCTATTCTTTTTCCTTGATAGTCCATGGTACTCTACCACACCCTGAATGGGTCATTTATCTGTGCCGCTGCAACCGTGTCTGCCTGTCCCGCATCGGACTTGTCAGCCACAAACGAGCCTGCAGCTGACGTGGACTTTTTACCCCCTCCATAAATCTTCGTCCGCGAAGCCAAGCCAAAGAAAGAGACTATTTTAATAGAACTAATAAACTGCTTGTCTTAAGCACCTCAACTCAGTTATCAAATGGCAAACAAAGTTTTTTTTCCCCTGAATACATTGATGGTTGGTGCAATGTTTCAATCACAGTGGAATTTCCAGGCTCCTGGGGTTGACTGAATTGTCAGAAAAGGTCTTGAATTTATCAGCAAACCTGAGTAAATAGATGATCCATTTCAGATTAAAAGAAATGGTGACTGTTTGTGGCAGAGCAAGATGCAGGGCTTTTGGGAGACAGTGGGCAAGAAGGAAAGTTCCTGAGTCCTGCTATAAAGAGCTGGCAAAGAGAAGATGGCCTAAAGGGCCTCTATTTACAAACAATTATTATTATTAAATAGCTGTGATAAAGTAATGAATCCATAGAAACACAAATTGCATTCATATTTTGCATATGCTAATGAAGGAAAGATTGATTTCAAGCCTTTAAAAGTCTGCACCACTCAAGAATGTTATTGTTTCTTCAGATGATCAATTTGCCACAAACTGACTTAATCAGTTGCTCAAGGTCAATTTTGGATGAAGCATCTGTCATTTCAATTGAACTAGAACAATGTGTCTGCTGACCTCAGTAACAATTTGACAATTATTGAAATTATTGTGAAGACACAAGTGGAAGATAGTGATTTGAGGACAGATTTTACTCCACACCAATATCATTTTGCTGACTCGTTTTGTGTTCTTGCCCACAACCAATTTCTTCCCTTCCAAGTTTTAATCAGTAACTTAGCACATTATAATTTATAATTTACAAATATTATATTTGTAATTATTGCAAATAACTATAATTATTTTTCCATTCCAAATTTGCTGTGTTTTCAGATGGCATTTCTTTGCTTGATGCTTCTCTGCCTGACACAACTAAGGTGAAGATATCTTGCTCTTAAAGGGTAATATATCCTTCTATCAAAGACCAGTTCTTTGCTTGCTCATCTTAATTTTTTTCCTCTGCCCAAGAGGACTGTTTTTGTGCATTTTACACCCTTGAGATCAAGATGCAAGCTTCCACTTAATACTGTATTAGAGGAGAGTAGTGAAAAGAAAAAAAAACTCTGTCAGAGCATTTCAGCATTTAATTGAACTGTTCTGAAGATTTGCTTGTCAGAATATCTGGTGACTTTTTAAACTAAAACCATAATGACCCCTGAACCCAGAGGATCAATCAGTGAGGTTGAAGAAGCCAGCCTGCTCAAGGTGACCTTCTCTCACAGACCTGAGTGGAGGTTATTCATCTCTCAAGGTGGCTCCACCATCATTTAGATCATGTATCATTTATGTCTTTACCCATCTTTGCTCAATGTTCATGACATAAAAGCTATCAAATTCAGTCTTGAAAACCTTAATTTTTTTTCACAACTGTCCCAATCCTTTTTTGATGAACCACAGATTTCAATCATTCTTTATTATGAAAAATCTAATTTCTTG
The DNA here is from genome assembly GCF_036971445.1 of Narcine bancroftii. Classification (NCBI taxonomy): domain Eukaryota; kingdom Metazoa; phylum Chordata; class Chondrichthyes; order Torpediniformes; family Narcinidae; genus Narcine; species Narcine bancroftii. The sequence continues at coordinate 151,802,161 of NC_091470.1, read as the reverse complement.
CCTGAATGGCTTCCTTGAAAATGTCACTACAAGCCATCATATTTAATAGATGTAGAGTTTTATAGCATGGAAACAGGACCAATGCCCAAACCAAATAATGCATGTCTGGGATTCCAGAAAGAATGCTATTATATAAATGAGGAGAATTTGAGAACATCATAATCATCTGGTCCTTGTTTGACCAGAAATTAATTAGTCATTAATGGTGATCATCCAGAACCCACTCTTCAAAATACTGGTAACCCAAAGTGCCCTGGTGATTGAAATTTCAACTAAATGTCATGGTTTGGACCACTTCAAATTTTTGTTATATACTTCTTATTCAACAACAGCCACTTCCACATGGATTCTTGGGGGGGGGAAATCAAGAAAGTTCATCAGTGTTTTAGGGGTAATATAAGGATACTGTTCCATGTCCCCTTCTCAGTTAAGACAAGTCTGAGCAACCAATTAAACCTGTTAGTTCTAGGAAAACAGATGGAAGGTTAACTATTCAGGATGATCATTTAATATAGTGATATTATCATAATGTCAGTCCTGGAAACTATATCAAGGCTTGTCAGGTCCCATGGGCTTCTTATTTAATTGCCAAAGTTTCAGTAACAACACATGCCTGTACGTAGAACACCATGAATCCTTGCTTTGATGGCTTTAGTCATATCAGAACTGTTAAAATACTGGAAGGTTAAAAATAATGGGAATATAGAAAAGAGTTAAGGAAGTGGGACAATTAACATCTGCCATGATCTTGTGTGCATGAGCTTTCAACTAGATATGAAGGATAATAAAATGGAGGGAGACACCTTTATGATTTCATGCACTGCCAAGTGGAGGCTATCCGAAAATTAGAGGAACACCTAATATTCTCTCTAGATACTCACCTACCAGATAGCATTAACATCAATTTCTCCAGTTTCTATTAAACCCTTTCCCCACACCTCTCTCTTTCCCTATACCTCTATCTCCCACCTCCCTTCCCTTTTCATTCAGAGAGCTATCCCCTTTCCCTTTTTTTCTCTTCTAGCCTCTCACTATACCCTCCTATCACCTCTTGTCTATTAGCCTGTACTCTTCCTCCCTCCTCTCCTCCCTTGTCATACCTTGACGAAGTGCTCAGGCCCACAATGTTTGCCTCCTATAGATGCTGTGTGACCTGCTGAGTTTCTCCAGCACTTTTGTGTATTGCACAACAATCACAGCATCTTCAGATTTTCTTATGATCTCTGATGTTTGAAGTTGCTGGAGAAATGTTAGTTTGCTTTAGAAATAAATTATTCTCGCTAATCACCTCCCTAAAGCCTTTAAAGCTATGAGATTTAAGATGTAGATGGCTAACCAGAGGAACTGAGGTTCTGGGGAATTGCAGTGGTATCTGATGTTCTGCAGCTTTCAGTCTAATTTCACACAATCGGATGCTGGAGTTTCTGCTGGCACTCAATTATTGAAGAACCTGCTAAGGCTCAAATTTATTTGGGATCTAAAAATGATTTATCTCAAAGCTGTGTGCCTTGGAGATTCTTAAACCTTTGGACCTTTTTTTTCCTTCTAACCATTTAATCTGTTGGCTGATCAGAGCCAGGGATGTGGGCCATTGGTCCCAACTGCAGATTAACCAAGTTTCAGGTGTAGCTCTGGATGGACAGTTGATGATCTATTAAACCAGAAAAATGGTTCAAGATTAAGTACACCAAGTGGTGCTTCAACATTTACCCAAGAACATAATTTTGGACAAAATTTTGTCATCTTTCAGAGAAATTGATAACAAAATCTCAATAATCTTCCAACAGGAAGCCAGCTCTCGAAGTTGAGCCATTGATTTATAGAGCACAATGTGCTTGACATAACTTGGGATCTTCCAACCCAGCAGTACATTATGTTGCAAATATCACATATTTTACTTGATTCCCAAAGGGAGCATTTGGCAAACAAGAAGCACATATTGTTCAATACTGGTTATAAAAACAGATATGTTCACACTCTTAATTGATTCTCTCAGTAAGAAAAAGCCAAGGTATCTCAATAAGTGAAGTAGATTTTGTCACTTAGGCTTATTTAATGGAGGAAGAGCTTGGTCCATTTTTCCCACTGAAATCCTCCATCATAATGACTTCTTTATCTCTTTCTACAATTGAGTCTGTTGCCTGTCATTCGCTCCAACACATCCACCCAGCATCTCCCAACATCCATAATGAACGGTGGGGTGTTAAAAATGTCCCTTAATCATCCAGATTTTAATATCTTATCACAAAATCGAGCAGCAAACATGATCTAATTATGATACAATATTCGGAGGCTTTATTCTCCATTTACTTATAGACATTGTCCGGTCATTTTGTGATCTTTCCCCACACTGCTTCTGAACCTTTGCTTGATTACAATAATATGTAATAACTGTGCTTCCACGCTGTGACATCGCCTTGTCCTTCTTCTATGGATAAAGAACTGTATGAGGATAATGTTTTTAACTCAGCAGCTGTACAAACTTCCATAGCGGAATAGGCCTATTTCAATTACACCTTTTAAATATATTTATCAGCAACTGTGGAACAGAACGTCATGTCAGCAGAATGAAAAAGTGAAGTTGACTTTGAAAGTAAAATAGAAAAGGGGGGCTCGAGTGATATCAATGAAAACTAGTTACTGGAGAAATATGCATTATGTTGCCAATATGTCACCAGCTTGTCAGCCAGTGAAAGATGTTCATTGACAATACCTGGAGGAAATTATTTAATCTTGGAACTTATTTATTGTGGGTTTACACATGGACCCAGATGCTTTCCATTCCGGCTTTGAATCAATAGACCACATGTGGAAAAGCCCAACAATATCTGCAGATTCTGGCCACTTTAAAGTGAAAATCTGATCAGAACACTGAAGTTAAAGCTGCAGGTGATATTTGATGGTGCTATTTCTCACAACACTGATAGTAGCCCCACACTGGAACCTGTAAGGGTGTAAATAGACAAGGCAGGCTGCCAGCTTCTTTAAAGTTGTAATGGATGAAAATGAGCCCAGAAATGAAGGTGAAAATCTTTGGGGTTCTTAAATGATGTTATGGAGATATGTAGATTGCAGTTCACATCTGGAATTAGGGACACTTTGTTTGTGAAATAATTGTTTGGGCTCCCCATCAATGAAAGATTGTCTTAGTGTGTGGAGCAGTGATTCACAACCTTTTTTCCCACTCACATACCACCCTAAGTAATCCCTTATTAACCTTAGAGCACCTATAACTAACCACTGAGCATCTATGCCATAGGTGGTCTGTGGTTAGCAAGGGATTATTTAAGATGATATGTGAGTGGGGGAAAAAAAGGTTGAGAACCACTGATGTAGAGGCTGGGACTGCAGTATTATAAATCAAGAACCTTTGAATCGCCCTCCAAATCAAAGCTGAATTTTGAGATGGAATTTGCTAAGAAGCCATTAATGGGCCAAGTCCATTAACATGTCCTTTATTTGCCTGTGGCCTGGAAATTGCTGTGATTGGTGCATTCAGATTAAATTTATTTCACTGCACATAAAATGTAGGTTTGATTTACCTGAGCTGAACTGACACATGCATTGATTACGAGAGGACTCTTGACACAGAAATGTAAAGCACCCTTCAATATCATTACTGTACCTTGGTTAAGATGGTTTGTGCTGGTGATTCAGATGATTGGGCAGGGGTTTCTGAGACTGAAGGGCAGCAGGAGTTGAGCACATTAACCTTCAACACACTTCACCATTGCTTTCTGTGCTGTGACTTATTCCTTCACAATATCATTCGCATGGAAATCTAAAGAAAACTCACTCAAAAATAAATCCTTCAGTCAAGAAAATAAACCTTTAAATCTAATTATTTCTAGATGATGTAAAAACGAAGAATTATTTTTTAGGACTGTGTGGAACCTGAATTTTATTCTTCCTGACTGGTTCCCTTTCTCTCCCAGATGTTATGAAATGAATGAAATAAATGCAGATATCTTCAAATTTCAGATTAATTTTATTTAAATAACAAGCAATTCCTATTTAAATATTGTTAGCCTCATGTAAGCTGGTAACAAACTCATTACGAATGTCCTTCCACTATCTGGATAAAGGTACTCCATCATTGCATTTGTTCCTTGGCTAAAACTGGAGAGGGAAAGAATCATTCAAACACCGTATAATTAGCTCAATTTCAGCATAATGTCATAATGCAGAATAAACTGGGAAAGGAAAACCCCACACAGACTCAGCATAGTAAATCGCTGTAGTTTATTCATATAAACCAGATGACCTTCTTGGCAATGGATAACACTGATCCCAATCAGCTCTGCTTCCAATTCTGACTTGCAAGGCAGCAGCTACAGTCACCTGGAACTAATGCCATCCAAGAGTCAATTCTTTGAGTCCAGTGTCTGCCTGTTGTGATTCTAAGCACGGGTAAACAAATTGAGCATTTCAGAAAGAAAGTAGAAGGCAGATTATCCAGCACACAGTTAATGTCCCCTGGCTATATCTGTACCCAATATGACATCAGACACAGAAAAAATATATACCAAAACAACCAGATCCTCTAAAACACTTTACTATGGCTATCCACAGCGCACTGGGAGAAAAGAAAACCACATTTGCTGGAGTCTTAGAGCTGAACCCTTACATACGCGGAGGGAGGTAATAATCTATTACAACTTTCCATCTCAAAACTGTACTGTCATTCTGTCACACTGCTTGTACTTATTTGGTTGATGCTACAAAGAAATACATTTCTAGTTATATTGTAAGAAATATTGTTTTTGTAACATGTATATTGTGAACTGAATCAGTTCAAGAGTGAGCCTTGGTTGTGCAGACCAGCGGTTTTCAAACATTACTCTGGAGTTTCTCACTGTTTTGTTCCCAGGAACACCCCCACAAAATCTGGTTGCCATCTCGAAGATCCTTATCAAAATAATGATATATTCTTCAGAGATACCCCCGTGTCAATATTTGATAAGCGTAGGGATTCCCTGTAACACTGAAACATTCCTGACATTGCTGACCAAAATGGCTGCTTTCCAATACAAATATTGGCAGACGGAGAACAACTATTGACACACTTCCAAACCAACCTCACCCCAACCCCAGACCTATGTTTTCGGACATCCAACAGAACAGTTTTTTTTTGTTTCAGAAAAGATTTATTTTTGATTTTGTGATTAATTAAATTAACAAATGTAGAAACTGAGAGAGATCCTCTGACTAGAAAGAGACCCTGTTGTCCCGGTTGGAGATCCCTGTATGTGGGAGCCTTAGTTTGAAAACCTACGGTCTACAGAGCAGAATGCTGTCTGTCATGCGCTTGTTAAGATAATGTTTCATATTTAGGCCTGTGGAATTGCTCTGAGATAGAGAAACAGAGCCTGATTACACGTGACAAAGGTATGTACTAGAGGGGAGCTGCATGCTATTTATATTGAAGACGACATTCCTTGTAGAAGAGTGCATCCTTTTATGTGGCTATTGAAGTAATCAGCCAACAAATACAGATTTTTCTAACACCTGCATCTTAATTTCAGATGTAAACATAAGAAAGTAGTAAGAAAAGGCAATTCTGCTGTATTCATGTTTGTTATTGCTTTGGTGTAACACTTGCATTCCTCCCACCTATTTTTCTGAATAATTCTGAATCCTTTGTTATCCTTATTTGAGAACAAATGCAGTCAATGTTGCATGTGCACAGTAACCAACAGTGAAATATTCCAATTCCTTCTGTTTTTGAAAGTGTTGATCAATCCAGAATATCATTCCTTCATGACTTGCACCCGTTGGTACTTTGTCCAAGTTCCCAACTTTTGAGGTATTGGCCTTTTCAACTGTTCTCAACTTAAGCATCAACAATCTCACAGTCTGGCAGAACTGCATCTACAAAGCTTCATCATCGACTCCTCACTTAAAAATAATTAAATTGCAAGCATTTATCCTTACTGCCTCCAGCCTCTTTCTCTTGTCCAGCTTTAATCTTTTGGTTTACCTTTAGTGATGCAGTTTAACTATGCTTCCAACATCCCAGTGGCAAATAGAATGGTCATTTTAAATTTAAATTAAGGCATACGGCGCAGTAACAGGCCCTTTCAGCTCATAAGCCTATGGCTGCCCAAACACACCCAATTGACCTGCACTCCCAGTATATTTTGAATGTAGAAGAAAATGGGAGTACCTAGAAGAAGCCCACGCATACATGGGGAGAACATACAACTCGGGACTGCGCGGGATTCGAACCCTGGTCCCAGTTGCTGGTGCTGTAACAGCGTTCTGCTAACCGATACGCTAACTGTGCTAACATGTGCAAACAATGGGCAAGAACAGGATTGGCGTCCACTACGATGTCCCTGCTATTGTAGAATCTGTTAATTGTTCTGCATTAGGAATAGCCACATAGAACAGTGAGAATCCATGCCTGTCCCCAATCAGCAAAGATAAGGAATAAGAAGAATAAAATTCTCAAGTTGATTCATTTTTATTTTATTTGGTCTAGGAGAATGTCAGCATGTCCATAGGTGCAAGTATAGGTGGGTGAGAGAGAGATGGTTATGGGGAGGAGGTTATTTTGTTGAATTGATGTCTAACATTTTCTGAATGAGTATCCATTTTATGAATGTATTTCAAGCACAAACAGTGAATATCATAAGTTCTGACAATGAGAACTGTTCGTGGAACAAATTGGCATTAACATGAAGCTTTAAATCACACTTGCAATGAATGTTTAAAAACATTTTTTCCTAGTCAGCCCTCACAGTATAAATTCTTACAACAGCAAATAAAAAGGAAAAGTATAGCCTTGTTGTGCTGCATCAGCTTTAGTCCTTTCATCATGCAACTAAAATTAGATTGGATTGTTAGCTGCAATTAGCAGTGACCTCTTTGTCCGACCAGCTCTTTTGTTGAAGAACTGAGTGATGAACCAACCCAACAAATCTGAGGCACCTCCACACTTTGTGGGAACAAGTGAGAGTGGTTGAATGAGGGATTATGAATTATACGGGCCTGTTAATTAGAGAGGGAAGATTGAGGAAAGAGAAAGGGTTAGGAGTATTGAATGTTGGAGATGTTTTTACGAGTTTTGATTTCAATGCCCAGAATTTAAAGAATGATGAGAAACAAACCAAGCAGCAAATTGGGAATGAATCGGATCTGATCTGAAAGCACATTTTAAAAGAGAAATGGCAACAAGTAACTGAACTGCCCACTTGTGACCATTTCCATTGAAATTATGCACATAGCTTCTCGAACAATGATTTTTCTCCACAGAAAATAAGATAATTAAAGGAAAACCTGTTAAGAACTTCTATTTGACATGGTTAATGTAGTAAATTCCTTTTAATCCTCTTCAATTAGAAGATAGCTTGCTCACAGAGTATTTGGAAATTTGCTGAACTGTTCTACTTTGTAAGGAGTATTTTTGCCTCCTGCCCTTAGATCTTGTGTACCAGCCATGACACAGTGATGAGTCATCTTACTTTTGAATCATAAAGTTGTGTTTCAAGTCCTGATAATAAAATTTAGCATGTAATATGGATTGAAATTCCCAATATATCCCAGTGGGAGTGTTACAAAGCCATGGATGATGTGCTCTAAAGGAGGGGTTGAACTGAGATTGTCAGCTTCCTAAGGATTCTATGACTCCATGGATTAAGAGAAATCAAATCAGGTGCATGTAGTTGTGGTGTAGATCATCTTTGATCTCACTGATTGGGAGAATCAGCTAAAGAAGCTGAACACCCTACTTCTGCATGCTCCTATTGATACTCATTGGCGTAAACAGGGAAACTAATGCTATGTTGGCACTGTAATAAAGCCCAGCCAACAATGAACTTGTTCTATCTCTCTGGTGGTGCAGGATGCTAGAGAAGGAAGACAAACCCAAGGACAGTGGGTTAAATCCTCACCCTCTGGGAGAACAAATAATACATCAAACATCTGTTGGCTGAATTTTCTAATGATTACTTTTCAAGATTCAATTTATTGTCATGTAATTAAAAACATTGTCATATTACACGAAATTGCTTTCAGCTGCTATAAGGCAGACAGATTTGTCATTCGCAAAAATTGCCTGAAGCGCCTCTTATAGTCAGTTTCCACAGCTACACAGTGTCCAGTCCAAACCATCAGCATCCTGAGCTCCAGATCCAAACCTCCAAAACGATTAGGAACCCTTCAGCGCCCTCTAACATCTTGGTTCCAATACCTAGTGCCCATCAGCCAGTTCTGAGTCAGTCTCCAGCAGTCTGCAACCTGGTGCAAGTCCCTTGACTACAGCCTCTGTGGGTTCCTCGCCTCAAGTCATGAGCAGCCTGCCGCCTAGGTAGTTCCTTCAGCAGCACTAGTCTGCCGCCATGGTTACCGTCCCGTGGGTTGTCTTCCTCTGCTTCTTCTCAGACGGGGGATGGGGGGGTGGTCTCCTTGTTAGCGTCATTCCTGGAGTCTGTAACCCTCATGGCTGCTGTCGATCATAGGCGCTGCCATCCTGGGATTTTAAATAAAACTACCATCGGCTCCTGTACGGAGCTGACAGCATCAGACTGGGCAGATGGACCCGCGGGAGCGCTGTGTCTCTGTTCTCCCCGCAGGTCCGCACCAGTGGCAGTGCTGCCATTATAGCAACTCTGACAGCGCCGCCATTTTTTAAAAATTCTGGTTGTTGCACTTTGTGGTACAGAATACATGCATACCACAACCTCTCTGGTTAAAGCCAACATGAAGATCATTCAACAAAACACTGATTTATATAGTGGTTTCAACATAATGGAATGTTTCTCAGCTGCTTAACAAGTTCATCATAAAATAAATGATGAGACCATAGTGGAGAACATTTTATTTGGGAGATAAATAATGAGAATCCAAGGAAAAGAGAGTCTGAGAGCCAGAGGTGTTTGAAGTAAAGTCATAGCTGCCACCTCTTAACGTAAATGCTGGAATGTTGAATCTAGCTGGCTGAGGTCCTCTTCGCAGTAGGAGGATTTGGAGAGTTTGACAACCTGCAGTGTGTACAAGATGTGAGATGTGGTTATGAGGGAGAGTGTGTACAGCTGATAAATATCAGCCCAGTTTCCCTTGTAGAAGGTTGTTGATGGGTTAATGACTTCTCAGTGCCCCTCACCCTCATCATTGCTGCTGTTGGTGTTATTTGTAAATGCATTCATAGCTCTGATCACTGACAGGAAGTCATTGAATTTATAATGACACTGCATCTATTCCTGTTGCCTTCTGTGTGAAGCTGGAGGACCACCCACTCCCTCTCCCCACCCCTCACTGCAATATCCCCAGAAACAGGAAATTCCTACCTCGAGCACCAAGACCTTCAGTAGAATGTAGGAAAAACCTAGAGTCCGTTGACTTTTATGACATGTGACTCTAGAGTACCTCCCAGATCAGCTTCAATTCCAGGACATGAATCAGCATGTGCTCCAGCCTCAATACACTAAGGTAACTTTAAGTGATGACTTACTTTAATTGGTTTGGCTCTCGTAGCCTTTGACTTCACTTATTACCCTGTTCTATTCATCTCCAGCATCGTCCTATGTGACATGCACCTCCACCTGATCTATTTTTACCTCTTGCTTCTCTCTTCTTTTATCTTGCACCTGCCAATCAATATCCTCTGCCTCCCCTTCTGTCCACCCTCCACCCTGGACCACCAATCCCTACTGGCCCCTGTCCTACCCCTCCCATCCTGTCCTCATTATAATAGGACAAAGCTATTACAGTGCCAGTGACCAGAGTTCGAAGCCAGTACTGTCTGTGTAAGGGGTTTGTATGTTCCCCTCCAGGTCCTCCAGTTTCCTCCCACTCATTTAACATCTGCATTTTCAGTCTTGGTGAATGTTCTGCCCCAAAACATTGACAGTTCTTTTTCTCCTACTAATGCGCTCAATCTATTGAGTTACTCCAGCTGATTGTTTGTTGCACCAGATTCCAGTATCTGCAGTCTCTTGAATGTCTGTGCTTTAATTGGTATTATCCACTCACAAAATTGGGTCCCTTGCTACTGCAGCGCACCAGCAAAAAGGGTCACATGCTCTGTGCCGCTTACAAAAATCATGATCAATTAACACAAGTTCCAAGCCCAGGGTGCAGAAGATCACTGCATGTTTTTTGAGGACAATTCAATTTATCCCCCTCTGCGTTTCATGCTGGAGGGAGTATTTCTACATAAATAAGAGGTTCATCAGACTCCGTGTAGTATCTGTGACCTGCAACCGCTGCAATCGTGTCTGCCTGTCCCGCATCGGACTTGTCAGCCGCAAACGAGCCTGCAGCTGACGTGGACTTTTTACCCCCTCCATAAATCTTCGTCCGCGAAGCCAAACCAAAGAAAAAATCTGTGACCTGAGTGAAACACGAAAGTCTGGAGACTCTTGGATTGTAGTAAAACACACAGAAATGCTGGAGGGAGCTCAACCGGTCTTGCGGCGTCCAGAGGAAATAAGGATACATCGCCGATGTTTTGGGCCTGAACCCTTCTTCAAGGAATAAGTAATGAACAGGAATGCTCAGAATAAAGACAGTACTGGCTGGGGGAGGAGTCCAGACCAACAAAAGGTGTTAATTGGATATGATAAAAGGAAAGGTGAGAGTTGATTTTTGGATCTGTGAAAGGAGAGAGAGAGAGAGTTGAGGAAAGGTGATGGGGGACTTTGCCAAGACTAAGTCCATTTGGAATGAGGGTTGCAGGGCTGATAGAAATTGTGAAGGTCCAAAAAAATGTTTAAATCAATCCCACCCATCCCAGCCATTGCTCAATTGGCTTACAAATGTGTCATGCTGAATGCCTTCCCACAACCATGCAGAAAGCAAACCACCTTTCAATTAGAGGATTAGATGGTGCACCATTTGTCAATCAATTCTCTTTATCCTGTCCCTGATATGTTTTGAATTTTTTAATGATTTAATTATGGGCTGTCTGCTTTTCTTCTGGAGTTGTTGTCCACAGTAGTTTCTCAGAAGTTTGTCTTTATTTTCTATAACCTCGAGGGCTCATTCTCCCACTGTGGACTCGATGTGAGTTCAGCTAACTGGAGGAGGAAATCCAATGTTCAGCCCATCCAATGTCCACCACCTATTTCTCACCTCAGCTCCATTGGCAAACATTAGAATGAAAAAGCATCAGAATCAATCCAGTGCATGCAGAGGTTACCTGAGCTCTACTCAGGACAGGGCTGGGTGGACCACTTGGCCTTATCAGTGCCACCCCTCTCCCTGCAGTGTGAGAAAGTGCTCCTCAGGATGCATATATGCTGGCACCCATTGCCGGAGGACCACTTAGCCCCTTGCCCACCCCTTACACGTAAACAATAGTCATATGTGAGGGATGGGAAGACGGTGAAGTCAAATGTAGGTCCCTATATTTGCAGTTCAGGAATGGAAAGGAATATTTGGAAGAATTTGGAATGAAGACTACATGGGTTCTAGAAAAGTGATGGTGTAAAATCATAGTTTGCCAAATATTCTTTTTACTATCTTACCATCCTTCCCACAACACACTAGACATTGTGTCTACTCACAGCAAAAACCCGCCTCCAGTACCACCCTTCAACTCTATCCTGCAGAGGTGGAAGAGCCAGAGAATTCAAGAGATGAAGAATTATCGGTCTCCCGGAGAGTACATCCCACCATTACTCGCTGCAAAGTTTCTCCATCACACAGCACTCAGAGAGGTTTATCATTTCAAGAATGATTATTTTAGAGCATTCCTCGCATTGGCTTGAAGGCTTAAATCCATGCTGATTTCTAGAATCAATCATCAAGCCATTCAGAGTCACATATCAAGCAATCAAAATCAGCTCTGATAAGCTGAGGATCCACTTCCAGAAAGCCATGGGTTTCAATCTTGTGAAGTGGATGTTGCTGGTAAGACCGGCATTTGTTATCCATACTTGGATTCCTTGAGATAGAATGCCTAGATTGCTTTGAGCTACTGCAGCGATGTTCTGAAATAGCAGTCATGACTTCAGAAGGCATTTAAACTTTGCCTGTGTTGAAATGGGAATGCTGTCACATATGGGCTAGTTTTACTTCACTGACAACCACTAGGTTTATTTTTACAATTCAATTCCTTCATGGTCACTTTTATTTCCATTTTCTCAATGGTCAAACTCTCAGTCATGATGGAATTTGCACGTGTTCTTTACGGAAATTGTACTTATTCCTTATGGATTGGAAGATCAACTTCCAATCCTGCTGCATAGCTTTGGTGCAGAATTAATTGTACTAACCTAGGGATTTGAGACAGGAATACAGGTATACCTGATTGCCTCAGGCCATGCTGTGACAAAGTTTATCGTGCAATTTGAATTTTTATTTTAAAGAGAATTGTTGTAAACAAAAAGCTTTGAGTGGCCTCTTTTTGTGCTGGTTCATTCTACGACTGTAGCCTTTTCCAACTATGATCTTGATGATGAAAATGTATTGTCATATACACAAGTACAGTATACAAATGCATTGATATCCTTCTCGTTCACTTCAGCTACAAAGGTATGTAAAATAGACGAAATAATAAATATAAATTAAATTACCGCACAAGAAAAGAAAAATATTTTTAAAAATAGATTCATTGTTACTTTTAAACCACCCATGTTATTGCCTACTCCTTCTTAATGTGTCCTTGATTTAAAAATTGGTTCTAATATCTGTAACATAATTTTACTCTTTTTTCCCCCCCCCCCCTTCTCTTCCTTCAGAGTGAAAGAATTGAGAAAGGCCAAGGAACCTGAAGATTTACAGAAGTACCCCATAGCAATGTAACATTGCTTCCTGACTGTTTTCTTTATGTTTATATCAGAGACATTTACAAAAGATCACTAGAGATTTGGGAAGATTAGCAACACTCTCATCGCAACAAGGCTCTAGAAACTTTTTTTCTCTCGACCACATCGGCACTTTTATGGAACTTTTTTTAAAGAAAATGAACAAGGCGCCATAGAACTTGCAATTTATTGTTTTAAGAACTTGAAAACTAACTTGTAGAATGAAATAACCTCTTTACCAGCCTGGTGCGTAGTACTGTAAACTTGTGTCAAGGTTTGCAACAAAAAAAAGGGGCTTTTTGTCAGGATTAAGTAAATGTATGTAGAGATATGAAAGAATGAAGAAATGCAGGTCAGTGCACTGAGGGGAGTGTTAGACTGAAAGGCAAGGAGATGCACAGCTTATGTGGACCCTGAGCCAGGGAGTTACAGGTTTTGCATGTTATTCTCATAGGTGTGATCATGGCCGCACTGCGGTGATAGGGACTGGTCCAGTACGAGGCTTGGGACTTTTTCCCTTGATGTTGGACTAAACATGGATAGAAAATACTTTCTAGGCAGGAGTGAGGAGGAAGAAGTGGAGATGAAGCTGCTTTCAGATGTTTGACGCAGGTGAGGTGCAATTTGCCAAATTATTTAAGTAGCTAGTGGCGACATGTTATTTGTTCATTTGGTTAATTGGGTCAAAGTGCCTAAAGTCTAGTATATTTCCCTTACCATTTCTCTCCTTTTCTGATGAGAACCCACCATGCCAGAAGTATTGTGGTCTTTAAAATGACCAGCAGTGGCTTCTTGGGGCCAAACACTGCGAGTAGCTTGAAGCAATAGTTAATTTTTTTTCTGTACGTTAGTGGAACTTTGTGGATGTTTGGGGTGTGTGTGTGTGTGGTGTTTTTCATTGAAACCACTGAATGTCTTAGTTACAAAACAGCCTAAACATTGTTCTAAACTGTGAAGGAATTCAAAGGTTTAACTGCTTCTGAATCTGAATTCTGGAGCCTTGCTGTTTTGGAGATGCATCAGATAGCAAGATGGGCTGAATCATGGTGCCTGAGTATGTCCCATTTAGCAAATCTGTTGTTTGCTTTGCATCAGAGTCAGACAGATAGGTATGCACTGCAAAGAAAGATGATTAACTACCAATTAAAACACTGTTCTAACGTATAGGCATTCTCTTCGCTAATCTAAAGGGGGAAAGGGGAACAGTCAAGATTGTGCTCCGAGGGTGACATTCACTACTCAAAGAACTCCTTCCAGAATATATTGGCTGTTTTTGCTTCCTCTGGCTTCAGATCCATCATTCATGTGTAAACTCGGAGGGTGGAACTTGGCAAGCTGCTGTTTGCCTGCTGGGGACATCGCAGCTAAGATGCACATTTTTCCAGCTGGGTTCACTGGATCATGAGAGCAGTGAAGCCAACTGGTTTATCTCTTAATCCCATGCTCACAAGGAAGGACCATCACAAAACCCAAATCCAAGTCGACTTAAGCATAGTGATGTTTGAAAATCTGCTGCAGTTCCCAGAGCAGAACCAGGACTGAAGACCTCAAAGAGACACCAAGTTTCACAGTCAGAGAGCATTTTATTTCTTTGCCTTCAGACTCCACAGAGACAAGGTCACTTATCAGTTTGAGTATTATGTGCAATCATCTCAATCAATGCAAGATGTATTGATGATGTTTAGAGGAGTAACCCACACTACACAACAGCATGCAACATATTGAGCCAGCCAAGTGTTCATGACCCCATCAGGTGCTACATTGATATGAATGGGTCATTGAAGTAAGTTTAACAAATGATAGAGTGACTGTGTGTACAAATTATTGTTACAGAGTTTTTTTTTAAATGTGAGATTTTAAAATGCTTTTTGGGTCACCTTGAAATAGACACCCAAATCTGACATGAGGCCCTGGCATATCTATAAAATCACCCTTCAACTGCTTTCTTTATTGCCATTTATGCCCCTCCTCCTTGTCTCCTGATGGGCATCACTGCCTCCAGTTCAAGCCCCAGGGCTGCTAATATTCCAAACAAAATGTAACTCTAAACTAACACCTCTGTAAACAACATCTTAAATTGGTTGCTGGATTTCCCACAATATGGAAATGCTGAAAAAGTAGTTCATGGGTTTGTAAAGCATCTCGGACATCCTGAAGGTGCTTTATCAAAGCATTTGTTTTACAGGCCAAAGGACAAGGAGTTATTATCCCTTCCCCAGCCAGCATCTTGAGAGGAGCACAGGCCTTTCAGTGCAAACAGACTGATAAGTTCCTGTTTCTCCATGCTGGCCAATTATCGACCCTGTACTGATTTGAAAATCAATTATGAGGGGCATATCCTTTCGGCAACAGTCAGCAGTTGGTCTAGGTCTTCATTAGGCCAAGGCCAATGACAGAGAGAGAGAGCAGATTCCAATTTTCCCAGGTGTTAAGGAGCTAGTACTGAAAGTCTGAAGCTGGCTCTAATTTATAAACTGATAAGGCCTCCCAAGGCTGACAGTGTTAAAGGTAACACAGCCTTATTTTCCAGAACTGGGTTGTATGCCAGTTGAGGAAGTTGAAGGAAAGCATTGTCTTCTATTGGACCGTCTATTTTGCTGTTTTAAAGGGGCAGGAAACTTGGATTAGGTTTGTACTGAGATACAGACAGAAACTCAGCTGCCCTCCATGAACTCAGTACCCTTAGCTGTGGTCAAGTAAAATAGAAATGCTCAATGAGCATGGTCTACATTGAGAAAACTACAATTTTATTCCTTTTATCTTAGCTTTATATTACTTCAAGTTGGCTTAGCAGAATGCTACCAGAATTACCCGAGCTATCCAAAACAAAATGATACTTGAGAGTATCATTTCTTTCTTTCAAAAAGCATTACATCTGTTTTTCAAGTAGGGGGCAATTTCTTGGTTGGCAAGTATTATTGCTAGCAGTTCAAAGTATGGTTGTTAATAGGGGACTGTTCCCCACATAAAATGTATTTCAAAGTGATGAACAATCAAACCTGGACAACAAATGGCTTTGTCCTTCCACTTGGCTCCCGCCATATCCCGTGACCCTTAAAGGATACATTAAACCACGTGAGGCACCATTGAAGAGGCCTTTGCAGTCTTTCTTATGTTGCTTTGCTTGTTGCAAATTGTTATAAAGCATTGTAATGCAAAAAAAAATGCTATTCAATTGATCACCATCAAGTTTCCAATGTACGAAAGATGTGCTGCATATCCAGCCCATGACAGAATAATGATTACATGCTCTTTGTCATGAATAGAAGCTGAGAAGGCATGTGGAGTCTATGTGTGTTGAGGACAGCAGGTGAGGGTACCCCTCTGCATGTGTTTGAGGTTGAAATGCTGTCTTGCCTTTTTCGACCTGACCACAGTATTAAGACAAATGGAGGAGGTTGGGTTTAGTGGGGTGGGGAGCAGTGTGGGAGCAGGAAGTTCCACATAAGCTGGGTATTAACCTTTTCCAATAACTCCCAAAACCTTTCTTCCTCAACAGTCACTGTCACCGAGCTAGTGTCCTGTCACGTCCAGCACTTTAATTTGCCTTACTTTATAACTTTTTATTTAGTCTGTACTTTTTTTTAATATATATATAATATATAAATAGTTTATTTAAAGCTATAATTATTTAATTTATTTCTTTTGTTCTTTCTTTATTTCAAAAAGCATTAAAGCTTTTTAGCCTTTCAAAATTAGGATGATTTTTTTTTTGTGGGGTCACATTCATTGCCTTGACATCATTACAAGACAATAAGGTCTTGTATGATGGATCCTGCTGGCCAGTAATGTCCATATTCTTGGCTACTGTCAGTAACCTGGGTGGACTCTGTATATATAGAAGAACATGATAGGGAAATGAATGCAAACAATGGAGAAAAAAAAAACATGGATGCCAACAATGAATTATTTTACTGTGAGTGGTTATGAGATTGGTGATGGCAGAATGGGAATTTGTATAGTTTTATCTGAATGAGCTAGCAATGTGGATATACTGTTTGTAAATAATGTATATATACTTAAAATGATGGGAAAAAAACAACGGAGATATGTGCATGACAGTAATGAGAAAAGGAAGTATTAGAAGCAAATGACCTGTAAAATGAAAAAAAAAATCACTGTAAGAATTCCTTATTTTAAATGTTCTTTAGAAGGACATTTTTGCTAAAGCATGATTACTACAAAAAAAACTACTGTACTTAGAATTAGAAAACAGACAGCAAAATGATATAACTGAAAAGTTTATGTTTACATATTTCTTTTCTGTTTGGCTACCAAGACTTATCTCCTTTGCCAATGGGTGCCAAGTAATGTGAATGCTGTATTGCTAAATGAAAAGACACAACATTAAGTTATAATCTTTGCTGAGCAGGTTACTGTAAGGATATAATATATATATATAGCATTATACCATAAATCACTCTTTGAAAAGAAAGATTAACAGGCATTTTTATGTTAAATACTGTGTGATAAATACAGTGGAAAGAAGATAGACACATAGACACACACACGTACACATGCACACACACGCACACGCACGCACGCACGCACACACACACACACACACACACACACACACACACACACACAACGCACAAAAAAAACCCCAGAAATTTCAAAAAAAATTACAAAAAAACAAACTTGACAGTAATGGAGAGAATGTCCACTTCATCTGTTCATCTGAGATTAGAAAAACAGGTCACAACATTGCACAAAAAAAATTATAAAAAGAAAATTCTAGAAAATGCAAAGCTTTGTTGCACACTGCAACAGCCCAGAGATGTAAGCTACGACAGATACTCCTGGGGTTGCTCACGATTGCATGTGATACTAGTGTAGATTCTCCTTTCTTTTTTTTGTCTCTTTTCTTGACCCTTCTCTTTTACTCGTTCTCCCTCTTCACTCTTGTTTTTAACATTTTTTAAATTTTACTTTTTGTTTCAATTTTTCCTATTTTTGTATGTCTGCATGTGAGTGTGTCACTGGGTTGTTTAGAATCTTTACAAGGGATAGCCCAGATGCCAGAGTCATGCAAACACTTTAAATTCCCCTTCAAAATTATGTAAGATGTTTTTGAATGCTTTATAATCCTTTCTGCTGTAAATTAAAAAAACAAAGAAAAATCTCCTCATGTTAGTTTGTTAAATTTATTTCTGAATATATATTGTTTGATACTCATTAACTTTCTCGTTCTCTGGACAGCTTTTTGACTCTTGGCACTCGAATGGATTGGTTATCAAATAGTTTCTGTCCAGTTTCTTTTTATTATTGTTCGGGGCCTCATCTTCTCTTCTCTGGATATCATTTCCCATTAATGGTCTTCCCTTTCCCTCCATGGACTTTTCCCTCCTTTCTGTTACTCTGCTCTCCCTCCCCCCTTTCCTGAAATTTCCCTATGCAGCCCCTCATCTCCCCCTTTTCCATCTTCACAGTCTCCTTGCACACCTCTCACGAAGTTTCATTTGCAGATTGTCCCTCAAAGTATGAACCAAACTCAATTGTTCTCCTCGTCAGAAAGCCGTTATCCTCTTTGCAATTAAACTAATAAGAAAACATATCAAGGAAAATGAAAAGGAAATCCATTCTTTTTTAATTATTGTCTCCCTGGCTTATTCAGACCAGTCCCCAGAGATGGAGGCTCGCAAGCAATCCTGTATTGTTAGTAACCCTGCCTGTGTCAGTAGGCCAAGATAAAGAGAGTCAGCCAACTGTTAAACTGTCAACTGGCTGCTCTCTTGGGCACATGTTGCTTTTTCCATAAGAGATTGTATATCAGGATCATGTTGAGATTTTTCCCCAAACATCCCAGCACAGACTGGCCATCTTATTTTCATACCTTGAGCATGCATGGCTCTATTTTCCCCTCGGCAGCATCTCTCAGTCCCCAGTGTTGTCTATCCATGATCATGGACTTTCCTGTGGCCATTGATGTAAATATACTTCTGGTTGATCCTGCACTGGAAGAGATGTGGCTAAATGTCTGACTTTTGTGTTGTCTCTCTCTCTGTCATTGTTTCCATGGGTAATCGTCTCATTACTTCCAGTGCTTTCCTCCATCTGGAATGCAGGCCACTCAGTGTGATGGGATTAGTGTGCATCCTACGTGTGCGGCAAGTCCTGATACACCTCTGTAGGACTGCGTCACCTTCACTTGCACTATTTACTCCAAAGTGTAACGGCTAACAAGATGTCACGCCCCAACAGCAGTTCTGTGTCCTTCTTTCCTCAAGGTGCTTTATCTTTAATCTTTAACTTGGGCTCCTGCCCCTAGCAACCTTAAACAGGCTGACTGGTGGGAATGTGAATGGGAAAAAAAGCATAAAAGGATGGCCAATGCACTTCAAATGAAGGCCGAAACCATTCATTTAAAAGCACATCTTAAAAACCTTGCTATATCTTAGCAAAGGGCAAAAACTGGAACATTGAAGGTTAATCTGGAATCTGCCCAATCAGGATCATCGTGATATTTGAATAAACCAGTGATCAAAAAGGGGAGGTGCAGATTGTGCTGGAGGTCAAATGCTAGACCTTGCTGGCCACACAAGCTGAGCTCCACTGCTGTCAAAAGGATCCAAAATAAATCAGAGAAATACTTAAATTTTGATCCTTCTCCTTCTTAATCATGGTGGCACATTTCTAGTTCAAGCCATGTTGGCCACCTTCCTGTCACTTTTGGTGCAGCTAGCATGAGCAGACGGAAATATCAAAGTGAAACTGTGCAGTCAGCTGGATAGAATATTAGACACTAACTCAACATGTTATTCACCAGCCATTGGGATATTCAACAGCTGAGGCAGAGGTGCTGAATCTACCTTCCGAAGCAGCTACCTCCCTTTGCCTCATCTACAAAACAGTCCATTGGACATAAAGAACCATGGAGGCACTAAACACTACAATAATTTCACCAGCCAGGTGTTTCCAAAGAGCAAGTTAACATTTATGAGGGACCAATGCTTCCAACTCATTCTTGTCCACTTCAGTGCCTTCCAGACAGTGGGTTTCATCTCTCTCTGCTGCTCTCCAAAGCAGTCTTTGGTATGGCTGAAGCTAAATGAGGAAATGGAAAGTCCAAATGCAAAATGAAAATGTAACAGATTAAAAAAAATATTCATTGCTCTGTTATGTTGTTCCTTCCTTATCGAATTCTTGAGGTACATTGTGGTTAGTTACATACAGGAACCTGCAATGTCATTTGGGCTTTGTTAATATTGTGCTAATCTTAACAGCTATTCTAACACACACTGTTTGTATAAAGGGTCATGATATGTTGAGAACCTATGGATGAAAGATGTCTGAAATGTGTTGCCAGCTGATAAAGTAAGTACTAGCCTTCAAACAGGCCTGTCCTGGAAGATTTGTCGAGACAAATAATGTTTCTCACGATACCCGTTAGGCTTCTGGACTGGATTTCAATTGTCCAAACGAGTCAGAAGAAATTTTTAGAGCTCTTGTTTCCTGTTTTTGTCTCCAATGGGATACTGAGTGCTTCAGGAGAAGGAGGGAGAGAAGGTGTGTTGTATCATGTTGAATTATTTACTCATGTGATGATCAGGAATATATTCATGTGGGAATATAGATCAAGTGTTAAAATTAAAGCTAAATTGTTCAGGAGTGATGTCAGGAAGCAATCGTCCAAGATATGAATTCACAAGTTCCTTTTTCATCTCCCTCACAATGATGCTGTGTGCAGGTAACACAACAGTGGTTTTCAATACATATTATGTGTGTGCTGGGAGATTGGCATTGGTAGAAGATGATGCCAGTTGGAGATTGCCTTGGCTGGACTTCAGTGATATGGTTGTCAGGTGATGTGGTCTGCACTGGACCAAGAATGATTGCTGACACAAAAAGTCTGGCAGAAATGAAGAAATATATGAGCATTAAAGTAAGTGTGAACTATATCGATAAATTGGGCTGCATGGTGATGTAGCATGAATTGTATACCTTTCAAGTGACAGTGGGGTGAGAGAGAGCATAATCTGGCCATTGGGAAGCTGTTGATGGAGGGCGAACTACTGGATCTACTCCCTGCCCCATAGATCAGTACAATTGAGTAAGCTATAAAATTGGAGCTACGGTTAAATACCACCCCTGGAGAATTGATTTAAAGTTATCCCAATAGAATCAAAGAATATATTTTGGCTCCTTGCTCTTGTGCTACTTGAACTCATTCTCAGGTGTTTTCCCCTTAATTCTCTCTGCCCTTATTCCATTTAAGTAGTTATCCCATTCTCCCTTTGAAATTTACTATTGAATCTGCTTTCACTGTTCCTGCAGTGCATTCCAGCTCACAACTTGCGTTATAAAAAAAAAATGCTCACGGAATTCTGATTATTTTGCCATTTATCTTGAGTCTCTGGTTTTTCGTAAATGACCCTCCTGTCACTTAAAATGGTTTCTGGCTATTAACTCCATCAGAATGGGAAGAAATCTCAGTTTCAGATGCATGATTGGCTAATTTGGCCAAGCTTTTGGTCGTCTGGGCTAACGTCTCCTTGTGTGGTACCATTTCAACTTTTCGTTTCATGATTCGTGATGGGAGCTTTTTAAAACATTAACTGTTACATAAATGCAAGATGCTGTTTATAGAGAGAAGTGGCCAATTCCTGTGATAATAAGTTGTGAGTGAAGATGGGAATGGACAGCATAGAAAAAAGCCATTTAGCCCAATATACCTTTTTTTTAATGATTTTATTCCTCGTGAATCACCTCTTCCTCTCTTGCATGGAATCCATTATCCAAGCAATTTGTTTTTTCCCCCCTACTGATAGTTTACATAAATTTATCTATGTCATTTGACTCCCAGAGTTAGGGAGTTCCACATTCTCACTAATCCCCTGATTGAATTTATTCGTGACTATTATGTGACTAATCTCTCTAAGGGTATGAGTCAGTCATGTAGTGAGGAAATGAAGTTATGATTAAGGTGTATTTCATATTCTAAAGGTTAAGAAGCTTAGCTTCATTTTCCAGTTTCACAATATTTTTTTTCTGGTAAAAGCTAAAAATTTTCATAATGTCCCATGCTAAAGTTTTAAATTCACTTGTTATAAGGCAAGGTCACAACATTTGTGTCCTTGTAGCTAATTTGGGAGGTTAAATTCTGGCTCACCTCAGCCCGGGGTGGGGTGTGGGGTGATACAGGAGTTACCATGAACCTGCTTCTGGTGCTTCTACT
The DNA here is from genome assembly GCF_036971445.1 of Narcine bancroftii. Taxonomy (NCBI): domain Eukaryota; kingdom Metazoa; phylum Chordata; class Chondrichthyes; order Torpediniformes; family Narcinidae; genus Narcine; species Narcine bancroftii. The sequence continues at coordinate 151,780,231 of NC_091470.1, read as the reverse complement.
TCAGTGTCTTCGGCTAAGTTCATGTGGCAAATGGAAATGTTAAGCCAATGCAGCCAAACATGCATCTATCTCAGAGCCAGAACTGAGGCAGATTTTTCAAAGTTCAGATTTATTGTCAGAGTGCATTCATGACATCATGTACAACCCTGAGATTCTTTTTTCCTGCAAGTCGGGCAGAATTTTGACTCATTAATAGTGCAAGAGTTGTACAAGTTAAATCACATATTCGTTTGATGAGTTGCCTTGCCGTTCGGCATGGGCGATCATGTCTCTCCATCCATCACGTTCTCTGACCCTCCAAATTGTAGTTGTTACCTCCTCTATTTCTAACCACGATGTTAATCCATCTATCATTTTCATTCTCTGTCTGCCTTGGCTTCTTTTTCCTTCCAGCTTTCCAGATGCAACTAAATGTTCTAATGTATGATATGTCCAAAGAATTTTGATTGCTGTTTTCTGATTCTTGTAAGTAATGTGCGTTTTGTTTTCGTTCTTTGTAGAACCTCTACGTTTGTTTTCATGTCCGTATATGATATGCACAGCATTCTTCTGAGAAACCACATCTCTGCTGCATTGATTCTTTTTTCCATTCCATTGATGATCCATGACTCGCAGCCGTACTTCAATATGTATACAAAAGAGACAAATGTAAACACAGAAAAAAGTGCAAATATACTGTGCCATACAGAAAATAAATATTCAATGATAAATAATATGCAAAGTAAGAATCTTTAAATAAGTTTCTAACTGAACTTGTTGTTTAGAAATCTGATAGTGAAGGGGTAGCAACGGTTCCTGAACCTTTTCTTGAAGTTTCTTGAAGTAATCTAAGGGAAACTCTATTGACCTACCCAATTATGAGGTCTCGACACTGATGGTGTTAAAGACTGATCTGTAGTGTGAAGCCCAAGATTTTCTACTTGGGCTGGTGGGGCTGATACTCCCTGTTGGTGAAGCCATTTAAGGGGATGAGTATACAGATACCTGAAACGGAAATGCCTCTGCATTCCCATGGGGGAGGCCAAAAATTTGTTTAGTTTTCTTGGATGCTTCATTCTAATTTCTCAATCACTCTCTTGACAGCGTCCAGTCCTGAAGCTTGAATATCAATGATGTTCCTCCAACCATGGTGAATGGAAGCCATCAGAAATTCTTTTCACACCAATTAGCAGCAGCATTACAACAGCTGAGAAAGAGGTAATAGAAATTTGTGATGCTTCAAATTTCCTTTCTCTTTTGCCATTTTCTAATAAATGCTGTCTCCTCTCATTTTATCTGGGGTTGTACTTGCTTGAAGTTGAAGAAGGAGAAGGGATCTGATAGAAACATGAAATATATACAATTATGAAAGGTATAGATAAGATAGGTAGGTAAGTTGGTCCCATTTGTGGGGCAGACTAGGACATAGCCTCAAGATTCAGGGTAGTAGATTTAGGATGGAGATGAGGAGGAACTGATTTTCTCAGGGGGTGTTGAATCAATGGAATTTGTTGCGCATTGAAGCAGTGGAGGCTACCACAATGAATATATTTAAGACAAGGTTGGATAGATTTTTACTAAGTAGGGGAATTAAGAGATATAGGGGAAAGGTAGGTGGAAATGAGCCTGTCATCAGATCAGTCATGAATAGCAGAGCATGCTCGATGGGCCGGATGGATGATTCCTGCTCCTATTTCTTTGTTCTTATGTTCATCTGATTTAATTATAATTGAAGCAACTACTTGCTCAAACCAGTTTTTCAAAGCTTTAGCGCAGCATGCAGAGCCCACTTTGATGAGTAAGGGGATAACTTGATCTTAAATATTCATTTATTTAGCTTTACTGTCAGATCTTGCCACTTTGCATTCAGCAAACTTCCACAAGCAGCCATATGATCATTTGTGCAAATTTACTGGTTAAGGAGTTTTCCAGGATTAAGGGGAGGGTTTCCTGGCTCCTTTTGAAAGAATGGTGCATGATTTGTGGTGATCGGCCTATACACCGTAATGGCTTAAGATATCCTCAATGGAACAAATAATCTACAAGGCAGCAGTTTAGACAATGCAGCATTTCCTCAGTACTGCCCTGAAATGATACCTTGACACTCAAAACGTATGACATTCTTTTGTTTAATAATATTTATTTTCTGGTTCATTGATTTGATATTCAAAAGAAAAATTTTCTGAGCACCGTTGCTTCTTTGATGGATAAATTCCTAAATGTACACTCAAATGTCCCAAGGATTAGAAGGGGAAAATGGGACAGAAGCAAGGCAATCCATGCTGACATTTAAGTTCCACTTGAAACTTGTCTGACCGATTACTGGTGGGAATTAAAGAGGTTAAGGTTTTTAACTTATCCCAAGGGTTCAAGGACAAAATCTAGGTCATACGCCTAAACCACACATGTCAAACTCTGGCCCGCGGGACAAATTTGGCCCGCGATATAATTATATTTGGCCCGCAAGATCATATTAAATATATATTAGAGTTGGCCCGCTGCCCGCCGCGCCAGTATAGCGCATGCACACTGAAGGTGAAAATGAAGACGCCGGAGGTGTGGAGGGATCTCAGAGTCCCGGATCCCGGGGATCGGAGCGCCGCACTCAGCCCGCCCGGCTCCCGGACACACAGACGCGGCTGGAGTTGGGGACCATCCTCGCTGGGTCTGCGCTTCAGTGGCGACGCTGGACCGAACGTCTCGTTGGCGATGTCTTCCCCCTTGCTCCGTGCGCGGCGGACCCTGCCTCCCGCTCCTTTTGTTGGAGACGAGCCCAGTGCCGTGAGATCGCAGTTTAATCCCTCTCCAACCATGGGAGGGAGGTGGGAGCAACGCGCTCTTCTCAGCCAATTCCTCCACCGCCCTGGACACCGGCGTTTCAACGGGGGGTTCGGGTGCTTTCGTCAGGCGACTGACCTGTTGGTCCAAGACAAGGGGAGAGCGTACAAACTCCACACAGACAGCACCTGAACTCAGGTGAACGTGGAGCTGCGACCCCACATTCCATATCAGGACTGTGTGTAAGATTGGGAGCAGTGAGACGGAAGCTTATTTTGTTCCTGTGATTTAAGCCTTTCTTGGGGTGGGGGGGGGGGTCCTTCTCTGACCACTTGCCTAACAATTAACCTAATCAGATGTGGAGTTACCACAATACAACAGTTCTCAACCTTTTTCTTTCCACTCGCGTCCCTGTGCCATTGGTGCTCTGTGATTAGTAAGGGATTGCTTAAGGTGGTCTGTGGGTGGGAAGAAAAAGTTTGAAGACCACTACTTTAATCATCCCTCATTGACTCGTCATGTGCACGGTTTCAGAACGCTAAAGGAAATGGGCCAATGACAATTTTTCTCAAGCAAAATATTTCAGTAACAATTGGGTCTAGAGCAGTGATTCTCACCCTTTCCTTCCCACTCACGGTGACGGGGCCGCTGATCCGCCGAGATGCCGCCCTGCAGCGAGAGCCGATGCCCCCGCACTGTCGTTGTCCAACCCGATCGCCCGCAAACCCCGCCCTCCCGCACACAGGCCTGAGTAAGGATTATGAACTTTAATCTCAGGATAAAACGATCTTCCATAGTTTCATGTCACAGTGATCAATATATTCCTGGTTAAAAATGGTCCTGCACCTGGATACAAGCTCATTAGGCATAAAACTTGAAAAGTGTGTCAATCAAAGGATATCTGTACCAATGGAAAAAGGGCATGGCAAATAACCCTGCTAGAGTTCATGCCCACAATCAGTCACCCATTTGATTGTTTCAGGAATCATGTTATTCTCCCACATTCTCAATAGCCCTCAGATTTTACTATTCAACCGCACACTAACAACATTTGACAAATCCTCTATAGAGAAATATTATTTATTGAATATTTTATTTCTCATTTGTTAATGCTTCTGGAAAGAGTTTATCCAAAACTATTATTAAACATTTATTTTAATGAGAAAAAGTTTAACATTACATATGTTGAAAGAAGAGAAAACATGCAGATGTTGTTGAAAATTTTCAATAAATATTTAGTTCGGCCCTCGACTTAGTCCAAGTTTTTAATTTTGGCCCTCCGTGAATTTGAGTTTGACACCCCTGGCCTAAACTAACACGTCAGGTATGCCATCTTTGATTAAATAGTAAATTTACTGATCATATAAAAGCATTACATTTATTTGTCAAATTTGGCAGGATAAATTGCTTCCTTTTTTTAAAATCTGCAAATGGGATCATTATTCAACATTGCATCTAAAAGATAGAACTCCAACAGCAACAGGCCTAGATTAAATCTTCACATTGCAGAAAGGGATGGGAATCTTCTGACTAAGAAAAGAATGTTACCACTGATACAAGACTGGCATTAACTATACGTGTTTGCTTTGTGTCAGGGGTTGATTTAGGATATGTGCTAATGCTGTTGAGCTCTGGATAGTGTTTGCCTCCAAGAATGCAGATGTTACTGCCAGTGAAACATGATGAAAAGCATTTTGGAAATAAAAGCTGCTGTAAACACAGGAAGAAAAGAATCTCCAGAGATTCATGAAATGCAATAACACACATCTCCATTTCCCTGGAACCCTAATCCTAACCCTTACCAGAGAAGTCTTCTTTCAAATAATGTATCAAACTGAGACCCCATCTGTTCTCTCAGGTGGATGTCACTGATTTCATGTCACTCATTTGTAGAGGAAGAGAGTAGAGCTCCATGGCCAATACTTATCAATATGACAGGTCTTTTGTCTTTTTATCACAGTATCTGTGGGAGCTTACTGTGCATAAATCAAATCTCCCTTTTCTGACATTAAAACGGTGACTACAAAAGGAAATTCATTGGTCACCTGCAGGCCACAAAGAAAACCACCCAACTCTAGTATGATGGGCTGAAAGGTCCATTCAGTTGTTTCACTCCATCATTCTAAGATACGTAGCTTTATTCTGAGGAGAACCATTGCACTTCCAACACTATTCACAAACCTCCCATTTTGAATTCCTGCAATACTCTACAATGTTAATTTGTTGTAATTTAGTTGCCTTAGTACTGCCCTTGACAATGTTCCTTTAGCCATTTTAACTTAACATTGTTTTCAGAATAAGAGAAAATACTGAAAAATTTGAAAAGATCAGGAACCTGCTCTGTTTTTCAAACATTTGCTGGCATCGTTTCAGATTCCCAGCATTCACGGTATTTTGCTTCTACGTTGTCCTGATACTCTCCTGTTTTGTTTTCTTCACCTTAATTCATTTGTTTTGTGTGGTATTTCTCTGTCACATTACCCTAAGGTCTTTTGATAGAGTCTGTACTTTGAGAATGATAGGAGGTTAACCAGAGGGCAAAATATTAGATGTTGAGCCCAGATGAAGCTCAGGGTCACAAAACAATCAGATGAATCCACTTACCAGCAGAGCTCCCTGGATAGTGGCCAGGAAACCTGGGATGTCTGTTTAATATCACTGGCTCAGGAGCACAAAATCAGCCAAGGCATTTGAAACTAGTAGGTTATGATTCTCCAAATCATCCTGAGGGTAGACATTGCGGTTTCAGCAAACACCCTCCATATTGCTCACAGGATCTGCCAAACTACGATGTCCGATTTTACTTTTAATTTCAATTATAATTTTAATGGGAGATGTTCCCTTGTACAAGGTCCCTGTGATGCCTCCAGTGTGCTTATAATTTGTTTCTATTCTATGCAGCAAAGGAAATGCGTAAACTAATCCTCTTTGGAAGTCCGGTGTGAGGTCACTGAAGGTGCAAGAAGGCTCACTTTTGGTTAGGTATGAGCTGCACACGAAGTAGGCAGCAAAGTGGAGCAGCCTGGGAAAGAATATTATTTGAATATTGGCCCTTTCGATAGTGTTGTTTCAAAGGAAACCGTGTTCACAAGCAACAAGTGTCATTTTCAGACATAAAGTTAAATATCCTGCCAAAGATAAACTGTTTTCTTCATAAAGACTGTTTACAGCATGGAAACAACCCAACTGGTTCAAGATGTCCCATTTGAGTGTGTTTGGCCCATATCCCTTTAAACTTTTTATGTACTTTAAATGTTACAATTGTACCCACCTCCACCATTACCTCTCACAGCTTGTTCCAATAGCCCTGTGTGAGAAAAAGGTGACCCTCCATTCTGAACTGTGAGCTGCCACAAGGAGGGGTGGACTAAACTGTGCAGAGTGTCAAACATGCAGCGCCTCCAAGCGGCCAGGACGATGGGCCGAGGCTGACCAGTGGATACATCACAAAGGAGTGTTGGACCCCTGGTATGATGGCGATGTCCTCCAGGCAAAAACCCAAGACCGCAGTCCTGTATGCCAGGATCTCAGTGTCCTGTCACTGAGTTTCAGTCTGAAGATAGAGAATGCACCGCTTGCACAGAGGTGTGTGACAGCACGTCAGCAGCCACATTGCTCTTTCCCAGAGATGTGCCTTATCATGGTGGTAAACTCGGAGACATAGGCCAGATACAGGGCTAGCAGCTCCCTGTCGAAGGTCCTGTATTTGACCTCTGGGGGTTGTATGCGCCGGCTGAGGAATGCCAGGGGCTTCCATTGGCCGTCAATGAGCTGTTCCAGGACACCACTCACTGCTGAGACAGAAGCGTTCACCTTGAGGGTGTGGACCAGGAGCGCGGCATTCGCCAGGAGATCCTTGGTCTTCTCAAATGCCGTGGTCATCTCTTGCATCCATGTGATCTCCTTGGTCTTGCTGAACATGAGACCAAACAGGGGTTGCATAATACAGGCTCCTGAAGGCAAAAAACGGTGGTAAAAATTCACCATCTCCAATACTCTTGTAGACCCTTAACCGTGTCGGGTCTGGCGAACTGGCGGATGGCTTCCACCTTTGCCAGCAATGGGATGGCGCCTTGGCAGTTGATGCAGTGTCCTAAGACGTTGATGGTGGACTACCCGAATTGGCACTTGGCGGGGTTTATCGCGAGGCCGAAATCGTGCAAGCAAAGCAGCAGCAGAGCAGACACAGGTGCTGTCAGTATTCTTTGTGGGAGCAGCTGGCGATGAGTATGTCATCCAAGTAAACAAGAACTCCTTGTCTCACTCCACCACGTCCATCAACCGTTAGAATGATTGTGCATCGTTCTTCAGACCAAACGGCATTCTGAGAAAATCGAAGAGTCCAAACGGCATAATCAGAGCTGTCTTTGGTACATTGTCCAGGTGCACTGGGATCTGGTGGTACCTGCATACGTGATCTATCTTCAAGAAAATGCGAGCCAAAAGGAAAAAGTGTGTATCATGGTTAATGTGATTTATGGTGTGAAAAATAAAAAAGAAAATGCGAGCCGAGGAGTCATGTGATAGAGTAGTGGCCGGTCAGGGAACTCCAGCCCTCTCCAGAAATGTTAAAAAAAAAGACTGAAAAAAACGAAGGCACAAACACAAAAACCAAAATAAAGTGAAAATATAGGTGTGGAGAAAATAGCAACGAAAAAAGAAAAGCCAAAAGCAACCGGAAGAAGAGAAGAAGAAAGGTCGTCGGAAGAAGAAGGTAAAGGCCTTACCTGTCCGAGGAGGCCCACCGCGGAGAGAGAAGACCGCTCCCTAAGGTCAGTTGAAGCCCCGAGCTCTGGACTACAAAAATGGCTCACGGAGCCAAACAAAAGTGCGCAACCGCGCATGCACGATGCGCAAAACAAAAATAACACTGACGGGAGGGGGGACCAGCTGAGGAGTCAATCTCAACAGCTGAAATTGACAGCCACAACAAAGCAGCAAGAAGAAAACACAGAAAATAATGAGAGCAAGAAAGAAGAGAGTAAAAAGAAATCAAAGAAACAACAGATGACCAACCCAGAGGAAGAAGACCAGCAGCAAGACACTTCTAATAAAAATAAGAAGAACAAAAATACCCAACAAAATAAAACAAACAAATCAACAAGAAAACCAGAAGAGACAGAGGGAAAGGACACAGATCCCAGAATGGACTCACAAGAAGAAGAGGAAGAACACAGAGAAATGGAAGATGAAGGGAAGGGAAAGACAATGGATATATTTTTTTTAAAGAATATATGGAACAAGTAAAAGAATGGCAATCACAAGAATTCAGTGAAACAAAAAGAAGAGTAAAAAGTACAGAAGAAAAAATGAATAGATTAGAGATGATCATGTCAGATATAGGAAAAAGAGTGGACAAGGTGGAAGAACGAGGAACAGCCGTAGAAATGGAAGTAGAGGACTTAAAAAAGAAATTAGAAGAATCTGATAAAAAAGTTAGAGACACAAGAGCTGTTAGCTCAGAAGATAGATATAATGGAAAATTATAATAGAAGAAACAATATAAAGATAGTGGGCCTTAAGGAAGATGAAGAAGGCAAGAATATGAGAGAATTTATAAAAGAATGGATCCCCAGGGTCCTAGGAAGACCAGAATTACAGGAAGAAATGGAAATAGAAAGGGCACACAGAGCATTAGCCCCTAAATCACAACCACAACAAAAAACAAGATCCATTCTAGTAAAATTCTTAAGATATACAACAAGAGAAAATATATTGGAGAAAGCAATGAGGAAAATAAGAGAAGACAAAAAACCACTGGAATACAAAGGGCAAAAAAAAATTTTCTATCCAGATATAAGTTTTGAACTCCTGAAGAAGAGGAAGGAGTTTAATGCAGCAAAAACGATCCTATGGAAAAAAGGATACAAATTTATGCTAAAGTATCCAGCGGTACTTAAAATAGTTATTCCAGGGCAGCAAAACAGACTATTCTTGGATCCGGAGGAAGCAAGAAAATTTGCAGAACAACTACAAAACAGACAGAGAGAGGAAGATATGTAACGAGAACAAAAATGACCACAAACTATATGTATGTGTGTATGTATATATAAAAAAAATAGAATATAGGTAAGAACTAAGAAGGGAAAGAAAGGGAAGAAAGGAAGTATGGGGGGAATTAAGAGAGTGACCTTTGTTGTATATCAAAATTAAAATCTTTTCTGGGGCGGGGAGCTGGGTGGGGAAGAGTTACGGTCACTGCGAAATCAGTTGACGCTTGCGAGTGAATTCGCAAATCCAAATGGAGAGGGGAGATGTGGTTGCCCGACAAAGGATAAAGGGCAACTCAGGAAGGGGAGGGGATAGTGGGGTTAAAGAAATTTTAGATAGGAGAATAAGGGAAATGTTTTATGTTTTAGAAATGTTGTCTTATAAAGTGTTCAAAAAAAGAAAGCAGAAATGGATAAGAAGGAAAGGTGATGATAAGGAAACAGAAAGGAAAGATAAACAAAGTATGAAATGGCTATGTTGAACTATATGACTTTAAATATTAATGGAATACATAACCAAATCAAAAGGAAGAAACTGCTAAATTTACTGAAAAAAGAAAAAATTGATATAGCATTTGTACAAGAAACACACTTAACTGAAGTGGAGCACAAGAAATTAAAGAGAGATTGGATAGGACATGTAACAGCAGCGTCATATAATTCAAAAGCTAGAGGAGTAGCTATATTAATCAGTAAAAATGTGCCAATCAAAATAGAAAAGGAAATAATAGAACCAGCAGGGAGATATGTAATGATAAAATGTCAGATATATTCGGAGTTTTGGAATTTACTCAATGTATATTCACCTAACGAAGAAGATCAAAAATTTATGCAAGATATTTTTTTGAAGATAGCAGACACGCAAGGGAACATACTAATAGGAGGGGATTTCAACCTTAATTTGGATTCAAATATGGATAAAACTGGGAAAAAAATTAACAGAAAGAACAAAGTAACCAAATTTATAATTAAATCGATGCAAGAAATGCAACTTTTGGATATATGGAGGAAGCAACACCCAAAGGAAAAGGAATATTCATATTATTCGGGTAGACATAAATCATACTCAAGAATAGACCTATTCCTGTTATCAGCTCGCATGCAAGTCAGAGTTAGGAAAACAGAATATAAAGCTAGACCATTATCCGACCACTCACCCCTGATATTGACAATAGAGTTAGAGGACATCCCTCCAAGAATGTATAGATGGAGATTAAACTCCATGCTACTTAAAAGGCAGGATTTTAGAGAATTCATTGAACGACAAATTAAAATGTACTTTGAAATAAATACGGAATCAGTGAAAGATAAGTTTATACTATGGGACGCAATGAAAGCGTTCTTCAGAGGGCAAATAATAAGTTATGTAACCAAGATGAAGAAGGACTACAATCAGGAAACAGAGCAGTTGGAAAGGGAAATAGCAAATATAGAAAAAGAATTAGCAATGAAGGAAGACACAACTAAAAGAAGAGAATTGGCAGATAAAAAAATAAAATATGAAACACTACAAACATATAAGGTGGAGAAGAGCATAATGAAGACAAAACAGAAATATTATGAACTAGGAGAAAAAACGCACAAAATTCTAGCGTGGCAGCTTAAGACAGAACAAACTAAGAGAATGGTATTGGCATTAAGGAAAAAAGACATGCAAATCACATATAATCCAACGGAGATTAATGAAAACTTCAGAGAATTCTACAAACAATTATATCAAACTGAAAATGAAGGGAAAGAAGACAAAATAGATGAATTTTTAACTAAAATTGAACTACCGAAATTACAAACAGAGGAACAAAATAAATTAACAGAACCATTTGAAATAGTAGAAATACAAGAGATAATAAAAAAACTACTGAATAATAAAACACCAGGAGAGGATGGATTCCCAATAGAATTCTATAAAACATTTAAAGATTTATTAATTCCTCCCCTCCTGGAAGTAATCAACCAGATTGATAAAACTCAAAGCTTACCAGATTCATGCAAAACAGCAATAATTACAGTAATACCAAAGACAGGGAAAGATCCACTCGCACCAGTGTCATATAGACCAATATCTTTACTTAACACAGATTATAAGATAATAGCTAAACTATTAGCAAACAGATTAGCCGACTATGTACCAAAAATAGTAATTCTGGACCAAACTGGATTTATTAAAAAAAGACGAACAACAGACAATATTTGTAAATTTATTAACTTAATTCATGCAGTAGAAGGAAATAAAGCTCCAACAGTAGCGGTTGCTTTAGACACAGAGAAGGCCTTTGACAGAATAGAATGGAATTATTTATTCAAAGTACTACAAAAATTCAGCTTACCAGAGAAATATATTAATTGGATTAAAGCATTATATAAGGGGCCATTGGCGAAAGTGACAGTAAATGGATATATATCAAAACAATTTAACTTAACAAGGCAGGGATGCCCGCTATCGCCCTTATTGTTCGCGTTAGCCATAGAACCACTGGCAGAACTGATAAGAACAGAAAATAAAATAAAAGGGATAAAAATAAAAGACAAGGAACATAAAATCAGTTTATTTGCAGGTGACGTTATAGTATACTTAGCAGAACCAGAAATATCATAAAAGAATTACATAAGAAATTGAAGGAATATGGAGAAGTGTCGGGGTACAAGATCAACGCAAATAAAAGTGAAGCAATGCCAATGAATAATGCAGATTTCTCAAAGTTTAAGAAAGAATCACCATTAAGATGGCAAACGCAAGCAATATGATACCTAGGTATACAAATAAATAAAAACCTCGGCCATCTATATAAACTCAATTATTATCCACTAATGAAAAAATTACAAGACGACTTAGAGCATTGGAAAGACTTACCACTAACACGAATAGGAAGGATAAACTGTATTAAAATGAACATTTTCCCAAGGATACAATACCTATTTCAGGCATTGCCAATACACTTGACAGAGAAATTCTTCAAGGAGTTAAAGAAAATAATAAGGAAATTTTTATGGAAAGGGGGGAAACCGAGGATAGCACAAGATAAATTAACAGAATGGTATAAACAAGGAGGCTTACAACTGCCAAACTTTAAAAATTATGATAGAGCTGCACAATTAAGATACCTATCAGATTTTTATCAAACAAGGGAAAAGCCAGATTGGACTAGATTAGAACTAGATAAAATAGGGGAGAAGATACCCGAACATATATTATATAAATGGGATGAAAAATTGGTACAATGTAGGAATTCTCCAGTATTACATCATCTGCTCAATATTTGGAAGAAGATTCATGTAGAAAGGAATAAAACAAATTACCAACTACCAAAACTAATACTGACGCAAAATCAGCTAATCCCTTTTACAATAGATAACCTTTCCTTTAGAGAATGGGAGAAAAAAGGGATCAAAAGAATAGAAAATTGCTTTTCAGGAAATAAATTATTATCCTTTGAACAAATGAAGGATAAATATAATATAACTCATGATACAGTGTTGGCATACTACCAACTGAAATCCTACTTGAAGGACAAATTGGGAAGCAGTCTGAGGTTACCAGAGGGAAGTAATTTTGAATATGTGATTACAGACACAATGATAATCAAAACATTTGTAACAAACATGTATATTAAACTACAAGAAAAGGAGAATGAGGAAACAAATGGTAAAACTAAACAAAAATGGGAACAAGATCTAAACATAAAGATAAAGAAGGAAACATGGGAGAAGTTATGCTCAGGAACTATGAGAAATACAATAAATATGAGGTTACGTATGATACAATATAACTGGATACACAGGCTATATATTACACCTCAAAAGTTAAATAGATGGGACCCAACAATATCTGACAGATGTTTTCGCTGTAAAAAGGAAATGGGAACAACAATTCATGCAATTTGGACATGTGAGAAAGTGAAAAAATTTTGGGAAGATCTAAACCAGATACTAAATAAAATCACAAAAAGCAATATACCAAAAAACCCAGAGATCTTCCTCCTAAGTAACATAAAAAACAAAGAATTTGGACTTGATTTGGATGGTGCACAAAAAAGATTTGTTAGCATAGCCCTAGGTGTAGCAAATAAATGTATTATGTCAGCCTGGAAATTAGTAGATAACTTGAGAATACAACAATGGTATTTTGAAATGAATAAATGTATTCCATTAGAAAAAATAACATATAATTTAAGAAATAACATCACAATATTCGAACAAATATGGGAGCCATACATGAAACACAATAGAGAAATCCTACCATGGACTTCCACCACCTAAAATGACAGAAGGAGAAGATAATGAAAAGAACTGACTCAGTGGAATTTCTTGTTTATTTTTATTGAGTGACAACATTGTTTGACGGGTTTAATGTATCATATTTTCTGAACTTTAAATAAATGGGAGGGGAGGTGGGGAGGAGGGAAGGTGGGGAGAAAACAACACTGTATATATTTAAGAAGGAAAATGTATGTATCTTGATTTATATGGTTTATAGTGTGAAAAATAAAAAAATTTTAAAAAAGAAAATTAGCCCCATGCAGGTTGGCAGTGAAATCCTGTATATGGGGCACAGGATAACGGTCCACAGTGGTGGCATCATTCAGGCTTTTGTAATCACCTCACGGTCTTCCATCCTTCTGCTGACTGGCATCACATGGAGCAGGGAGGTCCACAGGCTGTCGGATCTGTGCACAATCCCCATCTCCATCTTCTGAAACTCCTCTTTTGCAAGGCGGAGCTTGTTGGGTGGCAGTCTGCGGGCCTGGGCATGGAGTGGAGGTCCCTGCTTGAGGATGTGGTGTAACACACCATCCTTGGGTGTTGTGAAGAGAACTATGGCATTATGATGTCTGGAAACTCCACAAGAATTCTTGCAAATTCATTCCCCAAATACATTACGGAGTCCGGGTGCAGGGCAAGTAGCTTGGCCTCCCCCAGGGAGAATGCCTGAAAGGTTTGGGTATCTACTAACCATCGGCCCTTCATGTTGACCAGCAGTGAGTGGGCTCTGTGGAAACCTGCCCCAAGCAATGGTCAGCCAGCGTGAATGTCTAAGTGAACTTGTTGGCTCTAAACTGAAGGGATATGGTTCGAGTACTGTACGTGCGGATGGCACTGTTGTTTACTGCTGTCAGCACTGGCCCTGCCTTTCCGTCCGCATATCGTGACCTGAAAGAGGGAGGACACTTATTTCAATTCCGATGCCCACCAGGAACGTGCACCTGGAGTGCTTGTCCCAGACACAGAGTAGGCTGTTACGGTGGCCAACTGTTGTAGCCATTAACAACGGGAGCCACAGCGTTTCCTGGAAACAGACATGGAGTTCGGCATCGGCACGCTCTGGTACCTCACCAACGGTGTTAGAAACACCAAGATTCTGGAGTTGTCCCTGTTCAAGGGTGCGTACGGCCGCGCTGCTAGGGCATGTGGAGCCTGTGCTTTGGTCGTGACACAGCACTAATCTCAACGAGGCAATCGCCCTGCTGCTTCGCGCACCACAGGACGTCTGCACAAGCAACCACCCTGCGGGGGTTGCTGAAATCCACATCAGCTAGAATGAGACAGACATCACTCATTAAAGCGGTCACCTAGGCCATCCTGCACAGCTCGTTCAGGCTGGAGAGGCCAAGCGTCTGGAGGAGGTGGGCTTTAAGTGCCCACATCTGCAACTATCTGCCTGATTTGGAACTATGCCTCAGCTTGTTCAAACCAGACCACCATCCAACCAGTCATCCAAAAGGAAGGCAGCTTTTATTTTATTTTTCACACTGTATACCATATGTCTTGGGTAAACTTATACCTCTCATTTTGTTCGTTTTAGATTGGTCACAGTGTTTGAGCTACCAAAAGAAAATAGACACACACACCGAGAGCAGTTCAGTTTATACAAGTCTTTATACTAAATCTAAAGTTGAATTCACACTACAATATGCAAGTCCTTCCCAATTATAATTATCAATGCCTGGACTGGTCCCAACTGCCGAAGCGAAGCAACGACTCACACTTGTAGTAGGTTGTCGTGGTGCCGGTAGCAGCTTCTCCACCTCCCTCGACCGGGACGTTAGCTGGACTCTTGAAGTCCTTCTTCTTGCTGAGAGATGTTGCCACCTCTTGGAGAGTTTCAAACTTCAGCAGTGGGGCCATGGCTTATATTACCCAAAAGTTGTTTACTTCAGATCTTATCTCTTTGAACAAATGATTTAATTATCTTCAAGGTCTCCTGACAGTCTGCGACCAACAAAAGAAAACTACATCTCTGGGCTTCATGGTGAAATTTATTTGTCTACTCTTTCTTTCTTTATTTGACTTGGCTTCGCGGACGAAGGTCTATGGAGGGGTAATGTCCACGTCAGCTGCAGGCTCGTTTGTGGCTAACAAGTCCGATGCGGGACAGGCAGACACAGTTGCAGCGGTTGCAAGGGAAAATTGGTTGGTTGGGGTTGGGTGTTGGGTTTTTCCTCCTTTGTCTTTTGTCAGTGATGTGGGCTCTGCGGTCTTCTTCAAAGGAGGTTGCTGCCCGCCGAACTGTGAGGCGCCAAGATGCAAGGTTTGAGGCGATATCAGCCCACTGGTGGTGGTCAATGTGGCAGGCACCAAGAGATTTCTTTAGGTAGTCCTTGTACCTCTACTCTTTTTGGCTTGGCTTCGCGGACGAAGATTTATGGAGGGGGTAAAAAGTCCACGTCAGCTGCAGGCTCGTTTGTGGCTGACAAGTCCGATGCGGGACAGGCAGACACGGTTGCATCGGTTGCAGGGGAAAATTGGTTGGTTGGGGTGGGGTGTTGGGTTTTTCCTCCTTTGCCTGTTTGTGAGCATCTTTTGAGGGGGAGGACGTGGAGGGGGAGGACGTGGAGGGGGAGGACGTGGAGGGGGAGGACGTGGAGGGGGAGGACGTGGACCTGTCCTCGGGCCTGCGCAAAGGAGCTTTTAGGTGGAGTGCAGTGCGCGCAGTACTGGCCCCACCCTTTACACCCATGGTTCGTGTGCCGTGGCCAAGCAAGCTGGGACGTGGCAGCGAGGTCCGTCTACTAATTCCTATGCATCCCTGGGCCTCATAGTGTAAATTAGATAATGTCTACTGATTCAACTGGCATCCTGGGCCCCATGGTGAAATTTTGATGTCTACTAATTCATATGCATCCCTGGGCCCCATAGTGTAAATTAGATTATGTCTGCTGATTCTAAAAAACAAGCAGGTTCTCAGCCTTGCAGAAGCAAAAAAACACAGTTTAAATCTTCCATTACACCATATGAACCAAAATATGTACAAACGTTTCTCATTAAATATACACAGTGGCATTTTCTCCCTCCCTCCCCCTTTTTCTCCCTCCCCTCTTCCCACCCCCCTCCAAAACCCATAAATTTTCAACATATACAATACAATAAAACCATAAAACAATGTCTTCACACAATGAAAAATAAACAAGAAAAATGTATCATCTATTAGTTACACAGTGAATCAAGTCGTTTTGTTATCTTATCATTTTAAGGGATGGAGATCCGAGGCAAGTCCTCTCTGTTATGTTCCATGTATGGTTCGCAAATTTGTTCAAACAATGTGACTTTATTTTTTTTATTATATGTTATTTTTTCCAGTGGAATACATTTATTCATTTCCATGTACCATTGCTGTATTCTCAGGCTCTCTTCCATTTTCCAAGTTGACATTATACATTTTTTTGCTACAGCTAAATGAATCTTTTTTGCGCTTTATGCAATTTGAGGCCTAATTATTTACTTCTTATGTTACTTAAATGAAAGATCTCTGGATTTTTTTGTGATTTTATTTAATATTTGATTTCTTCTTCTTTCTTTGGCTTGGCTTCGCGGACGAAGATTTATGGAGGGGGTAAAAAGTCCACGTCAGCTGCAGGCTCGTTTGTGGCTGACCAGTCCGATGCGGGACAGGCAGACACGATTGCAGCGGTTGCAAGGGAAAATTGGTTGGTTGGGGTTGGGTGTTGGGTTTTTCCTCCTTTGCCTTTTGTCAGTGAGGTGGGCTCTGCGGTCTTCTTCAAAGGAGGCTGCTGCCCGCCAAACTGTGAGGCGCCAAGATGCACGGTTTGAGGCGTTATCAGCCCACTGGCGGTGGTCAATGTGGCAGGCACCAAGAGATTTCTTTAGGCAGTCCTTGTACCTTTTCTTTGGTGCACCTCTGTCACGGTGGCCAGTGGAGAGCTCGCCATATAATACGATCTTGGGAAGGCGATGGTCCTCCATTCTGGAGACGTGACCCATCCAGCGCAGCTGGATCTTCAGCAGCGTGGACTCGATGCTGTCGACCTCTGCCATCTCGAGTACCTCGACGTTAGGGGTGTGAGCGCTCCAATGGATGTTGAGGATGGAGCGGAGACAACGCTGGTGGAAGCGTTCTAGGAGCCGTAGGTGGTGCCGGTAGAGGACCCATGATTCGGAGCCGAACAGGAGTGTGGGTATGACAACGGCTCTGTATACGCTTATCTTTGTGAGGTTTTTCAGTTGGTTGTTTTTCCAGACTCTTTTCAATCTTTTCAATCTTCTTCAGCATGATGCTGAACCAAGCCATGAAAGACCCCAACAATGAAGACGCTGTTTACATCCGGTACCGCACGGATGGCAGTCTCTTCAATCTGAGGCGCCTGCAAGCTCACACCAAGACACAAGAGAAACTTGTCCGTGAACTACTCTTTGCAGATGATGCTGCTTTAGTTGCCCATTCAGAGCCAGCTCTTCAGCGCTTGACGTCCTGCTTTGCGGAAACTGCCAAAATGTTTGGCCTGGAAGTCAGCCTGAAGAAAACTGAGGTCCTCCATCAGCCAGCTCCCCACCATGACTACCAGCCCCCCCACATCTCCATCGGGCACACAAAACTCAAAACGGTCAACCAGTTTACCTATCTCGGCTGCACCATTTCATCAGATGCAAGGATCGACAATGAGATAGACAACAGACTCGCCAAGGCAAATAGCGCCTTTGGAAGACTACACAAAAGAGTCTGGAAAAACAACCAACTGAAATATTTGATTTAGTTCGAAAGCAAATAGCATGTACTGTTGTTCCCATTTCCTTCTTACAGCGAAAACATCTATCTGAAAATGTTGGATCTCATTCTTTTAATTTTCGAGGAGTGATATATACCCTGTGTAACCAATTATACTGTATCATGCATAACCTTGTGTATTCTTCATACAACTAGAACATAACTTTTCCAGTGCATCATTTTTTATCTTTATGTTTAAATCTTTTTCCCACTTTTGTTTGGGTTTATAGCTTATTTCATCAATTTCCTTATCTTGCAGCTTAATGTGCATGTTCGTTATAAATCTTTTAATTATCATTGTGTCTGTAATCACGTATTTAAAGCTGCTTCCTTCAGGTAATCTTAATCTGTTCCAAATTTATCCTTTAAATAAGCTTTCAACTGATGATATGCAAACATTGTACCATGAGTTATTCCATATTTGTACTTCAACTGTTCAAATGTTAATAAATTATTTCCCAAAAAACAATTTTCTATTCTTTTGATTCCTTTTCTCTCCCATTCTCTAAAGGAAAGGTTATCTATTGTAAAAGGGATTAGTAGGTTTTGCGACAATAATAATTTTGGTATTTGGTGATTCGTTTTTTTCCTTTCTAAGTGGATCTTCTTCCATATATGAAGTAAATGATGCAATACTGGTGAGCTTTTATATTGCACCAACTTTTCATCCCACTTATAAAGTATATGTTCCGGTACCTTCTTCCCTATTTTATTTAGTTCTATCTTAGTCCAGTCTGGTTTTTTCCTTGTCTGGTAAAAATATGATAAATACCTTAATTGTGCGGCTATTAATTACAATAATTTCTAAAGTTTGGTAACTGCAAACCACCTTCGCTATACCTCTCTGTTAATTTATCTAACGCTACCCTCGGTTTCCTCCCTTGCCACAAGAATTTCCTTATTATTCTCTTTAGTTCATTAAAGAATAAGTATTGTGTCCTTGGGAACATGTTCATTTTAATGCAGTTTACCCTCCCTATCAACGTTAACGATAATTCTTTCCAATGTTCTAAGTCTTCCTCCAATTTCTTTATTGGTGGCTGATAATTTAGTTTGTACAAGTGGCTTAAGTTATTATCTAACCTGATCCCTAGGTATCGGATTGCTTGTGCTTGCCATTTAAATGGTGATTCTTTTTTAAATTCTGTATAATCCGCATTACTCATTGGCATCACTTCACTTTTCTTTGCATTGATCTTGTACCCTGATATTCTCCATATTCCTTCAATTTCTTATGTAATTCTTTTATGGATATCTTTGGTTCTGTTAGGTATACTATGATATCATCTGCAAATAAGCTGATTTTATACTCCTTCTCCTTTGTTTTATCCCTTTTATTTGATTTTCTATTCTTATCAGTTCTGCCAAAGGTTCTATTGCTAAGGCAAACAATGAGGGGGATAATGGACATCCCTGTCGACTTGACCTACTTAATTTAAAGTGACTTGATATATATCTATTTACTGCTACCTTCGCCAACGGTCCATTATACAATGTTTTAATCCAATTTATATATTTTTTCTGGTAAATTGAACTTCTATAATTCTTTAAATGTACCTCCACTCTACTCTGTCAAAGGCTTTTTCTGCGTCTAAAGCAACAGCCACTGTTGGCTTCTTATTTCCTTGAACTGCATGAATTAGATTAATAGGTTTACAGACAAATTATCCTCTGATCATCTTTTATTAATAAATCCAGTTTGATCTTGTTTTACTATTTTTGCTACACAGTTGGCCAATCTGTTTCCTAAGAATTTCACTATTATCTTATAATCTGAGTTAAGCAGATATATTGGTCTATATGATGCTGGTGTTAATGGGTCCTTCCCTGTCTTTGGTATTAATGTAATTATTGCTGTCTTGCATCAATCTGGCAAGTTTTGTGTTTCTTCTACCTGGTTCATTACTTCCAGGAGAGGAGGAATTAATAACTCTTTAAATGTTTTATAAAATTCTTTTGGAAATCCATCCTCTCCTGGTGTTTTATTGTTCAGCAGCTTTTTTAATATATCCTGTAATTTGTCTATTTCAAATGGTTTTATCAGTTTGCTTTGTTCTTCTTCTTGCAATTTCGGCAGTTCAATTTTAGCTAAAAATGCTTCAATTTTATCATCTTTCCCCTCGTTCTCAGTTTGGTATAATTGTTCATAAAATTCCTTAAAGTTTTCATTAATCTCTATTGGGTTATATGTAATTTGTTGGTCCTTTTTCCTTGATGCCAATACAGTTCTTTTAGCTTGATCTGATTTAAGTGACCAGGCTAATATTTTATGTTTTTTCTCCCAGTTCGTAATACTTTTGCTTTGTTTTCATTATGTTCTTCTCCACCTTATATGTTTGTAATGTTTCGTATTTTATTTTTTTGTCCTCCAATTCTCTCTTTTTCATTATATCATCCCTTTTTACGAGTTCCTTTTCTGTACTTACTATCTCCCTTTCCAACTTCTCTATTTCCCGATTGTAGTCCTTTTTCATCTTAGTCACATAACTTATTATTTGTCCTCTAATGAAGGCTTTCACTGTGTCCCATAATATAAATTTGTCTTTCACTGATTCCATGTTTATTTCAAAATATGTTTTAATTTGGCGTTCATTAAACTCTCTAAATTCCTGCTTTTTAAGTGGCATGGAGTTTAACCTCCATCTATATGTTCTTGGTGGGATGTTCTCCAGTTCTATTGCTAATAACAGGGGTGAATGATCAGATAGATAGTAGTCTAGCTTGACACTCAGTTTTCCTAACTCTCCCTTGAATATGGGCCGACAACAAAAACATATCAATCCTTGAGTATGATTTATGCCTACTCAAATAATATGAATATTCCTTCTCTCTTGAGTGTTGCCTCCTCCATATATCCATAAGTTTCATTTCCTGCATTGATTTAACAATAAATGTGGCTACTTTATTCTTTTTGCTTGTCTTTTGTCCAGTTTTATCCAACATTGGGTCCAAATTAAGGTTTAAAACCCCCTCCTCTCAATATATTTCCTTGTGTGTCTGCAATCTTCTAAAAAATATCCTGCATAAACTTTTGATCCTCCTCATTAGGTGCATATATATTGAGCAAATTCCAAAATTCTAAGTATATCTGACTCTTTATCATTACATACCTCCCTACTGGATCTGTTATTTCCTCCTCTATTTTGATTGGCACTTTTTTGTTAACTAATATGATTACACCTCTAGCTTTTCAATTATATGATGCTGCCGCTACATGTCCTACCCAGTCTCTCTTTAATTTGTTATGTTCCATTTCAGTTAGATGCGTTTCCTGCACAAATGCAATATCTATTTTTTCTTTCTTCAGTAAATTTAGTAGTCTCTTCCTTTTAATTTGATTATGTATTCCATTAATGTTTATAGTCATATAGTTCAACATGGCCATCTTATATCTTGCTTACACCTCTTTTTCGCTTCCTCACTACCTCCATCCCCTTTTTCCCATTTTCAACTCTTAGTTTTCCCTTTTTAAACTCAATGTACAACAACACATTTAAAACATAAAATGCACCAACAATTCCCCCACCCAATAATACCTTAACCCCAAATGCTCCCCCCCCTCTCTGAGTTGCCCTTATCCCTTGCTGGGCAACCACAACTCCCCTTTCCATTTGGATTGTGATCTTGCACGCAAGCATCAACTGATTTTGCAATGACAGTTATTCCCTCTCCCCTCCAGCCCCCCCAGAAAACCCTTTACACATATAACAAAGCTCTCTCTTTTCCCCCCTTCCTTCCTTCCCCTCTTTAGTTCTTTACATATACATTGTTTTTATATCTTTTATATACTTTATCGCCGTTCTTCATTCTTGTTACATCTCTTCATCTCTTCTGTCCTGCAAATGTTCTGCGAATTCTTGTGCTTCCTCCGGATCTGAGAACAGTCTGTTTTGCTCCTTGGGTATAAATATTTTAAGCACGGCTGGATGTCTTAACGAATTTTTTCCATAAAATCGTTTTCACTGTATTAAACTCCTTCCTCCTCTTTAAGAGTTCAAAACTTATGTCTGGGTAAAAAAATATTTTTACCTCTGGCTTTTGAATTATATGATGCTGCCGTTATGTGCCCTATCCAGTCTCTCCTTAATTTCTTGTGTTCCACTTCAGTTAGATGTGTTTCCTGCACGAATGCTATATCAATTTTTCCTTTTTTCAGTAAATTTAATAGCCTCTATAAGGAAGGCAGCTTGAGGCAGACTGCACTTTGTGAGGCCATGTTCAAAATCCCTTGGGGTCACCAATGTAGTCGCACTGTGTCGCAGCGAGAGAAAGAAGGAGTCTGACTTGAGAGGCATCCAATTGGAAGACTGTTTACTTGTTCACGCATACACGTGTTTTAAACATTCCTCCAGGAACCCCCACATCCCATGGGGTGGAAATTACATCACCTTCCAGCCCTCGGTTCGCCCTGCAATCAGAGCCCTCCCAGTTGCTGATGTCAGCAGTTCACCCGCGACTTTCTGAGCCAGTTCGAACTGCGCTTAGGCAAGCCGCCACAATATTATATTTCAACTAATGAAGTCATTTTGGAAAGTACTTTTCGATATTAGGAAAGATTTGGAACAGGCATGCCTTTCTCCAATCCCAGTGACTGAAGTGTGGACATTAATTCATGTGCTTTCTTCTCTGTAAATTACTTACCTCAAAACATCCACACTGCTTTATCACTTCTTCTAAATCAGTGGTTTTCAAACCTTTTCTTTCCACTCACATACCACCTTAAATAATTCCTATGTCATAGGGCTCTGTGATTAGTGAGGTGGTATGTGAGTGGAAAGAAAAAGTTTGAAAACCACTGCTCTAAATGAGGGACAGCGCTGGTGTTCTTTGCCTCATTTTAAATTTAAATTTAGACATACAGCAGGGTAACAGGCCCTTTCGGCCCACGAGCCCATGCTGCCCAATTACACCCAATTGACCTACAACCTCCGGTATGTTATGAACTGTGGGGGAAACTGGAGCTCCCGGGTAAAAACCCACGCAGACTTGGAGAGAACGTACAAACTCCTTACAAACAGCACTGGATTCGAACCTCAGTCCCAGTCACTGGAGGCTGAGGAACACACAGCTGGCTGGCTGTTGGTGACTCGAGGCAAGGAACTGCAGGCTGCTGACGACTGCGGTCAAGACTGACTGAAGAAGTGTCAGGTATCAGAACTGAGATGTGAGAGAGTGGCAAAGGCGCTGAGGTTTCCTGATTACATCAGAGATTGGATCTGGAGCTCGTGTTGCTGATGGTTTGGACTAAAGTCTGTGTGGCTGCAAGAACACTGGAGATGAACCCATTGACACTCAGAGACTTGTCGGGGGGGGTGGGGTGGAGGCCTCTTTTAACCATATAACCATTTACGGAGCAGAAACAGGCCATGTTGGTCTTTCGAGTCTGCACCGGTTCACTGATTTTGTGCACCCTCTTCAGGCATTGGTCCCGGTAGATCTTCATTCAATAACGATGGGCGAATTCAATGCAGGTGGAATCTTATTGAAATTGAAAGCAAGATTGTTTTGTTTCTCTTTGACTGTAAGGGGCATTAGGGAATTTCTGCTGATGGTGAATCTTTGCCTTACAGAAGACTAAGGGAAATTACGTGTAATATTACATTTTCTGTTTTATTATATGACATTAAAAGAAATAAAGAATTCAGTACTGTAGAAGGTTCTTTGACATGAAAAATATTTATTTGCATGGATTTCTTCAGATGTTGCCTACCTGTTGAATGCTTTAGAGTGTTTCCTGTTTTTATTTATGTCAGCAAAGCAAACTAAATTATCTCAAATTCAGGCTCTTTCCCATCAGAACTACATTTCCCCCTCCCCCATCCCCACACACACATAAACACATTACACACACACACATTAGTACTGATTTCACTTCTTTGGATAATTCTTTCCAGTTCTGTCAAAATTCCCTCCCATGCACTCTTGGGTAACCAGGAGCATCCCAAACAGTCCTTCCAAGTGAAGCAACATTTCATTCATGGTCTCCTCTACATCAGAGGCACTGGGTGCAGACTGGGAGATTGCTTCACTGAGCACTTCAGCTCTGTCCACCACAATAGCATGGATTTCCCAGTGACCACCCATTTCAATTCCCCGCACCATTCCCTTGCTGACATGCCTGCCCATGGCCTCGTGCACTGCCAGTCTGAGACCATCTGAAAATTGAAAGACCACCACCTCATCTGTCATCTGTGCACCTCTAACTAGATTAACATCAAAACCTCCAGTTTCTGTGAAAGCACCTCCACCCGTTGGCTTTCCCCCAACCCTGTCTCCCTTTCCCCTCCATCTCCTTTCAAAGAGCCAAAATCAATTCTCATCCTTCCTCTTACCGTATTAAATTAATGCCTTTTGTCTGTTGGACTTGACTCCTACCCTGGTCCAGCCATCAGTCTCTTTATTCTGATCTCTGCCTGCTATTTGCTCATTCCTTGAAGAAGGGCTCAAGGCCAGAAAGGAAGTGACCCCATGCAGATTCGCAAGTGATATGTCGCCAGCGGCTATAACTTGTGAGGTATCTGAGGAGATTCAGTATGTCACCGAAAACTCTCGTAAATTTCTATAGGTGTACCGTGGAGAGCATTCTGGCTAGTTGCATCAGTGCCTGGTACGGAGGGGCCAACTCTCAGGACAAGAATAAACTCCAGAGAGTTGTTAACTTGGTCTGCGACATCACAGGCACCAGACTTTGCTCCATCAAGGACATCTACAAGGCAGTGTCTTAAAAAGGCAACTTTATCTTCAAAGACCCCCACCACCCAGGTTCTGTCTTCTTCACTCTGCTCCATCAGGGGAAAAGGTACAGGAGACTAAAGACGAGCACTCAGCGGCACAAGGACAGCTTCTTCCCCGCTGCCATCAGATTCCTGAATGACCAATGAACCAAAGTCACTTTTCGTGCACTGCTATTTTTTTATATATAGGTAGGGCATGACCAGTAACCATAGAGACAAGCTGAGGAAACGATAGGCTTTAATACACAGAAGAACGTTGCTGGCCCGAATCCCAGGATAGGAATGGCGGCAGGGGAAAGGTAGCTCGATATTTATGGGCCCTGGACCAGGGGAGGAGTCTTAGGGTATGAGTCATCCGTGGGCGGACCAGCTCCATATATACAACCTGACAGTGGAGGAAACATATCACCACCATATAGTAAAGTGGTAAGATGGTGATAATATGTACGTCTGCGCTACGACGCTGCCGCAAAACACTGAATTTCATGACTTGTTCATGACAATAAATGATTCTGATTTTGGGAGGACTGTTGGAGATGCCCCTAGTTGCAAAGAGTGCAAGGGAAAAAATGAGAATGATGTTGGCATTTACTGTGTGTGCATTTACTCCAACCTCAGTGCCTGCAGACCCCTGAGGCTTCACTCCTGTCCCTGGGCTCAGGGCCGGAGTGGGTGGGCGGGGCTACCCGTGACGTCACCGGTCCGCTGAGCCGACAACACCCAGCTCGCAGCACTCGCGTCGAAGGCCTCTCGTTGGAAAACATGTAAGCCTTCCTTCCTTCGTTCGCGCGCTCCTTGCAGTGAGGGGCATCGACCCCCCCTCCCACACACTTCCCACTCTGTGGCCGCGGTGTTTCCCGGAGGGGAGGGGGGTTCTCGGGCCTGGGCTGAGGCTTGTCGCTCTCCGCCTTCTAATTAACGCTTCGTCAAATGCTTTCAGTGGGTTGGACTGGGTTGGGTTGGGGGAGGGGAGTAATTTCCAGCGTCTGTGGCTTTGCAAAGTGAAGTTTCCTTTCTGGGGGCTGAATTTTTGCAGGGGAGGAAGATCTGGACGTTTGTATCAAGTTGCTGGTTAATTCATAAAAATGGGAAGTTTTGCATTTCCTCCACAGACTTCCTGAGCTGCTGGGGATGTCCCAACAGGCCAATGGAAAACCAGCAGGATTGGTGGGGATCCCACTCAGCTCCCTCCATGTTGCAAGACATGAACCCATCCTAAAAACAACCCCACCCTAGTCAAGATGGAAGGTGCAACTCTAATGCAAAACTTGTTTTCCCTCCACCCCCTCCAAGAGTTCTTTCTTTGCCCTTTGCAAAATCAACATTAAGTCTTTTGAATGCCCAGGACAGTGCATCTTGGAAATGTCAAGTATTCAACAACCACAAAAAATAAGCAGGGGTGTCTTAACATTTCTCCTCTGAGGTCGATGGCAACTTGACGAAAGGACACGGTGATCGTCTGGAGTTGTATACCCCGTGGAGCATTTTGGGGCCTGAAGGGAGATTGAGATGGTTGACCAATATTTAATTAGATGTTTTGAGATTGGGTCATTTATAACATTTTTTGGAGATTAGAACCTAGAAATCTGAAGGTTATGCTGCCAGTTAGTGTAATAATGGGATGGAAAAGAGGATATAATTAGTTTTTAGCGGTTTGAATCTTTAGAATTATACCTGAACGGTTTGTCATCAGTTCTGAGAAATCCTGCCTCTTGTTTAATGAGCACGTTTCTACACAGAATGTTTTTATATACAGGCAGTTATCTTTGAGTTCTTCATGAACAGTTGACTTTAAATAGTGAAGTTTGCTTAGTTTCTGATAATAATTCTCAAATTTGAAGTGGAAAAAAAGGGGAATTAGCCTGGACATTAAAGTTTCTGAGCATCAACCTTTGTATTCTGAGGTGATTATTAGTGTGTGTGCAATTTAGTATGTCTACCACGACCCACATCTTTTGTAGCATGGCTGTGAGATCTGAAGCTCCAGATGTCTAAGGATTTAAATTGACTTTTATTACCTTAAAATATTACATAGCACTTGGTTAGTGAACTATTTGTGGAGTTGCTTTCGTAATGCAAGAAATGCAGTGTGCTGCAAGATCTCAATCACTGTCAATTTGACATGTCTGACGTAAATGTTGAAGTTACTTCTTGGATGAAGCTCTCGCCTTTTTGAATAGTGCACCAGATCTTCATATATCTCAGGGCTGCAGATGTCATGATGAAAGATGTTAGGGAAAGATTGAGGCTATAGCACAATGAAATTTTGGTGCCCTGGATAACAAAATATGTGTTGGTTTACATTGAGCTGAGATTTCTTCAGTTTCTACTTTGTAGAATCAGGAATATAAAGATTTCATAGTTTGAATGCAATTCCATTTGGGGAATGAAGCATCCAACTGTCACCAGCATTGAAAACATTGTAACAATTTTCTGTTGCCCGTGTCTGAAAATTGACACCCATAATTGTCTGCCTAAAGATCTTAAATCTTTGGTTTTGGTAAGATTGTTTTGCATCTAATTTAAAGCACTTTTATTTGTGGTCCAACAGTTGGAAATGCTTTGAAGATTTATCAGACTCTTGAATGAACCTCTCATTAGTAAAATTATATCACCTTTGCACTGTACCATCTGATCTGTCACTCAGCACTTCTGTACGGTTGTCAGCCTATGCATTTCTGAGGCAAATAATCGCCAGCTATGGAGGAAATTTCAGGCCATGACATGCTACAGGGTGAAGCCTAACCTCATAAATGACTATGATGGAGCTGAATACTTCTTATGCTCGCTTTGCAAAGGAGAATTCAAATGGTACCAATGAGAGTCCCTACAGAAGCTGGCGACCCTGTGATATCTGTCTCTTGAGGCCAACGACAGAGCATTCTTTGAGAGTATGAGTCCTTGCAAGTTGTCAGGCCTTGATGGTGTAGCTGGCATGGTATTGAACTTTCATGAACATCTTCAATCTCTTATTGCTGCAGTCGGAGGTTCCCACCATCTTGAAAAGGACATCAATAATCTAAGACCAGAGCGAGCTGCATCAATGACTGTCGCTCAGTGGCACTCACATCTGCTGTCATGAAAGGCTTTGAGAGTTGGTCATAGCCAAAACTAACTCCTACCATTGCAATTCACCTACCGCCACAATCACTCTACAGCACATACAATCTCACTGGCTCTTCACTCAGCCCTGCATGACTTAGACAACTGCAACAGCTTTCAAGCTTCTCTGCTGTTAATACCATCATCCCCTCAGTACTGGTCAGCAAGCTCAAAAACTGGGCTTCTGTGCCTTCCTATGCAACTGGATCCTTCCTGAACTTCAGAATACCAGTCAGTGCGAATTGGTAACATCTCCTCTCTGACACTCAACACAGGCTCGCCCACTACTCTACTCTTTCCACGCCCTTGACTGTGTGGTTAGGCACGATTCAAATGCCATCTACAAATTTGCTGATAACACCATGGTTGTTGGCAGAATCACAGATCGCAATGCAGAAGTGAACAAGAGTAAGATGGATCAGTTTGTAGAGTGGTGTCACAACAACTTTGCACTCAATGTTAGCAAAACTAAGGAACTGACTGTGGACTTCAGGAAGCGAGAACCAAAGCAGACTGAGGTTACCAGAAGGAAGCAGCTTTGAATATGTAATTACAGACACAATGATAATTAAAAGATTTATAACAAACATGTACATCAAGCTGCAAGAGAAAGAAAATGATGAAATAAGCTGTAAACCCAAACAAAAATGGGAACAAGATCTAAACATAATGATAAAAAATGAAATATGGATAAAGCTATGCTCTATGAGAAATACAATAAACACGAGGTTACGCATGATACAATATAATTGGTTACACAGGCTATACACCACGCCCAAAAGTTAAATAAATGGGACCCAACAGTATCAGATAGATGTTTTCGCTGTAAGAAGGAAACGGGAACAACATTACATGCAATTTGTGCATGTGAGAAAGTGGAAAAGTTTTGCGAAGAACTAAATCAGGTATTAAATAAAAACACAAAAATCAACATACCAAAAAATCCAGAGATCTTTCTTCTAAGTAATATAAGAAGTAAAGAATTGGGCCTCAAACTGGACGAAGTGCAAAAAAGATTATTATGATAGCCTTAGCTGTAGCAAAAAAATGTATAATGTCAACTTGGAAATCCGAAGAGAGCCTGAGAGTACAGCAATGGTACATGGAAATGAATAAATGAAATAGAAGAAGAAAAGATAGGCAAGGTAAAGGATATACTTGCTCTTATTAAAGGATACATGGAGTCATTTAAAGAATGGCAAACACAGGAATTTAAGGATTTAAGAAAAAGAATAAACAACACAGAAAAGAAAATAAATAAAATGGAGATGACCTTAACAGAAATGGGAAAGAAAATGGACAAGATGGAAGAGCGGGCAGTAGCAGCAGAAATGGAGGTAGAAGACTTAAAAAAGAAATTGGAGAAATCTAATAAAAAAACTAAAGAGACACAAGAACTACTAGCTCAAAAAATAGATACAATGGAAAACCATAACGGAAGAAATAGCATAAAGATAGTGGGCCTTAAGGAAGATGAAGAAGGCAAGAATATGAGGGAGTTTATAAAAGAGTGGATCCTTAAGACCCTAGGATGTCCAGAACTACAGCAAGAAATGGAAATAGAAAGGGCACATAGAGTATTGGCCTCTAAACCACAACCACAACAAAAACCAAGATCTATTGTAGTAAAATTCCTAAGATATACTACAAGAGAAAAGGTACTGGAGAAGACAATGGAAAAAGTAAGAGAGGGCAACAAACCACTGGAGTATAAAGGGCAAAAAATCTTCATTTATCCAGATATAAGTTTTGAACTCCTAAAGAAGAGAAAAGAGTTCAATACAGCAAAGGCGATTTTATGGAAGAAAGGGTATAAATTTATACTAAAGCATCCAGCGGTATTGAAAATATTTATTCCAGGACAACAAAACAGACTATTCTCGGATCCAGAAGAAGCACGAAAATTTGCAGAACAATTACAAAAATAGACTGAGGGAGGAAGACGGGTAATGAGAGTTAAAATGATCACGACTGATATGTATGTGGGTAAAGACAAAAATAGACTGAGGGATGAAGACGGGTAATGAGAGTAAAAATGATCACGATTGATATGTATGCAGGTAAAGAGGTATAAGAGTGAATAGAGACAATGAGCATACATGAATGTATCTGTACTTAGAGGAAAATATAGATAGTATAGACAAGAATTAATAAGGGAAGGTAATGGAATAGAGAGAATAAGGAGGGAATTAAAAGAGGGACCTTTGTGACATATGAAAAGTGAAATCTTTTCTGGGGGAGGCGGGGTGGGGGGAAATAGCGGTCACTGCAAAATCAGTTGACGCTTGCGAGTGGATTCGCAAATCCAAATGGAGTGGGGAGATGTGGTTGTCCGACAAGGGATAAAGGACAACTCAGGAGGTGAAGGGGAGATTGGGGATAAATAAGATAGAAATAGGAGAATAAGGAAAATGTTAGATGTTGTAGGAATGTTGTCTTATAAAGAGTTGAAAATAAGAAAACAGAAATGGAAAAGGAGGAAAGGTAATGATGGAAAAACGGAAAGAGAAGATAAACAAAATATAAAAGGGCTACGCTGAACTATATGTCTTTAAATATTAATGGAATACATAACCAAATTAAAAGGAAGAAACTACCAAATTTAAATGAATAAATGTATTCCATTAGAAAAAATAACATATTGGTTAAGAAATAATATTGAAATATTCGAACAAGTATAGGAGCCTTACATTAAATACAATAGTGAAAACCTACCGGGGACAAACATTACCTAAGTTGATGGAAGGAGAAGGAAAGAAAAGAATGGACTCAGTAGAATTTCTGGTGTAATTTTGTTGAATGACAACATTGTCTGACTGGCTTAATGCAACCTAGATTGTATACCTAAAAAGGATGAGAGGGGGGGGTGGGGGGGTGGTTTGGGAGGAAAGGGGGGGGGGGGGAGAAAAAGTCACTGTATATGTGTGAAAAGAAATAGTGTATATCATGGCTAATGTGATTTATGGTGTGAAAAATAAAAAAATTTTAAAAAAAAAAATGAATAAATGTATTCCATTGGGAAAAAAAAACATATAATTTAAAAAATAAAGTCACACTATTTGAACAAATTTAGGAACCGTACATGGAACACAACAGAGAGGGCCTACCGCAGACCTCCACCCCCTAAAATGACAGAATGAGAAGAAGACGAAATGAACTGACCCAGTGTGTAAAAGTAGAAGACACAAATTTCTTGTTTATTTTCATTGTGTGATGACATTGTTTAATGGGTTTATTGTATTTTATATGTTGAACGTTTAGTGGGTGGGGAGGGGGGTAGGAAGGGAGTGGGGAAAAAGGGGAGAAAATGACACTATATCCAAGAGGGAAATGTTTGTGTGTATTTTGATTAATATGGTTCATAGTGTGAAAAAATTTTTTTAAAAAAGAAGGGAGAACCAGGAGAACACAAACCAGTCATCATCAAGGGGTCAGTTGTGGAGAGGGTAAAAGAACTTCAAATTCCTAGATGTCAGCATCTCTGAAGATCTATTCTGGGGCCATCATGTTTTTTTTTCCACACTGTGAACCATATCAACCAAAATATATACAAACGTTTCTCATTAAATATACACAGTGACATTTTTTCCTCTCTCCCCCCTTCCCACCCCTCTCCAAAACCAATAAATATTCAATATATACAATACAATAAAACCATAAAACAATGTCTTCACACAATGAAAAATAAACAAGAAAAATGTGTCATCTACTTTTACACACTGAATCAAGTCGTTTTGTCGTCTTATTATTTTAGGGGGTTGGAGGTCCAAGGCAAGCCCTCTCTGTTATGTTCCATGTATGGTTCCCAAATTTGTTCAAATAATGTCACTTTATTTTTTAAATTATATACTATTTTTTCCAATGGAATACATTTATTCATTTCCATGTACCATTGCTGTATTCTCAAGCTCTCTTCCATTTTCCAAGTGGACATTATACATTTTTTTGCTACTGCTAAGGCTATCATAAATCTTTTTTGTGCTCCATCAAAATTGAGGCCTAATTCCTTACTTAAATTACTTGGAAGAAAGATCTCTGGATTTTTGGGTATGTTATTTTTTTTGTGATTTATTTAATATCTGATTTAGATCTTCCCAAAACATTTTCACTTTCGTACATGCCCAAATTGAATGTACTGTGTTCCCATTTCCTTCTTTTTTTAAAATGTTTTTATTTTTCACACTATGAACCATACTGACCAAAATACACACAAACATTTCCCTCTTGAATATACAGTGTCATTTTCTCCCTTTCCCCCCCTCCCTCCTCCACCCACTCAACGTTCAACATATATGATAAGTTAAACCCATTAAACAATGTCCTCACATAATGAAAATAAACAAGAAAATTGAGTCATCTACTTTTACATACTGGGTCAGTTCATTTCGTCGTCTTCACCTTCTGTCATTTTAGGTGGTGGAGGTCCGCGGTAGGACTTCTCTGTTGTGTTCCATGTACGGTTCCCAAATTTGTTCGAATACTATGATGTTATTTTTTATCCAGTGGAATACATTTATTTATTTCTATGTATCATTTCTGTATTTTCAGGCTATCTTCTGATTTCCAGGTTGACATTATACATTTTTTTGCTACAGCTAAGACTATCATAATAAATCTTTTTTGTGCTCCATCCAAAGTGAGTCCAAATTCTTTACTTCTTATATTACTTAGAAGAAAGATCTCTGCATTTTTTGGTATGTTGCTTTTTGTGATTTTATTTAATTCCTGATTTAGATCTTCCCAAAACTTTTCCACTTTCTCACATGCACAAATTGCATGTATTGTTGTTCCCGTTTCCTTCTTACAGTGAAAACATCTGTCTGATACTGTTGGGTCCCATTTATTTAACTTTTGGGGCATGGTGTATAGCCTGTGTAACCAATTATATTGTATCATGCGTAACCTCGTGTTTATTGTATTTCTCATAGTTCCAGAGCATAGCTTTTCCCATGTTTCATTCTTCATCTTTATGTTTAGATCTTGTTCCCATTTTTGTTTGGGTTTACAGCTTGTTTCCTCGTTCTCTTTCTCTTGCAGTTTGATGTACATGTTTGTTATAAATCTTTGTGTCTGTAATCACATATTCAAAACTGCTTCCTTCTGGTAACCTCAGCCTGCTTCCCAATTTGTCCTTCAAGTAGGTTTTCAATTGGTGGTATGCAAACATTGAACCGTAAGTTATACCATATTTGCACTTCATTTGTTCAAAAGATAATAATTTATTTCCTGAAAAACAATTTTCTATTCTTTTGATCCCTTTCCTCTCCCATTCTCTAAAGGAAATGTTATCTATTGTGAAGGGGATTAGTTGATTTTGCGACAATATTAATTTTGGTAGTTGATAATTTGTTTTTTTCCTTTCTACGTGAATCTTCTTCCAAATGTTGAGCAGGTGGTGTAGTACTGGTGAATTCCCATGTTGCACCAGCTTTTCATCCCACTTATATAGTATATGTTCAGGTACCTTCTCCCCTATTTTATCTAGCTCTAATCTGGTACAATCTGGTTTTTCCCTTGTTTGATAAAAATCTAATAGATATCTTAATTGTGCTGCCTTATAATAATTCTTAAAATTTGGTAGCTGTAAGCCCCCTTGTTTGTACCATTCTGTTAATTTATCTAGCGCTATCCTCGGTTTCCCCCCCTTTCCATAAGAATTTCCTTATTATTTTCTTTAGCTCAGTGAAGAATTTCTCTGTTAGGAGAATTGGCAACGATTGGAATAGGTATTGTATCCTTGGGAAGATATTCACCAATTTCCTTACAGCAAAAGCATCTATCTGATAATGTTGGATCCCATTCTTTTAATTTTCGAGGAGTGGAACCAATTATACTGTATCATGCATAACCTTGTGTTTATTGTATTCTTCATACTTCTAGAACATAACTTTTCCCATGCATTATTTTTTATCTTTATGTTTAAATCCTTTTCCCACTTTTGTTTAGGTTTATAGCTTATTTCATGAATTTCCTTATCTTGCAGCTTAATGTACATGTTCGTTATCAATCTTTTAATTATCATTGAGTCTGTAATCACATTTTCAAAGCTGCTTCCTTCAGGTAATCTCAAGCAGTTTCCCAATTTATCCTTTAAATAAGCTTTCAGTTGCTGATATGCAAACATTGTACCGTGAGTTATTCCATATTTGTACATCAACTGTTCAAATGTTAATAAATTATTTCCCAAAAAACAATTTTCTATTCTTTTGATTCCTTTTCTCTCCCATTCTATAAAGAAAAGGTTATCTATTGTAAAAGGGATTAGTGGGTTTTGTGTCAATAACAATTTTGGTATTTGATAATTCGTTTTGTTTTTCTTTCTAAGTGGATCTTCTTCCATATATGAAGTAAATGATGCAATACTGTTGAGCTTTTTTATTGCATCAACTTTTTATCCCACTTATAAAGTATATGTTCTGGTACCTTCTGCCCTATTTTATCTAGTTCTATCTTAGTCCAGTCTGGTTTTCCCTTGTCGGTTAAAAATCTGATAAAGACCTTAATTGTGCGGCTCTATAATAATTTAAACCTTGGCTGTACCTCTCTGTTAATTTATCTAATGCTACTCTTGGTTTCTCCCCTTTCCACAAGAATCTCCTTATTATTCTCTTTAGTTTTTTAAAGAATTTTTCTGTTAAGGGAATTGGCAATGATTGAAATAAGTATTGTATCCTTGGGAAAACATTCATTTCAATGCAATTTACCCTCACTATCAACGTTAGCGGTAATTCTTTCCAATGTTCTAAGTCTTCCTCCAATTTCTTTATTGGTGGCTGATAATTTAGTTTGTACAAGTGGCTTAAGTTATTATCTAACCTGATACTGAGGAATCGGATTGTTTGTGCTTGCCATTTAAATGGTGATTCTTTTTTAAATTCTGTATAATCTGCATTACTCATTGGCATCACTTCACTTTTCTTTGCATTGATCTTGTACCCTGATATTTCTCCATATTCCTTCAATTTCTTATGTAATTCTTTTACTGATACCTCTGGTTCTGTTAGGTATACTATGATGTCATCTGCAAATAAGCTGATTTTATACTCCTTCTCCTTTATTTTTCTCCCTTTTATTTTATTTTCTGTTCTTATCAGTTCTGCCAAAGGTTTTATTGCTAAGGCGAACAATGAGGGGGATAATGGGCATCCCTGTCGACTTGACCTACTTAATTTAAATTGGCTCGATACATATCCATTTACTGTTACCTTCGCCAACATTATACAATGTTTTACTATTATCTTATAATCTGAGTTAAGCAGAGATATTGGTCTATATGATGCTGGTGTTAATGGGTCCTTCCCCATCTTTGGTATTAATGTAATTATTGCTGTCTTGCATCAATCTGGCAAGTTTTGTGTTTCTTCTACCTGGTTCATTACTTCCAGGAGAGGAGGAATTAATAACTCTTTAAAAATGTTTTATAAAATTCTTTTGGAAATCCATCCTCTCCTGGTGTTTTATTGTTTGGCAGCTTTTTTAATATATCCTGTAATTTGTCTATTTCATATGGTTTTATCAGTTTGCTTTGTTCCTCTTCTTGCAATTTCGGCATTTCAATTTTAGCTAAAAATGCTTCAATTTTATCATCTTTCCCCTCGTTCTCAGTTTGATATAATTGTTCATAAAATTCCTTAAAGTTTTCATTAATCTCTATTGGGTTATATGTAATTTGTTTGTCCTTTTTCCTTGATGCCAATACAGTTCTTTTAGCTTGATCTGATTTAAGTGACCAGGCTAAACATAAAATGTTTTTTCTCCCAGTTCGTAATACTTTTGCTTTGTTTTCATTATGTTCTTCTCCACCTTATATGTTTGTAATGTTTCGTATTTTATTTTTTTGTCCTCCAATTCTCTCTTTTTCATTATATCATCCCTTTTTACTAGTTCCTTTTCTGTACTTACTATCTCCCTTTCCAACTTCTCTATTTCTCGATTGTAGTCCTTTTTCATCTTAGTCACATAACTTATTATCTGTCCTCTAATAAAGGCTTTCACTGCATCCCATAATATAAATTTGTCTTTCACTGATTCCATGTTTATTTCAAAATATGTTTTAATTTGGCGTTCAATAAACTCTCTAAATTCCTGCTTTTTAAGTAGCATGGAGTTTAACCTCCATCTATATGTTCTTGGTGGGATGTTCTCCAGTTCTATTGTTAATAACAGGGGTGAATGATCAGATAGATAGTAGTCTAGCTTTATACTCAGTTTTCCTAACTCTCCTTTGAATATGGGCCGACAACAAAAACATATCAATCCTTGAGTATGATTTATGCCTACTCAAATAATATGAATATTCCTTCTCTCTTGAGTGTTGCCTCCTCCATATATCCATAAGTTTCATTTCCTGCATTGATTTAATCATAAATTTGGCCACTTTACTCTTTTTGCTTGTCTTTTGTCCAGTTTTATGCAACATTGAATCCAAATTAAGGTTAAAATCCCCTCCTATCAATATATTTCCTTGTGTATCTACAGTCTTCAAAAAAATATCCTGCATAGACTTTTGATCCTCCTTAGGTGCATATATATTGAGCAAATTCCAAAATTCTGAGTATATCTTACACTTTATCATTACATACCTCCCTGCTGGATCTATTATTTCCTCCTCTATTTTGATTGGTACAATTTTATTAATTAATATGGTTACACCTTTAGTTTTTGAATTATATGATGCTGCTCCTACCCAGTCTCTCTTTAATTTATGTTCCATTTCAGTTAGATGCGTTTCCTGCACAAATGCTATATCTATTTTTTTCCAATCAATTTAATAGTCTCTTCCTTTTAATTCCATTAATGTTTATAGTCATATAGTTCAACATGGCCATCTTATATCTTGATTTCACCTCATTTCCACTTCCTCACCATCTCAATCCCCCTTTTCTCCATTTTCATTTCAGTTTCCCTTTTTAAACTCAATGTATGACAACACATTTAAAGCATAAAATACTCCCAACGATTCCCACACCCAATATTACCTTAACCCCAAATGCCCCCCCACCCTCTGAGTTGCCCCTTATCCTTTGTCAGGCAACCACAACTCCCCTTTCCATTTGGATTGTGATCTTGTTCGCAAGTGTCAACTGATTTCGCAGTGATGGTTATTCTCTTCCCCCCCCAACCCCCCCAGAAAACACTTTTTTTTGCACATATAACAAAGTTCTCCCTTTTTTATCCCCTTCCTTCCCTTCTCTTTTCCCTCTTTAGTTCTTTACATATACATTGATTTTACATCTTTATATATACTTTAATGCCGTTCTTCATTCTTGTTCATCTCTTCATCTCTTCTTCTGTCCTGCAAATGTTCTGCAAATTCTTGTGCTTCCTCCGGATCTGAGAACAGTCTGTTTTGCTCCCTGGGTATAAATATTTTAAGCACAGCTGGATGTCTTAACCGTTTTTCCATAAAATTGTTATCGCTGTATTAAACTCCTTCCTCCTCTTTAAGAGTTCAAAACTTATGTCGGGGTAAAAAAATATTTTTTGACCCTTGTATTCCAATGGTTTATTATCTTCTCTAACTTTATTCCTTGCCCGCTCCAGTATATTTTCTCTTGTTATATATCTCAAAAATGTTACTAAGATGGATCTTGGTTCTTGATGTGTCTGTGGTTTCGGAGCTAATGCCCTGTGTGCCCGTTCTATTTCCATTCCTTCCTGCATTTCTGTCATTCCCAGGACTTTCGGGATCCATCCTTTTATAAATTCCTTCATGTCTGTGCCTTCTTCACCCTCCTTCAAGCCCACTATTTTTATGTTGTTTCGCCTACTATAATTTTCAAACATATCAATTTTCTGAGATAACAACTCTTGTGTCTCTTTAATTTTTTGTCACTTTCTTCCAATTTTTCTCTTAAGTCATTCACTTCCATTTCTACAACCGTTTCCCGCTCTTCCACATTCTCTACTCTTTTCCCTATTTCTGTCATGACTAGTTCTAAACTTTGCATTTTATCTTCTGTTCTTTTAATGTTCTCATTTGTTCTTCAAAAAAAGCTTTATCTGTATTCTCTCCATCTGTTTTACTTTCTATTTCTCTGTGAAGATCTTGGTCATCTTCCTCTTCTTCTGTGTCTGTACCCGTATTTGTCTTCTCTTCTTTGTATCTTTATCTTCTGATTTTCCTGATGAGTAGCTTGTATCACTTTACTGGGCCTCTTGTTGTTGATCCTCCCCCAACCCTGGGCTGCTCATCTGTCAGGCCTCCTGCTGCTGCTCCTCTTGCCGTTCACTCCGTCGACTTTCTTCCTCACTCCCTCTCCTGCCGCCTTCCTCATCTTCCATCTGAGAGCCCTGGTGTCGGGTGTCCCTCAGCTGGTCGCGCTGCGGTTGCCCACTCCTTGGCTGAGTCCCCTCCTGTCGGTGTTTCCTTTTGCCTTTGATTGCGCACTTTTGTTTGGCTCAGAGAGCCATTTTTGAAGTCCACCGGGCGGGGGGGGTCGTGACTCTGCAGGGCCAGCACTAACCTCGGAGAACGGACATTCTTCGCCACCACGGCTCCCTTTTCCTTAGTGCAGGTAAGGCCTTTCTTTTCCGGTGACTTTTCTTTTTTTCCCGTTTTTACTTTTTCCTTCTTGGGTGCCATCTTCTTTCTCTTCTCTGCAACTTTATCTTCTATTTCTTATACTTTATTTTTGTTGAATTTTGTCTTGACTTTTTTTCTGGTAAGGGCTGTTTTTACCCTACTGGCCACTACTTCATCACATGACTTCTCCCCGGGGCCATCATGTTGATGTAATTATGAAAAACAATACAATAGATAATAGACATTAGGAGCTGGAGTAGGCCCTTCGGCCTGTCGAGTCAGCACCGCCATTTTACAGATCATGGCTGATCACTACCATCAGTACCCCTTTCCATTTGAAGTTGGAGGAGATTTGGTACGTCGTCAAAGACTTGCAAATTTAAACAAGCGTACCATGGAGAGCATTCTAATGGTTGGATCACTGTCTAGTATGCACAAGACAGGAACAGGATACTGAGAGTTGTGAACTCAGCCAGTGCTATCATGGGCATTAGTCCACTCCATTAGGGATATCTAGCAGAGGCAATCTCTCAAGAAAACAGCCTCTGTTATGAAGGACCCTCACCACCCAGGCCATGCCCTCTTCACTGCACCCATCAGGAAGGAAGTTCCAGAGCCTGAATGCAAACATCCATCAGTACAAAAAGCAACTTCTTCCTCTCTTTGAATGGACAATGAACCACTGACACTTTCCCACTTTTTTTTTGCACAATTTTTTTTTGTAAAAATAATTTATAGCAATTTTTGCACTTGTAGTGCTTTTGCAAAACAACAAATTTCATGACACGTTCATGTCCATGTGAAATGTCAAGTTGGACTGCTTGCAAAATGAACTTTATCACTTCACCTTTGTTATGTATGACAATGAGCATGAATTTTAACAGGATTTCAGAAAGACCTTTAATACTTCAAGGTTATTTTTTTAATCAAGGTACTGAGTAATGCATAGCTAATTTGTGTGCATCCTAACCTGTTAACTCTGGTGATGGAAATTCATGCAATTTGACATAATAGTGTCATCAAGGGTGTAGCTTCTGATGGTATTTTTTCTGTGAAAAGGCCATTGAAGCTTCAGTAACCGAGGATTTAAAATTATGAAGGGAATAGATGGACTCGACATGAGTAGACTCTTTCCACTGAGGGCAGGGGAGGCTGGAACAAGAGGGCAAGAGTTAAGGGTAAGGGGGCAAAACTTTAGGAGAAATGTTAAAGGATGCTTCTTCACTCAGAGATTGGTGGCAGAATGGAATGATCTTCCAGAAGGGATAGTTGCAGCAGGGTCCTTTCTGTCATTGAAGAGAAGGTTGGATGTGTACATGGATATGAGGGGGTTGGAGGATAAGTTTCATATGGTTGTTTCATATGGATAGTTAGGAGAACTGGTGTCTGTAGATATCTATTTGAGGGACTAATGAGATCCTGCATAACTGCTCATTATATATATTTTTCTTTCACAAGCCTTCCATCAGGGTACCTTTTTTGAATATATATTAAAATAATGTTTAAAAAAAATATAGCATCTGTTTCCTTGAATAAACCATGCAGGTGTGAGAGTGGGAGATGTTGGAGAAGCTTTATTGTTTCTAGATTCTAACTTGCCTAAATGTCAATTCCTTTGCATCATTAACTTGTTCATGACTGTTTTCCAAAGTCCTTGATGGTTGTAGCATAGAAGTTGATTAGAGCTTTTTAAATGGTTCATTCAGTACTGAGCTTTTTGCTATGTGCTTTAATTTCCATGTACTTAAAGCAGCAGTCAAGCTTGTTTTTCTTCCCTTTGTTCCAGACTTTAATGTGTTCTCTTAATAAATCTGACAGGATTTTCACTTTCTAGGCCCCACTTACATTAGTCATGTTAACAGCATTTATCTAATGATGCATGAAGCCTCTCAAATGTTACTACAAGTGCTCCTCAACTTACAATGGGGTTGCATTCCAGTAAGCCCATCATAAGTTGAAACAATCATCCGTCAAAAAAGAATACAGCCCCTCTCATTTTTTTATAATTAAATTTCGAATACCTTTACTCCACTGAGGGGGGGAAAACTATCGCTACAGTCACTGCAAGTGTGGTCGAATCAGCATCGCAAGAGAGTATGCTGTATGATACTCTCGCACGATGCTGCCATCGCCCAGCGTCACGAGAGAGTACTGTACATACAGCATATCACAAGTGCAGGAACAGATCGGAATTCAAAATTGAAAGTATGGATTGAACCATA
Organism: Narcine bancroftii; assembly: GCF_036971445.1. Classification (NCBI taxonomy): domain Eukaryota; kingdom Metazoa; phylum Chordata; class Chondrichthyes; order Torpediniformes; family Narcinidae; genus Narcine; species Narcine bancroftii. Next base: position 151,739,903 of record NC_091470.1, on the reverse strand, counting down.
GTAACTTTGGAAAAAAATCGTAAGTCAGGGAGAACCTATAACATGTCTGCTATTACCACAACCCAGTGCAATCCAGGCACTTCTTGTTCATACTCTTTTATGTTCCCTTTAAAATGTGTTCTCTATGTTATGACATTTTTACATTTGTTTTGGGAAAGGGGGTTTATTTTCCTTTGAGCTAAACATTTAGTGGAAGGCATGATGGAGCAGAAAACACTTTTTTGTGTGTGTGCGTCTCTCGAGGAACAAGAGAAGGAAGAGGATGGATGGAAGTAGTGGAGTTGAGCTTTTGTTTAGTGCTGTTAATTTTGAAAGCAGTAAATTTTGGCCTGGTTCAAAATTAACTCTGAAAACTGTCAGTGCTTGAAGCCCCTCGCCCTCCAAATCGAGTGAGGAAAGTTGCTGTTAAAATCTATTCAGTTCTCTTGGTTTAGAGAAGAAACTGAATTGGTTGGGACTGCATTGTACGTGGGCTTTAATTGTAATGTTCCACTGTATCGGTCTGCTTGCCACCAATCTCTTAAACTGGCTGAAATCACTTGACACTTTAAATTCCTAATATTAGGGATCAGAAACTTAAAATGCTAAAATAATTTCCACCAATGGCTCTTCGCATTGTCAGGGATATGTGATCCCACAGAGTTCCAAACACAAAACATGCTTATGGCCCGGAATTTGTGGTTAACAGCATAATATAAGTGATTACTGCAGACCTCCAATCCCCTGGAGCATAGTGATCTGAGCCAGACACTTCCCTTTTGACCATCTGTTGCTGACAGCTGTCAGGGGATCCTTGGTATTCAACAAACAGCTGGTTAAGCTGTTAGTCATATTACAATATTTTCAATCTTCCTGGTTGAAACATAGGAAGATAGACCAGCTGAATATCAGGCATTGTATTTAAAAAGTTGCAAGATCCTTTTGGGTCCTGTTTGCTAATTTTTTATCCAAGATCATCAGGACACCTGCTATTTTTCGGAATTTTCCAGATTTCAGAATCACTTTGATTTTGGTCCCTTTAAGCAAATGCCTCGCACCTAGCCCTGGTCGTCCATCCCTTTCCCGGACGATGTCGCACCCTCATCCATCCGTCGGGCCTCCCTCCACTCCCTGGGCCGGGCTGACCATGAGCACGGGTGAGGAGGGGGTTGATGCATGCCGTACAATAGGCTCTTGACCAGCACATCAGACAGGTAGAGGTCTGAGGTGACAGGGTAGCCCAGGAGCTCGGCCAAAAGGCGGTTAGCATCGACTGCTTGGAGCTTGCAGCCAAGTGGGGAAAAGACTGTGCGCGAGGTGCAGAGCCACAGGAGGAGTGGGCCGTCGGGGCGGTGGTGTCAAGTGCTAGCGGCTTACAAGCACTCCACGAGCTTGTCGGGCGTGCCGTGCCCTCAGGCCCACCCCAGCAGTGCAGTGCCGTCCATCGCCTGCCCCCATCTAACTCCCAATGCAGCAGCAGGGGTGCAATCCTGCTGAGCCTGAAGTTTACAGAACACCGCACCGGGTCACAGCAATGGCTCAATGTAGAAGCAATCACCAGAGCGGTTCCAGTTGCGTGGGGGATTATGGGTAAGGAAGATGTCCATTGCTCCCGCATTGAGCCAGCCACCACCTGCTCTCCTACTGGGTGCTGGGGACTGAGAGTCGCCTTTCCACCATAGATAAGGAGGGTATCCGTGGGGACTGGTTGGTGGGGAGGGGTGTCTACCTCTGAATGCAGAGAATTTATTATGGGAAATTAAAATTACTTGTGTGTAATGTCATCTACTGAAAAACGTGCTGGTTTTCAGAATTCTGGATAAAAGGTCAGGCACCTGTAATTATTGCTTTTTTTTAAAATCACTTTGTGCGTGATGTTTGCTGAAATAAGATTGCATGCAAATGAGTTAGTACATGGAGTAACTTTTCTTTTCCAATGGAGAAGTAGCAAGGAGTATTAGCATTTCTCCAGAGGCTAAATCACTGATGTCTTTCGGGACATTTCAGTGTCGAACTATGCCAAAATCGAAACATATGTTTAATGGAATAACGGCTGATAGTGTCATTAGTGCAAAACATCCATGAAATAACTGTAGCTTATGTGGTCCATTCATATCTGAACAATTTGAGTATGATGACCACTTCTCACTGCTCCCTTCCTTGAACACTGAGAAATAGACTGTAATCTTGTAAAATTTTCAAGGCAGCCCTTGTTCAGATGAGACACAGAACTAATTCCCTGTTAAGGTCTTGATGTGGTTCTGCATTGGATTTTGTCTTACTGGCATCTTGGATCATGTCACTTATTAGCCTTTTAATTCAGGTGCTTGCCTGCTTTTTACTCATACCTTGAAGAAGGGCTTAGGCCAGAAACCTAGGTTATATATCTTTACCTTCTATGGATACTGTGAAATTTTACTATAATTACAGCATCTAGACTTTCATGTTTCACCTCTTGTCTCATGGCCTCCATTGTACAGCAATAATCTTGGAGGTTTTGTATGAGGAATACAAATCAAGCAAATACAAATGACCTTGCAATTTTCTAATTGACCTAAGTAGGCATGGTTGGGAATTCCAGAACAACAGGCTTGCAGTCATCAGTCTAGATTAGGACATGCAAATATTGAGCTACTGGTAATTGCTGTTCCTTGGATGCAGTCTTAAAGCCCAATGTTTCCAAAACTGGGTTCCATGGAAGATGTGTCAGGGATCTATCTATTTTTCATTAAATTACTTTTTACTGTTAATTTTATGTTTCCAGAGGAGGGTGAGGGAGAAAAGATGGCAGCCATGGTAGGTGGAGAGAGCTGACGCTCACCTCGGTGCTCATTTGCACAATACCTGCCCCAATCGGTGCCCAAGCACGGTCTGTCCATGAAAGGGTCTGTCAGCAGGGTTCCGTCCCAATTAGCAGGTGGAATTGGTGGGGGGGGGAGGGGGGGCAGGTTGTGACATCGCTTCTCCAACCCACACAGCCAATCATTGGGCTGTGGCCCCATTGTGACGTGGGTAGATGGGCTTGATAGGGGCTATGGTCTGGAAGCTCCACCCTGTCTAATCCACAGCACTCCCTCCCCTTGTGTGATCAGCATGGAAGAAGTTCTTGAGCTCTGTTTTCCACACCGCCCCCTTTTTATTGATGGTGAGCTCCATTTCTCATGGACTGATGGTGCAAACCCTGCTGCTGGGACTAATCTGCTTTCTGCAAGATGAGGGAGCCACCAAAAGGGGAGATAGAGGGGAAACCCATTCATTGGTATGACTCAAGCGATCGGAACAACTTGGATCCGGCATCTCACTTCTCGTTAAAACAGGTGAGAAGCGATGGTTTGCCATCTCACCATGGGAATGGAGAGGGGCTGCCCATGCTGGAGCAACCACCAGTATAAATAGGTTGTCCTGCTCCGGGGTCCAGCTTCACATGGGTTGTGGAAGAGGCTTCCTCCTAAGAGCTGGACACTTGATTTGGAAAATAAAAAAAAGCAGATGAGGGGAGGAAAGGTGATCGTGGGTTTGGGTTTGATGAGGAGCTGAGTGGATGCTGTCTTGATCTGCCTTTAGCCGAAAGGAGAACAAAGTTACTGAGAACCACAAGAGCTTGCTGATGGAGAGGAGTCACGTGATGGAGTAGTGGCCGGACGGTGAACTCCAGCCCTCTCCAGAAAAGTCGGGAAAAACAAAGGAAAACACAAAGGCACAGAAATAAAAGTTACAGAAAAGTGAGTATAAAGGTGGAAAGAAGATGGCGACAAAAAAAGAAAAATCGAAAGCAACGGTAAGAAGAGAGGAAGAGAAGACAAAGGAGGAAAAAGGTGAAGGCCTTACCTGTCCGAAGAGGCCCGCTGCGGAGAGAGAAACCTGCTCCCTCAGGTCGGTAAATAATGGACTACAAAAATGGCTCGCAGAGCCGAGTAAAAGTGCGCAACCGCGCATGCGCGAGGAGTCGCCATGCGCGATGCGCATGAAAAAAAAACACACCGACGGGAGGGGGGACCAGCTGGGGAGTCGATCTCCACAGCCGGCAACGACAGCTGCAGAACACCTGCAGCAAGAAGAGACCACAGAAGACAATAGAAACAAGAAAGAAGAGGAGGAAAGGGCACCAAAGAAACAACAGATGGCCAACCCAGAGGAAGAAGAAGAGGAAGAGGAAGAGTACAGAGAAATAGAAGAAGAAAAGAAAGGCAAGGTAAAGGATATACTTGCTCTTATTAAAGGATACATGGAGTCATTTAAAGAATGGCAAACACAGGAATTTAAGGATTTAAGAAAAAGAATAAACAACACAGAAGAGAAAATAAATAAAATGGAGATGACCTTAACAGAAATGGGAAAGAAAATGGACAAGATGGAAGAGCGGGCAGTAGCAGCAGAAATGGAGGTAGAAGACTTAAAAAAGAAATTGGAGAAATCTAAAAAAAACTAAAGAGACACAAGAACTACTAGCTCAAAAAATAGATACAATGGAAAACCATAACAGAAGAAATAGCATAAAGATAGTGGGCCTTAAGGAAGATGAAGAAGGCAAGAATATGAGGGAGTTTATAAAAGAGTGGATCCCTAAGACCCTAGGATGTCCAGAACTACAGCAAGAAATGGAAATAGAAAGGGCACATAGAGTATTGGCCTCTAAACCACAACCACAACAAAAACCAAGATCTATTGTAGTAAAATTCCTAAGATATACTACAAGAGAAAAGGTACTGGAGAAGACAATGGAAAAAGTAAGAGAGGGCAACAAACCACTGGAGTATAAAGGGCAAAAAATCTTCATTTATCCAGATATAAGTTTTGAACTCCTAAAGAAGAGAAAAGAGTTCAATACAGCAAAGGCAATTTTATGGAAGAAAGGGTATAAATTTATACTAAAGCATCCAGCGGTATTGAAAATATTTATTCCAGGACAACAAAACAGACTATTCTCGGATCCAGAAGAAGCACGAAAATTTGCAGAACAATTACAAAAATAGACTGAGGGAGGAAGACGGGTAATGAGAGTAAAAATGATCACGATTGATATGTATGTGGGTAAAGACAAAAATAGACTGAGGGATGAAGACGGGTAATGAGAGTAAAAATGATCACGATTGATATGTATGCGGGTAAAGAGGTATAAGAGTGAATAGAGACAATGAGCATACATGAATGTATCTGTACTTAGAGGAAAATATAGATAGTATAGACAAGAATTAATAAGGGAAGGTAATGGAATAGAGAGAATAAGGAGGGAATTAAAAGAGTGACCTTTGTGACATATGAAAAGTGAAATCTTTTCTGGGGGAGGCGGGGTGGGGGGAAATAGCGGTCACTGCAAAATCAGTTGACGCTTGCGAGTGGATTCGCAAATCCAAATGGAGAGGGGAGATGTGGTTGTCCGACAAGGGATTAAGGACAACTCAGGAGGTGAAGGGGAGATTGGGGATAAATAAGATAGAAATAGGAGAATAAGGAAAATGTTGGATGTTGTAGAAATGTTGTCTTATAAAGAGTTGAAAATAAGAAAACAGAAATGAAAAAGGAGGAAAGGTAATGATGGAAAAACGGAAAGAGAAGATAAACAAAATATAAAAGGGCTACGCTGAACTATATGTCTTTAAATATTAATGGAATACATAACCAAATTAAAAAGGAAGAAACTACTAAATTTAAATGAATAAATGTATTCCATTAGAAAAAATAACATATAGGTTAAGAAATAATATTGAAATATTCGAACAAGTATAGGAGCCTTACATTAAATACAATAGCGAAAACCTACCGGGGACAAACATTACCTAAGTTGATGGAAGGAGAAGGAAAGAAAAGAATGGACTCAGTAGAATTTCTGGTGTAATTTTGTTGAATGACAACATTGTCTGACTGGCTTAAGGCAACCTAGATTGTATACCTAAAATGGATGAGGGAGGGGGTGGGGGGGTGGCTTGGGAGGAGGGGGGGGGAGAAAAAGTCACTGTATATGTGTGAAAAAGAAATAGTGTATATCATGGCTAATGTGATTTATGGTGTGAAAAATAAAAAAAATTTTAAAAAAAGTTGCTTGCTGATGTGGAACCTTGGGCAGACAAAGAATCACTGGAAGTCTGCAGGTCAGACAGCATTCATAGAGAGAAGTGATCAGTTGCTGAACAGCAAGCAGTAACTGGGGTTCGGGACGGGGGGCCCTTGGTCTCAGACTGGTCTCTTTTCAAACAGTAATGCTGCTGTTGGTGGTGGTGGCGGGGGGTGGGTGGGGGGGTGCGGCGGGGTGCGGCCATGAGGCTGATCCTGTGTATATGCCAGGTATTTTAAATTGTAATTGACAATTTGGGTTCCGCCATTTCCAAGTGCTCCCCAAAAGGGTTAATTGAGCTAAAAGGTTTAGGAAGTCTGCTATAGCCAATCTCTTTTTACTAGATCACCTCCTTCTCGGGGCACAAAATTGTATTGCATTCAGACTAGAATTTTCAATTTTCATATACAAGGCCAACTTTTTTCTGGCATTTGTCAATATGGGAGTACCTTTCTGAACTTTCTCTGGAGTGCTCTTTGTAGCTGTAAATGCACAAATTCCAAACATAAATATTCTAGTGTTGAGAGTATTACTTCATTTTTGATGTTTTTTGGACCAAATCCAGAATATTTCCCATTCTTTGGGTTAAACTTTTTAGGCATTACTGTTAAGCCATTGCCCATGCAGGATAAATTTAAGCTAATTGTTGTACAACAGGTTGATAGAAAGGAATAAACCTGAATTTTTGATTCGTATTGTAGTTGAAGCTAAAATATTAAACATTTGTGATCTGAAAAAAATATCCTGTTCCTTCTGTTACAGGTCTGCCCCAGGCCCTTCAAACACTCCACCTGTTGTACCAGGACCCTATGGCGGCAACCGGAAATTGCAGCAGACTCAGACACAAGTGGATGAGGCAAGAACTATTTCCCAATGCCATAGTTTGTTTAATGGTTAGAATGTAGAAAAATACCGAAAGAAAGCACTTGCATTTGCACCTCCAAAGGTTGTCACAGTGAATTAGTTCCAGATTGGGGCTCCTACATCAGAAATGTATCTACTATTCATGGGAAATAAATTACTGGGAGAATTTGTCAGGTGGATCCAGCAATATTTTATTAGCTCCAGATTGTGTATATCCCAGCCATGAAAATGGAAGCAACCGTTGCGACCTGAAGTAGTTGCAAGGCTGCTACTGTAACTATCTAATCAGAAGATGGTGCTGTTCATTAAGTATTTTAACTGTTCAACAATGCTGTGATCTGATCCTGAGGGTAGGAACAATGTAGAATCTTGCCCTTGTATTTCCTGCAGGTATTAGCAATGTTCTGTTAAGAATTTATTGCCGTTTGTCACTGTGAAACTGGTGGGGTTTTTTGTGCATGTTTAATCCATTTGAGAGCAAAATTCGGGACTTGGTCTGAGGATACAGCTTTGATAGCTTAAGTTTTGTGTTTAGGTGTCACTTCAAATTCATTAGTAAAATAGAAATGTTAACAGAATATCCCAAGTTAACTTTCAAAACAGCAATTTTCCTTTGTCTTAAAGCAATTCAATGTTGGAACTTGTCTGTGTACTCATTGTGAAAGATCATTTGACTTATACAGGCCTCTCACCCCTAATTTACAGTATGCTGGCTGAAACAGCCATTCACCACTCTCCTGCTTGTGTAACTGTGGCTGAGCATTTCCTGTTTGCCTTTAGGTTTAAGACCAATAGTTAGATTCCCATCTTGAGCTGAACTAAATGGCTGAGGCTCGTGCTCCAACCTCCCCTCGTTGGACTGAGGTGTTGAGAATCACTTGCAGCTTAACCTTTTTTGACCAGCCGGAGAATCTAGAATTTCTGGTAACTTCATGCATATATTTAACCGCTTTAATATTCCAGTTGGTGAACTGATTATCTCATGTTCACTTTGTATCATGTAATCATTAGAAATTTACAGGAGAAACCATTCACCTTTTTAAAGAATAGCTGTACTAGTTCAAACATTCACTAGCCTAAAGTTCAAGCCTAAATTAAGATGAGAGTTTTTCATTCATGACCTTTCACAGCACGTTGAATTACAGCCACTTTATAAAGTAACATTTGAGCAAAAATAAGAGGAGTAGGAGGGACTCCGCACATCAGGCAGCGTTCATGGGGAGAAAAGGACAGTCAACATTTTGGGTTTGGATTTTTTAAGATTAGGAAGGGGAGATATGAAGTGATTTTTTTTAAATAAAAAGGCGGGTGGAAGGAGGATTGGAGAGGGGTACTGGACAAAAAGAAAGAGGATCTTTTTGCTCAAGATTCCAGTGTCACCAGTTCTTGTTTCTGCAATTGTGACTTCTTTTAAAAAATAGGATCAAAAAGGATCTACTGAGGGTTCAGTCACCTAATTGTTAGTTTTAAGGTGTATTCCCAATGTTATGTACATTAATGGCTATGTGGGGAACCAAGATATTGCCAGATTTTGTAAGTACTCTGAAGAATATTAATGAACATATTGGTACTGCAACATTCTCAGTGGTTTTGACTGGTGAATCATACTTTCAAGAAAACAAGTGTCTTTTTAATGTATCAGAATGATTTATTAATAGTTGATATGATTTGAGGTTTTAACTGTGCAATCTTTTGTATGCTGTTTCACATCCTTGGCTTGGTGCGTGAAGACATCTGTCAACATCACATGTTCGCCAGTGGTCCCGTTTGCCCACTTGTTGATTCAAAATTTCCATCTTAAAAGTGCCATCCTTATAAATTCCTAAATATTGCCCCTCTTTCTGTGATCTCCAATCCTTTTCAATCACTTGTCCTTCATCTGATTTGTTCTTCACCATTTCCATCTTTCTGGTGAACTTGTTGGTTCCAAGTGTAATATTTACCATATGTACAGGCAGTGTATGTGTATTAATAGTTAATGTCGTGTAAAAGTCAACACGCCCCGCTGCCCCCCCCCCCTTATTGTTTGGCCATGGCCACCTGTCCATTCAAGCTCCTGATGCCTTGACTGACATCTATTCCCCAGGCCCTGGCCACCTACCCACTGGAGTGCCCAATGCCCCAGCCACCTTCCCATCCAAGCTCTCAATGCCCCAACCACGGACTCTCACCCATGCCCCAGCTGCCTCCCCATCCAAGCTCCCAATGCACAAGGCGATGCGGGTACTTAACATGGTCAAAAGTAGTATGCATGCTAGAGTCGACCCCCTAAGCACTGGTCTACAAAACTCAACTCTTACACATGTATATATGATAATATTTAAATTTAATATTGCTCCTTTTCCCTCATCCACTTTCTGGGCATTTTCTCAGGAATGAGTCTTCTATTTTGGTTCCAAGGGTTTGGAGAGAGCTAATGATATCAGTGAGGCAACCACTACTTTCTCAGATGGGGCAGCATGCAAGATGTACAGAAGGGTAATGTGTGAGATGGTGTAGGGCTTCTGTGCTCTTGAGGTTTTCCATACCATTCAAGATATTCCTTAACTTTGAGGTGAGCCAGAGACTCCCAGGAGGAAAATTTCATTTATTAAGGAGGCTTTCAGCACATCCTTGAATGTATTAATCAACCGCCTTTAACATTACATGGCTCACTCTTCCATGCAGAAACAAAAGGGGTTCAGGCAGCATCTGTGGAAAGAGTTAAAGTTTTGAGTCAGAATCCATCAGAACTGGGAATGATGAAACAAGCCAGGCTGAATTAGTGGAGAAACGGTCAAAATCTTAAATGGCCATTTCTGAATGTCACCCATCACTCTAGACCAGTGATTTTCAGACTGCCCCCCTAAACTTGCATTCCATCTTAAGCAATCCCTGTGCTATAAGTGCTCTGTGATTAGTGAGGGCTTGCTTAAGGTGATATGTGTGTGAGAAAGGAAGGTTGAGAATCACTGCTCTAGACCCAATTGTTACTGAAATATTTTGCTTGAGAAAAATTGTCATTGTCTCATTTCCTCTGGAGTTATGAAACCGTGCACATAACGAGACAATTACTATAGGCACGATTTAAAACGGTGGTTTTCAAACTTTCAATTTCTGCACATCCACAGGCTCTTGCAAATTACCTGAAATCTGTCGTTTTTGTACTTGCAGTCATTAGAAATATTTATTTCACTCAATTTTTAAAATAATTGTTCTACTTGGTAAAAGGGCAGATTAACCACATCCTTATCTTCAATGAAAAATTTGTATTTCCTATTTCTTCATACTAGAACGAGCGTTTTATCTGATATCCATGCTGATAAAATTCAAGTCACCTTTTCCTTAAAATTCATAATCCAGGCTTTCCTGTATTATACCCCATTCTGTTGTGCCACCTTCAGGTTGTGGACATCATGAGAGTGAATGTCGACAAGGTCCTTGAACGAGACCAGAAACTTACGGAATTGGATGACCGAGCAGATGCACTTCAAGCAGGAGCCTCACAGTTTGAGACCAGTGCTGCAAAACTAAAACGCAAATATTGGTGGAAGAACTGTAAGGTAAAGTTGTGATTCTTCCATTGCCAGTTTGCCAAGACTGTTATTTCCAGTAGGACGTGCTTTTTTTTTTTAAATCAGTTGCTGTTCATAAATTCTTGCTTTTGTATAGCGTGTTTCTGCTTGGAAGTGCTCCTGATATAATTAGGTTCTTTTTTAAGCACATGATGCTGGCTGCTATATTGAGAGTCATTATGCAATGAAGAAATTTGTTCCTTAAGAGAAAGTTTTTCTTGTGGTGAGCTGGCCACATTTTTGCAATACATTTTGTAATTTATTCTATGGACAGAGCTGATGAGTAACTTGATCCCAAATTTTTTATTGATGTTTATTATTGGTTGCTCTTGCATGGAAAAATTAATATTCAGGCTCTAACCTTTTACTTCACAGATGTGGGCGATTTTAATAACTGTTATTCTGGTCATCATAATTATCATAGTTGGTGAGTACTCACATTTGGTTCACGTTTGTCTTCACCTTCCTCTCTCCACTTCCTCACCAGTTCCTTCTCTGACTTCTTTCATCTTAGTTTGTTGAAACTGAACTCTTAAAATGGTGGAAGTTCTCAGGAAACTCAAACTGTCAGGACAAATTTGCCAATTTACAAACGCCTAACTTGAATCCCGAAACACGATTTACTTAACCAAGAGGTCATCGACCTCGTTGAGGTAAATGTCAGCCAACCTTACCCAAAAAAAAAGGGGTGAGAGCAGCAGACCTCTGTTTAACGGACCCCTGAGCTTAAATGTTAATTTACTAGAGGTTTGTGACCGTTCTCTCCATTGTGACTTCAGTAATATTTGGTTTCCCAGTGCTGAATCTGCCCTTGTTATGACTTCCACAACAAACTTGCAGTGAGTGAAGGTGTCCAGTAATCATGGCTGAACTATTCATTCTTTTCCTTTTGCAGTTTCACAGACCACATAAGACCGACCAAAATTTTGCCTGTTGGAAATTCGAGGTGGACTTTAAGGTTTCAACTCAACCTCTACTGTTTTTAAAATTCATTTGTCTCAGCTTTAACATTAATAGAAAATTGAGTATAATCAGGAGCTCAGAATGTTGTAGATTAGGATCTTGTCACCTGATCCTCATCCACTACATACTAAACTTGAATGGAAAAGTTTCTCAATCTGTCAATTGATATTAGCACCATCTTGGACTTGGATGGGACCATATTTGTTTGGACAACTTAAAAGACCTAATCCTTTGATCCTATTACCTTTTTTTTTCCCTTTGAATTTGCCACAAAGTTAACTCCTGATCATGGTCAGGCTTCAAGGTAATTGTCCATCTACATGTTTCACTGTGCATGCTTTTTTCCCTTTTCCTTGTAATGCCCTAATTGTTTTGGAAAAAATATAATTTTGACAATTCAAAGGTCAGCCAGTTGAAGGTTTTTAGGAGAAGCTAGACTGTGGTCTGCCAACATCTAAATTGACTCTGATTTGTTCTGGCCACTCTAAGCAAAAGGAGAGCAATGGATCATGAGTGCTGAATGGAGACCTGGTTTCCCTGAATGCTGGACCTTGAAAAATATCCAGGACAAGCAGTGCAAGTAATCACTCACTCTGGTTGCACAGATTAGACAGTGAGTTATCAGCAATAATGTTGCCTGCTGTATCTGTGATTATAATGGAACCTGTGGTTCTTCCTTGATGGTTCTTCCCTTTGTTGGTGTTTTTAACATCTCCATCGAGTTGAAACAGAAGTTGTTCTGAATATGAAAACCCTTGCTCTATTCCAATTGCATTTGAGCATTGTTGGTTTATGTTGTGCCTTTTCCAGTGAGATTCTTTTTAAAGGTTAAATTATCTTGTTGCCAACTTCTACCCCTTGTCTTGAATGGAAATTTGTTTGGATTCCATCCTTGTATCCTCAAGTTCCATGAACAAAGGAAGATGGAAAGCTGCAGTCAAATAATCTGTGCCAGTAATTGGCAACAGGCATGATAAGAGTTAAAATCCATCCTTCTGAATTCAACAGGAGATTGCAAGGATTTAAAACATAATGCTAAATTTGAGTTACAATTATTTTAAGCTATGCCAATTGCTTGATAACCTTTTCTGAAAAATAGTCAAAAATTTTGACTCTTGTGCCTCATCTCCTCATAGTCCTAGATGGGACCTGAATTTAAGATTAGATTTATTTGGATCTCTGCTAGAAACCTGTGCCTTGCTAACTTGAAATAGACTTTAACGAACCATGTAGAAAGCTTGACGTGTAACAAGGTGGTCTTTTGTTTGTAACGGACATTTCAGAGAAAAAAAAAGATGTTTATGTACAACATGTTTGCTGCAGTAGGATCGTTTGGCTCTAGGTTTTGCTAAATATCTTCATAATCAGCGCCAAGTTGGTAAATGAATTGTAGACCTGAGTCATAAATCAATATTCTGCATTTTTTTTTAAAATCCTTATCATCAGTGGATATAAATCTTGAAGTGTGTACAAGTGCACATCTTAATGGCTATACAATACAGCAACTGAGCCACTCTTATGTAGTGTACCAGTTGGGCTGACTTGTCTGTACTTGCCATTCAATTTTCTCATGGTCTTTGGATGTTTAAAATTGTATAACACTCCTTTATATTGCACTGTAGGAAGCCTGAACAGTAAATTGGTGATGGGTATTTTGAAAAGACCACTGCAATTAGTTCATTCTGATTTAAGAGGCAGTTTTTTTTTTGTTGTGCTTTGATGCTCATTCACTTTGCTCCTTTCTCTGTAAAGGGAGAAACAAAGCTGGCATTTTGCCTCTACCTTTAGATTGGGCTTTGGGTTTTTAGATAAAATTAACCATCACAAGGTTCAGTATATATCTGCCAAACCTTTCTACATTTTTAATAGACTTCACTTAACCACCTGTTGAGATGACTTTGTAAATTGAGATAATGATTGCAAACTGGAGCAGGTGCCTTTGATATCTTCAGCCAGAAAGTTCAATGTTTTATTGAGCCTTAATACTTGTTTTGCATTGTGCAGTAATCACTGCCACTGGGGCTTCGGTCCAAAACCCAAAAGTGCCTCTTGGCTACTGTGCCCACTTAATTACATTATTTACAAAGCTTGCCCAAGATAGCATTGCAGCCAAACCTGTTCAGTTGTATTTGATGAAAATGAAATATTTAATAAAATGTTTTGCAGTCTGAAGACTTGGTGGTCGTGAATTAACATGCACACAACACCAATGCTGGATTCCATTTATTACAAATGAAAAAACATACATATATCTGGTGCTAGAATTGAGGGATTAGCTATCTTTTCCAATGGCCAGGAATGTATTTATTGTGCATGCCTTGTGTATTCCACAAGCCTAATGCCTGTGGAATTGGTAATAGAAGAATTGATTTTTGCTGTAGACTGGCTTCAACGGTAAATTTGCAGATCATGGATGAAGTGGAGATGCTTCACCCTCTGTTTTCTGAATAATTGCCTGTGCTTCTTTGCATTAAGTTGTGCCAGAGTTTGAGAAGATGGCTAGGTTTGGAAGAGAGCAGTGCCATGAGATTGTCTTCCCATAATAAGACAAGGGGAATCCCAAATATCAAAAAATGTGCTTCATTGGGTGCATCCCACAAAGAGAATGGCTAAAAATTCCTGCAAGTCTTCTCAAGCCCAAGGCATTTATATTGCAATACTTCGTCCGCGAAGCCAAGCCAAAGAAGACTTTGTTCAGTGATGGAATTTATCAAACTATAACTGCTGAATGCAATGGTAGTGCACTTGCTAAATGCAATCCTGGGTCATTAGAATAATGTAGCATTTAGAAATGTTGGCTTGTGTTCAATGATGATTGTAGGCAAAATCAATTCACTCAGAATCTGGGGTTTACCATCAGAACAAACTTTATTACAAACTGATTTCAATGGGAATGAATGTTTATTTTTTTTATTAATTTACACTTGCAGCACAGAGACGAATCATTTTGGCTCACAAGCCCGTACCACGCAATTAACCTACAGCCCCCAGTGCTTTTTTGAAGGGTAAAAGGAAACCCATGTAGACATGGGGAGAAAATACAAACTCCTTACAGACAGCACAGGATTCGAATCCTGGTCCCAATCACTGGCGCTGTAACAGAGTTGCGTTAGCTGATAACTGTGCTAACCTTACTGTTTTGATACTGTTATTACCTTGCCTCTTGTTGTGAACATATTTTGTGTGAAGTAGTTTGTAGCTATGTATTACATAATAACTATATTGGTTATTCTGGCAGAAAGGTGCCTAATTCCTTAATACCAAAAGTAAAAGCAGACTGCTAACAGTTTAAGTGTAGGACAGCCTATGTATGGGACAATCTATACCAGGGGTTCCCAACCTTTTTGTTCCTTTGTACCCCTTGGGCATTTTTATAGGTTCCTGTGTACCCCTAAAAATTAAGGATTTTTTTAAAAATACACGACATTGTGCAATCTGACTGCAGATTACAATACCATGTATTGTACAGTAGTGGTTATTCTCTCAGACCCAATGTACCCCCTGAAAAGTGCAAATGTACCACTTGGGATACATGTACCCCAGGTTGGGAACCTCTGCTCTATACAGTGGTGACTAAGCACCACTTATTTTAATTCATCTCTGGTGAGCACAGCCAGATGAAACTATTCTGACCAGGGTTCTGCAGTCTCCACTTATCTCTGCCAGCTCCTACTTCCTCCTTCAGTCACCACCAACCCCCATCCCCCTATGTATGGAATATGTGCATCTTCCCCTTACTGTTCCAAACCCAACTTTATTGCAGCAGTGATTTCTTATTTGTCCTTTTTTAAATAATACCCTGTACATCCACCCACTAAACATGCCTATTTGAGGCTGATACTGTTTATGACCACAAATAAGAATATAAGATATAGGAGCAGGAGGAGGCCACCTGGCCTGGCAAGCCTGCTCCACTATCAATAAGATCATGTCAGATCTGGCAAGAATGGTAATGGGTGGCTCCATTTTATTATTCAAAAATGTTTTGTCTTCAGAGTACTTCATGATGCAGTATCTACTGGTTCATTGGTCAAAGAATTTCAGATTGCTTTTCCTTGAAGCTTATTGTTTGACCAAAATAGAAAGAGATGCCTTTATTTTGGGAGTTGAAATTTTTGCTGCAGAAATTATTATCATTTCTTTTTTACATATCAGTTTTTCTCACTCTTCATCTGTGTATGTGATGCCAATGTAATTGGACTTTGACCATTACCAACTGACAACAGTCCCATCTCCTGCAAGTTTTAGTTTTGATATTGTAGTGAACCAAGATTCTTTACCAAGTCCTTTCCTCACTGCCCAATTCAGTTTTTCACCAGCCTTCAGATCTGTTACAAAATGTGTCAAAAATTCAGGGCATTACCAACCTATTCTTCTCACCCCCGCCCTTCACACTGACTAACCAGTAAATTGGCTATTCAACAAACCAATTAAAGAAGCCATTTTTGCTCTTAACATTGGACTGCTGTAAACTGGTTTTCTGCATCTTTTCACACTCCCCACCAGGCATCCCAGGGGAGAGGGGCATCTATCCTCACTAATTGGACCCAAGATACTCCCTGACCCTTTAACATTGGGCTAACTGGCACACATGCGTCAGGTCGCCCCAGGGATGATACACCCTACCTAGGTGGTCCATCCCCGGGGTGATCTGGCACCTGCATGCCCATTTGTGAGGGTTCGCACTGGCACGTTAACCGGTATATTAGCAGTTAATTACTGGGATAAAGTGCGAGTGTGAGTATGATTTAAAAGTTTTGGAAAACCTCTGCGATTGTTTCTAATATTTGCACCATGAGGCACAATTTGCACCTCATTGTGTAGGAATGCAGTCTTTTGCATGTCCCCAATTGGCATTGTCGACCACTGATTAATATTGCTCTTTGAAATTGTAGAACTGTACAACACTGCCTCCATCACATCTCATCTCTGCAGTTTGATAATTTGTGTCCTTAATTTTATATAAAATCTAATCCTTTACAGATCTTGCAAAATTTACCAGTACTCATTTTTGTACTCCTTTTTCTGCATAAATGCTAATTTTTTTATCGTTGACCATTCTGATGTAAATGTGTCAGCCAGTGGTTAGTTAGTCCATTTTAATACTGGTTATGTTGAAGAGCTGCTTAATCTTTCAGCTCTTCCGATCTAGAAATGCCTGCATCACATCCTACCTGCTGCTTCCATAACTGCTGGGTTTTTTTTATGTTTAGTTCACTTCTTCTCCACTTGGAATTACTTACAGTTCTTGCACTCTACTGAGCTCCAGATGATTACATCCTTTATGAGGAGGGCTGACTTTCAGACTAACCCTCTCCATGCAGGGTAGTTCATCATATTGTGATGTGACTACTGGTGATTTTAAGCTTCCATCACAAGTAGCCTCAGGGTGTGCTGATTACTGAAGGGTCTCCACCATCAGGAGGGATAGAAGCCCCTGACCCAGAGCTCTGTTTTGTGGGAGTCGGGTCAATGATGAAATGAGGATCTGATCCAGGCATTAGTTCCTCCCTGCCTTTTGGGGTCTGTATTACTTTACTTAACTTTGATGAGCAGATTTGCCATTTTTCCTGGAGGAGTGTGAAAATAAAACATCCCACGGGAGGGAAAATCCAGAATTCCACTGGCTGAGAGACCCAAGTCTCAGTGGAAATTGGTCTTTGCAAGGATTGCTGTGCAAATGAGCTGGAGAGAGCATTACCTAGGGTGCCGTCAGAGAGAGGCATGTGAGCAGCTGTTAGAGAAATGTATAGGGAGCGGAGTTAAAAGAAAGAAATCTGTGTCCTGGGGTGGGCCATTGGCAGAGAGGGTAATAAGGTTCTGGGATACCAAGGTGTCTGGGATGGTTAAGGAGTGTTCAGACTAATTGGGCTGACAATGAACATGGGGGAAACTAGAGGAATTGAATGTTTTCAGGAAAATGTAATGTCCAAGACTTCATCCTTCCCAGCTGGATGGTGCAGATGTCAGAGCCTAGTAGCACCAGTGGCATAGCTAAAGGAGATGCAGGGAGAGCGACCGCTCCCCTGAGCACATTTTTCAAAAGTTTCTGCTAAAATTTCAGTGTGGCCTGCCATTCAACCAGTGACTCGCCATCGGGTATGTGTCGCGGTGCCTTTTTTAATGTGGTCTCTTCCCCCTAACTTTAGAACCTGGCTATGCCCCTGGGTAGCACAACTAGAGGAGACTGAATGGAAGTTTCCTGTCCAGTAGCCATGACTGCACCCAAGATCAGCTAACCGGGGGCACAACGCTGCTCAAAACTCTGATCTGATAGACAGTGAAGCTTGTATCATTAAGTCCACATTTAAATGCTACTTTCTCAACAGGCTACAAGGGCTAAACCAGCTAATAATGCCTGCTTCACAGACCTTGACTATTTGTCAGTAGGATCAAACTATGTCATATGCTGCTGGAGAAAGCATTCAGCGGTCCCATCTCAACATATTTATTCTTGTTCATTTGTGTCAGCCAGTCAGAAGTGAGCAAGGAACAAATTTTTTAAAAAAGACCAAACCCAGGGTTGACTAAAGCTGACCTCTTGGGTTAAAGGTTTTGACCATTTCACTGAAATGGACAGGAAGTGCTGACACAGCTTGTGTGCAATGACTTATGGAATAAACTGGAGAATCAGTTATTTTTTTCCCAATTTGATTTCTGTGGCTCTGTTGTTCTTTAAGTTACAAACTCCAGTGTTCAGAAACATTTCATGTAAAATCATGAGAAATATAGGAGAAAATGTATTTGTGCTGCCTTTTTGCATCATGGAAATTACCTTTTCCTAAAGATTAACCTTTGCATTTTGAGAATATTTTATACAAGATGTACATTCAGGGTTATGAAGTTCATATTCATTAGGCCCTTTCATAGTTTTGGTGGGGGGGGGGGCAGTGGGAGAAAGCAATTGTAAAGATAGATCTTCTGTCTTTAAATCACTTCACTACTTCCATAAAAAGTCCAAAGGAGGATTGACTGGCCCGATCTCACTCATCTTCCATCTGCCTGTGGGGGGGCGGGTGGTGGGGGAGGGTAGAGTCAGGTGGAATGAAGTTGCTCCACCTCCTCCGTAAAATGATTTCTCCTGAATACGGCTCCAAAGGGGAGAGTTAATGATGTCACGATGATGGCATCAGCCTGCAACCTAAGACTGCTTGCATAGATCTCCACTCATGCTCACACCTGCACCTCAGTTGCCATTTTCCATATAGACTGCTTTCCCTTCCCAGCATGTATGTTTGACATCACAGTGGCGGGTGGAGCTTCTGCACTTCTCACCCCTCCTTCAGCTTTGGAAGCAGGCTTGCTAATCACCCCATGCATAAAAGCACTGCGCAATCTGCATTTTTGGTCACCAGCATAAAAGGTAAAAAAAAATTTAAAACATGAGCAGGTGATTACGTGCCTTTTGTGTGTTTTTTTTAATAGTTTCTAGCTTTGACACTGAATCCTACCTTCAGCCCCTGTACATGTATTGAGTTGGAGCACTGGGTTACTAACATCTTAATGCAAGGCGAAGGTGGAAAATGGTGCCCTGCTCTGTGCTTCCAGTCACTGTCATGGAAGGAAGGACAGAGGTCCACTCCCTCTGGGTAGGGCTAGTATACAGTGAAGGTTAGTTCAGGTTGATTCATGATGGTTAAATATCTCAATGAACCTAAAAGGCTCTGTACCAAAAATGAAAGGCCATGAGGGGTTGGATGATGTGTTTAATTTGGGCTGTTGAAAAATCTTGCCACTATAAAATTATTGCTCTTGGATGCCAAGTTAAACACAAAAATGAAAACACAATGTTGGAGAAACTCAGCAGGTCAAACGGTGTAATTTATATAGCAAAGATAAAGATGTGTATTTTTATCTTTATTATATCCCGCATCGGACTTGTCAGCCACAAACGAGCCTGCAGCTGACGTGGACATTTACCCCCTCCATAAATCTTCGTCCGCGAAGCCAAGCCAAAGAAAGAAGATATAAAGTACACTAACCTGCTGAGTTTCTCCAGCATTATGTTTTTACTTCAATCATGGCGTCTGTTGACTTTCATGTTTTACTCTTATTAAGCACAAAAATATTCTGGAACTACTCTGGTCTCGCAGCCAGGTTGATGCTTCAGGTTGGTGAAGTGAGCAAGGACTTTGACTGAATTATGATTTTAGAACAATGATGAACTGTTCTTCCAAGTCAGGGAGGTGACTGAAAATGTTCCCATGCATTTGTTGCCCTGATGCTGGTGGGGAGAAAGGGTTGTCGATTTCTTACTGTGTAGATGGTGAGATGAATTTAGAAAACAAGGCATAGTTTCAGGGGTCACCCATCTAAGTCAAGAATTGGTCCTGTAGAGTCAGAGATATAAGGGAAATAAGCTTCCATTTTTACACTAATCCCACCATATTCCTAACAATTTCAAGCCCACCACCCCTTCTCTGATCCTACTGCCCATCCTCACATTAGGGGCAATGTACAGTGACCAGTTAACCTTTCATTTAAGCTTTGAGGCAGAATCTCTACTTTGCCACTGCCAAAAGGTTCTGAATCCTTGAAGTTATCTTTTCCATGGAGCTGTGAAGATTGAATCATGGTTTTTGGACAAGATAAAATTGATATGATAAATAAGCAGTAAAATGGAGCAGAGGCCAAAATTAGATCAACCTTGAACTTGGTGAATAATGGTGTGGGATCAAAGTGTCATGCTGTCAACCTGCTCCCGTGCCATATATTCTTGTGCAATCCATTCTCATTCTCTTAACTAACTGATTCAGACAGTTCTTGTGATTGGAAGTGCTGCGGAGCGAGCCAATGTCCTATGATCTCCTGCCTTTGAACATCTATACATGAAACTTGGTAGTTTGACACATTGGCCTCGTTAATGAATTTCTCTGCCTGACACAGTAATAGAAGGTAGGTAATTTGATTAAATCTGCCTCTACTGCTGGTTACACGGGACAACAATTTTTCTCAAAGGGTTTGCCTCCTGGAAAAAAAAATTGGGGATTATGATAGACAATTTCAAGCTGAACATAGAGATAATTTTAGATTAGTTGTTTCATGTAGGAAGTTGGAGAAAGATTAAATTAACTTTTATTGAATTTGGCATGTTTAAACGCATAATGATGGTGGCATATTGCGTTAGTTCAACTGACCTAAAAAAATGTTTTGAAAATTATTTTCAGTTGTACTCAGCATCTGATGCCTCTTGTGCCAGTGACCGACATTGATGGATTCCATTTGCCCTGATCATGCTTTTCCATGGTCACAATGTCCTGGTGAAACCTTTCCCCATGTTCATCACCAAGATCAGAAATCCAAGTGCAATGCAGAAAATTAATTTTCAATGACATGTTACACTTCATGGTTTTGTACGCTTGAAGCATGTTAAAAATGTCACCAAATCACAAAAATGGTACATGATAGAAATTTTTTTATGGTCCTTTCTATGATCAGCAGCCCAAAATCCATAAAATACACCCAAAAATGTTAAGGAAGCAAAATCTTTGTAGTCGAGTGTTGTTAATATGATTCACAGAGTGTCACAGGGCGATGATAACAGCAGATTCACCGAATTCCCTGCTCAGCTGGAGAGGGAGCAATATCCTGGTGAGTAGGTTTGCTACTCAAGGTAGTTTAAACTCGCCAGGCAAGGGGATGGAACCCAGAGTTGTAGTTGAAGGAGGGGTGAGAAGTGCCTCTCATCAGACTTCAACAAGCTCCGGCAGAGTCCATCGAGCTTGTGTTTGGTCTCGAGTTTCTTTCAAAGGCCGGTCGCGTGCCAACCCCCCCTTTCAAGTGGCTCCCAAAAAAACTTGTCCCGTCTTTACCACTCGGGGGTTTCTCTCTCTTTCGCGCGCGCGCGGTATCGAATCGATTAGTCGCGTTCCTGGTGGTTGCCGACTTGTCCGTCTCTGTGGCCACGGGACTGGGGGCGGCGGGAGTTGAATGGGACGGAGGCGTTGCTGCGATTCTCCTCGCTGCGAGGTGCCGTCCCCCGACTGAAGGCTGTTGGCAGGGGCCGGGTCCCATTGAATATGGGAAACGGGGGGCCCCGCCGATTCGCTTCAGCTCAGCAAATTGCGGCTTTTATGTAATTGTTTTCCCTAGAAGAAGCAAGCTCAAAAATAATTCCTTTCAAATCGTGAGAAAGTGAAAGTGACACTCGGTCTGGATGGAAACGAGAGGGAGATCCACAACTGGGTCCGTTTCCACATTCTTGCCTCTGTCGCCAACACTTACTCGGCTCGTGATTTCCCCCCCAAAAAACGACGTTCCCGAAATTTTTGTTTCCAAGATGTGATTTTGTTTATTGCAGGAATTCCACGTTCACCTTCCATCCGTATCCCATCTTTTTAACTAAAAATGATTATAAAAGGAAGGGCAATTTTCACTATTTACATTTAAGGAAAGACTGGATAATTACATGGAGGGGAGAGGATTGGAGGGGTATGGACCAGGTGCTGGTCAGTGGGACAAGGAGGGTGGGGATTTGTTCGGGCATGGACTAGTAGGGCCAAACTGGCCTGTTCTGCGCTGTATAGGGTTATATGGTCATATGCACCCTCCCTCTGCTCTGCTCACCGGCGTCACTAGGGGGTGCGGACCGCTCGGTGACACCAACATGACTGTGGCTTGTCCAGTGTTTCAGCAGAAATGTATCGTTTTGATTAAAATATCCCTGTAATAAGTTCTAACAACAAAAAAACCCCACATTTTCCGGAAGCCCAGCTGACATGTATCAAAGCTAATTCACTCTTTGAAACATTTAATGCGCTCAGGTCATTCGCCCAGGGATCAAACGCCAATCGGCCTTTCAAGTGGCAAGTGTGGAAGCAAAATCAGCTCAAGGCCGGCGTTGCAAGTGTCAAAGGGCGAATTGGATTGTGGGATTGACTGCAGGAAGAACAGATTAAAATGAAGGTATAAATGGGAAAGTCCAGTGGGGGAGAGAGAGAGGAAATAATAGATAAACAGCGTAGGAAAATGGGTAATGCTATCCGCACAATTTATAAAGGCATGGGGGAGTGGGAAGCAATAGCAGGCTTAACTTCCCAGAATGTTGTGCAGCAGAGAACCCCCCCCACCTCTGTGAATGCTCCATGTATGCAGCCGGACATACAATCCTTTCTCTGCCGCATGGAATTCTGGGGGGGGGGCAGGTCCGCCATCATTACCCACGCGCGAGCAACTTTCCCACCCTGTTTAAAACTTCTCCGCCATTACTATTTATTGCTCGCACTTTCCCACAGTCCCTTATAAAGGTTTATATAGGTCGGCACAGCAACAACAGGGGGTGAACAACAGGTAACAAATCTTAATTATGTTATAATTAGGCATGATTAATTTTGTTCAAATATAAGATCATAATACATTGATCAGGATTTAGGGCAGGTCCACTATCTCTTCACGGTAGAACAGTCCTAACCCGGGGGATCGTTCATTGTAAGTGTGAAAGTGTTCAGTGTCCCGGTTAGAAGCGGTCGAGTGAAAAGCCAAACAACCCCCCCCCCCCCCCCCAATTCCTATCCCAGGACATTGAATGGCCAATTTAGTGGGATGCAAGTGTGAAAGGGGTAAATTTTATGACCCAATGACATTTAGAATCACGTGGTTTCATCTCCTTTCATTGGTGCTTTCCTCACATTTTCAATAAAGTTTAATGTTAACATCAGCATAATTTTGATGTAGTTCTTAAACGTTTTTATTTCAAATTCTATTGTTTTCTTACCGAATGTTTACTTTAACCACATGAGACTTTATAAATACATTTAGGCTGTGTGTATGACATTGTAATTTAAAGGTGTAATGCTAATTTTGCTCATTGTTTATCTCACTCTGTTCAGAGCTGTAAAGGAATTACCATTTACCAGTAACATTAGTACAAATAAACATTAGAATTCTTTATGGTCTGGTACAGGAGGAGGTCCATGGGGTGGGGGAGGTGACACCATCAGTTACCACACTAGGTGACACCAACACCAGTCCTGCCACTGTTTCTGCTGATACATTGATGTGTCAGTCTCACTTGTCTAAAATGTCCACTTTCCACAATACCTTTCCATGAACTATGTTTCCCTAACATTACCTCTTGATGCTATGTAACTTTCCATTCTCTTTCCCACTGTATCTCAGACATACTTTCTTCTTCCTCCACACACTGGGGAGATGGCCGAAGAGTGTGAAAGGACAACTGCAGCCATCAGGCTCCTGAATGAACCCCATAACTGCTATCGTGCTGCCCTTGGTACTGAGTGGTCCTCCTTTTCATTGTAAACTTGTATTCCGTCATTGTGCTCTTTACAGGGCTGCATAAATGTTGGAGATGAATCAGAATTTATTGCAGCAACATCACAGTTACATTTGTATAAACCACATTCCACTTGGGGAAAAGGATACAAGAACAATATTGAACAAAATTGTGCTCTCATACTATGACATGATTTATTAATGTCAGATATAGATTGGTACAGTACAATTTTATGCACCAATTATACCTCACATTGCAAAAATTACACGGTTTAAAATCTGAAATTCTGGACTTTATTTTAGGTGTGGTATAGAGGTTGGAACGTTTACGCATTCAACATGGCTACGAATAAATAAAATAACAGAAAACAATATACCAAAGAATCCAGAGATCTTTCTCCTAAGTAACATAAAAAACAAAGAATTTGGAATTGATTTGGAGGATGCACAAAAATGATTTGTTAAGATAGCCCTAGCCGTAGCAAAAAAATGTATTATGTCAACCTGGAAATTGGAAGATAATTTGAAAATACAACAATGGTATATAGAAATGAATAAATGTATTCCATTGGAAAAAATAACATATAGTTTAAGAAATAATATTGAAATATTCGAACAAGTATGGGAGCTTTACATTAAATACAACAGCGAAAACCTACCGGGGACAAACATTACCTAAGTTGATGGAAGGAGAAGGAAAGAAAAGAATGGACTCAGTAGAATTTCTGGTGTATTTTTGTTGAATGACAACATTGTCTGACTGAATTAATGCAACCTAGATTGTATACCTAAAATGGATGAGAGGGGGGGGGGGTGGGGGGGTGGCTTGGGAGGAGGGAGTGGGGGGGGATAAAAAGTCACTGTATATGTGTGAAAAAGAAAAAGTGTATATCATGGCTAATGTGATTTATGGTGTGAAAAATAAAAAAAATTTTTAAAAAACATGGCTACGAATGAAAGTAAGCTTTTGGAATGACTTTGCAGAAATTTTGACAAATGTTATATAAGTAGATTTTCCTTTGGAACCAGAATTGTATTTATTGAGCAATCTTATGATTATTGGCACAAAACTGTTATTAAAATATCAAATCTAGTGCGTGAGGATTGCACTAGCGGTAGCCAGATATATACCTGTTTCATGGAAGTCCAACTCCCCCTACTTATTACTCATTGGAATATGGAAATGTGAAGTTGTGCCCCCACCCTCAGAAAAGATAACATAGTATGACAAAGAAATATGATGTGTTTGTTAAAATATGGCAATCATGCTAGCTGAAGGATATAATTAACTTTCTCAAAGGTTTAAATAATATAGTTAGGTTAATAGTGTTGAATTCCTGAAGATCAAAATATGGACAAATTAATGAATGCTCAAACACCCCTTTCGTTTGGACAATTGTTTTTTTTTTTTTGCTTAGCAGTTGGGAGGTGGGGTGAGATTTGGGCAATCATGAGAAAAAGACAGTGAGGCAGTGTCTATGGTTCATTGTACATTCAGAAATCTGATGGTGGAGGGGAAGAAGCTGTCCTTGTGCCGCTGGGTGTTCTTCTTCAGGCCCTTCTGCCTTTTTCCAGATGGTAGCAGAGTGAAGAGGGCATGGCCTGGGTGGTGGGGTTCTTGGAGGATAAAGCCTACTTTCAAAAGACACCTCCTCATGCAGATGTTCTTGCTGGAGTGAAGTCTAGTTCCTGTTGCAGGCCGAGTTAACAACCCTCTGGAGCTTTTTTTCCTGTCCTGAGCATTGGCACCTCCATAGAGACAGTGAAGCAAACAGCCAGAATATTTTTCTCAGTACACCTGTAGAAGTTTTTGAGAATCCTTGGTGGCATTCCCAATTTACTCAAACTCTTCACAAAATACAGCCAATGGTGACCTTTCTTTATGATTGCATCAACCTGGAGACTCCAAGGTCTGTGTGGAACATGTTGACACCCAGGAATTTGAAGTTCTTCACCTGCTGATCACTCGATGAGGTCTGGTTCATGTTCTCCTGATTTCCTCCTGAAGTCCACATTCATCTCCTTGGTTTTGCAAACATTGAGAGCAAGATTGTTATTGTGACACCACTCAACTAGCCGATCTATCTCCCTCCTGTACGCTTCTTCATTGCCATCTGTGATTCTGTCAACAACCATGGTGTCATTTGGCAAATTTGCAGATAGCATTTGAGTTGTGTCTTGCCTCACATTCATGGGGTGATGGTCTGCTCACACAAGAACCCATCTCAATGTAATAGGTGATTTATGGCAAATAAGCTTCATCTTCAATTCAGTTTGTGCTCTCACCTCAACCACCTTCAGTTTACACCCTGACATTTCCTGTCTGATCTATTCTGCCTTTTTATAGCAGGGAAATAGAAGGGGTCACAAATATCCCCTTTCCTGCATCCTTTCCTCCTGCCAACCTATCTCTTTGTCCATTCACCTCTGGTCAGCCACCCTTGAATGCTTTGATATCTTTACTCCCATGTGATTATGGTATTCTCAACATTCCCCAAACAGGAAAGGTTTTCCTTTATATCAGGGTTTCCCAACCAGGGGTGCGAGATAGCATTCCAGGGGGTGCGAGACAACATTTCAGTTTTTTTGTTTATATTAAAGGTACTGTCCTATATATTCAAGATAAAAATATCAATTTTTTAAATTAAAGATGGGGATGTCTTCTTTTTTTCCTCTTTTCAATAGAATAAGATTCTCTATGAATTTTAGCACGTTTCAACTTTTAAATGGCATCGCCCTGTAACTTTTTTTTTAATCAGGACATTTAAAATGGGGGCCAAACTTGTTGTTTAATTTTTTGTAGCGAATTGCATTAGATTTTTATTTCTTATTATTTATTTGTGTTATGTAAATTATTAATTAACCCTTCATTATGTCAAAGAAAAGGAAATTGAATGATGATGATGTGCAGTTTGGTTTCACTTGCACCGGAGCAACTGAGGATCTGCAAAAACCCCAGTGCATGCTTTGTGACACTGTCTTTTCCAACGCAAATTTGAAGCCATCTAAGCTGCAGGAATACTTCAACAACCGGCATGGTGGAGCAGATGTTGCAGGCCATGATGTTGCATCATTGAAAGGTAAAAGGGCCTGCTTTGATTCTCAAGCAACCCTTCCAAAACTAGGTTTTATATCTGCTGACAAACCACTGCTGATGGCTTCATACCACATGGCATATAAATTAGCCAAATCCAAGAAATCCCATACAATTGCAGAAGGGGTGATAAAACCATGTACATTAGAAATGACAACAATTGTTCTGGGAAAAGAAGCCTCAAACAAGCTTAAATTAGTGCCATTATCAAATAATGTTATTCAGAGCCGAATTGGTGATTTGAGTTTGGACATTTTCGACCAAGTTATCGCAGATATCAGGGCTAGTCCCTTGAAAATCTCTCTCCAGTTGGAAGAAATGACTGATGTTGCAAATTGCAGTCAACTCATCGCATTAGTGAGGTATGTCCATGATGGTATCATAATGGAAGATTTCCTATTCTGTGAAGATCTGAAAACAACCACAAAAGGAAAAGATGTCTTCCAGTGTGTGAAGGACTTCTTTGCAAAATATGACTTGTATATCCAAATTATTGGTGATGTATATACCGACGGTGCCCCTGCTATGCTAGGAAATAAATCAGGATTTTGTGCACTGATGAAACAAGAGATTCAGAACTTGTAAGGTACCCACTGTTTTCTTCATCGACATGCTTTGGCATCAAAAACATTGCCTCCAAAGTTGAAAAAGGTCCTTGACACTTCTGTGAAGACCAACAACTGGATTAGGGGTCGTGCTCTGAACCACCGCCTCTTCAAGTCGCTTTATGAAAATTTTGGAAGTGAGCATTCAGTTTTGGTTTTCCACACAGAAGTCCGCTGGCTGTCACGTGGGAGAGCTTTAACGCGCTTCTTCGAACTGCGAGAAGAAGTCAAAGATTTTCTGAAGGAATGTGGCTATGATCTGCCCGGAGAAATGGAATCACAAGAATTCAACCAAATGCTAGCCTATTTGACTGATATTTTCACTCTTACGAATGACCTGAGTGTATCTATTCAAGGGAAAAACACAAACATATTGAAATGCTGCAAAAAGTTAAATGCTTTCAAAGAAAAGTTACATCTTTGGTGTTGACGAGTTAAAAGAGGGAATCTTTCAAATTTTCCATCACTCGAAGA
Source organism: Narcine bancroftii (assembly GCF_036971445.1). Taxonomy (NCBI): domain Eukaryota; kingdom Metazoa; phylum Chordata; class Chondrichthyes; order Torpediniformes; family Narcinidae; genus Narcine; species Narcine bancroftii. The sequence continues at coordinate 151,712,087 of NC_091470.1, read as the reverse complement.
AATGGTTGATGACGATAAGTCCCTAATTCCAAGTGTGGGGATCATTTGGAAATGCAGGTACTATCAAAGTCATTTGATGAATATTTTGGAGGAGGAGAACTGGTAGCTTCTGAAGAATGGATTATAAATCCATACTCCTTCAATTTGGATAATCTGTCAGATGATGAAGAGCTGAAGGAAGATCCTATTGAACTGAACACAAATCGTGTTCTTAAAATGTAGTTTGAAAGCAAAACTTTGGAACAATATTGGTGTTCGGCAATGGATATGTTTCCAAGACTTTGTGAAAAAGCGATGACATACTTATACGAGTCTGGATTTAGTGCCCTTTTGTCAATCAAGACAAAATCTAGAAATCGCTTGGGTGCACAGGCAGACGTGCAGACTGCTATCAGCAACAAGGTGCCACGTTTTGAAAAACTCTTAAGCAATAAACAGGAACAAAAGAGTCATTAAATTTAAAATGGTTTATGAACATTTGAACATTCGTTCTTTAATTTTTTTTAAAGAAATTTCATGTATGGATGAAAATTTAAATTTTTTATAGGGTTTATGCAACTTTTAATTTGTTTACATTTTTTTCTTTTCCAGATGTTTCATTTTTGTTTATATATTATTAAAAATTGATTATACAAATTTGTTTTGGTCACCTTCACCTTTATTCTTAAGTAAATTATTACTTTAAGGGGTGCGAGAACATATTAAATTTTTTTAGGGGTGCAGGGCATAAAAAAGTTTGGGAACCACTGCTTTATATTCTTGTTTTAACGACCACTTCCTTAGATATATGATCCACGTTTTGAGTTTCTTCCACAAATTGAAGAATCTTGTTATGCCTTCTTATTGAGTGTTTTGCTGAAATAATTTTTCAGCCTTCTCTAAGAGATAGTCAGCCAAAACATCAGATTTAGTTGTCCGAGTACATGCATGACATCATTTGCAGTCATTGAAAGTGGGCCTGCAGGTGCAGCAGGCAGTGAGGAAGGCGAGAGGATTTGAGTCCAGGAGTAAGGAGATCCTACTGCAGCTGTACAGGGCCTTGGGGAGACCACACCTGGAGTACTATGCGCAGTTTTGGTCACTTTATCTGAGGAAGGACATCCTCGTCATGGAGGGGCTGCAGAGAAGATTTATTAGGCTGATACCGGGGATGGAGGGACTCACCTATGAAGAAAGGTTGGATGGACTAGGAATTTAGAAGATTGAGGGGGGGATCTTATAGAAACATATAAAATTCTTAAGGTTTTAAACAAACTATATGCTATAAGGTTGTTTCTAATATTGGGAAAAACTAGACCCAGGGGTCACAGTTTAAGGATAAGGGGGAAGTATTTTAGGACTGAGATGAGGAAAATTTCTTCTCTCATAGAGTGGTGGATCTGTGGAATACTTTGGCACAGGAAGTCCTTGTCAATATTTAAGAGTAGGTTAGATTTGGACCTTGTGGCTAAGGGGATCGGGGGTATGGGGAGAAGGCAGGAACCGGGTACTGATCACCCATGATCATATTGAATGGCGGTGTAATGATGTGCCAATACCAGACTGTAGTGCAGCCAGTCAGCATATCCAATAATGATAATCACATCATCAAGAAATGTTCTGCCACAGTCAGTTCTTCTTCCATGTACATCAATTTCTTCAACACCATTCCCCTGTCTATCCCAATAGCCCTGTATTGCAGTCTTTCAAGGGCCATTCCAATGTGCTTTTCTAAGCACTGGGTGATGTGTTTTTCACCCAGCTGATAGAGGGTGAATTCCAGACAATTTTTGCCTTTTTACTCTCACTTGCCTTGTCATCAGAATTTGAAATTACCCCTTATCCGGATCTCGAACTATCCGTTAATGGGAAATTGATATTTTTATTCCATCTAATCACTTGTTCATCTCCATCAAATCTCCATCACACTCCACTTTCATCCCTGCTAACCACTGAAATTTTGTTTTTAGAAAATAAAACTTGTGAATGCAGTCAGCACCTGGTGTAACACCTGGAGCTTGTGAGGAGATTTCGTCTGTCACCAATGACTGGAAAGTTTCTACAGGTGCACTGTGGAGAGCCTTCTGTCGGGTTGCATCACTGTCTGGAATGGAAGTGCCAATGCACAGGACAGGAAAATACTCCAGAGAGTTGTTAACTCGGCCTGCGACATCGTGGGTACAGCCTTCACTCCAGCGAGGACATCTACAAGAGATGGTGTCTTAAGAAAGCAGCCTCTGTCCCCGAGGACCCGCCAGCACCACCCATGCCCTCTTCACACGTTACCATCAGGAAAGAGGTACGGGAACCTGAAGACCAGTCCCCAGCTTCTTCCCCTCTGCCATCAGATTTCTGAGTGGACAAGGAACCACAGACACTACCTGGCTTCATCCGATTTTCTGGCACTATTAATTTATTTTTCAAATGTAATTTGTGGCAATATTTACACGGTCTTAAAACAAGGACTTTTGTGACAAATTCATTCTGATTATACAGAGTTAGTCTAATTCTGCTCTTGATAAGGAAAATGTTACGTTCTTGGAATTCATTGGTATCATACTCTATAATATTTTTAAGTGTGGTATATTGTGCCCTTCGTTTAATGCAAGTCCTACAAAACTTCTGTATACACTGGAGCATTAGGTTAATCCTGAATCACAGTCATTCATTCATTTAAGTAGAGCATTACTTTAAAATGTATCCAACCCCACTCGGCTGGTTAACAGAGTTGTGTGGTGTGGTGGCGGCTGTTGCTGGGCTCGCTGTGGAAGGGAGAGTGGCGGGGAGCTGGGGACCGCTGTGCGATTTCGGAGCAGAAAATTGCGATTGTGTCAGAACATGGGGATCATTAGCTCGGTGTTGGCTCTGAGAGCGGAGCGTGAAACGGATTTGCGAATGACTACAGAGCGAGAAATGAGCGCTGAATAGCACTCCCACTAGGACATTGGCCGCCAGCTCCTTCCCGCCCTGTCACCCACACACGCTGAGCAACAGCGATTTTTCGCTCAATTTTCCGCTGTGGGAGGGAGCAGGTTGCGATGCTCCCCTCTCATGAATCATTTCATTTTGGAATGCATAATTTTAATTGGGGGGAATAAAATTACACTCAAAATATCACCAGTAACTTTATGGGAATTAGAATTAAATAATTCTAAAAAGATAGCGTTCCGAAAGGTCATTACCTTTTAATGAAAGATTTGTTCCTTTGTATTTCATAGGTGCTAAATTGATGCGTGGCGATTATTTTCTTTTTTTTTTGAAGGGCATTGATCAATGAAGAATATTCCTTTCAATGGTTTAAAACAGTGATTTGCAAACTTTTTTCTTTCTGCTCACATTCCACCTTAAGCAATCCTTTACTAATCAGCTCTGGCAAAGGGATTGCTTAAAGTGGTATCTGAGTGGAAAGAAAAAGGTTGAGGACCATTAATTTAAAGGAACGCTTAATGCAGACTTGACCAACTGACTTACTAGAAGATCAGCTCCGTGTTTCAAATTCATTGGGGAAGAATGACGATAAAAGAACCTTTCTCTTCGCCTTTACAATAGGCACTTACAGCTGCAACAAGTGGCCGCTTCTCCGGGCGGTAACTCGTATTCAGATGCAAAGTGGCGATGCTTTATAAAACCCTGGAGCCGAGCAGCAGCGGCTGAGCCGCTCACCTGCTTTCGCGGAGCAAGAACGCGGGGGTGGGTTGGGGGGGGGGAGGGTGCTTACCAAAACGAAACGCGGACACTCAGTACACGGGAGAAGTGCCATGAAGAATACCAACAAAGCAGTGGGTCGGTTCCAACTCTCGCTCACCACACCAGCCTACAGTTACAGAAAGGTGGGCCTGGACTTTGCCGCAATCCTGGAGTCCCCCTTTCGAAGTCGCGATTTGTAGAAATCTGCAAATAATATAAAGGATTTTTTTTAATTGTTTCCAGATTTCAAAGCCATTGATGGAGAAAAAGAGAAGAGCTCGGATCAACGAATGTCTGGAGCAGTTGAAGACATTGCTGGAGGAGCGGTACTCCAATAACGTGAGGCTTTTAAATATTCTTATCCCATGAGGATGGATACTTGCGATGTGATTTGTTAACTAAGAGAATTGCTCTTCTGCGTGGAGGCTTTGTTTCTCTGAATTTCCCTCCCCTTCCATATTTTTACTTCAAATCTTTTACATAATTTCTAACTAACCCCAACAGATCAGGAAACGTAAACTGGAAAAGGCCGACATTCTAGAGTTAACAGTGAAACATCTGAGGGATTTGCAAAGTTCTCGACAAGGTGAGCCTCATTGGCTTCAGTACACCCAGGCTGAAGCGGGGGGGTGGGGGGGGAGGGGGTGGAGAGGTAACATTCCGGCAAATCTAATCGGGTCACGACGTGCCAAAGAGCGACGCAGTATCCAGTTAACGGGACCCAAGCTTCCAGAGAGCGAGTCCCAGGCTCCGTGGGGGGAAAAGAGAGAACCAGCCCACTTCTCTCCCATTCTAATTTGCTATTTGGAAGAGATCTACTCCGCTTACGTATACAGAGAACAAACTGAATGGGATCCGCTCACCTCGATTCCATTTTCCCCGAATTCCTTGAGAGTTTTTATTTGCAAAGAAAAAAACGAGCAGATCTCTCTCCCTCTCTGTGTCCATCTGTGTACACATGTCTGTTTGCCAGTCTCGCTGCAAGGTCGATGTGCGCTGATTTTGAATTTCAAAGCATCCTAATCCCTGCAGAATTAATCCTATTTATTGGTCAAACGTAATTAAATGTAGCCTTTGACTAATGACTTGGCGCAACCTCCCCAAAGGCCAGGGATCCTGCCCAAGCCGTGCCCAATGATCACATTTGCTCGCGTGAAAGGGGCAGGAATGTAAAGTTGGCCCTCTGCGGGAGAATGTAAAGTTTTGCGGGAAGAAATGCGGACGAAACAATAAACTGCGATCCTCCGGCACCTCGAAAATAACTGAGATACATTGACGGGACGATGGGCGGCTGCACGAGGCAAAAAAAGGTGGGGGGGGGGGACGGGGACGGAGAGGTCTCAGATGTGTGTGGTGGGGTAGGAGCGAGGGGGTGGGGAGGGCTGAGCGGTTGGGCTGGATTGAAATGGACGGCGTCCAGAAAGAGGGTTAACAAGATTAGGATCCTTTGAACTGGACGATGTGAGTGGGGGAGAGAGAGAGAACCGGTTTCCAAGTCGTAGGGAGGAGGTTGGTACATTGAAAACAGATGGTAAATTGTTGCCCAAAAAAATCTGCTGAAGGAACTCAGCGGGTCTAACTGCAGAAAAAGAACTGTTAATGCCTGAACCCTTCATCGGTGACGCTGTTCAACTCACGAAGCAAGGTTGGGGTTTTTTTAAGAACCAGCGAACAGAAGCAGGCCCTTCAACCCTTCTAGTCGGTGCTGATCCATTTGCCTGCCTAGTCCCACTGACCTGCGCCCAGCCCCTAGCCCTCCATACCTCTTCCATCCATGTACCTGTCCAAATTCTTCTTAAATGTTAAAATTGAGCCCGCATTCACCACTTCACCTGGCAGCTTGTTCCACACTCTGTGTGAAGAAGATCCCCCTTATGTTCCCCCGAAACTTTTCCCCTTTCACCTTCTGGTTTGGAAAAAGCCTACCTACATTTACTCTGTCTATACCCCTCATAATTTTAAATACGTTTGTCAAATTCTTCTACGCTCCAGGGAATAAAATCCTAACCTGTTTAACATTTCCCTGTAACTCGGTTTCGGAAGACCGGGCAACATCCTGAGTAAATCTTCTCTGCCCTCTCTCTTAGTGATATCTTGGGTGACCAGAACTGCACACAATACTCCAAATTTCGCCTCACCGATCTCTGAGACAACTTTTGATCCTTATTTTAGCATCTGCAATCTCTCCTGTGTCTCCGGTGGTAAATTGTAAACTGAAATGTAAGAAAGGCAATGGTCGGTGAAGTGCAGACATTTCTAGAAAGGATATAATTAGAGATTTTCGTCCATTTGGGTTTGTAGGGGCGCTGGTGATGTCCCAGGACGGTGTGGCGGAATACCAAGCAGGATTCCGAAGCTGTATGAACGGGGTCAGCCAGTACTTGCTGCGAAGCAAAAGTACAGACGAGCATCTGCGACTCGGCGTGCTGAACCACTTGGTCAACGCTTTCCCTGTCTTCTCGGCTTCCAGTTTCAGCTCGGCAGACAGCAGCTCCCGATTTGAACCTTCCCCGTCGCCCCGGCTTCATTCCGTCCAAGTGAACCCGTCGATCCAGACGCCCAGCGAGCTCTCCAGCCCCATCGGCCGCCCGGGTAAACCTCCTCCTCCTCCCTCCCCCTCCGAGGTTCGACGCAGCGGCCAGAGACCAGTGGCTGAAATGATCCTTGGCCCAGAGACACCATCGAAAGAGCAGCGATGTCCCCCCATTACAACCCAAACGAAAACTGCCATCAACCCTTTACTTTCTCCTGACACAGAACCTCTTTGGCGACCATGGTAGCTGTTTTATCCTCTGTGGTGTACATAGTATTCATGAAATAAGTGCTGTGATCGTTTGTAGCTTCGTGTATATAAGGGTATGTAAATGCATTGTAAGAAAGAAGTGTTGGAATATTATTTCTATGTCGGATGGAATAAAAACCTGTATTGTTTCGAGCCTGTCTCAAGCCTTTTATCTTTTCACCGTCGTAATATTACTGGGTTAGTAACCGCGCTGCACCCTCCAGACCTCGACTAACAATCTGGGAGCGGCTGGTGAATTGAAAACCAATTTTAAAAAACTACTGTCCTTAAGGATTAATATTCGTTTGGCTCCCTCGTGTTTTTTTTTTCCTTTTTTTTAATAACATCGAAATTTCACATCCAAAAATACAAAATTCAAAAAGATACTTTACATTTAAATCATTTCATCCAAGATTCCCCACATTATAAAGAGATTATATTGTATTGATATTCTATTATTTTAGCATTAACAAAGAAAATCTAAACAAGAAAGAAGTTGTTTCCCCAGAAAAATAATACAATTCTTATCAGAGTGAAAAATTACCTCATTAGTCAACAGTTCTCCCTTCATAACAAATCAAAGATTATAAAAGTAACTAAAAAAAAAGTCCCCACGGTGTTTGAAAATTTGAATTCAAATAAGAAATGGAGCTTATGGGTGGGGGGGGGGGGGGTGTTAGAAAAAGGAATCTAACGACGTTCCGAAATAATCCACCAAGTTCTGTCAAGCTGCGAAGGAAACGCGTCTAGAACCTAGATCATCGTCAGCTCGTTCACCATCCATTTGATATTCTTTTGCTGATTACATTTATTGGCGGCATGGTTGACAAGGGTCGCAGGATAACGACAAAAAACCCCAGTCTGGAGTTTTCACAGACACACCCACACCCACTGTGGAAGAAGAGCCCTCGTAAATTTAGCCTTTATTTGATGACTTTTCTACAGTAATTTTTAAATATTTGTTTAATATATACTGTACGCTTGTAAGACGGGGGAAAACTAAACCGTCTATGAATGGAAGTGTGTGCATGTATGTATGTGTGTCTGTGCGTGTGTGTATATGTGTAAGTGGGTGTGTCTGTGTAATGACTGTGTATGTGTCTTTATAAGTGAGTGTGTGCGTCTGTGTAAGTATCTATGTGGGTGTGTGAGTGTGTGGGTATGTGTAACTGGGTGTGTCTGTGTAATGACTGGGTGTATGTGTCTTTATGTGAGTGTGTGCGTCTGTGTAAGTGTCTATGTGTGTGTGTGAGTGTGTGGGTATGTGTAAGTGGGTGTGTCTGTGTAATGACTGTGTATGTGTCTTTATAAGTGAGTGTGTGCGTCTGTGTAAGTGTCTATGTGGGTGTGTGAGTGTGTGGGTATGTGTAAGTGAGTGTGTGCGTCTATGTAAGTGTCTATGTGTGTGTGTGTAGCTCTAAAGCTACGGTTGGATGAGATTGATCAGAGATTTTATTTCCAATTTCAAGGAGATCTGAATGGAGATTTCCTTAATATACCAACAAAAGTGAAAGTACTTCGAGGAATTGCACAGTGGATACATACACAAATGAGGAAGTAAGGAGATGAAGTGAAATCGGATGAGCTGAGCTAATAAGAATCATAAACCGCCAGCTGTCTAACTGGGCCCTGTAGTGTTTCCCTGCAATTTGAGTGTAATTACACGGTCACCTTTGGTAAATTATACCTTGCGCCCTCGACTCTGCTCCCACGCCGCTGAGTGTATATAATCGGTACTTAATTCCACATTCCCTCCATCTCCCACCCCACTCTGCATCCCCTCACTGGTGCACAAACAGTGCCAACTGCGACAACAACCAAAGAAGCAATCATCCCCGAGGCGCCTGAGACCGTTGATGCATCAAACCGAGGCCGACTTACAGCAGGAGTCACAGGACAACAACCGGATGAGTTGGGACTGGTACGTCTCCCGTCCTCAGGGGCCATCAGGTCCGGTTAGATCGTCCGCCGCTAGTTCTGCTATCTTAAACAATCATTGCTAGCGCTACAAACACTGACTATGGACGCAGTTCTACAGCCAATGATCGATACATTTCTAGGTTTCCAGAACATTTGAACAAACGTTTCCATACAAGTACATGTTTCTTAGAATTCTCTTGGGATTCGTTAACCAGGGCCGTGCCTCTTACCCAATGGTTAAAAGTATTTCACTGTCTTAGTGAAGTTGTTGTTCTGCCTAATCACCTTTGACCTTGCTGGAATCACCTTCGACCATGGAACTTTCTCTGCTACACTAATTTGGTTACTACATTCTTACATTCTCAACAAAGTACCGCAGAAACGATCTGGGAGAGAGCACCACAGACACTGGGATCATGGGATACGGTACTACCGACACTGACTGACCTGGGAGACCGCACCACAGACCTTAACATCGTCCTTCTCCCAAGGAAATCAATCGTTTCCAATATAAAGTCAGAGTTCGGCATCTCATAGACGACTCTCGCTCCTGACACTTTTATCTTGACAGCGGTGAGTTCGCGTGTTGGCAGTGGATTCTTGTTGCTGTGAACTGAGAGCACATTTTCTATCTAACATGTCATAGTGGTTCTAACCTGGAATCTCCCACCTTTCTAATGCTTCAGAGATACTTGCCAGCGTGTTTGGCGTCCAGTGCAAGAACAAGGTTGAGAACATTCTTTCATCATGTAGTCCGTTCATGGATTACAGGTAAAAAACGAGGTTGAAATGTTTCTAAAAAAACCACGAATTTTCCAATGGAACATGAAGTGGGGGGGGGGGGGGGGGGAGAGAGAGAGAGAGAGAAAGAACCTATGAAAAATAGCGTGAGGTCGTGAATCTGGTTGGGTTCTTCTTTTAAGTAATTTGCCCCGGTGCTGCATTGGACTCCTCCTTGAGGAGTTTAATAGCATTCCCATCAGTCCTGTTCTTTTAGTGAGTTATCTAACCAATTCTCTCTCAGCGGGGCCTGAACCTGAGTTGACCGATCGTCCAGAACACTGTTCTTTTCTGAGGAATCAAATTCCATTGTTGTCTTAGCTAAATCGCACATTTGGCCTCAAATGGAGTAACCACCTACACTCAATGGCAGTAACTGATTCTAAATACTGATTTTTCGGGTGGGGTGGGGTGGGGGGGGGGGTGATGCCCACGGATCTCAGATCATGGATTTATGTGGAACAGCATTGCTTTCTTGATTCTTTCGGTCGTTGGTACTCTCATCGGATACTGATACCGATCCAGTGTGCAATCGGTATCTTCCACATGGAGGGCAGCGATTGGGAAATTCTAGCGTTTCAATGAGGTTTACACTTCACACACAGGATCTGAAGTGAACAATAAAACGCACTGGAGCACAAGAAGCTTTTTTTTTTGGAGTATATTGATCAGGGGCACCCCGCTGCTCGATTGTAGTATTTCATAAACTGTTGAAAGGCGAAGAGTTGGTCAGTAGGGTTAATCATTGAGAAGTAATATTCATTCATCGCCAATTCCCACTTCCTCTCTTTTCAGCTGTGCTTATCACAGAAACAAAGGGCTCCCAATTAGAACTGAAGAACACAAGCATCACTTTTGCTCTTCGTGTCGAAAGGGAGCCCTGATGAAACCGAGGACTCCAACCCACAATCTTGGCTTCTTTTGTTATTGAAGTTATGTTTGCGCACGTATTCACGGAATGCTCGGCTACTTGCTCGCCTTGCCCCCTCGGATTTCATCCACGCCTCCTAACCCGACAAAGGGAGCTCTTCCCATTGGCGATTTCATGTCGAGATCGAACCCTTTTGCATTTGCCGTCTGTGTTTTAAACTGCCCGGTCCCAAATCTCTGGGATTTCTTCCCCTAACGTTCCCTCCAAGTCTCGACAACCGACCTCACTATTCTCCTTGTATTGTGAAACCCCTCCATTCTCTCCTCTGTCGGGCGACGCCTTACAGGTGCCTTGTGAGTTTATATGGGGTCTGGCAGCTGGTGTGCAGGATGGAGTGAACGGAAAATCTAAATTATGTGGGGGACGATAGGAAGAGTCCCGGAATGAAATTAGAGAGGATCTCGAATTGGAAGAGCGTAAACATTACAAAATTGCTGAGAGGGTTAAGAATTACGAATGTAGGGAAGGGGAGAAAATGCCACTGTGTATATTCAAGAGGGAAATGTTTGTGTGTATTTTGATTAATATGGTTCAGTGTAAAAAATAAAATTTTTAAAAATTACGAATGTGTCTGCGATAAAAGTGTAACTGACCCACTAGCAAGTGTTCAAAGGTCCCCTTTTTCAACGAATCGAGTGTTCTCAAAGCTTATTTGACACAAAAAGCAGCATTCCACCGCCTCCCGGAGTAACCGTGAATGTGGGCTCGGCGGTGGGAACCATCCTTCAGGCCAGTGGAATTGGTAAAGAATACACCCCCTCCTCACCCACTGAGGCGCCAGCTCCATTGAAGACCCTCCTGCTCAGCTATGGCAGAGACTACGGGCAGTAAACGAACCTGATCCATATCTCGGAACCAACAGAAAAGGGATGTGAGCAAAGTTACCTTCATCCCAGCCTTGAGCACAGGATCAACATTCTTCCAAGCTCAAAGAAAGCAGTGGACAGGGGATGAATGTGGAAGAGAGCTGGGAGAACTGAAGAGTAAAAGGTGCAAGGCGTGGAGTTACCATTTGACCCATCTCCAATTCAAAATTAGATTTCAGATTTTTTTTTTGTCAGAGTACGTACATGAGATCACATACAACAGATTTTCCTGCGGGCGAGGCAGAATGGGCCACTTATTGGTAGTGTAAAACTATTTGACGTATACGTGTAAACAATTAAAGAAATGCAAAGTATCTGCAATGCAGAGAGAGAGAAACTATCAATAAAGTGAGTCCCTGGTTGAGTTTTTTGTTGAGGAGTCTGATGGTGGAGGGGGAGCAGCTGTTCCTGAACCTGGTGGGGAAAGTCTTGTGGCACCGATATCTCTTTCCTGATGGCCGTAGTGAGAACAGAGCGTGTGCTGGGTGGTGTGGATCCTTGTCAATTGCTGCTGCTCTCCGACAGCAGTGTTCCCTGCAGATATCGCCTATGGCGGGGAGGGTTTAACCCTAATATCCTGTGCACTACCTTTGGGGAGGGGAGCTGCATAGGCTCAGTGGTGAGAGAAACAGAAGTACCTTCATAGAAATTGGTCGAGACAAAAATTGAGAACAAAGACCATTTATTATACAACAATGCAAAGTTGGGTGCTTTCCCCTTACCCTGGGAATACACACACATACTGGGGCTCACCCAACTTTTATACAGTTCATTTCAGTGTAGAGATACCCTCCTCCCCCCCCCCCCCCACCCCCCAACATTCTTCTGCCTCCTGGATAAGTTTGGCATTAGGCAATCCTGTCTGCCTACGTGCTGTTTCTGTGAACTTGAAGGACCAGGGGGCATCCTGTCTGTGTCCCATCATGTCATTGTCCTTATTCACCTGCCTTTGTCCTTAATCACACCTTTCCAACCCTCAGGGCTTACTCTTATATGCAGAACTTACTAATTCTGTCTAAGGCTTACTAATTACATATGCAGAACTTGCTGACTCTCTAAGGCTAGAAGACCCTTATCTTATTCAGACTAACTTCCTACATTCTATTATCTACCCTTATCCTACTAGCTTTATTCATTACACATATTTTCATATTAGTTTTACTCATCTCTCACAATCCTCACTTTTCTTTTAGCTACGCTTCGTGAATTCTCAACTGGAATGTATTACTTGTAAACTTGGTCTTTTTCCCAGCGAGTCAGTAAACGAACTGCAGTCTCAGCATCATCAGACAGAATTTGGGAAACATACATCCTTTGAGTTAAAGTAATCTGACGAGGGGTCCGTTGAATTAAATACTGCACACAAGTCTTTAGGCAGGGGAGCACCATAATGGCCAGAATAGCGAGTCCAGCTGCTATAAGGGCTGTGGGTATCAGACTCCAGTTACCATTAAAAAGTCTAGTCCATTGCCAAGCCTGAACCTGGGCATGGGAAGATTTTCGAACTCCTGAAGAAGTGTCTTTAACCGCCTGACCGTTGTGAGCATTGTCATTAACCAGTCTTTCACAAACGCTGCCTTCAGCAGCCAACGAGTAATCGAGAGCCAGGCGGTTTTGTTGAATTGTGGCTCGTATCTGTCCGTCTTTCTTCAGCCCATAAATTCAGGGCCATCACTGTCTGTTCGGTGATGATCTCCAAGGCTGAAGTCTGATTAAACGATTTAAATGCCAAGCAGCTGTGGTGTTCTGGAGTAGCTTAAGTCGTTTACAACTGGAACTCCCTTTACAGTGGTGGTTTTTTAACATTCCGAATGTCTGTGTGACCCAAAGGATGATTTACAGGAGACCAAGTTGGGGAGGGGTGTTTGTCACTGAACCTGTGAGTTGCAGCCTGTCTGTGAACATTAGCATATGTATTCACTCTATCTCTGCTACGTGTACAATCCTGACTAACATTCTGTCTGTCATTGTCCCACTATCTTCTTTCTGTTATCTCTTTAAAAACTCTTTTTAATACCTGCAGAGGCCGAAATACAAACCAAGTCTAGTCCCCTCGGGCCGTTCTGTTCCCCTGGTCCATGTTGGGATCCGATATTAACCCATACTAAATAAGGTACCCCACTATGACTATACTCTATACCTGCGCCCTGTCTGCATTCTAAAGGTAAATAATTGTCACCTCTGCTGCCCCTATTCCAGGAGGACTTAATACATTGTGAGCAATTTGGTGATTTCCCAAAAATTGGGAACCAACAAGTAAACAAAACAGCAAATGGTAAAAACAACATTACAGCACTTTTTCCCGGCATAGTGTAACTTTCAGATCAGAAGGATGAAGGAATGCACGCCAGGTGGAGGGTAGATTATCAATGTCTTTATCCGTGGATCAGCAGCTTGTTTAATTCGTTCTATGTGAGTCCACCCCTTTTATTTCGTTCGCACTGCAGTGTCTGTAATCAAAAGTACACAATAGGGGCCGTCCCAGACAGGTTTTAGTTGGTGATCTTGCCATACTTTTACATATATCCAATCACCAGATTTAATAAAATGAATAGGATGCTCCAGGGGTGGGTTTTGAGCTAATAAACCCTTCCGTTTTAATTCGTATAGAGAGGCAGAAAGTCCCTTTAAATATTTGGATATGTACTGGTCGTTAGCCTCAGGGGTAGGGGTATTAAAAGGTGACATACAAGGTTCGAGTAAACCATCTTTCACCAACTGGTCAATTACTGGCTGCAGCCCCTTTCGGCCAGCCATCGGAATTGGATACTGCTTTCGTCTAATTACTTGCTCAGGATCTTTTAAAGTAACTTGCAGGGGAGGAATATCTAACACTCCTCTATTGCCTCTTTCTGCCCATACTCCAGGATTTATTAGTTCCCGATCCTCCTCGGTTAATACATACAAATGAACCCCGATGCCTGATTCCTGTGGTCTGGTGCCGATAGCCAATTGGTCCTGTAAATCTCGTCCTAACAAACAAACTCCAGCTTGGGGAACTAGTGGAATGTCCTCCGTTACTATCTTCTCTCCCATTTGTATTCTTACATCCCTTAATGCAGGGACCGTAAAATCTCTTCCTCCTACTCCCCAAATCATCACGGTCCCCTCTATCTTAACACCCTCGGGTGGTTGTAAAATACTAGACCGGGTTGCCCCAGAATCTACTAAAAAGGTCATCTTGTCACTGTGGGGTCCTATGCTTAAATTTACCAATGGTTCTCCGTGCAGCCCCACGGTGTGTATTGACTGAGAACCGTGACCCCCCCTATTCAGAATCTGCTTCCATCAGTGCCGTAAGATCGCATCTCCCTGGCTCGCATTGGGCATTCTCTCTTAAAATGTCCCTCCTTTTTACAATGGTAGCAAACTAATGCTCCTGTTTCCCAATTCCTACCGGGATTACCAGGAGGTCCCGGGAACGGTCGTCGTCCCCGGAATTCCCCTCTACCCTTGCCCCTACCCCTACTCTGGTCTCTACTCTCCCACTGCCTGCACTCCTCCCAATGTCCAGGAGCTGGCACACAGCCCCTACCCTTTCCTTGCTGTCCCTCCACCACTTCCTTGACTGCCTGCATCAAAATCTTAGCCTTTCTTTTCTGTTTATCCTCAGACCTCTGGACGTATGCCCGTTGTGCGATCTGTAAAAGCTGTGTTATTCCCTGTTCATGCCAATTCTCAGTTTTCTGCAATTTCCTTCTAATGTCTGGGGCTGAATTTGTAACGAAGCCCGTTAATACTAATTGTTGACCCGCTGGGGATTCTATATCCAGACCTCCATATTGCTGTATGGCCGTACGCAATCTATTCAGAAATGCAGAGGGGGTCTCCTCGGGACCTTGGGGAACCTCAAATGCTTTCTTAAAATTCCGTCCCTTTGGAACAGATTCCTTGATTCCTTTTATCAGATTAATCCTATATTCCTCCATTAATGTGCGACCATCATTAGTATTCTTATCCCAATTTGGTTTTGCCAGGGGGAATTTAAGTTCCCCAGGTATCGCCTCTGGTCCCCCTTGGTGTTCCCTATCCCAGACTCTAATCCCTGCCTGGCGAATCATTCCACGTTCATCCAAAGTGAACAGAGCCCTAAAGATCGATGTTAACTCATCCCATGTATATATATTTGGTCCCAAAAATTGATCTAATTGTTCGGCACATCCCTGAGGATCCTGTATCAGAGAGGTCATTTCTCTCTTAAAGTTACGCACTGTACTAGTAAGGGGCACATTTACGAAACCGAGACCCCCTCCCACGGAAACTTCCTGTAAAGGTCTCATCCAGTTAATTTCTGGCTTATCCCCTCCTTTATAATGTCTAGATTCCTGCTCTCCGGGAAATGTATCAAAGGGTTCTGCCCTTCCCTCCCGGAGGGTCTCATACTGTTTTGAATCAAAGTCTCCTCCCTCTCTTTTCAATTGAGGTGGTAATCTAGTACTTTGTGAATGGGTCATCATACCACCCCTACTTTCTTCTCCTTTCTTTAGTTGTGGGGGAGGAGGGGAAGGTGAAGGGTAGAGCATAGGAGAGAGGGGAAAGATAGGAGCCGGCATAGGAGGAACATAAGGTGGAGAAAGGGAATGTAACACATCCCATCCTTGTGTTTCATGGACAAAAGGTTCCTCATCGATCTTGTCCTTACATTCCTTTTCATTCAAAACCAGTTGATCAACCGATCCACTGAGCCAGCAGGCTGCATATTCTCTGCTCTCAATGTTATCTCTTTGATTTTGATAGAGCCAGATACTCAATGCCTGACACATCCAGTCCTCATCGGATCCGAACTTTGGCCAATATACCGAATTCCCTTTTATCGGGTTTTTAACCCATTCCAGACAGCAATACCTGACCATGGTCTGTTTGTCTTTCCCGCGGGTTCTCCCCGCACCCCAATCAGATAGCATTAATCCTAACGGACTTTCCTTAGTTATCTGATCGTCCTGTCCTTCCCTAGGACTCTCTTCCATGCTAATCACACCTCCCATACTAACAGGTAAGTAAAATTCCTCTTACCGGGATCCAGTAGCTATTCCTAGCACGTTTCCTTAACGTCCTCCCGTCGTTTGTTCTCAATGCCTCTTCTCGGATATCACTCGCTTCATCCACTGACCAGTCACCCGTCGTCCGTGAGTCCAGCTGAATCAGCCGGGGTGGGGTGCACCTACCCTCGTCGTCGGGCACTCTGTCAGTGGAGGGAGTGGGATCCCGGACGAGCCTCCATTTGTTAGAAACAGAAGTACCTTCACAGAATTTGCTCGAGACAAAAATTGAGAACAAAGAACATTTATTATACAACAATGCAAATTTGGGTGCTTCCCCTTACCTTGGGAATACACACATACACTGGGGCTCATCCAACTTTTATACAGTTTATTTCAGTATAGAAGTACCCTCCCCCTTACATTCTTCTGCCTCCTGGATGAGTTTGGCATTAGGCAATCCTGTCTGCCTACGTGCTGTTTCTGTGAACTGGAGGACCAGGGGGTATCCTGTGTGTGTCCCATCATGTCATTGTCCTTATTGTCCTTATTCACAAACCTGCCTTTGTCCTTATTCACACCTTCCCAACCCTCAGGGCTTACTAACTCTTATAAGCAGAAATTGCTAATTCTGTCTAAAAGGCTAGAAGACCCTTATCTTATTCAGACTAACTTTACTTCCTACATTCTATTATCTACTGTTGGAATATAGGGGTTAATTAATCATAGAAAATGTAGAATATATGCTTATGTACTATTCATTTTGTATACATGAATCCAGTACTATGTAACAATTTAATATTTACCTCATGGTGAAGGGAAAGAGTAATGTAAGTAAGGGACAGCCACAGTATGTAGCAAAGTTGGCTGATTACAGTTGGTTTAGAATTGTCTGCTCCCCAAATACAAAAGAGAGGATATGTATGAAACCATTTAGTAGGAAGGTTAAGGCAAAAGAAGGTGTTGATGAGCACAGGAGACGATGGCCAGACAAGAACAAAGAGAATCCTGACAGAGACTGTCAGGAACAAAGAGAATGGAAACTAATTCAGTAAGAAGGCTAAGACAGAAGAAGGTATTGAGTAGAACAGAAGAATATGGCCAGATGAGAACAAAGAAATAATTAGAAATATCTGGGGTATGAATTGATTTCTGATCAAAACAACAGTATATTCTGGCCTTGAGGATTAAAATGGGAGCTCTACACCCCAGATATCTGCAGAGCAGGAAATTACTTGTGATAAATCTTATGCAAGAAATCTAGCAAAGAAACCCAACTTTGTTCTGTATGATAAGGTTGAGCTATATAAACTGTAGAGACTGGACAGTAGAGGTCAGTCTTGGGGAATAGCTCACTGTGCAGGTGACCTGTGAACTAATGACTGAACCAGAGCTCTGTTAAGCTTTATTCTTGTGCTGTGTAATAAACTGATTGTTGAACCGAATACCTTCTCCTATCACTTCATTTAACGAACACGCTGGACTCAGACGACACATAGACTAAATTAAGGGTAGGGTAAAGCCAGAGTCCGACACTACCCTTATCCTATTCATACTGGCTTTATTCATTACACATATTTTCATATTAATTTTACTCATCTCTCACAGTGGTATTTCTGTCCCAATACCAGACTGGTCAATCCGATCATAAAAGCAAGAAAAGAATTTCAGGTAATGGCTTCGGGTGGGGGGGGTATAAGTTTCTCTGAATTTACGCCCAGAGTGAATTGTTGTTCAGACATTATGATCTTATATGATTAACCCCAATCCTTTGACGGATTAGATTTGAATGAAACAATCCCAGAATATAATTTTCTGCAATTCAGATTTTGCTCTCAAAGAACGAAGAACATAATCATCTTGTGCGGCGGTGACCCTCCCACAGCGGAAAATTGAGCGAAAAATCGCTGTTGCTCAGCGTGTGTGGGTGACAGGGCGGGAAGGAGCTGGCGGCCAATGTCCTAGTGGGAGTGCTATTCAGCGCTCATTTCTCGCTCTGTAGTCATTCGCAAATCCGTTTCACGCTCCGCTCTCAGAGCCAACACCGAGCTAATGATCCCCATGTTCTGACACAATCGCAATTTTCTGCTCCGAAATCGCACAGCGGTCCCCAGCTCCCCGCCACTCTCCCTTCCACAGCGAGCCCAGCAACAGCTCGCCCAACCTTCCTATATCCTGACAGGGCTTGGTTGTGCATTAATGGTTTCCAGTTGCCCGTCAGCATGGTTTGGTGACAAAGCAGATACTTATTTTCTCTACCGCCTGGACTGGTTCATCACTAAATTCCAGTGCATTAAGTCAACATTTGTTAACCCTTTGGACCCCGGCCACTTTTAACATTTCGTAATATATTCTCTGCACTGGGTCCATGAGTAAACTACAGTACGAACATCAGCCTGTAGAAACCAGCTGGTGGTTGAGTATAAACCGATCCCTGACAACCGGAGTGTGTGCACTTGTTGGTAGACACGGAGTCCAACAAAGGTGAGAATGGAGGTGGCTTGAAATATTTAGAAAACAGAACCCTGTTCAAAATAACGGCGGCAATTTCCCCTTGAATGGCGGATTCTCCTCAACCGTTGTTGTTCCGACTGGAATAACGTTAAATGTGGTCAAAACGTACTTCTATAGAAGACGCTTGTTTACACGTGTTTAAAGGGAAACAATTAGCATGTGTATTAAAACCCTTCACAAATCCAAGAGGTCCACACTTGGGGCTTCATGCCCCCTCCCCCCCCCCCCCCCCACCCCCAGCCCCGATACGACTTGGACTTCTCAAGCCCCACGTTTCTTTGTGCAGAGTCAGGGGGGAGGGGGGGGGGGTATGAATTGAATAAGGAGACGCCAGCTGTCTGTGAGCGAAGAAAATCCCGTTCAGATTCTCCATGATACGGCTATTAGTGAGTTCTGTTTTCACACACCACGAAATGGCAATGCTCCCAGAGAGGCTCCGCGTTGACTTGTCCACAAACACCTCTATTTATCATCACTTCACACACAGTGCATTGACCCCCTGATTAATAGTTACTCTTCCCACTCTTTGTAAGGGAGTTTCTATTTGAACCACATAACAGAGGGAGTCCTCTCGGGTACTTCTGCGTAAATTCCCTGTCTATCTGTCTTGGGAACCTGGACACCGTGTGGCAGTAATAAGGTTTGGGAGAGGAACTGAACAACAGCCACATTGGCGCCAATCAGTCCTCAAATTATAATTATAGAACCAGAGAACATTTGCATTGCCACACCAAAGGAGGCCATTCGGTCGATTACATCCAGGCCGGTGGGAGATTTGCTCATCTTAATCCAGCAGTAACTCAGTAAACCTGTTGGTTCTTCATGCAAATATTCATTCCCACCGGGACGTCCAGATCTCGACAAAGTTCTGGGAACCCTCTTGATTTCCCTAATCACCCTACAAGGTACTTTTTAAACTGATGGAAAAACTCAGCAGGTCAAACTTTATGTAGTAAAGATGTTTAACCAGCGTTTCGGCCTTGTGCACTTCATCAAGGAGTTCGGGCGCCTGTCTATATTGGCTCATACCTTCATAAAACACACAAGCCCGAAACATTGATTATGTATCTTTATCTTCGCTACTAAAGTAAACTCTTTGACCTGTTGAGTTTCTCCAATCACGGCTTTTGCAGACTTTCGTCTTTTTCTTTAATGTAGTGGTTTTTGTACCTCTATTGAGGACTTCCATAATTGCATTATCCCCAGATGACGTGTTCCCGTGTTTCGAGAGGAAGCAAGATCAGCCATGGAAATTTTAAGAGTTTCTAGGCCCAGCAAGATCCTCGTAAATATTCTGTGCAATCACATTTGTTCCACTGTGAGGCACAGGTGAAGATTACTTCCACGCTATGTTCATATTAGTCCGGAAAAGGCTTCAAGTGGGATGAAATGGAACTGTTCAATCTTATGAAGGTTTTTTGAGAAATGGGGAAAAGCAGCCTCCACTGAGACATTGGGTGGGGGGGTGGGGGTGTGAGATGAACTCATGGACGTGCTGTTCTGGAAGGATTTGAACAAACACCCGAAAAATAGGCCGATCAAACCCTAGGGTGCAGGGTGCTTGCCCAAGAACCGTGGAGGTACGAATGACTTCCTTTAGCGTTAAAATATTCTTCAAAGTATTCAAAGCAACCTGGGTGAAATTATGCAGAAAATACAAAATCAATTATAAAGTCGATGAGTTAATCATATAGAAAGTTCTCCATTCTCGCTCCAGCAATTCTCCAAACCAATGAACGCTTATTGTGATCGTCTCTCAACAATATCCAAATCCCCATCATGTTTGGACAAAATTCGTAATCCAGGTGGCAACTTTAAATTTCGTTGTTTGCCTTAATTAGTCATGAGTCCAATTCGCTGATTTTAGGCCGTGGTTAAATCACTCTCTTCCCCTCCGTCTCCCACCCTCACTCCCTTATTCTCTCTCTCTCTCTCTCTCTCTCTGCGGGTTGGATGCAGACGGAGAATCACTTTCACTTTCTCACGATTTGAAAGGAATTATTTTTGAGCTTGCTTCTTCTAGGGAAAACAATTACATAAAAGCCGCAATTTGCTGAGCTGAAGCGAATCGGCGGGGCCCCCCGTTTCCCATATTCAATGGGACCCGGCCCCTGCCAACAGCCTTCAGCAGGGACGGCACCTCGCAGCGAGGAGAATCGCAGCAACGCCTCCGTCCCATTCAACTCCCGCCGCCCCCAGTCCCGTGGCCACAGAGACGGACAAGTCGGCAACCACCAGGAACGCGACTAATCGATTCGATACCGCGCGCGCGCGAAAGAGAGAGAGAGAGAAACCCCCGAGTGGTAAAGACGGGACAAGTTTTTTGGGAGCCACTTGAAAGGGGGGGTTGGCACGCGACCGGCCTTTGAAAGAAACTCGAGACCAAACACAAGCTCGATGGACTCTGCCGGAGCTTGTTGAAGTCTGATGAGAGGCAGAAAGGGTCGGTCGGGTGATGAATGGGCGGGGAAGCCCAAGGAGCCGCATTAACATCACACTGAGCGCAGCCAGGAGCTGAAAGGGGCAGCGGCGAGTTTCTGGGCAGCGCCCGGGACAAACACCTCATTGACTTTAATTTTTAAACTATACAGCCGGCCTTCAATCTTAAACATGAGCTGCCTGCCATTGTTTGTGAGCTGATCTAGAGCTGGAGATTAAATATATTAAGCAAAACTCTGGATGAGAGAGTCTCTGCTGAGATCCTGATTGACCAAGAACGTGGTGGAACAAATGGTTGCGATTCCAAACGATTATTGTTCACATTATGAAATTATTAACAGGCAAAGAGTTGGTGGAATTACTCGGTCACTCTCCCTACTCTTTGGAAATAGCTTCTATTTGAACCACAGAGCAGAGGGGTCCTATTGGGTATTTCTGCGCAAATTCCCTTTCCTTCCGTCGTGTGTTGAATGTATCTATATGTGTCTGAGGAACCTGGGTTCAGTGAGGTGCACCAATAACATTTTAGAGAGGAACCGGACCACAGTCACGCTGGAGTCATTCTGGCCCCAAATTATAATGATAGGGCCAGAGAAGATTTGCATTTGCCATTCGGTCCATTATGTCTGGGCGGGCCGGAGATTTGCTCAGATTAATCCAGGACTAAATCATCAACTCTGCGTTCACAGCAATGCAAGTATTTCCTCAATGACTTTCCCGCCATTTTACGTCCAACTCCCAACAAAGTTCTGCGAATCCTTCGCTAATCACTTTACCATGTCCTTTAAATTAATGTTAATGTCTTGGGTTTATTTTAACCCCTTTGCTGTAGGGTCCTGGCATTTTCATCTATCAAGGAATTCCATAATTTCATATACACTGATTAAATCTTCCCACGGAACCCTTTGTTCTAAGGAAAGCAAGATTGTCAGTGTAAATTTTAAGAATCCGTAAGATAAACCATCCATGGATAGAAATGTGGCGGATAGTGGGCTGAGCGTGTGCTCACGGCCTGGTATGTGTACACCAATACCCCTGGCCGGAAAGCCCTGCAAAAGATAGTGGGCACAGCCCAGGACATCACAGGCAAAACCCTCTCCACTGTCTCCATCTTGGTCCTAAATGGCCTATTACTAAGAAATGAAAAGCTGGATAACTATTTATTCACGCCTGGTTTCAAATGAACACAATACTATGTCAAAAGGCAGCCAGATTCCAAACGGGTCGTTTCGGGAAAGGGGCAAGGACGCGATAATGTGGTAGTTTCCTCCACACGGTTATTGGTCAGCTCTGTTGTATCGTGTACTGTTTTCCCCACTCTGCCGACCCTACTCTCAATCCCTCCCAATCTCTCCAGCTCAATTTTAAAGAGTCCATTTAGTTATTCAGCAGACAAATGAAATTTGACCCCGGATCAGAAAGATCTCTCTGTAATTGACAGGGTCTCACAGTGAAACTGACAAGCCCTTGACGAGACTCTGGACTCCACTTGAGAATCAAAGGCCATTTATCTCCCGCCTCATAACACCTTCTAAACTGAAACGATGCTTTCAAAGCTGAATTAGTTGCCATTAACCAAAGGTAATTAGATTCTCCCTTGACCAGTGTGAATGTGAATTCAAATTAGGATTTGAACTCATGATCTCTAGATGAATAGTTCTTTCGTACTAAACCTCTCGTCTGGGATTTCAATAATCCAACAGCTTTATGGTCACTTTTACTGACACCTGCTCTTAATTTTGGCTCTTTTAACAATGACTGTTCCAAATTCTCAAACTTCTTGGAGGTTTGTGAACTCTCATCTTCCAAATCGCTAGTCCAATAACATGAACACATTTATGTAGCAGCCTCGCAGATCTCACCGAATTAAATGCCACAGCTTCTGGAAATCCAAGCCCGCTCCACAGATGCTGCCTCATCTATTAACGGTTCCAGTATTTTGCATTAATATTTGTTGCCAATTCCTCAATGAAGCTAGTATCCGACATTAAATATAATAAGTCCAGATGCCAGACATCTGAAATGAAAAAGTAGCAAATGCTGGAAACACTCAGCAGGTCGGACAGCACTTGTGGAGAGAGGAAACAGTTAACGCTGCAGGTCGTTAAAAAAAAAGCGGGTTGATCTGAATTCCGCTTTTCTTTCCTTTAATTTGTCTAAAAAGGATGAGCGAAGGGGTTTTTTAGTCGAGCAAGCTTTAAGCATGTGATGTATAGTCCCTAGTAGAGTCAAATAAGCCGCCGCCATGCACCTTAGCGGGACTCGCGCGTAAAAACGGACCCCTCACTGCACTATTGGAAGATTTCAAATCTTCACGTTTGGTCAGCAGGACGTGGGACAGGTAAACCTCCCCTGCACCTTCGTATGAAAAGAAATGTAAAGTCTAGCCAGCGTCTTTCCTTTTCCTTCCTGCAATCAATTCACGCTGTTCTTTGTTTATTAATAACCACTTTCTTTAACTGCCCATGGCATAGAATA
Organism: Narcine bancroftii; assembly: GCF_036971445.1. NCBI lineage: Eukaryota > Metazoa > Chordata > Chondrichthyes > Torpediniformes > Narcinidae > Narcine > Narcine bancroftii. The sequence continues at coordinate 151,688,732 of NC_091470.1, read as the reverse complement.
TAAGAGTAGTGGGATTCCCACCGAGGGAAGCGCTCTCATCGCTGCGTTAGATAAATGATGTGACACCAGCAAGGGTATAGAGACGAGGTGGGAAAATATTGCCAGGGCCGGACATTTTTAATTATTGAAGCAATTATTGAAGCTTGTTGGAGGTGTAAAAAATTACAATTTGCCGAGTGAAGAGAGGTTTGTGACCAATGCCATCAACATTGGTAGAAGAATTAGGAAAGAGTGGGGAGGGGTGGTTTTCGCACGGAGGAGTGGGTGTGGAAATTTAAATAGGTAGAAGAGAAAATAACTTTAGTAACTTTAAAGGGCATCTGGGTGAGTACATTATGCTGTAATTCACAAAGATGAGATGAGATTCCATGGTACATTTCCCGATAGACAGACTGTTTCTTTCTGAAGATGCCAATCTTTAAAAAAAAATCAAGTTTGAAAACAAGGAAAGACCGGTAAACCGATTCCACACGTCTCTGAAGGACCGGTAAACCAACTCTGACTCCAAGTCAGACAGGCCGGCTCCGAACCTAATCCTCCGACTTCTTTCATCTGTTGCTTTTTAAAACAATAATCCATTAGTGAAGTCTCTTGGGCACTCTTCAAAGTTTTTGCAAAGGCCTTAGGAGCCGGCCTGTCTGGCTTGAGCAGTGCTCCAGTGTTTTAAATGAGATCTGTTTTGAAGAGTTTCAATGTGATCTACACTAAAAAAAAACTGCCACGCTTTATCTCCCAAAATCATATCTATATACAATATATATTGCAAGATGCAGAAGTTAGGCCCGGCTAAAGACGGGAGGGGAGAGCGATGGAACTATTCGGAGTTCGGAGGACAATGGAGCCGTTTGTGCCGTGTGTAAAGCCGCATTGGCAAAATGGCTGCTCCAAATTCAGTGAAAGGGTTAGCTTGCTTTCCTACTTCAAAGCGTACCGGGCGTGTAAGTTAATGGGGTGTAAATTGGGTGACACGGAGTCGTAGGACCGAATTGGCCTGTTATAGTGCTGTAGGTCTATTATTTTTAATTAAAGAACTTGTTGGCGTGTGACCTTGATCCAGAGCGAGGTTGAATTCTTACAGAAAGTGGAGTTTCTAAGCCTTATTTCATTGCTTTGTTGTCTTGACAGGTGAAGAGTTTAATCCCCTTGATTTGGCCGGGAGACCACCAGGTAGCCCACAGTCCTCTGAGACCAGGGGCCCTCATCATGTGCGGCGGTGTCCCTTTCTGAGAAGGAATTGCTGCAACAAGACGGGGTGAGCGACAGAGCGGGAACATGGGCCGCCGGTGTGGTGGTGGGGCTGCTCGTCAACGTTCGTGCAACGCACATTTTTCGTTCTGGGTCGATGGCAGACTGAGGGGTCGTATTGTTGGTGGATACAGTTTGTGACGGGCGTTTATGAACTTAGATTATTAATATTAACCCTTTCATGTGGAAGATTTTTTATAAGGACAGTCCCAGAATATTACAATATCCAAAACATCGTTTATGTATGTTTACACACTTAAATGTAATTTACTTTGAAACATTCGGATCTTGCATTCAAAACTGAAAAGACCCTCGTCTTGGGCGGCGGCCAAGCGGAGAATTGAGCTGCTGCTCAGTGTGTGTGGCGATAGGTTGATGGCGGCCAATGTTATAGTGGGGGCCCATTCAACATTAATTTTTTTGCTCTCTGGTAAATGGCAAATCTGTTTCACGCTCTGTTCTCATTCTCCAGAACCGTACTAATGATCTCCATGTTCTGACACAATCACAATTTTCTGCTCCGAAATCTCATCGTGGTTCCCAGCTTCCCGCGACCCCCGTTCGATCGCATCGGGAAAAAAAAACTCGCCAGTCAACTCCCTCTGCTCTTCCTTTGAAGGCAGCACCAGTTAAATCTTTGACGTACCTCCCTCACGTGTATGTTGAATAATACCAACAGTTGCAATCCGCTATGAAACTCGCTTTAGATGCGAGGTTGGGGGTTCTTTGGTGTTCTAACCTTCCTAACACGAAAGAACAAATCACAACTTGGTCGTAACTTGGCTTTTCAGATCCTTGGAGGAGGTTAGTTTCTCTTATAATTAGATTAAAATATAATGTGCAAATTTACACGAGAGATTTCGCCCAAACATCGTGATAGAAGATTCTGATTGATGGTTCTGATTGACAGAATCTTATTGGGTAGGTCACGCGAAAGAGGGTCTAGTTCTGGATTTAAAAGCGAGTGACAATCAATAAACTTTTGGAAGATATTCCAACAAAATTACACACTTATACCATAACACTAATATTAATCATTGTTATGTAATGACTTTGTAATATTCCGTAACTAGATGGGTCTGACGATGAGCTGGGAGTTGAGATCACCTTTTGACTCCATCTATGTTTGATTTAACATAGAAGCGAATTTCTGTGCCACATTTGAAACATCTGATCCTCAGCCCTCCATTCTCAGAGATGAACGCTATAGTGGTCAGAAAACGGTAGCAGTTAACGCTGCTTTCTGCACTTCACAAGACAAGGTTGGATAGATGTTTACATAGTTGGGGAATTAAGGGATATGGGGGAAAGGTAGGTCGGTGGAGCTGAGCCTATCACGATCTCATTGAATGGCGGAGCAGGGTCGACGGGCCGAACGGCCGACTCCTGCTCCTGATTCTTATGTTAATTGGTGGAGAGAAAGAATCGCGGATATCCTGCCCCATGTTGCAATTCAGGGAACAACTGGTCCACCACAGGCAGATCAACTCTATTTATCGCAATTGGATTGGTCTGTTCTTTGAAATTGTTCTCTAATACTCTGTCTCTGTCTCCAATATATCCTCCTCGGATGTGGAAGATGTAGATTTGTGGCTGAGGTTCCTTTTTGCCAAGTTTCTGAACGTCAGTAGGGATACTGTCTCGTCCTGTAAACTTGGTGCTTTTTAGTTGGCACATGTCCTTTCCAACTTCTTGTCGGCCATGGGCTGTGAAATAAGAGTCCAGGGTGTGCAGAGTCACCGAGAAGTGTCTGTTCCGGGCACTGCTGACCGCTGATCTCTTCCTGAGAGGTTCGCTTTCATTCTTGTTTCTCATCAATGTGGCTCTTTGATGTTCGGGCGCTGGTCTTAACATTACAGAATCCTTGCTACATGGTTGTAAATAGTTTCTGGATCTTCTGTACTCTTTCTGCCTATCAACTCCTGAAGGTCGTAGGCTTTCTGTTTGATCTCAGCCTTTGGGTGCTTCCATGCACGAACATGTGGGTTCCCATATCTTTCGTTTAGGTAAAGGGACGCAAACTCTGCACGGTGCTCCAGATGAAGCCTCCTGTATATTTGCAAACAAACATTTGTAATTAAGGTTAAAAAAAATTGTCGTCTGCCTTTCTAGCTTCTGTGATTGCTGCAGTGAAACACCTAAATCCCCCTGTATCTCAGTCATTTGTAACGTCTCTCCGTTTAGAAAAGCTGCTTTTTGATTTTTCTGACGGAAGTGCTCGACCTCACACTTTACATTAATTTCCAATGCCAGTCTTTTCCACCTCACTCTCCATCCTGTTGCAAATATCTCACAGCACGTCCTTGCTCTTATTTCGAAATAATAAAACAAAATACAACAACAGCAGTGTTAATTTTCAGATGTTGTACACTTACTAACAATGATCATGTTAGAATGACAGAACGAGGCGGTAGATCATTCATCACTTGTGGTTGGCAGTGAGGGAAGAATTTGAACAGAGCTGGATAGATCTCTTGTATTTTTCACAAACTCAGACACTTTTTGACAGATAAGGGATTGGGGTGAGTGAACTCCATAGGGCGACCCAGCTGTCTGAGGGAAGAAGATTCTCTGCGTGGGCTTATTAGCGTGCCTTCGGGTGCTCTCAGGCAAAGAAATCAAAACTCGAAGCAGTGTGGCACTGCTCCCAGCGAGGCCCCGTGATGGGTTTAGATTCAGATTTATTGTCAAGAGTACATACATGACATCGCATACAACTCTATGATTCTTTTATTTCTTCGGACGAGGCAGAATCACCACTTCTTGGTCGTACAAATCGTGCTACATCACACAGATCTCCTCCACCTTCAACTCAGGGCATCAGCCCGCAGATAAATAGACCATTCGGCCACTCGTCCCCACTCTGAGTTTTATCAGTTGTTTTCATTGAGTATAAAGGAAACTCCTCGGGTCTTTGACATAGTGACAGTCTGCCATGGAATCTAGTTGCAGGGTGTAGGAAGATTTTCATATTCTAGAATGTGAAACAAATTAATAAGAAACAACGCCAATAATCTACTTGTCTCCGGCAGGTCCTGGTATAGCAACAATCAGAGCATATCTTTAAAAACATTGTTCATGGAGAATGACCAATTAAGTCTGAGTCAGCCGAAAGTACCTTTCGTACTGTGGCCAGTATTATAGGGAACAAGATGTTCCCACAATCAGCCATGTAGCCAAATAGAGGCTCAGGATTGTCCAACATTTTCATAACACCCATGTTCTCCTTTGAACTAGGGCTGTGAGGTGGGTCGATTCAACCTGCAGCACACCCTCAGGGCTGTGTGTTAGCCTCGCAAATGAGCGAAAGATCCCTGTGCGTTAAGAACTTCTATCCAGGAACCAGCGTGGGTTGATATCAGTGCTGCCTCATAGTCTGGGCTTGAACGCGTTGAGTAACGAAAATATTTCTCCTCATCTTGGTCTCGCCAGTTCTTATCCTAAAATACACCCAACTCTTGACCCTCCACCCCAGTTTCTTCTCGCTTGGGGCTCTGAGTGGATTAACCATAAGCGACATGAAAAGACATTGTCCAGTGAACATCGAACATAGAAAATACGTATTAACGTATTAGAAGCAAAATTGTGAAAATGTCCATGGGAGGGAATGTCCTGTTCATTATATTTAATGAAATACATGTGTAAACATCACCCATTGCGTACAGCAGAGTGCCTCTCCCGTGTGACTCGTTCCAAGATTCATCACTGAATGTGTTAAATGTTCAGGCTGATGCGCCCTCGTTCTGTTTGATAACTTCACCGACTCCTCATGTTGATCCATTTTTCCTTTGTGCCTTTTCAACACTTTCTCTTTCCAATGGCGTGAGCTGCTTTTATTTTCAATCTCAAAAGGAGCAATTTGCTGCTGAGCTGAAGCGAATCGGCGGGGGCCCCCCGTTTCCCATATTCAATGGGACCCGGCCCCTGCCAACAGCCTTCAGTCGGGGGACGGCACCTCGCAGCGAGGAGAATCGCAGCAACGCCTCCGTCCCATTCAACTCCCGCCGCCCCCAGTCCCGTGGCCACAGAGACGGACAAGTCGGCAACCACCAGGAACGCGACTAATCGATTCGATACCGCGCGCGCGCGAAAGAGAGAGAGAGAGAGAAACCCCCGAGTGGTAAAGACGGGACAAGTTTTTTTGGGAGCCACTTGAAAGGGGGGGTTGGCACGCGACCGGCCTTTGAAAGAAACTCGAGACCAAACACAAGCTCGATGGACTCTGCCGGAGCTTGTTGAAGTCTGATGAGAGGCAGAAAGGGTCGGTCGGGTGATGAATGGGCGGGGAAGCCCAAGGAGCCGCATTAACATCACACTGAGCGCAGCCAGGAGCTGAAAGGGGCAGCGGCGAGTTTCTGGGCAGCGCCTCATTGACTTTAATTTTCAAACTATACGGCCGGCCTTCAATCTTAAACATGAGCTGCCTGCCATTGTTTGTGAGCTGATGTGCAAACATCTGCTGAGGATAGAGAAGTTTGGAATAAAATATAAAAACCGAAGATCTCTTGAAGGTGCATAGGAAAGGGGTTGACATTCAGAGGTCCCCAGCAAAATGTAATTTTCCCCATATTATAAACCCTGCTTTTGTCATTTTCCATTTGATGCAGCTATTAACGTAATGTTTTTTAATCTTCTTAAGCCTGGGAGAGTACATAGAAATCTCCACTACAGGTCCTACTGCTCACAGTGTTGTACCGACTCGTCAGGTGTCTAGATTTCCTCTCCTTCAAAACGCTGCGTTTTTTCTCACCTCCATGTTCCCATCTAATAGTCTCTAATAGATAATAGATGGTGAAATAGCCAATTTGTTGTGGAGGTACTTCATATTAAATATACAAACCGAAACTTAGAACTGGACAACCTGGAATAATGCTAGATCGAAATAGGATCAGGAGGAGGCCATTTGGCCCACCGAGTCTGTTCCGCCACACATGTCTGATCTGGCCGTACATTCAGCTTTACCTGCTTGTTTCCATTAACATTTAATTCACCTAGTTTAATCTGTTATTCACCTAACCGCGTCTTGAATACATGGCAAGAAACCACCTCGGTTCCTTCCATAGGGTGGCACGGTTAGCCCAATGTCCTTTCAGCGCCAACAACCGGGACCGGAATTGGAACCCAGCGCTGTCTGTAAGGAATTTCTTCCTTCTCCTCCGTGTTTGCGTGGGGTTCCCCCCCCCCCCTCGGGGCTTCGGTTTCCTCCCACCCTTCAAAATGAACCGGGAGTGTAAACTGGACTCGTCTGCCGAAATGGCCTGTTACCGTGCGATCTCTCAGAGATATTGAATGGAATTCTCTGCCAAAGGAATCAATAGAGGTTGTTCAGTCATTAAAAAAAAATATCTGTCATTTAAAACTACTTCTCACCTTCCATTGGAAACAACCTCCCTACTTCTATCTGATCCATGTTTCACTTCTCCCCCGCCTCCGGCCCACCTCAATCAACCTCAATCTCTTAAGTGAACCCCTTCATTTCTGGAATCAACCTGATGAACCTCCTCTGCGCCTTATCCAAAGCCAATTTTTTTTTCAAACAAAGAGACCAGAACCACACACACAGTATTCCGGGTGTTTGGTAGAGCGGGAGGGGGTGGAATAAGAATAGAGTATGGTCAACTGTAAAAAAAAATTCCGAATATATATACGTTTTTGTAAGATTTTAAAGACGTTGAAAAACACTCAAGGGTGGCAAATAGATTTGTGACAGAGAACAGCCATAATTTAGTTGAATAACAGAACAAGAACAAGGAATTAAATGCCATCTCATATTCCTATGTAAATTGGCAAGCGCAACAATGTCATGTTTGTGGATTTATTTCCAGCATAAACAGCATCAAAAATGAACCGAAAAATCGCTGCTGTTATGTGTGTGTGGGTAACAGGGCGGGAAGGAGCTGGCGGCCAATGTTATAGTGGGAATGCTATTCACCGCTCATTTCTCGCTCTGTGGTAAATCGCAAATCCATTTCATGCTCTGCCCTCAGCAGTCAGCACCGTGCTAATGATCTCCATGTTCTGACACAATCACAATTTTCTGCTCAGAAATCTCAGCGGCCTCCAGCTCTCTCCGACCTTCCCACTTTGCACCTTGAACAGCTTCCTCGACAACACACGAGAAGTCTTCTTCCAAGGAACGCAAGTTCTCCTATTCGCTCTATAGGACTCAACTCTTATTAACTTGTCCTGAGGTTCTATGCTGGGCAAAATTTGCATGAGGAGAGTTTGCATTGTGCAACAGACCTTCTGCACATTTCCAATCAAGACATTTGAAATCAGGAGTTATTTCTTAACCCTTTGGGCCATTTTTAACCTTTCATGATACATACTCTGGACTGGGTCCAGTCTTTTCAGTCTGATCATGATCATTTTGTTCAAAACCGTTACCCAAATTCTCTCGTTGATTGAGGTTTTATAGGTAATACAATTTTTTAAAAAACGATGGGGGGGGGGGTGGGGGTGGTGAGAGCCTCTATACGTGTTACACCAGAATATGTTGTTAATCTGTGAAGATAATAAGACACCTTCAACTAATGCAACATTTGTGCGACCTTATATAAATGAGTTGGTTCCTCGTCAACCAGACTGGAAACACACAATAGCGGATATCTGGGTAGCACAGTTTTACGGCACTTTTCAATGAAGGGGCCCACTCACATACCACCTTAAGTAACCCCTTACCAACCACAGAACACCTGTGTTTCTTGGAGAGAGGTTCTCTTATTTTATTCATCTTTCTATTATTTTTTTCTCCCTTTGGCTCAACATGCACATTGAATTTGCAATTTTGTAATATTATCGTATTTTTTCTTTCTTTATAATTGAATCACATGCCTGCTCTTTCTTCTCTTTAATCTCGACATGCGGATCGATATCTGTATGATGTTAATATTATGGATATCGATTCTTCGTTTTGAGTGCCTGTTGATTGAAAATTCTTAAAATAAAATATTCAAAAGTAAGTTGTTCCCAGTGGTGGGGGAGATAAGAATTTGGGGAGACGGTCTCACGATCCAGGGGTGTAGATTTAGGGCGGAGATGAGGAGGAACTGCTTTTCCCAAAGGGTGGTGAATCTCAGTAAATGTATTTAGGACAAGGTTGGGGAGATTTTTTTTTGACATCGTTAGGGGAATTCAGGGATATGGGGAGAAGGCAAGGAGGTGGAGATGAGCCTGTCATCAGATCAGCCAGGATCTCATTGAATTTACGGCGGGGCAGGTCCGACGGGCCGAATGGCCGGCTCCTATTTCTTATGTATCAAATGGCTGTTAAATGATCCATCGGCCAAACGGCCTCCTGCCCCCTAATTCTAAACAAAGCTTTCCATAAATTTATGTCGCATGTCGAGTAAAAACACAACGAGAGTTTCTACATTCCGTGAAATCTTTTGTTTTTGCTTTTCTTTCAGGAGCCATTTGCTGAGCTGAAGCGAATCGGCGGGGTCCCCCGTTTCCCATATTCAATGGGACCCGGCCCCTGCCAACAGCCTTCAGTCGGGGGACGGCACCTCGCAGCGAGGAGAATCGCAGCAACGCCTCCGTCCCATTCAACTCCCGCCGCCCTCAGTCCCGTGGCCACAGAGAGGGACAAATCGATTCGATACCGCGCGCGCGCGAAAGAGAGAGAAACCCCCGAGTGGTAAAGACGGGACAAGTTTTTTTGGGAGCCACTTGAAAGGGGGGGTTGGCACGCGACCGGCCTTTGAAAGAAACTCGAGACCAAACACAAGCTCGATGGACTCTGCCGGAGCTTGTTGAAGTCTGATGAGAGGCAGAAAAGGTCGGTCGGGTGATGAATGGGCGGGGAAGCCCAAGGAGCCGCATTAACATCACACTGAGCGCAGCCAGGAGCTGAAAGGGGCAGCGGCGAGTTCCTGGGCACAAACAAATCGCCCTTTCTGTTGAGGGTTGACAATAGCGCGGTCATTCATGTCTGAAGGCATTGTTTTCATTTTAATCTGCATCAAACATCTGCTGTAGGAAATTAAACAGCTCTTCACAATGAAGGTGAAACGCTCTCTCCTTCCATGTTACAATTGAACGAATGTTTTAAAAGTACCATAATTAACACAAGATGATGACAGATGAAGAGGCTGAATTCTAATCTTATTAAATCCTGAATAAGTTGCAGTGTTGTTCAGAGGAACCCCCACCACTGTTTTGCTCTAGTTCCGCAGGAACTCTGCTCGTGAGCCATTAATTCCTATTTAATTACATTCTGAAAATCTGCACCCAGCCCCGAGCAGGCGGGAAACAATCACCTTCTCAGATGCTGTTGGAATTTATAAACGCTTCGTGATGATTCTCATTTTTTTTCTACGAAACGCGCCATTGGAGTTCTACTTCATCAATAACACTAGCTCTCATCCCGGAACTCTTTGATATGACACCAGAAACCCTGGCAGATTTCTCCAGGGGTGTGCTGACCGGCTGCATCAATGCCTGGGACACCATACCCCTGAGCATAAAGCCCTCCAAAAGGTAGTGGACCCATCACAGGCAAAACGCTTCCCACCATCGAGAACATCTACAGGGAACGCTGCTGTTGGAGAGCAGCAGCAATCATTGAAGATCCTCACCACCCAGCACATGCTCTCTTCTCGCTGCTGCCATCAGGAAAGAGGTGTAGGGGCCACAAGACTCACACCACCAGGTTCAGGAACAGTTGCTACCATCAGACTTCTCAACAACAAACTCAATTAAGAACTAATTTAAGGATTCTTACTTTGGCACTTAATTGATTTTTTAAAATTCTTTCTGTATTGCCCATTTTGTTTACATTCATTATGTTTACAGAAAAATCTGTTCTTGTGCTGTTGAGTGTTCATCTTCAAGCTCCTGTACCTTTTTCCCTAATGGTAGTGGAGTGGAGGGCCTGGCCTGGGTGTTGGGGGTCCTTGAGAATAGAGGTTGATTTCTTAAGACACCACCTCTTGGTGCTTGTAGATGTCCTCAATGGAGTGAAGACTGGTGCCTGTGATGTCACAGTTTATTTTAAGAGCATTGGCAGTTCCATACCAGTGATGCAACCAGCTAGAATGCTTTCCATGGTACACCTGTAGAGGGTACTGTGACCTACTGAATCTCCTCAAACTCCTTACAAATGATAGCAGTTGGTGGACCTCCTTCATGGTCGCATTGGCATGGAGGTTCCAGGATAGTTCCTCAGAGATGTTGACACCCAGGAATTTGAAGTTCTTGATCCTCTCCACTGATGACCCCTCAATGAGGACTGAGCTGCATTCTCCTGATTTCTCCCTGGAGTCCACAATCATCTCCTTTGCTAACATTGAGTGCAAGGTTGTTGTTGTGTCACCATTCAACTAGCTCCTTCCTGTTTTCCCTGAACCACCTAAATCTCCATCTTAAATTCTTTCCAATATTCTGAGACTGATCTTGTTCCATTTCCTTTCCAGTTTTGCTAACTTATTTCTCTTTATTATAAAATTAGTCTCAACCTGCAGTCACATTTGTCCTTTTCTTCAGTCATGCAGTAATGATCTGAATTATGATCATGTTCTCCCAGTTCCTACCCAGTTTCATTCCACAGAACTACATCTGAATTGCCCACTTTCTTTTGTTGGTTTTACATACCAACAAAAAGGGTCCTTTTAATTGCAATTTAAGAACTCTGTACCTTTCCAACTGATTGTATTCCAGTTAGAGGGGCAATTGATACCCATATTTCTGACTGCTCTTGCCTTTAAATTTGATGTTTATCTCACTCATACTGCTAGGAATGTTATAGTATGCTCTCAATAGTGTGCCATTACTTTAGTTCCACCCATTTACTTAAATCATATAATCGCTTCTCACAGTTCTGATCATTTCACGAAAACCTCCCATGTTCTTTTATTTCGCCATTCCAAAATCAGTAACCAGGAAAGTCTGCCTTTCCTGCTTTTCTTTATGTTATATTTAGTATTATAAATGTTATATTTCCATACATTTATCAGTGCCTTTAATTTGCCTGTCCTGTTCATTAAGTTCCTTGCATCAACGACAGCCAGACCAATTTTTTTTTGCATTCCCTTCCAAACTCATCCACTTATTGCTGCATTTGATTTTCAGTTTTGCATTTGCCAATCCAAAATCTTTGTGCAAATTCTAATGCCCTAACAAGTTCAACACCTAATGCAATGGGCAAATGTATCCTTTGAGGAAATTGGTTCTAGACTTGTGGTCATGGCATATATCAGGGCTGTGTCAGACCTTCCCCAGAATCAGTCCCAATATTCCAAGAATCTAGAGCCCTCCATCCTGCACCATTTTTGCAGCCATGCATTTACCTGAAATACCTATCCAATTCAATACTCACTGGCATGTGGCATCAGGAATAATTTGAATATCAATCTCTTGTCTTTCTTTGCACTTTATTTTTAAACAGATATATTCTAGACATACATACAACATGGTAACAGTCCCTTTTGGCCCACAAGCCCTTGCTGCTCAATTTCACCCAATTAACCTACAACTCTGGTATGTTTTTGAACAATGGGTGGAACCCAGAGTGGTTAGACATGGGGAGAACATACAAACTCCTTGCGGTTGTAGTCTCCAAGGGAATTCAGACTGAATGCTCTCCATGGTACACTTGTAGAAGTTTTTGAGATTCAGTATGTCACCGAAGACTCTCAAAAACCTCTACAAGTGTACCATGGCGAGCATTCTAGCTGGTTGCATTATTGCCTAGAATGGACATGCCTACACTCAGGACAAGAAAAAAACTAGAGGGTTGTTAATTCGGCCTGTGACATCACGGGCACCAGTCCTCACTCCATCGAGGACATTTACAAGAGCCGGTTTCTTAAACAAGCAGCCTCTATCCTCAAGGACCCCCAGCACCCAGGCCATGCCCATCTCACTCTGCAAAAGTCAGGAAAAAGGTACAGGAGCATAAAGATGAGCACTCAGTGGCACAAGGACAGCCTCTTCCCCACTGCCATCAGATTCATGAATGAACAATGAACCACACTTTACTTTGTCTTTTTCTTTTGCTTGCACTATTTTTATCTATTTTGTAATATGGTTCATATAAATGTTTGCCCTGTGATGCTGCCTTAAAACAATGAATTTTGTGATATGTTCATAACAATAAATTCTAATTCTGATTGTTAATTCTGTTTTCCCATAGTTCTTCAGCATGGTTGGTTTAGCAGATAGTGCAACGCCTTTATAGCACCAGTGATCGGGTCCAGGGTTTGAATCCTGAGCTATCTGTAAGGAGTTTGCATGTTCTCCCCGTGTCTACATGGGTTTCCCCCGGTGGCTCGTTTCCTCCCACCATTCAAAATGTACGGGATTCTAGATTAATTGGGTGTAATTGGGCAGCATGGGCTTGTGGGCCGAAATGACCTGTTACTGTGCTGTATGTCTAAATTCAAATTTAACAATATTGGTTTGAGAGAAAGGGGCCTGCAGACATCTACTGAACTATCTGCCTGGTCTTTTATTTAACAAAGGTTTGGCAGTCACATAGTTCCTCTCTGCAGTGGTGATGGTGGTGGTGGTGGGGGGGGGGGGGGGTGGGTGGGTGTGACTATTTCCAGAAACATGCTCTCCATGAAACACATTGCATCATGAATGGTCTGTGGTCAGCTCCTGAAAGCTGTGGCTTGCGCTCCTCCAGCTGACAACACTTCCTTCATTGGTAGTTCAGGCGTTAAAGTGGACCTTGAAAACAAACAGGATTATAACTGCACAAACAGATTTTTAATTAATTTTTATACATTCTGACCTCTAGGTTTCTTGAACACTCGAACACACTACTCCACATTAGTACTTAGAATTCTATTGGGATTTGTTTATCAGGGTTGTGTTCCTTACCTAAAGGTTAATAGTCTTTTACTACTTTGCCAAATTAGGAGGTACCTATCAGCTTGAGGTGATTACAAGGAAGAAAGCAATGAACTAGCTTCTCTCTTCCAGTCAACATTTAAAACATATTCTCACAAGCTTTGGAATAAGGTAAAATTCCCCATGGCTGTTGATGTGCATTTTATAGAAATGATTTTCAACACCAGAACTCTATTTATGAAACTCAAAACACTTCTCCAATTGTCCTCAGTCTTGATGCAAAATTTCATCTGGAATTGTTGTCCATCTCTCTAGATCCACGGATGCTACCTGACTCATTAAAGTCCTAAAGTAGTCTGTTTTTTTAAAACTCTAGATTGCAGTATCTGCAGTCTCCTGCATCTCCTTCCCCAACTGCGTCAACACCCACCACTCATCCAAATGTTGAACTAAACAGGACCTGAACTCCATGCTGCTTAGCAAAACCCTCTTGTATTCATTAATTTGAACTCCATTTGTCACCACATTTCCAAGGACTGTCTCCCTCTACTCGGAAAGACGGAGTCTGCTCCAGTGTTTATTTCCGTCCTCAACCTAATCCAATAATGTTCATGATGGTTGTAGCTAATGGTTCCCAACCTTTTTCTTTCTACTCCCATACCACCCTAGGATGCCATAGGTGTTCTGTGGTTAGTGAGGAATTAGTGATGGTGGTATGAGAGTGAAAAAGAAAGAGGTTGAGAAGCACTGATATGAAGTCTGGATATCTATTAATCACTGCAGGTTTGTTAACTCATTTACAGTTAAAAGTACACAGCAGTGTAAACAATGAAAATGCTATCGGTTAAGAAAATGAACTGTTGCAATTAAAATCATTAATTAAAGCAGCATTGTGGAATTTCTGAAAAATTAAATCATCCAAAGTGAAGGGAGGAAAGTTTGGGGGAGACATCAGGGTTAAGTTTTTTTTTTACACACAGAGAGTAGTGGGTACATGGAATGCATGACCAGGGGTGGTGGTGGGAGGCTGGAAAAATAGAGGCATTTGAAGGGCATCTCAGACACATGGATGAAAGGAAAATAGAGAGTGATGAGGTAAGGAAAGGTTCAGTTATTTTGGGTAAGTAAATATGGGTCAGCACAACATCGGGCCTGTAGTTTGCTGTAATGTTCTATATTCTATTTCTCTCCAGGGAATCTGTGAAAATGGGTCAATCTTTTAAAAAGTGCGTTTTCATAAGCACAGTTTCTGAAGGTGTTATTTCTGAGAATCTGGGAACTTCTGCGGACTTCATGAGTTCCCCCGGGAACGTGCTGTGTACGTATGACGTAAGGGTCACGCACGACGTACGGTGCTGTGGAAACGGCAATGGCGGCAGATTGCACGAAAGTGGCTGGGGGCGTCCGAACGCCCCGCTCGGCGCGGGACGGCCTGGACAAGAGCATCACTCTACCGCCCGATGAGATCTTCCGTAACCTGGAGAACGCCAAGAGTTTCGCGATTGACATAGGTGAGAAGAGGCCACTTGAGCGGCGACGGCGTTGGCGTTGGGAGCGACGAGCAGGTGGTGAAGGGTGTTCTGGCCTGAGAGGACTGGGAAGGAGAAGGAGCGGCTGGTGGATGGGAAGGGGAAAGCGCAGTGGCTGTCACGCGCATGCGCGACCGGCAGCGCTGGACACTGGTACTTGTAGTTCTTCCGACACCTGTGGGGGGGGTGGGTGATGCTGCGCATCTGGAGGGCTGCAGATCGACAGCTCCCACAATGCAACACGAACAATTAGCTAAAAGTACAGTCTGCTGGAGGGTCCCCAACCTGACGTTGGTTGCCGCCAGATCCTTGGAGTTTCCCTCACTGCTAATTCAAGATTTCAACATTTGCACATCATGTAAAAGCACAATGTTGGAGAAACTCAGCAGGTCAAACAGTACTTTATATAGCAAATCTAAAGATATAGGTACCTTAATGAAGGGCTCAAGCCTGAAACGTTGGTTATGAATCATTATCTTAATGGGAGAGGTATGGAGGGCTATGGACTGAGTGTAGGTCAATGGGACTTGGCAAAATAAAATACTTTGGCACAGGCTAGAAAGGCTGAAGAGGATTGTTTCATTGTTTGCAAACTTTCATATTCTACTTGTGCTTTTCTGTTGGACGAAGTCAGTGTGTCGAGTAACATTGGGGGAGGAATTGTCAACGCTTCGGGTCCAGACTTTGCACTCTTTCAACACCTCATCTTCCATCTGGGCACCCTCCAACCGGATGGCATTACTACCCTCTTTGGAGGATTTATTTAACTCACGCTGCTTTAGTAGAGCAGCCAACATCCTGAAAGACCTTTACCACCCTGGTTAGCGTCTGTTTGACCTGCTGCCCACCAATAAACATGTAAGGTCCATTAAATCTTGGACAGACTTGTAAACAGTTTTTATCCCAGAGCTATATGTGAAGGAACACTGTCAAACATTGAATATTGTATTGTTTTATTGTTTTTATATTTTGTTTGATGTTTGTGTTCACTGTCAGGATGTGTACTCAATTTTGGTGTACTTGTGTAATGACAATGAAAGGTTATCTTATCAACATAATCTCTAGTTTCTGTTAGTGCGCGTCCCCCCCATCTTTGTCCCACTGTTTCCTTTCCCCCAACTCTGTCTGTCTGCTGTCTCTCTTTTCCCCCTGTCTCCTCTCACAGAACCAAAATCAATTCTCACCTTTCCTCTTATCATGGCCAATGAACACCTTTTGTTTGTTGCTCTGGACTTCTTCCTCTCCCATTTTTCCCTCTTTTTCTCAGTCTTTATTCATATGCCTAGGGTGCTTTTTGTTTATACCTTGAAGAAGGGCTCAGGCCCGAAATGAAGTTAATATATAATTACCACCTATGGACATTGTGAGGCCATCTGAAATTCCTTCAGCATTTCTGTGTTTTTACTATAATTGCATTGTCTGCAGACTTTTGTTTAATTTCTTTCAGCTTCCAACTTCAGCTTTCAACTCACTGAAGTCCTTGAAGAGTTTTTTTTTGCTCTATATTCTTGCACCTGTATTCTCTTGTGTCTTTTTTTTTAAAAGTAAAACTAATAGAATAAATGCATGCAATCAGTTTAGCACACATGTTTACTTGGTATACACTTAAAATTCTGTTATGAATGATCAAGGTGGGGTTTCTTACATTTACACAGGGTTAAAATAGTCCTCTGACTATATCTTGCATCTTATTCAGTGGGCTTTTATGAAGAATTCTAAATTGTGGACCAATGTTCTTGTCATTATACTTGAGCTGACATGAAATTTGTTGCTGGAATTTAACTCATTCCATGGCTCTACCACCCAGTGCCTTCCAAATGGAGTTCCAAAATTTAGACCCAGCCAAAATGATGAAAGGTGATAGGTCTCAAAGTTGGAATGGCGTGTGTATTTATTTGAGGGGAACCTGCAAGTAGGGATATTCTTGTGCACCTGAAACCTTGTCCACGTTGGCCATAGATGATGAAGCTTTGAGAAGAGCCTTTGGAGAACTAGTAAATGTAATGACTTCTCTCTAGTGGTGATGAGGAAAATGATTTTGTGTGGTGGATGTGGCACTGTTGAAGTTACCTGCCTTGTCCTGACTAGTGCAATCTTGAGTATCGTTACCTGATTACCTCCGTAAGGTGTCAGCTGATGTGTTAAATAATTTTGGGATTGGCTGTATGTGTACTTTCAAACTTGGCTCCATGATATTAGTGTGCAGGTCATGCAACTGTAAATGGCATGGAATGCTCCCTTGCTTTAGTTTCTTTATTTTGAGTTATCTATGTTAATGGAGGCTGGTGACTTTTGTTACTGTGTTAAACTTTTTTTTTGGGAGGAAAGGGCTGCTTTATTTTTTTTGGTGAACTCAAAAATCAAAGTTACTGTTTGGGGAAAATGTATCACCCTTGGCAGTTGTTAACATGCATTTACAGATAACCTGTTACTTCTTTCTTTTTTTTTATTAATTTTTTTAATTTTTCACACCATAAATCACATTAGCCATGATATACACTATTTCTTTTTCACACATATACAGTGACTTTTTCTCCCCCCCTTTTCTTCCCAAACCACCCCCCCACCCCCCCCCCCTCATCCATTTTAGGTATACAATCTAGGTTGCATTAAGCCAGTCAGACAATGTTGTCATTCAACAAAATTACACCAGAAATTCTACTGAGTCCATTCTTTTCTTTCCTTCTCCTTCCATCAACTTAGGTAATGTTTGTCCCCGGTAGGTTTTCGCTATTGTATTTAATGTAAGGCTCCTATACTTGTTCGAATATTTCAATATTATTTCTTAACCAATATGTTATTTTTTCTAATGGAATACATTTATTCATTTAAATTTGGTAGTTTCTTCCTTTTAATTTGGTTATGTATTCCATTAATATTTAAAGACATATAGTTCAGCGTAGCCCTTTTATATTTTGTTTATCTTCTCTTTCCGTTTTTCCATCATTACCTTTCCTCCTTTTTCATTTCTGTTTTCTTATTTTCAACTCTTTATAAGACAACATTCCTACAACATCTAACATTTTCCTTATTCTCCTATTTCTATCTTATTTATCCCCAATCTCCCCTTCACCTCCTGAGTTGTCCTTTATCCCTTGTCGGACAACCACATCTCCCCTCTCCATTTGGATTTGCGAATCCACTCGCAAACGTCAACTGATTTTGCAGTGACCGCTATTTCCCCCCACCCCGCCTCCCCCAGAAAAGATTTCACTTTTCATATGTCACAAAGGTCACTCTTTTAATTCCCTCCTTATTCTCTCTATTCCATTACCTTCCCTTATTAATTCTTGTCTATACTATCTATATTTTCCTCTAAGTACAGATACATTCATGTATGCTCATTGTCTCTATTCACTCTTATACCTCTTTACCCGCATACATATCAATCGTGATCATTTTTACTCTCATTACCCGTCTTCATCCCTCAGTCTATTTTTGTCTTTACCCACATACATATCAATCGTGATCATTTTAACTCTCATTACCCGTCTTCCTCCCTCAGTCTATTTTTGTAATTGTTCTGCAAATTTTCGTGCTTCTTCTGGATCCGAGAATAGTCTGTTTTGTTGTCCTGGAATAAATATTTTCAATACCGCTGGATGCTTTAGTATAAATTTATACCCTTTCTTCCATAAAATCGCCTTTGCTGTATTGAACTCTTTTCTCTTCTTTAGGAGTTCAAAACTTATATCTGGATAAATGAAGATTTTTTGCCCTTTATACTCCAGTGGTTTGTTGCCCTCTCTTACTTTTTCCATTGTCTTCTCCAGTACCTTTTCTCTTGTAGTATATCTTAGGAATTTTACTACAATAGATCTTGGTTTTTGTTGTGGTTGTGGTTTAGAGGCCAATTCTCTATGTGCCCTTTCTATTTCCATTTCATGCTGTAGTTCTGGACATCCTAGGGTCTTAGGGATCCACTCTTTTATAAACTCCCTCATATTCTTGCCTTCTTCATCTTCCTTAAGGCCCACTATCTTTATGTTATTTCTTCTGTTATGGTTTTCCATTGTATCTATTTTTTGAGCTAGTAGTTCTTGTGTCTCTTTAGTTTTTTTATTAGATTTCTCCAATTTCTTTTTTAAGTCTTCTACCTCCATTTCTGCTGCTACTGCCCGCTCTTCCATCTTGTCCATTTTTTTTCCCATTTCTGTTAAGGTCATCTCCATTTTATTTATTTTCTCTTCTGTGTTGTTTATTCTTTTTCTTAAATCCTTAAATTCCTGTGTTTGCCATTCTTTAAATGACTCCATGTATCCTTTAATAAGAGCAAGTATATCCTTTACCTTGCCTATCTTTTCTTCTTCTATTTCACCATACTCTTCCTCTTCTTCCTCTGGGTTGACCATCTGTTGTTTCTTTGTTGCCCTTTCCTCCTCTTCTTTCTTGTTTCTATTGTCTTCTGTGGTCTCTTCTTGCTGCAGGTGTTCTGCAGCTGTCGTTGCCGGCTGTGGAGATCGACTCCCCAGCTGGTCCCCCCTCCCGTCGGTGTGTTTTTTTTCATTCCCATCGTGCATGCGCGAAGTATCGCGCATGCGCGGTTGCGCACTTTTACTCGGCTCAGCGAGCCATTTTTGTAGTCCATTATTTACCGACCTGAGGGAGCGGGTTTCTCTCTCCGCAGCGGGCCTCTTCGGACAGGTAAGGCCTTCACCTTTTTCCTCCTTTGTCTTCTCTTCCTCTCTTCTTGCCGTTGCTTTCGATTTTTCTTTTTTTGTCGCCATCTTCTTTCCACCTTTATACTCACTTTTCTGTAACTTTTATTTCTGTGCCTTTGTGTTTTCTCTTGTTTTTCCCGACTTTTCTGGAGAGGGCTGGAGTTCACCGTCCGGCCACTACTCCATCATGTGACTCCTCCTTACTGTGTTAAACTTGAGGTAAGAGAGGTTTTGGAGGGAAAGGTGAAGTGGGAATTGAACTCCAGGAGATTAAGGAGAGAGATTTTAAAAGCAAAAAAAAACTGCAAATGTTATAATTCTGAAGAAAATGGGTAAATATTGGACAGGTGGAGAGAAACAAATGTTACAGATTGCTGACCTGAAGCATCTAATCCAGTTAATGACATAATTCAAAGTTGAGCTACTTTGGTGAAAAGTCATTGATGTGAAACACAAATATTGACTGCAAATTTTTTTTTTGTTTTAATTTAAGAGATTTAGTAATGGTGTTCAAAATTACAGTTATTCAAAACCAAAATGTTTCATATTCCCAGGATTTTCAGTAACAGAAAATGCTGGACTAGGGAAGAATCTTTGCAGAGAAGAATTTCTTGATTACATTTGACTGATCCTCTTGCTTATGAGATCCATTCTATTTTATTTGCTCTTTTTTGCAACTGTTCTGATGATGGAAGTATCATCTAAAAGATGCTTTGAATGTTTTTCTTGCCTTCAACCGGATTCCCTTCCTCCATCATTGATAGAACCTAGATCATGTGTATTCTGTTTTTCGCTTACCTCTTGCCAGTTCTCTCCAGTTTCAAAATCAAGGTAGCATTTTCCCCATAAGGTCATCTTTGCTGAGGATTCTGAACCTTGGTAGCAATGAAACAATGGGGAGAATTGTAATGAAATTAACTGAGCTAGAAAGGGGATGGCTGGGGAAATAATATATTCCTTTGCACGAAGTGGCACACTATTCGTTGCAGCGAAAGTAGCTTTATAAATTAGATACGTTCTCCAATAAAACACTGCAGTAAACTCCAGATCCATACATAGAACACATGTAAATCTTTTTCTTTTCTTTGGCTTGGCTTCGCGGACAAAGATTTATGGAGGGGGATATCCACGTCTGCATTGAGGGGGAGGACGTGGACATGTCCTCGGGCCTGCGCAAAGGAGCTTTTAGGTGGAGTGCAGTGTGTGCAGTATTGGCCCCACCCTTTACACCCATGGTTCGTGTGCCGTGGCCAAGCAAGCTGGGAAATCAAGGAATTACCTTATTGATATGGAAATTTATACCTTACAGTTTCACAACAGGAAGTAGATAAAGAGCTTTGATTTGCTTAATATTCAACGTAAAGATAAACTGCAGGCATTTTTCATGTTCCATACGTGATGGGGCTTTTAGTTCCAAGGTTACTGAATATTTGTTGGAAAGAGCACAGCCTTGATTCCTTTTGCCTAATTATGTCTGTGACCTTGCAATTGTAGATTGCATTTGTTTAATTAACACTCCCACCTCTCTCTCCAAATTAGTTCTCTGCTAACAGTTGGTGGCATTCTCACAAGTTACCTGATGAACATTGTAACAAGATAGATCATTTAATAACAAAAGTAGAAATAAATGGTTATGATTTAATTTCCTTTGGAGATCTTTGCAATGAGACCAGTATGAAGAATTAAATATTGCAGGATACTTGGGGCAACATGGAAAAGAAGTATTATCCCTGTTAATGAAGAATGGGATAAAAGTGGTAAAGAGAACACATCTCGATTCGGGAAAATTAAGTGGGACCAGGTTGGATGGATTTAAGAAACAGATGAAAACATTGGGAGTTGTCTAGAAGCCCCAAGATGACATGTTAAAAGTACCTTTTTTTATTATTAAGGGTACACAATAATCTTTCCCTTAAGAGTTATTAAATATAGAAACTGGCCATTTTGTCCAACATGTCTCTATGCTGACTAATACACCCATCTATACTAATCAATGTATTTTATTTTCATTGGATTCATAGCTTCCAATGTCTTGAAGAGATGAGTGCTTGTCCAGATACATCTTAAATGTTGAAGTTTTCTGTCTCTACCATCTCTTCAGGCAATATATTCCAGATTCCAACAACTCTGGAAAATATCCCTCCCGCACTCCAAAGATTCTTTATAAATCTCCTATTTCTCACCATGGGAAAATATTCTTGCTCTTTATATCCCTATCATAATTGTGTACCTCTCTATCAGGTTATCCCACGGCCTCCCCCGCTCGAGTGGAAGCAAACCCAGCACATTTAATTGAATTGCTCCAGTCCATGCAATGTCCTGGTGAATCTCCTCAGCACCCTCTCAGTCCACTGGCATTCCTCTTCTAGCAGGGCAGCTGGAATTGCATACAATATTTTGAGTGTGGCTTATCCAATATTTTATAAAATTGTAACATGACCTCCCAACACTTGCATTCTGTGCAATTTTTTTTTTTAAATTTTTTATTTTTCACACCATAAACCACATTAACCATGATGCACACTTTCATTCTGTGCAATGGTTGATGAAGATGGGCATTATTTATACCTCCACCTGTACTATCACTTTCTGGGTAACCCAAGTCCCTGCAGGTTTATCAACACTCTCCAGGCCCAACCATTTACTGTGCATATACCCTTGCCCTCACAAAATGCAATTATGCTTCACTAAAAATCGAGCACGAGCCATCCTTAACTCTGTTGAATTACAACACCGTGGTGACTTTAATTCTTTCATTTTTATTTAGTTGTTGTAAATGATATGGAATATGTGTGGTCATTGGTGAACATAATTACCTTGTGATGAAAAGAAGACTATCATAGAAGCTCAAGGAGCCAGGGTGCTGTCCTGAACAACTCCTGTCTGTGAAGTCCTGAGGAAAAATGATTACTTCCTCCACATTTGCATTTGTCTTTTTGCAAATGGCCTTCGGCCATCAGTATGTTTTTCTCTTGATGTCCATTGACTGTAGCCTTGCCGTGCTTTCTTTGTAGTGCTCTCTTTTAGAACTGCCTTGATGTCAGGGGCAGCAGCACCAACCTTGTTTCTGCAATTTGGCCTTGATTCACATTTGGACCTGAAGCCTGTGAACCTGGAGTAACCCAAATTTGCAGATTTTTGGTGAGCAAACAGTTGATTACACCTTTAATCACTTTGCTGATGTTTGTGAATAGATTAGTGAGATGGTGATTGTGAGTTGTAACTCAACAGTACAGCTTGCCTGATTAACTCCGAATTGGCCACCTTTAGTCTTGGTGCTGCAATATTGGCTGTTACACATCAGGTATTCTCGGCCATTTCCTAATGTCTTATGGAATAAGTTAAATTGGCTGAAAACTGTGTTTGGAGAAGGTAGGAATCTTGAGAGGAAGATATGATGCATTATCCACTGTGAGTGTATTTGGTTGCTTATTTCAGCATGACATAATTCTATCTTTGGAATCGTATCTCAAGGACAGCATGTCAGGCTGGTGTGACTGCTGAGCATTCTAGAGGTATTTGACTTTCGCTGTTTCTGAGCTCCTGCACTCCATGTTGTGTACCGAACTAGCAGAATGTCTTTTGTTAACAGGTGGCTCCTTGACAAAGCTGGCCTACTACTCAACTGTACAGCACAAGGTAGCCAAAGTGCGATCCTTCGATCACTATGGCAAAGTAAGTACAGATGAATAGGGGTGTACAAATTGATGTATTCTCTGGGGCCATTACCTATCAAAAACATTGAGGTACAAATTTGTTGGTAAATTGTCTTTTCAGCTGTGCTACCTATTTCCTCCTGCGTTTTGCACCATCTTCAACAATTTTTTTTTCGCGTGTAAATGAGTATTCATTTAGTCAAGGGTACGTTTGTTGCAAGCAGCACTGTTAGTGTGGTGTTTTACTGAATGGTCAAGCTCACAGTTTTATAAAATCACTCCATACTGGCTGTGGTCATATTTGGAGAGAAATCTCAAATGTATGGATTTTATGGATGGCCTACGATAATTGAATTTGGTGAGAGAACTGTTACTAATATTGTGGTCAGGTGCAGTCTTCAACAATGATGCCAAAACAACTTTCTATTTTTTTCCTTCATTGTTTGTCTGTGAAGATCACCAGGCCAGGCAAATTCGGGGCAATAGTAGTTCTTGTATTGAGTCCTGAATCATTTTGCATAATATAATGCTTCAATAGAGTGTGATTGGTCAGAAAGGACATAAGAAAAAGGGAACGTTAATTTGGGTGATGTTGGCTCTAGCAGGTAAAGTTTGAGGAGCTTTAAAGGAGTGTAATTTGATGTAGGATTTGGGTATTTAGTCCTGGATGAGAGAAAGTCTGATGGCTATCTGTGGGATTTGGAAAATGGGAGCTGAACAGAAGGTGAGTGTTGGAAGAATGGAGTGTTCTCAATAGTTGCATGGCCAGAGAAGTTGCAGTGACTTTATTGTTTATGTTTATCGGCAGATTTGGAATATGGGAAAGAGGACTTTAGAAACAAATGTAGCTGTATAAGGAATTAGTGTAGGCCAGTAATAACGAGACTTGTAGAAATTGGGATAATAGTTGAAGGTATATAAAAGCTTTAGAGAAAGTCGATAATTAGAGTTGCTCAGGAGAGCATTAGAATCAGCAGTTGGGTTGAAGCAGGCTAGTGATGGGTTAGTTATGGAGGGGTATTTCGGTGGTCTCTGATGAAGAAGGATGGGATTAGAATCTCAACCCCAATTGGGTGCTGAGATTGCATAAAATCTAATTTTTTTTGCAACAGTAGCTTCAGAGGGGAATGATGATTATGACAAACTCTGAAGAGAAGAGTTTGTGTTCACAACCTGTCTAATGATGGAGACCGTGAAGGGGTCTGGAGAATTGCTGCAAAGCTGGAGAATGAGAGCCATCTGTATACTTGGAATCTCAAGAAAGTGTTTTTCATTCTGTAGGAAACTTGTGAGTTGATAGTAAACATTATCAGAATAATTTAAAAATATGGTTTAATGATGAAAGTTTTTGTTTGTAACAAAGAAGAATTTCTAAGACTAATTGCCTCTGCACTGATGTTGGGAGGCAGTATTGGCCGATGAGCAGAATTACTAATGTATAAAATATTGAACAATTAAATCACTATATGTGATGTCCAAAGTATGAATGTAATCCAAAGTACAAATTCACTCCAAGTTGCAGCTAGAGCTTTTGTTCCTTTCCATTTCTTTTTTTTTGTTGCTGGTTGTTTAGAGAGGGCTCTTCCTGTTCAAACGACATTAATTTATTTTTCAGCTGTTCAAATGATATTAATTGCCCTTGCTCGCAACAGTCCTCTATACATCTGATTCCATTACGGAGCCAGATGGAGAGGGCTCTTCCGAACATTGTTCCTTCATTGCTAAAATTATTTGAAGTCATGACATCAAACTATTTTAATCAACTTCTTTCACTTCATCAAAGGAAATGATTTTAAACCCTGAACGTCCATTAATGGTAAGTGTATTGACTTTCATAATGACATTTCTCGTTGAAAATGTAGTTGTTTCAGTACATGTTTCCAATCACGATGCTGTGTTTGTATTTTCCCAAGGGCCCAGATGATGAGCCATTATATGAGATCTCCGTTCAGGAAGAGATCACTGCCAGACTTCATTTTGTTAAATTTGAAAATGCTTATATTGAAACATGTTTGGACTTCATCAAAGCTCACCTGGTCAACACAGAGACCAAAGTAATTAAAGCCACTGGAGGTGGTGCTCACAAGTTCAAGAATCTGATTGAGAAGAAACTAGGATTGAAGTAAGTGAGAACTTCAAAGATAGTTATATATGATTGATGAGGCCTGCAGTAAATCTTTCTCTTTAATTTTTTGGGGACAAATAGGGAAGCTTGATTTGTTCTACAAAAAGTGAAGGTTGCTATTAGTGATACTTGTTGATTTGTTGTGGATTGATTAAGCAATAGAAGATAGATATATACCAGAGGACTGAGTATAAAATGAATGGGTTAAATAAGTCTATCGAATAAAGTAGAAATTAGAAAAAAAATCTCTTGCACGGGAGGAAGGAAAATTATCCCATGGGATTTTCTTTTTATAATTAAAAACAAAAGATTTGAAATACTCAGCAAATTAGGCACCATCTGAGAAGAGAGAAACAGTTAACATTTCAAATTGATGATGGAAAAAAAAGATAAGTTTTAAGTTACAAGAAAAGGAAGAACCAAGGTTTTAGGGTGGATATCTGGAGTGATGAGAGTTACACAAATAAGGTTTATGTTGGCTGAAAAAAAAGTGAGAATGTTATATCTCAAGGAGGTCTAAATAGAATAATGAACTGCCAGAAAAAAATCGCTCAAAGTGTGAGACACAAGTCATGGTTAGATATGGTTGCATCAAAAAACTAGTTAATATTTGGGAGGAGTCATGTGATGGAGTAGTGGCCGGTTGTGAAAACCAGCCCTCTCCAGGAAAATAAGAAAAAAGTTAGGAAAAAGCAAAGTATAACAAAAATAGAGTACAAGAAATAGAAGATAAAGATACAGAGAAGAGAAAGAAGATGGCTTCCAAGAAGGAGAAAGTAAGAACAACTGGAAAAAAAGTAAAAAAGTTGTCGGAGAAGAAAGAAGGCCTTACCTGCAGGAGGGAACAGGATGCTGTGGTGATGAGGAGTGCCCGACCCTCGAGGTCAGTACCTGCCTGACAGAGTTGCGACCCACCAGCCGGTGCACTACAAAAGCCACTGGAGGTGGTGCTCACAAGTTCAAGAATCTGATTGAAACAAAAGTGGGCAACTGAGGAATCAGAGGAGAAAGAGGACACCAGCGGGAGGGGGGCTCAGCAGAGGAGCGGGCTGTCACAGACCGAGCAGCTGAGGGACACCCGACACCAGGGCTCTCAGCTGGAGGATAAGGAAGACAGCAGAAGAGGGTGTGACGAAACAGACGGAGGGAAGATAGACAAGAAGACCAACGTCAGGAAGCCCAACAGACGAGTAGCCCAGGAAGGGAGGAACAACAACAAAAGGCCCAACAAAGAGATACAAGCAGCTCATCAGGAAAAACAGAAGAGACACAGACACAAAGAAGAGAAGAAGACACAAACACAGATACAGACACAGAAGAAGAGGAAGAAGACCATTATATTCACAGAGAAATAGGTAAAACTGATTGACAAAGAGAAATAAAAGGTAAAACTGATGAACAGAATATAGATAAAGTCTTTTTTGAAGAACAAATGAGATCACTAAAAGAATGGTTAACATTAGAGTTTAATGCAATTAAAAGGAAAATGAAAAGAACAGAAGATAAAATGCAAAGGTTAGAACATGACAGAAATAGGGAAAAGAGTAGAGAGTGTGGAAGAGCGGGAAGCGGCTGTGGAAATGGAAGTGAATGAGTTGAGAAAAATTGAAAGAAAGTGACAAAAAAAATTAAAGAGACACAAGAATTGTTATCTCAGAAAATTGACATGTTGGAAAATTATAGTAGACGAAACAACATAAAAATAGTGGGGCTAAAGGAAGGTGGTGAAGAAGGCACAGACATGAAGGAATTTATAAAAGGATGGATCCCGAAGGTTCTGGGAATGACAGAAATGCAGAAAGAAATGGAAATAGAAAGGACACACAGAACACTAGCTCTGAAACCACCTTCGCGGACGAAGATTTATGGAGGGGTATGTCAGGCACATCAAAAACCAAGATCTATCTTAGTAATATTTTTGAG
The DNA here is from genome assembly GCF_036971445.1 of Narcine bancroftii. Lineage (NCBI taxonomy): Eukaryota > Metazoa > Chordata > Chondrichthyes > Torpediniformes > Narcinidae > Narcine > Narcine bancroftii. The sequence goes on along the minus strand of NC_091470.1, from coordinate 151,661,797 downwards.
ATGCATGACAAGAGAAAATATACTGGAACGGGGAAAGAATAAAATTAGAGAAGATAATAAACCATTGAAATACAAGGGTCAAAAAATATTTTTTTACCCAGACATAAGTTTTGAACTCTTAAAGTGGAGTAAGGAATTTAATATAGCGAAATCAACTTTATGGAAAAAAGGTTACAAATTTATGTTAAGACATCAAGCCGTGTTTAAAATATTTATACCCGGGGAGCAAAGCAGACTGTTCTCAGATCCAGAGAAAGCGCAAGAATTCGCAAAACGTTTGCAGGACAGGAGAAGAGATGAAGAGATGTAACAAGAATGAAAAATGTAAAGATAAAGTATATATAAAGATGTAAAAACAATGTATATGAAAAGAACTAAAGAGGGAAAAGAGAAAGGAAGGAAGGGAGTAAGGGGGGGAAAGAAGAGAGAGAGAGCTTTGTTATATGTGTTTTTTTTTAAAAAGTGTTTTTTGGAGAGGGCTGGGTGGAGGGGGAATAACCGTCACTGCAAAATCAGTTGACGCTGCGAACAAAATCGCAACCCAAATGAAAAGGGGAGTTGTGGTTGCCTGGCAAGGGGTATGGGGCAACTCAGAGAGGGGGGACCTTTTGGGGTTTAGGTATTAGTGGATGTGGGAACTGCGGGGGTACTTTATGTTTTAAATGTGTTGTACATTAAGTGTAATAAGAGAAAACTAAGATGAAAATTGGGAAAAGGGGATGGAGCTGGCAAAGAGGTGGAAAAGAGATGTATTCAAGATATAAGATGGCCATGTTGAACTATAAACATTAATGGAATACATAACGAAATTAAAAGGAACAGGATACTAAATTTATTGAAGAAGGAAAAAATAGATATAGCATTTGTGTAGGAAACGCATCTAACTGAAGCAGAACATAGCAAACTAAAGAGAGATTGGGTAGGACACGTAACGGCAGCATCCTATAATTCAAAAGCTAAAGGTGTAGCCATACTAATTAACAAAAATGTACCAATCAAAATAAAGGAGGAAATAATAGATCCGGCAGAGGGGTATGCAATGATAAAGTGTCAGATATACTTAGAATTTTGGAATTTGCTCAATATATACGCACCTAACAAGGAGGATCAAAAGTTTATGCAGGATTAAGGAAATTTATTGATAGGAGGGGATTTTAACCTTAATTTGGACCCAATGTTAGATAAAACTGGACAAAAGACCAGCAAAAAGAATTAAATAGCCAAATTTATGGTTAAATCAATGCAGGAAATGAAACTTATGGATATATGGAGGAGGCAACACTCAAGAGAGAAGGAATTTTCATATTATTCGAGTAGGCATAAAACTTACTCAAGGATTGATATATTTTTGTTGTCAGCCCATATTCAAGGGAGAGTTAGGAAAATGAGTATAAAGCTAGACTACTATCAGATCATTCACCCTTATTATTAGCAATAGAACTGGAGAACATCCTACCAAGAACATAGATAGAGGTTAAACTCCATGCTACTTAAAAGACAGGAAGTTAGGGAGTTTATTGAACGCCAAATTGAAACATATTTTGAAATGTACACAGGGTCAGTGAAAGACAAATTTATATTGTGGGACGCAATGAAAGCCTTTTTAGAGGACAGATAATAAGTTATGTAACTAAGATGAAAAAGGATTACAATCGGGAAATAGAGCATTTGGAAAGGGAGATATTAAGTACAGAAAAGGAACTAGTAAAAAGGGATGATATAACGAAAAGGAGAGAATTGGCAGACAAAAAAAAACAAAACGTTACAAACGTACAAGGTGGAGAAGAACATGATGAAAACAAAGCAAAACTATTACATACTGGGAGAAAAATCACCTAAAATATCAGCCTGGCAACTTAAAACAAAACAAGCTAAAAGAACGATACTGACATTAAGGAAAAAGGACAAACACATTGCATATAATCCAACAGAGATTAATGACAATTTTAAGGAATCTTATGAACAATTTTATCAAAAAGAACGAGGGGAAAGATGATAAAATAGAGGAATTTTTAGCTAAAATTGAACTGCCGAAATTGTAAGAAGAGGAACAAAACAAACTAATTAAACCATTTGAAATAGAGGAAGTACAGGATATATTAAAAAAGCTGCCAAACAATAAAACACCAGGAGAGTTTAGATTTCCAATAGAATTTTATAAAACATTTAAAAGGTTATTTATTTCCCCTCTCCTGGAAGTAATGAACCAGGTAGAAGAAACACAAAACTTGCCAGATTCATGTAAGACAGCAATAATTACAGTAATACCAAAGATGGGGAATGATCCATTAACACCAGCATCATATAGATCAATATCTCTACTTAATTCAGACTATAAGATAATAGCGAAATTATTAGCAAACAGATTGGCCAATTGTGTACCTAAAATGCTAAAACAAGATCAAACTGGATTTATTAAGAAAAGACGAACAGCGGACAACGTCTGCAAACTTATTAATCTAATCCATGCAGTTCAAGGAAATAAGAAACCAATAGTGGCTGTTGCTCTAGATGTAGAAAAAGTCTTTGACAGAGTAGAGTGGAATTACTTATTTAAAGTATTACAAAGGTTCAATCTACCAGAAAAATATATAAATTGGATTAAAACATTGTATAATGGACCGTTGGCGAAGGTAGCAGTAAATAGATATATATCAAGTCACTTTAAATTAAGTAGATCAAGTCGACAGGGATGTCCATTATCCCCCTCATTGTTTGCCTTAGCAATAGAACCTTTGGCAGAACTGATAAGAATAGAAAATCAAATAAAAGGGATAAAACAAAGGAGAAGGAGTATAAAATCAGCTTATTTGCAGATGACATTATAGTATACCTAACAGAACCAGAGGTATCAGTAAAAGAATTACATAAGAAATTGAAGGAATATGGAGAAATATCGGGGTACAAGATCAATGCAAATAATAGTGAAGTGATGCCAATGAGTAACGCAGACTATACAGAATTTAAAAAAGAATCATCATTTAAATGGCAAGCACATCAATCCGATACCTATTTAAGCCACTTGTACAAACTAAATTATCAGCCACTAATAAAGAAATTGCAGGAAGACTTAGAACATTGAAAGAATTACTGTTAACGTTGATAGGGAGGGTAAACTGCATTAAAATGAATGTGTTCCCAAGGATACGATACTTATTTCAAACATTACTAATTCCCTTAACAGAAAAATTCTTTAATGAACTAAAGAGAATTATAAGGAAATTCTTGCGGAAAGGGAGGAATCCAAGGGTAGCGTTAGATAAATTAACAGAGAGGTATAATCAGTTACCAAATTTTAGAAATTATTATAGAGCTGCACAGTTGAGGTATTTATCAGATTTTTACCAGACAAGGGAAAAACCAGACTGGAGTAAGATAGAACTAGATAAAATAGGGAAGAAGGTACCAGAACATATACTTTATAAGTGGGATGAAAAGCTGGTGCAATATAAAAACTCACCAGTACTGCATCATTTACTTAATACATAGAAGATCCACTTAGAAAGGAAAAAAACGAATGACCAAATACCAAAATTACTATTGACGCAAAATCCGCTAATCCCTTTTACAATAGACAACCTTTCCTTTAGAGAATGGGAGAGAAAAGGAATCAAAAGAATAGAAAACTGTTTTTTGGGAAATAATTTATTAACATTTGAACAGTTGAAGTACAAATATGGAATAACTCATGGTGCAATGTTTGCATATCATCAACTGAAATCTTATTTAAAGAATAAATTGGGAAACAGATTGAGATTACCTGAAGGAAGCAGCTTTGAATACATGATTACAGACACAATGATAATCAAAAGATTTATAACCAACATGTACATTAAGCTGCAAGATAAGGAAAATGAAATAAACTATAAACCTAAGCAGGTGGGAAAAGGATCGAAACATAAAGATAAAAAAATGAAGTATGGGAAAAGTTATGTTCTGGAACTATGAAGAATACAATAAACTCAAGGTTACGCATGATACAGTATAATTGGTTACACAGGGTATATTTAACTCCTCAAAAATTAACAAAAAATGTGATTCAACATTATCAAATAGATGTTTTCGCTGTAAGAAGGAAATGGGAACAACATTACATGAAACTTGGGCATGTACGAAAGTAAATGTTTTGAGAAGAATTAAGTCAGATACTAAATAAAATTACAAAAAATAACATACCAAAAAACAGAGATATTTCTTTTAAGTAACATAGAAAGTAGAGAATTAGGCCTCAAATTGGATAAAGTGCAAAAAAAAATTCATTATGATAGCCTTAGCAGTAGCAAAAAAATGTATAATGTCAACTTGTAAAATGGAAGAGTACATAAATATACAGCAATGGTACATGGAAATGAATAAATGTATTCCATTGGAAAAAAATATAATTTAAAAAATAAAGTCACAATGTTTGAACAAATTTCTGAACCATACAGAGAGAGCTTGCCTATGACCTCCATCCCCTAAAATGAGAATGAAAATGATAAGAAGACAAAATGACTAGATTCAGTGTGTAATAAATAGATGATGCAGTTTTCTTATTATTTTCCTTTGTGTGAAAATATTGTTTTATGGTTTTATTGTATTGTATATGTTGAATATTTATGGGTTTTGGAGGGATGTGGGTAGAGGGGAGGGAGGGAAAGGGTGGGTGAAAACGTGAGAAAAGACCACAGTGTAAATTTTTTTTTTTTTTTTTTTAAATTTTTTATTTTTCACACCATAAATCACAATAGCCATGATATACACTTTTTCTTTTCCACACATTTACAGTGACTTTTTCTCCCTCCCCCCTCCCTCCTCCCAAGCCACCCCCCCACCCCCCCCCCTCTCATCCATTTTAGGTATACAATCTAGGTTGCATTAATTCAGTTAGACAATGTTGTCATTCAACAAAAATACACCAGAAATTCTACTGAGTCCATTCTTTTCTTTTCTTCTCCTTCCATCAACTTAGGTAATGTTTGTTCCCGGTAGGTTTTCGCTATTGTATTTAATGTAAGGCTCCCATACTTGTTCGAATATTTCAATATTATTTCTTAAACTATATGTTATTTTTTCTAATGGAATACATTTATTCATTTCTATATACCATTGTTGTATTTTCAAATTATCTTCCATTTTCCAGGTTGACATAATACATTTTTTTGCTACGGCTAGGGCTATCTTGACAAATCTTTTTTGTGCATCTTCCAAGTCAATTCCAAATTCTTTATTTTTTATGTTACTTAGGAGAAAGATCTCTGGATTCTTTGGTATATTGTTTTCTGTTATTTTATTTAATATCTGATTGAGATCATCCCAAAATTTTTCTACTCTCTCACATGTCCAGATTGCATGAATTGTTGTTCCCCTTTCTTTTTTACATCGAAAACATCTATCAGATACTGTTGGGTCCCATTTATTTAACTTTTGCGGTGTAATGTATAGTCTGTGTAACCAATTATATTGTATCATACGCAGCCTCGTATTTATTGTATTTCTCATCGTTCCAGAGCATAACTTCTCCCATGTTTCCTTTTTTATCTTTATATTTAAATCTTGTTCCCATTTTTGTTTAGTTTTACCATTTGTTTCCTCATTCTCCTTTTCTTGCAGTTTAATATACATATTTTTTATAAATCTTTTGATTAACATTGTATCTGTAATCACATATTCAAGGTTACTTCCCTCTGGTAAACTCAAGTTGCTTCCTAATTTATCTTTCAAGTAGGATCTCAGTTGGTAATATGCCAGCGCTGTATCTCCAGTTATATTGTACTTATCTCTCATTTGTTCAAAGGATAAGAATCTACTTCCTGAAAAACAATTTTCTATTCTTTTAATCCCTTTTTTTTCCCATTTTCTAAAGGCAAGGTTGTCTATTGTAAAAGGGAGTAGCTTATTTTGCGTCAATATTAGTTTTGGTATTTGGTAATTTATTTTATTTCTTTCTACATGAATCTTCTTCCATATATTGAGGAGATGGTGTAATACTGGAGAAGTTCTATGTTGTACCAATTTTTCGTCCCATTTATATAATATGTGTTCAGGTATCTTTTCCCCTATTTTATCTAATTCTAGTCTCGTCCAGTCTGGTTTTTCCCTTGTTTGATAAAAATCTGATAGGTACCTTAATTGTGCGGCTCTATAATAATTTTTGAAGTTTGGCAATTGTAAGCCTCCTTGTTTATACCATTCTGTTAATTTATCTAGTGCTATCCTCGGTTTCCCCCCTCTCCATAAAAATCTCCTTATTATTTTCTTTAACTCTTTGAAGAATTTTTCTGTCAGTTGTATTGGCAATGCCTGAAATAAGTATAGTATCCTTGGAAAAATGTTCATTTTAATACAGTTTATCCTTCCTATCAGTGTTAGTGGTAGCTCTTTCCAATGCTCTAAATCGTCCTGTAATTTTCTCATTAGTGGATTGTAATTGAGTTTATATAATTGGCCTAGATTTTTGTTTATTTGCACACCTAGGTATCTTATTGCCTGCGTTTGCCATCTGAATGGGGATTCCTCCTTAAATTTTGAGAAATCCGCGTTATTCATAGGCATTGCTTCACTTTTATTTACGTTTATCTTGTATCCCGACACTTCTCCATATTCCTTCAATTTCTTATATAGTTCTTTTATTGATAGTTCTGGTTCTGTTAAGTACACTATCACATCATCCGCAAACAGACTGATTTTATATTCCCTGTCTTTTATTTTTATTCCTTTTATATTATTATCTCTTCTTATCGATTCTGCTAGTGGTTCTATAGCTAGCGCAAACAATAATGGTGATAGTGGGCATCCCTGCCGCGTTGACCTGCTTAAGTTAAATTGCTTTGATACATGTCCATTTACTGTCACTTTCGCTAACGGTCCCTTATATAATGCTTTAATCCAATTAATATACTTCTCCGGTAAACTGAATTTTTGCAATACTTTGAACAAGTAATTCCATTCTACTCTGTCGAAGGCCTTCTCTGCGTCTAAAGCAACTGCTACTGCCGGTGCTTTATTTCCTTCTACTGCATGAATTAAGTTAATAAATTTACAAATATTGTCTGTTGTGCGTCTTTTTTTGATAAATCCAGTTTGGTCTAAATTTACCATTTTCGGTACCTGTTCTGCTAATCTGTTCGCTAATAGTTTAGCTATTATCTTATAATCTGTGTTTAGCAGAGATATTGGTCTATATGACGCTGGTGAGAGTGGATCTTTCCCTTGTTTTAGTATCACTGTAATTATTGCTGTTTTACATGAATCTGGTAAGTTTTGTGTCTCATCAATCTGGTTGATTACATCCAGGAGGGGCGGTATTATTAGGTCTTTAAATGTTTTGTAGAATTCTATTGGGAGTCCATCCTCTCCTGGTGTCTTATTATTTGGTAAATTTTTTATTATCTCTTGTATTTCTACTGTTCCAAATGGTTCTGTTAATTTATTTTGTTCCTCTATTTGTAGTTTTGGTAGTTCAATTTTAGTCAAAAATTCATCTATTTTCCCTTCTTTCCCTTCGTTTTCGGTTCGGTATAATTGTTCATAGAATTCTCTGAAGTTTTCCTTAATTTCTTTTGGATTATATGTAATTTGTTTGTCTTTTTTCCTTGTTGCCAATACCATTTTCTTAGTTTGCTCTGTCTTAAGCTGCCATGCTAAGATTTTGTGTGTTTTTTCACCTAGTTCATAATATTTCTGTTTTGTCTTCATTATATTCTTCTCCACCTTATATGTTTGTAATGTTTCATATTTTATTTTTTTATCCGCCAATTCTCTTCTTTTGGTTGTATCTTCCTTTATTGCTAATTTTTTTTCTATGTTTATTATTTCCCTTTCCAACTGCTCTGTTTCCTGGTTATAGTCCTTCTTCATCTTGGTTGCATAACTTATTATTTGCCCTCTAATGAATGCTTTCATTGCGTCCCATAGTATAAACTTATCTTCCACTGATTCCGTATTTACTTCAAAGTACATTTTTAATTGTTTTTCAATAAATTCTCTAAAATCCTGTCTTTTAAGTAGCATGGGGTTTAATCTCCATCTATACATTCTTGGAGGGATGTCCTCTAGCTCTATTGCCAATAACAGGGGTGAGTGGTCCGATAATAGTCTAGCTTTATATTCCGTTTTCCTAACTCTCCCTTGAATGTGGGCTGATAACAGGAATAGGTCTATCCTTGAGTATGTTTTATGTCTAGTCGAGTAGTATGAGTATTCCTTTTCTTTTGGGTTTTGTTTCCTCCATATGTCCACAAGTTTCACTTCTTGCATTGATTTAATTATAAATTTGGTTACTTTGTTCTTCCTGTTAATTTTTTTCCCCGTTTTATCCATATTTGGATCCAAATTCAGATTGAAATCCCCTCCTATTAGTATGTTCCCTTGCGTATTAGCTACCTTCAAAAAGATATCTTGCATAAACTTTTGATCTTCTTCGTTAGGTGAATATATATTAAGTAGATTCCAAAGCTCTGAATATATCTGACATTTTATCATAACATATCTCCCTGCTGGATCTATTATTTCCTCTTCTATTTTAAATGGCACATTTTTGCTAATTAATATAGCCACTCCTCTTGCTTTTGAATTATACGATGCTGCTGTTACATGTCCTACCCAATCTCTCTTTAATTTCTTGTGCTCCAATTCAGTTAAGTGTGTTTCTTGGACAAATGCTATATCTATTTTTTCCTTTTTCAGTAAATTTAGTAGTTTCTTCCTTTTAATTTGGTTATGTATTCCATTAATATTTAGAGTCATATAGTTCAGCGTAGCCATTTTATATTTTGTTTATCTTCTCTTTCCGTTTTTCCATCATTACCTTTCCTCCTTTTCCATTTCTGTTTTCTTATTTTCAACTCTTTACCAGACAACATTCCTACAACATCCAACATTTTCCTTATTCTCCTATTTCTATCTTCTTTATCCCCAGTCTCCCCTTCCCCTCCTGAGTTGCCCTTTATCCCTTGTCGGACAACCACATCTCCCCTCTCCATTTGGATTTGCGAATCCACTCGCAAGCGTCAACTGATTTTGCAGTGACCGCTCTTTTCCCCCACCCAGCCCCCCCCAGAAAAGATTTCGCTTTTTATATGTCACAAAGGTCACTCTTTTAATTCCCTCCTTATTCTCTCTATTCCATTGCCTTCTCTTATTAATTCTTGTCTATACTCTCTATGTTTTCCTCTAATTACAGATACTTTCACATATGCCCATTGTCTCTATTCACTCTTATACCTCTTTACCCGCATACATATCAATCGTGGTCATTTTTACCCTCCTTACCCTTCTTCATCCCTCAGTCTATTTTTGTCTTTACCCACGTACATATCAATCGTGATAATTTTTGCTCTCATTACCCGTCTTCATCCCTCAGTCTATTTTTGTAATTGTTCTGCAAATTTTCGTGCTTCTTCTGGATCCGAGAATAGTCTGTTTTGTTGTCCTGGAATAAATATTTTCAATACCGCAGGATGCTTCAGTGTAAATTTATATCCTTTCTTCCATAAAATCGCTTTTGCTGTATTGAACTCTTTTCTCTTCTTTAGGAGTTCAAAGCTTATATCTGGATAAATGAAGATTTTTTGCCCTTTATACTCCAGTGGTTTGTTGCCCTCTCTTACTTTTTCCATTGTCTTCTCCAGTACCTTTTCTCTTGTAGTATATCTTAGGAATTTTACTACAATAGATCTTGGTTTTTGTAGTGGTTGTGGTTTAGGGGCCAATGCTCTATGTGCCCTTTCTATTTCCATTTCTTGCTGTAGTTCTGGACATCCTAGGGCCTTAGGGATCCATTCTTTTATAAACTCCCTCATATTCTTGCCTTCTTCATCTTCCTTAAGGCCCACTATCTTTATGTTATTTCTTCTGTTATAATTTTCCATTATATCTATTTTTTGGGCTAGTAATTCTTGTGTCTCTTTAGTTTTTTTATTAGATTCCTCCAATTTCTTTTTTAAGTCTTCTACCTCCATTTCTGCTGCTACTGCCCGCTCTTCCATCTTGTCCATTTTTTTCCCCATTTCTGTTAAGGTCATATCCATTTTATTTATTTTCTCTTCTGTGTTGTTTATTCTTCTTCTTAAATCATTGAATTCCTGTGTTTGCCATTCTTTAAATGACTCCATGTATCCTCTAACAAGAGCAAGTATATCCTTTACCTTGCCTTTCCCTTTATCTATTTCACTGTACTCTTCCTCTTCTTCTTCCTCTGGGTTGACCATCTGTTGTTTCTTTGCTGCCCTTTCCTCCTCTTCTTTCTTGTTTCCATTGTCTTCTGTGGTCTCTTCTTGCTGCAGGTGTTCTGCAGCTGTCGTTGCCGGCTGTGGAGATCGACTCCCCAGCTGGTCCCCCCTCCCGTCGGTGTGTTTTTTTGCATGCGCATCGCGCATGCGCGAGGAGTCGCGCATGCGCGGTTGCGCACTTTTACTCGGCTCTGTGAGCCATTGTTGTAGTTCTTTTTCTACCGACCTGAGGTAGTGGGGCCCTCTCTCCACAGCGGGCCTCTTCGGACAGGTAAGGCCTTCACCTTTTTCCTCCGTTGTCTTCTCTTCCTCTCTTCTTTCCGTTGATTTTGATTTTTCTCCTTTTGTCTCCATCTTCTTTCCACCTTTATACTCACTTTTCTTTAACTTGTATTTCTGTGCCTTTGTATTTTCTCTTGTTTTTCCCGACTTTTCTGGAGAGGGCTGGAGTTCACCGTCCGGCCACTACTCCATCACGTGACTCCCCCTCACCACAGTGTAAATTTAATGAGATACGTTTGTACATATTCTGGTTGATATGGCTCACAGTGTGAAAAAATAAAAATAAAAATTAAAAACTAGTTACTATTTCAATGCATATGTGACATTTTGTAATAGAACAACTGAAAATTAATTTAGAAGACATGAAAGGAGAACTTTATTTGGTCCTAATTTTCTTGCCTTGTAAATGTTGTATCTGAAGACTGTCATTGGTCTTCATTCCATATGCAACATCGCTGGAGATGAATGGTCATACAACAAAACTACTGTGGAGAGCATTCTGACTGGTTGCATCACTGTCCGGTATGGAGGTGCCAATGCAAAGGACAGGAAATGGCTGCAGAGAGTTGTGAACTCGGCCAGTGCCTTCATGGGGATTAGCCTTCACTCCATTAAGGTCATCTATAAGAGGCGGTGTCTCAAGTAAGCAGCCTCTATCATCAAGGACCCTCACCACCCAAGCCATGCCATTTTCTCACTGCTACCATCAGAAAAGAGGTACAGAAGTCTGAAGACGAACACCCAATGGTACAAAAACAGTAAAAACACAATGCTGGAGAAACTCAGCAGGTCAAACTCTACTTTATACAGCAAAGATAAAGATGCATACTAACGTTTTGGGCTTAATCACTCATCAAGATGGAAATATGTCTGCAGGCATCTGTACAAAAGATAGGGGGGAGGGGCATGTTTCCAAAGGTAGGAGGTAATAGGTGAAGGGAAGGAGGTACAAATACTGCTTCTTTTCTTCCGCCATCATATTTCTGAATGGACGATGAACCACTGACATTACCTCACTTTTTCCCTTATTTGGCACTAATTTACTTTTAAAAAATTGTAATTCAGTAGTACAAGCATTGGACATAGTAGAAAATAAAAACAAAGATGTAATGTTGAGGCCTTGTAAGGTATTGGTAAGCCCATGTTAGGAGTATTGTGAGCAGTTTTGAGCCTCTTATCTAAGGAAGGATGCATTAGTGTTTGAGAGGGTCCAGAGGAGGTTTGCAAGAGTAATCCTATGAAAGAAAGGGTTAATTTAGAAGGATGGATTGGTGGGGGTGGGATATCATTGAAATATACAGAATATATCAAATATAGAATATAGATGTGGACAAAATGTTTTCAGTCGTGGGAGAGTCTGGGGCCAGAGGCCATAGCTTCAGAATAAAAGGATTTTCCTTTAGAACAGACGCAAGGAGAAATTGCTTCAATCAAAGGTTTGTGAATCTGTGGAATACTTGACATAGATGGCAGTGGGTATATTTAAAGATGAGCTTGATAGGTTCTTGATTAGTAAGGGGATCAAAGGTTTCGGGAAGAATGGGGTTGAGAGGAAAAATGCATCAGCCATGATTTGTAGGTCATATTTCTGCTTCTACATCTTACGGTTCTGGTGACCCAATTATAGGAAAGATCTGATTAAACTGAATTATCATGACTAATTACTTGGAGAGGCTAGGAGTTTTCTCCTTGGAGGATAGAAGGCTGAATGGGTACCTTTATAGAGATTTTTAAAATGATGAGGGGCATAGATAAGGTACATGGTCTTTTTTAAATCAGAGTAAGGGAGTCTAAAATGAGAAGGGGAAGGGACAAGTTCTCCAAGGGACATGAGGAATACATTATCCACACAGAGTGGTGTGTTTCTGGAACGAGCTGATAGAGGAGGTGGTGGATGCAATTTTAACATTTAGAAGACTTAATTACGCTTGGGAAATCCTAAAGTAAGGACAGATACAGGGGACATATTGTTTTTCCATCATCTGGCTTTGGGTTGTTGTGTTTGCAGAATGTTATGGATTCTGAGTGACTATATTTGTTTCTTTATATATGTTTTGAAAATAGTACAAAAAATTGTGAATTAGTGTATTTGAAGGTTGGTGGGGCAGGAAATGAATAGCATATGTACCATTTTTTAAATGTAATCCACTTGGATATAAAGAGAAAGTTTGTGTTTTTGTACCTGCGAAGAACTTGATTTTGTGTTATTTGAATAGTGGTTGAAAATCATGTTCCTGTCACCTGCCTGTTCCAAGTATTGTGCTGTTTTGGACAGTATGTGTTTGGGCAACAATATTATTGAATGACACGGAAATGAGCTGATTGCAAACCCACTAACTAACCAACCCACAATTACCTGGACTACACATCCTCACACCCTGTCCCCTGCATGGACTCCATTCCCTTCTCTCAATTTCTCCTTCTCTGCTGCATCTGCTCCCAAAATGAGGCCTCTGAAATGTCTGCCCTTTTCCACAAATGTTGCTTCCCCTCTACCACTATTAACTCGGCAAGCACCTGCATTTCCTCCATTCCCCGCTTATCTGCCCTAGCCCTCCCCCCCAGAAACAATAAACACAGAATCCCTCTCGTCCTCACCTACCACCCCACCAGCCTCCGCATCCAACACATTATCCACTTGACTTTCTGGTACTTACAACAGGACCCTACCACCAGACATTTTTTATTTTCCTCCTCTCTTGGCCTTCCATAGAGACCGCACCCTCAGTGAGTCCCTTGTGCACTCTTCCCACCCCACCCATCGCCCACCCAGAACACTTTCCACTGTGGTCATGGAGTGGTTGTAATACCTGCACCCACACCTCCTCCCTCCCCATGGTCTGAGGTCCCAAACAGACCTTTTAGGTGAAGCCACACTTCACTTGTACCTCCAAAAAACTAATTTACAGCATCTAGTGCACCCTCTGCGGACTTCTCTACATTGGAGAGACCAGTCGCAGATTAGGAGATTACTTCACCCAGCACCTCCTCTCTGTCCGCAACAAAAACAACCTTCCCGTAGCCAACAATTTCAATTCTGAGTCATACTCTTAAGTTTGTGTCTGTTCATGGCCTTTCACACTACCCACAGATTGGAGGAATAACACCTCATTTTTTGTCTGGGCACCCTCCAACTCCAGGGCATGAACATTGAGTTCACTGCATTCCACTAATCAGCTTGCCTTTTTCTCTCTTTTCCCCCACCCCCCCCCACCCTTTAACTATTCATTCCAGTTCCTACTTTCTTTCTCTTCCCCCCCCCCCCCCTTCCTGTGGTCCTCCCCATCACCTATCATCTCCCACCATCACCACCCCTCCTTCCCCCTTTTGTTCGGACGTCTCTTCTGTTCCCTCATACTTTGATGAAGGGCTCAAGCTCGAAACGTTGGTGATGCAACATAAAGGCAACCTTTGTCTTTGATTAAACAAATCATTTCATCTTCCTTAGTTTGCTACATAAAGGACCTGTTGAGTTTCTCCAACATTTGTGCGTTTTTTGATGAACTCCTATTCAGTGTCATGCCTGATGTATATACTACCTGTATATTAATTCAAATTATGTGTATTAATAGCAAACACTTTTTGATTTCAGACTTGAAAATTATTAATTGACTGCTCTTTGTGAGAGTGTTGATTATAATGTAACACCCAAATAATAACTCCACAAGTAGTGAAACTAGTTTCTCTCAAACCTAATAATTCCATTCAAAATCTTCAGCTGCTTCCTCCTTCCAGGGAACAACAGATAGACATGTTGTATCACCTTCCTTACCTCTGTGAGCCTCAGTAATATTTTGGTTAATTTCCTGGACCGTTGCCAAGGAATGTTTATTGACAAGAAATAGAAAACCCAGGAAGGGTTGCTGGTGCAAATGATGAGAAGCAGAAGGGACTCAGTGGGTCAACCAGGATCCATGGAATGAAATGGATTTTGTCCCTAATTATCAATGAAATGATAGGTCGGGGGTAACATGGGTGAGGAGATGTACTGGTATTTGGCTTGTGTTGCATAATTTAGTCTCTTTTCAGATGAATACATCGCGAGTGTAGTAATCTTTGTACATTGGGCCAGTCCATTTTAGCTTGCTTCTCTTGTTAGAACAGATTTCAAGGTACATTGTTTTAGGTTAAGCTTGATGAGAATCATTCATTTTGTAATTCCATTCTGTGCTACTTTTGCACTAGTCAATATAATTTGTGTTGAAGGTTTCCTTTCAATTTTATTACAGAGTGGATAAGGAAGATGAAATGACTTGTTTAATCAAAGGTTGCAACTTCGTGCTTCGACATATTCCACATGAGGCCTTTGTGTATGTAAAGCATGCCGATCCTGAATTCCGATTTCAGACAACGCACCCAGATATCTTTCCCTACCTGCTGGTGAACATTGGGTCAGGTGTATCTATAGTGTGGGTAAGTAAAAACTTTCTATTCAAGTTCTGTGTTTTTAAATTTTTCACGTTAAAATTTTAAATTTAAATTTGGACTAACCACTATGTTAACTGTGCTGCCCTTTTAAAAAAAAAATAGACATTCAGCATGGTAACAGGCCCTTTTGGCCCACGAGCCTGTGCTGCCCAGTTACACCCAATTGGACCCCATGGGGAAAACCCACACAATTACAGGGATGACACACAAACTCCTTACAGAGAGCACAGGATTTCAAGCCCAGTCGCTGGAGGTATAACAGTGATGTGCTAATCGCTATGTTAACTGTGCCACCCTTCTCCTACATAAAAGAACAGAAAAAATATTTGTTACCTGAGAGGAAAAGAAAAACAAGGCTTTTACTTATGTGCTGTTGCCCCCAGGAGTCCCTTTGGGAATGATAGCTCTAAGCTTTTCCTTTCCATGTGCCTGTCTGAATGTCTTTTAAACTTGACAATTATCTCTGGTTTTGACACTACTTCTACCCATCATCCTCTGTGTGAAGAAGGTGCCCCTCAGGTCCCATTTCAAATTTTTCCACTCTCACCATAAATTTATGCCTTCTAGTTTTAGATTACCCCATCCCAGTTAAAAGGCTATAATTGTATAACTTATCTCTATCCCTTCTGATTTATAAAGTCTCCTCTTAGCTTCTTGTGCTCCAGGGAAAAAAAGTCCCTGTCTATCTAATCACTCCATATAATTCAAGCTCACCAGTTTCAGTGACATTTTCGTGATTTTTTTTTTCTACATCCTTTCCAGCTTAATTATTTCTCTAACTGGGTGATGAGAACTCTCACAATACTCCCAAGTACAGCCTCACTAGTGTCTTGTACAGTTGTACCAACATCCCTGCTCTTGTACTCTCTTGTCCTGACCTGTTGAAGGTAAATGTACCTTTGCCTAATTTTCCTGTCTTTGTCAGCACAAACGTACTAACCAAGTTACCATTGTCATCCAAGTTGTTAATACAGATGGCAGACAATGGTAGACCAAGCACCAATCCCTGTGGCACACCAATAGTCACCAGATCTCCAATCTGAATAATAACCCCCCATTACCACCCTCTCTCTCCTACAATTAAACCCATTTGGTATCCATTTGGCTAGTTCATATCAAACCCCTGTGATGTGCCCTCATTAGATTTTGGAAGACAACAGACTAATTGAATTGATTTAGAAGCTTAGTGGCAATCTTTTAAAGAGATAATTCATCCAGTTGTAAAAGCAACAGTTAGTTGTTTTATGCAACTTTCATGTTCTTTGCTCTGTTGATTTTTAAAAATGTGACAGATAAATTATACTTGCAAACACTCCAGGGTTGTTTTGAATCAATCTCGAGGACTTTGCAACAAGTGACTATAAGAAGAGTAACTATGGAAGTATTAAAACATTGATTTAAAAAAAAACAACTTGCTTATTAGCTATTAATGTATTTGAGATGAGTGAGAGCAGAATGTTAACTGTGGGGAGGGGTGCTCATAAATTGGAACATCTGGGAAAATATCCACCAGGCCACTTTTGTGGTGAGAGTCCAAGCAATTTGTTTGAGGTTGTCATTTACTTCGCAATCAAAGTTATGAAATTAAAAATGTTTCCCTAGTTCAGTGAAAAACTTGCATCTGTGCAAAGTCTTGTCAAAAAACTTCGTGAAGCTATTTTAAATGACAAATTTTCTTTAAAAATATTTTTATTGATAATGTACAATAAAAAGTTGAACGATACAATTATAAAGTGTGCTACAAGATCAGAAAAAAAGTTACAATAATGATCTTGTACAAGTGCCAAGCACACGCAAGATAATAATAATACATAACAAAAGAGAAACAAAAAAGAAAATAATTTCAAAATCCCTTCCTTTCAGCAAGGTTGAAGATTAGGACTCGTAAATCCAAGTGGCACATTCTTAGAGAGGGACAGCACAATGCCAAGATTCCAGATCAACACTAAATCTTAAGATTATGGTAGTAGTCCAAGAACGAACCCAAATCATTTGAAATTTAATATTTGTTATTAACAGCATATCTAATTTTTCAAATGTAAACAAGACATAATATCCCTTAGCCATTGTGAATGTGGAGGTGGAGTATTATCTTTCCATTTCTATTGGAGTATTATCTTTCCAAATGACAAATTTTAAACTATTCCCTCACAAGAAAAAGGTGACAGCAAGATTTCATAAACTACAAATGTATTTGTCTGTTGGTTGATGAAGGAATGTTTGCCTGGACTCTGGGAATGCTCCCTGGTCTTCAAATGGCACCATGAGATTGTTTGTCCATTTGAAGTAGTGATCTGGAATTTTTCCAGAGTGACCATTAAATGAAATAAACTAGAATGCAGGTGCTGGATAAAGATTTCTGAAAGTTGCAGTGTGGGGAAGGTAGGGTTACTAAGGATTATGGATCAAATGGCCCACCTTGCCTATAATTTGTGAGGACCTTCTCTGAAGTAAGGCATCTCTTTGAATGTCAAATGTTTTTGCTGCTGCTCTCGTGTCGATTGAGATTTTATACAAAATAATTGGTCAGATTTGGCACCAAGCTAAATTGAAGTGTTTCTCACCGCCCTTCCACCCCCCCCCCATATAGACTATGAATGGGAAGTTAACATTGGTTGCCAAATGTTTCCATCATGGCTTTTCAGAGAAGATCTATTAGACCAGTACTTGTAAAGGGTTGGTAATCTATGAAGAAAGGTTGAGTGGACTTAATTTGCATCCAATGGATTGGAGAGAGTGAGAGGGGATTGGAGTGAAATGTCTAGGATCCTAAGAAACATTTATAGAGTGGAAGGCTATTTCCACTTGTGTGAGAATGTAAAATTAGGCTCATTGTGTAAAAAATTAGTCATTTGTTTGTTTTATACAGAGATAAAGCAAAGGGTTTTTTTTGGAGTATAGTGGGTCTTTGAAACCCTCTTCAAAGTGTAATGGGAACAGAATCCTTGTTTTTAAGGCAGAGGTTGATGTGCAATTTATAAGGAAGGGTGTGAATAGTTACCATGGGTAGATAGGAATGCAGAGTTGGAATTATAATCAGGAATGATCCTATTAAGTAAGCGGTGGAACAGGCCTGCCAGGCAGAATTTTAAATATAGATATACAGCATGGTAACAGGCCCTTCTGCCTCATGAGCTTGTGCCACCCAATTCCACCTAATTAACCTGCAACCCTTGTATGTTTTGAAGGGTGGGAGGAAACCAGACCACCCAGAGGAAACCCATGCTGACACGGGGAGAACGTACAAACAGTGGCAGATTCGGACCCCAATGCTGGTGCTGTAACAGCGTTGTGCTAACCATGCTGCCCTTCTGGTCATGGCCAACTTCTGATCTCAATCTTTATGTTTGTACGTGTTCATATGTTTAAACGTGCATGCACATAAGCCCACTTGCAAAGAAAAGGCAAATTAACATTTGTTATTTTGTTGTGATCCCTCTTGTTCATGCAGGTGGAATCTGAAGATCAATTTGAGCGAATAGGAGGAAGTTCAATAGGAGGTGGTACATTTTGGGGACTTGGAGCATTACTAACAAAAACAAAGGTGTTTATTATTATTCTATCTCTTGATTTTGCATGCCTAATTATAGTCTGAAAAATAGCCTTGAAGCAGTCTTTGATTAGGTTTTGTAGATTTGGCCTGATTGTCCTCTCCCCATATGGGGAATTTAAGCAAACTAAAAAGACTGCCACAGAACCTCTTATCTGTCCCCCTAACTATGGAATCCTTGCCTTTTCTCCTCCCTTAGGCACAGAACCAGACTGAGACCTGATCGTTGTGTCTTGTCTCTGGTAGGTCATACCCCAAACAGTATCCAAAATGGTATACTTGTTATTTGGGGGAACGGCCACAGGGATGTCAACCTGTTCCCTTTCCCTCTCCTGACTGTCACCCATCTATCCTCCTCCTGCTTCCTAGGTGTGATAGAGTTCCTGTAATTCCTGTCAGTTACCCCCTCTGCCCCCTAAATGATCCAGAGTTTATCCAGCTCCAGTTCCTTAATTCGGCTTGTCAGGAGCTGCAGCAGGAAGCACTTCTTGCAGATTATGTTGTCAGGGATACTGCTGGCTTCCCTGACATCCCACATTCTGCAAGAGGAGCATTCCCACTGTTTATGACTCGAGAAATAAAAAGTGATATTTAAAACCTGCCCTTGCCTGCGCCTTCCTACTCAGTCATTTTTGTTCCTTGAATAGGGTGGCCCTTTCTTTCTTCCTTCAACTCCTACACCTCCACCTCAGCCCCTATTCGCCAAAGTCTCTTGAGTCAAAGCCTTTCCACTCTGACTCTGCCCACTCTCATGATGACTGCTCCGCTCCACAGTCCCTCACTTTTATAATGATGTTTGGGTCACTTGACCTCAATTGCCCAATCAATTGGTATCTGCTGTGTCTCTCCTTTTCAACCCTTTTGGTCTTGAACTTGAACTCGATTGCCTAATCAACTGCTCCTCTGTCTTCAACTGTTGAACTCAATTGCCCTTTAAAGGGGTTTTTTTAGTGATGGGTAAGAAAGAAGGACGAATGTTTCAATTTCAATTTTTAAATTCAACTTGAGTTTTCTTCCATTTTGCTTGGGAGTTCCAAACTCTATATTAAGTGTGGAGCAAAGGATGAAAATATTTTACAACATCCAGATTCTGGTTCATAAACCGTTTCCTGAAGTTTGCCTTTCTGCACTCTAATTCCCCAAGGTTGACTTTAATAGTTTTGGTTTATGTTTAATTTTATTTTTTTTCTCCAGCGCTTTGATGAATTATTGCAGCTTGCTTCAAGAGGGCAGCATACAAATGTTGACATGTTAGTTCGTGACATTTATGGAGGAGCATATGAATCCTTTGGGTTGACTGGTGACCTTATCGCCAGTAGCTTTGGAAAATCTGCGACCACTGATAAAGGTGGGTGTATCTAGGTAGATATTCATGCATTTGTTTATCCTCCATAGGAATTTGGCCATCCCTGGCTCAAGCCCATTTTTTCACTATTATTTTTGAATTTTTATTTTGTTTAATGTAGAACTGGGGTCTTCCGAACTCTGTGGTATCACTGAAGTTTATCATTTGGTGCGATGTGAAATACAGATTTTCACCTTTTGGTTTTTTTTTTGCTCCATAGTAGCTACTAACAAAAGTGCAGTTTGATATTTTTGATGCTTTGGCAGGAACTAATAACCCATCCATTAGTCACCTCATTGTTCTGTTCACTTCATCCCAATCTCGCAAAGTATTCAATCTCTATTGTTTTTCGGTGCCAGAATTCACTAAAGAGGACATGGCCAAAAGTTTACTTCACATGATCAGCAATGATATCGGCCAACTGGCTTGCCTGTATGCTAAACTGCACAACCTGAGCAGAGTTTACTTTGGTGGCTTCTTTATCCGGGGGCATCCTGTTACAATGCATACCATTACCTACAGTATCAACTACTTCACAAAGGTACCAATCATGGGGATTGTTGTGGATGGTGGTGGATGGTAATGTTTGAGAAATGGGGACAATGTGAACTGCTTATTGTAATTGGAATCCTAACTAGCAACTAAATTTTTAATCACTTAACTTCTCCCATAATTTCAGCTTCTGTAATCACTTCATGTATGAAACTCTAAGATGTTACAAATTTATCAGAGTTTAACACAAATTTTATCTTGACGGTTAGGGTGAAGTCCAGGCACTCTTTTTGAGACATGAGGGATACCTTGGTGCCATTGGGGCTTTCTTAAAGGGAGCAGAGGAGGATAGTAAGTACCTGTTTCATTGTATTCGGTGAAGTTACAGTCAAGAGATTTAAAAAAAAAACCATGTATTGTGTGATCCAGTTATCAGTGGAGTAGACTTTTCAGTCATTTGATTCGTATCTGTCTCATTCATATCTGTGCGATATGTATCTTAGTTATAGAAACAGTTAATGGTTATCTCAAAAATCTATCACCTATTTAGACATTTTTAATTGGTCCTAATTTCAACAATTTTTTTTAAACAAGCAAGAGTTTCAAATTTCCATGATCCTTATTTTGGAGTGTTTTCCCAAGAGACACATTCAGATTTTTTTTATGCTTGTGTTTTGATCTCTTCGGTAGAGGGAGCAGTGTCTCTCCATCTAGCTTCATTGTAAACTTCTACATCTGAGATTTTGTTTGTTCTTGATCTTCATTCAAAGAAAGTAAACCATCATAATACAGGCTAACCTCATAATGTAGTTTTAATCAGCTTGACTCATTTAAAGAGAATAATTGGCACAGAAGATCCAGAATTATGCAAACGCTTTCCATGGGAGAATTGATGAGTTTTCTTGTGTGCTTATTTTTTGTAATTTATTTCCTTGTATTATTGTTTATTTTTTTTATTCAGAACTCTAGCTGTCTCATTTTGCTACTTTTCCCCCCATCTTTTATTTTTCAGATCCTAATCAGTACAGTTGGGGGGAGAACTACGCTGGCAGTTCAGGTTTAATGAGCAGATCCCCTGATATTCATCCATTGCAGCGAACACAAAGTGGAACGGTATGCAGCTGTAATGAGAATTATGCTTTTTCTTTGAGTTGTATAAAATCTGCGCTATTCAAAAGTATTGACTGTAGCCAATGCAGCAGGTAAAATACTCTCATATTCATCAGCAAGTCTTATTAGAGTGGGTGAACTTAGGGAAACCAAGAAGTTGCTGCAATTTATATTTTTGTCTTGGAGAGCACAAATTAAATTTGAGTTAGTTTCAAACTTTGTATAATACAGTAGAATCCCTATTATCTGGCTCCCATGGGGATTGTAGATGTTGGATATGTGAATTTTCTGGTTGACTGAGACTCACTCTTCCAATGCTTAATTAATACATCTGCATTAAGAATACATTATTTCAAAGACAAAATAAAGTGCAAAATATAAAGTAATTAAAAAAAAATCAGTATTGTATTCCTTAATTATGTAAAGTTCACTTTAATCAGATAATTCCTATAACTTACAAAATGTAAATTCTAACCCCAGTTGCTGGCACTGTAAACACTGTTGCATTAGCTGCTGTGCTGACTGTCCCACTGTCATAATGAACCCCCGCCAATTTTAAACTTTATATTTTTTACCTCGTGTATATGCCAACATATAGGACGATCTAAAACTTTAAAAATGTTGCCTCAAAATCAAGTCTACACCAGGTGTAAAATCAGAACCTCAACAGCGAAGTTAATACCATCTTCCCCCTCTCTCTCCTTATTCTATCCCCATCCCACCAGCTCTGACTCAAGTGTCCCGGTCAGGCCTCATGCACACTCTACCACCTACCTTGCTCTGACATCCTGACTCCCCTCCACGCATGTCAGAGCCGCGGCACACCTTCCTCCCGCTGACAACCCAGCTCACCTCCATGCAAGTGGTGATCGGGAAAAGAATGTGCTCGCGTTGTGGAGCATTGCTAGTTCAGCAGGGCCAACCTGCGCTTCTCTAATGAAGTCTGGGACCTCACCCCCCCCTGTGGAGTCCATCTGCCCATTTTTTTTTTATTTGTAATTTATTTATTTTCTTTTTGCCGGTTGCTTGAGAATTGAGAATTCTGGATAATGAGGATTCTACTGTATAATTTGTTACAAATGATTTGCAAAAGAAAAGTATTTGATTATGGTTTCTGATTTTTTTTCAAGTTAATATGTGCTGCTTGAGGTGGTGTAAGTGTAGTATTGGGATAATGTATAAATTCTCTAAGTGTCCAGTACAGCAGGGTATACATTTTCAGTCTTCATGTCTCAAAAAAAAATCTTGATGCCATCATTTGAAAAATATCGATAAAGACCTTTGCCTGAAATCTTCATGCATCACATTTATATCATTTCTAATATATCAGTTCTAATATTTATTGGAGATTCACAAACAGATCCTAGTTTCTGCCTTTGGTTTTTAAATTGCTGTTTAATCGATGAAGCGATATAAATGTGTATGAGGGAATTGTGAATGTGGCTGTTACTTGTTGCAAAGATTTTCTCAATAACTTTGTTGTGAGTGTTGGAGATTTGCAAGGACAAAATTTTTATTACCTTGCATTGAAGGAACTATTAGATTACTTCATGCAAGAGGATGAATTATAGCAACAAGATATTATTGCGAATATATCCAAAATCCTCTATTTCACTGTAGTTTTTTTGCACTGAATCTTACTGTAAGGAGCTGCAAACATAAAATTTAGCTAATTTCCAATCTATATTTGAATAAAATTTTAGCTGAGAGATAAACATTCTTTGCAGAGCCAGCCAGGATAATTGTCATGAATTATTTAAGGCTTGAACTTTTTGTTCAAAAATTCTTCTCACTTATATTATCTGCAAGTCTGTGATAGAATTTCTGGAGAGTTAATAAAATAAATGGAACTGGTGAGATTTTGCTTGTAGGGTATGTAATTTTGTTATTTCACTCATTTTACACCATTTGCATTCTAATGTACTTCTTTCATTCCTTTGTGGTCTCCTGCATGTTCTGTTAAACCTTCTGCACAGTTTTCAGTAAGTGATCCTCTTCATTTTACCACTCCCTGCCTTTGCTTTGTTGCATTAACCCCCTTCTATAATTCTTGCCCATTTAAAGAAAGAATGAAAAGCAGATGTCAGCAATTTTCTGGACAATTAGCATTGAAGATAAACTGGATGATTAGCCATATTTTACTTGCAGTCATAAATTGCCTTTGGAGTGCGGTGTATTATTGTTTGAGTGAAAATACAGCTACTGTTTTCAAATTCCTTGGAGAAAATGGCTGGAGTATATGCTGTGCTGAGTTAAACTTGAAATACTGTCTCCAAAAGACCAAACTGTTCTTGTCCCTTGTGTGTCCTGTGGTTTTTCCATAGCTGCAATATCTGTAAACAGATAGTAAGATTGAAAGGAATACATTGAGTGTGTTGATAATAGGTAGCAAGGATTCAAAAGATTTGCAGTTCGTATACAATATAAATGCCTCCAATGGAACATGCAGGTTTGTGATTGATTTTATTTTGAAATGGATAGCTGAGAGTACTGCTAGTGTTAACCAAAGTTTAAAGCTTTACTGTAGATGTATAATCAAATTGTATGCATGTTCTTCCCTTTTAAAGAGTCCTCCAAGTAGCCCCATTCCTATGTCCTTTCCCCACTGCCCAGTTATTGAATGTTTGCACCACCCTTTCAAGTAGTACATTCCAGATCAGAACAATTTGGGAAGTAAACATCTTTCTCTCTTTTTGTTCTGATGCTTTATCAGATATTTTAAAACTGTGCCCTTCTGTTCATACATTTCCAGCTCTGAAATGGGTTCTGAGCAGCTGTCAGATCTCCCTTTCTTTCTACAAGGAGCATGTCCAAATTTTCTCTGACTTGTAGTTGTTCTTTCTCGCGATCATTGTGAGACATTTCCTTGTCATCCTCTATATGTTTTTGATCTGGGTGTATGGTACCCAGACTTGTCTGCAATGCTCCAGTTGAGGCCTAATCAATGTTTTATAAAGTAAATAAGACTTCCTGACCTTTGAGCTTGAAGATTCTATTTTTAAAGTTGTGTATGATGTAATAATATTGGTCATAATCTATCTTGCAACCTTAAAATGCAAATGCAGGCAACCCCTAAGTTAATGGCCATTTGGGTAACAGAGATTCACCTTTACGGAATTCAATAATCGCCACACAAATATTTGAAATGTGGAATAAAATTTGCTCTCTCAAAATTTATGTGGAGGAAAAAGTAAATAAATGTTTTTTTTTACTCTCGTTCTTTGATGACCAGGTTTTGCATTACACAAGATTATGATAAGGGTGATTTTTCTCAGAACACAAATTCTTCCCCTCTCCCTGTCATGTAGGGGTTTCTTGCATATGCACCCCAGTTCTAATTGTGCATTCCCATAAAATCTATTTTACTTAGATTATATCTGTTGTGTCCAAATTGAATCACTTCGCACATCTTTTTATTTTATCTGCTGTCTATACTGACAATTTGATTCCTCTTCTTTGCTCTTTATATCCCCAGTTTTGTGTCATCGGGATATTTTGAAATGGTGCCTGCCTAGGTTCCTGTTTTATTAAAAAATCCCTCCATTCAACACCAGTTCTGGAAGAGGGGAAGGTTGGTTGTCTTGGGAGTGAAAGTGTGGGGTGGAAGTTAGAGGAAGTCAAATCTCTGTATCTTGCCTCTGAGTTCACAATGACACTGCTTTTCTCCCTTTAAAAAAAAATGCTGTAGTTACTCACTATCACTTTAATCTTTTTGTTATAATTTTGCATATAGGTATTTTAAATGGTTTTATCAAATGGCTTTTTGGAAATTGTGTATTGAATGTCAACCCCTATTTATTTGTTTATTTCATGATTGGTCAATATTTGTTAATATGATTGGTCAAACAGAATTTGAATTTAATAGTGCATTTTGTCTGGGTTTAATATATCCAGCCATTACCCCATTTAATAATTTTGGCTTGTGAATGTTGAGCTGCACCTTTTGCCATTGTTGTATCTGGACCTATTTCCTTATTAATGGTGCACTGGAAAATGACATTAAGACCTGCTGCAATTTCCATGTTCTTTCCTCGGAGGTTAAATATGTCTCGTGCATGTACTTGGAATGGGTAAAATTTCTACTTTTGAGTATGGCTGACGTGAATGTTTTATGAAAGAAAACAGCACTGGTACCCTGCTTAATGTCACTCCACGGAGTACTGATTTATTGTCATGCTTATGGTTCTTCAGTCTGGATACTTGTGCATAATTTTCTGTACTTCAAAAAAAAAACGGCCTAGCATGGATCTCTGCTTTTCCCACTGCTGTGTGCTGTTGTCTGGGAATCTGGGGGCTGGAAACAAGATGTTAATGATTGCTCTGAATCCCTGCTTGCCAGTGGTTCTGTGACACCAAGTATTGAGTGGCCATGAGTGAGCACTAAGGTATGTGGCAAAGTTCTGTGATTCAGAGCTACACTTTGGCTGGCTTGGTGAATACAAGCCATTGCTGGTGTTGGGTAATGCTTGCTGCTTATGTTGATAGTCTGCTTGGATTCTGCGGTCCTTGGCTGTATAGCTCTTCCCAAGCCATAGAAAGTGAGCTCAAAGGTGGGATTTCTGCAAAAACTGTAGGCTGGGCAGTCAAACAAAAATGGGTAGGTGGTGGGGAAGAGGCACAGCTCCCATCGCATCCAGCAGGCAGTGATCCTGACTGACTGTAAACCTATGGAATAGCCTCTGCCAGTCTCCATCAAAGGAATGCACATTTCGTTTGGACCAGGATGCAGTCCTGAACCCCACATCTCAATGCTGGATGGCTGTATCACACACCCTGGCCTAACAGGCAGACTCTAGTTTCCTGTGCTTCACAATGCATCCTTCCACATATAATTCCCTGTTTTGATGCCGATTCCAATAGTGCTTTCATACATGGGGACACATTGAATGTGCTAAGTAGGGTACTAGTGTTGTAATGTTTATTTAAGAACTTTTATATATTTTAAGGACTGTTCCTTTCCTACCTTTCCGTTTTGACAGTAATGGAAATAGAAGTAGTATTTTTTTTTGTGTGGCTACATGGTTCTAAAGCCTTCTGGATGTTTAGAGGCAGATCTTGGCATATCATTGTCAGTGTGGAATGGAGGAAGCTATAATCATTGTCTCCATAAAGAGACCCAATGTGTAAGGCCCGCACTTCCATAATTTTGAGAGTACATGCCAAGTGAGAAATTAAAAATAAGCTTTTCTCTAGACAGTAAATTCAAAGTTTGATTCATTGGCAGTTTGACATGTTGGAGATGGACCGACTGGAACGACAACTGGTGAATCTTCCCCTCCTCGTCGATGCATCTTCATACGTCCCAGATACAGTTGATCTCACTGAAGATGCTATGGCAAGGGAGTATTGGTTGAGCTGCTTTGAAGATGCTTTAGATGGTGTAAGTTGCTTAATCATAGAACTTATAGTTACCACAATAGAATGTGTTCATCTGGTCTTTTCTGGCCTCTTTCTTTTTTCCCCCTAATCACATTATCATTTCTCTTTAAGTGCATCTTCGTTCACCTCAACCTTCAGAAGTTCTATGATAGAAATGTGCCACTTGATCTTATTGGGAGGAACCAAGTTTTATTTTGTAATTCAAAGCATTCCCCATTTCAATTGCTGACAGTTAAAGATGCTGGCATCTTCTCAATGTCCTGTTCAGCACCATTCACCATTTATTTGCAAGCATAGAAAATAATGCAGTCCAACAGCTTTGTCAAAAATGATTGATTCTTCATTAAGTTTCACACATTGCTTTTCCAGGAAGATTTTCCAGGTAATGATCTGAAATGAATGGTTCAGCATTTGTCTCTTCCTTAACGAAGCTAAAGATGTATTCTAAGTGCTGCTCCTTTTCAGATCAGTCAAATCAAGAATTGAATGAGATGTATTATGGTGGATCAGGGGATATTAAATTTTCATTATTAAAGTTCAATAATCAGTGAAGCTGGATACTCCGTATTACCAGTGGCTTGTACTCTTGCCTCAGAGTTGACACTTTGTGTTTATTCAATCAGTTTTAACACATAATCCAGACTGAAGTCATGGTGCACAGTTGGAGTGGCCATGCATTGAATGAAATGCAAAACCCTGGCCTTGCCTGTCCCTTGAAGCAGGTAAAATATCCATGGGTCTATTTTCAATAGGCAATGGTATTTCTTTCCAATATCCAGGCCTCATTTTGTTCCACAACCTTTATTATAGAAGTACTATCTAGCAAGGTTTTTGGTTCATTTATTACATGAGCAGAAATAAATGAAACTATGCAGTAACTTGACCGCTGGTAGGGTTTGTGGCTGTATCTGGGTCCACAGAGAACAATGTCAAATCAATCAGACAC
Source organism: Narcine bancroftii (assembly GCF_036971445.1). Classification (NCBI taxonomy): domain Eukaryota; kingdom Metazoa; phylum Chordata; class Chondrichthyes; order Torpediniformes; family Narcinidae; genus Narcine; species Narcine bancroftii. Next base: position 151,634,054 of record NC_091470.1, on the reverse strand, counting down.
ATGATTCTGAAATAGAGACAGAGGATGCTGGAACTGCTAGACAGATTGGACAGCATCTGTGGAGAGACAAAGGTCCTATCGTAACTCTGCAGGTTAAACGCCCCTGGGCATTGGATTTGTTTCTATCTCCATAAATGCAGCTTGTCTTATTGAAAGTTTCCACCAGTTTTGATTTTATTTCAGACTTTCAACATATTTCCATTTTTTCTGTTTAATCGTTTTGTAACTTGGGCATTGAACATTAGTTTAAGAATGATATGTGATGATTGCTGTTTCTGGGTCATTTTCAGTCGTCCTGGAGTTAGCTCTCACTGACTGCTCAGATTCACTGCATTTTCTTTACTGCATTATGTATCTGCCATTGCAAAAGTTTATGGAGTTGCCTGAACAGCAATTCTAGACAACAGATAATTAAGTCAACTTTGATTTACCCAACTGATGGGAAGGAGAATGGAGGCTATTCTTGTCTCTGAATGTTGTTTTGAGGCAAGGATGTCATAAGAGGGCAGTGTGAGAATGTATTTTTTTAAACAAAAAGGCACAGAGAATTGAATCCAGTTCCGGATGTCACATTTGAGAAAAATACCAAGGCTTTAAGCTTGGGACAGAATAGATTTACTAAAATGATTCCAGGACTTTAATTTTTGGATAGGCTTCTGGTTACCCTTAAAACAGAGAGGGCTGCCGGCAAGTCCAAAACAGGAGACAAACTATGGAAGGGTCAAAAACAGCAAAGTAAAGGTGGTTTGTTAAAGAACCAAAAAGTGTAATTAAAATTAGCGAAAGTGTTAAAAAGCATATACCTTTGTTAGTATCAGAGTTAGAAAAATGTTGTTTATTGGAACACATAGTATTTGTAGCAGGATGGGTGAATGGACAATGAAAATAGAAATAGAAAGGTATGATCTAATAGCTGTTACATAGACACGATTAGCAATTAAGTTTTAATAATAGATTTAAATGTAAAATTAGACGTAAAACATGGGAACAGGCCCTTCCAGCCCATGAGCCTGTGCAGCCCAAATACTCCAATTAACCAACAACCCCTGTATATTTTGAAGAGTAAGAGGAAACTGAAGTACCTGGAGGAAACTTACGCAGACACAGGGAGAAAGTGCAATCTCCTTGCGGCCATCGCTAGATTTGAACCTGGGTTACAGTCTCTGTTACAGGCTTAATTGTTATGCTACTGTGTAAAGTTGGGAAGTAAACATGAAATCATGTCCTAAAAAAGATGGGGAAATTAGAAAGCAGATAAATCTTCTATTAACAATATATAAGGCTTTAAAGGAGGGATATTATCTCAGAAAATCAAGATGTGAATTAGTTTGGGAGAAATTAAGAAACAGTGAAGAGAGGACTTATTGAGAACTGTATCTAGGCTTCCAAGCAATAGTGCTAATGTAGAGCATAAAATCATAGTGGAAGATAGAGGTGTCTATAGCAATTATCAGGGATTTAAATCGACATCGAGAACGGGTAAATTTCTTTAATCATTTGGAAAATGAATTTAGGGAATGGCTAGGATTTTCTACATCAGTATGTTGGGGGAACAGGTTATTTAATCTAGTGGTGATGAAGGGTTAATTAACGAGCTGGTCATTAAGTGATCTTTGGGCATCAGGAATAAAGATAGGATAACATTTTACATAGACAAGATCTAAAACCGTTAGTATAAAAATAAATGTCAATAGCAAACATTTAATGAATTAATGCATGTTTTAGTAGTGATGTGTATCTCTAAAGGCAAAAGCCCAGAAGGTAAAGTGACTCAGCTGTACCTATTGAGCAATTAAAGATATCATTAAGTCAAAAGTGGACAAAATGCAAAGATTTGGGAAAAATATTGGAATCCAACAAATGAGGGCTGAAGTGTTGATGAGGAAAGGGAGAATTTGGTAAAATCTGTGCCCCTCTAGGTGCAAATGCATAAAGGATTGGAGCTAGTGGAAAAAAGTTCTTAAACGGTGAGGAAAGTACGAGAAAGAGATGAGCATGGAGCTAACAACAACTTGGGCTTCAATGGGTGTATGTTGTGGAGATTTGTCTGAGTCAAAGATAGGGTGACAATTGCAATTAAGGTTGGAGAGAATGGAGAGCTTGGAACAGTGTAATTGTAACCTTCGTTCTGCACTATGAACCTGTGTTGCATTTTCTTTGTTTCAGGTAGTAAAGCGGGCAGTCGCTAGTCAGCCACAGTCTCTGGATGCCCCAGAGCGAGCAGAGAAATTTCGCCAGAAATACAGGCACAAACTTCAGACACTGAGACACCAGCCGTTGTGAGTTTTCACCCAGTTGATCTCAATTACTTGTAGAATGCTTCATAAAACATCCAATCCCAATATATTAATCACTTCCATATTCACTTCATATATTCTGGGATGTGATGAAATTTAGTGTAAGTATTTGGCTGATGAAACCGTTACTTGGCTGTTATCACCAGGAAGAGTTGAATGATATTGATATAATCCTGATAGGATGAGATAAAATGGTTGGGGTGCATAAATGCTTGCAAGGATGATATGGCTGAATAGCTATTTTTTGTGCTGTCTGGTCTATGTAATTGCATGGCATCATGAAGTAACCTTGCATCTTTAATACTCATTGATGCAATTGCTTCTAGTACTGATTACAGTTTTGGTTGCCACAGTTCAGAAAGAAAGGTGGCAGTGGATTGGGTTTTGGGCATTTGTTTAAATTGGGCATGTTGAAACTGGAAAAGAAAAGGATGAGAAGTCTATGATTACTGCTATTAGGATTCTAAAGGGACTGGATGGTTTTAACCATGATTATCTGTTGCATCTTAATCAGAACAGTAGCACCTGAGGAAACAGCCTGCATTTTAAGGAGGTAATTGCAAAATTAATCTTCAGAAACATTATTTTATTGAGAGATTGCTAAATTCATTGGGTTGTTAGACACACAGTGTAAGACAGAATTGGCTTTCTTTCAGAGAGTATTTTTGGGAGTCTGGTGCAAGTTATTTGAGACTGATATGGACATTGTTGTTTGGTTGGAAGGAAAGGAGAAATTTGGATCTCAAATTTGTCCAGCACTGGGCTCTGGAATTGTTTTAAACTTATTGAAGAAGATCAGTGTTTGATTACTTAAAAATTCCATCATAATTATGGGATCACCAAGACTGTCGCCTATGCATTCAAGGAACCGTAGTCTTTACATTCTGGAATTTCTACGTTCCTGCCATAAAGTAGCTGGTCTTTACTTTCAGGAGTTTCTACGCTGCTGCGTTATGTAGCAAGTTTTGTGGAAAAAGGTTTACTATTTCTCAAAATTAAATGCACCCTTGCCAAAGAGGTGATGCGATACTTGGAAAAAAATTCCTTAACGTGGGAAACCTACAAAGCTGAATTTATGGCAAACCCTATTTTATACTCATCCTCCCTGTTTTTTTGTTAATGATCCTAAAGTCTTGACTGCTTGTTGAGTCCCTGCCCTGGAACTGCTAGGCGTCCTGCAGTAGGAAGGACAGGGGTATTAGGGACTTTTTTTTAGGGCGGAAACAATCAAAGCCAAGTTCAATTTGGCGTTCTTGGCCCCTTCACTTCCCATTGCAAAACTTGACCTTGGGCAGCATCACAATTGTTTTACACAAACATTTTTAGTCATCTGGCTGTCCTGGTATATCCTGAAAATGCTTTTCACTTCCATTTTCTCTCAGTGCATATGGATCCTTAACAGTCAGAAGCTTGCTGGACACGCGGGAGCACTGTCTGAATGAATTCAACTTTCCAGATCCTTACTCAAAAGTAGGCACTCCTGCTTTCCTTTACATTTTCTCAAAAATAAATGGCATTCATTTACTTGCTAAAGAAAGTTTTGGCTGAATGTTCTTTGACTTTTATGTTGCCTTGATTGTGGAATATTGAGACCTGTGCTGTCAGTACTGTGCTTGACAATAAAAGCTTTTGAACTTGCTTTCAGCATGTTCGAATGAAGAATCTGCGGCTAGGGGGTGTTGTTGAGTAAAAGATGATTTCAATGGTTTCACCAGAAATCTATGCAGTTCACTCATCAAATGAGTTCCTTGTTAAAGGTTGGCTGATTTCTTTTTTTGGGAGGGAAAGACTGGAGGAAATACTCTCTTTCCTTTCAAAAATACTTTCAATGTTTCTTAGCAGAATTTGCAATGCTGGAAACTAAATGCTACCAAACTAAATACACAACAAATAATTAAAAATCAAATGCGATGGATTCTGGATATTTTTTAAAAATGCCTTGTTTTTGAAACAAAATGACAAGGAAGGCAAGAGGTTGAGATCAAAAAATCCAAACGGTTGTTCAATTTCCTTCTGTATTCTTGTATTGAATTTGAATTAATGTTTTTTTTTCCTCTTCTTCCCCATTTGAGGTTGAAAACTGGTTCCTTTAATTAAATTGAAAGTTGAACATGGGGCCAGTGAAATTATCTCTAGAGTTGAGGCAGATACAAAATGCTGGAATAAAACAACTGGTGGACTAACACTCATTCACTTTTGGCTTGTGTTTTCTTTACAAAAGTCTTTTTAAAATAACCAGGAGGATGAGTTTCCAAAACATCTTGGAATGTTTTGGCAAGGGTGGTGGGGGAGAGATTTTGGAGGTTGTGTGCATTGCAGGTGTGTTATTTGACATCAGCTGCAAATATTCATATCTTTAACACTGGTTGGAGGTGGGAAGCAACTTGCAATAGTGTTCGAAATAAGTGATTTTTTTTTTCCAAAATCAAACTGCAAGTTCTTCATCAAATTATACACATTTTTGCTGTCCTTGTCCTTCTGAACATTGCAGATTTGGTTAGTGTTTTCAAGTTGGTCTAAGCAATTTGCTGATGTTCCACGTTGGAAGGAAATACGATGTACATAAATGTTTAGGGTGGTCGATGGAGTGACAATCTGCTGACATGAAAATAATATTATATTTAGTTTCTTCAGATATCTCTCAAAGGGCTTCACTGCCAAATAGTGCTTTTGATGTGTCATCCAATTTGTACACAACAGGATTCCACAAATAGCAATGAGAAAGTAGAGATACATTTTCATGTTGAACAAGGAGCCTGTAGTTTATCAACCTGCTCTGGAAAATGGTGCAGTGGGATCTTCTGCTTCCATATAACCATTTATGGAGCGGAAACAGGCCATGTTCCAGCTGAGAGTCTTGGTTTTGAACGTTAACTGGGAATGATATTATAACTTGGTACCATCTAAGGTGTTGTGCTCAGGAATGAGACTTAGATGCATGGCCTCCTATTCTTGAGACCAGATTACTGCCAACATGCAGCTCTTTGAATGTGTCTGGAGCAGGACTTATTCAGACAAGGGAAGACTATTCTGTCAATAGAGGAAACATTATGTTTGAACACTAATTATAATTGACAGCTTTATTCAGTACTGAAAATGAGTTGAAAGGAGGAGATTTTTTTTGGGAATATTTTATTAAAAATTTTAAACCACAACAATTAATACATTCGATAAACAATTTCAAAAAATTACACATGTGGTGTAATTCCTCCTACTTTTCTCCATTCCCCCCCCCCACCTCCCCTTAAAACACAAATCTAAAAAGAAAAAAGAAAAATAAAGAAGGGAAAGCAGGAACTGGTGAATGTCAAAGGAACAAAATATATGATAAAATCTTAATCAAAGTAATGAGACCAGAAGGTTACCAAGAGATGGGGTCTTCAGAGAGTTCATTAAACTTTTATACCCACATATTGCAAATATGGGCACCATATTTTCCAAAATATCTAATATTTATTTTGTAAATTATAATTTATCTTCTCAAGTGGAATACAACTATGAAGTTTGGCATGCCATCTCTCCATATCTAAATCCATATCTGATTTCCAAGTAATGATTATACACTTCCTGGAAACTGCTAAAGTAAGTTGTACAAATTCAATTTGATACATAGTTAATTTCAATTTAGCCCTGATATTACCTAACAAACATAACATGGGATATTGTGGGCATTTAACCCCTGTTATATAATTCCAAAAAGTTTCCAACTTTCAACCAGAAATGTTTAACTTTGGAGACTTCCAAGTAGAATGCAGAAATGATCTGACTTTTTGACCACATCTAAAACTGGTATCTGATAATGTAGGGTTCAATTTAAAAAAAAAAAAATTCTTTTGAGGAGTTAAATATAACTGATGCAAAAAATTATATCGAACCAGTTTATAATCTAACATTAATAATTTTAGTCATATTTTCTTTGCATAATCACATCCAATCATTCTCATCTATCTGAAAATTTAAATCAGATTCCAACCTTAATCTTGATTTATGTGGCCCTATTTTAGGGGCTTCCTTTTGAAGTAAATTAAACATTACAGAGATTCATTTATTTACACTACTATTACAAAACTTTAACTTGATAATAACAAAAAAATGTATTATTTGGAACATTAAATTTATTCTTCATTCGTTCATTTAAATATAATAAATTTTCCACCTTCAAAACCATCCTCTATTCTTTCAATACCCATTCTAATTCAAGTCCTTAAAAATTGGTTATCTGTAGAAAATGGAACAAGTCTATTTTGATATAAAGGCATTTTTTTGTGAGATTAAACCTTTTCCACCTATTTCATAATCAATTTTATTCCATAATTTAATCAAATGTTTAAAAACCAGTGCATCTCTATTTCCTACCAACAATTTTGAATTCCACTTATAAATAAAATCCTATATTTTAATTTCTCCTATTTTTCTAAATTCTATATTAACCCAAGCAGGAATTTTATTTACACCAAATAATACATTAATAAATCTCAAATGAGCTGCCTTATAATTAGTTCTTAAAATCAGGAAATTGCAAACCTCCCAATTCAAATTTCCAAGTCAATTTTTCCAGAGAAACCCTTGCCCATTTTCCCTTTCAGGAGGAGATCTGCTTGAGTATAACGTTGAAACCTGATCTTGGTTAATCCTAATCTGACTGATGATTTGGCTTTCCCAAACTCTGTGCAGAGGGATCATGGCAATGAATGTGTTGCTGTAGATAAAGTGCACTAGCTCTAGCTAGTACAATAAATTGTTCTGATCTGGATGACCTACTGAGTCGGACAGGTACAGCATGGCCCACAGGAGCCTGATCCAAGCTTTTGTGCTTTATCAGAGTGTGCACCTGACCTCACCCAAACCTAAATAAGAGTCGTCTCATTGAGCTGTTATACTCCATTGGAAGATGCATTTTATTCCCCACCAACTTTTATAAACGTTCATATTCCTTTGATGCAGAGGCTTAAGGTGTAGTGGGTGAACAAAATCAAGCAAACAGAAAATGCAGTTAGACGCAATATGGAGGGGGAAGTTATTGGTTATGTCATTGAAAAAATTAACTCTGTTTTTCCACAGACCCTTCCTGTTTGAAATAACTTTGTCTTTATTTCAGACTCCCATTATTCTTGAGTATTTTGCTTTTACAAACTGAACCAAAGATATTTGTTTCCTTTGCAGTTTAAACTTTGGAGAGCCCGAGTTTAAACATCAAAGGTCATTAAGCAAATTGCATCCAGGAAAGGAGTAAAAACAAAATGGTGGAAACACTGCGAGGTTAAGCAGCATGGAGATAAAGCTGGAAAAACAAAGCAAGAGGTTTCTGAGGCAGTTAGAAGCAGGTTGCGTTTCTTTCTCTAGAATGCATTACTAATCATGAGGCTGTGGAGCATGGCCTGCTACATTAACCTACTGGTCACACACTATTAGAGGTGATCTTTTTGTTCTAAACCTCCTTCCCCCCCACCTTCTCTGCAACTAAAAACAGTCTTTTGTTCTTCTACAATTCTGACAAAGGATTTCAGTTTGGAAATGCTCACTCGTTTTCTCCATTGATTATGTCTTTAACCTCCTAAGTATTTCTATCATTTTCTGTTTTATTTCAGATTTCTAGCATCAACAATTTTTAAAACCTTTTTTCATGGAGACATCCTCCTTGCCTTTTTAAAATTCTGATTGCTGATTCACATCCTGCTCCAGGGACTTAATTTTGCAATGCAGAAGGAATATCATCTAACAGATGTTGAATTGAGGCCTCTATTGCCCTCCTACTCTTTTTTTAAAAAAAAAGTCATATGAATCTGCTTAAAGACAAGCAGATATATTCTTCCTGTCTCCTGGTGGCCAATATTTACTCGTCAAGTATCATCAATTAATAGATTATTGGGTAGTTTATCTCTGGTTTTTATTAAAGCAGAACTCCTAGTCAGTGTTGCATTGTAATTTTAGAGTGTATGTGCAGATTTGGCTGCTGTTTCTCTTAACAGCGATTACATTTTAAAAGTTAATTTGTGAATTTCTCTGGAACATCCAATGAAAGAAAACATATTTTTGTATCTTTTGAAGTGTTCACTCTATCAAAGCAAACATCTATGTGGCAGTAGAATAAATTTCCCATTTAACTTTTGCGTTGCATATGCTAGTCTGGAGATGACATGACTGTCAGATTTTCAGTATTGTGACTTCATTAAGATCATGAGAAATAGGAACGGATATATTGTGTGCCCCTTGAAGCCAGCTTCATCAGTCATTAATAATGCCTGATTTTCTACCCCAGCACCATTTTCCAGTACTTTTCAGATCCTATTTAAAAAAATCTAGAAATCTTATCAATCTGTTTTGATTGAGTTCATTGACTGGTTTCCACCGACCTCCTGGGTAAATAATTCCAAGGGTTTACTATCCTCTGAATGAAGACATTTCTCCTCCACTTGTTCTAAGCTACCTGCCACTCAATTCTGTGATCCCAGGTCCTAGACTACTCAACCAAAGGAAATTGTGATTTAGGAGGGGGGAAGTTAAATTCGAAGTTGCTTTTTTTTTGGTCTAGCTTAATTCATGCTTCTGAATCTGGATATATATTGTAGCTCAAATCTTGTTCCAAGCCCAGTAAACATTGGACCTTTGTGTATATTTTTTAAATTCTGGTTCTTGTAACAATTGCAGTATTAAGGGTGTTTTTGGTGTTTTGTTTGAGTCAATGCAATCTGTAACTAATTGTATAGATGTACAGTTTGTTGAGAGCAGTCTGTGGAAGCATCAAAAATCTGTATCCACATTTGTTATTTACTCTAACTTGCATGGTATTATCAGATTAGAGTGTTGGTTGTCCAAATTCCTGTTGCAGTTTTTCTCCTTTGAGACCATAGTAAAACCTCCAGTATCTGGCACTGATGGGGATTGGTAGATGACAGATAGGTGTATTTGCTGGTTTGTTGATATTGCATAATTGGCAAACTAACCACGAGGGGCACTGTATTTTTTTACCTTGTTATTTTCTGCAATATTTTTTGCCGGTTGCTTGAATTCTGGATAATGGGGATTTTGCTGTATTTGACTAGAATCTTGCACGTTCACTCTTTTCCAGGTGAAGCAAAGGGAAAATGACATAGCATTAAAACACTTTCAGAAGGTGGTACAGAACTTGGACTCATTGAGCATGGAGGAACGACAGTTTGCATTAGTGAAAGGTCTCTTGGCTGGAAATGTCTTTGATTGGGGAGCAAAAGCTGTTTCAGAGTAAGTTTATATGAAACTATTTAATTCAGTGATATCGTACTGAGTTGGTGAAATGACAGACTAATGAGAGTAACTGTTTTTAAAAGTTATATGCTCCTTGGTAATAAAATTAAGCAAAGCATGTGAATATTTCAAGTGTACAGTTACAATATCCTGGTCATTTTTGTATTCCATCATGTTTCTGTTGTCACTTGTAGTGTTCTTGAAACAAATTCAGCCTTTGGCTTTGAACAAGCGAAAAAACAACTGCAAGGTAAGGAACCAGCACGCATCAAGTAACAGTGTAAGAAATTAAAATAATTTAATTTTGCAAATGAGATGAAAAATTCCCTGATACATCTCAAATTGTGGAAATTAAATTTTAAATGGAATCATGGAAGTTGTTTTTAATAGTAATGGCCATCAGCCATTTCCCCTTTACCCAAACCATTCTGTGCTCTTCATGTAATCTTGAAACAGTTGTATTATGCTAGGATGTGATTCTTTGAGCAAATTCTTTACACCATTTAATTGGCACAATGTCTATGAAAAGAATGGAGTAATTTATAAGATGGAAGATTTTGTATCAGCTAATTCTTTTGACTTCAAAATTAAAGGGCTGTAAGGTACCTCAAAAGTTGGAAACAAAAAGGTATGCAAAATGTTGAAGGGAATCCAGATGAATGTTTCTGGAATATTTTATGAACTCTGAACAGGTTCATTTGTAACTTTAACTTGTTTTCTATCTTTGTGTTCTGTAGTTTGTACACTAGTGTTCCAATTTTTCATTCTATTGTTGAGGTACTTGTGCATTATATAACCATATAAGAGTTTATGGCATGGAAACAGACCATCTCGGCCCTTCAAGTCCATGCCGGTTCACTCAAACTACTCCTCTAGATACCCCCGCCTATTCTCCGCTCATTGTCACAGAGTCAGTCCAATGCTGGATTGATTTCTTTCCTAGAATTTCTTTGTTAGAGTCCATTTCTGAAGAACTTTAATGAAAACTATTAACAGTGCACACATTTGTATTTTTCAGCGCGCCCATGGCTGGTGGATGCATATAATGATTGGATAGAGCGACTTAAGGTAGGAATTTACAGGCAAAACCACTGTCTATGTTCCATGTCAGAATATTCAGATGGAGTGTTGTATTTCTTCGAGATTAAATGTTTAATTTAGATCTAGATGCAATAGCTGGAAGTGAGATACAAGATGGTTACATTAAAAATGATTAATTTGGGTGTGACCATCACTGATCATCTGGCTAGAGACATATCATTCCATTACGTAATCTAATAAATATTTATCAAATTCCCTCTTGAACCAGCAGAAATTTGAATCTAGTATTTTACATTTATTTCATTCATAACCTTTTGAACGAAACTTTTCATTACCATGTAAAGATTGATAGGTTTTTTTTGGGGGGGTGGGGAAGAACGAGTACCTTAATGCATATTTTGTGACACGTTTTTATTTCAACTATGCTACTGATAAATGACATCCATCCTTTGTTATCTGTTTATTTGCTCTTCTCTGATTACTTGATAGAATGAGGCAAGGCCCTCTTCTTATTGAGCTTGAGGTTCACTGATTTTAACATGTGTTGGATAGATTGACTACCAGTTTTATTGATTGAATTGTCCCAGGTTTTCATTAGTGAGGTTCATTGTGTATTTCCCATTTTTTCCACCTGGATTTCTCTAGATTCACAAGGCTAAGACAGCTGATCAATATGATCCTGGAGTAGAGTAATAGTAAAGGATTGAACATTGTAACTGAGCAGTGGGTAAACCACAGCAAGTCTTGCTCAGTAAACTCCTCTGATGCAAGGCTCAATGGGCTTTCCTGTATTATCTAAGTGCAGCTGTGACATTCCCCAATCAGCAAAGCAACACCCCCCCACCTCTATAACATTGTTTATATCTGAAATATTTGAACTCTGGAATGTTGAACTGCCAATCCTGCCTTTCTCTCTTTGTAATGGCTGCTGGATCGTCATTCCACGTACAAATCCTGACTCCGCTCATTCTCCTCGAAGTAAAGTAAACATACTTCCAGCAGCATTCGTTAACCTCACCCTACCTATTCTTCCTATTAGACGATCTCTACCTCCTCAGTCTTTCCACTTACAGACCTACTGCTCTGTTTTTCATTTCACTGCCACATTAGTTTATCTTTTCCCAACACTAGCAAACCTACCTTCAAAAATATTGGTACCTCTCAAGTTTAGTTGCAACTCGACATTGTACAGGTTTCGCCTGCCCTGGAAGAAAGCCCAGTGATCCTGGTATCCTTCCTACACTAGCCCTTTTGTCATGCTTTCAACTGTACTATCTTTTTGTGTCTTGCTGCATTAGCACGTGACATGGATTGACCCCAAGGTTACAACCTTCTTTGTAACTTTTTCATCACCTCTAAAAATAACATACCTAGAATTAAGTTTCAATTTGGAATCAAGTTATTAGGTTCAGATTGTTTATAAATAGAATATTGCATAGTTGTAGTGAATTATAAGAAAGCATTGTTTGAATAGATAATAAAATACAAGTCTCAAGAGCAAAACTCGTGAGATTAGAGCTGCTTTTAGGTCTCTTTGTCTATAGCCACACATCACTCTGTACTTTGTGACACACATTGCTGCATAGAGCATAACAGCACAGTGTAGGCCCTTTGGCCCACTGTGTTGTGCTGACCTATCTAAACCTACTTCACATTCGTAACCCTTTTTTCTTACATCCATGCGCCTAGTTAAGGGTATTTTAAATGTTGCTATTGTACCAACCTTCACCACCATCTCGGCAACACCTTCCAGGCACCCACTAATGTCTCTCTGGGGGAGGGGTAAGAACCTTAGACCTGACGTCTCCCCTGAATTTTCCTTCTCTCACTTTAAACAGATGTCCTCTGGTATTTACAACTGTTGCCCTGGGAAAAAGTTGCTGTCTGTCCATCCTATTTATGCCTCTCATCTTTCTGCGTTCGAAAGAGATAAGTCCTAGCTTTGTTTACCTTGCCTCATAAGACTTATTCTCCAATCCAAGTAACCTCCTGGTAAATCTCCTCTGCACCCTCTCCATAGCCTTCCATAATGAGATGACCAGAATTGAGCAAACATTCCAAGTGTGGTATAACCAGAGTTTCATAGAGCTGCAATATTACCTCATGGCTCTGGAACTCAATCCCTTGTCTAATGAAAGGACCACAAGCCTTTTTAACTACCCAATCAACCTGCGGGGCAACCTTGAGAAATCTATGCATTTGGACCCCAAGCTTCCTCTGTTTTTCCACACTGTTAAGAATGCAGCCATTAACCATGAGCTCCACCTTTTAAGTTCGATCTTCCAAATTGCTTTATCTCACACTTATTCAGATTGAATTCCATCTGCTCAACTCTACACCCTGTCACTATCTGGAACACCTCCAACCTTTGTGTCATCTGCAAACTTCATCCAAAGAATCATTTCTTCCTGCAAGTGCTATGACTCTTTGTGGTTAGTCCAGTACTGTTGTTTCTATCATATGTTAGCAGTATTATGAGCAATGCTATTAACTTCTATTGATGGTTCTCTTTTATAGAAATATAATTTGCTGACAAGTAGTTCTGCACGCATTTCTTCAAGAACTATAACCAATTAAATGATTAAAGGTTCAAAAAGCTGAGAGGAGATTTACACAGTGAACATGTTCCAAATCCTACTGGCTTTCTCTTGCAGGGTCCTCCTCACAAATGTGCCTTATTTTTCGTAGATAATAGTGGAATAGACATAATTCTTGGAGTTTTCCCATTTGTCAGGGAGCTGCTGTCCAAAGGCACAGAGGTAAGTGTGACAGAGTATGTTGTGTTTTATATTGTATATAGATATGATAAAGTGTGGCAGGGTTTCTTTAGTGTAGGTCACCTAGAAACACTTCAAAACAGATCTCATTTAAAATACTGGAGCTCTGCTTAAGCCAGACAGGATGGCTCCCAGAACCTTTGCAAAAACTTTGAAGAGTGCCCAAGGGACTTTACTATCGGATTGTTGTTTTGAAAAGCAACAGATGAAAGAACTTGGAGGAGTAGGTTTGGAGCCACAGGCTGTCTGAGAGTGCTGCTTGCTGCTCTAAGAGGATCATGTGGTTTTGCAAGCAGAGAGAGTAAAACAGGCTTTTCTCTGAGTATGAGAGAGAATTCAGTTCAGCAGCAGCAGCTGGGACTGGGACCTGACAAGCTGGCAAGCTTGTGGAAAAACCCCATTTTGAAGATGGGTTGTGAGTTCTTAGTTCAGCCTGATCAAAGCCCTTGTGATCCATACAATAGGAGAGGACTGGCTGCCTAATGTTTCACTTGAAATAAGAGAAACAAAAAGGAACTCTGGTGACCTGAAAGAAAGAGGTTATCGTCTGGAAAACCCTGATGGGGCAAGTTTCTTTGGCAAGACACTGATGTGGCTGATTAAAAGGGATCAGTTTGTCCAGGAACAATAAATCTCTCTCTGAAAACTGACAAGAACATTTCTGAGCAGTAACCATTTACCGTTCAAACACCAAAGCTTGGTGAAATTCATAAATGTTAAATTTTGTGCACTGCATAAGAATTGCCTGCAACCAATGAACTTGGAGAATGAGAAGTGAGATTGGATAGCGAATTAAAGAACTTTTCTGAACTTGCATACACATCACAGACACGTGTGCTTAGAATTAGAAGGGGATTAAGTTGGGTTAAGTAAGTTTGTAGTGATAAGTTAAAGTTTGATCCTGTTTTCATGTTTAAAGATAATTAAAAGCCACTTTTGTTTAAGTAACCATTTGTCTTGGTGAATATCTATTGCTGCTGGATTTTGGGGTCCTCTGGGCTTGTAACATAAGATATTGCACGTTGCTTCATTTGGTTATGCTTATTCCAACCGATCCCTTCCTTGTACCCAAGATTGCTGAACTTGTGAATTTGTATGTAAGTGGGTACTGATTGTGCAACATCTGAGCTATAGTGTTGAGTTGGCAATTGGACTTTGCAGGATTGAAGTCCACAACAGGCCTTCACACAACACTGGGCTAATTAGCAGGTCAGTCCCACCACTGAACATTATCCAGTGGCAACTGATAACCAGTGAGGAGGGTAGAAACCTAATGCTAAGATTATGTTGCTAGGCAAAACTTGCTCTGCATATTTGACTGACCATCCAGACTAGAGATAGGGAGAAGTAAATGGGAGATAAGAATTGGGAGGAGGTTATCTTATTTTCCATGTACAGCAAAATCCCTGTTATCCAGAATCCAAGCTAGCCACATCCTCAAGCAACCGGCAAAAAAAATTGCAGAAAATAAATAGGTAAAGTTTAAAATTGGTGCCCCCTCGTGGTTAGTTCCCCAATCGCACAACACGCAATCACAGGCAACCGGAAAATACACTTATTCGTCATCTACAAATCCCAATATTAGTCACAAATATTCTCCTTTTTTCCATTTGAATCACTTGGGAGGTCAGCAGGAGTCTGTCCTTTCACCCCCACCTTCAGTTAGCTATTGGTCCTTGATGAAAGGCTGAATATTCTGAATGTACTGTACCTGATCCCATTACTGTTTTAATTTGAGAGTGTTAATTTTGCAAATTTGGCTCCAAAATCTAGAGATTTAAAATGTTAGAATTTGTTCAGTCACTTGTGTTAATTTTTTTTTCTGGCGTGAATGCGAGCTGTTGGCTGCATTTGCTGCACTGCAGAACTTTTACAATAATCAATAAAAAGTAAAATTATTTTCTGTGCACATTTACAATAAAATCCCCATTATCCAGCACCTACGGGGATCATGGAAATAGAAATTTTCCGGATGATTTAGGCTCACTCTTACAATGCCTAACTAATAACACCTGTATTAAGATTTGACCATTTAAAAGACAAAAGTCAGTGAGTGCAAAATGCAAAGTAATTTTAAAAAATCAGTATTGTATTATTTATTTATGTGAAGTACACTTTAAACAAGTAATTCCTGTAACTTACAAAATGTAAATATAAATTCGAATACCAGTCATTGGTGCTGTAACAGTGTTGCATTAGCTGCTACACTAACTGTGTCACCATCAAAATTGCCCCCCCCACCCCCAGTCCCCCAAGTTTACAGATAAAGCCTTACTAATACACCTAATAATAATAAATATATAGATGCTTACTAGATGGGAGACACTTGGGAGAGTCGCCCCAACGGCAAGCGGAATTGACCGGCTCTTTATCCTGGTGTCCCGGACAGACCCTTGGCGCAACCCAACTCACTTCCACTCCAGTGTCCTGGTCAGACCTTCTACACTCCTTTCTTTAAATTTGAACTGGTGCTGGACAGTGTTGAGCTAATGACTACACTAATCGTGTGGCCATCATAATTAAACCCCCTCCCTAAGTTTACAGATAAAGCCTTACTGAGATACTTAATAGTATACTAATTAAGATAAAGACTTACTAGGCAAGATTAGGGAGACCCTTTGGAAGAGTCGCCCCAGTGGCGAGCTACACCAGGCAGCTCCTCACCCTGGGCACTGCTATTTTATTCAAACACAACTTTATCAAAACTTTTTTTCAACAGTCTGTGCGGGTGGAGCACGACCGGGGCGCGCCATTGGCTGATTGATGACTTCCAAGGGGTTGTTGCTTCGGAGAACATTTACTTTTACGATTTAAAACTTTTATTTAAAGCTTCATTTATTCTTTTATTTCAATTTACTTACTTCCTCATTTTTCTTTTTGCCGGTGGTTTGAGTTTCTGGTTGATTGAGTACCAGATAATGAGGATTACAGTATTACTAATATGGTGACTTTTGCCTGTGCTGCATTACAAGTTGTGAAGAATAGAGGTGCAACACACAATCGCAATTGAAGTTGCTTGTGATTGTGTCAAAAATGATCAGGAATAGGAGTGGAAGCGCTCCACCCTGACACAAACCTGTATGTGATTAGGACCATCCCACATTTATTTCTCGTATTCTCATACAACACAGAAGCCCATGAATGCATGGCAGTTCCCAACAGTCCCATAGCTTCACTAATAACCCTGTGACTTGCTTTCTAATCACCCGTCTACCAATAGTTTCCCGATTCTCCTGCCACCTTCCTGCATGATGGGCAATTTACAGTAGTGGATTTGCCTACCAGAGGAAGAAAGTGGAATACCCAGAGGAAATTTGCAGGGTCACTGAGTGACTCCACATAAACAAAATTTGATGTTGGGATCAAGCCTGGGCTGTTGGAAGCATGTTGCAGCAGCTGCAATAAACTGATTAAATCATAGCATTTTAAAAAAAAATTACAAGTAGATCATAGAAACCTAGAAGTTCACCAAACAGAAGGCAGTAATTTGGGCATCCCGTCCATGCGGGGGTAGGCATAAGGTTTCAAAGTTCCAATTAGTATTGGATTTTGTTAGCACCTTTGTCCCTGGTCACAAGAAGAAGGAGAATGCCGAATGAGGGTAATTTCCTAACAGGTAGCAAAGATTTTGCAACATTTTTGTTAAAAGTGTGCCATAATCATTTCAAAAATGGCAGTCCTCACCAATTTATAACCCTTCTGTAGATTTCAAATGATGTGATCAACGTCACTCAAGATCAATCTGTACAGATTGAACTGAGCTATTTAAATAATGCATGTCACAGAGCTGTAAGGGATCACTTGAGGGGTGTTTAGCTGTTAGTACATCTTTGATTTTCTCCCTTGTATAATGTTTGCAACAAAATTTGGAGAAGGTCAGTGTTGCACTAAAGACTTTACATATGCAAAAATGTCTCCAATATCATTTGGACTTTAAGATAGGAAAAGTAGGCCTTTAGGCCCATTGAGTCTGTTCTGCCATTCTATCATGAGCTGACCAATTCTCCCACTCACCCCCACTGCCCTGGCTTTTCCCCATAATCTTTGATACCTTGACTATCAGATTCCTGTCAATCTTGTCTTTAATACACCCAACGTCTTGACCTTTACAGCTGCCCTGGTCGCAAATTCCAAAGGTTCACCACTCTTTGGTTAAAGAAATTCCTCAGCATCCTAGTTTTTGTGCCCTCTTGTCCTTTAATTTCACTAGCTGTGATATCTTCAGTATTTTTTCTTTTGCCGACTGCAGCTGGGCTTACACCTTGCTGTAATGTTAATTTGACTTTTTGATGGGGAACAAATCATTTTTAAAAAGATTCTTTCAGAAATGTCATCTTCTGAGTTAGAAGTGCCTGACCTTGTTCTGGGATCCTTCCCTTCCCTTCCATTCCTAACCCTTCTCTCTGCTGATTTTGCGTAGCTATTTCCAGTTTGCTGCTTCATGATTATATGTGTGTGTCATTCTGGTGTAATTGCATTCCCACTTGCACTCCAGACGCAGGGACAAATAACATAAGGGGAACAGACGAATAGTGGACATTGATTTGGAACTGCTGGATCATTGCCATTGATAGGTTTGGTGCAATGGGGGGAATTGTAGTTTTATTTGTCATATGCCCCTTACAAAATATGTCCAATCATAACTTCCATGAATGTTGTGTTCACACCAAGCTTACGGACATTACTGTTTTCAAATGCAGGTCATTTTAGCCAGTAACTCAGGACCAGCATTAAATGATGTTACTTTCAATGAACTGACAATAGTAGCAGAGAGGATTGCAGCAATGGATTCAGTCATCAGGTATGGAACTGAGCTTCTTCCACCTATGGTTCAGGCAATTGAAAGCATTTACTTGTCAGAGGAGTTCTAATAATAATTTATTTTCTTGCTGCTTTTCATTAAATTTGCAGTACTTAAAAAAAAGTGTGTGGAACAGGTGTCAAAGGCTGAATAGTGTCCTTCTGTACTGCAAGGATCTATGACCTTGGAAGAGCTGTTGAGTGTCTGACCTGCTTGCATTGTCTTGGGTCTAGCCATTTTCTTGCCTGGAGAATGAAGGAAGTCCACTTTCAACTGTGACACCCTCTACTATTTGAGGCATTCTTCGTGTAGGCGACCATCTTCGCATCATTATGAAAGATGCCCTTTGGAACAGTTTATTTTTATGCCAGTATTCCAACTTTTGGAGGTTAACGTGAAAATCTGCAGATGCTGGAGTCCTGTGCAATATACAAAAGTGCTGGAGAAATTTGTTCCTGACAAATGGCTTGGGTCTGAATCGTTGATGGCCTTTTACTTCATATTGATGCTGTTTCTTCAGCACTTTTGTTTATTCCGACTTTTATAGAAGAAGGGAATAGAGTCAGCAACACTTTGTATCACCTTTATTTGATCTGAGAATAGCAGAAATTGGAGATAAATGACTTAAAGTAATACTTCATAGACTCTTTTTCCAATGATCTGATGATGTGCCACCTTTTCATTGGATATTTAGTTTCCGCAATTTTTTTTGTTGCTGTCAGCATCCATCCATGGCCTTGTAACAGTCTGCGTCATGTCTTTAAGAAACATTTCAGGTAATAACCATTTAACTTTGGTTCCTTTATTTCTTGCAGGAAAGCTTTAGAAGAAGATAAATTATTACTAGTTCAGAGTGGCTCCAGTTCACCGTGTCTAGATCTGAGGCAAGTTTACTAATGTTGTATTTACTTTTTAAAAATCATTAACTTTATTTATTTGCCTTTTGACACTTGGATTTCATCTCTTCCTTCAAAAGTTGCTGTGTTACACCAACTTTTTATTTTCTGAACTCTTGTATGAACTAATTTTGTAAATGGTGCTAGAAAAATGCAAGCTAGTCACACCCATTCAGTTGATTGCAATATAGTTTCTTGGTCTTAAAATTTTCTTAATTGAAGCTCATTCTCCTCCAAACTCGCTCACATTTTAAAGCATTTTCTTAAAACTTCAATTTGAGTAATTTTTCAGGCACGGAGGTGATTGGATAATTCAAAATTCAGTTGGTATTTATTTATCCTTTCTTATCAAGAGAAGTTGCTGACCCAGTTATAATAAACAAACTGCAATCCTAGTCAGAACAGAAGTCTGGCAAGAGTTCAGGAACGTTCTGGTCTTTTCAGCTAAGTTGCCTGTAGCAACTGAATAATTGAATTGCTGCCTTGTTAAATAAATTCTGTTGCAATGCCTGTCCTCCCATGGACTGAATAAACTGCCATCAGTTCTTCCAGTGTCTGGTGGGAAGTGTACAAGCAGGTGTGTTTGTGTGTGTATTGTCCTTGCAATGTTTTTCAAGCACTCTTCCATATTTCACATCCCTGTTTGGAACAAAGAGATGGACTAATTGATATTGTGTTCCTGAGAATGATAATAAATTTAGACATATTCATTGAATGGGTGGCTGGAGCCTGTGATGGAACTGGCTATGTTTGTTACCTTCTGAGGCACTCTGCATATCTTGGGAGTTAAACTCCTAAAGCAGACTGTGAATCAACCTGTCTGTATACTTTCCACAGTGGCCCTGTAGATATTTGACAGAGTTTTCAATGATTTGCCTAATCTCTTAAGACTACTAAGAAAATCAAGGAATTGATGTTCCTTCACAATTATCTCAATGTGCTGGCTCCAGGAGAGGTCTTCTTAAATATGGACCCAGCAACAAAAGGTTCTAACCCCCTGCATCAATGTAGACAGGTGTGTGGTCCTTGGCCTCTCCTTCCTAAAGTCAACAAAACACTCCTTGTTCTTGATGGTGTTGAGAGGAAGATTGTTGTTCTAGCACCACCCCTCCAGATTCTTGGCTTCCAACTAGTGTTCTGACTAGTCACTTCCAGTTGTTCAGCCACTCAATAAAACTGAGGACCTCTCGGCAAGATCACTATACCAGAGCAACATGAGGATTTGCTGCGTTCTGTGCCGCACAGAGATGTGGCTCATCCCTAACTCCCTGGACTTGGCCCTTGAGCCTGAAGGTTTCTCCCTACAATGCATGGACCAGGCAGCGTCCCTGGGTAAAGGAAGTGGCAGCAGTGCCTGCTCAGATGCAGCGATCCTTTCTCAGTGCTCCTCCCCTCTTCTGAAATATCTGGTGCCTCTAAGGGAATTCAACTCCATTGCTCTGACTAAGTCTATATCACCTCATAGACAGGTGTTAAGCTAGCACGCAGGATCTGCATGCCATGAGCAACAAACATCATATGGTATATCCTGATGCCTTCTCTGTCATTGCTGAAGACTTCAACCAGACCAACTTAAAGAAGTTGCTATTAGCCAGTACGCAAGAAATGGCAGGGGTTCATTCAGCCCTTTAAGGATGTTGCCCCATTCATTCAAATTATTGCAAAAAGAATATTTGGGTTCTGCAACAGGGTGTAGATGGATTGAATAAATTAGTGAAAATGGAGTTTTAATGTTAGAAAGTGTGAGGTCATGCACTTTGGTCAGTGGGAAATTAAAAGCAAATGATAAATGGAGAAAGATTGCAGGCAAATTAAATACAGAAGGATCTAGGGGCAGTGCACATAATGCAACATGTTGCCCCTGTGCAAATGATGGAAGAAACGTGCTACTTCATAACTATCCAATTGACCCCTCATCCTCCACCAATTTGCCACCAACTCACCAATCTGTGGATTTGCAGTTCCTTGTTGTGAACATCAGCCACTCTTGAACCCACAAAACATGTGGCAGGGTCCTTTTTTAAATCACAGCGACCTGCTTAAGGAGATGATGATGAGGAACCATAAAATGTCTAGAAACTTTCTTTATTTTGATCATTTTTGCCATTTAATTGTGTTTTATTCACCATTATTTTTCTCCCCATTTTAATTCCTTCCCATAATTCTCTGAAGTTAGAGTGTGAAATTGCACTATTTAGTTGTTGCGATGTGCCTGATGGTTGTGTATTAATTTGGGAGTGGTGGGATACCAAGTGAATGCATGTGGGCCTTGTTATCAGACTGACTTTTTGTATTGTTAGGAGGATAGTGTTGGCCTGGGAGCCGAGGTTAACACTGGTCTTTTATCTCTTTCTCTCTTAGTCGGCTTGACAAAGGATTGGCAACTGTGGTCTGGGAGAGGAAGACTGATCTCGTGATTATCGAAGGCATGGGTCGAGCTATTCACACAAATTATTATGCTGCATTGCGTTGTGAAAGCCTCAAACTTGCTGTCATCAAGAATGCCTGGTTGGCAGAGAGGCTGGGCGGAAGTATCTTCAGTGTAGTTTTTAAATACGAGATGGCACCAAAGTGAAAATGAAAACTGTCATGTTGAGAATGAACTTGGCATTGCACTGACACTGAGGAAGGAGAAGGCCCTGAGGAATGTAATTATTTTCTGTGATTTATATATTTGCAGATTAGAAAAGTTGATAAGGATCAGCAAAGCTTTTGTGTCAGAAGCAATAATATATTATATATGTACAGCTACCATATTCTTGATGTAAGAAAACATTTATTGTATAGACACAGTATTTGTGGAAATGTACATTGTTTTGCTTTTGCTCACTCAAGACAATCAGGATAAATGTTACCTTTCTCAAGCTGTTCCCTTGAAGAACAAATGGTTTGAAATGCAGATGCCATCGTTGAAATTTGATCCCCACTATAACAAAATGATTCATGGCTCAGATTGAATGGAAGCCCTGTTTAGCACTCAGTTATAAATGATTTTTAAATCATGAATTCTATCTGAAGTTAGGGCAGCATAATTGCATAGTGGTTAGCTCAATGATATACAAACGAGCCTGCAGCTGACGTGGACATTTACCCCCTCCATAAATCTTCGTCCGCGAAGCCAAGCCAAAGAAAAGAAAGAAAATTACAGCACCAGCGATTGGGTCCAGGGTTTGAATCCTGCGCTGTCTGTAAGGTGTTTGTATGTTCTCCCCTTGTCTGTGTGGGTTTCCTCTGGGGGTTCTGGTTCCCTCCCACCTTTCAAAATGTACTGGGAGTTTTAGGGTAATTGGGTGGCAGGGGCTTGTGGGCTGAAAGGGTCCATTACCACGCCATTTGTCTGTATGTATGTATACATGTCTAGAGCAATTTAAGCTATGCTGTATATAATTAAGGATATAGTGACGTTTGATGCAAGTTGGCCAATATTAATTTATACAGCGAGGTGGATGGTGTCCGTTAGTGGATCTGGTAATGGGGAATCAATTTGAGGCTTAATAGAATGTTTATAATGAAGTCTTGCATGGTGATGTTTTCCCCAAATGAAATATTGAGAATAATCAGTTAAATGTGCTGAGTGACGATGTTGGGTAGCTGATTAAAAAATAATGCAAAGGTATGTTTTGTCACTTTCACAGCGAATCAGATTATGTATAACTTGCACCTCCTGATGATTGTAATTGTACTTCAATCAGAGGAACACAGTGTCATCTGATTCTTGATATTATTGGAGTCTTGTGTTGGTTTCTATGGCTGGTTTCCCCAAGTCAATTGTGGAATTACTAGAGTCATGTGAAAACTGGTTTATCGGCACACTTCACAATGCCAACCATCAAGTCTTCAATTCTATTTATCAGCACTTAATCTTTAGTCTTCTCTGCTTTGGTTATTCAAGTAAGTGCTCATCAACGACTAAAACGTGTCTCTGCCTCAACCACCCTCTCAATTACTGGATTCCAAATTCCAACCACTTCTGAGTGGGGGGGAAATCTTCCTTGAATCCCCACTAAACTACTTGCTCCATACCTTAAGCCTAGGGCCCCAGGTTCAGGATACTTCAAGTCTATCAAATATTTTGTTTACTTTCCCCATGAATAAATGAAAACTTGTGTTTTTGTGGAGTGATTTAGGATATTCCAAAGTATCTTAAAATCAGTGAAGCACTGTTGAAGTCTTTGTAGTAAGAGAAATGCATCCGTCCCTCAAACAGCAGAGAGGTAGGACCCATATCAAGTATGAAATCAGAATTAGTCTGGCATGGTTCCAGAGGACTGCAGGAGTACGAATGTCACTCTGCTGTTTAAGAAGGGAGTGAGGCAGCAGAAAGAAAATTATAGACCTATTAGCTTGACGTCAGTGGTTGGGAAGGTGTTGGAGTTGATGATGCTCAAGGATGAGGCTACGGAATGCCTGGAAGTGCATGGAAAGATAGGGCCAAGTCAGCATAGTTTCCTTAATAGAATATCATGCCTGACAAATCTTTTGCAATTTTTTAAAGATATCACAAGTTGGATAGAGGGGAGATGCAGTGGATGTTGTGTATTTGGACTTTCATAAGGCCTTCAACATGTCTGCTAAACAAGATGAGAGCCCATGGAATTACAGGAAGGAAACTAGCATGAGTAGAGCATTGGCTGGTCAGCAGAAAACCGAGAGAAGGAATAAAGAGATTCAATTCTGGTTGACTTTGAGTGTGGGCTTTGCTTCATCCAATGGTTTTCAAACTTTTTCTTTCCACTCACATATCCCTATGGCATAGGTCCTCTTTAAGGTGGTATGTGAGTGGAAAGAAATCGTTTGAAAATCACTGTTTTTATTGTGCCTAATTGACTCGTTATGTGCATGGTTTCATTACTCCAAAGGAAATGGGCCAAGACAATTTTTCTCAAGCAAAATATTTCAGTCACAATTGGATCGAGAGCAGTGATTCTCAACCTTTTTTCCCCACTCACCCATACCACCTTAAGTCATCTCTTACTAATCACAGAGCATCTATGGTACAAGGCAGGGGTGGCCAACCTTTTAATTTTTAATTTAGACAAACAGCACAGTAACAGGCTATTTTGGCCCATGAGTACATCCTAGGTTGTAAGTTAATTGGGAGGCACAGACCCATGGGCCAAATAGCCTATTTCTGTGCTGTTTGTCTAAATTAAAAATTAAAAGGTTGGCCACCCCGGTATAGGGGAAAGAAAAAGTTTGAAAACCACTGGCTTAAACTCTCAAAGATAGCACCTTTGAATATACAGCATTCCCTCTGCACGGCTTCAACCGAAATTGCATGCTTCAGCTGATAGAGGGGATCATAAACACGACTTTCTAATGTGAAAATCTCGAGTGCTATTTTCCCAGTTCGGCTGATTGGTGAAGTTGTTCCATTAAATTTTTCTTTGACATCCTGAAAATCTTGATACAATACAGCTTAATCATGTGGATTGAATATAAATTTCAGTTTATAATGATAGGCCTAATTTTATGTCCACTTTTTGAAGTTTTTAAAGTTTGTCAGTATTAAGGTGGCTTGGCGGTAAGTGCAAACTTTTGTTGATTTAGATCAATTTATCTTCATAAGAAATTGCAGAAATAATACTCCTTACAGTTCCATATTCCCATACTAAAACTCCTTCAGATGCAGTGGCTTGAAAAGGAATTGTTTCTTGTGGAATTGGAGAAGCACCATTTTTAAATGCTGATGCCAGATTTCAGCTTGACAGCCTGAAAGCCATTTGATTTTTGTGATCAAGTTTTCTGCTTTGGACTTCCTCACGTGAGCCACACTGGCAACGATCAGCAAAACATGAGCCTAAATGTGTATCTCAAAGTTATGGGTGAGCTGTTTGGTAGGGATGGGGGTTGGAGATTTTGTTCAGTGTTGGGCATCAAGCTAAGCGAGAAGGAAATCATCTGGTGTAAATGGTCACAACAGTGAAATAATGTGATTTTTTTACACCATTAGAACTTCTACATTCACATTGCTTCTTGTGGTCAGCCCAGAATTGTTTTGTAATGAACCATTGATGTTGTGTTTATTAAGGAGCATGGCAGCAGATGGTCCATTCACAGTGTGTCGCGAATGTGAATTCTCTGCAAGAAGAGATTCAACATCTTAGTGATATGGACAGAACAAAGAATAATGCACAGTATAGTTAATCCCATCAGCAAAAGACTTTAGACCTCAGGGCATCAGAATGCTTAAATTGTTTATATTCTGTTGGAAAGAATAGTGGATCCCTATTTTGAGAAAAGCTTTTTGTTAGTAACATTTGCTCTAGATTGCTGGGCTGAACTGCATGAGCAACATGCCATTGAAATGTACTCCTTGGGACACATTCAAGGGAGCAGATTGGGAAAGAGAGAAACCTTACTGTATTTTATGTGATCAACCAGATAATACCATGTGTATAAATTAAATACAGATTATTTTGGAAGGAGTGTTTAGTACTGTAATTTTTGTTTGTGTCTTTATGAAAAATGTGTCAAACATATAAATGCCCAGTTTCTCTTCCTTTGCTTTGGTCAGATAAGTAGAACATCATGGTATATGTTACAGGGATGTAGAATAGGTTTGATGGAGCAGTGTATCCATCTGCACTTTGTAACTCTTGTCTAAACTCTGGCTTATTTGGTCATTATTCACAACTTGCAGACCTCAGAAGAAACTTTTAGTAAAAAAGTACATGGACAACTATTGTGTGCAATGAAAACAGAAAATTTTATCTGCTTCTCTTGCACACTGGCTGTCTGTACAAAGGGTTTCTAGCCTTTTCTGTTGATATTTTGGATTTCTAGCAACTAGTTTATTTGATTCTCATATGTACAAGTCATTTTTGATTATTTTCAAATCATGGTTCTCCTGCTCTCTTCTCCCCCCCCCCCCCCCGCCCGCCCACCACTACAATAAAAAATTTGCAATTTACACTGCAGTTATATGCCAAAGCATCTTCAACAGCACATTCTTAACCAACGACCTCTGCCTTCAGAGAAAGTCCAGACCAGCAGGTGCTTGGGAGCATCACCTGCAGATTTCCCTCAAAGGCACAACCTCTTAACTTGTAATTATATTGTTGTTTCTTTCTTCTTAAGTCTAATTCCTCGAGTTCCTTAGCCCCAAAAATTGAGTATATATTAATCAGAATGACAACAGCAATTCCAGTAAAGGTGCTCACGACGATTTATTGGATAATTAAACATGGCAGCAAATGTTGGCCAAGTCAGTAATACATTTTGCAAACCAATTAGCAAAATATTCTTCAAACATTCAACTACTAGCTGCAAGTCAGCCATCCTTTTATGTTAAGTTTCATCCTTCTGACTTGGAAATTGCATTGCTTATTGATTGCATCAATTGATATTAAATTCTTTTATTAACTGAGACCATCAAACTCAAAGCCACCGTGGCTATTGGCTTCTAAAACTAAATAAACATTGTATTAAATTAACTAATGAAAAATGCATTAAGAAAAAAATATTCTGTATTGGAGGGCAAGGTCTTATTGAGACAATGAGTGTGGTCCTTGTGTGCTCATGCTGATTTTAATGTTTTTGCAGAGTATCGTCCAAGTAAAAGATAATGCGATTACTAAAGACGTGCAAGATTTTAAAAGGAACAGATTAGTACTGAAGAATATTGACCTTTTCTCAGATCAGGCAGAGCAGAAATGGATATGATTTGAAGCTTGTTTTGCTTGTGACATACCTCTGCTAGACTTGACCACTTGTGTGACATTGTTGGGAACAGCCATTCTTGACCATCATAAGTGGCACAATTTATCAGTTTGTAAAAAGGTTAGAAGTGGGAATTGCAGGAAATCTTAAGTGGCTCAGACAACATTTGCAAGGAGAGAAACCGTTCATGTTTTGAAGGTCATTCATCTGAAAATTCTGATCCTTTCTCCACAGATGCCATCTGGCCCACAGAGTATTTCTAGCAATTTTTGACTGTATTTCAGATTTCTAGTATCATGTTTTTGGGTTTTCCCACTTAAAGGACTTGTCTCAAGAAATGTTTTGAACTTCTCTAAATGTGTTAATTTCCCTTTTTCAATCCAATTGTCCAGGCTGAAATGAAGCATTGTTCTCGAAAGACCAGAAATCGGAGACAGAGGTACAGTAACTTGTTCCAGGAATTTGCAAATTCTGCATAACATCGATCGGGATGTTTTTGAGCCCTTGATTTCTGATTTAAACTGACCTAAAATATATTTGTGCGATTTTTGCTTCTTCGCCTCCAAGTTTAGAGCTTCTTGAAAGTAATTTACCCTAATAGTTTCCGTAACATGGTGCTTTAATAGAGATTTGTAATCAAAGGTTGACACTAAACTTGCTCATTGGGGTGGGTATTAAGAGTTTCATGAGAAAGAGGCGGAGTTTATGAAGGGAATCCCACTGTTTGAGGCTATGACTGCTGAAGGTCCAGTTGCCATTGGTTATTTCCCATTCAGTTGTGCAGTCTAGATCTAGTCAGTCCCAAAGGAATAGATTCTGCTTGCTTTTCAGATTGGAGGTTTTTGATGAGGTGAGTATTCAAAATATTTATTCAAATCACTCAATTTATTGAAAGCCCTGTTCTACTAACATTCTCACAGATTCAACCCCCGTTCATTACTGAAAAAGCAGATGCTGTAGATTGGAGATGAAAGCCCCCCCCCCCCCCCAAATGAAACAACACTTCACTTGTGAACCTGTAGCGATCATTTACTGCATCCGGCCTGTGCTCCTGATGCCAATTCTTTTCTCCTCTACGTTGCGGATACTGGATGCAGAGTGGGAGATAGTTTCTTCTCCAATCTCCCTTCTCTTTCCCTATCCTTTCGTCTCTCCATTCCCTTTGCTTCCTTCCATCAGAGAGCTACCCTTCTTAACCCTCTCTCCTTATCACTTTACCTTTCTCTCTACCTCTGTTACTCCTTACCTGTTAGCTTGTGCTCCATCCTCCCCTCAATTTTTAAAAAATTTTATTCGGCCATCCACCTGTTTCCAAGGAAAGACTCTGATCTGAAATGTTGACTTGCCGTTTACTTCCTCTGGATGGTGGGTGACCTGCTGAATTTCTTCAGCACTTTTGTGTATTGCACCAGACCCTGGCATCTGCAGATTTTCTTAACTCGAAGTACAAAATGCTGGATATGCTCAGTCGGCTGGACAGCATGTGTGGCAAACTTGTAGTGCAATTCATTTCAAGTGGATGACATTTCAAATGTTCTGATGAGAGTACATCAACCTGACGTTATTTCTTGGCAGAATAGTGCCTAAACTGTGTACTGTATTTTTATCAATTTCTGCTTTCACTTAATAACCTCGATTGTGGTACTCGTCCTACACCCTGAACATTTGTGGAGCATTTGTGCTGGATTTACACTTCTTTGCTTTCCCACCTCATGTACAAATCCTTGGAGGTAAATGGTCTCTTTTGAAACAATATTCCCCCCACCACCCCTCCCCCTCTCTCCCCCCCCCCCCCCCCCCAGTGTTTGTGATGTTTTTTAATGTGATTGAGGCAGAAAACAAAGTTTTTGCTTCCTGAGCACTTTTAGTGTATTTTATGATTTTAGGCTTCTAATCCTGAAAATCACCTTAAAATGTTCTTATCATGTATTTATTTTTAGACGTAACCTTTTTTTGTGGTTTCCTGTTACATTTCAAATCTACTTTAATCATGAAGTGAAACAGGTCACTGAAAAATCATTTTCTGCATTAGCACTTGGACTTCCCTGCAGATCTTGGTGCAATCAATGATGAACATGGGGAAAGGTTTCACCAGGACATTGCGTCCATGGAAAAGTGGTATCAGGGCAACTGGAATCCATCAATGCTGGCCGACTATTGTTGGACACTGACACAGGAGGCATCAGATGCTGAGTGCAAATGAAAATCAATGGCAAAACATTTTTAGGTCAGTTGAACTAACGCAATGTGTCAGCATCATTAAACATGCAAAATTCAATAAAAGGTAATTGAATGTTTCTCCAACTTCCTACATGCTGCAGAAAATCTGAGTTGTCCATCACAACCACCAATTCTTTTTCAGGAAGCAAACTTTTTGAAAAATTTTGTTGTGAGTGTTATGGCAGATTTTATTTACATTTTTACAATATTTAAAATGTTTTTAGCAATATTTTAAAAAACATTTTCAAAATGAACTTAATAGTGTAACTTAAATATAGTTTGATGTTTGAAATATTGGAGATGTTACTCAAGACGTTAAAAGGCATGTCTGCAGACTTCAGTGCACCTACCTGTTTGTTTCCAAGGACATTCATTCTCTCCTTGTCAGTCCACAGACTGCTGAGATACTTGCATTGATATAACTTGAGACAATGCTACAAGTAACTCATGGGATATCCAATCTTAATTGTTATTAAGGTTGTGCATTCCTGAGGTCAGAATAAAGTGTCTGTGTAATTTCAGTGGTTTGTGGAACTTTGCTAAAGTACATGCAGGTAAATTTAGAGTAACCTGGAGAAATGGAGTTCTCACCTACTATGGAGCTCATCCGGTTTTAATTTGTTGATTCCAAAGTTAAAATTGAGGTACTTTGTGGGATTTTCTGCCACAACTCAAAATCATTCCTCTGGATCTCGTCACTTCCCTTTGAAAATCCTTTTCTTCCACAATTTCCAGGTCTCATAATTCAGAATTGATCTCCATTATTTGCTGTTTGCGATGCACAAACACACTGGAGAAACTCGGCAGGTCACGCATCATCCTTGGGAAGTAAAGGGTAACGAATGTTTTGACCCGGGCCCTTCGTCTGGTATAACCAAAAACAAGCAGGTGTGTGAATTTTTTAAAAATGAGAGAAACTCCAGCACAATTATATATTGCACTCAAACCCAGTATCTGAAGGCTTTCCTATTTAACATTATTCAATTTATTCCAGATGATGCCTTGCATTGTATTACAGAAAATTTATGACACAAAAGGAAGTGGTTTGAAGATGTGGATGAAAGAGCCTTTCCTCATCCTCCCAATTAATCTATTCTCACTATTTCTTGACCCTTCTGCTAAGTGGAAAAAGTTGTTATTTATTCCTGGTCCCTCATAATTTTATACACTTCTGTTCAAAGTAAACAATCATAACTTATCAAAACGAGTTTCCAGTCCTGGCGATGTTTTTATAAATCTGTGCAGCAGAATTACAACTTTCAATGTGAGGTTTAGAATTGTTGCATGAATTAATTACCCCCATTATATTGGGAGTTCAGCTACGTGCTGTAATTTTCCAGGTTAACATTTAATAGAAGAAAATTGTATATTAAATTGAACTTTCCATCTTCCACTGGGAACTCAGGCCTTGGTCTTTTTGACCTCATTTCTCCCTTTAAATCGAAGATGAATTTCTTCAGTGAAAATGTTGCAAAAAGATTTCTGTAAATGAACAAATAATGAAAGAGTAAGAACATGAATTCTGATCACAGCTTATACTAATGTAGTCCTTTCATGGTGTATTCTGTAGAGCAGTTTAGGAGTGCACCCTGTTCATTGCTCAGTCTCAAAAGTTCTCAAGTCGTTTAGAGGTCTATTTCTGTGCAACTCCAGTCTGAAACTAAAGACTGACTTTCTCACCGTGCAGCAACCCTGAGCTGCCACTTTCTTCCAAGGATTCCGAGGAGCAAAAAGACTTCTTTCCTTCCCCATTCCCCAACCATCATTCATCTCCATTCTTTCTGGCCCGATTTCCTTTGCCTTCAGTTTGTCTTGGGAGAAATGGTGTGGGACATGCTTGGGGTGTTAGCTTAAATCCGTACGAAAACACCAAGCTAATATTAGGCTTTGAACATCACCCTCCATCCTGCCTTACCATCTTACTCCACACAATAAAAGAACCACTGGAACCCCCCCACCAGAATAGAACACAGAAATCGTAAGAGGTATGATCTGAGGCACTGAAAGATGATGCTTTTAAGAATTAAGGCATTGGTTATCCAGGAACTGGAGAGGGTTGGTAAGGGTTGATGGAGATCTCTTGTAAATGTGCAGTAGGGTGTGCTTGCATCAAGATGAGAATTAAAAGGTGGAAGAGAGAAGGCATTTGCAAAGGAGTGTCTGGGGATGTTTGTGCATATCAGAGGAGTGCACACAATGGGCGTGAGAGAATATGTTAGAAAGAATGCAAGCTGACTTGACTCAAATTCCACCCCCCCCCACCCAAATTTTCTGTTTGGAAAATGAATTATTTCAGCTGCATTGGGGACTAAGACATCAAGAACCAGGATGTTGGATCATTGCTCTATTTGCTGCATTGTGATGTGAAAGCAGATAAAAAAAATAAAACAATTGTTGGCCACGATGGAAAAGGATTAAAATGCGTACATCTTGATTAGCCTTTGTTCTTGACTTCATGGCCAATTCAATGAAAGCAATGACCAAGGCCAATGCCAATCCAATTGCGAGAAGGAGTAAGGCACCTCCAATATGGTTTAACTTGAGTGGACTCCATTGACCTGAGCTCTCTTCATTGCAGGAAGACCTCCACCACTTGGCCTTCATCAGATGCAGGTTTCCTGACTCCTCCAATTCCAAAATGGCTAAACTTAAATCATCTCTGAGAGAATCACCTTGGGCCACAAACAGAACAAAGAAACAAAATATATCATTAATGTAACCAAGAACATGAGAAAACATGAAATTAGAGGTGAGAGGAAAGAACATTTATGCAGCAATTTAACCTTGTTAGGGTATTAGAGCCTGGAAACTACTTGTGATCTAATTCTCTGAAGAACCTCAAGTGCATCTAACAATGGCACTTAATTGAATGGAAAAGCAAATTGTATAGAGCAGCCATTCTCAATGGGGGCCACAGCACATGTAAGTAAAAGCCTTACTTTCTCTTTACCTTGCTTAACATAAATTTTTTTTAATGAAATCGGTAGGGAAGAAGTATGCAAGAAACTGAAACTTGACCGCTTCATAGGGAAGAGGGGCCCATGGACTTTGAGCATTGTCCTAAAGGGGGCATAGCATAAAAAAGTTTGAGAATGGCCGGTATAAAGGATGCAGAAAGCCTGCAGGCAGATATATTTCAGATTAGGATGTGTGTAACAGTTTGATAATGTTGGCAAATGCCAGATCATCCACTTTGGAACAAAAAATAGATCAGATTATTTAAATAGTGAAAGATTGCAGCATGCTGTTGTACAGGGAGCCATGGGAGTGCTTGTGTTAGAATCTCAAAAAATAAGAGGGCAAATGGAATGTTGGACTTCATCACTTCTGGAATTGACTTTACCAACAAGGAGGTTACGCTGCAACTGTTCTGGGTACTGGTGAGGTTTATTTTTACATAGTATGGGAATTGAGGGTTATGAAGAAAAGACAGGGAGGTGACGGCCAACTCATCCATGATGGAGCAGGCTTGTTGGTCCAGATAGCTGCCTCCTCTTCCTGTTTGTTGTGTTCTTGCACTTGGCCGTAAGGGTGCAACTCACCAGAGCGAGTGGCAAGTCCATATCCCCTTACAGCAGCAATGTCTGGCACCCTCATCAAGTTGCAGTTCTTGGCCACGACCAAGTCTAATGTTGCCGATTCACCAATAAGGGCGTAATTTGAGTTGAGTACACGTTCCTTTCCTTCATTCATTGTATTCACAAGGACAGAATTAAATTTGCTGTTCATTGTTGAATAGATCTCATGGTAGACTTGAATTTTTGATAACTGTCAGATGTGAAAGGGGAAATGCATATTATAAAGGTTGCATTAATTTATGGAAGGTTAATTAGAAATGATATAAATGCCACGCACTTATTTGGCCAGACTTCTGAATCTATCTTTAATTGCTTTTTTTACATCCCATTTTTGTCCTTTTACATTAGTACCACTCCATGATCACCATTACCATTTAGACTTCTTCAGTCATCCTCCTCTCCCAATTCTTTAAACTGTTCAATTTTAACTCCTAGTCCTATCCCAGTTAACTGTTTCCATCCACATTGCTGCTCCCTGACCTGAGTATTTTGTTTTTAATTTCAATCTTTAATGTCTTCTATTTTGCTTCAGTTGAGGAATGTAGGGTTTGATTGACTCGACCTTCAATCAAACCCTTGCTTGTTCATTGCTACAGTATGTCACGTTTGGATTATTAGCCTCCACTGAGGGTAATTATGTTTGAATTTACGATCCAGTGATCATTGGTGGATCAGAGGTGGAGAGGATGAGCAAATGGTCTCAGAGGATCTTTCCTGGCCTTAACACACCAATGGCATTGTGAAGAAAGGACATCAGCACCTCTTCTTCCTCAGGAATTTGTGAAGGTTTGATATGACATTTCTACACATGTATGGTGGAAAGTGTGCTGTTTGGCTGCATCATGGTCTGATATGGGGACACCAATGCCCCTGAGCGTAAAGCCCTGCAAAAGGTAGTGGATATGGTCCAGGACATTACAGGTAAAACCCTCTCCTCTGTTGATAATAGGGAATGCTGCCATCAGAGGGCAGCAGCAATCATCAAGGAGCCACACCCCCAGTGCACACACTATTCTCTCTGCTAACATCAGGAAAGGGGTATAGATGCCTTCGGGTTCAGGGACAGCTGCTACCCCGCTACCATCAGACTCCTCAACAACAAATAATCAGGGACTTATTTAAGGACTCTTACTATTGCATTTTATTGAGTATTTCCCCCCCTCTATTGCAGTCAGTTTGTTTACATTTTTAAATCTATTTACATGTGTACATTGAGTCAGTTTGTTTTGTACTGCCAATAGGTGGCAGTTCTGCTCCGCCTGCAGGAAAAGGAATCTTGGGGTTGTATGTAATGTCATGTATGTACTCTGACAATAAATCTGAATCTGACTTAATATGTTGGTTGTAAATGTTGGTTGTAAATATGACTTAAGTCCTATTGCTTTGTACATTTCTTTATCAATGAGCTTCTCTTCACTGCTTAGTTACCAGGATGTTTTTGTTTTCCATTCTTTAGAATATGGGTGTCACAGCTAAACCTGCTATTATTCCTGAGTCACTCTGAAAGGATGTAAATGGCTGTCAGTAAATCTCTCGTTTGCTCCTAAAGTAGTTTAAGAAGGCAGGTAAGACGATGGCCATGAAGCCGCATGCTTTCTTATCCTAAGTGCAATTGTGAGCTAGTTCGTGTTTGATAACAATCCAAGAGACGCTAGCTAATTAAAAAACAAATTAAAGTTCCCATGCTGCTGTTGTGAATTTTGAACTTGCATTCTTGGTTCTCATTTCCCTCATCTGGCAATTCAACCATTATGCACCTCATTCATGTGTAGTGATTGGGGACTCCTTAAAACTGTCCACATTTTAAAAAAAATTCTCAAAATCTCATTCCAACAGCACTGTCTTTCACAGCCTTGCTTTTGTATAATGGTTGCGCCTTCTTATTGATGTGAAAATGGTACAAGTAGAGGCAGTAATAGCTAAACCTGTCTATTTGTGACTGGAGTTTTGGCACTTTTGTTGCCACTCTATTTGAAACTCTATTTATATCTGGTAAGATCTAGGTTGGGGAGGGGATGGATTATGCTGGATAAAAGCACCTACCTTGAAGAACTGGAATGTGGATCCAGCTTTCAATGTCCCATATTCAATTTCACTTTGTTTTGCAAGGTCATTGAAGGATTTGATTAATGGCCTCTGGTTCTCTGGGTTTAATGAAGCTCCAAAATTGGTTGCATACGTCGTCAAGAAAATAATGACAAATAGCCACCAGACACTCCCAATGACACGTGTGGACAAGGCTTTGGGATGTGGTTCTGCACCTGTTAGAAAATACTATCCAATATATCTTACAACAGAGATAAAATTGATCATTTATGTTCCATATCAAGCTCCACTCACCTCACCCAACTGTTGATCTTCATTCTACTTCCTTTATTGTTTTTAAATTTTTTTTATTTTTCACACTATGAGCCACATTAACCAAAATACACACAAACATTTCCCTCTTGAATATACACAGTCATTTTCTCCCCTTTTTCCACACCTCCCTTCCCTCCCTCCTTCCCACTCCCCTCCCTACCCACTAAAATTCAACATGTACAATACAATAAACCCATTAAACAATGTCATCACACAATGAAAATAAACAAGAAAATTGTGTCATCTACTTTTACACACTGGGTCAGTTCATTTAGTCTTCTTCTCATTCTATCGTTTTAGGGGGTGGAAGTCCACAGTATGCCCTCTCTGTTGTGTTCCATGTACGGTTCCCAAATTTGTTCCCAAATACTGTGACTTTATTTTTTAAATTGTATGTTATTTTTTCTAATGGAATACATTTATTAATTTCTATGTACCATTGCTGTATTCTCAGGCTCTCTTCTGATTTCCAGGTTGACATTACACATTTTTTTGCTACAGCTAAGGCTATCATAATAAATCTTTTTTGTGCTTCATCCAATTTGAGGGCTAGTTCTTTACTTGTTATATTACTTAGAAAAAAGATCTCTGGATTCTTTGGTATATTGCTTTTTGTGATTTTATTTAATTTAGATCTTCCCAAAACTTTTTCACTTTCTCACATGCCCAAATTGCATGTACTTTGTTCCCGTTTCCTTCTTACAGCGAAAACATCTCTCTGATACTGTTGGGTCCCACTTATTTAACTTTTGGGGCGTGATATATAGCCTGTGTAACCAATTATATTGTATCATGCGTAACCTCATGTTTATTGTATTTCTCATAGTTCCGGAGCATAGCTTTTCCCATTTTTCATTTTTTTATCTTTATGCTTCCTTTATTGTTGATATTACATTCTGTGTACTAACCACCATTTGTCTAAAGCAGTGGTTTTCAACTTTTTTCTTTCCTCTCACATACCACTTTAAGTATTACCTATGCCATAGGTGCTCTGTGATTAGTAAGGGATTGTTTAAGGTGGTATGTGAGTAGAAAGAAAAAGTTTGAAGTCCACTGTTTTAATCGTACCTAGTTGACTCGTGCACCAATGCACCAATGACAATTTTTCTCAAGCAAAATATTTCAGTAACAATTGGGTCCAGAGCAGTAATTCTCAACCTTCCCTTCCCAGTCACATCCCACCTTAAGCAATCCCTCACTAATCACAGAGCACTGATTGCATAGGGATTACTTAGTGGTTTGTGAGTGGAAAGAAAGTGGTTGAGAACCACTGGTCTAAAGAACTTCCAAAAAAATTTATTTAGCACTTGTCAGTGTTGATGTCTATTTTCACCCCAGTTTATGATAGATCCCTACTCCTTCCCATAAATAATAGCATTGTTTAATAACCTTAAAGATTTCTTAGTTTATGCCTGCATTTTTTCATCCTCTATTCTGAACCAAAGACTGCCCCACCCCAATCACACTCCTTCCCCAAGCCATTTACTATCTTCCTGAAATCCCTGATATCTTCTTCTGCACTTTGAGAAAACTATTGCAAATGTTCCAGTGCCTCTGTATTCTGAGGCAAACTGGTAACCAGAACCATGCATGGTCATCCAGTTAATCTCTTCTGAAGAAACTTCTGTTGGCTAGGGTCCAACTTCTAAAAGTGCATTCCCCAATACCATTCTTCTGTGAAAGCAGACTTCAGAGTTTGAGCAGTAGCTGTTACCAGTAGAATGAAGTCAATAAGGTAGTTAGAAAGAATCATGGAATTTATTTTTGGACAAAGCATGGAAGAAAAGAACAAGAAAGGTATTCAAGGAATGTGCTTAAACCCCTGGAATATTCCTCAAAGTTCAGGTCACCTCAGTCATGGATTGTGTCACTTGAAAGGTGTCACGTCATGTACTTTGTTTTTCTGTAACCATGTGCGAAACACACGCTGAGGACAGAATAAGAATGTATAAAGGGGACTGCTGAAGATTTTAACAGGACCAGGAACATTTCAATTCGAAGTAAAGATTGGATAGGGTGCACAGAAGAGGATGAGGAAATGCTAATGGGACATGGCATATTACATTTAAATAAAATATTTAATGGGATCTTGTTGACCTAAGATCACAAGAGTAAAGAACAATGTAAACCATTATTTTGAAGAGTGGCGGAATATTCTTGCAGGGATAAATGCAAATGTTGAGTTCCTGTTTAATTAAGCAGCTTAAAGATGTGAATAGGAAATATTCCCATCTGCAAGGGAATAGGTTAAATAGATGGGTAAGATGGTGACTAGTGGACCGTAATGTAAAAAATCCAAGGAAAGAATAATGAAAAAGCAAATTATTATTTAAATGGAGTGATTCAACAAAATGTTGCAAACCAAAGCAATCTAGGGGTTCTAATGCATGAAATAGAAAGGGTTGCCATGCAGATGCAGCAGGTAATTGAGAATATTTATAACATGGAGGATGGAGTATAGATAAGGTTCGTACAATTGACTCCAGATGAAGAGGGTGATACAAGGAGAAGTTGAGCAGACGGGCTATTCTCATTAAAACTGAGAAGAAAGGGAAGTGATTTTATTAAAGCCCAAAAGTTTCTGAAGGGATTGCCATGATGGGGTGTCTAAAAACTACGAATCTGTTTGATGTTGAACAACGGAGCATGCTGAAGGAGTTTATTGATCTTGCCTACACTGATCCAGCCTTGACCTGAATATTCTCTCTGAATATATTCAATGATTCCACCTCCACAACTCTGGGTTTAAAAAAAATACCATGGTGTCACAACCTTTTGAGACAAAAAAATCCCTCCTCATTTCTATCTCTAAAGGGCAATGTGATGATTTGAAGCTACACCTTCAAGTTCAAGGCACCCCCAATGGACGAAACAGTGTCTTAGCATCTACTTTGTCCATTAATCTCTGACTTTTAATATCATAATGTTACTAACATCAGGAGAGCAAGGGGATGAAACGTAGATTTAAAGGAATTTGAAAGTGGAATTGGCCTGGGCAGATCTTTATCAGCTGACAAATAAATGGTAGACTCGGACTTCCTGTGTATCTCCGCAATTCTGATCAGGGCTCGGTGACTCTTTACCTTGTAAAGTGAAAGCTCCGATTCCAAACCAGAAGCTGTCAAGCAGAGAAAAGCGATTACTCTCGACCTCTGGTTCACTCCATTCATTAGGGCTTAGCCTGTAAAGTAATAGCAACATCATGCTCTCTCCACTTTGAACCACAAGACCTTTTTTCTTTTATAGCCATTAAATTTTAATGTGTAAGATTTATTTACTTTTATCCAATCCAGGTGGCTAGATGTGATTTACTTGATATTTAACCCATACTATGCCTGCCCACAGGTCTTTGGTGGGGGGGGGGGGGGGGGGGGGGGGAGGGTGTGGATGATTATGTAGAAGCCTTTCTCTGTGTCGAACATTTTGTGAGGCTTCCTTGTGTCTGGCCATAAAATTCAGAGGAACTTTTACTTCATACCAAACCCCGTGCACTCTCTGTGAAGGAAATAGTGGCTGGAGCGACTGCTTTCCAGCCTGTGGCAGTGTTGAGCTGTTTGATGCTTCAGCTCTTTGTCACACTGCCAGAAGCCTTTGCTGTTTTGTTAATGGTCCTTTATTCTGTCGTCTTTTAGTTTCAAGCTGTTACAAACATCCCACACTGTGTGAACTTTCCATTTGCTCCACATCATCATTATGGTCTCTATTAATAAAGCCATCATGCAGTTCCCTTCTTTGGGTTGCTTTGCATTCTGGAGCCACTGGGAACTGGCACAGAGTTCCAAACTCCACTAAAATTGCAGTTGGCACTTCAGCCAGAGATGCAGCTGGATTTGCCCTTGTATCTCTCCCTTACTTCAAACATGCCTCCATCAAGGGGGATCACACAAAATAAGTCATGGCATTATTTTGTGCTAATTAGGAAAAATAAGATGAGTTTGGAAGGTCAAAGAACAATATTAAAGGAGCCATGTAGGAGTAGCATGGGTCACAATATAATGGTGGTGTGTAAGGTTAAGAAAAACCACAAAGCATTTCATAAGTATATTCAAGACAAGAGGGCAATCAAGGAAAGAGCAAGACCCATTGGGGACCAAAGTGTCATGTCCTTAAGCCAAATAGTA
The DNA here is from genome assembly GCF_036971445.1 of Narcine bancroftii. NCBI lineage: Eukaryota > Metazoa > Chordata > Chondrichthyes > Torpediniformes > Narcinidae > Narcine > Narcine bancroftii. The sequence goes on along the minus strand of NC_091470.1, from coordinate 151,595,076 downwards.
TAGATGAGGTCTGTAGTCATGCAGGAGAAGGGCATTTTAGTTGGAGAATTCATGGAGGGGTCAGGTGAAGTTCCAGGACATTTTAGCATTAAAAATAAAGTATTAGCTATTATCGTGGGTTTAATGAACTGCTGGGATGTACAGAGGCGGGGAAGGAGATTGCTGGGCTCTGACATGTACTTCAGTCCTTGCTGGCTACTAATGTTGTACCAAATGACTGGATCATTGCTTTATTTAAGAAGGGCAGCAGAGAGAAGTCAGATAATTATAGGCCTCTAAGTCAGTGATGTGGAAGTTATTGGAAAAAAATATTGAGCAATAGGTTCAATCAAACTTAGAAAGGCAGTGATTAATCAAAGGTACCATAGTTTTGTCAGGGGAATCCTGTCTGACTAATTTGATAGAATTTTAAAGGGGGATAACAAAATGTATTGACATGGGCAGAGCAATTGATAAAATTAATGTAGACTTTGACAAGGACCTGCATGGCAAACTGATGCAAAATTGGTGTAGTTACAGAAATGGTGGAGAGTGGATTATGCAATTGGAAATTGTGGCCAGCGGAATAACATGGGTATTAGTTCTGGAATCTTCGCTGTTTGTGTATATACATTAACAATTTGGGTGTAAGTGTTGGAAGTATGATTAGTAGTTTGAATGAAAATTAGTGGCATTGCTGATTGTGAGGAGGGTGATCAGGCTACAGGATGATATTGATGAATTGGTAAGATGGGCAGATTGATGGCAGATGGAATTTTATTCTGTATGTGTGAGATGATGTATGTTGGGAGAACACAATAAATGGTAGAGGTCTAGAGTGTATGGAGGAGCCTTGGATGTGTAAGATCAGGATCTCTGAAGGTAGCAGTACAGGTGGGTAAGGATGAAGCAAGCATGCAGGATACTTGCATTTATTAGCTGGGGCAATGAAGAGAATAATATCTAGATAAGCATCTTAATTTCCAAGTCATAGAACAGGTACTGGACAAATGAATGAGTAGAGATAGATCCTCAATGGTCAGCATGGACAAGGAGGGCCTGTTTCTGTTCTGTGGGTACACAAAATGGATTTTCTTCTGCTATTGTTTCCAACCTTCTTTCTATTTTCTGCCATTCTTGTTTTTCCTCTTTCTTTCCCTCTTCTTTCCTCAATATGATTTTAACAAATATTGATGCAGCAATTTCATTCTGCTTAACTAAATTTGACATGCATTTAAATGTTACCTGGCTGCAAGAAACATGCAGATGGAGACCAGTACGTAAGCAAAGAGAAGACTGAACCAGGTCTCACTGGAGAATGGGCTCAGAAACTGGAAAAGGCTGGTATCCTGAGAGTTGGTGTCCTTGCTCATCAAGATGCTGATCCCCACCGACATGAATGGACGAGTGAAGTCAAAATCACTCTCGCGGACCATGGTGATGGTGAGAGGAGCGACGGCCAGATCTGCCTCCTGTAGAGAATGAGCCAGAGGAAACAAAAATTGACTTTATTGCTTTCAAAGGATTTTGTTTATTTTCAAATGGAATCCAAATTATCAGTAAATATGTTCTCTGTAGACAGGATCACTAAGCTGTGTCATAAATTCAAATGGTTTCACTATTTGCCTTGGTGGCAGGGGGGGGGGAATGTGCTGTCTCGATCCAGTCTGATCTGGATGTCCCTGTCATCCCAAATCCTGTGGCAGGCTCTCGCTGGTTCTCCAAAATTGTCTACGAAAATTGATAAACTGCTGATTCTGGAATTGTGCTGTGGTGAAAGAGTTCAACATTGTAGCTTTTACAGGGCAGCGAGGAATGAACAATAAGCTCCGCACAACCAAGATCAAAGAGTCAAATTTAAGGAAACTTGCCTTCCTCATCAGTTCCCCCAGCATTCCGGTCCAATTTCCATTTTCCAATCTTCTACCGTAAAAGCCATCCTTCACAAGTTGGATTTCATATTTGAAGTTTAATCTTTCTGAGAGTAATTGAAGTAGGTCAATGCAGAACCCCTCGAATCCACCTGTAGGCTTGGTCATTATGAATGGCTCTTGCTTTTAAATGTAAATATCAAGAAAACTTCATTAGAATGTCCGAGAACTTTGTCAAACATCCGAGAACTTCACCAGTCCCCTCGAATTCTCCATTTAAAATCCCCTTCTACAGACTAATCAAGACCTCGCTCGCCCATGTCATGTAGCTTAAAGCACATGGAACCAAAGGATACTACACTTTGGTGTCCAATGGTGCTGCTCTTTCCTTGTTTGCCATCTTGCCCTGAATGTAGTTATGAAATGCCACTGTTGTATTTTGACACATTCTGTTCCGAGATACTTCCTTTAATTAATATTGTTCTTTCATCTTTCAGACTTCTCTTACTTTTTCACATGAGCACAAAATGATGCCATGTCCTCATGCAGTGTATGATCCCTCTTGATGAAGGTGTGTTGGGAGTAAGTGAGATGTGAAATGCCCAACTGAGATTTCCGAGTGGAATTTGGAACTCTTTGTGCCAGTAAAAAAACACCCTCCCTCTAAACAAGGTTATCTGTATATGTTGTAAACATGAATCGAATAATAGACACCAGACAGGGAATCCTTTTTGTTATTAAGACAAATAGGTTAAGATTGGGGGGGGTGTTAACTACAGATCATGGATCATATCACAGAACAGTCACATCAGAGAAGGGTAAAATATCTTGGATAAGGGAATTTTACGTATTTGTATTCAATATTATATTTGGACATAATATGTTATAATTTAGTTGTTTAATTTATATAATTTGATCTGAACAAAATAAGTTATGTAATTATGGTTATGTTTCTAATTACAATTGATAGGTATATGATTTGATTTAAATGTGTAAATGGTTTTTGTTAAATGCAATAAAAATATTTTAAAAAGAATGAAAAACATTGCTGGAGAAACTCAGCAGGTCAAACAGTTTACTTTGTCTTAAAGATACATAACCAATGTTTTGGGCTTGAGGCCTTCATCAAGGTATGAACAAAATGTCGGCAGGACGCCCAAACAAAATGGTGAGGGGCAGGGGGAGAAACATGGACCCAATGGCAGGAGGTAGTAAGTGGATAATGGAGGGAAGGTACAGTAACAAGGAGGGGGAGGAGGGATGCCTCTGTGAATAGAGAGGAAAGGGGGTGGAAAGGGAAGCATGGGAGAACAGAGAGCAGAAACCAGAGAAGTCTATGTTATTGCCATCCAGTTAGAAAGTGACCGAATGGAAAATCAAGTGTGGTCCCTCCAATTTATGGGTGGTCCTGATGGGGATAATACATGAGGCCATGGATAGACAGTCTTTGTGCCAGTCCCCAGTGGCACAGGAACCCAGAGGGTGCAGATCATTTACGTGAGGCACGTTCACTCACCCCCCTTCCTACCTTTGTATTGAACCCTAATGCCACATTTTGAAACATTGCCCAATGCATGTGTACTCATAACTTTTAGTTGAAAAAATGTAAGATGAAAGGATGGTGGAATCACATCAACAAATGAAAAGAACATTTTTGAAATCAAAAAATTTGAAGACAGTTATTTAAAATCAAAGAAGTTTCAAGATTATGAGGAAAAAATGGGTTAGTTAAAGTAATTGGATTGGTCTACCACTAAATCAGCACAGATTGCTGAGCTGAATTCTGATTCTTGATTCTTGCTGTTAGTGTCTTTTGATCAGTGGTCACCTTTGATTTCAGCTTCCTCGTTATCAGTTCACTGATGCTGTTTGTTGAGCTGTTGGCTGTGATCCACTGGGTGTAATTGCTGAATCTGAATCCTATGTGTTCAGCTTAGTTGTGAGTGCATGTTGTAGGCTGATATTTTAAGACAGCATTGAGAGAATGTTGCATTGTCGAGAGAATGAAATGCTACTCTAAGGTCACATCTGTTGTCTTTTGTGAAAGGTTGTCGTTTCAGCCACTAAGGAAAGGAGCAGGGGAATCCTCCCTTAATGCCTTGATCAACATCAGAAACCTCGTTTAGCTGATCATTATCACAAGATATAGGAGCAGAAGTAGGCCCATTGGCCCATCGAGTCTGCTCTGCCATTCTAATCATGAGCTGACCCATCCACCCACTCAGCCCCACTCCCTTGCTTTCTCTCCATAACTCTTGATGTCCTGACTAATCAAATGCCTGTCAATCTCTGCCTGAAATAAACCCAGCAGCCTCATTTCTGTTTCTGTTGTGGGAGCTTGCTGTGCTTGTCACAATAGGGACAGACAACAATTAAAAAAAACACCATTTGTTGGAAGGAGTTAAGCCTGTTGATGCTGTGATTATCGTGCAATATACAAAGGTGCTGGAGAAATTCCGGTCACGCAACACCTATAGGAAGTAAAGGGTAACTAACGTTTTGGGCCTGGGCCCTCTGTCAAGGATTTGCAAAAAATGGGCAGGCATCTGAATAAAGAGGAGGAGGAGGAGGGAGGAAGGGGCAGGAGGAGGCGGACAGACCAAGAGGTTTGAGATCATAGGTGGGTATGGGTGGGAGAGTAGAAGAGAAAACTAGAATGAGTGCAAGGTAATTTGAGACATTATTAATCATTTATCATCATTTAAATTCATTTTTATTTGTTTGAAGTTGAGTATCATTATCATTTACGATATGCTCTGTTTTAATCATTTTTATGAAGTGCGAAGCTATGAAAATTCTTTCCTAGAGATGGTATTTTGAAAATGCAAATCAGTTCCTTTCTTGCATTTTTCGACAGCATCTCTTCACTACTTAACCCTGCGCTTTAGATTTCAAACTTGAATATTTGGTTTGCCACCTAGTTGTGTGTAGGGTTTGTTACTTTAATTTCACCACCAGCTCCTCCGTCTCTCCCCCACCCCCACCACCCACAGTCAATATTAAAAGTTCTTTAGTCTAGGGTTTTTTTCACACTGAAGCTTTGTTGCTATCATAAAAAGCACATTGTCCTCCTTTGATCACTGCAAAACTTGAACACAGAAATGCATGTCTAACTTCATCGCACCTTGATGAAGGGTTGAAACCCAAAACATTGGTTCAGTATCTTTACCTTTGCTACATAAAGGCACTGTTTGACCTGCTGAGTTTTTGTGTGTGTTTGTCTAACTTCTTTGATCTTCTGTCCATGTAAAATCTCTTCCGAATCAAAATTATTTGCAAAGGCACAAAGCGATGTACTTTGTAACTAGGTGCAATGTTCAATGTTCTGTGATTATTAATGTAGCCTGTAATTGGTGCAATTGATAAGATTGTGCAGTCTTTTTAATGGATACATTACCAGAATAGTAGTCACCGTCAGAGACCGCACAGAAAGCTGCCGTTTTTCTCTCTCAGGAGCCTGTTGAGAAGGACGGAGAGTTTTTTTCATTATGTTAGCAGATGGTATTATTGTCTTTAGTCAAAGATCTTGCAAAGGTGGCTATTCTCTTTTGACAAGAGGTGGCTGGAGACATTTTACTGTCAGGTGTTTTTATTTTGGCAATGTCTGGATTCAGAGATTAACATTCTCAGCCTTGTTTACTTCTCTCAATTAAATGGGAGCACAGGTAACTGCTTCGTTGGCTACAGAGAAGTAGGAGGATTTAATCTCTCTTTCTATCTCCCAGTGGAATTGAAATGAGTTGGGGCAAAACCCCTCTGCCCAATTGCAAAGAGTGATTTTTGCCTTTGTAAGGTAAAACATCATGAGATGGGAATGTGTAAGGAGTTACCCTGTGCAGGGCTGTAACAAGAAGGGGAGGTGTCCTTGTACTCCTGTTAGGTAAAACATCATGAGATGGGAATGTGTAAGGAGTTACCCTGTGCAGGGCTGTAACAAGATGTGAATGCATCCTTGTACTTACAAGATAAGAGAGACATTGATGGATTGAGAGGCAGGAAGCTAGCAGGGAAAGGATAGCAACAGTTTTAGTCATTGGACAAGTAATGATATGATGATGTTCTAAGCACGTATCCAAGGGTATAAAAAATCACCATTTTGCTGATAACGGCAGAATGCATTCTCCGACTAACATTGTTAGTCGCAAGTGTTACAATCCGGTAATAAAGAACAAAGAACCCTGATTTCGACTCAGTCTGGTGTTTGTCTCACTCATTCATGAACAAAGCAGACCTCACACCTTGAACAGAAATTAGATAGAAAAGTACAAATAACTGTTCTGCAGTTGTGATGCCAACATACTCACACACTGTACAGTGAGTCTACCAGATTTTGATGTTTTATAGATTTATGTATTGATGTTCAAAAGTTGTTTGAATATTAAAAATGTACACATGAATATTAACTTTTATCTGGCTTGCCCTCACAGATGTGGGAATTGGAAGAGATTCAATTTGAAACAAAGTGCTAGAGAAGTAAAAGGAAAGAAAATCTCCAGACCAGGGGAAAGGACAGGGGAATGGGATTACTTGAATAGTCTGTTCGAGGAATTGACAGAGGGCACAGTTGGTGAATGTAAATTTTCTCTGCTACAATTTTTTGATTTTGTTCAACATGCAAATATCCAACTTGAGATGATGATGTTCAATTCAACTATAAATTATCTGTTAATGTTACAGCACATTCCATAGGTTTTAAAACAGTGATGGTTCTCAGAGCCCTGCCCTTTTCCAGTAACCCTTGGAAATGTGCGTATTTCAAATTAATTCTCCTTTTCAGTTCAACTCCTCACCTAAGAGAGGATATAATAGAAATGGAGGAAGTCCAAGGAGATTGACTAGGCCATTTTAAGGTATCATAATCTGCTTGTAATGGATTTGTGTTAATATTAATACTAGGATACAGTTAAGCTACATTACTTAAGACACTTTTATAAGAAATATAGTGGGTTTGGAACAGCGTTGCACACACACTCATACAATACAATCAGAAGTGATGTCATCTTTCGGAATCGTGATGTTTACAAGCCGGAGGTATGATTTCAAAGAAATTAAGACTGACCTCATGAGTCTAAGGGTGTGTGTGTGTATCTCTATCCGAAGGCAGAGGCATCTTAAGCCCAGAAGACGAGAAGAAACCAGAAGGAAAAGAAAATTGACAGTATTCTCTGGAGAAGGAGGAGGTGCTGTTCAAAGTGGCTTTAAAGAAAGCCAGACCACTTCTGACTTGTCTCTTTTTGTTATTAGAAGGCAGCCTCATCATGGACAAGACCTCCAGAACTCTTAAGAAGCTAAGAGGGAGTTGAAGATCACCAATGTGAGAGCTAAAGAAGAAATCTCTTCGTGGGAAAATAACTTTGCAAGATTGAACAGACGAAGGACCAAGTCAGTGTTAACAAACACTTCATTACTGCTTTAAGCAGCAATTTAAGATAACTTGATGTTTCATAATCACTTCTGAACTACAATTTAATAGATCTTCAAGTTCAACAAGACTTTAAAATACTAACTTTTCAGACTCAAGCTTAAACTGGAATAGTTTGGACTTTAATACATTTATACAATTACATTCGTGCGTAGTGGGGTTTAAGCTTGGAGTTAAATGAGAACTGTTATGTGATTATATATTATTGGTCAGTTAGTTCGTAGCACTACTAAATTTATTAGTTTAATTTCTTTGGCGTTTAGAAGAATGAGAATCATTGATGTGACAGGATAGATGTTGAGATGTTTTCACCATTGGGAAATCTTCAAATGAGGGGGCATCATTTGAATGGGCTGGTAATTTAAAACTGAGGCATCTTATCATTTTCTTCTCACAGGAGGTAATGAACCTCTAGAATTCAATACCCCAGCATTGTGAAAGCTGCTTATTTATAGCCTTTTAAGTTGGGGGGGGGGAGGGGGGGATGGTGGGGAAAGAGATTATTTATTTTTCAAAAATCAAGGAATTGAGGGTAATGTAGATTCTGCACGAAGGAGGAGGCGTGGAAGCCTCCGGTGGATCAGCCACCATCATACTGAATGGCAGAACAGGCTTGGGGACTTGGTTAGCAACACATGCTTCTGGCAACAGTGTCCAGTAATTATTGTGCTGTTTCTTGTCATTTGGTGACCTATTGTCTACGTCAAATATTTCTGCTCTCCTCTCCCTTCATTCTGTTAATATTGAGCACACGTATTCCTTCTAATTACTTGTTTACTGACCAAGGACATTGATCATTGCTTTACGCTGTCAAGTCCTCTCTGAAGTAATTTGCATTAATTTTTCTGATTGTTTACAATATTTTCCCCTGTAATACTGTGGCAAAACAACAAATTTCATGATACATTTATGATAATAAATTCTGATTCTAATGTTGAACAGATCTATTGCTCCAAATGAAATAATTCCACTTTCTTTTGTAACTGAAGCCTGCACTCAAGGGTTGTTTGTGTGAATGCATTATTAACCTTCCACATTGTCCAAAATTCAGAATGTATTCTGCATATATTTAATGATTTCTAAAAGTTTAGAATTGCCTCAGTTTTTAGTCTCCTGACCTGCACCATCTAGTTTAACCAGTACTGCAGTGCCTAACAGCCTGCATTAACTCCTCTTTGTAACACTTCAATTGTAGTATCGTTTTCTCCAGGTCTTGTTCACCCTGGCTCCAGTGAGGTAACTCCTCGATTTCTGGCATGTCCTTTGCCTCCCTCCAACCCCTTCCCAACCATTTTTCCTTCTCCCTCCTTAGTGACGATGCTTTTTATTGCTCACTTTTGAAGATCTCCCTCCATATCCATCTTTGCTCTCCTCAACTCCCACCCTCTCATCATCGACCTGTTGGTCACACCTTTCATCCATCCATATGGCTTGATGTCAAAACATCTAGGGGCATCTTATTGCATAGAAGGTCATATATAAATACAAAAGCCTATGTGGTTTTTCTCTCATCTTCAGAAGCATTTCCTGATGCTTTTCTGCTTTCTCAGGTTCAGATAGGCTCAACCTTCTTACATTTTTCCATTTCTGCCCAATTTCCTATCCTATCCTATTCTTGAAGACTCCACTGCTCCTCTTCTCCGTTCACCTCCCTTTCAAAGTATGCATCACCTCCAACTTTGAGACACACTTTTAAGGTACTTTCATAATGAAGGATAACAGAGGCAGAACATTTCCATGCGTAGAAAATATTTGGAGTGTTTACAAAGAGACAAAATATATAAATGGAGAAAGCGGGATATTTATGTAATGGGAACAAGTTCATGGTGAATTTTACATGAACACATGCACCTCCAATCCTATTTGTACATCAAGAACAGTAAAGATCTAATATTAAATGTAAAAAAGCATGCTAACCTTTGGAGGGGTGTCATGATTCTTCACAGCACCTGTAAAAATAAATCTTAGCCTGGTATCAAATAGGCAAAACTGTGCAAGAAATGTTTTCAATTGGAATAACAACAAAGCATTTTAATACTCGATGGTTGCAAATGAGGTTGAGGTCTAGGACCATGTTTATGATCCAGGTGGCCAGCTGTCCAGCTACCTGTTCCCTGGTAATCTTCACAGTAGAAGCTCAATCTTGCCAGATATGTGTTCATGGGGCCTGGGGAATAATGAAAGTATGGGGTATTGTGGCAAGGAGGGCATAGGACAGGTTGGCATGAGAAGAATAGATTTTAAACCCCTGTCCTTTTCCAGATGAAACAATCAGTGAAATGTAAAAGCTAAGCAATGTTCTGCTGTATAAGTCAACCTTCTGGAGGAAGGCAGCGGGACTAACGGCATCAGTGGGAGAAAAAGAATGGTCACTGTTTCAGGTCGGATTCCTTTATCAAGAAGTCTTAAGGATTCTGACTCAAAACAGTGACCGTTCTTTTTCTCCGGCTAATGCCGTTCGACCCGCTGCCTTCCTCCAGCAGGTTGTTCTTTTTGTTCTAGATCCCAGCATCTGCAGACTCTCCAATGTTCTGTTTTAATTTAACTAGCCAACAGGAGGTGGTTCTTAGTCATTAAAACACAATGGTAGAGAAGCTCAGCTGGTTAAACAGTATACAGCAAAGAAAAGATAGATAACCAACATTTCAGGCACCTGCCTACATTTTACTCATACCTTGATAAAGGGCTCAAGCTCGAAATGTTGGTTGTGTATCTTTTGCTCTATAAAGTTTACTGTTTGACCTGCTGAGTTTCTCCAGCATTACTTCAATCATGGTGTCTGCAGACTTGAGCGCATCACTAATTACCAAGGAATAAAACACCGTCAATAACTTGGAAGACTGGAGTTACAGAACAATAGGCTTTTATTTACAATAAACTTGAAGGTCATCCTGTGCTGTGACCCAGGCTTTCTGGGAAGGGGTTATGGTGTTGAAGCCTTTTTTACATGGTCAAGAAGGAGGAGCCATGGATACAGTCACAGAGCAGAGTGGAGCCAGTAACCAATTCACCCCTTGGTTATTTTTTGTCTGGCGGGGTGACGTAGGGCACAAAGTCTTACAGGTTAAGTCTGTCCGGTGGCCTGGTCTTGGGTTGTGACTGGTGGAGAGTCGGTTGGTAAGTTCTGGACCACTGTGTCGACCTGCTGGGGGGGCATGACGACTCGATTGGAGTGCTCCCGTTATTGAAAAGGCATCTTGTCACCGATCAACCAGGAGAGTTGATGCAGGCTGCTTTGATCCAGTACCACAGAGGCCAGTGTCAGTTCGTGGTCTGGCCTGTGCTGACTCGTAGTTTGGGAGCATGATGGTGGCGCCCATACCGTGGTGGTTATCCCCGGAAGTTGGCAGCATCCAAGAGGGCGGCCCCATGACACAGTATGGTTGTCTCTGGAAGATGATGGCGGCCAAGAGGGTGGCCCCCATGTTGTGCACACGGCAGTGCTGGGACTGGAAGGAGGTTGTGATCGGCATACCTTTGCATAGTGTCCCTTTTTTCTGCCCTTTGAGCATGCCGCATCTTTTGCCGGCCATTGTTTTTGGGGGTGCTCTGGTTGGCCACAAAAGTAGCAGTGCAGGTGCTCCTGGGAGACCATGGCTGTGGTGGGCTTACTCATCGGAGGCTGTGACGGGCTGATGACCTGTAAACATGCGCCCTAAGATGGTGGCCCTCGTGTGGACCTCACAATATTCGCCTGAGTAACCTTCCAGAGGGCGATCTCCAGTGATTTCAGGAGGTCCAACTTAATCTGCTCGAGTAGCCTCTGGTGCATGTAGTCTGATCTGACACCTGTGATATGGACGTCCCAGATCATGTCCTCTGTGCTTTTGGTAGCCGACAACATCTGGAAGTTGCAAGCTGGTGCGTGTCCCCCCCAGGGCCTGGCATATACCTCATTGACTTTCCCTGTACTGGTCCTTGAGTATGTTCATTGCCTCCCTGTATGTTGAGGCGTCCCTGATCATCAGGAACACTTGATATCCGACCCGAGAGAAGAGTAGTTGCAGCATGTTTTCCTCTGTGGCCACAATTCTGGAGGGATTTTGCTGAAAGATCTCAAAGCAGCGTAGCTAGAGTTCAAAATGGTCTGAGGCTTCTGGCAAATGTGGGTCGATGTCCAGCTTATCTGGCTTCAAGAGTTATTCCAGAGTTGGAAAAGAATTGATGTGTTGTCAATAACTTGGAAGACTGGAGTTACAGGACTATAGGCATTTATTTACAATAAACTTGAAAGTCATCCTGTGCTGTGACCCAGGCTTTCTGGGGAGGGTTATGGTGTTGGAGCCTTTATACAGGGGTCAAGAGGGAGAAGCCATGGGTACAGTCACAGAGCAGGGCTGAGCCAGATAATGAGTGTACAACAGTTCACTGCAATTAGTAGCTGCTTTTGCTGTTTCTCCCTCTCCGCTCCCTCCATCCATAAAACTCAGGAGGTACCAAGGTCTATTACAGAGCCCTGAAATTAGTGAAGACCAGATAGTAGAGCTGGAACTTGTGTGGTTTATGGATCAGGAAAATCTGAGGCGATGCCACCCTCTGACCTCCTCTTGTCGCCCCAATATGTGGTTGGTCACTTGTGTGATTTCACAAAGTCAATGCATCAAACCCTCCTAGATCTGTACAACCACCAGAGCTGGGGACTGGGGCTCAGATTTTCCTGAGCATTACAGCCATCACTGCAGATGTATCGGATAACTCATGGCAACCGTAATTTTTAAATGCTTATTGTCAGCATAACCACAGGCAGTTGCTTTCTCAAAAACACTTGGATGAGTTTGAAAAGATCTATACTGATTTCTGAGAATGTACAAAATGTGGAGAAAAGTAAATATTTTGTTACTTTGTATCAAGGGAGGAGTTTCACCCCCATTCCCACAGCTTTTGGCCACTCAAGCATGTCCTCTGACCCCTCTATATCTTCAGTGCCAGGAGAGAGTGGCGAAGAGACATTAGCTCTCAGGGCTTTGGCACAGCAGGGGAATAAAAGACTGGTCCTAAATGCTTTCTTGTGTATTTGGTGTTCATTTTCAAGTACACTTCAAATATCCCCTCCTCTTGTGGGCTCTCCCTCTCTCACATCTGAGTTCTTGACAATAAAACTGATCAGACTGAACAAGGGAGGCCTTTTACTCCATTCCAAGAAGGAAGCTTACAATTGAATGAGGAGCAGAAATGAGGCCAGCACGCTGAGATCCTGAATAATTAATAATCATTCGAGAAAAATAGGCTTTTAAAGAAAGAAGAGCAGCTTTGAATTGCTTTCTCGTTGCCCGAATCAGATTATGCTGGGAATCTCATCGAGACCTTCCTTTTTCCATAATTTTAACGAAGAACTAGTCTAAAGAATAAGGAACTCCTGGAAGTGGTGATTGTGGGAGATGGGAGGTGTTGGGTGGGTATTGTGTTTGGTTTTAGTTTAGAACTACGGAGAAAGTGCAGCCAGTAATATGATGATCAGATTCAGGAAGAGGATAATATTGTGGAGCATAATTTTAGTTCTAAAATATATTTTTGAAGTGTTTTTTTTTCCCCCAAACTCTTTCCCCCACCCCACCCCACCCTTCTTCCCTGGTTATCCCAAGGGAAACTACTCTGAGGTTTCATGGGCAGACATGTGGTGCTATTCTTCCCAAGATGGGCTTATTCCACTGTAAAGTCATTGTCTCTAACCCCATTCCCTCACTGAGCAACAGGAGTCAGTCAGAAAATGGGCTTTAATCTTTCCTTGCTCTTGGGCTGTGGATGCTGCTGGCAATGCCAGCATTTATTGCACGTCCATCATTGCCTCCTGAATGGATGAGGCAGTTAAAAGTCTACAAAGTTTGTGGGTCAGGATTCACCTGTGAGACAGACAGGGTAAGAATGGCAGATTTGCTCTCCTGATGGGGTTTTGTAATGTCATCAGTTTTATGGTTACTGTGATTGAAATTAAACTTTTAAAAATTTAAAATGTTTAAATTTAGATGTACAGCATGGTAACGGGCCCTTCTCCTCTAAGAAGCCCGAGCCGCACAAATTCCCCAATTAACCTATAACCCCTATACATTTTGAAGGGTGGGAGGAAACCCATGCAAACATGGGGAGAACATTCAAACTCCCGACAGACAGTGCCTAATTCAAACCCCAGTAACTGGGGCTGCAATTGCATGGTGCTAACTACACTGCCCATTGAATTCCACATTGATTTAATTATTTGTTAAAATCTAGCCACAAATGATAAGGTCCAGTTGTCCAACCCCTTCCCCACATGCCCACCTTAAAGAAAAAGAGGGGATTTGTTCAACATCATTGCCAAAACATCCCAATATGCTTCACAGCTGATAACTAAATTGTTATAATGCAAGGAATCCACCAGGGAATGCACAGCAAGATCCCACTACCAATGATTTGGTGATTATTGGTACTGATGGGTGATGCTTAGACAAGGGGATTATGGGTGACTCTGCTGACCCACCTCCCCAACTGTTCAATGGAAGCTGGCCATGGCTTTGTGGCTGCAAAAGCCATAATGTTCAAGTTCAGCTGTGGAGCAACCTGGACTTCTCAATAAATCCTGCACTTCAGCATTCCACAGAGTGTGTGTCGAAGACTGAGGTTAGGGTGGGGAATAATAGAAATACTGTCAATAGTCAGCGAGTTCAGGCTAACGAAACCTCTGCAGGACTGTGGCTGCCCTGCACTTCCAGCAATGCCCATTATTGGAAGAGGCCCCTTTAGCCCTATCAGATGGATAATCGAAGGCCTGACATTTTCTTGACCGATAGTTGCTCTTCCTCCAAAGCAGTTCTTCCTGGCATCCGGACCGATAGTTGCTCTTCCCCCAAAGCATAGCCAAATGGCATGTCATTTGTATCAGTGAAACGTTGCTTTTTGAGGGATCTTGCTGACCATAAATGGCTGTCATGTTCCCTACATGTCGGCAGTGGTTTTCAAGATGCGTGTTGGCTGAAATGCTTGGGACAACCTGCAACAGCAAAAGGTGCTACAGAGAGGAAAACATTCTGTTCCAAAAGCTGCAACAGCTGAACTTAACTGGTTTAAATACTTTGACGGTCGGTAATTTACTAGATTTTTAGCTCCATACCTGTGAAGAAGGACAGCAGCAGAGCCAGTGAGAGCAGCAACCTTATCCCTTCCTTCATCGTAATTGTCTGAAACAAGACAAATGCAATTAAAAAGGGAATTATTACCCAGGGGCTAGTCCTTTCAGTCCAAGGTGAAGAATTAGCGCAGTTCTCAGAAAGGTGATAGTGGGACCATTCATTTGGCTGCAAGATAATTCATCCATTTCCTGTGACAATGAGGGAGCTTGTGAGAAAGGGAAGCAGAGAGAAAGAGACCCCTGAGGGGTTTAGGATGATGTTCCAGATTCTTTGCACCATTCCAGCTGTAGGCCTTTGGCTCCTGGGAAGGAAACTGATGAAAATGGTAAAAACATAGGAATGTTGGAGGAACTCAGCAGGCCTCGCAGTGCCCATAGGAGGTAAAGATGTTTCGGGCCTGATCCTTTCTTCAAGGTGTGAGAATAAAGCAGGAAGGTGCCTGAATAAAATGCTGAGGTGGGGGGGATTAAGAATGGGCAGGGGAGGAGTACAGGTCAACAGACAAAAGGTGTTAATTGGACATGGATGGACACAGGAGAGAGGAAAGGTGGGAATTGACTGGGGGAAGTGGGTTGTTTGGGGCTCTGTGGAAGCAGATTTAGAGGAAAGGAGACATGGGGAAAGATGAGGTGGGGGGAGCGCTAATGCCATCTGGTTGGAAGGTGGCCAGATGGAAGATGAGGAGTTCTTCCTCCAATTTTCAGGTGGTCATTCTGGCAGTGTGTGAGATCACGAACAGACATGTTGGCAAGGGAATAAGGCGAGGAATGGCCACTTGGAGATCCCTGCTATTTGGTGGATGGAGCCGAGGTGCTTAGTGAAGTGATCTCCAAGTCTATGCCCAGTCTCTCTGATGTGGAGACCACAACAGGAGCACTGGATGCAGTTGATCATTCTTGAAAATTCACGAATGAATTGTTGCTTCTTTTCAAAGGACTGTTTGGGGCCTCGAATGGTAGTGAGGGAGGTGGTGGGTGCAAGTGGAGCATCTCCTGCGACGGTAGAGGTACAAATGGTACAGATCATTCTCGGATGAACTGGCAGATTGACATCAGGGACTGCTGACTAGTGATGTTATCAGACCAGCAATTTGGAGACTTAAGCTCATTATTCAGTAAAGCAAATGTTTAATACCCAGGAGGGCAGTATGAAATTTGTCATAAGCTTAAACTCATCAAAAGTGGCCCAGTGTTGAAAAAGTCACCAATGCCCTTAGGTGAATTAAACATGATTGGTTGCTATGTAACTATTTTTATTTTCTATGATTGACTTTCCAATTAGCAGATTCAAATTATAGTGCATGCATATAAATTTATCATACATTTAGTTTGCCATGAATTTAAATCACATTTATGTGTTTGGACGTTGACTGTGTCACAGTGGAATCAATTTTTGGTTTTCGAAGGTAATGGATTAAATATCTGAGAACCTGGATCTAAGCTGACCCCAGGTGCCGGAATGGGATACTGTACTCTGAGTGGAACATCTTCTGAGTGAGATGTTAAGTAAGGATTGGTCTTGACTCTTTCAGTGTTAATCTCTTCAAAAGTATCTCCCCTGGTGTCCTGAAGAATATTTCACCATTTGGATCATAAAACACAGGTATAAGATGTCTTGGCCCTTCAAACCTATGCCAGCTGTTTAGAAGTGATATTCTATTTCTCACATTCCCCTCACTCTATTTCCCTTTCAGGCAGTAAATTCCCGTCCCCTTGTGACTCATTACATAAAGAAATCTCTCCACTGGTAGACTACAACTAACATAAATAGTATTGATTGAAAATCACTAGAAATGCTGGACTTAGAGCACAGCTGACTGAACATGGATATTATTCTGTCAAAGTGTTGGTGATCATGGCTCCAAAATTCCTCAGCAAGTGGTGTTTTGAAATAACAGTGGCCCATTTTTCAGATTTGCTTCTGCAACTGCAAAACCATCAGCTAGTGCTTTCCGACTAACTCCCCCCGTCTGCGTGGGGTTCCTCCAGGTGCCCTGGTTTCTTCTCACCCTCCAAAATGTATGGGTGTTGTCAGTTAATTGGTGTATTTGGTTCATGGGCTGGAAGGGACTGTGACCCTGCTATATCTCAAAATTAAAAAAAAAATTCCTGTTGCGGAAACTATAGAAACAGGAGTCTCTCACCAATTGCAGTATAATTCGTAGTGAAGAGTGACATTTGGCAGAGCCCTGTCGTGTGGGACAAAGCTTTATGGTGGAAAGATTAGGTTACTGTTCCACCACAACCTCCAACCTCCACAGTGTAGATTCCACTCTCCCCTACAATACGAGTTCATCACGCCTCGCATATGCGCAAGGATGAACCCAGATTCTGCCACAGGGTAACACCTGCACCCACAAGCTGCTGTAACCAGAATTTCAAATGCACGCTCGATCTTGCAGGAGAATTAAAAAAGATAACTTGCATTAAGGATTGCAGTACACAGTTAATAAATAGTGTATCTTGGCATTAGCTGCATTGAAACACACAAGTGAGCTGATTCCAATTGCATGAAGAGCTGTGGGAATCCAGATGTAACTGCTTAAAAATGCAAGCTTCAGGCCAATATCTTCTTGCTTTGAAAGTAATTCAGCAAATTTAAAGGAAGAGCTGAGGTACTAAAATTAAAGAGAGGGGGAGAAAGAATTGATTGCACATCTTTTTCTCTCTCTCTCATCCCATCTTCTCCCTCTCCCTCCTCTGTCCCCCCTGAAACCCCACAGTACTGGAAACTTTCAACACATTAAATCCAAAGGAAGGAAGGAAGGAGAAAGTTTATATTTTCAGCTGAACTTAGAAAAATAAACAGTCTGTGTTTTCCAACTTTCCAAAGAAACTGTCCCCAAAATCAGTAATAACTTACTTTGGTGTCAAGGTGATGTCAAAAGGAAGAGCTTGCAAAATCCCTTCTTTCGTCGATGTGCTTTTTTCTCTGATCGGATGTAGTGAATTAATTTTCTATCTTTTCTGCTGTTTTGTAAGCAGTTTAATCAACAAATGATTGGCTGGGATGAAAATGAAGGTTTTTTGGGAGTGGGGGAGGGCTCATATGCTCGAGGGGAGCCAGACCTCCTGGCAGCTAGAGGAGTGTGCAGGCACCGATTGTTACATACTAATTTAGTTTGGGAGGCACTTTATGTCTGTTCTGCCTGTAAGAAGAACCTGATTTGAGTTATTTCCTAATTTTGTTTTCTCAAAACCTGTGAGCACCCAGCTGTGCTGTGGTCTGTGGGAAAGATCTGTCTTCCTGTGGCAGGGGTCAACAGGGCTCTCTCATGAGCACCACCCCCACCCCACCACTGATTCCATGGTTGTGAACTTCATCAATACAAAACCAAGTGACAATAACAAAAAGCTTCCAAAAGTTTAGATGAGAGGTGAAACCTGTCAGTGCTTCTGAAACGCTGACAGGTTTCTCAATAGCAATCTTGGAGTATAATGTACCAAGCACGGTTTATTTTCCAGAGATCCCAGCAGCTCTTCACTGAGGCAAGGGCTTAGGCCTCATTCCAAAGATGAACTCAAAATCCATGCTGATAAACTCAGTATTATTGATAAGACTGCAGCCCATCTGTTCTCTCTCAGGTTGACATTGAAGATTTCATACACACTATTCAGAAGGACAGCAATTTGCAGAGGTCTGGTAATGACATCATAAACCCTGGCAAATTTCTACAGAGGTATGGTGGAAAGTGTGCTGGCCAGCTGCATCATGTCCAGTATGGGAACACCAATACCCCTGAGGGTGAAGCCCTCCAAAATGTAGAGGACACAGCCCAGGACATCACAAGCAAAACCCTCCCCACCATCAAGAACATCTATGGGGAACGTTGCTGTCGGAGAGCAGCAGCAATCACCAAAGATCCACACCACGCAGCGCACGCTATGTTCTTGCTGCTGCCATTAGGAAATAGGTCTAGGGGCCACAAGACCCGCACCACCAGGTTTTTAAATTTTTTTTATTTTTCACACTATGAACCATATTAATCAAGATACACACAAACATTTCCCTCTTGAATATATGCAGTGTCATTTTCTGCCCTTTTTTCCCCTCTCCCTTCCCCCCCTCCAAACCCATTAAATGTTCAACATATACAATACAATAAACCCATTAAACAATGTCATCACACAATGAAAATAAACAAGAAAATGGTGTCATCTACTTTTACACACTGGGTCAGTTCATTTCATCTTCTCATTCTATCATTTTAGGGGGTGGAGGTCCACGGTAGGCCCTGAACCACCAGGTTCAGGAACAGCTGGTACCCCCTCCACCATCAGACTGCTCAACAACAAACTCAATCAGGGACTCATTTAAGGACTTTGTGCAATACAGAGAGAAAAAAATAAAGTGCAAGCCAGTAGTTTACATTTCTTTATTTGTTTACATGTGCATGTTTTGTACAGATTCTTTTTGCACTCTCATTAAATGGTAATTCTGCCTTGCCTGTAGAAAAAAGTATTTCAGATGGGGTTTGCCATGTTTTTTCTTTGACAATATGTATGTTCTTTGACAATAAATCTGAAATGTGAGTTACCCCTATGTACTGATCAATATTTAACATCAAACATTTTGACAAAGTTGTAAACTCCGTGCAAGGCACCATTTATTTCTGTCCATAAATGCCGTGAAGCTGCTGGTGGGGTTTGTACAACCGCATCCTGAATGGTTGGTTAGTCTGGAAGGTTGCACTGCCTGGAATCCAGGGTAAGTGGGCCATTTGGATACAAGATTGAATTGATGGTCAATCAGAGAGTGCTCATGGAAGGTAGATACATGGGAGCAGCCCAACGGGTCTCGGGGCACAGTAGTATGTGGGGCTGACACCAATCATTGAAAGGTAAAGATTTTACAAATAATCAGTTGAATCTTTTCCCTGAGAACTATGTTCCTGTTGCAAGGACAGTAAAGTTGGTGTTCCACCCATTGATCTCTCCTTACTGAATACACTGCATGCTTGTCCTTTGTAACTTCTTCTGAGAAACTTGTCTCCTCATTCCCTTCATTCTCTCTCTAACTCCCTCCCCAAACCATCTCTTCACCTCTTTGAACTTTAGCTCAACTTTTCAAATGAGGTCCACACTCTTTGATCCAATTGAACTTCCGTGGGATGTTTCTCTGCAGTAAAATTAAATGTTATGTGGTAGAATGGGTGCAGGGACTGTCCCATTCTATCCTGTCGTCTCCAGTTGTCAAAGAACAAATACTTTCCCTTGCCATTCTCAGTCTTCCCAACGGGTCCCCACCTCTGTGACTTCTTGTCCTTCTCTGAAACAAGAGCCACCAGTACAGTGTGGGAAAGCTCTCCCTCACCTGCCAGAAATGTTCCATCCAGGTGGCTCTGGATTAGTGTGTGATATGGTTGTGGTTTCCCGAGCACTCAAGCTTTCTAAATAGAGGATTATTGTGTTGGGTCTCTGCTGAGCCGTCTATTGAGGACTCCTTAATGGGTGCACAATGACTATGAAACCATGCTGTGACAATTACACACACAAAGTCAATTCTGCACTCAAGCTTTGGCTTTTTGAACACACGGGTGACCTGAGATCACTCTGAAATGCTGGGAGTATTTATTCCTTGCTGAGTGAGGCTGAGCTAGCCATCATGAGCTCCAGAAGCATAAGACTCTCTTCTGCCTCTTCCCCCCACCTTGGCTGGCTGTCAAGTAATCCCTCTCAGCCCAACTTGTAAAGATGTCAAAGCGGTGATGTCCTCCTGCTGTTTGGCAGCGTGGAATAATGTCACATTGCTTGTTTATGTGAACAGGTTGCACAATGGGCACAAACAGGGTTCAAACAGCTAAATAGCTGGGAACCACAGCAAATATTTCAATCAGGTCAAAAGCCAGGATGTAAAATAATGATCCCTGGTCAGTTTTATCCACTATCAGGCCATGAGCTTAGACATCATAAGCTTTGTTCCACATTATTTTCCCATTTTGGTCACATAACTAAAAAGACGTGCTCTGATCTGGAGACCCCAGGGTGTGGGAGCACTTAGAGGATGAAGTTATGGGTCTAGGGGAACTAGGGGGTGGGGTAATGGGTCTGGGGGAATTGGAGGGGTTAATGAGCCTGTCAACAGCAACTGGGATATTCCCAGAAGCCAATTCAACCCCCACCCTCAACCCTGTGTTCACTGTGTGCCATGGAATATCAGTGCTATTTATTGGTATTGTCTCTGGTTACTGGGCAGAGGTTCTGGGTTCAAACATCCACGCCCGAGCTTTCAGCACCAAATGCAGGCTGTGACTCCAGTGACTCTGCAAGGGACGCTGCATTGATGGAGACATGATTTTTTCAATTGGTTGGATCATTGAGTACAACCTTTGCCATCTCTCTTTGGGAATCTGGAAAATTTCTGGATCATAAAACAACCTGCGGAAAGAGCTCAACAAGCCAAGAGGCATCTGTGAGGGAAGGTGTTGCAGGCTGAGGTTTGTCATGCCTTGTTTTTCCATTGATGCCTGCTCGACCCTCTGAGTTCTGCCAGCAGTTTGGGTTTTGATCCAGCTTTCAGTGTCTGCAGTTTCTTGGGCCTCCAATTTCTGGATCATTCTCAGTGGGTTCCACACTCACCAGAACAAGTCAGGATTGAAACAGTCTGAAAGCTCCTCAAATTAACAGCACCAAAAGTCAAAGCATGACCACTATGCAAGGCAACAGGAATATTCTTAAATGCTAATTCTCAGGATGTTGTCCTCACCTCCGTTGAAGACATCCATATGAGGCACTGCTTCAAGAAGGCAGCCAATGTCATATCGGATGCCCATCACCCATGTCACAACCTCCTCGCTGCTACCATCAGGCAGAATGTATGGAAACCTGAAGTTCAGCACCTCTGGGTTCAAGAAGTTTTTTTTTCCCCCATCAGCTATCAGGCTCTTGAACCACCCCTTACTTGTCATCATGGCTATCCCTTGAGGCGAAGGATGATGGTCTTTGTTCCATTGCTCTCAAGTGGCTTATGAGTCCAATCTTAGAAAGTGGTCCACAGGGCGAAGGTGCCTTTGTTTAACGTGAACTTGATGTTGCACTCCAAGAAGCGCACAGTATTTCATAAATCAACCAACTAGTTCCAACGCCATGAAAACCACGATGTTGGAGATGTTGAATTTGTTGCAGCCTTCATTCACCTTCACAGCCGTTCAGTTCAGAGTAACCTCGTCTGCCTGTTCCACCATTGAGGTTTTGGTTGCATTGCTCTTTGTCAGGGACCTCACCCTTGACCTTACCACCTTATGGGTGGCCATACCAGGAGCATAGTTCCAGGCAGCTTCGCTTTTGGGATCTCAGGACCACACAAGCTTCTCCACCATGACAAGGTGACAATCCATGGAGAAGCTCCCCTTATTACTAAGGCATCACAAAACAGTCTGCACTATTGACATGCCACTTTTTTCCTGCATCACTGTAACTGCAAATAGTTGTTATCTATCTTTTGTATTTATTGTAATTTAATGAGTACTATTGGAGTTTTTCTTTCACCATGTACCTGTTGGGCTGCAGCTGTTAAGAATTTTGGCGCATATGTACACTGTACATAAGTATGACAATAAACTCATTACCATTCTCATTGTTGCCTGTTCAGAGTTGCCCTGAGAAGATGGCAGGTTGCCCATTGATGGACCACCCGTAGTGTCAGTATATCTGAGTGGCTTGTTGAGCCAGTTCCATTGAGAGCAAAGAGTCACAAATGTTGTGGGATTGAAGTTGACTATTGGCCAAGAACATAAGGATGGTAGGTTTCTTGGCAATGATTGGTTAGCTTTTAAAGAAGACAGAGTATGGGGTTTAATCCTCTTTATGATTGAAACCTGGTCCTCTTGAATTCTAAAGGAACATATAATACAACCTATTTCTGCACAGTGATAAGGAAAAATTAAAGAACTTCCTTTAACATTCATGACTTTTTGGGTGTGTTTTGGTTGTCACTGAAAATATTTCAGTGGGGAAAACGGAAGAAAAATGAAACAGGAGATTATTGGAATCCCCAGGATTGACTTCAAAATAAAATATATCTCAGAAGCAGCTATTAAGTGAAGTATGGTGTTTTTTTTTAATGTTGGCCACTTCTATTCTGAGAAAATGTTGTAGAAAGTGTGATGAATGAGACTTTGTGCTGGCAGTGGTTGGATTTTCTTCCTGTTGACAGTGTGGTGATGCAGGGTTGAATATATTTTGCGTGATCCATCATGGGAGGTGCAGCGTCCATTGGAGATGGTTCCCATGGCGATGGCCATTTGTGGCCTGTGGCTGCTTTGTGAAATTTTTGCCACTCATCCAGCGAGTTGGATTATTCAGAATACATTGGGGTCATTATGATGCAGGATCCCAGTGGAGATTTCTTCTTTTCAAACATTATTTATTTGGCAGTTTCCACCCCGACCCCACTACCACCTGCTCCACTTCCCCCACACTCTGTGCCTGACCTTGGAACGAAGGAGCTCAGACCCTCTGTGCGCTCAGCAGTGCCAAGACCAACTAGAAGCCTCTCTGGTTCACCAAGAACCTTTAACTAATCCTATTACTAACAGCAGGAAAAAGAAGACTGATTTTCAAGATAATTTATTGCAAGTTTCCACCTGTAAAGCACAATATTGCCAATGCAAAACAACAAATTTATGACACCATGTCATGTCAATAAAGCTGATTCTGATTCAGTATCAAGAAAAGTTGAAAAAGAGGTTAGAGACTTAATTCCTCATGGAATGATCTTTGGGTTAACACAGTGCAGAATTAATATGGTATTTATTTTACAGATGACTATCAGACAGCATCGGTACGGTTTGGCTCTATATAGCAAAGACATCTCTAAAACTCATTAGTATCTGGCTGCATCAGTTGATGTAACATAATCTTGCCTCAGTATCACAATATTGTTCAAGTTGGTGGGGAAACAGGAACAGGCCATTAAGCCTTCAAGGTTCACTACTAATTGATGATACCAGGACTGATCTGTGACCTGACTTTTCCCCTGAACTCCTAATTTTATTGATCAACATAATATCAGCCTTGGATTTAAAGCTACCAAAATCACATTGGATTAGTTGCCAATTGTGGAAGATGTTCCCAAACCTCTGGCACCCTATCTGTGGAAATATTTCATAAGTTAATAACAAAACGGTCTGGCGCTAGTTTTTGGTTCATTCAGTAAAAATTATTTTTACTCATAAGAGGCCCTTCCTGCCCACAAACCCATGGCCCCCAAATACACCAATTAATCTGCAAACCCTATACATTTTTGAATGGAAAGAATTCAGAGCACCTGGAGGAAGCCCACGCGGACACGGGAGAATGTACAAACTCTTTACAGACAGCACCAGATCTGAAGCCAGGTTGCTGGTGCTAATCCTTGAAAGCTACCATCAAATCACTCCATGTTTCTCCACCTCCATGTTTCTCCACCTCCCAGAGAGTGAGCCATAGCTGGAGTAACATTACTAGGAACATGGATGCTGAACATGAAGATGCCGATCCCGTAAAATGGAATGGAAATAAAGGAGGAGTATGCTGGTTGGAGAACAGTGAATCCTTTCTTTGTAACCAAGGAGAATATGAAGAGGTTCTTTATCCTCAAAGGTGTTTGGAGAGCAAGACAGTGGCAGAGAGATTGAACTCTAGACTCACCCACAGCAACTCCTCCTCCTGCAATGTAGAGGGATGGACGTGAGTGAGGAATTCCAAGAGGCAAAGTGCAGGCAAGCTGCGCTATTCACCCAAGGTCATCTTCCAATCCAGAGTCAGTACAGTGGAGCAGGACGAAATGTGCTCACACATCTTCATCCAAAAGGTTGAGAGCTCTGTGATCCACACCCTGAAGGAAGATGACCGCTCAGTCACATCCTCACAGACAGGCATTCAGAGGATCAGCAGATCCTTTTATGCTGAACTGTACGAAGACAGAATGATCTCCCAAACTTCCTACCTCCATCACAGAGGTCTCAAAGACGACAGTAAGCGGTAGTGTATGGATCAGCCAATTACCCTCCTCGAAGCAACAGCTTACTGGCTTGAGTTGCACACAGCTCTGTGGGACTAGGTGGGTCTAGATCTGATGGAAGCATTCAATGTCATGCTCCTGGCAGGCAATGTGTCAGAATCCATGAGGAAGGGCATCATCAACTCATCTTCAAAGGGGGGGAAAGTAGGATAGCAGGAATTGGATCCCTATATCATTGTTAAATGTTGACTACAAAATCCTGTCCAAAGCCATTGCCAATCGAGTCAAATCTGTCCTGGGGCAGGTGATCCACCTAGATCAAACCTGCACAGTTCCGGGGAAGGAAAATGTCTGACAGCCTCACACTCTTCAGGAATGTGCACCATGCCGCCATCACCTACATGTAGGAAAGAGTGGTGGACACCTGCTGATCAGCTGAGATCAGAAGGCTTTTGACTGGACATCGCACAAGTACATGATGGACGTGCTCTCAAAAATGGACTTTGGGAAGGGAATCTGAAATTGGATTAAACTGGAGATCCATATGGCATCCATAATGCAGTCCAAAACAAAGAGCTTTCCCATCAAGTCTGGAGTTAGGTAAGGCTGCCCACTACTCCAGTCCATAATGAAGGACAAGGGCATAAGAGGAGTGATGTGGCCAGGCAACCGAGGCACTTAGGTCAAGGCTCCCTGTTTAAGGACAATGTCGCCGAATTCGGTCCACAGACTGATCAGCATTGGCGGCCATCTTGAGTCTGCATTGGGTGCCAGAGTAGACTGAAAAGAGAGGCAATGCTCTTCGGTAACTAGTCTGACTTGTCCACCATCCCTTTCAGTGTCAGATCTGACTACCTGAAGGTGTTGGGGATCTCACCTTGGAATATACTTGCTGCTCTCCATGTATTCCTCTATTTAATCTTTGTTGAAGATCCAATGTTCACAGACCTGAAATGCTGAGTTTATTTTTCTGTAGATAAACCCACAAAACACAGCAGCAGAAGACTATTCAGCCCATCGAGTCCACCCCACCATTTAATCATGAGCTGATTCATTTTTCCACTTGGCTTTCTCCCCACAACCATAACCCTGCCTAATCAAGAACTTATCAATGACCTAGTCTCCACAACTCCTGTGGCAACAAGTTCCAGATTTACCACCCTCTGGCTGAAAAGAAATTCCTTCACATCTCTGTTCTAATCAGACACCCTTCAATGCTCAGGTTGTGCCCTCTTGTCCTTGATTCTCCCACCATGAAAAACAACATTTCTACATCTACTCTTCCTACTCCTTTCAACATTCGGAGTGTTTCAAAGAGATTCCCCCTTCATTCTCCGAAATTCCAACAAATACAGGCCAAGAGCTGTCGAACTGTCCTCGTTACTGTGAACTCCTATTCATTATACAGTAAAACCTCTGGTATCTGGCACCCATGGGGATTGTTAGATGCTAGATAAGTGTATTTTCTGTTTGCTTGAGACTTAATCTTACAATGTCTAATACACCTGCATTAAAAGTAAACAGTTTAAAATACAAAAATACTTTATTGTACTTACACTAACCTTCACTTGCATGAATATTAAAACCTTAAAACACTTTATTTTCAGTCATGTTTTGAAGACATTTAACCATTGCTTCATCTGTCGGTTCCTCCCCTTCCACAGAGCTGCCCGAAAAATGAACAGTAACATAATAGATAATTAACTACCCCCTCCCCAAAGAATACAGGTAAAGCCTCTGACAGCGGTGACCCTTACTAAGCAGGGTTAAAGAGACAACTTTAAGTGAGTCACCCCAACGGCGAGCGGCATCAACCAGCTCTTCATTCTGTGTGACACCATTGCTGTTTCACACGACATTATTCAAACAGCTGCTACAAGCAAAGGCCAACCCAGGCCCTCCCTCCGCTGGCTGAATATTTGCTCCCATCTTCACCAAAAGATACTTCAGAAAACACTTACTTTAACAATTTTGTGCTTACATATTTTTTAACCTATTATTCTATTTTTATTTCATTTCCTCAATTTTTTTTGCCAGTCGCTTGAGGCTGCTGGTTGCTTGAATTCTGGATACCAGAGGTTTTACTGTACTAATCTTTGTGTCCTGGGACAGAACCAACTTCAACCCCATAAAAATATTTTGCCTCAATTCCATGAGCTTTACCTTTGGTTAACTAGCCTCTATCAAATGCCTTCTGGAGTTCAAATAAATACAATGCACAAATTTCATAAAAATGCAGCCAATCTCCTGAGACATGACCATCCCTTTACTTTTGATCAACTGGCGATTTTCACAGTATTTACTCACTGCCTTTATTCCACTAATTTACCAAGCTAGTCTATATTTTTCCCAGTCAATTCTAAAAGGCCAAGATAGGCCCAGATTTGCACTCCTAAGTAAAGTATATAAAAGATTTTTTGGTCTGATTTTGATGCTCTTGGGACTGTTCTGTTTTTGTACATTTCCCTGTTAGTTATGATGTGCCTTCAATGTTCTTCTGGTTTTAAGTTGACCTTCTCCTTTGTGGTTGATTTTATTTTTCAGAACCTTCTTGTTCCCCAGATAGAATTTCTACCCCATATTAAAACTGTGCTGGGGGTGAGTAAGGAGTGTCTCTGTAAGAAACCTCAAATAAGCCTGTTACAGCAAACTCCATTGCATTTTATTTGATTGATATAATATTTCAATTACAAATAGTGTTCAAAATCTTGGCTGCTTCAGAATTATCAAAAGTAATAGGAAGTTACCTATTTATTCTGGGTTTTTTTTTGCAATATGGACATTTGACATTCACAACCCTCATTAATGTACATGGAAGATACTGTATTTCATTTTAAAATATTACATCCAAGATATCTGGAAACAAAACATTCTCATTTCAAATGCTGAAACATTCAATTATTACTTCTGAATAAACATTAAAAATAAACAAGTAAAATTAAAAATATTTCCAGTTCAGTCCTAAAATGGCACCTTTTGCCATTTTTTTGTGAAAAGCATAAATATCAACAATATGTAAAACATCTCTGGTTGAAATGATATCTCATGCAAGGGGCCAGTGCAACCGTTGAGTTACTGAAAGTTACAGCAGTAAACTAAAACACTAACCTTGAAGAGGCAGATCTTTGTGGAATTGGTTAATGAATTAAAAATGTTAATCAATCTCTGTGGTCTACAAATTTACTTATTCATTTAAATCAACACTGAATCCACAATTCTCGAATCATCCCCACCAGTTGGGGTATGTTCATGTGACGTGCACAAAGGTGGCTCCACTGGTCACTTTGGGTATCTGTGAAATTTTTGAACGTGGAGATGAAGTGAGAATTAACTAAGAAAAGTTAATTCTTGGAAAGCACCAAATGTGCAACAATTATATCAGAAGGTAAAGGAAAACCTGCAGGGATTTCCTGTCTAAAGGAGAAGCAAAAGATTAACTTGATCAAGATTTTTAAACTTATGAAATGGTTTGACAAGGTGAATGAAGGGAAAATATTTCCAGCCAGTTGCAGAATCAGAAACTCTGAAAAATAATGCCAGCAATAAATCCAAAAGGGAATTTTTGGAAAATATCCTAA
The DNA here is from genome assembly GCF_036971445.1 of Narcine bancroftii. Lineage (NCBI taxonomy): Eukaryota > Metazoa > Chordata > Chondrichthyes > Torpediniformes > Narcinidae > Narcine > Narcine bancroftii. The sequence continues at coordinate 151,567,181 of NC_091470.1, read as the reverse complement.
AAAGCAAATAATTGATGTGTCAAATTCAACTGGGCTGAATTGAGGGAAATTCCATTGAATCATTTGTAGCTGACTGGTTGGACACACGAGGGAGAAAGACGTGATAAGTTGATGAGGTGGCGAGAAGGAAAGACCCCGTGTTGCATAAGAAAGCTTCCAGAGACTGGTTGAGGAACACAGATCTTGAGCAAACAACGAGCTGCTGCAGGAGTTCAGAGCATCCATGGGCAGAAATGATCAGTCAGCGGTCTTTATTGAGACTGATTGAATGTTTTCATGCTATAGATGTCACTCCTATCTAATCATCGCTAAGTAAATCTACCCTACACTCTTGATTTGTTTTGCTGTAAATCCAATTTGTAGCAATCTAGTTCCACGATAGCGATTTCTGCCCTCCCGATTCAATTTCCTACCACCAGCCGTGCCTTCAGCTCCCCAGGCTTTTCTCAACCTTTCCACTTTTAAGTTGCTGTTTCAAAACTCTTTGACTGAGCTTTGCAGGTGGTCGGGTATGATCTTTGTCCAACGGTCTTCCTGTGAAGTGTCCTGGCTTGTGTTTGCGATGCTACTGGCACTCTATACAGGGAGATCATTGATGACTTTGGTCCTGAGACCAGTAGGTCGGAATGGATAAGCTGCCAGCCCTGATGAAATTTGGAGCGTGAGATTTGCTAGTCAGGCAATAGATTGAAAACTGTGAAACCACTGTGCTGCTGGGTGCTCCCTGCTCCTGTATTGGAATTAATTTGGCAGATCAGTTGATAAGGATGGCTGAGCCCACAATAGCATTGTGTCTTCTCAGGATGCATTGTGCCCCTAAAAAAGCGTGGCAAGGTTCGCGCAATGCTGTTACCGCATCAGCAACCTTGGTTCAAATCTGGCGCTGTCGGTAAAGAGTTTGTACATTCTCCTCATGCCTTGTGGGTTCCGGTTTCCTCCCACCGTTCAAAACTTACCAGGAGTTGTAGGCCAATTGGGTGTAATTGGGTGGCATGGGCTCGTGGGCTAGAAGGGCCTGTTACTGTGCTCTGAGTCTAAATTTAAAAAAATGGACCAGAGGTGCAGAGGTCTCCCAGCCTAGATCATCTCCAGCCCTTTCAGCAATGGGCAAATCTTTTAAAAATATACTATAGTGGCTAATGTGACAGAATCTTCCATCTTCCTGGGGAACCACAGGCTGATGCTCAAGTTATGGCAGTGGGTGGCTAGAAGGCCAGAGGGGCCTTGGTTCATTTCTTCAGAGGTTTTCTGTCTCTGTTACATCATCCAAATTCTTGCTCTCTGTGCCTTACGAGACCAGAAGTGAGTCACTGTGGATCTTGGGCTCATCTCACTTTTTAGAATATTAAGGAGATATTGGATCAACATTTTTAAAATACAAAATGAGTTGCATTTATGGTGCAACTTTCTTGCCCTTGTTAGAATTTCCAGTGTGCATTAGAGTTAATGACGTCCTTTGGAAGTATGCTCAACGTTGCAATGAAGCAGTAATTAATTTGGCAGAAAGGTGACTACTACAGATAGCTGCCTGGGATTTAAATATGGGGCTTAGCCCCATCTGCAATTTGTGAAATTGAACAAAATATATTTACACCCAGAAACATATTAAAAGGGACCAATGCAAATCCTCAACTGAATGCAAGGATGCAGCAATTAGAGGCAAAGGGCATCAGATCTCACAGGTTAGACTCTGCATAAGAGCCAAATGGTAGCTGAGGCTGGAATTGAGCAGATGGGTGAAAGGGACATCTCCAACAATAAGTGGAAGAGACAGAGACATTTCCATCAGTGCGATAAATGCCAGGAGAGACCCGGTGCCAAGATCCATCAGGGCAAGAAAAAAACCATACTGGGTTGTTACCTCGGCCTGTGACATCACAGGCACCAGTCTTCACTTTATCAAGGACATCAACAAGAGGCAGTGTCTTAATAAAGCAGCCTCTACCCACAGGGACCCACCACCACTACCCAGGTTATGACCTCTTTACTCTGCTACCATGGGAAGAAGATACAGGAGCCTGAAACACTCAGCGGCACAAGGACAGTTTCTTCCCTCTGCCATCAGATTCCTGAATGAAAAGATGAACTGCAGCCTCACTTTGACTTTCTCCTGCACTTTTAAAAATTTTATTTTGTAAGGTGGTTTATATGAATGTTCGCACCTTGACGCTGTTGCAAAACAATGAATTTTGTGACATGTTCATGACAATAAATTCTGATTCTGATACAGAGATGGTCCAACTATATTCTCCAGGTGCAAGAATCCCCCTTTCCTTTCTGGAAATCCTGTAAAAATGAATGTGACGTCCTCATGTGCTGCGATGTGGCAGACTGCCACCTCTGAACATAAAACAAGTTATTTTGGAAAGTGTGTGTTACCAATGGTGGGTGGACCTGCATAGGTGGATAAGAAGGAAGGTCATGCATTACATGGGCTTCCCTGGTGAACATATTGGGGTTAAAGATTGGGCTGTGGAACAAATCCCCGCTGACACTGGTGACTCCTTGTGAGGGAGTCCCTTGTTGTCTATGTGGTCACTGCCTCTGCTTAGAGATAAAGCTGCTGGTGTTCTGCTGAGACCTGCCTCTGGAATCCTTCCTCAACCTCTTGCTCCTTTGCTCTTAAGTATTCCTCGGAATATGTCTCATGCCTATCAGGGCTCAGGGACTGCATCCTACTCTTCATCTGCCACCAGTTCCAGTCTATGAGCTGCCAGGATGTGCTCTCATTATAGTAATGCTCAGCAGGTGTGAAAAGATGAGAAGCTGAGGATAGTTCTGACTTGGTGCAGAAATAGGCTATTCAGCCCATCAAGTGTTCCCCACCTCTCAATCGTGAGCTGATCTATTTTCCTAGTCAGCCCCACTGCCCGACCTTCTCTCCATAACCTTCAATGCCCTGGCTAAACAAGAAACTATCAATCTCTGCCTTAAATACACCTGAAGACCTGGCCTCCACAACTGCCAGTGGCAACAAATTCCACAGATTAACCACCCTCTGGCTGAAAGAAAATCATCTTCATAACTGTTCTGAGCAGATGCACTTCAATCCCCAGGAATCATCCCTCTGTGAAATATTGCCTGCAGAACACATCTGCTCTCCTGAAGATGAACATGTCCTTTCTAACAACTTACATCATCAGGTAAATCTTCTCAACACTAATAAACAGTTGAACAGTAAGGGTAAGGGAACATAAGTCCTTTCCATTAGGAAAAAGGTCTGAGTTACGAAGGAGAATCCTTCTGGGCATGCCTGCATTTGAAGGAAGCTTGAAGATATAATTGAGAGTGACCCTTCAATGAATTGTGAGAGGAGGTGGATTCCTGCTTGGAATGATCTGTAGCAACAAAGATGAGCTTTAATGAGAGCTTGAGTATTCCAGGCACAATAGCTGAAGGGAGAATGTCTGGCTTTGGAAACACCAAGTCCTCCTGAGAAGTCCCGCTCACAGTGGGTTTTCTCATCTACTGTGAGAGCTCTCAGACATGTCACTGAAGGGAGAATGTCTGGCTTTGGAAACACCATGTCCTTCTGAGAAGTCCCGCTCACAGTGGGTTTCCAAGAGCTTTCAGACATGTCTCTGAAGCCTGTGGAAATACACACAATGGGGACATCATTCCCCATTGCCACTGCAGAGAAAGATTTCTAGCTAACATTGCTGCCATTGAGATATCTCTTGAAGGAGAACCCCCTTCCTTGCTATTTAGGAGTGTATCTGGTCAGGTGAAACATCAGATGCATCATATCACAACAGGTAGAAGTGCTCCGTCCAGATTCGCCATGGGTTTCATTTCATCTGGCTTACTTCAATGGGTTAAATCACTCCTTATTTCAATTTGCACATGGTCTAGTTCCAGGCAGTTGAGCGATTAGGAGTCATTTCAGTAAACAGAAATGATTTTGTCTAGTGAGGAGTTGGGTTCTTGAAAAGGTGGGGTGGAATACTTTAATGTTCCTAAATCATATCGGGAAGCATCTCTTCACATAAAAGGCTGCAGGAATTTTGTAACTTGTACAGAAAAATCTGTGGAGTATGTGTGGAGAAGTCGTGAAAATTTCACAAATTGGATTTTTGATATTGCAGAGGCATAGCCAGGTAAATAGAAGAACAAGATCTCTGAAGAACAGGGCTGTGTGCCCTATCCCAGCGGTTCTCAATCTTTTTCCCATTCACACTAGCACCTGAAGTAATCTCTTACTAACCACAGAGCATCTATTCCATAGGAATAGATGCTTTGTGGTTTGTGGTTAGTAAGGGATTACTTCAGGTGGTATGAGAGTGGGAAACAAAGGTTGGGAACCACTGCCCTATCCTCATTCCAAGTGCCCACTCACATTCAACTACGAATGCAGCACAAGAGGCAGAGGTCAGAGGTTCTCTCTGTTGTTTCTTTCCTCCAACCAACACCTCAATTCCCGATCACCCAACTCCATTAGATTCTTGGGTGACCTTCTCTGGGTAGCCACAGTGCGCCTTTATCCACTGGCTTCTTGGAAGCATCCACAGCTTAACATTAACCATGGAGTTCCTGAAAACATCTGCCCTGTCACAACTGCAAATGGAAGGGTTAATACATGGACCAACATAAGTTGGGCCAGCAGAAATTGTGCACAGTGGAAATTTAAGTCTGCTTTTAAAGCCATTCCCAATTGTGTTATCAAAACCAGGAATCAAACACTAAAAAACATGCAAGGTTAAGAAGATTTTGTTTTGGGAAGTATGCTACATAAACACGACTGCACAATTATTATTGACTTATCAAAATTTTGGTGAGTATTTTCTCTGAAATAATCTGAAGGAATTACAGTTTTTTTAAAAACAACACATTGCACAGAATTTTATTCACATAGGTGTCCAGAATTGTAAGATGCAATTTGAAAATATTTCTCACCAATTTGATTAAGGGTAGATGGGTTTGAACATGATGGTAACTTTTCAGAAATTAAAACATTTGTTCCTGACTTCTGACTCGAGATTGAGTTCCATCAGAAACCGTCGTGTGACTCACGTTCCCCTCCAATGGGAGGAAGACATCAAGCCTTGAAAGCTGAATTTAATTTCTCTCTCTCTCTTTGTCTCATTTAATGTCTGTGTGCACTTTTTGCTGTTCTTTTCAACGTGAACAGTTCCAAACTGTGTCGAGAAAATGTCTCAATTCCCAGTGCAAACCATGTGATTTGTGCAAAGCATGGCAGGCAAAAGTGCAACAAAATAAAAGCACACATTCCAGCTTTGAAAGATTTGGAGCCTTCCCTTAGGCAGCTGTCTTTTGGAGTGAAACAACTCTTGAAATCTACTGATAAGATCGTTGGTCTAACCTCAGTGAGTTTGCTTTAAAACCAACGTTAAAGTTTTAGCATGAAGAAGACCTCAGCTTCAATGCCAACGGTTGGTGAGTCTTTGTGCTCTGGAGTTAAACAGGTTGAGGTTAGGTCCATACAAATGCTCTTAGGAACAGAGCATGCCCCCTCTGGGTTGCCCCTCTCTCCTAGGTCCACGGAGGGGGTGTCAGTTTGCCCCAGCTGGCACAGCCTCTTTCGTTCTTGCGCCTGCTTTGCCCGGTTGGCGATGTACCGCACTCGGCTTTGGCTCCTTGACGAATATCGGCGAATGGTGACGGGGCTGCTCTCTTCCACCTCTGGTAGCTGCTCAGCAGTGGGGGAGGTGATGTCGTTCTCTCGCTCAAAGCTTGTGATCCTCTTCAGCTGCTCCATCAAGTTGTCTTGGGCGGGCACCCTCATCGCGGCTGCTCTGCGCCGCTCCTGCATGGGCCTCGTGATGAAGTTGCGGCTGATGCTCTTGTACTTGCTGTCGAAACTGGCCACGATGTCCTCGGAGGTCAGATCCCCCAGGCTCTTTGACTTGCTCGTGTTGTCAGTCACTGTTGTGCTTTGTGATATTGATTTCAGTGTCGGGGCTGACTGTTTGAGGCTCTCTATGTACAGTCTGCTCCAGGTGTGGCGCCGGGAGTTGTTCTGGAAAGGAACTGGCGATGCCTTAGACAAGGGCTTGGGTTGGAGGTCATCTAGGGCTTGCTGGTTATCATCAGATCTCAGGTTTGGGTTCGACTTGCTCTTGCTGACTTTAGCAAGTATTTTGTGGCCACTGGAGGCCGATCGAGGCCTCATCCCTTTATCCATTTGAAGCCCTTCATAGGACTCACTCTGACGGGTGCTCAGATCAGACAAGCTCTTTCGAGCCAAGTTGGGCAGTGACAAGTCAATGACTGTGTCATTGGAGGACATGCTGGATGACGAGGACATACTATCCCTGTGGCTCCCACAGTCTAGTTTGCTCCAGATTCTGTCGTTAATGGTCACATCTGATGACACTGCAGGCACTGGAGAAGTGCATGGCTGCATGGGAGACACCAACAATGGCTGACTTCGAACAAGGCACCCATCGCATCTAATACTTCGCACTATATCAGGTTGAATACTTTTGTTAATCTGACAGCCAGGGCTGTTTCTACCAATACTGTTATGAGCACCACGTAGGATCACATCAGGGATTAAATCAGCAATTGGATTTATTTCAGATTCAGCTGGCTCTCTGTCGTTCGAAGAGAGAGCTTCCAGAAGAGGAGTCTCAGTTGAGGGTAAAGTTTCAGATGGTGCTGGCTGACCACTGGGGTGCCCGGCTCTCATCTTGTCCTGGTCACTAGGTGCCAGTATGGAGCCTCTTGAATCCGAGACAGAGATCGAATCTGTGGAGAGATTGGTAGCGGTGCACACTATCATGCTCTGGGAAACATGGAAAGGTTTGTCACCGCCCTGAGAGACTTGGTGGGGACTTGGGGCATGACAAGTGCCAGCATGCAGGATCTCCACATGAGGGATCTCCACTTGCCTGCTGTCTCCTGTGAGGACCTCTGTGCTCAGGACAATAGCTCCATCTCCCAAATGTCCCTCAGTAAGGTGAGTACCTGCAGCCTTTCTTGTCAGGTCATCAGCAGCAGGCACCTTCTTGGACTCTAGCGATGACTGACAGGTTTCTGGAACTGGATGTTCTGCTGAGTTGGTGATTTCTTCTCTTGAACTGCTCGCAGTAGATAAGGGAATCTGCTGAGAGTCAGTGCAAGGTTTCTCCACAGAGTGCATAGATTCTTCAGAAATGGTTTCAAGAGAATGCGTGGGAACACTTGGAAGTGAATATGAGAATGGCTGGACATCTGTAAGAAGAAGAGATGGATATAATCAGTAACTCTCAACCGTCCCCTCCTGTCCCATTCTGCAGCCACAGTGTAGGGTCCAATGTATCAATGGAAGCAGGGAAAGCCACAGAGTTAAATAGCTTCATCATGTCACTGGATTCTATTCTCCCTCTTGCATAGAACATCATACAGACATTTGTCCCCAATGTTGTGCCAGCCTATATAAACCTACTCAACAGTCTAAACCTCCCTCCCTCATACCCATAGCCTTTTGTTTTGCACTCATGTGGCTGTTGATACACTTTTTATTGTATCATGCCTGACAATATTCTCTGTATTAAAAACTTACGCTTGACATCTCCCCTGAACTTTGCTATTCTCACCTCCGAGGAAAAGGCATTTGGCTGTCCACCTTATCTATGCCTCCAGGGGAGCAGTGCTAACTTTTTAGAAGCTGGAGCTCACCAAAAATGGCGACGAGGTGCCTGGAGTGGCCCCCTGAGGTGCTGCAGCGGCCCCCTGAGGTGCCTGAGTGGCTCCCTGAGGTGCCGGAGTGGCGCTCCAGTGAGCTCCGGCAGCACTGCACCCCAGTATGCCTCTCATAAACTTGTATTAAGCCCCCTCTCACCCTTCTTCACTCCTAAGTCCTGTTATTCTTACCTCTGTTACCTTCTCAAGGCCTTGCACAGGCTGGGGATTTGACTTCAGGGAGGCTGCCTGTTTGGTAAGTTTGATTTCATGGGCTACGAGCTGATGGACTGCCCATGGCAGAGGAAACACCGGAGCTGATCCCAGCACCAGGTGAGATGGCAGGGTGAGACTGGTGTTGATGGAATGGGGTTAAAGTTAGGGAGGAGCAACCTCCAGCCCTGCCAGAGAGACTGTAACCCAGAGAGGTCTCAGGCAGTTAAACAGGAACATCTGCAGATGCTAGGATCAAGGGCAATGCACAAATGTTCTGGAGAAACTCAGCCCATCTCGCAGAATCATAGGAAGTAAAGGGTAATCAACTAAAGGGCCTGGATGCTGTGTGACCTGCTGAGTTTCTCCAGCAAATCTGTGTGCCGATCTCAGGCGGGGTATCTGATCCATGAGCTCTAAGCACATAACACACCTTCTCACTTTTATTTTCAAAATGTATTTATTGAGCATCAAAAACAACTTTGTACACATTGTACAGATGTACATTGTGCTCTTATTTTATTTTACCAGCGAGAGCTCACCGTGCCCAATAATACTTGAAATAGGTGTTCTTTTTGTGGATTAAATAACACCAGCCTTTGAAAAAGCAATTTGTGTTATTTTCGAATCAATTACTTTGTCTCTTTCAATTTCAAAATGTTATTGATTGGAGAAGTCTTTTCCTCAACGTGGCTAATGCACTCTCAGTGAACCAGTTGACACAGCCAGAAACAATCAGGTTACAGGAGGAATTGGGATTTGCATTTAATGTCAACACTGCTCCCGTATTAGAAATGAACACAGAGTGCAACACGTTCCAACACACCTCAGCACACCACATTCAACACCACAACACACTCCAATGCATCCCACTCCAAAGCCATCACAGCAGCCAATCGCAACAAATCACCACACGCTCCAACACCAGCACAACAGTTGACACCAACACCATATGCTCCAAAGCATCTCATCCTGGCACTAACACAAAAACCACTGATACCATCATATCTCAACCTGCTCCAATGCCTCCCACTCTATAACACCACCTCAACAGCTGACACCAAGACATCAACATGCCCCAACGCATCTCATCCCTACACCAGTGCAGCATTCGACACCCACCCAACATGCTCCAACGCATCCCACCCCAACACCAGCACAGCATGCCATATACAACGCATTGCAATATGATGCAAATGCAACACTAGCAAAGTACACCCTACATGAACCCAACATCAACGAACATAGTACAACCCAGAATAACACAACATGCACAATCATAATGTAGATGAACATATGAGAAGCATTGTCCAATTACAGTCCAGAGTACATCAGTAGAGGTCAGCATAGTCCAACACTCCACACATTGATACAGCACCACATGGTGATACAATACCACTCTCCACAGCACAATCTCGTAATCGTAGTCCAACACATCAGTGTATAGAGCAGATCAGCAATATTGCAGGTATCCATCTCACTGCTATGGAGAACTATCTGACTGCATGACGACTGTGTGAACTTGCCCTGGGGCATTCCAGCTTCCTCTCACACTCAAAAGGCATGCCAGTTCGTAGGTTCAATGGCTGCAGTAAAGAGCTGGTAGTAGAATCAGGGGGACGTGTGAAAGAGCAGGCTGCAGAGAATGGGGTTGATGGGAGCATTAACCTAATGAATCAAATGGCCTTCTCTATCATAAGAAAATAATGGAAATGGCAGTCCAACACAACTCCCATTGTTCAGCACAGCACAGTTCAATGCAAAACAGCAATATGTAGGAGGTACATCATATCACCATAGAGCAGCTCATGGTGTGTACTGTCGGTTGAACCTTTCTCTTGATGGTAAATGGTGACACCCTGGATGTCTGGGCAGATAATGAGGAATGAGGAAAAAAATAGGTGAACGATGAGCCAGGTGGTATGACTGGCTAACCAATGAGAGCAAGGAATAGGGAGCAATAAAGACAAGAAATGGCAGAGAAGGAAGATGAATTTTGGAGAATGTGGGGGGGATCTCATTGAAACATTTCAAATGTTGAAAAGCATGGAGAGAGTAGATGTTGAAAGGTTGTTTCCAATAGTGGGAGAGTCGAAGACAAGAGGGCACATCTTCAGGATTGAAGGGCAAAGAACAAAGATGCGGAGGAATTTCTTCATCCAGAGGGTAGTAAATCTGTGGAATTTGTTGCCACAGGCAGTTGTGGAGGCCAGGTCATTGGGTGTATTTCACGCAGAGATTGATAGGCTCTTGATTAGCCAGGGCATCAAAGGTTATGGGGAGAAGGCCTCACAGTGGGGCTGAACAGGGCAGATGTTGGGCTGAATAGCCTATTGCTGCTCAAGTCTGTGGTCTTTATGAATTAAATGCAAATAGGGTACCAAAAGTGAAGTGAAAAAGGAAAAGACGGCAAAGTTTGGAGCAAAAGGAAAGAAAGCACAGCAATAAATAAACAAATATTGGCTATGCAAGAATAGGCCTCAATGGTTTCAAAGGAACTGATTGGTTTTCTTGAAGAATTATCAGGCTAACTATCAAAACCTTTTTAGTGATATAATGAGCAATTAATAGACAAATTCAGCAACTTCTTACAATATCTTTGAGACCAAGACCAAAAAGCTGTTTGTGTAAGCAGGCAGTGTAAATTCTGGAGATTTGTAACTTGGATGTTGATTCTCATCTGGACTCATTGCCTGATTTGTGCGTGAGTAATACCTTGTATTATCGATTCAGCACTTCACAGCATAAAGCATAAAGATGGCAAGTGTCTAGTGCAGCTATTCTCAACGGGCATCGTTTGACACCCCTGGGGACACAGCAGATTTTGGGGGGGTGGGGCTGGGGGGCACAGACTGCAATCGTAAATTCTACTGATGCAGTACCGGCCAATATTTATTATTTCATTTGTTGTCTTTTCTTTTTATAATTTTTTTTCTCTCTTCTATTTCTGTTTAATTTGTGTTTTACTTAACTGGGAACTTGTAAGTGAGGCTTCCATTGAATCTGTACATTCTACTTATGTTAATATATTTTCAGTTTTTCAACATTTGCCCCACTCCTAGCCTCTTTGTGAAGAAATAATTCTTAAGTTTGCTTGCTGTTTGCCCTGATTTAAATAGTATTGATTGAATGGTATTTACTTTGTGTGTAATCCCTTTGTGAAATATCAATGTATTTCTAATATCTCTGAAGGATTTAACAAGATATACAATGCAACTGCAGATATTGAAGTGCATTGCTATTCTGGAGAAGTACTTGGATTAGGTGTTCATCTGAAGCGAGTTGCATGGTGATGAGTAATTCATGTTACATAACTAGGTCTATGTAGAGGAGACTGAACTTAGTGCGCAATAATAGCAATGGTTTAGCTCAGACAACAAGCATCACCCCATGGTCAAGATGACTTATTAAGGAATTATAATGCACTGAAATCCCACATTCTTGGACTTTAATAAGGTACACTACATCTCAATAGTTAACACGTGCAAATATACACACTCATTCACATACATATACATACATAACACACATGCGCACACATGCACAACACACACATGCACAAACACAGACATACATAACACATACACACACACCACACGCACACACACACACACACACACACACACACACACACACACACACACACACACACACACACACATACACACACACAGGCGTCAATGCACAAACGAGTGCTTTCTGTGTCTTCTCTCCCCAGTCCTTCCCTCTCCCCTTTTGAAGTGTGCCGTCCCCCTTCCCATCTTAGTCTCAAGCCGTCCATATCTTCCCACAGTGCTGCTTAATCTGTTGAGTCCCTTCGGATATTGTCTGCTTGCTCAAACAACTTGCCCATCAACTTTTAACTTTCTGACAAAAGAAGTCTCGCTTGTATTAGCTGTGATTTATGCAACCATTCATCTTACTGCAATGTCCTGCACACAGAAACCTTCAGAAACATCAACAATGATCTAGAAAGTTTACAACCTCTGCAATTCTTTGGTACCCAGAGGATTCCTTTGACTCACCGAGTAACAGCATCATATTGTGCTTAGTGAAATGTCAATAACACACACAGAGGTTTGGAACATGCAGACTAATTGAAAGGCTTCATTGAAGATGTCATTTGTGATAAAATCCAATGTTTCAAATCAGATGGTTTAAACCAGAAATTCTTGACACATATTGTAAGAATAAAATTACAGCTATTTCAGCAAAGATGTCCCAATCATAGAATCTTGAAATAAAGCAGGAGTCCAAACAGTCTACTGTGCTTGTTATGTGATAACTTGATGGCAGAGTGAAGAAAGAGAAGGAGGAGGAGGATTATTCAGTAGGGAAATTCAAGGCAGTTGTTAGAGTAGGTTATTAGGTTGGCCCAACACTGTGGGCAAAGAGCTTGTACTCTGTAGATATCTATGTCCTAGATACAGAGAGGGGGGAAAGGAAACTGTTGCTAAGGACTGAGGGAAATGCTCAGAACTTTGGAAATCATGTTATAAATATTGGACGAGCAGTTCAAATAACAAATATAGTGAAATGGCAGAGCAGCAAAAAAATTGAGGAAAATTAAAAAATAAAATAAATAAAAGGTAAAAAATATGTCAGTTTAAAATTGTAAAAGTAAATGCTCACTGAAGTAACATATAAACTTTTGGTGAAGATGGGGGAAAATACTCAGTGGAGTGCCTGGTCAGGCTTCGCTCGGAGAAGCTGTTTAAATAAAGATGTGTGAAACAGCAATGGAGTCGCCCAAGATGAAGAGCTGGTTGATGCCACTCGCTGTTGGGGTGACTCTCTTACAGTGTCTCTGATCAGAGGCTTTAAACTTGGGTGGTGAGGTGGGGGGGTGGGGGGGAGATGGGAGGCTAATTATCTATAATGTCATTGTTCATCTTTTGGGCGGCTCCATGGAGGGGGGGAGGAACCTGCAGATGCAGCGATGGTTAAATGTTTTCAATGAGGCGGCATGGTTGGTGTAGTGGTTGTGTAATGTTTTTATAGCACCAAGTTGTCTGTAAGGAGTTTGTACATTCTCCCTGTGTCTGCGAGATTCTTTCCAGGTTTCCTCCCACTGTAACGTATCAGTGGTGTAGGTTATGAAGTAAATCACAAAATTCAGCAGACACTGTGGTTGAAGTAAAAACACAAAATGCTGGGGAAGTTCAGCAGATCAAACAGGGTCCTTTATGTAGCAAAGGCAAAGATACAGAACCGACGTTTTGGGCTTGAGCCCTTCATCAAAGTATGAGGGAATGCTGACAAGCGTCCTAACAAAAAAGTGGCGGGGGGGGGGGGGGGGGGAAGGAGGGGTGGCAAGACAGGTGATGATAGGTGGAGAAAGGAAGGAATGGACAGCAGTAATTGTGGGGGGCTGTGTGGGTGAAAGAACTGGAAGGAGGGGGAGGGGGAAGAAAAGGCAAGCAGATTTAGTGGAAAGCAGTAAAGTCAATGTTCATGCCATGTGGCTGTAGGGTGCCCAGATAGAAAATATTCCTCCAATCTGTGGGTGGTCAGGGTGGGACAGTACATAAGACCATGAACAGACATGTGAGTGCAAGTATGTGACCCAGAATTGAAGTAATTGGCCACTGGGAGGTCGCTGTGGTTGCAAATGGAACAGAGGTGTTGAGTGAAGTGATCTCTCAGTTTGTGACCGGGCTCTCCAATGTAGAGAAGGCCACAAAGGGAACACTGGATGCAGTAAATAAGTCCTCTGGATGTACAAGTGAAGTGTTGCTTCACATGAAAGGCCTGTTTGAGGCCTCGGATCATGGTGAGAGAGGAGGTGTGGGCACAAGTGTTGCACCTCCTGTGGGCATAGGGGAAGGTGCCGGGGGGCAATGGGCAAGGAGGGATGAAGGAATCATGGAGGGAGGGGAGGTGAGGGAAAAATGTGTCTGGTGGAGGGATCCTGTAGTAAGTGTCGGAAATTCTAGCAGATGATGTGTTGGATTCAGAGGCTGGTGGGGTGGTAGGTGAGGATGAGGGGGACTCCTAAGTTTGTTGCATCTGGGGATAGAGGGGGCCAGGACAAATGAGCGGGAAATGGAGGAGATGCGGGTGAGGGCTGAGTTGATGGTGGTGAAGGGGAAGCCAAGTTTGTGAAAGAAGGCAGACATTTCAGAGGCTCTGGATGGGAAGACCTCATCTTGGGAACAGATGCAGCGGAGATGGAGAAATTGAGAGAATGGGATGGAATCCTTGCAGGGGCAGGGTGTGAAGATGTGTAGTCCAGGGTGTATCTTAATTGGGTGTAAATTGGTGTAGGTTAATTGGGTGTAATATAGATAATATAGATATAATAATATAGATACACTAGCTGGGAGGACAACTGGGGAAAAATGGCAGGTATTTTTGGACATTTTTCATAGGTTTCAGGACAAATTTATTCCAAAGTGGAAGAAAGGCTCTAGGAGATGCAAATGGCAGCCGTGGCTAACTAATGAAATCAAGTGTAATATCAAATCCAAAGGGAGTAAGTATAGGATAGCGAAGCGGAGTGGGAAGTTAGAGGATTGGGAAACCTTCAAAGAGCATCAGAGGGTAACTAAGAAAGTCATAAGAGAGGGGAAGATTAAGTACGAGAGGAAATTAGCAAATAATATAATGGGGAATAGCAAAAGCTTTTTTAAATATGTGAAGAGGAAGAAATTGGTTCGGTCCAAAATTGGTCCATTAAGAATGGAAAAGGGTGAAATTATTACCGGAAACAAGGAGATGGCTGAGGAATTTAACAAATACTTTGCAACTGTCTTCACCAAGGAGGATATAGGTTATGGTCAGTTAGGGGGTAATGGTCATGTGGTGTCAAGAGACTTGGGGACCTTTCCTGGGGAAGTAGGGGATCTAATGGATATCCGGATCCAGAAACAGGAGGTTGTGAGTAAATTGTTGGGACTGAGGGCTGATAAATCCCCAGGGCCTGATGGGCTGCATCCCAGGGTGCTTAAAGAAGTTGCTATGGAAATTGTGGAAGCACTGGTCGACATTTTCCAAAGTTCCATAGATTCGGGGGAGGTCCCTGAGGATTGGAGAGTGGTTGATGTGGTGTCGATTTTTAAGAAGGGAGGGAGGGAGAAAACGGGAAATTATAGACCGGTCAGCCTGACATCGGTGGTGGGGAAGATATTGGAGTCTATCATAAAAGGAGTAATAGCAGAACACTTAGGCAGAAATAATAGTATAAGGGCTAGTCAGCATGGATTCCTTAAGGGTAAGTCATGCTTGACTAACCTTCTGGAATTTTTCGAGGATGTGACAAAGAGGGTGGACTTGGGAGAGCCTGTGGATGTGGTGTATTTGGACTTCCAGAAGGCCTTTGATAAGGTACCGCACGGGAGACTAGTGGGCAAGATCAGGGAGCATGGTATTGGAGGTAAGGTGCTGACATGGATAGGAAATTGGTTAAGAAATAGGAAACAAAGGGTTGGGGTAAGCGGGTCTTTTTCAGGATGGCAGGATGTGACGAGTGGAGTGCCGCAGGGATCGGTATTGGGTCCTCAGTTGTTTGTAATTTATGTAAATGATTTGGATGAGGAGGTTATTAATAACTTGAGCAAATTTGCAGATGACACGAAACTGGGTGGCGGTGTGGGGTGTGAGGAGGATGTCAGGAAAATGCAGAGGGACTTGGACAGGTTGGGGGAGTGGGCTGCTAAATGGAAGATGATGTTCAACGTTAAAATGGAGGTTATCCATTTTGGGGGCAATAATAGGAAAGCTGAGTAGTATTTAAATGGAGACAAGCTAGGGAGTGGGGAGGAGCAAATGGATCTGGGAGTACTTGTTCACCAGTCACTGAAGACTAGCATGCAGGTTCAGAAAGCTGTGAAGAAGGCTAATAGCATGTTGGCTTTCATAAAGAGGGGATTGGAGTATAGGAACAGAGACACCCTTCTGCAGTTGTACAGGGCCCTGGTGAGACCCCACCTGGAGTATTGCGTCCAGTTCTGGTCTCCAATTTTGAGGAAGGACATACTAGCTATAGAGGGTGTGCAGCGCAGATTTACAAGGTTAATTCCAGGGATGGCAGGGATGACATATGCTGAAAGGCTAGAAAAACTGGACTTGTATCCGATGGAGTTTAGAAGGATGAGAGGGGACATGATTGAGGTATACAAAATTATCAGGGGGATAGACAGGGTGAAGTCGGATTACTTGTTCCCAATGATGGGGGAGACGAGGACTAGAGGGCATAGTTTAAGAATACAGGGTAGGCCCTTTAGGATGGAGATGAGAAAACATTTTTTTACCCAGAGAAGTGTGAATCTGTGGAATGCTCTGCCACAGAGGGTGGTAGAGGCAGATTCGCTGATTATGTTCAAAAGAGAGTTAGATAAGACTCTAGTGGGAAAGGAGTTAAGGGTTATGGGGATAAGGCTGGAAAGGGGTACTGATGGTAGTGATCAGCCATGATCTGTAAAATGGCGGTGCTGGCTCGATGGGCCGAAGGGCCTACTCCAGCTCCCATTGTCTATTGTCTATTGTCTAATATGGGTGGCACAGACTCATGGACTGAAATGGCCTGTTACCATGATGTATGTCTAAATTCAATTGAAAAATAAAGAATGTGGCTGAAAATAAAATAAAAACTGTTTATTCTTAATGCAGGTGTATTGGTTAGGCATTGTAAGAGTAAGTCTCAAGCAACCGGAAATTATACTTATCTGGCATCTAACAATTTCCATAGGTGCTGGGTACTGGGGGTTTTACTGTATGTGTAACAACTGCCAATTTTAGGCTTGTCAGCTCTGGGGAACAGAATGATGTTCTTTGCTGGAACAGGGTCTGAATATCGAATACCCTTGGTCTAGGGGCAAATGAGACGTTATTGAAGGGTAAAGATTGCTCTACATTGATCTGTTAATGATTCTCCTCTGCCTCCACCCACCACATTGTTACTTCTGTATTCAAAGTGATTGCTATGAGATTCCAAAATTAAACAGTGATATGGATGTGGAGCGTGGGATAAGTAGTATACAAAGCCAGGCCACTGATGCATTTATATAGTGAGATTTGACAAACTGAGTGTGAGGTCAGGAAGGATTAGATTGCAGTGGAGTAGGTTTACATAGATCTGCACAACATCATGGGCTGAAGGGCCTGTACTGTGCTGTAACAGAACATAGAAAACTTGCAGCACAATATAGGCCCTTTGGCCAACAAAGTTGTGCTAAACATGTCCCTACCTTAGAAATTATCAGGTATTCCCATAGCCCTCTATTTTTCTAAGGTCCATGTCCTATCCAAAAGTCTCTTAAAGGACCCTAATGTATTTGTCTCCACTACCGTTGCCGGCAGCCCATTCCATGCACCCACCACTCTCTGCATAAAAAACGTACCCCTGACATCTCTTCTGTACCTACTCCCCAGCACCTTAAACCCTTAAACCTGTGTCTTTTTGAGGCAACCATTTCAGCTCTGGGAAAAAACCTTTGACTATTTACATGATTAATGCCTCTCATCATCTTAAACACCTCCAAGGAGAAAGGCTGAGTTCACTCAACCTGTTTTCAAAGGGCATGCTCCTTAAACCAGACAACATGCTGTCCTCTGCCCCTTTTCTTCTGGAAGTGAGGTGACCAGAACTGGGGTATGACCAGGGTCCTATACAGCTGCAATGTCACCTCTCAGTTCCTAAATTCAATTAAATCACACGATTAAAGAAGGCCTTCTTATCCAGAGAATCAACCTGCTTTGAACGTCCTATGGACTCAGACCCCAGGATCCACACTGCCAATATTCTGCCATCATATCTGACCAACCAAAATGAACCATTTCACACTTATCTGGGTTGAACTCCATCTGCCACTTCTCAGCCCAGTTTTGTATCCTATCAATGACCCGCTGTAACCTCTGAGAGCCATCCACACTATCTCAATACCTCCAACCTTTGTGTCATCAGCAAACTTACTAACCCATCCCTCCACTTACTCATCCAGGTCATTTATAAAAATCACAAAGAGTAAGGGTCCTAGAACAGATCCTTGAGGAACACGACTGCTCATCGACCTCCATACAGAATATGACCCATCTACAACCACTTTTTGCCTTCTTTGGGGAAGCCAGTTCCGGATCCAGAAAGTAATGTCCCCTTGGATCCAATTCCTCCTTACCCTATCAATAAGCCTTGCATGGGGTACTTTATCAAATGTCTTGCTGAAATCTATACACACAACATCTACTGCTTGTCCTTCATTAATGTGTTTAGCCACATCCCCAGAAAATTCAATCAAGCTCGTAAGGCACGACCTATCCATGACAAAGCCATGTTGACTAGTTTCTAATCTTATTATACCTTATTATTCATAAATCCTGCCTCTCAGGATCTTCTCCATCAACTTACCAACCACTGAAGTAAGACTCACTGTCTATAATTTCCTGGGCTATCGCTATTCCCTTTCTTGAATAAAGAAACAACATCCACAACCCTCTAATCCTCTGGTACCTCTCCCATCTCAAAGATGATTGCCAGAGGTTCAGCAATCTCCTCCCTCGCCTGCCTCAGTAGCCTGAGGTGATGTTCTATGTACTTCATAAATGTAACTATTTACAAGACAATTCTGGGTTCATTGCATAAAAGGGCATCAGATAGGTGCCTGAGAGAAAATAATGTGCAGGACCTGGGAGAGCAGGGAAATTGGCAGAGGGGCTTGCCCTACATGTATGTAATTCATCTAACTATTTATCTTGCCTGTTACTAATAGCAGACAGCTTTATCTATCCCTCGTAATGAAGACACACAGAATGCCACAAAGCAATTCAGCAGCTTTCTTATATTTCTCCAGATGTGATTCTTGGTTGCCTTGAACCATCAAGGATGGGTTTATACTGCAGTATCCTCAAACCAATCAGTGGAAAGGAAGCTCTTGGATCTTGCGGCGGGATGGTGGATAACAGACCAAGCAGATTGGGCTTCAGCCTCTGGAATAAAAGCAGGGAATGCTGGAAACATTCAGCAGGTGAGGTGGCATCATGGGTAAAATAAGGCACATGTTTTGGACTGATCGCCAGTGCAATACTGTGCATCAGTATTTATAACCTTGCCATGCCTAGCTTGTTAATTCTGTTATATTATCATTTACCATGCAATAAACTTTGGCCAGGAGTTTCACAAATCTACACAAACAAGGCAAAATATGTGTAAACAGTACCTTCAACTTCTAACCCTTCCCCTGACTTGGCTGGGACATCTTTGTGCAACTCCCCTTGCATGGCAACGTATTAGGCAACATGTTCAATGAAGCAGGGGGTTCCCTACAGGATCTCGGGGTTGGGTGTGGGGAAATCCAAGGGAATAGATTTTTTTTTACCTTTGTGTTGCTCTCCAGGTCAGTTGTCCACTGCATGTGGCAGCAAGGGCAGAACATTGCAAACAGTTAAACTCATTGGGCAGTGAAAGAAGAGAAAGGAAAACAAAAAGGAAGACAGACAAGTCACTCTCAAAACTAAGGAAGCAGTCAGTGAAGGCCTAGATTGTCATATATTTCCCTCAGCGGAAGAAGGAAAGGTGAAAGCAGCTCTAGCTCAAACAGTTCATTGAGAAACCACTGGGGTCAGGCTCATCCTTGGATTTACATCTTACCCAATTTTTCTCTTAATACTAGTGAGCTTCAAAGCTTAGCTCTCTGTCTCATCACCATCACCCGGTTACCCCATTCAGACCTGTATGCTAAAATCCCCTTCCCTCAGTTTTGCTCTGATTTACTCCCAATGGTTCAAAACTTTCAGATGTTAACTCCAATTTTATCTCTGCCCTTTAGCTGTGGAATTCAGAATTGCTTCAAAGTCTTGGAGTTTTAACTGGCCATGTTCCACGTCTGGAAGAGGCGTCCTCTTCTAGACCAGCCGGGTCTGGTGATGTAATGGTGATGTGCTCATGTATTGGTTGATTAAGACTCGCCAAGCCCTGTCCCACTGGAAGAAGATGGCCACAGGCACGTGGGTGGTGAGAAGAAGCCCAGTGGAAACTTCCTTGTGGGTTGGATGCAGTAAGCATTCCTCTGGAGTGTACAGGAACAGGAACGCTCCTCCTGACCATACAAATTGTCCACGGGTCTCCCCTCCGGTAAGGAAAGGACTCGAGTTTGTTCTCTGTCACCCAACCCTGGCAGGAGAGGACTCCATGAGGGGGCACAAAATGAGAATTTGAACCTCTGCTATGCGCCACTCCCCTGCTCCCACAGATGGACGCAGAGGTGAACCCATTGCTAACTTGTGCATATCCAGAATTCTGGGCAATGGTGGTTAAGTATTGGGAGACTACAGTTAGTGAAAATACCAGCCTTTAAAAATTTCCATCAACCTTATCTTTGTCTTCATTAATCTGTTGGTAGAAGTTGGTGTGATATTGATAATCTTGTGCTGGTCCCAAGTCATTTTTTAGGAAATGATTTCATTCCTTCAATTATGAGGCAATTTAAAGCCTCAAACCGATTAGGAGTGAGGCATTTGGCTGATCTGATGTATTTTGAAGTCTTTAAGGAAAAAAAGATGTTTGAAGCATTGGGTGGTCATGGAATGATGAGCAACGAACAAACAGCTCTGATTCGGAGTCCTTGTGTCAGGTTTCTCAAGAGGTACTGGAGGGCAAATCTACAGTGGGCATGGTTTCAAGGGTTGGTCAGAGGGTTGAGGTTTGGCTGAACTAGGTGGAGCTAGCCAGAGGATTAGGTTGATCTACAAAACAAAGGACAGGTCAACAAAATAGTCCATTCAGGTCTTACCCGCGGAAAAGATTGGAGACTTGCTTCGGATTTCCTCCATCTTTTGTACAAACAAAGAGTTCATTTCACGTTGAAGGGTGCCTGGACACTTCAGAGGGTCCCGCACCAGGTGGTATGAGTGCTCCAGGCCACCCAGCCCCTCCAGGCTTTCAAACCTGGGTGAGTCACAGCCCTTGGCAGTGGCCTCCGACCGGTTGACCTCTCCGCTGCTGCAGCTGCTACTGTGGGCGATCTGGCATCGCCATCTCTGCTTGGGTTGGCATTGGACGGCCTGCCTGGGGGATATTAGCCGTTCATCCTCCAAGGAGGTGCCCTGGCGTGCCGGCTTGGACACTGCCAGGGCAGCTGGCTTGTGCACGTGATCTTTCCACTTGCGTTCTAGATCTGGGCTCTCCCTAGAACCAATGACGCATTTCATGCAATTGGTGGCCATGCCAATTCTACCGCAGCCATTTATGGCACACCTGGTAAACACTCCTTGCCTTTGCTCCTCGGGGTCCAGTATGCGCACTCGGTTTGCCCGCTTTAAAGGTTCGCTAAACGCCACACCCATTGGCACATTAGTCACACGTTGCTTCTGACTTTCCCCCGACTCCCGGTTTGTCCCCTTACCTTTAAAGGCCTCTGTCCACACCTCCCTTTTTGCTCCTTCTGGAGCAGCCTCAGTGTGTTCAGCCTCCTGCTCGAATCGAGGCTGGGAGGTGTCTTCAGATTCACTTGCCCCTTCTGAGCTGCAGTCTTTGGTATCTAGAACAATGTGCGGGAAGCCCTTTTTGCCCTTCTGCTGCCCCTTGGTGGGGGCGCTGGCAGTCCTGCGGAGGATGTGGCTGCTAAAAGAGTGTTTGCGAGTGAGCATTACAGCAACATGACTGTCCAGCGAAGCTTGCTTTGGATTTCTGTGGAAAAGCCCCTTTAATCCCATGACTTGCTTGATCTGCAGAACAGACAAACAAAAAAAAAAAAATTTTGAGGATTTAATTAGGTTGGAGGTGACGGCACATCTAACAGTGGATTTGTTTGACAGGATCTGGAATTGTAATCTTCTGGGAAATATTATGGACGTGAGTTTTAAACTGTCCAAGTACCAAATTCAGTTTGTGAAAATCGCCTTGGCGGTAGCCAAGAAATGTATAGCTGGCACGAGGAAGTCCGACTCCCAACTAAACATTACACAATGAAATATGGAAATGCAGAGTTGTATTCCCTGGAGGAAACCACATACAATTTAAGGAGGAAATATGAGGCATTTGTTGGGATGTGGCAGCCTTCTCTGCAGCATACAGGTTCACAGATGTAGCTACACCCCTTCCAAGTAGAAGAAAGGTAAAGATAGTGGAACGACCGAGATAAATTAAGTGGGTCGTGATGCAGACGATGTGCTCTTGTTTCATATCTTTTTCACTACTTTATGCTACTCTGGGTTTCTATTTGGTTCCTTTAAGGGTCGGTGACTCTATAGGTTTTTGGTTCTTTAAGTTTGTTTAATTTACATAATCTTTTTCTTGTGGTATTAGGGTATAGGAGGGAAGGGAGCAGGGTGGGCGTGGGGAAAAATGGACACTGAATGTAATGTAATATAGCATTGTTGAGAAGATTGTACTGTTGTTTTGGATTTGTGTGAGTCTTGGAAAATCAAAAATGAAATATTCAAAAACACCCAGTAGATTTGTCCGAAGTTAGTTCCGTTGAATCAGTGGATCATACACCTTTGAAAGAGGACATTCGGCCCTTCCTACAAGCACCTGGTCTTCATTGGTATTGTCCACTTTGATCCATTTCCTCTATTATTCCACAAATGCTCTCCTTCTTTAAATATTGATTCAATTACTTTCTGGCAGCGGACCAGTGAAGACCTCAGCGGATGAGGGACCTACGCAGGCTGCAGGCGACTTTCGGTCGGGGGAACCACAAGGGCTAAGGGCTGCTGGAGACCGGCTCATGGACATCAGGTGTCGGGAGCTGGGATTCGAGAGGGTGCTGAGGGCAAGAAGGGCACCCAAAAGGCCTTGGGTGCTGAAGGGTTCATGGTAGTGCCGGATATTTGGATCTCGCACTCAGGTTGCCGATGGATAAAACAGGAATTTGTGCAGCCAACAGAGGCTGTGGGAGGGCTGGAGACGAATCCATAAGCGTTCAGTGACTCTGTTTTACTTCTCTTTCTCTTTTACTTTAATGGATGCTGGGCGACAGAGATGCCGACTCTATGCCTTGTGGCAAACAGAAGGTAATTTCATGTAATATTACAGAAGCTCTGCATTATCACATTACAATAAAGAAATCTTGGAAAATTTCAGTTAAAGTTACTTCCATGATCCTTTTGGTTAATTGAGCATTATTTGTGGTGTCATGGAGGTTTCTATGAGTAGTCAAATCTGATTATATCTGATGCATGAATAAGTACGTAAGCCCATGATAATGAAGGGCTCTCCCCTCACATCCCTGTGATATTAAACTTCATTTCCCATCTGCCTGTCAGCCCCTGATGACTGATCTTCCTGCAGTGTAAACACTTTCTTCTTTCACCTACTTATGAAAGGATTTTGAACATCTCACCCTCTGCCTCTCTGCTGCAATGGAATTGGCCAACATTTCACAAGTTATAGCTCCGTGCTAGACTCAGTTCCAGAGGATGGGATCTTCAGAAGGTTTCAGGACCAGCCATGCCAGTGTCACTCAGGCCATAGTAATGTGGCATGGAGCTGGTACAGTGGTGCAGCTAGTGGAACCCCTGGCTCATGGCTCCAGGGGCCTGGATTCCATCCTGGTCTCGGGTGCTGTGTGTGGGTGGAGTTTGTTCTCCCTGTAACCACCTGGACTTTCTCCAGTGATCTGGCTTTCCCCCAATGCAAAAGACGTTTAATTTGCCATTGTAAATGACCTCTAGTGGTAGAAACTAATGAAAAGACTCATGTGGGACCAATATTTGGTGTCGATGCCAGTGTTGGGTGGCATCGCACCAATGCGCCTGTTTCTATGTTCTTCTCCATAAAAACATACCCCAGGCTCAATATGTCCTGTCCTCTGATTATTCCTGTTTCAGGCCTGTGACTCACAAAGATGCCCTGTTAATAATATGCCTTGAGCAGTTGACTGTTGTAACCAGTGAGGGGGTAGGTAAAGGAATCTCTCTACTTTCTGCTTGGGATCAGCTGATTAAATGTAGCTTGATGGGGTACTGTGCATGTTAATCTGAGAACCCAAAGGAGGAATGGGTCGGGGAGAAAAGAAAATCCAGGACCTCAAATTCTGATGCCACATCACCAGTCCAGTCATTCGATTCCCTGCCTTTAATTTTCAAGGGAGAAAATAATACTCTTGTGATGGAACACATTCGCCAGAAGATTAACTGAGTCCAGTCCACTTGGAGCAGTTGGTAAAGTTTCATTAACAATTTCCCATCTTATTGGATGCAAGCCTCCTCCAACCCTTTTCCAACTCACCCCAATCACATAACTTTTAAACCTTTCTTCTGCATTCCATTAAATGGATCTAGACTATCCAGCGGGCAGTTGCAGCTTCCAACTTCTCAATAGTTAAGAAACTCAACTCCTCGATTCTCACTGCAAAGATCTTATTTTATTTATCATAGAATTGCTGAATGCTGGACATGATGCCCTTTTGCATACACATACACATTAATGATACCACACTAATGATATTCAATCACACTTTATTACCATCTTCCATATTCTAAGCCAGCCATTCTCAACCTTTTTTTTGGCTATTGCCCCCTCAGGACTCCACTCAAAGTTTATGGACCCCCTTCCCTGTAAACAGTCAAGTTTGTCCTTAAATGAGCTGTGGCCCCCAGGGGGTACCATATGGCCCCTGTGGAGAATAGCTGCTCTATGTTGTCAAGTTGTCTGCAACACTCTGGCCTGTGAGCAATGCTGTCACTGGGATTATCACAAAAGGTAACAGTGGGTGTCTGAAATGTTTGGACTGAACCCACTCAAACTGTGAAAAAATGCCAGCAGTACAATTACTAAGTCAATTTTGCAACGCTGGGCTTGGGTCAGGAGGGAACATTTTGAGCTGTGTAAAACTGAGGGGATGCTGCCATGGGTTACAGTGAACAAGTGGAAGTGAGGATAAATTAAGCCTGTCACTCCAGCAGCGTGCTCTGCATGCCTGAAAAATATTTTGGCTTAAGTGAATGCATTTTCCTGAAGATAACTAAATTTTTCTAGTTTATGGTGAAAATTGATGGGAGGTCCTTAGAGCAAACTGGAGAAAATCCCATCAATTAGTTCAATGCCAATTTTCCAATGAGGCAGAAATGTGCCACCGGAGCTGGCAACCAGTGAGCTACCTCACAGGGTAATTTTAACATTTTAATCAACTTCTAGCTGAAGACCGTTTCTCTCCAGCCTCTTAATTTCCAGGTTTCAGACCTCCACCAGATATAATTCATGGACGGCAGTTGTAACAACTCCACTCCAAGGTCCTCTCATACCAAGACACATTAAACACACACTGCCTCGGGGCCCCTGTGTCAATTGTCTGCAGCTTGCCCACCCACCCTTTAACCCAGTGGAAAAATCTGATCGCATCCCAGCCGGATTTACCCACACGAGAGAAATGTGGATGGGGTGGGGTGGTGGAGGGAGGGTCAGACTCTCAAATTGGCTGGGCCGGGAAAGAGTTTTCACAAAATCTCAGGATGGATGATTGAGGTTATGATCAGGGCCCTTAAATGACACTGGCAGGAGATGTGGGTGATGGCACTAAATATTTAAAGCAGGACCTGCCTGAGAAGATAAACATCTCCCAACTCTCAATCAACATATCAACTAAGTCGCGTTCCCTTTAACCTACATTGAAGCAGGCCTGCTTTATTGTGAATGGCTTGTGCTGTTCTCAGGCCTCAGACCCAAATGGCTTTACACAGTTGATGCCCCTGCATCACTACACTTGACCAGCAACCTCTGTGTGCATCCACCCTATACACTCAGAGAAGACCCAATACAGATTTTGGAAACAGCACATCCTCAACTCTGGTGGCTGGATTTAAATGAAATTCCTTTGCCAATATAGGTTTGAAAGGCCCTCCTATAGATAGGCCTTCAATGTACTAAAACCCCAATGGAGTTATTGTCAAACATTTACACTGTCACTTTAGATGGGCCACTCAGTCAAAGAGTTAGCTTTTAGGGAGCATCTTAAAGAGGAAAAAGGGGCAGAGGACTCGATATGGAAATCCAAAGATCCAAAGCTTTGTAACTGAGTATTGTTGCAAACAGCGGAGCGATTAAATTGAAGATGAGCAAGAGGCCAGATCTGGGAGAGTGCACAGGGTTGTAGAACTGGAGAGTGTCCTGGGGAATGGGAGCCTTTGGAGAGAATGGGAAGATAATAATAAACTTGCCTCATTGAGATGGAATTGGTCAGGAAGCTCAATGGTAAGAGCATGGTTTACTATTTATTAGTGGCACAGTGATTGTCATTGGAAACATCAGTCTTTAGACCATCTCTGAGCAGGATCCCAGAATGTGTGATCTATTGCTGCACGTGATAATCAGGGCTTGTTGGACTCTGACCCAGAGCAATCATTCCCTCTTTATATTATAACCCTTGGAAAACCCATGCAAAGGACATGGGGATTGGGGTGGTGGTTGGGAACAGAAAATCCAGGTCCTCGAATTCTTCTGTCACATCACCAGCTGAGTCCTTCGACTCCCTGCCTTTCATCTCCAAGGGAGAAAATAGCACTTATGCTGGAACACATTCGGCTAGAAGATCGACCGAGTTCAGCTTATTTGAAGTCTCATCAACAAGTTCCTACGCCATTGAACACAAGCAAAGCCATTTGCCCTGACCAGGTGATCCAAGCCTTCTCCCACCCTTTTCCAACTCACCCTAATTGTATAACCTTTTATTCCTTTCTTCTGCATCCTATTAAATGCATCTAGAACATCTGCATCAAACACATTTCTAACTTCTTGATGGTTAAGGAATTCACCCCAGCAATTCTTACTGGATTTATGCAAAGATCTTATTATATTTCTCATAGAATTGCTGGATGCTTAAGACACAGAGTGCACTATTCAA
This sequence comes from Narcine bancroftii, assembly GCF_036971445.1. Taxonomy (NCBI): domain Eukaryota; kingdom Metazoa; phylum Chordata; class Chondrichthyes; order Torpediniformes; family Narcinidae; genus Narcine; species Narcine bancroftii. The sequence continues at coordinate 151,540,569 of NC_091470.1, read as the reverse complement.
ACTATTCCATCCACATTGATCAGGGAGGAGCTACATGGCTTCATCCCATCATTGACCAAGTCAGACCTGCTGCTTCAATAAGTTAACACTCAATGAGAATTTGTGCCTCCACCGTTCAATCAGTCCCCAGTCTCTGAACATTTCTCATCCACTTTAATCCTCTGTACCCGCTTGGTGTTTCACTCCTCTCAATAGTTCTTCCTATTTATTCTGCCTAGTTCTCTTAATTCTACAGACCTCCATTAAGCCTCCTTTGCTCCAATCAATAGAAGATCATTCTATTCTATCTTTCCTTGGAGCCTATGAAGGAGGGGAGGAGGATGGGGTGGGTTTCAGATAGTCAGCATTTTGTTCACTGGCACTACTCTTGTGCCAATTGGCCTCCAATGTACTCACTTCATCACATTCAGTTGTGCAGAAGTCAGTGTTGGAGGCAGTGTCGGGCCAATGGCCGCTACTTCTGCAGATTTAGTGCAGATAAACAAGGACATATTTCTCCTCCTGGGTCTCCACCTACATTCTTCACAGGAGGGAAGTGCTAAAAGAACTCAGTGGATAATTGAAATCTAAATTTGAAGAAACTTGTAATTGGAGAGAAAACTGCAGCTTTTATTTATTCTCTGAGCCTGGTTATCAAGGACTGTGGAAACAAACAGGTAAATGAAACTGACATGGTCAACCATGATCTAATCATGTGGCAGGACAACCTCCAGCTCCCTACAATTTCTGGAATCTTATACTCTGTGATTTGCTATATTTTTTTCAACTTATTTACAGAAAACAGGAAAGGAACCTTGACATTCAAACTTTCCAAACAGTAGGTCCCAGAGAAAATGAGCAGTCCCATCATGTTATTTTTCCCATGTATGTATACTCTTCTTAACCCCATGCTACTTTTCCTTGGGCGGGTTTCCTGTTTCTTCACATAACAGCAAGGGCCTGTGAAGGCAAATTTGCATTAAAAGCAAGAGGATGGAAGGCAGGGAAGGGGGGTGGGGGGGTGGGGGTGAGGTGGGGTGGTGGGGTCGGGGTTGGTGGAGGGAGGCAGCAGTTCTCTGGGATTAGGGGGGGGGGGGAAATGCATAGCCCTTTGGGCACACATGGTTAGTTACAGGTGAAGTATGTTCAGTGGAAAGGAGGAGGCAGCCGGCATGATTTCTGGTGGCAATCTGTTTGATGTTAGTTCAATAAATGTGTGGTAGCACCTCGGGCACAGCCAAATAAAACCATGCTGTTATGAGATAATAAAATGCATTAATTCTTAAATCAAACGGTCAGTGATTCAAGAGCTGGAAGTTGATGTTTTTCTTCCAAAAAAAAAAGCAATGCTTTTGAAAATTGATATACAGGCAGATCCAGGGGGTGTGTTGGAGGCTTTGAAGTAGTTTCCCAAATATTTTGGCTGCGCGTTTCTCAGTGAACTCCTCCAATAATGTACTTCATGACCTCTGCTTTGGAATTAACTAACCAAAAACATGCAATCAGATCAGCCACACCACTTGCAAGTGTAAACACTCTCCCTGAATGTGGAATATACACCTTGTTTGCGAGAGCACTGACTAATCAGAGGTGTGGCAAAACTGATCTTCAACCAATTTCTGTCCAAAAGTGCCTAACATGCTCAGCGCAGGTCACGAACAACTTGGTGACTCACAGATGCTACTTTGAAGTTCCAACTCAGTCAAATGAAACTAAACATATTGCAGAATCCCCACGTGATCAAAGAAAGAGTCTGATAGATGGAGTACAATGTTAGTGAATGTGAGGTCATCCACTTTGGAAGGAAAATGGATTGCAGCTTGGGAGCACGAATCACAAAAGGTTGGTTTGTAGATGCAGCAGGCAAATGGAATGTTGGCCTTCATTGCTGGAGGGACTGAGTTTAGGAGCAGGGAGGTTATGCTGCAACTGTACAAGGTACTAGTGAGGCCACACCTAGAGAACAGCGTGCAGTTCTGGTCTCCTTAATTGAGGAAGGATGAACTGGCTGTACTTGCTTGAATTTAGAAGAATAAAAGGGGATCATAGAAGTGTATAAAATCATGAAAGGCATAGAAAAGATTTGGAAATTGTTCCCATTGGTAGCGGAGACTAGGGGGCACAGCCTCAAGATCCAGGGTAGTCGATTCAGGATGGAGATGAGGAGGAACTGTTTTTCCCAGAGGGTTTGGAATTCACTGCCCATTGAGACAACCTCAGTAAATATATTAAGACGAGGTTAGATAGGTTTTTACAAAGTAGGGGAATTAAGGAATATGGAGAAAAGGCAGGTAGGTGGAGATAAGCCTATCATCAGATCAGTCATGATCTACTCTTATATTCTTATGTAAACACTGCAAGGCACTGGTCCATAATCTTTGCTTCCCTAACAAGTCAGTGACTCTTTGTCCCACTGTACATGACAGTGGTGTGACTTAGCCAATAAAACAGAATCATTAATATATCAAGAGTTGGATTGGATAGATCGGAACCTTGGCAGGTAAAGAAACGGGCTCTAAATCTGCAGCAGAACTGATGGCACCTCAGACACCGTACTGAGTCTTCCCAAGTCAGGACACCAGCACACACACAGACAGGCCTTCTCAAAGCCAGCCCTGAACACCAAGTTGGCTGCTGATGTTATCCATTGCACCCTGGATCTGTCAGTGCACTTGGCATTTGTGACTGTAAAACACACACGCAGTACATATCAAAATCAAAATCCTGCAGCTGGAAGTCAAAGAGTTGGTGCAGTTAAGATGGATAAGCACAGGGGAAACTAGGTGATGATTGAATCCATGAATGAACGGAAAGGAGTGTGTGTCAAAGCAAATCAGAAGCACCGATGCTAATGATGACAATCAGCAGAGAAGCATGCAGCTTTGTGATTGGTCTCACTACACCTTCCCTGAGTGAGGAGAGGCACCTTCAGGGCTCCTAAAAACTCTGAGCGTGTGAGAGTGGAGGTTTGACAGAGAGGATTGCACTGTAAATCACAAACAGACAAAGTGAGAGTTGGTGAGAAACAGATCTTGCATACAGGACATCAACAATGCTACTGTGGTTCTGCAGCAATCTGACAACACATAAATTGACCAAAACATGCAGGAAATACATTGTAGAATTACTTCCCTAAGCAGGGGGAAGGTCCTCCTGCTCTTTCATATTCTTGGGTGATGGACAGTGGCATTTCAGAGCCACCGTTATTTCAGTTAACATCCCATAAATCCACCAGCACTCCCGATCTGCTGCTGTGTCTCTATGCAGTAAAAATTATGCACCAGGCATATAAATATTTATTTACATCTGCTAATACTGGGGTTGCTATTATTGGACCGATACAGTTGTTGGATTAGGACAAGAATTGTCACTGAGAGTTGCCCTGAGATTAGTGAAGGAAGCGACTTACTTGCCAAGAAGCCAATCAGTTGGGTGCATGTGTGACAGAGGACAATGGATTCTGAAGCTCATGTTTCTACCAAGAATAGTTGCACCAGTCAGACAAAGATAAAATCAGGCTTGTGTTTGTCTTGACTTTCTTCACAAGCCCCCCATAAATGTCTTGAAATGTTTTAGACACATCGAGTCATTTTAGAGTGTAACCACTGTTATCACCAGGACTTACTAATTTTGGATGGAGCTTCCCGTAGGGGAAGAGATGCAAAAGTATCAGATTCAGCACCACCTAAGGAACAGCTTCACCATCTGAGACTCTCATATTCATGAAGCAATATTTATTTATTTGTATACTGTATATGAATATTTGTCCTGCATGTGTATTGTTTGTCTGTATGTGTGTCATTTCTGGTTGTTTGCCTGCGTGTTTTGCACCAAGGACTGGAGATCACTGTTTCGTCAGGTTGTACTTATGTAATAAGATAACAATAAACTTGATATGACTTGGCTTGACATATCAATGAAAAAAATAGAAAGGATCTACTTTAGATCGTCTCAGTGGCAGGAAGGTGGGCATGGAGATAGATGGTGATATTAGGACAGATTCCTGGGTCCTGGCACCTTCCTGAATTATTGGAACAGGCAGATGGAGCTAATGAGAATAACTTCTCAAATGGAAGGGGCACCTTTGACTCTGGGGCCCTGTGCAGCCAACATCATCTTAGATTGTGTTCAAATCCTTGGAGTGAACCTTCAACTCACAACCAGAGGCAAGAATGACACTAGTGGGACCACATCTTTGGGGAAAATGGAATTTGACTGGACTCTTCCTTGGAAAACCTCTTATTTTTCCCTTAGCTTCAATGAACATGGAGGACTTCCCTCTCTTGCAAGCTGACCCTTAAAGTTGAGTGTGTGTACAAGTAAGGACAAGCTCTGATCAGACATTACACAAGAAGAGCCTGAAATATACACAAGGATGACAATTAAACCTGTCAGAAAGGAGAACAAAAATGGAAAAAATATAGTGAAAAGTAGAAAAAGGATGAGGTCTGAGAGAAAAGAATCGCTGAAAAGCTACAATATCCCTTTTTAGGTAAGGGGACTAGACATGCACACAGAATTTCAGGTGTGGCCTCTCCACTCCTTCCATAATAGGAGCAGAATATCCCTGTACTTAAACACCAACCTTTTCTCAATTAATGCTGGTTGCCTCCTTATTACTTCTTCAACCTGCCTGCTAGCATTTTGTGATTCATGCACCAGAACAGCTCGATATCTCTGAGTTACATTTAGACAATGATCCACTTAATGATTCATCTTACTGAAGGGCATGAGCTTACACTTCAATTGCCAAACTTTTGTCCAATTGCTTAATTTCTCTTTGCAGAATCATGTTGTCCTCATCCCAGAATTACACTGATATCATCCCAACATAGATTTCCACCTCTTTTCATCCCACAGGTAAATTTGGAAATTTACATTTAATTCCCTTTTCCAAGTCACCAACGCAAATACCTACAAAAGAACTCATTTGTTCCATGTGACAGTCGGTTTTGATTCTGCGCTAATACTCTTGCCTCCAATCCAATCTGTTGAGTTCTTAGTTTATGTACCAGCCTTATTTGAGTCACTTTGTCAAATGCCTTTTGGAAATCTAAATAATCTACATCTACATGTTCTCCTTTAAAGAATGTGAATAAATTTATCAAACACAACTTACCTTTGTTGACTAGGTTTGATTATATTAGTTATTTCTTCTTTAATTATTGACCCGAACACTTTGCCAACAATAGATGTTAAATTAAATCGCCTATAGTTCCTCACTTGCTCCCTCCTTTTTGAACACAGAACATTGGCTGTTTTCTGATCTTCTGGAACCCTCCAGGAATTTGGCAAGTTGTGAAATATTTCAACAAGTGGGTTCACTATCTCCTTTCTTCAAATCTCTTGTGATCAGGCAATCAAGTCCCAGTGATTTGTCTGCCTTTAGCCCTGTGAGTTTCTATCATTCTTTATCTCATGTGCTGAGGATTTCTACATTAGTCCTTATTATGACTCCCATCTGGTATCTTGGGGATATTTGTAGTGTCATCCAAGGTGGAGATTGGTTCAAAACTTTGATTCAGTATTCTGTATCTGCCACTTTGCTTCCTGTTATTAATTCACCAAGAGATCATACACCTGCCTTAGCTGCCCTTTTCTTATTTATATATCTACGGAACTCTGTCTGTCTGTTTTGATATCATGTGCAGGTTTTCTCTCATAATCAAATTTCTCACTTTACATAAACTTTTTAATCTTTTGCCGTAGGATCCAGAAAACCCACAGATTGTGCCTCTTTCTCATGGTGTCCCATTTCTAATTGGGGTAAGTTTCTGCTGAGCTTTATGGACCAGTTGATTGAATATGTGCTACTGTTTATAAAACAAACAAAATTACAGCACAGTATAGGCCATTTGGCCCTCAATGTTGTGCCAACCTATATTTCTTTCTTTGGCTTGGCTTCGCGGACGGATTTATGGAGGGGGTAAATATTCCTACCAAAAAATACTAAACCCTTCCTACCTCATAACCCTCTAATTTTTTTTCCATCCATGTGCCTAAGAGTCTCTTAAATGCCCCTAATGTTTTGGCCTTCACCACCATCCCTGACAAGGCATTTTAGGCCCCCATAATTCTCTGTGTAAAAAAAACATTTACCCTTGATGTCTTCCTTAAATTTTCTTCCCTTCACTTTGTATAGATGTTTTCTGATGTTTGCTACTCCTGCCTCTCAGAATTTTGTAGACCTTTATTGTCTCCTCTCATCCTTCTTCACTCCAAAGAGAAAAGTCCCAGCTCTGCTAACCTTGCCTCATACGACTTATTTTCCAATCCAAGCCACATCCTGGTAAATTTTCTCTGCACCCTCTCCATGGCTTCCACATCCTTCATATAATGAGGTGACCAGAACAGAACACAATACTCTAAATGTGGTCTCACCAGAGATTTGTAGAGTTGCAACATGACCTCTCGACTCTTGAACTCAATCCCCCTATTAATGAAACCCAGCATCCCATAGGGCTTCTTAACTATCCTATCAACCTGTGCGGAAACCTTGAGAAATGTATGGATTTGGACCCCAAAGTCCCTCTGTTCCTCCACACTGTTAAGTATCTGACGATTAATCCAGTTCTCAGCCTTCTTGTTTGACCTTCCCTCACACTGATCCAGATTGATCTATGGTACTGGCCTGATTCTCAGCTTATTTCCCAAGACCACCTTCGACAAGTCCATCTTCATGCTACCCTGTATTAGAATCACACTTACTTAATAGGAAGTCAGTGGTTTTGATCCTGTGTTATTCACCCTCAAACTGCAAATAGAATTCTATCATAATGTGGTCACTACCTCCTGAGGGAATCTCTAACCACCAGATCTCATATTAATCCATCCTCAATACTCATGACCAAATCTAAAACAGCCTGAAGGCAGATAGTTTCATATCATACTAAGACTGAACCAATATTTCATAAAATATTCTTGCCAATTTGGTATCCAATCAATATATAGATTAAAATTTCTCATGAGAGTTGCAGTCCCCTTAGAGAGAGCTCTTGATACTTCCCACCACTGCTATATGCTAGTCATCTTTCTCCTTCCTTCAGTTCTGATGCAGTCCAAAACATCAACGAGCACATATTTCCGTCCACAAATACTGTCTGCCTTGCTGAGTTCTGTTATAGTGCCAGATTCCAGCATCTGCAGTCTATTTTGTCTGTTGTTCTGTCATCTCCCTGAATTCTCTACGTTTTCACCAGTAGATGCCCCTCACAGCTAAAATAAACCATCTACTGGGCTTCTCTTTTCTTGTGGAGAATTGGAGCCCAAACATTGGTACAACCAGCAGAGCTCGTTCTTGTGTTCAGGTGTTTCACGTTTAATCCTGACCTTTGGTGTTGGTCTGTGTGAAGTTTAATGTTCAGCCTGTGACCACCTGAATGGTCTAGGTTCTCCACACATTTGTAAAGCAATAAGGTTGGTTGGGGCACAGTAAGTGGTTGACTCTGGTGGCAATTGATGGGAAAATAAGTGACAGAGAAAATTAGTGGAGACATTTTGGATTACTCTGAGAACCAGCATAGACTTGACTGGCCTAAAGGGCCTTCTCAAGAAGGAATATGGAAAAGCCCCAGCAATCTATTAGCTTGTGTGAAAATGACCCTTCACTTGTCTAGAGAGGTGGTGATGTAATTGTCAAGCAGCCCCATGCTATCCAGGTCAATGCAGACCACTTGATCAGCAAAAACATAGAAATGCTGGAGGAACTCAGCTGGTCTCATAGTGTCCTTAGGAGGTAAAGATTTATTGCTGACATTTCGTGCATGAGCCCTTCTTCAAGGAACAAGCTAAGAACAGGAAGATATCTGAATAAAGGCTGGCAGGGGCAGGAGTCAGGGCCAACCAAAAAAATGTTAATTGGATATGATAAGAAGAGAGCTGAGAATTGATTTTGGAAGAAGAGAGGGAAAAGGGGGGAGAGCGAGAGAGAAAACGAGAATTGGGGGAAAGGCGACGAAGGAGGAGGGAGTGGGGGAAGAGCTAACAGAAGCCGGAGAAGTCAATGCTAACGCCATCTGGTTGAAGGGTGCCCAGACTTGGGCAGTCAATATACGAAATCTTACACTTTGATTATATTATATTAAGTATAAAGATTGTCTCTTTACAGTTAATATAAAATAATCTAATTCTGTTACAAAATTTTCTATTATTTCCCTTCTTGGATCCACACCATGTCTTTAAAAAAAATTAACTGAGAATCTGTATACAATTTAGAAAACATTTTGGTTTAATGTGATTTTCTTTTTCTAGTCCTATTTTTTCTAATTATTTCTTTAAACCGTCAATGATTGACATAGCTTTTAAAGAATGGTATAGATTAGGCATTAAATGTTTTAATGATTTATTTATCAAAGGAAGGCTTATTTCTTTTGAACAACTGTCAGTTAAATATAGATTACCAAACAATCATTTTTATGTTTACAGATTAGAGATTTTTTGAGATCTAAATTACATACATTTCCTAAGAGCACTGATAAGAATTTAATAGAGGTAATTTTTAATTTACAAGCTTTTTATAATGGTTCAATATCTAATATTTATGGCATGTTATTGGGAATAACAAAGGCTCCTTTAGATAAAATTTTAAAAAGCCTGGGAACAAGACCAACAGCTTTTAATTGTTGAAGAAACTTGGAATGTTAATACCTCATCTTTATGGCCTATCACTCCCTCCTAACGTAGACCACAGAACTCACATGTTCAAAGTCAAATGATCTTGTTTTTATGTGGATGTATTTCCTCGCTGTGATAGATACAACAATGGAGATGTTAATTCATATGTTTTGCCCAGAGCCTTGAGAAATACTGGAATGAAATATTTTGAACTTTTTCTGTACTCTTTAAAGTTAATTTTAAGACTAATCGTCACTACCTTGTTTGGTATTGTTGGAGAGAGTGGAATCTGATTTACAAATATTAGCTTTTACTTCTCTTCTGGCCTAGGCAGGCGGACATTGCTCTGCCTACTCACGTTCAATGGCTACGTGACGCCATGTCATGTTTAACATAGAGATTAGATGCTCAATTTCTGATTTGAATTTAAATTTTCAAACACTGTGAGAACCTTTTATGAATTATTTTCAGAATCTGACTCAATATGAATGCAGAAGTGTTGACCATTAAGGTTATTTATCACTTTGATTAGGAATTCCTTTTTCTCTCCTTGCCAAACACCTTCATTTTTGGTAGTGGGTTTAGATTTTTAAAAATAATAATAAAATATTATTGTAATATAATTTGCCAAATTAAGAATGCGGGATAGCATGGACGAACTGGTATGATTTAAAGGAAGTGATTTTTTTAACTTTTAATACGTATTCCTATGCACTCTGTATTTTTTAACATGGTACTTCAATTTCAATAAAAATATTGAAAAAGATGAAGGGTGCCCAGTCAGAAGATGGTCAGAACCTGATCAGCATCCCTTCAATTAGCCGGGAAATCCACTCCACTGGTTCACTGTGCTTGCACTATGCTCTGACGCACACGTTGTCTCCGAACCCTCTCCCCAAGCGAGTCCCAAAGCCAGATTCTTCACAATTTGAAAGGGTATAGGGACAACATCATCATCTGCAGGGTCCCCTCTCAAGACTGCACCAATCCACGGACCCTTCGTTATCACTGGGTCAGGACCCCGAAACGTCCCCTCCGACATCATTCTGGGAGTACCAGGCCTACCTACTGAAGGGTGGCTCAGCACCAGCCAACACCTCAAAGCAATGGACAATGAACCCAGGCTTGCAAGTGAGATCCCCATGCTATCACTGAACAAAACAAAACAAATGGGAAAAACTGAAAAGTACAACGCTGAGAATGTTTAACAGATTCTGAAATAAAAAATAATAATCTCTTTCTTCAAATGTTAACAATCTGAATGATGTGTGAAAAAGAACAAAACTAGGATGTCAGTTCCACATGGAAAACGCTGTTAATATACTGCTCGTCCATCCTGATGTGTCTTAACATCCTTTCTCTTTCTAAGATGACACTAGATTTTTAATTCAGCTCAGGTTTTGGCAGCCTAGCAGATCTGCTTTGTGCTTTCATTGTTAGAACAAAGCAAAGGGACATATAGAGACATCTCTAAGGAGGAGTAGATTAAAGCTGTGATCTAATCTTGGAGCACACCATCAAAAAATCTATTTCCATTTGTCTCAAAAATATTACCTACTAACTGATTAGATCCAGTCCTTCTGTCACTCGCAGTGCTGCCAGGTGTCTTGCTTAAGCCCTTTTCCCTCCGACAGAACTGAGTGAATGAGACTGATTTTAATCATCACCTTACTTCATGCCTTCTTTAACGCAGATGTCTCTTAATTAAAATAGATTCTGCACTCTGTTTCCTGAATTTTATTAAGGATTTTAAGCAGAGAAATGAAAGGCCATATTTATCTGGCACTCTCCCACATCTCAGATGATTTCTCAGTGGAGTCACAGTAGAGGGATCAGAATAGCTGGTATTATTCCAGCTTTTCCGCACTTGACATGACCAAAGGTTAAAGCCTAATGAGCAGAAGCAATGTCCTTCATTGGAATTGCTCGGAAAAGAGGAGCTCATCCTCAACGTGCAGAATTTCAAACTCAAAAAATGCACGTTCAGTTGCTGAGAGTTTTTGCAGCTGTGAATGATTTTCCTTTCAAAGTTGATTCATAACTGTCATTGTGTTGTGACAGCTTTCATCTGGGACGTGGGGACATGGACAGACAGAACAACAAGCTGCTGGAGGAATGCAGAGGGTGGGCCAGCACACGGTCTCCTGGAAAACGTTGGTGACCATAAAGATCTATAACCCCGTGATGTGGGGGAGGCGGTGATCATCTGGAACACAGAAGGGTAAAAGCCTGGATGTCTTCTAGAACACAGAGGAGATATTCTGTCTAAACATCGAAACATTCAGGAAGGGAACAGTGAAACTGTAGCCCAGACAGGCTGGACTAAATTTAATTATTTTGAAAGATAAATAAAGCAATGGACAAAATCATCACAGGCATTCTTGAAAAAATAAACACCGTCAATAGGTGAAGATTTCAAAGTGGCCCCTCACCCTCCACGCTGTGGATCCTCGCTAGATCACTCCTGCACCACCTCCCCCATGTTTGGTTGAGCAAGTTTTGCCTGCTCCTACTCCCTGTTTCCAGTACTGAGTTAAGAAGAGGATGAGGCATTGTGTCACCCATGGACTTCAAACACAAGGTCAGTTCCAAAGCTGCTGTGATACCAGTGCACCCTCTCTGGTGTATCCTTGGGTGCTTAAAAGGGCTAGGTCTGGGATTGAACAAATGGTGGTGCTGCTGGAGTGGGTGAGGAACCTGGGGAGAGCAAGGAGCGGAGACACAGCACTCCCAGGGGGCAGGGGTCCAACTGCCCAGTCAGACTGCTGTCAGCTCTGTACAAGCTTAGAATTGCCTGTTAATGGAATCAATGAAGGTTTTAGTTAAAAATCCTGTGAACACGGAGTCTGCACCCAAGATGGCAGCGCTTATGATCAGCAGCAGCCACAAGGGGTTGTAGACTCTGGGGGAAGAAGAGGACTGGGGCAAGGCACCAGAAAACAGAGAGAACACCCCCTGGTTGAGAAGAAGAAACAGAGGAGACAAATTGCTGGACGGTGATCATGGTGGCAGGCCAGCGAGGGGCTCTGCAGCTGAAGAACACACAGACGGAGGGCTGTGGCAACTCGAGGCAAGGAACCCATGCAGGCTGTGGTCTGCTGGCGATGTGGTCGAGGGATTCACACCAGATTGCGGGCTGCTGGAGACTGGCTGAAGGGGTTCCAGGTAGTGGAACTGGGATGCGAGAGGGTGCCGAGAGCACTGAAGGTTTCCTGATTGTGTCGGAGGTTAATATCTGGAGCTCAGGCTGATGGTTTGGCGTGCCAGAGGACACTTGGACTCTGAGGGGACTCTCTTTTGCTTCTCTTTCTCTGACTGTAAGAGGTGCTTCAGGAAATTTCTGCTGATGGCAAATCCGTTTGCCTTATTGCAGATGAAAACAAATTCTGTGTAATATTGCACTGTTTTCATTACATGACAATAAAGGAATATTGACAATTGCACTAGAGCAATACTAAAATATGAATTGGGAAGCTGGAAATGAAGGAAAACCAAATCAGCTTCACCCTCACAAAGAGGTGGGGACTGAACACCCGAGACAGGACGCCCTTCACACCTCCTGCAAGGTACACTCACCTTACCACTGATGTCATTGATAGCCACATGAACAAAGATGGAGGCTTCCTCCATCCCCTCTAGGTACACGTGCCGATAACCTGGGAAGAGCGAAGGAAGTGGGAGTTAGTAACATAGCCCTCTGCATGTTGTGCGTGAGGAGGTGTGAAGGGGACTTCTGGACCCAAACCGTGATCCAAAGTGGCGAGCCAGTGGGCATGGTTGGGATTGGAATTTTCTCCACATATGTCAGGACGGAAGTCACCTCTGGAACATTGCCAATCCCCACCTCTGGAACATTGCCAACCCCCACCTCTGGAACATTGCCAACCCCCACCTCTGGAACATCGCCAACCCCAACCTTTGGAACCACCAACCCACATCTCTGGAACATCGTCAACTCCCACCTCTGGAACATCGCCAACCATAACCTTTGGAACCATCAGCCTCCACCTCAGGCCCTTCCCACCAGTGATTGGAGAACGCCCCCAACTCAGTCACATCAGGACTCTCCAGGATGACTCCCTCCTCCCCAAAGCCTGAATCAAATCACTCTTTTCAACTCCTTCCACTCAATCTTGTATAAGACCTTGTCCTTGCATCCAGATAGCTCCTTGGCCCATTCCCTCTCTGTGGTGTCTCAGACCCAGTATTCCTGTCCTACAACTTTCCTTTCTTCAACCCTGGATTCTAGGCTCCCTTTGAGAATGGCATCAGCTATTTGTGGAAGTGCTTAAAACTCCTCTGGAATTCCCTTCCTAAATCCCACTGTTCCTCTCGAAAATCACCATTTTTTGGCTCAACTCCCACGTTGTTCTTCGTCTTCTGTGGAAAAGCTTATGATGTTTTTTCTGTTGTTCAAGGAGATCAGCAAGGAGAGGTGAGACCACACTGGTGCTAATGTTGGCTTTCAGCCCACGAGGGTCCTCTAAAGCACCAACATGTAGCCCCATTGTTTGGAACCAATCTGTACAAATACTCAAATATTGGGCATCTCTTCCAAGGCCCTGAGCCAATCCTGAACTTACCAGGCATCATGCTGATGAAGGCCAAAGTTCTTTGTCCGATAAAATCTCGACCAATTGGATCATGGTCCCAGACTAGGAAGCGGACAAGAGCAAGTTCAGGCATGTGCAGTGTGAACACTAGAGTCTCCTCCCACATTGGATTAAACCCTGCAATCACATGAGGACATCACCCAATCAGATGTGACCGATCAGCAAGAGACAGGGTGAACAGCAATTAAATACAGTAAACCTCCTGGTGTCTGGAATTCAAGCAACCAGCTTGGTCAGGCTTTGCTCCTAGCAACTGTTTGAATAAAGATGGAATATAATGGTGTCTCCCAAAGAGCTGGTTGATGCCGCTCGCTGTTGGGGTGACTCTCTTAAAGCATCTCCTTATCCCTGCTTAGTAAGAGTCACCCCGGTCAAGGCTTTATCTGTAAACTTGGGGGTGGGGGGGGGGTTAATTATCTATAATGCTTTTGTTTGTCTTTTGGGCGGCTCCATGGAAGGGGAGAAATGTGCAGACGGTTAAATGTTTTCAAAGAATGTGACTGAAAGTAAAGTAAAATGCTTTAAGGTTTCTATATTCGTTTCAGTATAAGTACAGTGTAGTATTTTTGTCTTTTAAACTGTTTATTCTTAATGCAGGGGTATTAGTTAGGCATTGTAAGAGTGAGTCTCAAGTATCCGGAAAATATACTAATCTGGCATTGACCAATCTCCATGGAAGCCGGAAACCGGGGATTTTACTGTACTTCCTTAAGACAGTCATTAAGTTATGGAAATTGAGCATATATTTGTTTCAAGGATAATTTGTGATAAAGATATTGTGACTCTGTTATTGGATGTAGATAGATTGAGTTAAAGTTTATTATGATATTTAGGGGTGGGCAACCTTTTAATTATTAATTTAGACATACAGCACGGTAACAGGCCATTTTGGCCCACAGGTATGTACCGGGGTGTAGGTTAATTGGGCGGCACCGACCTGTGGGCTGAAATGCCTGTTACTGTGCTTTATGTCTAAATTAAAAATTAAAAGGTTGCCCACCCCGATATACAATGTATATTATGCCCCAAAAGTCTTACTTGCTGGTGATTCATAATAAAGACAAAAACCACAACAGAGTGAAACAAGAAAGACTGCAGATGCTGTGATTGCAGTAAATACACAAAATTGCTGGAGAACCTAAGCCGGTTCCACAGTGTCCACAGGAGGCAACTGGATCTGCGCTGGATGGGTCACGTCTCCAGAATGGAGGACCATCGCCTTCCCAAGATCGTGTTATATGGCGAGCTCTCCACTGGCCACCGTGACAGAGGTGCACCAAAGAAAAGGTACAAGGACTGCCTAAAGAAATCTCTTGGTGCCTGCCACATTGACCACCGCCAGTTGGCTGATATCGCCTCAAACCGTGCATCTTGGCGCCTCACAGTTTGGCGGGCAGCAACCTCCTTTGAAGAAGACCGCAGAGCCCACTTCACTGACAAAAGGCAAAGGAGGAAAAACCCAACACCCAACCCAACCAACCAATTTTTCCCTGCAGCCGCTGCAACCGTGTCTGCCTGTCCCGCATCGGACTTGTCAGCCACAAACGAGCCTGCAGCTGACGTGGACTTTTTACCCCCTCCATAAATCTTCGTCCGCGAAGCCAAGCCAAAGAAGGACAGGAGGCAAAGATATAACTAAGACAGAAGAGCAGCAAATATCTTTTGGTTAATATTTATCTCTTGACCAACATCACATAAACAGAGGGTTTAGTTATTTATTAAAACACAGGCTGTTGTGTAATGTCAGTTTGAAAATATTTCACTGACTTAAAACTTGGTGGGACATCTTGAAAATGTAATTGTGTTACACAAAGACGCTTTTTTCTTTCCAGTAAGGTTTCAGGAGATGCCAGAGGGTTATTAATGGACAGTGGAGGCTCCCATAAGTTGATGAATCTTTGTGCTGTTCTATGAGAAGCCAGCAAAGGTTGGAAGAAATGTGTCAATGGCACCCTCCCCAGTTGACCATTGCTCTGGTGTTGGATGCCACCTGGTGGTTGGATGAATCCAAGAGAAATAGCGATCATGGTAATATGCAACATGGTAACAGGCCTTTTCAGCCCACGAGCCCATACTATCCAATTACACCCAAATGACCTACAATTCCTGAAGGTTTTGAAGGGTGGGAGGAAACCAGACTCCCCGGAAGAAACCCATGCAGCTACAGGGAGAACGTACAAGCTCCCTACAGGCAGTGCAGGATTTGAACCTCCGTCCCAATCGTTGGTGCTGTAACAGCATTGTGCTAACCGCTACGTTAACAGTGCCGTTCTGGTTTTGATCGCCAGTAGGGTAAATAACTGAAAACTTACATAGATTTAAAACTCAAGAACAAAAGTGAGCATTAGTTGCTGATAAAAACAGAAATTTCCAATCTTAATCATGTGATTAAAAAATTTCGACAGTTGTACTACGGAGAGGATTCTGGCTGCTTGCATCGCTGTCTGATACGGAGGTGCCAACGCTCAGGACAGGAAAAAACTCCAGAGGGTTATTAACTTGTCTGCGATAGAGTGAAGACTGGGGCTCGTAATGTCGCAGGCCACCTACAAGAGGTGGTGTGTTAAGAAAACAGCCTCAGTCATCAAGGACCCTACCATCCAGGCCATGCCCTCTTCACACTGCTTCCATTAGGGAAAGGGTACAAGAGCCTGAAGACAAGAACTCAGTGGCACAAGGACAGCTTCTTCCCCTCTGTTGTCAGATTTCTGAATGAACAGTGAACCACAGACACTGCTTCAACTTCCTCTTAATTTTGAACTAATTTACTTACTTTTAAATCTAATTTTAAAGCAATATTTGTACTCTGATGCTGCCCCAAAATAACAAATTCTGTGACATGTTCATGGCAATAAATCTGATATGTAATTTCAAGGTTTCAAACCTGTCTGTTCAACTGTGGAAGGAATCCTGACCCAATGCAATGTCAGTGTCACCACATCAACAAATATTTTTAAAATTCAGACGTACAGCAGGGCCACAGACTCTTCCAGCCCACAAGCCCACTCCCTCTAAATACACCAATTAACCTACAATCCCTGCACGTATTTAAAGGGTGGGAGGAAACCGGAGCACCCGTAGGAAACCTAGGCAGACACAGTGAGAACACACAAGCACCTTACAGACTGCACTGGATTCGAACCTGGGTCACTGACGCTGTAATAGCATTGCGTTAACTGCTGCACTAACTCCTGTGTTCAGCACAGAGGGATTGCCCCCTCTTTGCCCCTAATAGGCACTGTATTAGAGTCACTGAGCACAGAAGCTGGTCCTTCAGTCCACATCTCCATGCCCATTGTAAAGTAGCCATCTATGCTAGCCCAGCTCTTGCTCCATAGACATTAATGCTTTGATGATTCCAGTGTTCGCTTTGGTTAGCCAAGCACAACCAGTTATAAGTCTTGCCTACCCAATAGATCCAATGAGTCAGGTCTGATTCCCCAAAATGCGGGCGTCACTCACAGACACCTCTCTACCCTTTTCCTGGCCAGTGTAGAGCTTCACTCTGCCCCACCTACTCTGCTTACCGTTGTCATCCACCACTCTGGTCTGCTCCTTGAAGCAGTCAACAGCCATGCCGATAATCTCCACCTCCACAAAAGGGTCGATTATCTACAGAACAAATGCAAAAGAAGGCATTGATAAAGGACCCAGTCATTATAACTCAGTTATCCAGCTCTTAATGGTATTAAATAGCTGCTGTTATACACTCTTTACCCCAACCCACTCCATGGAGTAAACAGGGTGATGGATCAACCTCCTTCACACCTCAGGTCACAAAGATTTTCAGGTGGCTCGCGATGGGATTTGTACTGACATTCCCTGGATGGTCAATCCAAGGCCTTAATCATTGGTTTTCCACAGGTGGTGTGTGAATGAAAAAAAGGTTGAGGGTAAGAGGTTTGGAGGAGAAATGAGAAGTAATTTATTTCACTCAGAACATGGTTGGTATTTGGAACAGACTCCCTAAAGGGGAGGTGAAGTACATATCCTGGTAACGCTGAAGAAGTATCTAGACCAGTGGTTATCAACCTTTGTTTTTCCCCATTCACATATCACCTTAAGTAATCCCTTACTAATCATAGAGCATCTATGATATAAGGTGGTGTGTGAGTGGGAAAGAACCACGAATTGTCAAGGCAAAGAAGCCGGTGGACCAAGTACTGGCAAATGCATACTGTACATGCACAGGCATTTCATGTACAACACAGTTTTATATAGCGTGGGGTTTGATATAACACGGTTTCTAATTTTAATATAGTAATAACGAAAAAATGTTAACTTTTATTCATATTGCGTTACCAACAATGGTGCAATAATTTAACAATGCTCGTCAATCTGGGTTTTGCACCTTTGGGCTGTGACAACGTGAACTTGATGATGAAACTCTCATTGAAATGGATCAACAATGTTTATATAAAGATGAGCCGCAAAATGAAGATGTTAATCAAGTGCCAGATTTATTGGAAAAACCAACAGAGCTTGCAATTACCTTAAGGATGTAGAATTGATCATCAATAGGAGCATTAGAGTTCGGCAAGAATTACAAAATGCTATTTGCTGTTATAAAGATGCATGATGTAAAAAAGACTAAAGATCGCAAATAGCATTAGACAAATATTTTCTTAAACACTTATTGCCAATAAAGATATGTCATTTTTCAGTTTTATATATCCCTTTTAAATATTTTATCCACATGTTTGCTTTAGAGTTCTTGGTATTACATTGAAGTGCATTGTAATAATGCTTTGAACAGTGCAGTTTTCTATAACACTGAACTTGCTTGGAACGTATTAATCATGTTATACCAGGTATCCCTGTATAGGGAATGGTATAGATGGGTACGATGGACAGGTGGGCCAAAGGACCGTTTCTGTGCTGACTCTATAAATCTAATCACCAAGTATTCACTGACCTCTCCTCTGTCGCCCAACATTGAATCTTTGGGTTTTGGAAGCTGTTGGCCGCTGATGATTCTCAGGACCAATTGTTTCTTTATCTGTCCAGATAACAAATCATCTGCTGTTGCATTAAAGGTACCTGCAAGAAAGCAATCCTTTAGTAGAGAGAGGTGCAGCATGTGAAAAGTCATCTGAATGAAAACAAACCTTCTCCACACTCCAGAAACAACTCCCGTGATGCAATAAAATGTCCTCAGGAATTCACAGAGGTGTAGATCAGTCTGCCAAAGAACTGTGTGATGAGCAGTGGCTGATCCCCTGCTCTCAAGAGCCCTGAAGTAGGTTTGAAGGCATGATTCGCAGACAGGGCGAGTGGAGTGCATAGGTGAAGAAACTGAGAGGAAACGGCAGGGACCAGGGTCTGCAGGAATAGTGGTAAATGGGACTTGCAAAGGGGTAGAGTTGGAGGACGGCAGAGATCACCCAGCTTGTGTGGCTGAAGGAGATAACTGAGAGGAGGTTCAGTAAAGCTCAGATATGAATCAAGTTCAAGAATGACAATCTTTAAATCAAGGCATTGATAAATAAGATCTAATGAAGGCCAAGGGAGCAAATCAGCAATAGGACACATTGAAGCAGAAGTAAGGCAAGGTGGACAGAATATCAATAATATTATGATCACAGTGGCCCACATTGGCGAACAAAGGGCAAAGCAAAAAATATGTTTAACAGATAAGGAGCATTAGACAAGGACCTTGTTGTGGATACAATGCATATGGGCATCATTAGGGGAGGATGTTGTTGAAGGATACAGCATCGTGAAACATATTGGGGAAGGACACTCTGGATGTACACATTATATACTTATTACATTGGGAACATGTTGGTGACGTCTACAAGAGAGGGAAATGCTGGTGAAGGGACCAGTCATTGGACAATTTGGTGATGGGCTCAGTGGGGGTGAGACAAATGATGGGTTCAGAGGGGGGAGGGGATACTAGGGTTCAGTGGGGGGAAGATTTAGTGCAGGACACAGGATACTTTGGACACTATCCTAGCTGTGTCTGTTGTTGTCCCCTTTGTTTCTTCACACTTGGGATGGTGGGACAGGTGGGGGGTGTTCAACACCAGAAAATTCGGCTTTCGATGGCCATGACGATCAGGCGGCTGACACAGAGATGATAATGCATATGCTCTCGTGCTTCCATCGACCTCTTTCTTCACTGAGCTGGGATGTAGATTCACAACTGTCCCCAATGCCAGCACCAACATCTTCACCATCAGTGTGAAATGTCAACACAGTCATGGTGAAAGATTGGTCCAATGGTCGACATCATATTTGAGTGGAATGGATAATTATACCGACCCAACAACTGGCTGTTGTACAGGTTTAAACTGAAGGGAGGAATAGATAGATGAGTTCAGTCTGTCCCAAGTGATCACGCATTGGTCTGCTGTGGTATTTGCTGCCCAATAACTTAGGTACAAAAACCACGCCCAGCAACAGTAAAGGTCGAAACCAGGATCCTTAAATATCAAACAGAAATAATCATCCCAGGAGAGTGGGAATGTGATATACCCTAATGCAGTGAGCTCCTTAGAATGCAATATGAATCTCATAGTCACACAAAGGAAATGAAGGGTCTAAGGTCAGGTTGCCAGGGCGAGATGGATTGGGGCAAGTACGTTGACCAGTGGACTGTGCAAGCCTTACGGTAAAGAAATGACTTAACACAAGGGAGTCCTAAGCTGCGGTATGGTGTTTCCCAGACACTATCAAATGAATGCAGGAGTTGCTGTAAGTTACTGATGATATGTCCTTTAAAAGCTGGTCAGGGTGATGTCTACCACATATCTCCCTTTCCCCCCCACCCCCACCACCAACATCCTTATTTGGAGAAGAGATTTTTATCCTACTAGAATGGAGATCTGGTGTAAAGGAAAAAGGCTCTCACCAATAACTAAGGACCACCCTTCTGCCATACAATGATGGGGCAGATCCATATGATAGTATCAGAGGTGAAAGGTCAGAGCTGAGTGTTAGTATGCCAAAGTGTGCACTCCCGTGAACACACACACACCCCACCCTGCCCCACAAATACATGAGTTTATTCTTCCTTACCTCGAGTCATACATTTGGGTTTGAGAACATAGCCACAGTTTCCATTGGAGTTAAACTTGGCTCGGTTAAGTTGTAGAACTCTTCCTTCAGACTGGTAGTTCAATGCAACTGGAGAAAGAGAGAGAGAGAGAGAGACAGAGGAGGAGAGAAAGAGAGATCGAGAGAGAAAGAAAAAATGAGCCTGTTTATGTACATTAACAACCTTCTAAACATTCAACCCACTAAAAGTATTATCATTTATACTCTACACTCCCAATGCTCCACTGAAGGTGAAGTGAAATCCCGACACAAAGAGAGAGTACTGTCTGCTGACGTTCAGAGAAATGCTTACTCTAACTGTGACTGCATGATGCCGCTCCCTTGCAGGCAAGTGGATCCTATCTCTCATGAATACAATTGATTCATCAGTTGCTAAGACTTAGGACACATTTAATTCAGTGGTTGTACTTTTCTCCTAAAATCAATCTCCCACACCAGCACCAATCTCAGGGACAGGAGGAGATTGCTTTGTTATTTGCTCATGGTCTGGGATCAGAGTATTGCACTCAGATCTGGTATTGCCTGCAGCGAGCGTAAGTGGTAGTGGGTCTCCTTTATGAGAATCTACTGATTTACTGGCAAAGATTCTCCCATGGTGCTGCTGATAGGGCGTTTCCGGATCTAGACCAGTGACAATGAAGAACAGGTGAAGCATTGACAAATCAGCATTGTGTTGACTTGGACAGAACACTACAAGGCAGTCAGGCTCCCGGACACCTGAAGCCTTTGTCCTTCTTAGATGTAGAAGTGCTAAGGCAAATAACTGGAGAGTAATATCTTCAATCTGAGGCGCCTGCAAGCTCACACCAAGACACAAGAGAAACTTGTCCGTGAACTACTCTTTGCAGACGATGCCGCTTTAGTTGCCCATTCAGAGCCAGCTCTTCAGCGCTTGACGTCCTGCTTTGCGGAAACTGCCAAAATGTTTGGCCTGGAAGTCAGCCTGAAGAAAACTGAGGTCCTCCATCAGCCAGCTCCCCACCATGATTACCAGCCCCCCCACATCTCCATCGGGCACACAAAACTCAAAACGGTCAACCAGTTTACCTATCTCGGCTGCACCATTTCATCAGATGCAAGGATCGACAATGAGATAGACAACAGACTCGCCAAGGCAAATAGTGCCTTTGGAAGACTACACAAAAGAGTCTGGAAAAACAACCAACTGAAAAACCTCACAAAGATAAGCGTATACAGAGCCGTTGTCATACCCACACTCCTGTTCGGCTCCGAATCATGGGTCCTCTACCAGCACCACCTACGGCTCCTAGAACGCTTCCACCAGCGTTGTCTCCGCTCCATCCTCAACATCCATTGGAGCGCTTACATCCCTAACGTCGAAGTACTCGAGATGGCAGAGGTCGACAGCATCGAGTCCACGCTGCTGAAGATCCAGCTGCGCTGGATGGGTCACGTCTCCAGAATGGAGGACCATCGCCTTCCCAAGATCGTGTTATATGGCGAGCTCTCCACTGGCCACCGTGACAGAGGTGCACCAAAGAAAAGGTACAAGGACTGCCTAAAGAAATCTCTTGGTGCCTGCCACATTGACCACCGCCAGTGGGCTGATAACGCCTCAAACCGTGCATCTTGGCGCCTCACAGTTTGGCGGGCAGCAACCTCCTTTGAAGAAGACCGCAGAGCCCACCTCACTGACAAAAGGCAAAGGAGGAAAAACCCAACACCCAACCCCAACCAACCAATTTTCCCCTGCAACCGCTGCAATCGTGTCTGCCTGTCCCGCATCGGACTTGTCAGCCACAAACGAGCCTGCAGCTGACGTGGACTTTTTACCCCCTCCATAAATCTTCGTCCGCGAAGCCAAGCCAAAGAAAAAAAGAATATGTCTATGGTGCTGCAGCTTCTGAGTGGAGGAGGTGGAGGGAGTGAGTGTTCAAGGAAGTGGAGAGTATTCCATCAGCTCCTCACTTGTGCCTGGTGGACTGGAGAAAGGCTTCGAGGTGCCAGGAGATTATTCCTTTTCTGGAGGATACCCCTTTCCCTCTGCTCACAGAGGGCATGTAGCTGGGCCAGCTGAGTTTTTGCTAACCCGGAAGATGTTTATATTGGGGGAGAGGCAATGATAATGAAATTGAATGTCCAGGGTGGGTCAAGTCATTGGGTGTATTTAAGGGAGAGATTGATAGGTTCTTGATTAGCCATGGCATCAAAGTTAAGGAAAATGACGGGGAATCTCATTGAAACATTTCAAATTGTGGACAGAGTAGATGTAGAAAGACTGTTGCCCATGGTGGGAGAGTCTAGGACAAGAGGGCACAACTTTAGGATTGAAGGGTGCCCATTTAAAACAAAGATGCATTGTAATTTCTTCAGCTCGAGAGTGGTAATTCTGTGGAACTTGCTGCCACAGGCATTTATGGAGGCCAGGTCATTGGGTGTATTTAAGGCAGATTCTTGATATTTAATATTGGTTCTTGATTAGCCATGGCATCAATGGCTATGGGGAGAAGGCCAGACAGTGTGGCTGAGTGGGAAAATGATAGAATGGCAGGGCAGACTTGTTAGGAGCACCCTGTGTCTTTGTGTTAAATGCCCTCTTGTAGCAGCCCATGTAATGCCTGTGTTCCTTGCCACTGATCTGCCCATGCCCAAATGTTATCGAAGTATTGTTGACCTTCACACATTGATTCTGGGTCTATCATTCATTGAGATCCTGTCTGATCTGAATCTTAATGCCTGCCCCATCTGACGTAGGTCATTGCAGAACATTGACAAGCATCAGTGTGGCAGAGCAGGCAATGCCATCTTGCACTGACAGAGCAGAATACTCCAGTTCAAATTTGGCTTAGGTGTTACCATGTGGTGAAGCTTTGGGTACAGGGGAGAAGGGTGGTTTACTTACCGAGCTGGCAGCCTGCGTTCCAGAAGGGCTGGGGGTTGAAGTTGCTGGAGTCGACCCTGTAAGGGGATGGATAGATGCGGGAGAGTTGCTGCTGGTTCACCCAGAGGAATTGCTGGGGCTTCTGTTGCAGGAGCTGGTGGGTTTTCGCCTCGCTGAATGATGAGACTTGCCAACTGCTCACAACTGCTGAAGAGAAAACAAAAGTAAAAACACAGAGTTGCCGGAGGAACTCAGCAGGTCTCGCAGCATCCATAGGAGGTAAAAATATACAGTAAAACCCCTGTTATCTGGAATTCAAGCAACAGGCAAAGAGAAAGTGAGGAAAATAAATAAATAAATCAAGGGCCCGAGCCCTTTATCAAACCATGAATAGAAAGGCAATCACGGCACACTCAAAGTGGCTGTACACTCAGGAATGGCTTGCTCTTCTCAACCACCCATCTCTGCGCCTCAGACCTCTTCCACAATCAGCAATAGTGACCACCATTGGATTGGCTGTCGGGATATGGTTCGAGAGTCGAGATGGTCACACAACAGTTTCACATTTGTCATGGAATCAAACAACGAAGAGTATCCCTTTGCCAGCCCAACTATACACTGTACACCCCACCCTTGCTCTCTTTTGCCCTTTCCTACAGCCCTGCAGTTTTCTCCACTGACCCTGTGTTTTTTTGACTGAACTTAATCTGTCTAGACCAGGGCTCAGTGGCTTGATTGCCAACCACTCCCAGCTATTTCCCCCCCCCAGACTGAGTTGGGGTTACCGATAGCTGTGCGGTCTGAGCACCATTGCCATGGGGATACACCGGGCTTTAATATTGCTCCCAGAGCCCACTGCATGACCAAGGATGGACTGGCCCAAATTCTGGTGTTACCTTGCTGTCCCTGTTCTCACACCCTCCAGACATCACTGAATCCATTAGATATTTTCACGGAGACAGCTGGACTAATAAATCAATGCATTTTGTACCACCCACCTTCAGAGTCGATATCGTACATGCCGACAGACTTTGTGTATTTAACGAGGTCCGAGAGGGCCCGGGACAGTTTCATGGTCTTCTTCTGCCTGCCACTCCTGGAGAAAGGAGGAGAGGTTGAAAGAAAGTTACACCTTATCAATCAGGTGGAGTTAATGTAAGTTGGGACCGATAATTAAGAGCTCTAAACAACATTTGTTAATAGCTCCTTGGATATCCAGAGTGCAGGAATCTAAACACCCTCTAAACAATGCCTTTTATAAAGGAGCTTATACATCTTTCACATTTCACTGTTGACCACATACCACATTCAAACAAAAGTATTCTTTGCACATTTAAGGACTTGAAAAAATTTAAGGTAGCTCCAATGATAAAGCTCATTGTGTCCATCCCGACACATAGATTCAGAAAAGGACTGTACTCTTCCACATTCCTTTTAGATAACTGATCCCAAATTTGGTGTCAGAACATTCTTCCAGAAGTCAATTCACTCTACTCTATGAGATGGATCAACTTTGCCATTCCCCTGTTTTTATCTCTTTAATTTGAATGAATGGGGTGGCATGGTTAGTGTAGCAGTTAGCACAACACTGTTACAGCACCAGTGATCGAGGTTTGAATCTGGTGCTGTCTATAAGGAGTTGCATTTTCTCTCCGTGTCTGTGTGGGTTTCCACTGGGTGCTCTGGTTTCCGCCCACCATTCAAAATATACCGGGGGTTGTAGGTCATTGGGTGTAATTGGGCAGCATGGGCTCATGGACCAAAAGGGCCTATTTACATGCTGTATGTCTAAATTTAAAGTTAAATGCTCCAACTCGGGAACATTAAGTTGGAGGGGGGGGGGGGGGAAATGAAGATGAACAGAATGGACCCTGCAATTGTCATGTGACATCATTGTTACTGGAGTGAGAGAAGCTACCCTTGGATCTGGACTTTCCATTCTGAATGAGACAGAGTCAATGGCCAATGTGGATGATAGGACTAACCAATCGCATGTCATGGTACACCTCCTCCAATGTTTGTTGTCCACTGGACAATCCTTCTGCCTGCTTAGAAGATTCTTCTGGGCACTGCCAAACTCACTGCTTTATTGAGTCCCCCTCCCTATTGCTCACCTCGTGTAGTGCACCATGCTTCGGCCAGCAGTGGTCTGAGGCTCATGATCTTCTTCATCATCTTCCAGGCTTGATGACTTCTTCATCTTCACAGCTTTTTTCTGCAATGTGAATTGATAACACTGATTGAATAGCCATACGTTCTGACAGTACAATGTTTCTGATAGTTCTGGTGTGGGAGTATATGGCGAACTTACTGAATTGGTATCCAACACTCTAAAGCAGTGCTTCTCAACTTTTTTCTTCCCACTCACGAACCACTTTAAGTAATCCCTATGCCATAGGTGCTCTTTGATTAGTAAGGGATTACTTAAAGTGGTATGTGAGTGGGAAGAAAAAAGTTGAGAACCACTGGTGTAAAGGAAAGGTGTGCTGTGGTTACCAGGGTGCTCGTTGAGAATGGCTGCTCTGAGTCAACATCAGAACAAATCGAAGCGGGGTGCACAAATTGCCATTCGTGTTTGGGTAGGGGACATGATGGCCTGTGAATGCCAACCCCCCCCCCCCCATGTGTTGACCCTGGCTGCTCTAAACCTTGTTTACCCACGCACCTGTTCAAATGTATTAAAATTGTCATCATTGCACCTGCCTTCACCTCAAGTACTTTATAATTAGTGAAGGACTTTTGAAATGCCATCTCTGAATACTGTAGGACAGAGTAAATTTCCCACACACATCAATGGCCATGTGGTCTGTTTAACTGATGATGGTTGAGGATGATGTGTCACCAGTCTGGTGAGAACTCCCCGCACTTTTTCAAAATAGTGACGTGGGATATTTTTACACCCATTTGTGTGGGGAGGGCTAAGACTAATTGCATCTAAAGGATGTTAACTCTGACACCGTGGCATTCCCTCAGTAATGCACATAGCCATCAGCCTGGATCATGAGCTCGTTTCTCTAGAGTGGAGCTTGTTCCTCACAATGTCTTACTCAGAAAGGAAAATGCTCTGCATTCAGCCAGAGCTGGCCCCTACTGTACAAACAAGTCCACAATGGAGAGGTCCCTTTGGAACTTCATTCATTGATTCGCTACATAGCATCAGAAATTGCGCAGGTGACTCAGCAGAGCCAGTAAACTTCGAGCTCAAGACTTTCCCGCACGTTCCTGAAAGAGTCAACCCCACTGACCTTGCGCTTGGAAAAGCTGCCAATGAAGGAGCGACTTTGCCTCTTGTTGGTTATTGGATCTTCTCCAGAGTCTGTCCCATCGTCAGTTTTACTCTGCCAGCAGAAGAGAGTCAGCCGCATCAACAGAATGGAGATAAGCAGACAGGTTCATGTCAGCAAATAACTAGTCTGTGCATGGGATATGATGTTTCGTGAATTTGATTCAGTTTCTTGAAGCACCCACCAAGGGGATTGACGAGAGTTAGGGTTAGGGTTCAGCCTAGTGGACTTTAACGAGGTGTTTGACAAGGTCCTTCATGGTAGGCTGGTCCAGAGGTTAGGTTACATGGGACCCGGGCGAGCTAAGCAATTGGGTACAAAATTGGCTTGGTGATGGGAGTCAGAGGTTGGTCTTGGAGGTTTGTTTTTGGAAGCCTGTGGCCAGTGGTGTGCCTCAGCCAGTTGTGCTGGATCCCTGATTTGTCATTTATATTAATGATTTGGATGAGAATGGATATGCCTGATTTACAGACAACACTGACATTGTTCAGCACACAAAAGTGTTGGAGAATCTCAGCAGGTTATGCACCATCCAAAGGCAGTCAACATTTCTGGACTTGGCCCTTTGTTGGGAGGTAGAAACTTGGTAGTGTGATGGTCACTGAAGAAGGTGTCCAAGGTCACAACTGCATCTGGTCCACCTGGGTAAAGAATGGAATTTGATTCTGACAAGTTCAAAGTGATGCAATGTTGAGAAGTTAAAGGAGGGCAACACATGCACCGTGAACAGTGAGACCTTGGGGGTATGTGCAAAGTTTCCTGAAAGTGGCGATACATTTGGACAGGATGGTGGGGAAGACTTGCGGCAGGCTTGCCTTTATCAGTCAGTGCATTTACTACAAGAGCCAGGAAGTTATGTTAAAAATGTTGTGAAAGATCAGAATATATTTCTGAGATCACTCGGAGTAGAATGCAGGTCTGCTTGCCGTGCTGTAGGAAGGATGCGATTAGACAAGATGGGACTATTTTCCTGGAGCAATGGAGCTGAAAGGTTATAAACGTCTGTAAAATCATGAGGGGCAGATATTCACAGTTTTCCTTCCAGGGTAGAGGAGTTTACAACCAGAGGGCGATGGTGTCAGAGGGAAAAGAGATAAAGGGGACCTGAGAGGAATGGTGGAATGTGATGGAGATTGATACAATTATGACAATTAACAGATATTTGGATGGGTACATGGTTTAGAGTGATTGAGGCCAAATGCAGGCAAAAGTGACTAGATCAGTCGGGCACCTTGGTTAGTCATGAGGTGGGTTGAAGAGCCTGCTTTTATGCTAACTTTAGAGTCATGGAGGGGAAGAGTGAGAGAGGGTGAGAGAAAGAGGTAATGCATCTGTGTGAGAGAAAGCGAGATTGACCGAGAATGTGAGAAAAGGAACCCATCAGAGAAGCTTTTCATTAATTTAAAAGTCTCAGGAAACTATTCAGTTTCGCAGCTTAAATGTCTTAGACCTTAAAATCTCACAAAAGAAGCCACACCTACATCTGAAACTATCCTGGTTAGTCCTCATTTATCCAGTTGCTAATGACCATGAAAACACCACTTGAAGGTATTGAAACATGGAGTAAAAACAACATTCAAAATTCTGCAGGCAGAACTGCAGCTCTGCGAAAGAAACTACTCTTTTAACTTTGCCACTTGAAGGTAATGGATAGGATGAAAAACTGATGCATTCCCCTGAACAGCATCAGCCCTCAGGATGTCACAAAGAATCCAGAGCAAAGAGAGGGGTCAGCATAGAGTTAAAAAAATATAGAAACAGAGAGAAAGAGATAGAAACGGAAACATGGATAAAAGGGGGAAAGCAAAAAAATGAGACATGCACACACACACATATAGAAAGTGCAACACATTTAGGATGAAAGGCATGCAAGATGAAAGGAGAAGGAGAAAGGACAGAGAGAGGAAGAGATTATTATTCAATGCATGGATTGAATATTTTAAACTGATTGAATTACAAAACTAATAAATTACAGCCAATGTCATATTTCATGGTTACAACCTGTAGACTTTGATCAGTAGGCTCAATAATTAAACAACTAAAATGCAGGTTTCAGCGGAGGAAAGGCACGGCAGCGATGAGTGGTGCCAGCTAAACAGTTCCATCTCATCCCTGGTGCCAGTGTAGTGCCAGCTGGTAACTGGACCCAGATGCCCGTCACTCATTTTTTTTTCATTACTGGAGTGGGGCGAAGGGTCAACAGGATCATTTGCTTCATTCCTGTGATACTTGACATTACATCATTGCGTCTCGATCAGCCTGAAAATGCAGTCGTTGTGGTATGGGAAATGTGGCAGTGAAACATATGTACAGTGAGATCGCAGAAACAGCAACATGTGAAACCGCTCACTCTCTGGCTCACAGGGCACTTTGTGCTCAAAAATATCAAGGAATTTCATGTTTAAAAATTTGTTTTACACTTTATGAGAATGGTGTGGGAGATTTGTCACTACCTATAATTGGAATGTCGAGGAAGCTTCTATACTCTCTGTATGGATCACCTGACCTTCCTCTCAGATCTGCCTTTGTAAATGTGTTGAGAGTGGGCATCAATTGACACAGAAATACAGACTCTGAAGCAATACCAAATGATCTTTTGATCCATCTGGGCGGCACGATTAGTGTAGCAGTTCGTGCAATGTTGTTACAGTGCCAGTAACCGGGTTTCGAATTTGGCGTTGTCTGTAAGGAGTTCATCCCCCACCTTCAAAATGTACCAGAGTTGTAGGTCAATTGGGTGTATGGTAATTGGGTGGCATGGACTTGTGGGCCAAAAGGGCCTGTTACCATGTTGTATGTCTTAATTTAAATTTAAGACTGGGCTTCATTTAAAGGTCTTGTCCACAGAGTAGGATCTGCGGCAGTCCAGCCAACCCTCAGTACGACACTGGAGTCACAGCCTGAATCCTGTCCTGAAACCTTCCCCAGCGGGTGGCTTGAATCCATGGGTTTTGATTGGGAATTGAGAGGAATACCAGCAGCTGAGCAGCTCAGTGGACTCTTCCTTCATCACCGCTCCTAATCCTGCTGGCAGTAGGTGGACTGGCGCTAAGCATGAGAGGGAAGGGAGTTAGCAGGGAGTAGGGGGTAGGTGGTGAAGTGAATGTGTCAGAGCTAGTGTCCAACATTCCATCCACCCTCTATCTCATCACAACAGCACAACATTCTATTCTTCCCCTTAAGCTCCCTTGTAACCACTTCCATGCTGTCCACCTCAAGAGCAATTCCCCATTTCAACCAAAGATATTTCTGGTTAATTCTTCATTGCTTTTGATTAGGGACTGACCTGTAATTATGACCCCCAACTGATGAAAGTATCTGCTCTATGATTAACCTTGTGAATTCTCTCAAAGTCTGCATCAAATCGTTTCTTTCTCAAGAAGAATGAGGCCCAGACTGGTCTCTCTTTGCAGATGGAGTGTAACATGAGTTCCACCATTTAATGAGGGGGGGGGGGCATGGCTGGTAGAGCAGTGTCCTGCTCTCTTCCCTAACCCGTTGACGGTTAAATATCTGTCCGCGGATGTATTTATTCACTTTGTTGCTGACAGCTCTAAAGAGGAGGGAACTCCAAAGACTTATGAGTCATGGAAAGGCTCCATCTTAAAGGGCAACTCCTTTTCTGAAGCTACGTCCTGTTACGAACTGCATGTAACGCGCAACAAGAGACAATAAACCAGTGTTAATTTTAAAACACTAATTTTATTTCTTAATCTTAAAGTATCCTTAACACAAAATCTATCCCCAACTATGCGCAGGTGATGTGTGTGTGTGTGTGTGTGTGTGTGTGTGTGTGTGTGTGTGTGTGTGTGTGTGTGTGTGTGTGTGGGTGTGTGATACCCAAGTGCAAGCCAAAATCTACAAAGTTACTTCAAAGTTCAGTCTTTCACATTCAGAGTTGAAGTGTAGGCCTTTGAAATTTCATGTCCAGAATTAATGATGAACTGGTGGGAAGACTGGAGTTGTCGCTGCTACAGACTCATGAATTCTTCTTGTGTTGCCTTTGAAGAAATGTCCATCCACACGAGCTGTGGTTATAACACCCCTGGTCCTTTTGTAGGCAAGACTAAAACTGGGTAGCCTCCACAAAGCTTCCAAGACCTTGGCACTGGTCTCTCCAAGTAACTTCTCTGTTAGTCACAATCAATATGAAGCACTTTGCTTCACAAAAAACCCTCCTGGCACAGGGCAATCCACTGAAATGGCCCAGTCATTCAGAGAACATCCTTTGCTCTGAATTCCCAAAATAGGTGGCCACAAGAGCTGCTTCAAAAAGCTGTTTTTTCTTCAGCAGTTAGAATAGTTCTCCCTTGCAAAACCACAATGTCTTTACAAATGTACCATCCCTAACATCGAAGTACTCGAGATGGCTGAGGCCGACAGCATCGAATCCACACTGTTGAAGATCCAACTGCGCTGGGTAGGTCACATCTCCAGAATGGAGGACCATCGCCTCCCCAAGATCGTGTTATATGGCGAGCTCTCCACTGGCCATCATGTCAGAGGTACATCAAAGAAGAGGTACGAGGACTGCCTAAAGAAATCTCTTGGTGCCTGCCACATTGACCACCGCCAGTGGGCTGATATCGCCTCAAACCGTGCATCTTGGCGCCTCACAGTTCGGCGGGCAGCAACCTCCTTTGAAGAAGACCGCAGAGCCCACCTCACTGACAAAAGACGAAGGAGGAAAAACCCAACACCCAACCCCAACCAACCAATTTTCCCCTGCAACCGCTGCAACCGTGTCTGCCTGTCCTGCACTGGACTTGTCAGCCACAAACGAGCCTGCAGCTGACGTGGACATTTACCCCTCCATAAATCTTCGTCCGCGAAGCCAAGCCAAAGAAAGAGAAGAAAGAATCTGGAACAGACTGTGACAAGCTTTCCCTCAGTTCTTCTAATATATCAAATTGTTGCTGGGCTATGACTTGTGATGGTACTTGTGTAAAACATTATCTTAACCGTGACTATTCAGTTCCTCCTGTCTATACTATCCCTTACAGTGATATCCCATTTTACTAAAACGGGAGCTTGTAATTGAGTGAAAACCCAGCACCCACCTTTTCAATTTGCCTTTGAATCTTGTGTTTGAGTATAACCTCTCATTCTTCTAAACGTTGATGAGCATTGGGCCAACTTTCCCAGCTTCTACTCATTCATTAACCCCTTTTTTCCATAATTCAACCCTCCCTCACCCCCTTCTCTGCACTGTCTCCAATGCAAGTCCATCTTTAAATATGGAATTCAAAATAATATACAATAATCAAGGTGTGGTCTCAATAGCACCTTGTTACATTGCCTTAAGACTTTTTACTTTGATACTCCACATCCCTTGCTAAAAAGGACAACATTTGATTCACCTTCTCTGCACCTGCTAGTCAACCCTTTGTGCTTCATTCACTAGGACCCCTTTGTGGAGATTTAGGAGTCTACAGGTTCACCACTGTTCTATTTTTAAAAACAAAGAGGTTCTTCTGCATCCAATGGAAATGGAGATGAAGGCAGTGGTGGTGTGGACTCTGGAAACTAACTTCAATGGGCGAATAGACGATGAGATAACCTGCAAGGTGAAGCTGCTGGAACAAGGCCAATGTCTCTCGCCTGGAATGTGGATCATTTTACAGTCGGCTCTCCACATTATACTGAAGGTGTAGAAGAAATGAAACCCAACATCGCAAAGTTAAACTTATCCGTAAAGGCAGAGTTGATGGGGTCTTGCTCCTTCAAGACCTTCCAGGATTTGCAAAGGGTTCAGTAGATTAGACAATTGAAGATATTCCATCAGCAAGCAGCCAGAATTGTAGGTCAGTAGCTCATTAAAAATGATGAAGAATTGGAAGGCCTTTAGTCAGAGAAGGGACACACAAACGCTGGAGTGCTTGAGGAGGATAGCATGGATGTAGTTAAGCAGAAGCTTCCTGTGTGAGAAATGAGGTGAGATGAAAGAAATGAGGAGTGCATGATCCAGTGGGCTGAATTCCCTTTCCTGTGCTTTACTCCTTTTGTACTCTCACTGTTTCCACTTGGCACTGTTGGTCCTGCTGTCACTCAGTCTACAGCAACTGTGGTGGGCGGGGGGGGGCTGAAGGAATATCAAGACCACCTGCCTCCTCATTGACTACTTCACTTTCCTGCAGTCTCCAGGGTTTGGAATAGTCCAGGTAACACCATAAATTATTCCCTGCAGACTGTCACAGACAGTGATGCCCAGTGGCTATAAGCTGAGGTTGGAGTTAAAGTCACAACATGCCTTATTACTACTCTCCATCAGTGTGTGCAAGTAGCAGGCAAGTTTATTTATAGGTTTCATTTGACACTGTACAGGATGCTGCAAAGCTGTGCCAAATGATTTTTTTCCTCATTTGTCCCGAGTGCATAATAATTCCATCACATCTTGGATCCCATTCATGGGGTTTGGCCAAAACATCCAGAGGTGTCATCTCATTGAACTCAGCCTTCTATCAGAGGGTGAAATCCTACACACTGACTGACCTCCCAGTGACTCCTGTCACAAGGGATCAGGCTACATTTGTTGCACTTTTCCTGCTTGCAGATTCTAAAAGGACATGGCTGCAGTGGGAAAGTGCTGACAAGATTTAGCAGCATGGCATCAGAACTGAGCGATTGCAGCTTTCCGGAAAGAAAGGCAGAAATGAGAAGAATATTTTGCACCAATGGGACATTTGAAAACTCAACGCTATCTTACTAATGTAGCCAGTGGGAAATATCAAGAAAAAAATCTGACTGGGCAGCTCTCCCTGCCTCAGTCTGTCTGAAGCAGATACCTACGAAAAAAACTACCCAACCGTTTGGTGTCTGGCTCACTGAAGTGATGGTCCCCACACTCCCTGAAAACTCACCGGTACCCCAATTCCAACAACCCTGATACTCAC
Source organism: Narcine bancroftii (assembly GCF_036971445.1). Classification (NCBI taxonomy): domain Eukaryota; kingdom Metazoa; phylum Chordata; class Chondrichthyes; order Torpediniformes; family Narcinidae; genus Narcine; species Narcine bancroftii. Next base: position 151,507,283 of record NC_091470.1, on the reverse strand, counting down.
CAGGACCTTAGTTCCTATTCTCTGAAATTCATCAGGACCCTGGTTCTCACACCCTCTGAACATCACTAAGACCCCAGTTCCCACACCTCCTGAAACTCACCAGGACCCCATTTCTCACACCTCCCACACTGGGACCCCAGAAGCAGAATCAGGGTTTTAATGTTATGAACAAGTCATGAAATTTGGTATTTTGTGGCGGTGTCATAGAGCAAACATTCATATTATTATAAATAAAAAATGTTATAGTGTATGAAAAGTAAGACAATGTCTTTGGTTCATTGATTATTCAGGAATCTGATGGCTGCGGGGAAGAAGCTGTCCTTGTGCCACTGAGTGCTCGCCTTTAGGCTCCTGTACCCTTTCCCCGATGGTAGCAGAGTGAAGAGGGCATGGACTGGGTGGTGGGGGTATTTGAAGCTGCTTTTTTAAAGATACCATCTTATGTACATCACTTCGATAGAGTGAAGTCTGGTGCCTGTGATGTCGCAGGCTGAGTTAACAACTCTCTGGAGTTTATTCTTGTCCTGAGAGTTGGCGCCTTCATACCAGACAGTGATGCAACCAGCCAGAATATTCTCCATGATACACCTGTAAAAGTTTACATGAGTCTTCAGTGACATACCCAATCTCCTCAGACCCCTCACAAAGTATAGCTGTTGGCGAGCCTTCTTTGTGATTGCATCAACATGGAGGCTCCAGGACAGATCCTTGGAGATGTTGACACCCAGGAATTTGAAGTTCTTGACACTCTCCACGACTGAGCCCTTGATGAGGACTGGGTCATGTTCTCCTGGCTTCCTTCTGAAGTCCACAATCATCTCCTTGTTTTTGCTAACATTGAGGGCAAGCATTGCCATTACACCATGCAACGAGATTACCTATCTCCCTCCTGTACGCTTCCCAGTTTCCACACCCGAAATTAACCAGGATCCTGGCTCCCAGACCTGAAACTCAACAAGACTCCAATTCCCATATCCCTTGAAACTCACTGGGACCCCAAATTCCACCTCCTGAAATTCACCGGGAACCCAGTTCCCACTCTCTGAAACTCACTGGGACCCTGGTTCCTAATGCCTGAAATTCACTTGGTTCCCACTCCCCGAAACATGAGTACAGGCTAGTTAGGCATCTGACTAGATCCTTGGGTGCACATTCTGCGTAAATTCTTGTCATCTCAACAACTGGCATGCCATCCTCATGTCAATGAGCATGCTTTAAGGAACCATCTACCTACCGTTGACTTCTCTACAGTCGATACAGAGCTGGAGCTTCTCTTCTGCTGTGAAGAAGGAAAGAAAGTCAAATGAGCAGTGGTGTGATGAATGCCAGCTTAATTAATACTTAATAGAACTTTACTAGTCAAGGGCAGGGAAGGATTTGGAAGCATTGCTGGATGGAGGTAGTTAAATAGCCTGCCCTTATGGCAATGACTGCAGTCACTAACTGCAGTAATGAGCCTATCACTAATCACACACACTAGACAGGACAGTGTAGAGTCTTCCTACAACAGCCCAAACAGAAATGGAGGTCATTCTTCCTCGTGGGCCAGGTTGATACAGAGCTTTGCTTACACTTTGACTTGTCAGCTTATCGGACGATAATGGCAGAAATCTCAGCACATTTATAAAGTCTTCCATCTGTTGTAGGACCTCAGACTAAGGTCTGAATCCTGGCTGAGGCTGGATAGGTCAACTTTAACCGGCATTGGAATATGAGGTGAATATCCTCCTCCCAGGATAAATCTAGCTTACAGAGGTCTGTCTAAACTGTGTCTCTTGTAATGCGGGAGTTACCTTTGGCTAGGACTGGGCCTTTTACCAACAGACAAACAGACATCTCACAGGTCCTCAAAGCAACACTAAAGACTGTAGGCAACTGAACTCGACCAGCGCTCCATCCCTAACCTACATCCAAATGGGATTTGTCTATGTTAGTGAACCAAAGTATTCTGTTTCTGCTCCTGGCTCCCAAAATAGGGGAAGAAGCAGAATCCTGAGCTAGTCCCTTCATCTTCCAACCCCCAGGATGGCTTCGAATGAAAGATTAGTCTCTACTGTTAACAACATGGTGGAGATGAGTTGCTGAGACATTAAAAGTAAATTTCAATAAAAACCTTTAGTTTTGTTTATCAGCAATAAAGATTATCAGCATTGTGAGAAAACACTGATGTTTAATTGAGCAGGGAGGACATAGCACTGGGTCATGGGGCAGAGTTTCCAGAAGTATGGCACTTCTTGCCAGATACTCTCTGACATTAAGCATTCAGCACTGTTAAAAAACCGTGGAATTGTAATCTAAAATTCCCCAGGCCAAGTGTGCTGAGTTTAATTATTATGAACACTAAGCTAGACAATGGAGAATAAGGCGTGCTATGTCAAAGACTCACTTCTGTTTTAATAAAACATATTATTTGAATTGTAATTGCAGATCTTATCCTTTCAATTAGAGCCCATGGTGTTTGTAAATGCCTGCTCTCTACTTTCGGATAGTCTTGGAGTTTCTGGTGACTGAAACTGTAGCTTCATTAGGCACTCATAAAGCGCAGGATTCAAACAGTTCCAACAGTTCAAAAAAGATCATACGATGGGCAAATAAGGTAAAATGTCCACAAGATTAGAGCCAGGTTATTCAAGACTGAAGTCGAGATATGTTATCAATGTTGCCTGTGGGTTCCTTTGTTGAACGTTGAGTGGGTGGGGAGGGGGGTGGGTGAAGGAGGGAGGGAAGGGAGGGGGAAAAAGGGGAGAAAATGACACTGTGTATATTCAAGAGGGAAATGTTTGTGTGTAATTTAGTCAGTATGGTTCATAGTGAGAAAAATATTTTTTTAAAAAAAAATGTTGCCTGTGGGACTTTTCTGTGCACAGATTAACTTGCAAGGTTCCCAGATAATAACAATGTCGACATTTTATTGACTGTAAAGCACTCAAGACTTGAGAGGAGAGGTGTGTTTGGTACAGCTGCAACTTCACGGCTCCTGTGACCTGGGTTCAATCTTGATCTCTAGTGCTGTCAAGGTGAAGTTTGCTTGTTTGGCCCGTGACCTCGAAGGCTTTCTTCAGGTGCTCCAGTTTCATCCCAAACGTGTGTGGATTGATTGGGTAAATGGACACTGTAAATTGTCTCTGGTGTGTAGATGGGCATAGCGACTGCGGTAGGATCAGCAAGGAGTTAATAGGAATGTGGAGAGAACAAAATGGGATTAGTTCAGGCAAGTGCTTGCTGGGTGGTGGTTTGGTACAGACACTCTCAGCTGAAGGGCTTGTTTCCATGCTCTGTGACTGTCTGACACTTAGAGGTGCACTGTGACACTGCTGGCACTGTCAGGCTGCTAAGGGAGCAGAAAGAAAGTGCAGTGAAGCTGCAGTCTGACTATTCCCAAACAGAACAATACAGGGATGGATGTCTTTCTTATTTCCACATGGTGTGTGGGAAAGGTTCTCAATCACAATGGTGCATCATGGCTTTTTGATCCTCTGAGTCCATTGGAATTTAAAAGACATTAAAATATACAAATAAACAGACTCGGAGTTGCCAACAAGAAACAAAATCCAACATACCTGTGGCATTGCTCAACTGTGGCCTGTTACACTATCTATTAGCCTATCCCTTTGAGGATGCAACCCAGGCATGAAACTCATGGGATCAGGGTAAGTGCAAAGGTCAGGCTCTGCGTCAGTACCATGCACTTACTTTGAGGTGGTTTTGCATCTAATAACAAGGGCTGCCATCTGGTATGTGCCTGCCAATGTGTGCAGCAAGACTGCGACAGATGGAAAGATTATAAAATCATTAAATGTAAGTATCTACACAAGGTGGAGACAAGTAGATCTAATGTTCCAAGGGGAGAATTGCTCTGTTATCTGTGTGAATCTCATAAAAAGAGTAGGAAGAAATCACTTATTTTTCTTTAGCACCATTTATGGGCTCAGCATCTGACCCATCCCAAAGCACTTTATAGCCAATAACGTGCCAGAAGTGCAGTTGTCCTGAGCAGCAAGGTATGCCATCTCAGTGCACCTGGCGATATATCATTAGTGAGGTTACGCAGCACGCAGCATACCTTCTTCGAGTCTGGCTTCTGACAGACTTTGGCCGCTTGAGGGATGGCATTTACACTGAAGCTGTCGGGATCTTCCCGGTCTCGGATTTTCGATTCCTTCAGCAATGAGTCGAGCTTCTTTTTAGCTACACTCTCCACGTGTTTCCTGTTGGCCGTAGCCTGTTCAGGGAGAGACCAGGGGCAGACCTGTTAGCGCCACATGAGCGATTGGGGGGGGGGTTTGAGATGGGGAGAAAGTAAAAGGAGAGGAGTGGTGGGTGGGGAAGACAGAGAAGAAAGAGTGAAATCACTGCTACTCTGGTGGCACTCTTGTCCCACAGCTACATTGTGGAATGGTATGGACATGCAGTTTGATGAGGTCTGTGCACAGAGGAGCCATTGCAGCAAATGCAGGTCTGGTGGATACTGGACATAGGCTGAATAACGGGATCTTTCACCTCCTTCAACCATGTCCTTCCAAGTCCAGAGCACCAGTTCCCCACCCAGAGACTGGAGTTCCAGTGGCAGATTAAATCTTATGCCCAGCACCCTCGCAGCTGATGATGCTGCTGGCCTCTGCACGCTCAGCTCAAACCAATGCAACCACAGAGGCCCCAGGGCAGGGAGGAGGGCTTGTGGCGGCAGAGGTACCACTTATATTTCAACGTTGTGTTATCATCGTGGATAGAATCCTCCATTCACACCACTTGAACTCTTTACTCCCATTGGTTTCCCCACAAAATAAATCTTACAATACAGCGCTAATCACTTCTCCATGGCTTACTGGATAAAGAACATTCAGTCCATTATTCCTAAGATGGCTGTTGGAGAGAGTTATGTAATTACTACCGCTTCCCCAAACTGTGGGGTATTTCCCTTATCAAGTACTTTATCCAACTTTTTTTGAAGATTACCCTTGAAGCTGGTTCTGTTCAGTTGGAGATCACAGCAGCCCACAGCGTTATACGTATGTTATTTTTTCCTCCCCAAAGGTACTGTGTGCAACCTCTCCTCCAAAGCTTGCCCCCTTCCACCACACCCCTGGTCTTCTGCAGCCAACACCCAGTGAGAGATACAATGAAACTGAGCTCAGGATGGACCTGACATTTTCTCTCAGCTTGAGCTGGTTCCAACAGCCAGTGGCGACAGCTTCCTCATCCAATAATATTCTTGTGATTAGGCTGACATTGACCCTGTTTGAATGTTGTGTTTGAATTTCTATTTTTAGAATTTTTCATTGAGGTACCAGGATTATTGTTACAGGGACATTGACTGTTTCAGAAGGGCACCAATGTCAAATGACTCCTTGGAGAAGGCAAACCGAACTGCACCACAGCTGGCAGCACATCAAGTTCTTTACTTTATTCTAGTCCCCTTTCTGTTTCTCCTTCCTTTTCACATCAGCTGGTGGTCCTCTGGTAACACAGCCTGCACAAACCTAGCAGCACACTACAGTGGCCATTGTGGCTGAGGCAGCTCCTGTCCACGGATATTGTCCTTGCTTGTGATTGGAGTCACACCTCACACAAAGGAAGACAGCAGTGGGTGTCAGAAGCCAATTATTCCAGCCCTGAGGTTCCTCAGGGCAGTGTCCTCGACCCAAGTATCTTCAAATGCTTCATGAATGTAAGTAGGGACCTTTGCTGATGTCATAGCAGTATTCAAATCCATTCACAACTCCATGACTATAAGCAGCAGGACCAACACAACGTTCATATGTGGTTGTATAAGTGGCAAATAACATTTGTGTCATAAAGGTGCCAGGCAATGACCATCCTCAACAAGAAAGAGTCCAATCATCTCCTCTTTATATTCAACAATGTTACCATTGCCAAGACTTCATCGTGTGTGTGTAGAAGACTGCGTGTCCAAGGAGACCATAAAGGTATTCCACATTCAGAAACCATGGATGAACTAGGAAGTAGACTCACCAAGGAAGGCCAGTTTAGTGGCTTTCAAGCAAGGAGGCTTGGCCCTCTATGAGAAATCCAAGTAGGATCACAGGCTCTGATCTCCCTTCCATCTCCCATCTTTATAAAGCACTGCCTTGTTGGCTGTGAACATCACAACGACCCCCATCACCCTGGTCACAATCTCTTCTCAATCATTGCTACCTTTGGGTAGAAGGTACAGAACCTTGAAAACCAGTACCTCTAGGTTCAAGAACAGTTTCTCAAACCACGTATCAGGCTCTTGAACCTGTAGGTTAGACTACAACAGTCCCCAGCAAATATTCCCATACTTCAGGATTTAGTCTTCAGCCTCAGTTATGGAAGCAAGGTACTGTAAAACTACATTTGAACTGTTATATCTTTAAAGTAATCTCAGTGCAATGCAATCAACTGAAAATTTATTCAAGTAAATAATAAATGTCAAAAGTTGGAACCCATTAAACAATAATTAGATACTACATTCCTTTAATTTTGATACAAAATTCCGACTGCTCTAAATTGTCAATAGACTTAATTACCATTATGGGGATGAGCACTGAGTTTGGCCGAGAACCATGTGATCTGGACAGGAAATGTTTCAGTGTGCCATTGTCTTTGTAAACTTATTTTTGTGTATCTCTGATCTAGTCACAATAGCAGTTAACTTGCTGTTGGTGTGGAAACATATCTTTAGATTTGTCCTTTTAATTGAAAGAAAACCTCACAAACCTAATTAGCTGACCTCACAGGTCCACAAGTGTTTACTTGTTTGAAAGGGAAGAGGCAGCCAGGCCAGGATCAGGTGGAATGCCGTTTTAAGACATTGGCTTATCAATCCCAGTGCCCCCAACTCCCAGCCTTCACTGATCAGTGCAGAAGATTAGGCAGGGTGTAAAATCAGCAGGGGAAGGTTGGGTTAGTATTGACTACACGTGGACTGACAGAATAGACTCCGACTGAATGCCCAGTCTGGGTGACAGGACAGTCCTGGGACTCTACTGCTGATTGATAAACATCTTTGTTGATCGCCCTCTGTTGGACTCTGTCAGCCAGCAGTCAAAGAAGGTTTAAAGGCCAGACTGGGGAAATCCTTGATGAATGCCCGTAGCACAATCGCTAGCTCTGAAACTGAATCTAATGGTCAAAAATCCAACACTGCCCTCAAAGAGTCTCAGTGCGAGAAGGAATTTAGATGGCAAACACAAGCAATTCGATACCTAGGTATACAACTAGATAATAATCTAGGCCATCTAAATTCATATATTTTAATGCCAGGAGTATTGTAAAAAAGGTGGATGAGCTGAAAGTGTGGATTGATACTTGGAAGTATGATGTGAGACATGGTTGCAGGAGGGATGTGATTGGCAACTGAATATCCCTGGGTTTCGTTGTTTTAGGTGTGATAGAGTCGGAGGGGCAAGAGGAGGTGGGGTTGCATTGCTTGTCAGGGAAAATATTAAAGCGGTGCCTAGGAAGGATAGATTAGAGGGCACATCCACGGAGGCTATTTGGGTGGAACTGAGGAGTAGGAAAGGAGAGGTTACACTTGTAGGGGTGTATTATAGACCACCCGGAGGGGACCGAGACCTAGAGGAGCAAATCTGTAGGGAGATAGTAGATATTTGTGATAAGCACAGGGTTGTAATTATGGGAGATTTTAATTTTCCACATATAGATTGGGAAACACATTCTGTGAAAGGACTGGATGGGTTAGAGTTTGTGAAATGTGTGCAAGATAGTTTTTTACAACAATATGTAGAGGTGCCGACCAGAGAAGGAGCAGTGTTAGATCTACTGTTGGCAAATGGGATGGGTCAAGTGACGGAGGTTAGTGTTGGCGAGCACTTCGGGTCCAGTGATCATAATGCCATCAGCTTCAATGTCATTATGGAAAGAGAGAAGTCAGGGCCAAGGGTTGAGGTTTTTGATTGGGGAAAAGCTAGATTTGAGGAGATGCGAAAGGACTTGCAGGGTGTGCATTGAGACAATTTGTTTAATGGGCAGGATGTAGTAGAGAGATGGAAGTCTTTTAAAGATCAGATTTTGAGAGTGCAAAAGCTTTATGTTCCTGTTAGGTTAAAAGGAGGGGCAAAAGGTTTGAGAGAGCCGTGGTTTTCAAGGAATATTGGAAACTTGGTTCGAAGAAAAAGGGAGGCGTACATTAGATATAAGAAGCATGGAGTTAAGGAGATGTTTGAAAGATACATTGAATGTAAGAGGAATCTTAAGAGAGGAATTAGGAAAGCTAAAAGAAGGTACGAGGAAACTATGGCAAGCAGGGTGAAAACTAATCCAAAAGAGTTCTACAAATATGTTAATGGTAAGAGGAAAGCTAGAGACAAAATTGGTCCCTTAGGGAATCAGAGCGGAAAACTGTGTGTGGAGCCTAGAGAAATGGGGGAGATATTGAACAGTTTCTTTTCTTCGGTATTCACTAAAGAGAAGGATATTGGGAGATGTGAGATAAAAAAAGCAAATTGGGTAAATATGGGGAATATAGAGATTACAAAAGGTGTAGTTTTAAGGCTTTTGAAGAATATAAAGGTGGATAAGTCTCCGGGACCAGACGGGATCTTCCCCAGGACATTGAGAGAAATGAAGGAGGAAATAGCAGAGGCTCTGGCGGTAATTTTCCAAATGTCATTAGATATGGGGATAGTGCCGGAGGATTGGCGCATTGCGCATGTGGTTCCGTTATTTAAAAAGGGTTCAAGGAGGAAGCCTGGAAACTCTCGGCCTGTAAGTTTGACGTCTGTGGTAGGTAAATTAATGGAGAAAATTCTTAGAGATAGTACTTATATACATCTGGATAGACAGGGTCTGATCAGGAGCACTCAACATGGATTTGTGGGAGGAAGGTCATGTTTGACCAATCTGATTGAATTTTTTGAAGAGGTGACTAGGAATGTGGATGAGGGTAGCGCAGTGGATGTTGTCTATATGGACTTCAGTAAGGCCTTCGATAAGGTACCACATGGAAGGTTAGTTAGGAAGGTGCAGTCTTTAGGTATAAATTTTGAGATAGTCAAATGGATTGAACATTGGCTGAAAGGGAGAGGCCAGAGAGTGGTAGTGGATAATTGTCTGTCAGGTTGGAGGCCGGTGACCAGTGGTGTGCCTCAAGGATCTGTATTGGCACCATTGTTGTTCGTTATATACATTAATGATCTAGATGATGGGGTGGTGAATTGGATTAGTAAATATGAAGACGATACTAAGATAGGTGGAATAGTGGATAATGAAGAAGGTTTTCAAGGATTGCAGAGGGATTTGGGCTGCTTAGAAAAGTGGGCTGAAAAATGGCAGATGGAATTTAATGCTGATAAGTGTGAGGTGCTTCATTTTGGTATGAAGAATCAGAATAGGACATACGTGGTAAATGGGAGAGCATTGATGAATACAGAAGAGCAGAAAGATTTAGGAGTAACGGTACATCGTTCCCTGAAGATAGAAACTCACGTGAATAGGGTGGTGAAGAAGGCTTTTAGTATGCTGGCCTTTATCAATCATTGCATGGAATATAGGAGTTGGGAGGTGATGTTGCGATTGTATAAGACGTTGGTGCGGCCTAATTTGGAGTTCTGTGTGCAGTTCTTGTCGCCTAATTATAGGAAGGATATAAACAGAGTGGAGAGAGTGCAGAGAAGGTTTACCAGAATGTTACCTGGGTTTAAGCATCTAGAGTATAGGGAGAGATTGGACAGATTAGGTCTTTATTCTTTGGAGCGTAGAAGGTTGAGAGGGGATTTGATAGAAGTATTTAAGATTATGAAAGGGATAGACAGAGTGGATGTGGATAGACTATTTCCGTTAAGAGGAGGAAAGATTAAAACAAGAGGACATGAGTTAAGAATTAAGGGGCAGAGGTTTAGAGGTAACATGAGGGGGAACTACTTTACTCAGAGAGTGGTAGCCGTGTGGAATGAGCTTCCGGGAGAAATAGTGGCGGTGGAGTCAATTGTATTATTTAAGAAAAGGTTGGACAGGTATATGGATGAGAAGAAGATGGAGGGTTATGGGCATTGTGCAGGGAGGTGGGACTAGAAAGGGGTGTTTGGTTCGGTGCGGACTAGAAGGGCCTAATGGCCTGTTTCCGTGCTGTAATTGTTATGTTATGTTATGTTATCTATACAAACTAAATTATCAGCCATTAATGAAGAAATTACAAGACGACTTAGAACATTGGAAAGACTTACCACTACTGATAGGAAGGGTAAATTGCATTAAAATGAATATCTTCCCAAGGATACAATACCTATTTCAATCGTTACCAATTCACCTAACTGAAAAATTCTTCAATGAGCTAAAGAAAATAATAAGGAAATTCTTATTGAAAGGGGGGGAAACCGAGGATAGTGCTAGATAAATGAACTGAATGGTACAAACAAGGGGGCTTACATCTACCAAACTTTAAGAATTATTATAGAGCAGCACAATTAAGATACCTATCAGATTTTTATCAAACAGGGGAAAAACCAGATTGGACCAGATTAGAGCTAGATAAAATAGGGGAGAAAGTACCTGAACATATACTATATAAGTGGGATGAAAAGCTGGTGCAACATAGGAATTCACCAGTACTGCACCATCTGCTCAACATTTGGAAGAAGATTCACGTAGAAAGGAGTAAAACAAATTATCAACTACCAAAATTAATATTTTCGCAAAATCAACTAATCCCTTTCACAATAGATAACCTCTCCTTTAGAGAATGGGAGAGAAAAGGGATCAAAATAGAAAATTGTTTTTCGGGAAATAAATTATTATCTTTTGAACAAATGAAGTACAAATATGGTATAACTCACGGTACAATGTTTGCATACCACCAACTGAAAATCTACTTGAAGAACAAATTGGGAAGCAGACTGAGGTTACCAGAAGGAAGGAATTTTGAATATGTGATTACAGACACAATGATAATTAAAAGATTTATAACAAACATGTACATCAAACTGCAAGAGAAAGAGAAGGAGGAAATAAGCTGTAAACCCAAACAAAAATGGGAACAAGATCTAAACATAAAGATAAAGAATGAAACATGGGAAAAGCTATGCTCCGGAACTATGAGAAATACAATAAACACGAGGTTATGCATGATACAATATAATTGGTTACACAGGCTATACACCACGCCCCAAAAGTTAAATAAATGGGACCCAACAGTATCAGACAGATGTTTTTGCTGTAAGAAGGAAACGGGAACAACAGTACATGCAATTTGGGCATGTGAGAAAGTGGAAAAGTTTTGGGAAGATCTAAACCAGGTATTAAATAAAATCACAAAAAGCTACATACCAAAAAATCCAGAGATCTTTCTTCTAAGTAATATAAGAAGTAAAGAACTTGGACTCGATTTGGATGGAGCACAAAAAAGGTTTGTTATGATAGCCTTAGCTGTAGCAAAAAAATGTATTATGTCAACCTGGAAATTAGAAGATAGCCTGAGAATATACAGCAATGGTACATAGAAATGAATAAATGTATTCCATTGGAAAAAAATAACATATAATTTAAGAAATAACATCACAGAATTCGAACAAATTTGGGAACTGTACATGGAACACAATAGAGAAGTTCTACCGCGGACCTCCACCACCTAAAATGACAGAAGGAGAAGAAGACAAAATGAACTGACCCAGTATGTAAAAGTAGAAGACACAAATTTCTTGTTTATTTTCATTGTGTGATGACATTGTTTAATGGGTTTAATATATCATATAGGTTGAACGTTGAGTAGGTGGGGAGGGGGGGGGTGAAGGAGGGAGGGAAGGGAGGGGGGAAAAAGGGGAGAAAATGACACTGTGTATATTCAAGGTGGAAATGTTTGTGTGTATTTTGGTTAGTATGGTTCATAGTGTGAAAAATAAATAAAAAAATTAAAAAAAGAGTCCAAGTGCGGATGATGGTTTTTAATCTGAAATATAATATTGCTTCTCTCTCCCAGCCCGACCCACTGATTAAGTCACAATACAGGGTTTGTCTCGATGAATCAGAAGGGTCTTGATCCAAAACATAGACTATCTATTTTCCTCCACAGATGCTGCCTGACCCACTGAGCCCCTCCAGCAACTGAAGTTTGCAGCAGCTTCCAGAACTTTCAGTCTTGTATGACTCCATGTCTCTAGCTGACTCACACTGAACTGATACAGCATTGGCTGCACATTAAGACTGTACCTGACTTTGTTTTTCAGCTGATGATCATAGACACTTCAGAACCTATCTGCAGTTTCCAATTAGAACATCAACCCTCTTTTGGAATCTGAAATTATTAACTCACTGAGTGAGACAATATCCAGGTGGTCCATCCTAGTAGTTTGACTGAGTTCAGGGATTGAGTGTAACAATGAGATTTTTTTTTAACACTATCAGTTTTCAATATAAAAGTACCCATGTCCATCTGAAAGACTGACACTGCAATCAGTGAATGAGGCCTCGCACCACACCTGCATCATAGTGAAAGATGAAGCAGCATATCTGTCACTGGGAGCACTGGGGTAACCCAAGAATATGCCCTGATGATCACCCACCCCTATGACTCCAATTCTTATCGCCACTGGATAAGCCTCAAGGTCAAAAGCAGAGAGAGGTCAGATCTTTAACTCTATTTTGTCAGATCTTTATTTTCCATCTGGTCTAAATGATCCTCGAGGGGTATTAACAGCTTCCAATCTTACAAGCATGATCTGCCATTCAGTTAGATTGGGAGTTTTGTGGTTGAACTCCATTCACCTGTTGCTCTGCTGTCTGGAAAGTCTCAATGTTCCCATTGGTCATCGTAGCCTAATTTAGATCTCTCCTACCTGAGGGCAAAAAGTTGAAATTTAATGCCTGAATGACCACAATAGCTGGAACATTTACGATATAAGTGACATGTCAGTAGTCTCCAACATGTCCCATTCCATCCTATTGATCTAGAACCTCATAAAAACGTTCAATGGACCAGAATTTGATCAGTTTTCCCAGCATCTCAAGGTTCAAAAATGGTTTCTTGACCATGTATCAGGCTCTTGAACCTGCATTCATAGACTACAATGTTGCCATCAATAGCGTGTCTGAGATGTTGCCAATCCTCTGTGGTAGCCCTGAGATCTCCAGGAATAAAAAGGCAAAAATTTCTAAGAACATTAAAAATGTTGTGCCAGTGTTTAAATTTATTGTAATATTTTTCCAATTGGAAACAGATTCTACATTAAATAGGATTGGATGATCTTTGTCAATCAATCCAAAATATTTATTCCCTCAACTCTGATACTTTTGGAATGGATCATCAAAAGTGTTGAACGAATTTTAAATTTTGTTGGTGCTGTGAGGTTAACCTTCGGTTCTTGGCTAACTATTAAAGAGTTGCCTATCCCACATTGTTCAGGGGCTCACAGTAGCTGAGCACTGTGCCTGATAGCGCCAAGTTTGGGAAAGCTTTCTGCCCCAATAACATCAGGTCCAAAGTTAGCCAGACTTGAAACACTCTATTTTTCTCTCCAATCTGCTGCCTGACCTATAAGCATTTCCAGTGTTTTCTAACTTTACTTCAAAGGTGAGTGGAACATCTTAAGTTGGGTATCCTACCCTCTCAGGGAAAGCAGACATTTTAAACCCTCCACACTGCACAATCCCCATGAGGTGCCATCCCTTGTCAGTATCCAGAAGGCACCTCAGTACTCCCTTTGACATTCACTTGGGACTATACTACACATCAATGGTGGGAAGTGGGGGGTGGGATGTGGGTGAGAGGTAAGATGCTACAAGTTCAGTCAACAGTACCTTCCACTTCATATGAATGCATCATCAAGGAGGAAGGAAAAGCAGTAAGAAAAAACACAGAAGCACAGAAATCATTAGCAAGAATCTTGTGTAGTTTTTGTGAAAGCTGTAAAGAATTACACAGAACGTACAACACAGAAGCAAAAATAGCTGGACCTCCTGCTTCTGGAGGTGATCCCATGATTCTTGCTGGGAACTGGGGAGGCTTTGTAGAAGGTGGGAATGATGGCGAAGGGAAGCTGAATTATACCTCTGCCTGTACCTATGTTCAAAGGTGTCCTCAAAGGAGATAACAATTACTGGACACCCAGCACTGGAACGGCACGGAGTCAATGTCTTCAGGAGAGATAAGGTCCAAAACATTGCAAGATAAAATTAAAGGTAGAAAAATAAATGGCAATCAATCTGTTTTCCAACCCAGGTGACATTGATACTTGATTGGCAGTGGAAGGGGTCATAAGAAGCAATGGTGGCCATCTTGTAAACATCATTCTACACCAAAATTATTCAATGCCCATCTCTAAACTTCTACTCTTCCTCTTTCTTTCAGACGACTACCCTGATATCAGTCCTCATTAATTAAGTCCTCCCTATCCCATGTTGTTGCATGTTCAATAAACCCATGATGCCTTTTCTATCCCTGTCTTTGGCTGACCCAACCAGTGATAGGCTCAGATTTAAAATACCATCTATGTTCCAACAGAATCAGAATATTACGTTCTTTCAGAAGCTCTGCATTAACCAGGACATTCACCGTGACAGGGAGCTTTGAGATTATTAAAGGGTTTCCCAACAGCAGATAGAATTTAAAAAGGGTAATTATCTACAAATGTGCTCTTGTGGTGTTGAAAATCTTTCTTATTCTTCTCCTTTTCAACCTCCGCACCAACCTTCAATGAGTATCTGAACCTTTAATTATCATCATTAACAATTGTCAAAATAGGATCATTGCATGTACCTTGTACATAAAAAGGATTAATGGGACAGAGTGGCTCCATTTCAAACAACCGTCTGTATAAAATTAAAGCAATGTTATGCTCCCAATATCTCGTTGCCCTCAGGAACCATTGAAATGCTCATTTTCTATTTTTTTTACTTACATCTCCATTCATCAACTTGCAATCATCTTCGATTTCATCAGCGCTGTCCTCATCCGACACCTCGCCCTCCTCAGCATCGTCACTGATATTTGCTGATAGTTTCTTGCCCTGAAGTGGAAGAGGTGGACATGCCAGATGTGAGAGGGTAGTAAAGAGAGGAGAGAGATGGGAAAGGGGAAGGGAGAGAAGGAAGGAAAAAGAGAGAAAGAAAAAATAAACAATGGAAAGAAAGAAAGTGAGGATGGTGAAAAGGATGGATGAGGTAAATCAGAAAAATGGGAACGAGAGGGACACAGGCATGTGGGTAATGGGAAAGAGATGGGAATGAGAGGGGAAAGCAATGTGGAGTCAGATGAGAAGATGGTGTAAGCCATGAAGAGGGTGAAGTGGAAAAGATAAAAATAAATGAAAAGGAGTTAATAAAGAAAAATTGAAAAAACAGTATAATGGAAATGTCAGAAAAAGGGATGTGAAGAGATAAAAGTTGAAAAAGTAAGATGGGAAATGGTACAAAGGGGGAGGAAGAGTAAACAGTGAGAGAGTGAGTGACAGAGAGAGAAAGGGGAGAGAGAGAGAGATAGAGACATAGGAAAGAGAAACAGAGAAGAGCAGAGAGGAGTCCAAATGAGAGAGAGAGAGGGAACAAGATTTATGGGTAGAGCAAAGGAAGTGGATAGGTAAAAAAATATTCGTTTTAACCAAATCAAAATGGCCACTTAAAAACTTTGGCCTGGTGCCTTTGGGTCTAGTTTGATTTAGTCATAACCCCCCCAGACAAGCCCACTTTCAAACCAAGACTTTTCAAGCAGTTGTAGGAGTTGTCTTATGAACAGAGGCCAGAGAAAAATACTGAAGATAGCTCCGATGTGTCAGACCAATTGATGTTGACAGAGATTGACACTGTAAAGGATGTGCACCAGAGGCTTCAAAACACATCCACTTTGTTACACTGGACTTTGAGTGATATAAAGCAATGTTCTGAAGTTTCTGAAAAGAATGATAATTTTAGAAAGAGGGCAATTCAGCCTTTCTATAACAGTGCACAAGATCCACATCTCCTTGTCATGTCAGGAACACTGTGTGCTCATGCACAGGTCACTGAACACCTATTAGCAACTGCATGTCTTGGTTGTAGTTTTAAGTTAATGCAAATTATTTCTGGTTTGATTCTCAATCTGATCATGGAGACGTGTCTAGTAAGGGGTGAAGATCAGCTAAGATCCTTCCCAATGGCAGTAATTATTTCATGGTCAAATAGTTAATGCCGAATCAATAGCAATATGCATTTACACAGTCTTTAATTCATCTAAACATCCCAAAGTGTTTCAGAGGGAACATTGTCAAATAAGATTTGATGCAGGTTACAGATGATATTACCCAGAAGTTTGGTTTGCTTTAAGGACTGTTAAAGAAGGAAACAGAGCTTGAATGGAAGAGAATTTTCAGGTTCAGGGCTGGGGCCTTGTCACCTAAAAGAATGGCCACCAAGAATGGGATAATTAACATATCAGAAAACTTACAGCACAATTCAGGCCCTTCGGCCCACAAAGTTGTGCTGAGCATGTCCTTACCTTAGAAATTACTAGGTTTTCCCATAGCCCTATTTTTCTAAGGTCCATGTCCTATCCAAAAGTCCCTTAAAGGACCCTAATGTATCTGCCTCTACTACCGTTGCCGGCAGCCCATTCCACGTACCCACCACTCTCTGCGTTAAAAACGTACTCCTGACATCTCTTCTGTACCTACTTCCCAGCACCTTAAACCCGTGTCCTCTTGCAGCAACCATTTCAGCCCTGGGAAAAACTCTCTGACTATTTACACGATCAATGTCTCTCATCATCTTAAACACCTCTATCAAGAGACCTCTCAGCCTCCGCCTCTCCAAGCAGAAAAGGCCGAGTTCACTCAACCTGTTTTCGTAAGGCATCCTCCCTAAACCAGGCAACATCAGGTCAGTGATTAAGTTCACTGATGCTCAAGAGACCAGAATGGTGAAGACCATGGCCTTGGAGAAGGTCACAGTGCCAGAGGGGATGCAAGACCTTGAGGTATTTCAAAACAAAATGTCAACATTGAGGCATTGTTAATGTGTGTTGGGAACAACATGGCCAATGGCTGATCAGGGCTCAATAAGAGGGATGGCCACAAGATCCCAATGGGAGAATTCCCAGGTCTTCCTGCAGAGTTAGGGGCAAACCATCACAAAGGAATCTATTCACGAAAATGTAAAGTTTTGGCCCATCATATTCTTTACAGTGATTCTGACATTGTAAGGAAAACTTATTCACCTTGGTTTGATTAACGTGCTTTCCTTAAATGACCTAATTTATTTCCTTTCTGTGGACAATTTCACTAGCGGTGAAATTTACATCAGGACCAGAGCTTGAGCATAAATCAAACGTGTCCCCAATCTCTCCAGTACCTGCCTAATTTAGATCAGGGGAGTAAAGCAGAGATAGCAAATAATTCACCTCCAGTTCTCATTTCTGTCTCATGAAGATCATTTGTTTGTCAGGCATGTACAATATTGCAAAATATTCACTAGATGTGGCCACTGTTGCAAATAAGACGTTGCTGCAGACCACGGTGTCTGTGCTGAAGGTAGTGGCGCCCATGATTGGCAGTAGTCATGAGGGGTTGCAGACTTTGGGGAAGTAGAGGCACCAGAAAACGGGGAGAACAACCCCCTGTTTGAGAAGGAGAAGCAGAGGAGACGACCCATGGGACAGTGACCATGGCAGCGGGCCAGTGAGGTCTTTGCAGTTGAAGAAATGCACAGGTGGCAGGCTGTTGGTGACTCAAGGCGAGGAACCCATGCAGACTGTGAGCTGCTGACAACTGCAGTCAAGGGATTCACACCCAGGCTGTGGACTATTGGAGAACTGGCTGAAGGGGTATGGGAACTGAGATGCGAGAGGGTGCCGAGGGCACTGATGAGTTCCTGATTTTGTCAGAGGTTTGGATCTGGAACCCGGGCTGTTGATGGTTTGGATTGTACTCTGTGTGGCTGCGGGGCTGCCGAAGTGTTGGAGGCAAATCTGCAAACACTCAGGATCCTTGAGGGGACTCTCTTTTGCTTTTCTTTCTCTAACTATAAGAGGTGATTGAGAAAAATTCTGCTGATAGCAAATCTGCCTGCCTTATGGCAGACAGAAACAAATGCTGTGTAAAATTGCACTGTTTTTATCACAAGACAATAAATTGAATCCTGAAATATTGTCCATGCTTAATTACCCCTGATAGTGGAGTTAACTACAATGGTGGGCCTGGTATCACTCACAGGGAAGAGCAAGTAAGAGGTCATAGGTCAGATTTCCTTCCCTGGACAGTATTGGTGATGGGTTTTACAAGTGGTTTTATGATACCCATTAGTGGGACTAGCTTTGTTAATTTAAATTCCCCATGGTAGGATTCAAATTAAATAAGACTATAAGAAATGGGGGCAGAAATAGGCTATTCAGCCCATCAAGTCTGCCTAGCCATTTAATCATAAGCTGATCCATTTCCTCACTCAGCCCCACTGCCCGGCCATCTCTCCATAACCTTTACTGCCTTGACCAAACAAGAACCTATTAATCTCTGCCTTAAATACATCCAATGACCTGTCCACATTCAACCTAAAGAAATTCCTCCTGAATTCTTTGTGTGATCTGCCAGAAACTACCTCTCATAATGTATCTGTGTTCTGAACACAGCTTGAACTTCAATCTGAACAAATTTCCCTAGATCTAAAGATCACAGAGAAATGGTTTTCTTTACATGTGGTTATAAAATGATCGCACATAAGTACTTGTAGGGGCATTTCTCCAAAGTTCCTCAATATTTATTGACCAATATCACCACAACACCTATCTGGACATCATCAGCTTACTGAGTTTGGTCAGGATCCTTTCCCCAGACCATAAAAGTGACTCTATTTCCTTAACTATTAAGTATTTTTTGGATCAAAGGGTATTTTATAAATGCAAATTGATTTTTATAGCAGCTTTTCCATTTAAGTTACAGAAATGAGAGAACATGTTACCTTGACAACATTGGAAAAAAAATAACTTCCCAGCTTTCTTTTTTAGCAAATTGAATTCAGATAGAACATAATTGCCCTTTCATCCATCTTTAAGGCAGGTGACCCCAATGGCCTCATCATGCCTTACTAAATATTAATGAAGGCTTGATTGCTTTTGTACCTTCACAAGTATCTTTCCCTTCAAGCTCTCAGGGGAAGGCAACTGAGTCGTGTTGTCCACATGAACAGAAGACACGTCAAGTTTGTCCCCCAAGATTTCACACAGGTACTGAGCCATCTTCTTTTGCTGGGGCACGCTGCAGTGATTTTCTATTGAGAGGATGATTGGATATCTGCAACCCAGACACAAGACAAACATTCAGCATAAACCCTAACAACTTTGAAACGCAATGGCCTTGAAATTCAATCTCACAGCATACGTTGTGGAGGAAGCTAACCAATCATGTAACAGCTCTGGGAGTGTTTGATGCAACAGTGTGGGGAGAATTTCACTCTCTACCTAGCCTGCACTGTACCTGAATGAACAGTACAGAGGGAACAAAAGTCTGTATGTAACCCATGGCCAGAGAGTCACAGTGTTCTTCAGCATGGAAACAGGCCCATCTTGTCCATCCTGACCAAGCTCATCCCATTGCCTGCACTTTGCCCATATTCCTCTGAAGCAGGAATGCCCAAACTTTTTAGACCATTGGCCCCTTCATGTAATCCTTGATCCTTCATCGACCCTCCCCAGGTATGGAATCCCCTCCAGTGACATTCTTTATATGTTGGGTGGGGGGGGGGGGGGGGGTGGCGGCGCTTGCCGGGCTGGGGTGGTGGTGCTGGCCGGGGGTTGGGGATGCCATTACCAAAAGTACAAAGAGTACACACCTCTTTCTTCTCTACTCTGTCCACTCTCCCTCGTCCTCCCGTTAGTTCTCAACATTAAAAGGCTGAAGCCAAATACAACATGGCGGCCACCAAGGCCAGCTTTCGTGAGAGGTTGGCCACCACTGCCATAGATGCTATTTTTTGTAGATACGCCCCTGCTTTCCACCACAAAAGTTCAATCAACCACCCATGCCCCCTATGTTTATCAACCCCCTTTCAACCCCATGGCATTTATCGAACCCTACGATAATCCCATCAGCCATTTTGGAGTCCCCTGCTCTAAACCTTTCCTGTCCACGTGCCTGTCTAAATGTCTTTTGATTGTGACTGTGGTCTTGCTTCTTGTGGGAGCTCATCCATTTATCCATCACCACTGAATGAAGAAGTTGCCCCTCAGGACCCTTTCAAATCTTTCCCCTCTTACCTTAAATCTATGCCTCCAGTTTTAGATTCACCTACTATGGGGAAAAAGCTATATTTATTTACCTTATCTATGCCCTATTGATTTGGCAATTAGGTTCCCCTTCATCTCTTACATTCGAGGGAGAAAGTTCCCAACCTCTCCTTGTAATTCAAGTGCCTCCTTGTAATTCAAGCTGATTTGGGGTGAAGGCAATTTTTCTCTGTACTTAACCCATGATGAGGCTTACACAAAGGCGAAACAATTCTTCAGACTCTTGGGTTAAAATGGGTCAAATCAGTCTCCACCATAAACTGGAGCCATTATAGCTCAACCTGGGTACTCACTCAGACTTTGCAAAAGCGTATTTGTTGATGGTTTCAATCACATCTCGGAAGAGGATTTTGGAGGTGAGTGTGTAACCATGGTGAACAATGGGTTCTCCATCTGGTCCATCCCAGCAGTCAACTGCAATGCAACATGATTTCTCATAAAAGCCAATGCATGAAGTTGAACCTGTGGTTTAACACAAACTCCAGAGAAAAGTATGATTAAAATTGATCCCACCCCCCTCCTATGCCTCCCTTTTTCTGCAATCTACTCAATTCAGACATCTTTGTTTTTTCTCTTTTACAGGTCTTGTGTGGATCCCATAGTTTTCTCGACTCAACCACTAACTGTTTAATTTTTTTTTAAATTTAAAAATATTTTGACATACAAGTAACAGGTCTTTCTGGCCCATAAGCCCATGCCACCCAACTAACCAACAACCCCGGCACGTTTTGAAGGGTGGGAGGAAACTGCACAAACAAGGAGAATGTACAAACTCCTCACAGAGAGTGTCGCATTCAAACCACGGTGACTGGCGCTATAACAGCATTGTGCTAACCGTGCCGCCCTTTTTTAGGACCCAGGCTATGAAATTCTTGCTATCAACCTGTTCTGCCTCCCTGTCCCTTGCTCTCTTCAGCTTAAAAAGCTCCTTCAAATCTTGAGGCACACACGAGCCTACAGATGCTGGGATCTAGCGCACAAACAATCCGCTGAAGGAACTCAGCAGGTTGAGCAGCAACAGCGGGAGAAAAAGACATTTTGGGTTGGAACCCTTCATCCTCACAAGGTACCTCTTTGACCAAGATTTCAGCCATCTGGCCAAAGATCTCTTTACGTGGCTTGAAGGGGAAGAGAATTAAAAACGATACAAGTTCAAGTGTGGAATGCATTCACTAAAAACGTGATGGAGGCAGGTTCTACTGTGGAGAAAGAAATTCTGAGGAGAGGTTTTAAGGCCACAGAGAAGGATCAGGAGATGGAACTACTGAGCTCCTCTGGTAGAGAGCTGATGAAACATGTTGGGCTAAATAGTATCTTTGTGCTGTGACTTTATGATTAACAATAGACAATAGACAATAGGAGCTGGAGTAGGCCCTTTGGCCCGTCGAGCCAGCACCGCCATTTTACAGATCATGGCTGATCACTACTATCAGTACCCATTTCCAGGCTTATCCCCATAACCCTTAACTCCTTTGCCCACTAGAGTCTTATCTAACTCTCTTTTGAACATAATCAGCGAATCTGCCTCTACCACCCTCTGTGGCAGAGCATTCCACAGATTCACACTTTAAGGCTTTGATGGTATTGCACTCCCTCAGTAAAGCCCTGCCTTTCACCTAGATTTTGTGGGATACTACTTTCCATCCTACTGGAAAGTAAATCAACCACATGAGTTACAGCTATTTGCTTTGGATACCTGTAGAGATGAAACCTGTCAAGTTTTAATATGTACCTTGTGCAAGGCCCCTAGATAAGGAAAAGTGTCAGGACAAACCCAACAGAGAAAGTGTCAGCTTTGGTCTTACCTTCAACACAGCGACAACCTGCTTGTAGTACCCAGGCATACATGTCCACTCGCGACTGGGACATCAGCTGGTCCCCCATCAAATAGGTGTTGTGGGAAGAAGCAATGTAGTAGTTACACAAGGGCTGTGTCATGTCCTGGGTCACATTGTAATGTTCAGGGTTAAAGATATCACCAGCTGGGCTTCGCATGTAATTTGTGAAACCTGGTGATTTGGTAGAAAAATTGAAATTGTAATCCATTCCACTGAGAGGGTAAAAAAGTAAATTTAAAGTGCACTGCCAGTGGCAGAAACAAAGGGCTGCAGATGCTGCTCAATTCGTTGTATTAATCCAAGAATGATTTTTGACAATAAAGGGTTTAAAATGTAATCAAGGTTGAACCATTAGGGGAATTTAGGCACGTGGATGGAAGAAAAGTAGAGGATGCGGGGTAGGAAAGGTTCAGTAATTTGTTTGGTAGGAATGTATAGGTCAGCACAATATTGAGGGCTAAAGAGCCTGTATTGCGCTGTAATGCTCTATATTCTAAGGCAGGATGAATTAGGATACAGATCAGCCATGATCACAGATTGAAGGGCAGAAAGGCCTCCTGTTGTGGATGTGAAAAATCATCTAAAGCAACCTATAAAATGGACTGGAAGATCACATAGTAGATGTTTTCCTGCACTGGGATCAAATATTCTGACTGGAAGTATAAAGAGGACAATCAATCATAAACATGTTTTTTTTTACATCAGCCAGAACTTTGTGAAAATATTTGTAAAATAATTTACTTTATCCTATCGGTGGATAAAAGCTGCCAGATATTGAGCAACTAATTCCTGGGGAAATGTGCCTCCTTGGGACAAACTCACGTGGTGCCCAATGAGTGGGAATGTGAGGTTATGTCAGTGCTGGGGGTATGGGCACATGAGTGTGTGTGCACATGCTTGTATGTGTGTGCAAGGAGAGACGTTAGTGAAGGGATGGTCAAATGCTCCACGTGGAAGTAATATCGGTTGCTTGGGCACACAGGGGAGGAATGGTAGCTTGGCAGAGTGAAACACCAAAGTCTGCAGGTGCTGTGATTGGAGTGAAAACACATAGAAATGCTGGAGAAACTCAGCTAGTCTCACAACATCCATAGAAGGTAAAGATAAATTTATGAAGTTTCGGGCCTGAGCCCTTCTTCAGGAGAGCGTCAGAGAAAAAACGACTGGCAGGGGGAGGCCAACAAAATATGACAAGGAAAGGTAAGAATTGATTTTGGTGCTGTGAAAGGAGTCAGAGGGAAAAGGAAAGAGAGAGAGAGAGAGCTGGGGGAAAGGCGACAGTGGGTAGAAGGGGGTGGGGGTTCTAACGAAACCAGAGAAGTCAATGTTAATGCCATCCAATTGGAGGGTGCCCAGATGCAAGGTGAGGTGTTGTTCCTGCAATATGCGGTGGTCTCAGTCTGGTAACTTGGCAGCTCATGGATCCCCAGCTTCAGTGGGACATTAACAAGGAGAGGAACGAACGGGAGGACTCGTGAACCTACCATCAATCCCAAGGACTCCTCGCTTCTGGTTCTCAAGGCAAGGTTCAAACTTGTCAATGATCTCTAGACAATGTTCCTTCGTCACAGAGCTCATCTGGTGAGAGGAGAGAGATGGCAGTGGCTTAGAGAGCAGCTACCTTCTATTGTGTATGCACACAAGGTGTTTTAATGCACAGGACAGTAGATGCGTTTGATTCCCAATCCTAAAGTGATTCAGGGCTGCTAAGGGTCTGACATTCTTCTATCCTGCTGACCCATTTGGTTATTTTGATATCAAACAGGATGAGCATCTCCCTCTTGGCCATCCATCCTTCTGCCCCAAAACTCAGCAAATCCTTCCACCTCTCTGACCCTCTGGTTAACTGTTACAGTCTCCCTTTATGAGGCCCAGCAATGGGTTTTAGTTTAAAATGCCCTTGCAAAGTGTTGGGAAGTTTATACCACTTCACATACAGTCATTGTTGCTGAACTGCTTATTGACCCCCATATGTGCAGATGAACATGGAGCAGACACCCCCTCCTCCCCCATCAACCTTTAATTGTAAACACCCCTGTTCTAAAAGGAGAAACAAGAACTGTTTAGTGTTTAAATCAAGATTTAGGGGAATTCAAAGACTGGGGCAGATTCCTTAAATAAAGTAGGGACATGAGTCATGTGAAAATTAACAACCTGAATTGTCAATGTGTTTCTCTCTACACTATGTGGTCATTTCCAGCATTTCCTTTTTTTAAATTCAGATTGACAGCATCTGCAGTATTTAGCTTTCCAGAAGGATGAAGTTGGCCTGCAGGAGGAGGAAGCCCCCGCAGAGAGAGGATATGTTGGTGTCAGAAATGGTGTGGTTGTGGGCTGACGTAAGATCAACAAGTTCAACAACAGCGGTGTTTGAAAAAGATATTCTACTGCTGAAGATACCTGAATACAAAATCAGAAAGAAAAAAACCGGAGGATTTGCAAAACCTTTAAACAGTTTCTTAAAATAATTGGCACCATTACATCTAGCGGACCAAAGACTGATACTTAAATTTGTTAAATACTCACAGGCACTAACTAAATATTGAAGTACAATGGAATTAAACATTAGCATCTGTTTTCTGCTCATTGATAAATATATGTTAAATGCTGATAAATAGTAGCTGAATGTTGATACTCATTTAATATTGATCTAAAATACGAATATACGCTGGTTAAATGCTGGTTAATTGAGAAGGAGAAGCAGAGGAGACGACCCAAAGAAAATGGGTGGCGGGCCAGCAAGGGCCTCTGAAGCTCAAGGACACACACAGGCATTGAGCTGTTGGCGACCTGTGGACGAGGAACCCACAGAGGCCAGGGGTGACTTGAGGTCAAAGGAGTTACACCAGGCACATGAGAACCAGGTATTGGATCCTGGATTCGAGATGGGGTCCCGAAGGGCCCTTGGTACTGCAGGATTCCTCATCACGTCGAAAATTTAGTCAGATAGCATGGTAACATGCCATTTCTGCCTGTGCCACCCAATCACACCCAAATGACCTAGAACCCCCGGTATGTTTGGAACAGTGGGATGAAACCAGAACACCTGGAGGGAACCCATGCAGACATGGGGGAGAATGTACAAACTTCTTACAGACAGCATGGGATATGAACATGGGTCCTGATCACTGGCGTTATAACAGCGTTGCACCGCTGTGCTAACCGTGCTGCCTCTTCTCCTTGACTCAATTCTCATGCCATCTGGGAGGATGAATGTAATTATTTTAACGGTTGACAGGGAGGTTTATCAGCTTTTAAAAATAAAGTTGTAAGAGCATGGGTATTTACACGAAAAGCTCAATGTTTCCTGGAGGATTACAGACATCGCTGAAACTATACTCTCCTGCTGCCATTGGTTGATCCCTCTGCTATCACCAAGAAAGGAGTAAGACCTTGTAAACTTCCACTAATGTGATTCTGAGGGAATTATAGACTTGAATCTTAATTACAATGAAATCACTGCAAATGTGTTGGTTTGGATTATTGAGCTACTCCCAAAGGACAAAATATTACAAATAACAGGAGTTTTGTTTTAACCCAGGAGATTCATCTTTATGGAGAGTTATCAGCTGAAATGGCCTCATTGTGCATTGCACAATGAATTACTCTTTGATTGCTTTCATGTAGGCAGTCAAATCAATAACTACCATTCTACAGGCAGCAGTGAGATGAATAAGCAGTTCATTTGCCTTTGACTAATGAAGATCTATTGTAGCATCCTGGTAAAGAACTCTGCAGCAGGTGATCTTTACTGTCTACCTGAGAAGGCAGCCGAGACCTCAGTCTAATCCTTTACCAGAGAGAGAGACACACAGAGCCAGGAAGTAACTGAGGATGTATGCTTGCATAGTGGTTGATGGGGGAGATGTGGGAAGGAATGTCTCACGGACCAACTGATTGAAGTGTTAGGATGGTATAATTCAGCCAGAGGTTCAGTGAATATTGAATGGAAATCATGGTCTTTCCTGGTGTGTTGTTAACAGGATGTAGCAAAAGTGTCCATTCCTTGATAAACTGGGGCTTCAATCTAATACACAAACACTCCTGATTGATTTCTGATACAAAATCTTTGTTTCCAATGACTGGTGACAAAATAAACAATGGGTCTTCAATATGACTGATATATGGTGCCCTCAGGTCATACATAGAGGAATTGTGCTCAATCCATAAATCCATGAAAACGGGATTCTACATTTTTTAAACCAGCTTCGCTATGAAATGGATGCTGCTTAAGGCCATAAATATAGTTTCAAATCAATGCACCGAAGGAAAGAATGACAAGAAAGTGGAATATGAGAAACAGAAGCAGAGACAATAACAATTAGAGGATTACAGCAATACTGAGAGTCCCAAACACAGAGAGATGGACCAACAGAGGCAGACAGTGAGAGTGGTATATGTTCTACCCTTGCGTCTCTATATGGAAGAGATAAGCTGATCTTGTGAGACAAAACAGAGGAAGGAAGTGCAGACAGACAGACAGAGGCTGGTGGACAGAAAGGCAGACTTTATATTCAGGCTACAGAAAAAAACAGACAGATATAGATGCAGGCATTGTACTAGAGAAACTCAAAGGCAGAGAGAGCTCCAGAGAGATAAGACCAAGATTGTGAGACAGAGGCAGAGGGGTGAGATCAGTTGAGTACCTCCTGATCCATTGTTGTATTGGTTGAGGGATCAATTTTACCACGTGTTCTTGGAGATTGATTGACATACCATTCTCTGGAGAAGAATTCTCTGCTGAGTGATCAATGAAAATATGGATGTATCTTAAAATTCAAAAATCCAGGAGCAGTTCTATTTTATTGGTGAATGAAATTCCAGGTTGCTTTTGCAATTGGCCTGAGACCTGAGAGTTGGTTATAACCCACTTCAGAGCACAGAACTCGTGGAAAAGTGAATCAAGAATATCTCAGAAAAGAGATTACGGCAATGTTTCTGCACTTTGCACAGCCTGTGATTTCTAATCAATGTGGTCGTTGTGTCTGTAGGAGGTTGGGTCAGGGATGGTGGTGGAGTGGTGTAAAGTGGGCGAGGATATGAAGTCGGAGCCGCAAAAGGAGACATGCTGAGGACCATGGGGTGATAATGGTCGGAGCCCTCAGCTGCTCAGGTGTGCCCATCTTGGTGACCATGCATTAATCCTTGGGGTTTGTCTCCTGGTTCCCATATAATATAATATTCCTAATTCAGCCTGTGCTCAACTAGTTAAGTTTTAAATTTAAATTTAGACATACAGCACGGTAACAGGCCCATTTCAGCAAACGAGCACAAATACACTCAATTAACCGACACTCCAGTATGTTTTTGACCGGACCACCCAGAGGAAGCCCACGTAGACATGGAGAATGTACAAACTCATTACAGACAGTGCGGCGTTACACTGATTGCTACTTGTACCGTGCCGTCCAGTTAGTGCTGGATGTGACACTATCAGTTTGTGTGTCACGGGTAACTGCTTCACTAATTATTCAGTAAGAAAATGCTAAATACTGGAACTCTGAAACAAAATGCTTAGGAGTTCAGACAACATCTGTGGAGAATAAAACATATTCACGGATCCTGTCAAATGTTAAAAGTAAAATGAGTTGTTGGAGTGCCCAAACGAGGCTACATTTCTGACACTGTGAACAATACCTCAAAAAGTTCTCCGTTCACTCTGAAGCCCTTTAGGTGCATTCTCAGCTGGTGAACCATGTTGAGGAAATGTCAGCCTTTTTTCTTTCTCTGGGGTTGATGCAGTGGTGTTCCCCCTGTGTTCCTAGCCTAATCATAAATGTGGACATTCCCAAAGTTGAATAGCCTAGTGATAGCCATTTTATTTTGGATACTGGTCTGTCACTGGCCTCAAAGAGAGCATATCTCAGCCAAGCATCAAAGCATACAATGTGAAGGAGGAAATGTCATCTTCAAAAAAAAGGGATAAGTGATCAAATTTGACTTAGGACTGTGGACTATAACTCCAAGTACTGGCAGCAACTCCCACAACTGGCATGTAAGAGCAACAAAAGATGCACACGATATAATATATTTGAACTGCAGTTCAAATATATTAAAAGATATTAAAGCTAAATGCTGCTGTTTTCTTCCCTATTCAAATTGATATTGATACTGATACAGCAAGTCCATGATGCTGTGATTATACCAGGCAACACCTGGGAAATCATTTTAGCAACATTATCCTTGAGATTCATTGGGCAGAAGACGAGTCAACACAGCTGTTTGCTTTTAATGACAGTCCAGAAAAGCAATAGAAATATCTGCCTCAGCATATTTGGTGAGCAATAGTCCAGGGACCACTGATGCAATTTTCTGTACCTACAACATCACAATTCGACATTAACTCTGCACTAATTACAGATTAATGGCTGACAATACTTTATTTAAAGCCTATCATCACTCTTGAGCCAGCACCATGTTTAATCAGTTACTTCTTCAGCATTCTCACTCTCGCAACCGTAAACTCATATTCGCTGTTGCTTAATATTTTTTCCCTGCCTCTCTATAACTTCATCTGCCAACAATTCCCCACCAACTAATTCTTCCTCTAACTACAGCCTACACTGCATTCCCTTCCTTTCAACCACCACTGACTACCCTTTGCAATATCACCCTAAACAATCTGCATTTCCACCTCTTCCTCTAAACTCTCCTTCAAACTGGTCTCATTCAGCAATGTTTTGGCACTCAGTCTTAATGTGTTTGTGTAAGTGAATCCCCCCCTGTGAATTGTTCCTCTGTGTAACTCTGTGATGGTATCCCTGTTTGACTGTATTCATGTGTACCTTTATCCCTGTGTAACCCTATCTGTGTGACTATTTCCCTTTTGTGCCTGTATCCCTGTGTAACTGTATCCCCGTGTGATTATATCCCCATGTCACTGTATCTCTGTATTACTACATCACTGTGTTATTCTATTGCTGTGTGACTGTATCCTCATGTGACTGTATACCTGTTTGACTGTATCCCAATTTGACTGTATCTCGGTGTGATTGTATCTCCGTGACTGTATTCCTGTGTGACTGTATCTGTGTTACTACATCACTGTGTGACTGTATCCCCATGTGACTGTAACCCCATGTGACTGTATCTCTGTGTTACTACATCACTGTGTGACTGTATCTCCATGTGACTGTCTCTCTGTGTTACTACATCACTGTGTGACTTTATCCCCATGTGACTGTATCTCTGTGTTACTACATCACTGTGTGACTGTATCTCTGTGTTACTACATCACTGTGTGACTTTATCCCCATGTAGCTGTATCTCTGTGTTACTACGTCACTGTGTGACTGTATCTCCATGTGACTGTCTCTCTGTGTTACTACATCACTGTGTGACTTTATCCCCATGTGACTGTATCTCTGTGTTACTACATCACTGTGTGACTGTATCTCTGTGTTACTACATCACTGTGTGACTTTATCCCCATGTAGCTGTATCTCTGTGTTACTACGTCACTGTGTGACTGTATCTCCATGTAGCTGTATCTCTGTGTTCCTACATCCTTACCCGGGAAGAAACATAGAAGGCAATTGAACAACTGAAAAGTGGCAAAGCAGCAGGTATGGATGGAATCCCCCCAGAGGACTGGAAGGCTGGCAGCAAAGCTCTGCATACCAAACTGCATGAGTTTTTCTTGCTCTGCTAGGACCAAGGAAAGCTGCCTCAGGACCTTCGTGATGCCATCATCATCACCCTGTACAAAAACAACGGCGAGAAATCAGACTGCTCAAACAGGGGAATCACGCTGCTCTCCACTGCAAGCAAAATCTTCGCTTAGGATTCTCCTTAATAGACTAATACCTAGTGTTGCCGAAAATGTCCTCCCAGAATCACAGTGTGGCTTTCGCGCAAACAGAGGAACTACTGACATGGTCTTTGCCCTCAGACAGCTCCAAGAAAAGTGCAGAGAACAAAACAAAGGACTCTACATCACCTTTGTTGATCTCACCAAAGCCTTTGTCACCGTGAGCAGGAAAGGGTTTTGGCAAATACTAGAGCTCCTTGGATGTCCCCCCAAGATCCTCAACATGGTTATCCAACTGCACGAAAACAAACAAGGTCGGGTCAGATACAGCAATGAGCTCTCCGAACCCTTCTCCATTGACAACGGTGTGAAGCAAGGCTGCATCCTCGCACCAACCCTCTTTACTATCTTCTTCAGCATGATGCTGAAACAAGCCATGAAAGACCTCAACAATGAAGACGGTGTTTACATCCGGTACCGCACGGATGGCAGTCTCTTCAATCTGAGGCGCCTGTAAGCTCACACCAAGAAACAAGAGCAACTTGTCCGTGAACTACTCTTTGCAGACGATGCCGCTTTAGTTGCCCATTCAGAGCCAGCTCTCCAGTGCATGACGTCCTGTTTTGCGGAAACTGCCAAAATGTTTGGCCTGGAAGTCAGCCTGAAGAAAACTGAGGTCCTCCATCATCCAGCTCCCCACCATGACCACCGTCCCCCCACATCTCCATCGGGCACACAGAACTCAAAACGGTCAACCAGTTTACCTACCTCGGCTGCACCATTTCATCTGATGCAAGGATCGACAAAGAGATAGACAACAGACTCGCCAAGGCAAATAGCGCCTTTGGAAGACTACACAAAAGAGTCTGGAAAAACAACCACCCGAAGAAACACACAAATATCAGCGTGTACAAAGCCTTTGTCATACCCACGCTCCTGTTCAGCTCCGAATCATGGGTTTCCCACCGGCATCGCCTACGGCTCCTAGAACACTTCCATCAGCACTGTCTCCGCTCCATCCTCAACATTCATTGGAATGACTTCATCACCAACATCGAAGTACTCGAGCAGGCAAAGTCCGCAAGCATCGAATCCACGCTGCTGAAGACCCAACTGCGCTGGGTGGGTCACGTCTCCAGAATGGAGGACCATCGCCTTCCCAAGATCGTGTTCTATGGCGAGCTCTCCACTGGCCATTGAGACAGAGGTGCACCAAAGAAGAGGTAAAAGGAATGCTTAAAGAAATCTCTTGGCACCTGCCACATTGACCACCGCCAGTAGGCTGATATCGCCTCAAACCGTGCATCTTGGCGCCTCACAGTTTGGCGGGCAGCAACCTCCTTCGAAGAAGACCGCAGAGCCCACCTCACTGACAAAAGACAAAGGAGGAAAAACCCAACACCTAACCCCAACCAACCAATTTTCCCTTGCAATCGCTGCAACCGTGTCTGCCTGACCTGCATCAGACTTGTCAGTCACCAACGAGCCTGCAGCAGACGTGGACATACCCCTCCAAAAATCTTCGTCCGCGAAGCCAAGCCAAAGAACATCACTGTGTGACTGTATCTCCATGTGACTGTATCTCTGTGTTACTACATAATTGTGTGACTTTATCCCCATGTAGCTGTATCTCTGTGTTACTACATCACCGTGTGACTGTATCTCCATGTGGCTGTATCTCTGTGTTACTACATCACTGTGTGACTGTATCCCCATATGACTGTATCTCTGTGTTATTACATCACTGTGTGACTTTATCCCCATGTGACTGTATCTCTGTGTTACTACATCATTGTGTGACTTTATCTCCATGTGGCTGTATCTCTGTTACATCACTGTGTGACTGTATCCCCATGTGGCTGTATCTCTGTATTACTACAGCACTGTGTGACTGTATCTCCATGTGACTGTATCTCTGTTACATCACTGTGTGACTGTATCCCCATGTGGCTGTATCTCTGTGTTTCTACATCACTGTGTGACTGTATCTCCATGTGACTGTATCTCGAGGGATTGTTTTCATGTGTGACTGTATACCTGTATTCCTGTGAATGTAGCCTCTGTTTCTGCCATTTCACCTACCAGCTCACCTTTGAGCTGTGGAAAGAACTCAGACCACTTGGGAAAATCCTAACTGCTGCAGGAAGAATGAGCAGACCCCACATTGACAGCTCTGGAAGTCAGGATTGAAGCCACATTCCTGGAATGGTGAGACAGCAGCACTACCAGCTGCAACGTTGTGCTGTCTATTTTAAGCAACACCAATTGATGGTTTTAGTTTTTAAACATTCAAGTTGCTTTTACAAAGCTAATATCCCTCTAAATTGGTGATTCTATTACACCATGTACAACTGCTGAGGAATTTGTATGAATGACATAGATCAGGTTAAAAATTCCACACTTGAATTGCTTCTCTGGCACATTGGATTGGACTTTGGACTTTTTTTGTGTGGTCCTGCCCTATCTCCTCAGTTTCACCTGACGGACAGTGTCCTCAAACATTTTGCCCCAGGGGTTATTGGGCAGCAACTAAACAACAACTTGCATTTATCAAGTGCTGAGAATACAAAAAAAAATACCCCACAGTAATTGACAGGAGGATAATGCAGTGAAATTTGATGCTGAGCTACATAAAGAGGTATAAAAAGTTCCTGGTGTAACCACAGATAGAGTCTGAGCATTTGCAGTGGTGTCTGTTCCTATTAAAGAGGAATTAGAACATCTTGGTCAAAGTGGAAGGTACTAAGAAAGGCAAAGGAGGGAAAAGAGGCAGGTTTAGAGAAGGAACTTCAGAGTCTTGGGGTCCTATTGATTGAATGTACAGCTGTCAATGTTTGGGAATTGTCCATCAAGCCCGGGATATTCTTCCCTTCCAGCCTACTTTAGCACCCTGACACCTCGGTTAAGTTTGCAATTGAACTGGAGCTCTTTTGTTGTACATCCACATTGTGTTCTTGAAATAAAGCAACACAGGATGCCCCTTAATGCCATACTGGCCAAAGTTCTGGACGTTTAAGTAGTATCCTGTGATCCTGGGAGTCTGTGAAGAGAAGGTGCCATTCATCCCAGGACTGAACCTTCCTTGAAATGCTCACCTTCTGCTCCACTTCCAGAAACCTCTTCAGGTCATCAGTGTCCATCTGATCTTTGTGATTACTGTACATGAGCATCAGAAGATAGAGATCTCGTCGTGTGGACATCATTTTATAAAATGCACAGAACTCCTCAAAGTCCAGTGTCCCTTGATTGTCATCTGTGTCTGCTTCCTGAAAATGAGGGAAAGAAAGTTCCATTAACTAGCAAGTCTAAGTTTATTGTCATCTGATTGTACAAGTACAACCCAACAAAACTGCGTTATCCAGTCCTCAGTACAAAATGCAGACACATAACCAGACATAGCATATACAGGCAAACAATACATATGCAGAACAAGTCTTCATATTTACAAGTGAATAAATTAATATTGTTCTTGAATATGAGAGTCTCGGGTGGTTAATGTAAGCAGTTCCTTTGGTCGTTTAGCACTTTCCATTACATTAACCTTCCATTACCAGTTTCCCAGATCATTGTTCCCTGCTGGATCAAGTAAAACGACACTCATCACAACAGAACATCCACCATCGGTGATCCAACACTTGTTCAGATTTCACATCGATTGTCAGAGAACATACATGACATCACATACAACCCTGAGATTCTTTAATCCTGCAGGCCAGGAAAAATCACCACTTACAGGTAGTGTAAAAAAAACTACACACACCCTACAATGTAAATAAATAAAGAAATTTAAACAAACTGCAATACAAAGAAATAAAACAATAAAGTGCACAAGTAAGAGCCCTTAAGTGAGTCCCTGATTGAGTTTGTCATCGAGGAGTCTGATAGTGGAGGGGGAGCAGCTGTTCCTGAACCTGGTGGGGCGAGTCTTGTGGCACCTAGACCTCTTTCCTGATGGCAGCACCGAGAACAGAGCATGTGCTGGGTGATGTGGATCCTTGATGATGGCTGCTGCCCTCTGACAGCAGCGTTCCTTGTAGATGTTCTCAATGGTGGGGAGGGTTTTGCCCGTGATGTCCTGGGCTGTGTCCACTACCTTTTGCAGGGCTTTACACTCAGGGTATTGGTGTTCCTATACCAGACTGTGATGCAGCGGTCAAAAAGTGGGGATAGAATATTGCTCTTTTGTGATGCTTCCTCTAGCTGATTAGCAAGTGAATATCAGAGAAATGAAGAAGAGTGGGAACTAAAAAAAGTTAGGAAAAGCACATACCGTATTTCAAATAAACAGTTGGGGGTGAAATTACAAAATAACATGGAAACTATTTCTTCCAATCTGTTTAAGGAGTGCATGATTTAATGCAGCCCTGTTATATTCTATCAGTCAAAATGGGTGTCCCTGTCACACAGTGCCAGGGTTTATTGACAATTCTGACAGGTATTGATAATTTTTGAGTGGGTTTCTGCCAGTGACCTCCCTTCCAAATCAACGACGATAATAGCCCAAGGCAGGAGGCTCTAATCTCTGCCTAAACCTCCCCTCCCTCGCACAGGAGAGCTTCCACATCACTGAAGATCCTCACAATCAGAAAGTACCCTTCCCCCACCACGGCCACACCAGGTCCACCTGCTTCACAGTGTCACGGGAGGCCACAGCTCCAGCCTGCCTTGGATAAAAGGAATTTTTTTTTAAAAGAAAGAAGAGAGTGGAAGTGGAATGGGATGAATAGAAAATACAATGACAAGACCAAGGGAGGTAGCCAGACAGATTGAAGTCTGACAGAATGAGCATTTGCAGTGGAGTGAAAGATAAACACAGGCAGGCGGAGAGTGAGATGGAGGCAAGAGCACAAGTTCCCTTTCAGTCAGAGACAGTGTTACAGAGCAGCACGGTTAGTGTCGTGGTCAGTGCAACGCTGTTTCAGCGCCAGCAACCGGGGTTCAAATTCGACACTGTTTGTAAGGAGTTTGTATGTTCTCCCCGTGTCTGCATGGGTTTTTCTGGGTGGTCTGGTGTCCTTCAAAATGTACGGCGGGCTGGGGTTATAGGTCAATTAGTTGTAATTAGGGAGCATGGGAAAGGGCTGTATGTTTAAATTTAAAAAGGGGTAAAGATGGCAATAGATAAAAAGCTGCTCGGGATTTGTGGCAAGCAAACAGATCAACAGAGACAAACGGGGTTGGGGGGACGGGGTGACCCCAGGACATAGATATGCCAACAGGATGTGCTGTTGGGCATGGAAATAAAAGTACTGCTGGAATTCAAATGGTGCCCACTAATCCAAATTGTTTCTGACAAATGAAAGTGCACTCACTTTCCAATAATGGAGAGCAGTATTGTGTGCAGATGCTTAGCATTGAGTTAATGACCACTGGAATATGTGCAGAAGATAACGCCAAACAGAAGGGAAGCAGTAATAATCTGAGTGCAGAAAATAACTGGCAATGAAAACAAATCAGCGCACCCTAAATTGCCCCTGGCAGCAAATTTGTTTTCACTATTATTTACCAGGTGACAGCCCAGAGTTCAACACAATGAAGAACCCTGTGCAAACCCCAAGTTTAGCCTGCTTTCAAGAGAGCACTGAACAAAGTTACAGCTTGTAAACCTGGTGCTATACTAACGAGGTACTCGACTGTCAGAGATGCCACTTTTCTGTTGGGATGTTACTCTCAAAACTGATCTCTATGCTGGTAGGAAGGCTCCCAGCTTTCCAATGAACAAGAATGTGGCTTGGCCCAAAGGTTTCTGGCTGATACTGCTCCAACCATCACAGGCAGCTTGTGGGCATTTCACCTTGTTACTCTTGTGGGATCTTGTCATTTGTAGGAATTGAGTTCGTCAGCTGCAATGGTTACCAGTCCTCCAGGATTGTCCCAGGGACTAAAAAGGTTAAAGGTATTGCAAGCAAAATTTGCAACATGGTATGCAGAAATGCAAAGCTCCACCCAATTATCAAAAAGCACTTTAAAGCTAATGGAGTGAATGTGCATGTGAGCACACGCGTGAGTGTGTGTGTGAAAGAGCAGAGAGTTAAGTGTGAATGAGTGAGAGAGGGAGGAGAGGGTTAAATAATATCTGTGGGCGCTAGGGAAAAAGCGAGGGACACACATGATGTGTGTGTGTATACGTGTGCATATGTATGCATGTATGTGACTGAGTGTGTGTGCATGTATGTGCATGCATGTGTCTGTGTATCTGAGGGAGCAGTTAAAGTGTGTGTGTGTGCGCATGCGTAAGTATGTGTATGTGTGTGCAGGCATTTATTTGTGTGAATTTGTGGGCACAAGTGTGTTTGTTTATGTGCATGTGCATGCATGTATAATTTATGGATGTTAATATGCTCTTTAAAAAGTGGTCAAATTAAAATTCTTGCATAGATTCAGAGATGGAGAAGACGGGGATGGGCAGGAATTAGCCATTATATAAAACCCACAGGCCTTGAAGCTGGTGTGGGATGGACTAAGTAACTACAGGTAGGTGAACGGGCATGCTGAAGCCAGTGAGATGACCAATAAAAATGGCCAAACACATCCCTACTCACATCTCCTCCCCCACTCCCAAAGGAACAAGTTGATGCATTGAGATTCTGCCAACTGAGGCCAGGACACTGACTCCCAGTTACAACACCATGGAGAAATTACTGCCCCATATCAAAAGGTTCAGAGCACTGAATCTCCTCCCTCCTATTCAGACCACCTGCAACTTCTCTAATCTTCTTTAATTATTACATATGGATTAGTCTGAGCCACAGCCTTTTACCTGGGGTAATCAACGAGACATAAATTATAAATTTAAAATAAGTGCTGGGTCACTTGGGAGTGAAATCAGGAAGTACTTCTTCATTCTAAACATAGGGTCATGCTGGGACTTTCTCCGCTCATAAATCGCACCACAGGAATTCTGTATCCTGCCAAATTAATTCCTTATCATAAACACTACATATTACAGTATCATCTTACATGCAAAGATGGGACAGAGAAGAAATGGCCAGGAAGAGGAAAAAGATTATCAGCTTCCTACAGGCATTATGACATATTTTCAGGGCAGTTGTAATAGCTGCATCACCACTGATGATTTTAAAACAGTAGTATTGGCAAAAGCCAAATCACCTAGCAACATTATTAGTTCTGGTTAAAGAGCATGGAGCATGGAGCATGGAGTAGAGTGCATTGTGAGAGCACGGACTCTAACTGCTGCTCAGTGACGAGCATGGGCTTTCTCGGGGCCTGGCACTGGGCACCACGATCTGGTCTGGCCATCGAGAGAGGAAGGAGCCATTCAGGGCAACTACAATGCCACCAAACCTCTGTCCAATGCTAGCAGTGTGGGGTTATAAGGAAGAGGCTGCAGGAATCCTGGTGCTCTTCACCAACAGGAGGCATAGCTGAGGGGTCATCACTGCAGGGCGTACACAAGAGAACCAGAGAAATGTGCAGATTGGGTGGTTAAACTGGGACAGGCTGCACTGAGGCAAATTCCCCCACATCTCACCTCGGGAGAGGAATTGAAATAAAATCTTGGAGTCATTTTAAGGAAACTTGTTTGTAGGGCTGCGTTTAACCACTGGTTTTAAGAGACAAAGGTTGATCTTTATGCAACGCCCCTCATATTGTCAGAATATGCTAATAAGCCTGATTCCCACTGCCGATGTTTTCTAGAAATTGCGACGGAAATTGGTCCATTGTGGCCCATTCAGTGACATGAAAAACCTAACAATTCCCCTACTCAGCCCATGATCTCCCCATGCCCTTTTTATCAACTGGTTTAATCAACCACAGCAAAAGAAAATAAGAACTTCATAATTTTATGCATCTCCAAGATACATTAAACTTCATCAGAAACACACAGTTTCACACAGCCAATTAATGAAATACATAATATTAATGACTATGCAAATGAGCGAGAGGCTGCCAAAGCTCAGCTGTGGTTCATTGTCTCAAGAGACTGGTGCATCTGCTTGAAAGTTCAGGACAGAGTTTTTCTGACTTACTTTTCTTCATGAACATGATTTGCAATGTTAAAAATACACTTGTGTTGGGATCTCTTGGGCCAAAGGTTGATCTTTATACAATGTTTCTCATCTTGTCAGAATATGCTAATGGCCAATGCCGTTGTTTTGTAGGTACTGTGACAGGAAATTTTCACACAGCAAGCTCCCACAATCTGCTTTTTAACTGATGGTTGAAGAATAAATGTAATAAAAAGGAGTAAAACACAAAAGTCTGCAGGCACCATGGTTGAAGTAAAAACACAATGCAGGAGAAACTCAGCAGGTCAAACAGGGCACTTCATGTAGTAAAGATAAAGATAAATAACCAACATTTCGGGCTTGAGCCCTTCATCAAGTTATAAATGGTAAATATTGACTGAGGACATAAGGAGATCTCCAGCTCTTTGTTCATTTGGCTATTTAGTGATTTCTATTCATCCAAGTAGGAAGATTTACTGTTTCATCTGAAAGGTGGCATCTCCAGTGGTACAGATCTCCTGCAGTCCAGTTCTAAAAAGCAGCCACAATATCCGAGTAGGTAGGTAGGTCAATCCATCCTCTTCCCCACACATCAGGACCTCTGTCCAAAGGCATGAAGCTCATCATACAAAGCAGCAAGAGCTCGGGTTATCTCGAAATGAAGTGAAGGGAGGAGATTGGGTGGTGGGGGGGGGGGGGGGGGGGGGATTAAGGGGTGGTGTAGCAATGGATTCTGGTCTCCATTGATAGGAAATGGACTGCTTCAGTGCTTTCCCCAGAATTAATGGTGGTGCTTGGAAAGACACACATAATATAGGTGCGTCTAGGAGCAAGCTGAGTACTTCTGGATTAATGGACCAATGCACAAAACCTATAGTCTGGCTATAGGGTGTACTGCATCCATCCGAGTTGAACATTGAGTGTGTTCCCTCCACCCAGCACCGTAACCAATGAAACATGCAATGGTTATCAACATCCAGGCAACAGCTCCTGGTTTTACCATTTTTTAATCAATTATCAGCTCCATAGTATACTCCTTCATCTTAGACTTGCCACGCCATCTGCTATTCCCTATCGTTTTGGAACCCCTCACCTCCACAGCCTTCCCTTCTAGTTTCTCCTTCTGTGGGCCTGTCAGCTGTTACCTTGCCTGCGTGAACCATGAGGGGATTTCACCAAACGTGAAGCTTTTACAGAATACGCAGCGAGGCATCAAACATTTGGTGGCCACCTGAGTTACTATTTCTCTGGTGTAATGCATTTTATCCATCTCTATCAAAGCACTTTGATATGGAAAAATGGAGTAGTCAAGTTTTTTATCATCTGATTGTACAAGTACAACCCGATGAAACAGCGTTCTCTGGTCCTCAATGCACAACACACAGAAACAAAACCAGACATAACACAAATGAAAACAATACATATGAAGGACAAGTATACATATATACAAATAAATAAATAAATATGAGAGTCTCGGATGGTTAATGTGAGCAGTTTCTTTGGTCATTCAGCATTTTCATTGCTCATGGGAAGAAGCTGCTCCTCAGCCTGGTGGTGCTAGCTCTGATACTCCTGTATCACTTTTCCGATGGGAACAGCTGAAAGATGCTGTGTGCAGGGTGGAAGGGTCCTCAATAATTTTGTGTGCCCGCTTCAGACAACAATCCCAGTGTATCATGTTGATGCAAGGAAGGGAGACTCCAGTAATCCTCTCTGCCACTCTTATGGTCCTGTGAATTGACCTTTGATCTATTTCTCTGCAGCAACAGATGCAGATGCCCAGGCTGCTCTCGATGGAGCTCTTGTACAAGGTTGACATGATGGTGGCTGGAAGTCTAGCCCACTTCAGTCTTCTCAGGAAGTGCAGTCGCTGTTGCACCTTCCTGACAAGTGAGCAATGTCCACGATAGGTCACTAGTTAAGTGAACTCCAAGGAACTTGGTGCTCTCCACTACAGAGTTGTTGATGTGTAGTGGAGGGTGGTCGTTCCTGGTCCTCCTTAAGACCACGATCATCTCCTTTGTCTTGTCCATGTTGAGACTCAGGTTATTGCTCTTGCACAATATCACGAGATTTTTCACCTCTTCTCCATAATGCAACTCATTGTTGGAGAAACTGTCACAACTGTCTAAAGGCAAAGCAACCAAAACACCCTTTTTTTAATTTTAATTTTTTATTTTTCACACTATGAACCATATTAACCAAAATTCACACAAACATTTCCCTCTTGAATATACATAGTGTCATTTTCTCCCCTTTTCCCCCCTCTCTCCTTCCCACCCCCCTCTCTACCCACTAAACGTTCAACATGTACAATACAATAAACCCATTAAACAATGCCATCACACAATGAAAATAAACAAGAAAATTGTGTCATCTACTTTTACACACTGGATCAGTTCATTTCGTCTTCTTCTCATTCTATTATTTTAGGGGGTGGAGGTCCGCGGTAGGCCCTTTCTGTTGTGTTCCATGTACGGTTCCCAAATTTGTTCCTAACTACTATGACTTTATTTTTAAAATTATATGTTATTTTTTCCAATGGAATACATTTATTCATTTCTATGTACCATTGCTTTACTCTCAGGCTCTCTTTTAATAAATCTTTTTTGTGCTTCATCCAATTTGAGGCCTAGTTCTTTACTTCTTATATTAGTAAGAAGAAAGATCTCTGGATTTTTTGGTATGTAGCTTTTTGTGATTTTATTTAACATCTGATTTAGATCTTCCCAAAACTTTTCCACTTTCTCACATGCCCAAATTGCATGTACTGTTGTTCCCGTTTCCTTCTTACAGCGAAAACATCCATCTGATACTGTTGGGTCCCATTTATTAAACTTTTGGGGCGTGGTATATTGCCTGTGTAACCAATTATATTGTATCATGCGTAACCTCATGTTTATTGTATTTCTCATAGTTCCAGAGCATAGCTTTTCCCATTTTTCATTTTTTATTTTTATGTTTAGATCTTGTTCCTACTTTTGTTTGGGTTTACAGCTTATTTCATCGTTTTCTTTCTCTTGCAGCTTGATGTACATGTTTGTTATAAATCTTTTAATTATCATTGTGTCTGTAATCACATACTCAAAGCTGCATCCTTCTGGTAACCTCAGCCTGCTTCCCAATTTGTCCTTCAAGTAAGTTTTCAGTTGGTGGTATGCAAACATTGTACTGTGAGTTATACCATATTTGTACTTCATTTGTTCAAAAGATAATAAATTATTTCCCAAAACACAATTTTCTATTCTTTTGATCCCTTTTCTCTCTCTCTCCCATTCTCTAAAGGAGAGGTTATCTATTGTGAAAGGGATTAGTTGATTTTGCGTCAATAATAATTTTGGTGAAGGGAGTCATGTGATGGAGTAGTGGCCGGTCGGGGAACTTCAGCCCTCTCCGGAAAGTTTAAAAAAAACACAGAAAACACAAAGGCACAAACACAAAAATTAAAATAAAGTGAAAGTAAAGGTGGGAAGAAAATGGCAACGAAGAAAGAAAAGTCGAAAGCAACGGGAAGAAGAGAAGAAGAAAAGACATCGGAAGAAGAAGGTGAAGGCCTTACCTGTCTGAGGA
This sequence comes from Narcine bancroftii, assembly GCF_036971445.1. Classification (NCBI taxonomy): domain Eukaryota; kingdom Metazoa; phylum Chordata; class Chondrichthyes; order Torpediniformes; family Narcinidae; genus Narcine; species Narcine bancroftii. The sequence continues at coordinate 151,465,973 of NC_091470.1, read as the reverse complement.
GGCCTGCTGTGGAGAGAGAAGCCCGCTCCCTCAGGTGAGTCGAAGTCCCGAGCTCGGGACTACAAAAATGGCTCGCGGAGCCAAGCAAAAGTGTGCAACCGCGCATGCGCGATGCGCAAGACAAAAAAAACACTGACAGGAGGGGGGACCAGCTGAGGAGTCGATCTCCACAGCTGAGAATGACAGCCACAGCACAACAACAAGAAGAGAACATAGAAAACAATGAGAACAAGAAAGATGAGAGTAAAAAGAAATCAAGGAAACAACAGATGACCAACCCAGAAGAAGAAGGAGAAGAAGAACACAGAGAAATGTAAGAAGAAGGGAAGGGCAAGACAATGGATATTTTATTTTTAAAGAATATATGGAATCAGTAAAAGAATGGCAATCACAAGAATTTAGTGAAATAAAAAGAAGAATTAAAAGTACAGAAGAAAAAATGAATAGATTAGAGATGGTCATGTCAGATATAGGAAAAAGAGTGGACAAGGTGGAAGAACAAGAAACAGCCTTAGAAATGGAAGTAGAGGACTTAAAAGAGAAATTAGAAGAATCTAATAAAAAAGTTAAAGAGACACAAGAACTGTTAGCTCAGAAGATAAATATAATGGAAAATTATAATAGAAGAAATAATATAAAGATAGTGGGCCTTAAGGAAGATGAAGAAGGCAAGAATATGAGAGAATTTATAAAAGAATGGATCCCCAGGGTCCTAGGAAGACCAGAACTACAGGAAGAAATGGAAGTAGGAAGGGCACATAGAACATTAGCCCCTAAACCACAGCCACAACAAAAACCAAGATCCATTTTAGTAAAATTCCTAAGATATACAACAAGAGATAATATATTGGAGAAAGCAATGAAGAAAATAAGAGAAGACAAAAAGCCACTGGAATACAAAGGTCAAAATTTTTTTTTCTATCCAGACATAAGTTTTGAACTCCTGAAGAAGAGAGAGGAGTTTAATACAACAAAAGCGATCCTATGGAAAAAAGGATATAAATTTATGCTAAAGTACCCAGCGGTACTTAAAATAGTTATTCCAGGGCAGCAAAACAGCCTATTCTCGGATCCGAAGGAAGCACAAAAATTTGCAGAACAACTACAAAACAGACAGAGAGATGAAGACATGTAACGAGAGCAAAAATAACCACAAACTATATGTATGTGTGTATATGGGTATATATATATATATATATATATATATATAATATATATATATATGTGTGTATGTATATATGTGTGTACATGAGTGTATGTGTATTTAAAGGAAAATATATAGAGTATAGATAAGAATTAATAAGGGAAAGAAAGGGAAGAGAGGAAGTAAGGAGGGAATTAAGAGAGTGACCTTTGTTGTATATGAAAATTAGAATCTTTTCTGGGGGGGGGCTGGGTGGGGAGGAGTTATGGTCACTGCGAAATCAGTTGACGCTTGCGAGTGAATTCGCAAATCCAAATGGAGAGGGGAGATGTGGTTGCCCGACAAGGGATAAAGGGCAACTCAGGAAGGGGAGGGGATAGTGGGGTTAAAGAAATTTTAGATAGGAGAATAAGGGAAATGTTTGATGTTTTAGAAATGTTGTCTTATAAAGTGTTCAAAACAAGAAAGCAGAAATGGATAAGAAGGAAAGGTGATGATGAGGAAACGGAAAGGAAAGATAAACAAAGTATGAAATGGCTATGTTGAACTATATGACTTTAAATATTAACGGAATACATAACCAAATCAAAAGGAAGAAACTGCTAAATTTACTGAAAAAAGAAAAAATTGATATAGCATTCGTGCAAGAAACACACTTAACTGAAATGGAGCACAAGAAATTAAAGAGAGATTGGATAGGACATGTAACAGCAGCGTCATATAATTCAAAAGCCAGAGGAGTAGCTATATTAATCAGTAAAAATGTACCAATTAAAATAGAAGAGGAAATAATAGATCCAGCAGGGAGATATGTAACGATAAAATGTCAGATATATTTGGAATTTACTCAATGTATATTCACCTAACGAAGAAGATCAAAAATTTATGCAAGATATTTTTTTGAAGATAGCAGACACGCAAGGGAACATACTAATAGGAGGGGATTTCAACCTTAATTTGGATTCAAACATGGATAAAACTGGGAAAAAAATTAACAGAAAGAACAAAGTAACCAAATTTATAATTAAATCGATGCAAGAAATGCAACTTTGGGATATATGGAGGAAACAACACCCAAAGGAAAAGGAATATTCATATTATTCGGGTAGACATAAAACATACTCAAGAATAGACCTATTCCTGTTATCAGCTCGCATGCAAGACAGAGTTAGAAAAACAGAATATAAAGCTAGAATATTATCAGACCACTCACCCCTGATATTGACAATAGAGTTAGAGGACATCCCTCCAAGAATGTATAGATGGAGATTAAACTCCATGCTACTTAAAAGGCAGGATTTTAGAGAATTAATTGAAAGACAAATTAAAATGTACTTTGAAATAAATACAGAATCAGTGAAAGATAAGTTTATACCATGGGACGCAATGAAAGCGTTCATCAGAGGGCAAATAATAAGTTATGTAACCAAGATGAAGAAGGACTACAATCAGGAAACAGAGCAGTTGGAAAGGGAAATAGCAAATATAGAAAAAGAATTAGCAATGAAGGAAGACACAACTAAGAGAAGAGAATTGGCAGATTAAAAATAAAATAAGGAACACTACAAACATATAAGTGGAGAAGAACATAATGAAGACAAAACAGAAATATTATGAACTAGGAGAAAAAAAGCACAAAATTCTAGCATGGCAGCTTAAGACAGAACAAACTAAGAGAATGGTATTGGCATCAAGGAAAAAAGACAAACAAATCACATATAATCCAACGGAGATTAATGAAAACTTCAGAGAATTCTACGAACAATTATATCAAACTGAAAACGAAGGGAAAGAAGACAAAATAGATGAATTTTTAACTAAAATTGAACTACCGAAATTACAAATAGAAGAACAAAATAAATTAACAGAACCATTTGAAATAGTAGAAATACAAGAGAAATAGAAATAATAAAAAAATTACTGAATAATAAAACACCAGGAGAGGATGGATTCCCAATAGAATTCTATAAAACATTTAAAGATTTATTAATTCGGGGGCGTGGCAAGATGGCGTAAGGAACAGACGTGTCTTCCAGTCCTCTCCTGACTCTAACTTATTGTTTTGTCTTTAAGTGCCCTTTAAAACTTTTTTAAAAGTTTATAAATAGTATGAGGTGTTGAATTAATACCTAATGGTACATTTGTTAAAAAAAAGTAAAAGGAAACATCAACATATTGTTAAAAAATTATATTTTCCGAAATTATCTGAGCCTGCTTGTTTACAAAAAGCCACGACTCAGCGTGAAATGGATCCAGGAAAAGAAGCTAAGAATTCGGCCTTGGAGCTCCGTTCTGATTCCGTAAGTCTTTCTGAAGGTCATTTTCAGCTGCCTTTAGAACAAAGGGCTGGCCGGATGCCAGTATTTCAAACAACGTCTACTGAGACTTTGACTGCTGAATTAGCTGGGGCGCCACCAGTTGGAGAGTTAAAGAGTTGTTATTTGACTGCTATACCACCAGTTATAACAGCTCTTTAGATACTGACATAATGAAGCTTTTAAAGGAGGTTTGGATCAAAGATAACCCTGATCATCAGCCTCCTGATACTTCTGGGGGGTCTGTGGCAGGGGCTCTTACACGGAGTCAAACTGCAAGAAAAGCTACTAAATTAAAAGAAGGGATAGAAGGTCCTCTGATTCCACAAGAACAGCAGAATTCCACCATGTCTGGATCTTCTGATGTTGATATACTTTTCAAGAGTCTTGAACATAAGATATTTTCTTCAATCATGCATTTAGGTGATTCTATGAATAATCTTACTTCTAAGATTAATGCATTGGTGGATGTCAATACTCAACAGATGGCTGATTATGGAGCTTTTAAAGTCGAAACTATTGAAAGACTTGAGATGTGTGATCAAGGATTATCTGATGTACAAGATCAATTGCAAGATGTGAATAAAACAATTGAAACGTTACAGATTAAGAATAAAAATTTAGCAAAAAAGGTTGATTATTTGGAGAACCAATCCAGACGGAATAATGTGAAAATTGTCGGCTTGCCAGAAGGCATAGAAGGGCCAGATCCAAGAAAATTTTTCACTGAATGGATTCCACAAGTGTTGGGACAAGATAAGTTTCCTGAAGGTTTAATATTGGAACGGGCTCATAGAGCTTTGAGAAGGAGACCTTTTTCAGGACAGAATCCAAGACCTGTTCTGATTCGCTGTTTAAATTACTGTGATAGAGAGACTATTTTACGTATGGCTATTAGAAATGCACAGCAAAACAAATCTCCTTTGATGGTTCAGAATAATCGTGTTTTCTTCTATCCGGATTTGAGTCAGGAAATTATGTTTCAACGACATGATTTTAATTCTGTGAAAGAATTATTGTGGAAAAAAGGATATAAGGCAACATTTAGATACCCTGCGGTACTGAAGATTTTTCAGGATGGATATCAACCAAAGTTCTTTGATAATCCTAAAGAAGCTATGGATTTTGCTCAGTCTTTACCAATTACGCAATTCCAGGAACGACGTAGTCCTCCACGGTCTCCAAAGAGGGCAGAGCTGCAAGAAGGGAATTTGATTTCTGGAAGAAATGGAAGAAACGGTGGTCGCAATGGCAAAGGAAACTCATTTAATAGATAAGGAACATTTGAAACTCAAACGTGAATGGGTTGGGCAAGTTTTTTATTCTTCGTTTAATTCTAAGGCAAAAGGTGTGGCAATTTTGGTACATAAGAATCTACCATTTCAGTTACAGAGTGCAGAGAAAAATGGTGGAAGATTATTAAAATTAAATTGTACAATCTTTAATGAGGCATGGACTTTGCTTGATGTTTATGCTCCTAATGTTGAGGATACAGCTTTTGTTGTGGATATGTCTTTATTACTTGGACAATCGAACTCTAATGTGATGTTGGGGGAGATTTGAATGTGGTGTTGGAGCCTTTATTGGATAAGTACTCAAGAGTAATTAAGAAGTCTAAGATGGCAATCCAAGTGATTAATATGATGGCAGATTTGAATTTAGTTGATATTTGGCGAAGTTAATCCTACAGAGAAAGATTTTTCTTTTTATTCCTCGCGACATAATTCTTTTTCTAGAATTGATTATTTTTTAATATCAGCACATTTGCTGGATAGGGTTACATCTGTGGAGTATAAGGCTAGATTGGTTTCGGATCATTCATTATTATTATTAGAATATTTGAGTTCACAAGATGTTCAGAAAGCTTCAAGATGGAGATTTAATACTATGCTATTATGACGCAAATTTAATTCTGTGAAAGAACGGTTGTGGAAAAAAAGACATAGGGCAACATTCAGGTGTTCTGCGGTACTGAAGATTTTTTAGGATGGAAATTATCCAAAGTTCTTTGACATTTCTAAAGAGGTTATGGACTTTGTTCAGTCTCTACCAATCATGCAGTTTCAGGAACGATGTAGTCCTTCAAGGTCTCCAAAGAGAGTAGAGATGTAAGGGGGGATCCAGATTTTTAAAAGAAATGGAAGCAATGGTGACCGAAGTGGTAACGTTGATTTAAAAAAATAAATCTTTTTATCTTTTTTATTGAGAAGAGTTTAAATAGTTTAAATAATGATGATAGTTTAATGAAATTGGAGTTGTGAGATGGAACTAGGTGGGCACTAGTTTCCAGAAGTCATCAGCTACCTGTGAGTTATCTCACACCCAATACTTTGGAGGAGTTACCGCTTTGGGCGGTTTAAACAGGAGAAGGTAGTTGTGACCTCAGACCTATTTTTTTTTCTTTTTAATTTTTGGGTTAAGAAGTGAAGGTTTTTTTTATTATATTTTTTTTTAATAGATTTTTTTTTAACTCTTTTTGTTTATGATTGTAATTGAGAGGGAATTAGGAGGTTTTTTTTCTCTCCTTTTTTTCTATTTTTTTGGGGGGGGTTTTCTCTTTTTTCTTTCTTTTTTAAGAGGATGATGTCACAGAAGATAATAAGTCAAAAATTGAGGATGTTGAATTAGATTAAGAGGAAGATGAGGGGAAAGGTGATAAGAAGAAAAAGAAGAAAATTAAGTACAAATACATTGAGGGAGAAGAGTTTAATAAAATTAAGTTAATTTCGATAGAGAATTTTGAAGATGTTATAAATGAAGAATATGGAAAATTTTATAAGAGTTTGAACTTTTTTTTCTTTTTTTTATATAAGGGGAGGGGAAGGGAATAAAAAGTTTATCTGATTGTTTTTCTAAGGGATGTTTTTGTTCTCTCGATGAATTATAAAGGAAAATTGGTATTAATGGAAATTCTGTATTTATGTATTATTAATTATGATTTTTTTTGTATAACAGATATGTGGTTGATATATGATTTTAATATTTAAACTTAGTTTTAAAGTGGATTTCATTTGTTAAATACATGTATTATGTTTGATTTAAATATATGTTTAAGGGTATTATTTTAGTATTGATATTTTTTTTGTTGTTAAGTTTTATCTTTTTTTTGTAAGTGGGGTTTTTTATTTTATTTACAACATTGTTAATTAATTCTTCACTCTTTATTTTGGGGGGGAGGGTTGGACTAATTTTAAATTAGATGATTAATGTTGTGTTATAATTATTGGGGGGGTTAATTTGTGTAGTTTAATGATGTAGTATTCTAATACAGCAATGAGCTCTCTGAACCCTTCTCCATTAACAATGGTGTGAAGCAAGGCTGTGTTCTCGCACCAACCTTCTTTTCAATCTTCTTCAGCATGATGCTGAACCAAGCCCTGAAAGACCTCAACAATGAAGACACTGTTTACATCCGGTACCGCACGGATGGCAATCTCTTCAATCTGAGGCGCCTGCAAGCTCACACCAAGACACAAGAGAAACTTGTCCATGAACTACTCTTTGCAGACGATGCCGCTTTAGTTGCCCATTCAGAGCTAGCTCTTCAGCGCTTGACGTCCTGTTTTGAGGAAACTGCCAAAATGTTTGGCCTGGAAGTCAGCCTGAAGAAAACTGAGCTCCTCCATCAGCCAGCTCCCCACCATGACTACCAGACCCCCACATCTCCATCGGGCACATAAAACTCAAAACGGTCAACAAGTTTACCTATCTCGGCTGCACCATTTCATCAGATGCAAGGATCGACAACGAGATAGACAACAGACTCGCCAAGGCAAATAGTGCCTTTGGAAGACTACACAAAAGAGTCTGGAAAAACAACCAACTGAAAAACCTCACAAAGATAAGCGTATACAGAGCCGTTGTCATACCCACACTCCTGTTCGGCTCCGAATCATGGGTCCTCTACCGGCATCACCTACGGCTCCTAGAACGCTTCCACCAGCGTTGTCTCCGCTCCATCCTCAACATTCATTGGAGCGCTTTCATCCCTAACGTCGGAGTACTCGAGATGGCAGAGGTCGATAGCATCGAGTCCACGCTGCTGAAGATCCAGCTGCGCTGGGTGGGTCACGTCTCCAGAATGGAGGACCATCGCCTTCCCAAGATCGTGATATATGGCGAGCTCTCCACTGGCCACCATGACAGAGGTGCACCAAAGAAAAGGTACAAGGACTGCCTAAAGAAATCTCTTGGTGCCTGCCACATTGACCACCGCCAGTGGGCTGATATCACCTCAAACCGTGCATCTTGGCGCCTCACAGTTTGGCGGGCAGCAACCTCCTTTGAAGAAGACCGCAGAGCCCACCTCACTGACAAAAGGCAAAGGAGGAAAAACCCAACACCCAAACCCAACCAACCAATTTTCCCCTGCAACCGCTGCAACCGTGTCTGCCTGTCCCGCATTGGACTTGTCAGCCACAAACGAGCCTGCAGCTGACGTGGACATTTACCCCCTCCATAAATCTTCGTCCGCGAAGCCAAGCCAAAGAAAAAAAGAAAATTCTAATTTTTATTATCTTATTTTTTATTATTTCTTTAAATGTAATTTTTATTTTATTCATGTCATAAAATTTTAAATAAAGTTTAAAAAAAAAATTATTAATTCCTCCCCTCCTGGAAGTAATCAACCAGATTGATAAAACACAAAGCTTACCAGATTCATGCAAAACAGCAATAATTACAGTAATACCAAAGACAGGGAAAGATCCAATCGCACCAGCGTCATATAGACCAATATCTTTACTTAACACAGATTATAAGATAATAGCTAAACTATTAGCAAACAGATTAGCCGACTATGTACCAAAAATAGTAAATCTTGACCAAACTGGATTTATTAAAAAAAGACGAACAACAGATAATATTTGTAAATTTATTAACTTAATTCATGCAGTAGAAGGAAATAAAGCTCCAACAGTAGCGGTGGCTTTAGACGCAGAGAAGGCCTTTGACAGAGTAGAATGGAATAATTTATTCAAAGTACTACAAAAATTCAGTTTACCAGAGAAATATATTAATTGGATTAAAGCATTATATAAGGGGCCATTGGCAAAAGTGACAGTAAATGGATATATATCAAAACAATTTAAATTAAGCAGATCAACAAGGCAGGGATGGCCACTATCGCCCTTATTGTTCACATTACCCACACTCCTGTTCGGCTCCGAATCATGGGTCCTCTACCGGCACCACCTACGGCTCCTAGAACGCTTCCACCAGCGTTGTCTCCGCTCCATCCTCAACATCCATTGGAGCGCTTTCATCCCTAACGTCGAAGTACTCGAGATGGCAGAGGTCGACAGCATCGAGTCCACGCTGCTGAAGATCCAGCTGCGCTGGATGGGTCACGTCTCCAGAATGGAGGACCATCGCCTTCCCAAGATCGTGTTATATGGCGAGCTCTCCACTGGCCACCGTGACAGAGGTGCACCAAAGAAAAGGTACAAGGACTGCCTAAAGAAATCTCTTGGTGCCTGCCACATTGACCACCGCCAGTGGGCTGATAACGCCTCAAACCGTGCATCTTGGCGCCTCACAGTTTGGCGGGCAGCAACCTCCTTTGAAGAAGACCGCAGAGCCCACCACACTGACAAAAGGCAAAGGAGGAAAAACCCAACACCCAACCCCAACCAACCAATTTTCCCCTGCAGCCGATGCAACCGTGTCTGCCTGTCCCGCATCGGACTTGTCAGCCACAAACGAGCCTGCAGCTGACGTGGACTTTTACCCCCTCCATAAATCTTCGTCCGCGAAGCCAAGCCAAAGAGAAAGAGCCATAGAACCACTAGCAGAACTGATAAGAACAGAAAATAAAATAAAAGGGATAAAAATAAAAGACAAGGAATATAAAATCAGTTTATTTGCAGAGTACGTTATAGTATACTTAACAGAACCAGAAATATCAATAAAAGAATTACATAAGAAATTGAAGGAATATGGAGAAGTGTCGGGATACAAGATTAGCACAAATAAAAGTGAAGCAATGCCAATGAATAATGCGGATTTCTCAAAATTTAAGAAAGAATCACCATTCAGATGGCAAATGCAAGCAATACGATACCTAAGTATACAAATAAATAAAAACCTCGGGCATCTATATAAACTCAATTATTATCCACTAATGAAAAAATTACAGGACGACTTAGAGCATTGGAAAGACTTAACACTAACACTAATATGAAGGATAAACTGTATTAAAATGAACATTTTCCCAAGGATACAATACCTATTTCAGGCATTGCCAATAAACTTGACGGAGAAATTCTTCAAGGAGTTAAAGAAAATAATAAGGAAATTTTTATGGAAAGGGGGGAAACTGAGGATAGCACTAGATAAATTAACAGAATGGTATAAACAAGGAGACTTACAACTGCGAAACTTTAAGAATTATTATAGAGCCGCACAATTAAGATACCTATCAGATTTTTATCAAACAAGGGAAAAGCCAGATTGGACTAGATTAGAACTAGATAAAATAGGGGAGAAGATATCTGAACATATATTTTATAAATGGGATGAAAAATTGGTACAACGTAGGAATTCTCCAGTATTACATCATCTGCTCAATATTTGGAAGAAGATTCATGTAGAAAGAAATAAAACAAATTACCAACTACCAAAACTAATACTGACACAAAATCAGCTAATCCCTTTTACAATAGATAACCTTTCCTTTAGAGAATGGGAGAAAAAAGGGATCAAAAGAATAGAAAATTGCTTTTCAGGAAATAAATTATTATACTTGGAACAAATGAAGGATAAATATAATATAACTCAAGGAACAGTGTTGGCATACTACCAACTGAAATCCTACTTGAAGGACAAATTGGGAAGCAGTCTGAGGTTACCAGAGGGAAGTAATTTTGAATATGTGATTACAGACACAATGATAATCAAAAATTTATAACAAACATGTATATTAAACTACAAGAAAAGGAGAATGAGGAAACAAATAGTAAAACTAAACAAAAATGGGAACAAGATCTAAACATAAAGATAAAGAAGGAAACATGGGAGAAGTTATGCTCAAGAACTATGAGAAATACAATAAATACGAGGTTACGTATGATACAATATAAATGGATACACAGGCTATATATTACACCTCAAAAGTTAAATAAATGGGACCCAACAGTATCTGACAGATGTTTTCGCTGTAAAAAGGAAATGGGAACAACAATTCATGCAATCAGGACATGTGAGAAAGTGAAAAAATTTTGGGAAGATCTAAACCAGATATTAAATAAAATCACAAAAAGCAATAGACCAAAAAACCCAGAGATCTTCCTCCTAAGTAACATAAAAAACAAAGAATTTGGACTTGATTTGGATGGTGCACAAAAAAGATTTGTTAGGATAGCCCTAGCTGTAGCAAAAAAATGTATTATGTCAGCCTGGAAATTAGAAGATAACTTGAGAATACAACAATGGTATATAGAAATGAATAAATGTATTCCATGAGAAAAAATAACATATAATTTAAGAAATAATATTACAATATTTGAACAAATATGGGAGCCATACATGAAACACAATAGAGAAAACCTACCGGGGACATCTACCACCTAAAATGACAGAAGGAGAAGGGAATGAAAAGAATTGACTCAGTGGAATTTCTTGTTCATTTTTTATTGAGTGACAACATGGTTCGATATATATCCATTTACTGTCACCTTCGCCAATGGTCCCTTATATAATGGTTTAATCAAATTAATATATTTCTCTGGTAGGTTGAACCTCTGTAGTACTTTGAATAAATAATTCCATTCTACCCTGTCAAAGGCTTTCTCTGCGCCTAAAGCAACCGCCACTGTTGGCGTCTTATTTCCTTTTACTGCATGGATTAAATTAATGAACTTACAGATATTGTCCCGTTGTTCGTCTTTTCTTAATAAATCCAGTTTGATCTAGTTTTACTCTTTTTGGTACACAGTTGGCCAATCTATTTGCTAATAGTTTTGCTATTATCTTATAATCTGAGTTAAGTAGAGATGATGGTGTTAGTGGATCTTTCCCCATCTTTGGTATTACTGTAATTATTGCTGTTTTACATGAATCTGGCATGTTCTGTGTTTCTTCAATCTGGTTCATTACTTCCAGGAGAGGAGGAATTAATCAGTCTTTAAATGTTTTATAGAATTCTATTGGGAGTCCTTCCTTTCCAGGCGTTTTATTGTTCGGTAACTTTTTTAATATATCCTGTATTTCCTCTATTTCAAATGGTTTTATCAATTTGTTTTGCTCCTCTTCTTGCAATTTCAGTAGTTCAACTTTAGCTAGAAACTCATCTATTTTGTCTTCGTTCTCAGTTCGGTATAATTGCTCGTAGAATTCCTTAAAGTTTTCATTGATCTCTGTTGGGTTATATGTAATTTGTTTGTCCTTTTTCCTTGATGCCAATACCGTTCTTTTAGCTTGTTCTGTTTTAAGCTGCCAAGCTAGTATTTTGTGCATTTTTTCTCCTGGCTCCTGGCTTTATGTTCTTCTCCACCTTATATGTTTGCAGTATTTCGTATTTTATTTTTTTGTCTGCCAATTCTCTTCTTTTTGTTGTATCTTCCCTTGTTGCTAGTTCTTTTTCTGTACTTACTATTTCCCTTTCCAGCTGTTCTATTTCCCGATTGTAGTCCTTCATCTTAGTTACATAACATTATGTGCCCTCTGATAAAGGCTTTCATTGCATCCCATGATATAAGTTTATCTTTCACTGATTCCGTATTTATTTCAAAGTACATTTTAATTTGGCACTCAATGAATTCTCTAAAATCCTGTCTTTTAAGTAGCATGGAGTTTAATCTCCATCTATCTGTTCTTGGTGGGATGTCCTCCAGTTCTATTGCTAGTAACAGGGGTGAGTGATCCGATAACAATCTAGCTTTATATTCCGTTTTCCTTACTCTCCCTTGGATATGGGCTGACAACAGGAACAGGTCAATCCTTGAGTATGTTTTATGTCTACTCGAATAATATGAGTATTCCTTCTCCTTTGGGTGTTATCTCCTCCATATATCCAAAAGTTGCATTTCCTGCATCGATTTAACCATAAATTTGGCTACTTTGTTCTTTCTGCTAGTCTTTTGTCCAGTTTTATCCATCTTTGAATCCAAATTAAGGTTAAAGTCCCCTCCTATCAATATATTCCCCTGCGTATCTACAATCTTCAAAAAGATATCTTGCATAAACTTTTGATCCTCTTCATTAGGTGCATATATATTGAGCAAATTCCAAAATTCTGAATATATCTGACACTTTATCATTACATACCTCCCTGCTGGATCTATTATTTCCTCCTCTATTTTGATTGGTACATTTTTATTGATTAATATAGCTACACCTCTGGCTTTTGAGTTATATGATGCTGCCGTTATGTGCCCCACCCAGTCTCTCTTTAATTTCTTGTGTTCCACTTCAGTTAGATGCGTTTCCTGCACAAATGCTATATCAATTTTTTATTTTTTCAGTAAATTTAATAGCCTCTTCCTTTTGATTTGGTTATGTATTCCATTAATATTTATAGTCATATAGTTCAACATGGCCATTTCATACTTTGTTTACATCTAATTTCCACTTCCTCACCACCACCTTTCTTTCCCCTTTTCCCCATTTCCATTTCTCAGTTTTATTTTTTTGAATGCACTGTATGACAACACTTCTAAAACATAAAATATTTCAACCATTCTCACATCTAAAATTCCCTTAACCCCAAGTGTGCACCCCCCCTCTCTGAGTCACCCCTTGTCCCTTGCTGGGCAACCACAACTCCCCTCTCCATTCGGACTGAGAACCCGTTTGCAAGTGTCAACTGATTTCTCAGTGACTGTTATTCTCTCCCACCCAACCCCCTCCAGAAATGACTTTTATCTTCACATTGAAACAAAACTCCCCCTCTTTTCTTCTCTTTTTCTTTTTATCTTCTATTTATCTATCTATTTATTTATTTATTTTTAACCCCTCTTCTTTTTTTCTCCCCTTCTCCCTTACTTCCCTTTTCTTCCCTCCTTTAGTTCTTACTTATACATTATTTTTACTTCTTTATATGTAGTTTGTCGTCGTTCTTTGTTCTTGTTACATCTCTTCATCTTTCTTTCTGTCTTGCAGGCATTCTGCAAATTCTCGTGCTTTCTCCGCTTGCGAGAGCAGTCTGCTTTACTGCCCCAGGATAACTATTTTAAGCACCGCTGGATATCTTAACATAAATTTATAGCCTTTCTTCCATAGGATTGATTTTGCTGCGTTAAACTCCTTCCTCTTCTTCAGGTGCTCAAAACTTATGTCTGGGTAGAAAATTTTTTTTTGACCTTTGTATTCCAGTGGTTTTTTTTGTCTTCTCTCATTTTATTCATTGCCTTCTCCAATATATTTTCTCTTGTCGTATATCTCAGGAATTTTACTAAAACGGATCTTAGTTTTTGTTGTGACTGTGGTTTTGGGGCTAATGTTCTGTGTGCTCTTTCTATTTCTATTCCTTCCTGCATTTCTGGCATTCCCAGGACCTTTGGGATCCATTCTTTTATAAATTCTTTCATGTCTTTGCCTTCTTCATCTTCCTTAAGGCCCACTATCTTTATATTGTTTCACCTACTATAGTTTTCCATTATATCCATCTTCTGAGCTAACAACTCCTGTGTTTCTTTAACCTTTTTATCACTTTCTTCCAATTTTCTTTTTAAGTCGTTCACTTCCATATCTACTGCCATTACACGTTCTTCCACATTTTCTATTCTTTTCCCTACATCTGTTATGACCAGCTCTATTCTACTCACTTTTTCTCTGTACTTTTTATTTTTCTTTTCATTTCACTAAATTCTAGTGTCAGCCATTCTTTTAATGCTTTCATTTGTTCTTGAATTTTTTTTTAATCTATGTACTGTCCATTCATTTTACCTCCTATTCCTCTGTGCAGAGTTTGGTGTTCTCCTTCTTCTTCTTCTGTGTCTGCTCTTGGGTTTGTGTCTTCTATTTCTCTTCCTTTTATCTGTGTCTCTTCTGACTTTCTTGTTGAGCTGCTTGTCCCAGTTTGTTGGGTATTTTTTTTTGCATGGTGTCTTGATGTTGGTCCTCTTCTTCTGGGTTGGTTATCTGTTGTGTCTCTAGTTTCCTTTTTTCATTCTCACTCCTCCCCTTCCCGTTGCTTTCTATATCTTCCAGCTGTCGGATCTCTCTCAGCTGTTCGTGCTGTGGAGTTCCACTCCACAGCTGGTCCCCCCTCCTGTCGGTGTTGTCCTTGTCGTGCGCAGTTGCGCACCTCTGTTTAGCTCCATGAGCCATTTTTGCAGTCCTGCGGTTAGTGGGTCGTGACCCTGGGGGGGGGGGGGGGGGTCCACCACTAACCTCAGGGAGTGGGCTTCTCTTTCCACGGCGGGTCCCTGCTTTTTAGGCCTTCACCTTTCTCTTCCGGCATCTTTCTTTCTTCTTTTCTTCCCTTTGTTTTTGGCTTTTCTTTCTTAGGTGCCATTTTCACCACACCTTTATTTTTTATTTGTTGTGATTTGTGTGTCTGGGGCTTTGCTTTTTCACTTTTTTCCTTCTTTTCTGGAGAGGGCTGCTATTCTCCTACCGGCCACTACTCCATCACGTGACTCCTCCCCAACCAAAGCACCCTGATGTAAGATCATTGGAGGGAACACAGGGCAGGCCACTGAGAAGTGCTCAGCTGTGCAGTCGGGGGTGTTGTCTGGAATCGAAGCATCCCGTGGAAGTAGATTCAGCAATAACATTCGAAAGGGAATGTGCCAAATGTGAAAAGGAGAATCCAGAGAAAAATGGGTCAAGAGCGAGAGAATAGGATCATTGGATTGTTCTTTCAGTAAGCAGGCACAAGGGCATTAGGTTGAATGGCTTTCTTCTGTACTGTTGGATTCTAAGAGGCTCAGACAGAGGAACATCAAGTTCGAAAGGGTTAAGGACAAAAAAAGAAAGGACTTGCATTTCACAATCCTAATGTTGAGCATTATCTCAAAGCAATTGAATCTTTTCTGAAGTCCTGCTAAGTAAGCAAAAGATTTCCCCCTACTTCCAATATGTTTGTGATGGAGGTGGTGATTGCCAAGAAACAGATCAGTGCGAGACGGCACAACTCCTTTTTTGCACAAGAATGCAAAATCTTCATTGCTCACCTGATTACACAAGCAAGGCCCTGGCTTAATGCCTCATCAACAACTATGCAGGGGTCTCACTCAAGGGTCACTCTATGTGATGTGCTAATATCTGCGGTGGTCATGAATCCACCAACTCCCCACCCAATGATCTGAGTATCACCCAATTTTACAAATCAAAGCTGAGTTAATCGTAATTGCTTCGAAATACCCTTTGGCAAGGCGTTTGACTCAGTAAGAAGCAAAGTTGTCTTTAAATTGCACAAGAAATTAATGAGGCACATAGCAGAGTGCTAAATATCTTACAGACCTTGCCACCTTGGGTAAATCTTTAAAATAGGAGAATATGTGATTAGTTACAGTTGTAGATCATGTACCAAACAATCGGGTTTGGTGCAAAGAGCTACTTTAAAGTAAGTAACATTTTGCAACTGAATACTAATGGAGATCTAATTCCCCTGGAGCAGTGTTGCCCACATATATCAAACAAATTCGGTTTCGTCACTATTTCAACTGTTTATATCTATTGAATCAAACTGACTAATCCACTTGCACAACCTACCCCCCCCCCCCCCCCCCCCCCCAACCTCCTATTCGCATCCATCCCTTACGGATAAAACATGTGACTGCAATGCTTATTTTACTTGGGGACATTTCATGACATAAAGTGCAGGGTTTCTACACTGGGAGTATGTGGCATGATGTATAACTAATTTCATCACCTCATCTTGCATAAAGGTTGCTTTGAACCATTTAAGCTGATTAGTTTCAACATTCCAGCCGGAGTGAATATCCTGTCTCACCAAGGGCCACCCTATCCTCTTGATTATCCTATTCTTTTGTTTATTTTTATGTTTTATTGCCAGTCAGCCCTCACATTCATCCTTCTCTTGTTCCTATCCAACCTGGCACATTCTAATTATTTACTCTCTGCAATGGGGGCTTATAAAGTCAGTCCCCTCTCAGATCTAACATGTATTCAGTTAGGGATTACCACTTATCTTGGTTTGAGTTCTAGATTAAACGTAGCTATCGTCAAACTCCAGTTGATTGCGGAAATGAGGGATTAGCCTACAAAGAGAGATTGAGTTGACAGGTCAGTACTCACTGGAATTTGGAAGGATTAAGGGGAATCTCAGAGAAACATATACAATTATGAAAAGCATAAATAAGATAGAAACAGGGAGATTGTTTCCACTGTCAGGTGAGTTTAGAATTAAGAGGCATAGCCTCAGGATTCAGGGGAGTAGATTTAACCTTTTGGTCTCTGGCCTTTCATAATATATACTCTGGACAGGGTCTATGGGTACGAACCAACTGACGGTTGGGTTTAAACCAGTTCTGGAAAACGGGGACGTGGTGTATATGTGCTTGTTGGTAGTCCCTGAAAACAGTTAGCAATAAGGAAAGAACTGCTTCTCTCAGAGAGTCATGAATTTGTGGAATTCTCTGCCCAAGGAATCAGTAGTGGCTGCTTCGTTAAATTTTTTTTAAAGACACAGTTCGATAAGTTTTTGAGCAGTAAGGGGAAATGGACCGGGCAGGTAAGTGGAGCAAAGTCTACATAGTTTGCCATGATATTATTGAATGGCGGATCTGGCTCGACAAGCCAGATGGCCGACTTCTGCTGCTGCTTCAGAATCAGCGATTGGCCCAAGGAAAGGTCAGAGGGTGGTAAAAAGACCACACCTTCAAAAGCACCTGGAACAGAGAGAGTTGATGATGATTACAAAATAAAAGCTCAGTTCAATCCTCCTTGCCGGAGGAAGAGACTGTTCGGTGACAAGAGGCACCATTATTCCAACTCATGTTCCCATTCAGCAGAATTCCCTGTCACAGTGGCCATGGTTCCTAGAAAGGTTGAACTTCAGGTGAGACTGTGCGTAGCCTAATGGAACATTAAAATCTGTCTTCTTTATTACCTGCAAAAGAAAGGATGTGGTAGGAGTGAGCTTACATCCGAGAAGAAGTCAATGGGGAACGAAGAATCTTTCCACATTCTGACATTAAAAGGAAACATTTGAAGAATGGAATGTTGGGTGCCAGGAGCAGGAGTGTGAGGGTGGGCAGAAACCTCGATGAATTTCCCCAGTAATCAGAGATAACCTTGCTCCTGTCTGGGGATCTGCCAGTGTATTATATTCAGCAGTTTTGTCTTCCCTCTATCTTTTCTTTTTTGTGCTCAGCTGATAATCCTGACCCCCAGTGATCCAGTCTCTGCCAGTGAACTTGCTGTCAAAGTTGTTTGCTGAGCAGAGTCCTTTCAGATGGAGACTGGAACTGCCTGCACTCACAGTTCCATTCTCATTCATTGCAGATACATTAAATATTTGTTTTTTTACATAGAACTTGCAAGATTGTTCCGTTCTGAAGTGTCTCCCTACCCTCCGGGAGTGGCTGTTCATACAGGAACGGCAAAAACTCCAAAATCCGTATCACACCACGAGTTTAGACAGAATATCTGAAGCGCGGTATTTATGGAGGCTGGAGTCCTTTTCATTAGGTTGTTGTTTCATGGATCACCTGCGGCTCAGTTTAGACTGCAAACGATCTGTGAAAATTACTAGGTGGTCGAGGAGGTAAAATGCCGGAACGGGAAGTGAGTCCTTATTCTCATTCTGATCTTTTTACACAGATTGCATTCTGAGAAATTGGGAATAATTTCCTGGAACGCAGCAGCTGTCTAAAAAACATAATTGACTCGACTTAAGGATGGAGTAAGACTGACTGTATAATCGCACACACCCTGCCAGTACTGTTGAGTGATGGGTTTTGTCAGTTAATGGCTAGGCCACTGGCTCAGAGACTGGATCACTGGGGTCAGAATTGTTAGCTGAGTACGAAGAAGGAGAGATAGAAGGGAAGGCAGGAGGGAAGAAAAAACTGCTCAATAAAATTCAGCATTTCCTGATGAAAATTAACTTTCTTCAAGTCAACCAAAATGATGGTTTTTAAAGGTTTATAAAATGATGGTCTTACAATGTGGAATTTGAAATATCAAAACTATGCTCTCTTCTCATAGGCTAGATGACACTTCTGATTATGTGTTAAGCTCAACCATCTGGGCTGTGCAAAGACATATGGCACTATCTATTAAGTATAGTCATTACTTAATGGTGTGTGCAATTCTCTAAATGCTGAAGGAAGTAGACAATATTATATGGAAGCCTTGAGCAAACCTCTTACATCAACAGTCATTTTACACTCCCTGAGAAAGTGCATGCGCTTTTTGTGCACCCCCCTTCTGCCCTTCTTTTTGCTCATACCCTGACGAAGGGTTCAGGTCCAAGATGTTGGTTACACTGTGCTTCAGATAGATGCTGGGTGACCTGCTGAGTTTCTCCGGCACTTTACTGTATAGCACGACAATCACAGCATCTGCACACTTTCCTGTTTAATGTTATCCCTTAATGTTGCTTGAGGGAATGGAGGAGGACTTTGCACAGTGTCTTAGTGCCCAGTGAGACTGAGGAAAGTGTCAGGCACTCCCCTGATCTACAGTTGCACAGTGCGGGGGGTGGCGGGTGGTGGGGGGGGGGGGGGGATGTTGGGCACTTGGAGGATCTCCTTGTAGGATTGTTGCTGGGCCTTGCCTAGCTGAGGCAGTGGGCAGTCGTAGGTTCAGGGTGAGCCGACTGCCTGCCTCTCTTTAGGGGTTACATCCAGGCCCATGTATCATTAGAGTGGGAACACGTGGTATCTGGGGATCACATGCTTCGTAAATTTTTTTTTAAATGGGATTTTAATTTGAAATGTAAAGTCCATGTATTAGAGGGGCGGTATTGATTTACCACCTATCGCAAAATGTTTTTTTCTTAATGTAAGCAGTTTATTATAATTTGTGTTTTGTCATGTTGTTTTTTGAAATAAGTGTTTTGTTTCTTTTTTAAAAAAGGGGGCAGGCATTCATGCTTCATCAGATTTTTCTAATTGCCCTGTTTACTTGTCCCTCGTTGTCCAATAGGAGAGAAGAGTTTAAAGAATGGTGACATTAAAACACATCTCTAGCATTTCAGCTGAAGACCAGCCTATCCCTCCTTCGTGCAGTGGGACACTGTATCTTTTGGTCAAGGATAAAGCCCATCCCCATCTGCCATCTTCAGACTTAACCTTACAATAATTCACATCAGGGTAATATTATAAAAGCTGACATCATAAACACTGGTCTTCCACTCACAGAAGCCCCTTTTGCTCTGGCACCCTGTCCCTGGAATTAACTGGGAATTTACTAGGACAGGGTCTAGTGGAAAAGGAACACTGTCCAAATGCTGGTGTCAAATGATGTTATTTCACACCAGGGATTAACCACCTCTACCTGGCGTGCTGATAAAGGCCAGCAGAAAGTCGCCCATTTCTAATTGAAGGTAGATCACTCCGATCCCTGGGGATGAGTGTGTTCACTGAAAAAGCAATTAGTGTCCCAGTTAAGGGTGGCCCTGTGGAAACAGCACAAAGGACTTCCTATCCCGGGATACTGCACAGCCAATTAATTGGGATGCCAGTGGAAAAGGGGCTATTGTCTGAGTCAACCACTATTTACACTAATCCAAAATTATTCACCCCAGTTTAAATTATCCACTTTCACTGTAGGGGCAGTTTACAGTGGCCAACTAACCTGTCTTTGGGATGTCAGGAGAAATAGAGCACCTGGAGGAAACTGAGGCAGTCACGGGATGAACATGCATACTCCACATGATCAGCACCCAGACCGAAGCTGGTTCACTGAAGTCGGGAGGTAGTGGCTCTTCCAGCAGTTCCACTCTACCTCCCCAAGTCACACAGTCCCACTGCAAAATAAATCTTACCTCAATTGCAAAATTAATCATAACTGATAGCCAGAACAGGATGGAGAAATGATCTTGGATGTTGTACGAGAAATTTAATTGTCGCTGTTAACTTCTCAGCCTTGCTCCTTGATCTGCAGTAGTGCTGGGTATCTCAGAGAGGATTAAACAAATGTGTTCCAACCTTTCTCAGAGACCCGAGGATTTAAAGGTTGTGAAATGTTGCCATGGCATCTTGGACTGCTCTGCATTCAAATGCCCAATAGGGATCAGGTCAGACCTACCTCTTGTTCCACTTGCATCCACACCTCCTCCCTCAACACCATTCAGGGGCCAAAAGAGTCCTTCCAAGTGATGCAACAGTTCACTTGTGAATCAGCAGGAGCCATCTACTGCATCCGGTGCTCCCACTGTGGTCTCCTCTACATCAGAGAGACTGGATGCAGACTGGGAGATCACTTTGTTGAACACCTCAGCTCCGTCTGCCGCAATAGCGCGGATCTTCCAGTGGCCGCCTATTTCAGTTCTCCATCCTATTCCCCAGCTGACATGTCTGGCCATGGTCTCACGCACTGCCAGGCTGAGACTACCCGCAAATTGGAGGAACAACACCTCATCTTCCAAATGGGCACCCTCCATCCGGATGGCGTTCGCTCCCCCCTCACTTTTTCCCCCATTGCCTTTTCCTATCTGTCTTTCCATTCTGTCTTCTTTTGCACAAGCATGATAAATTCTTACCTCATCCCTTATCATATCCAATTAACACATTTGTTGGTCTAGATTCCTCCCGTATTGTTTGAACTCTGAGACTTTCTGATATTATCTGGCTTACTCTGCTTATTCCTTGAAGAAGGGCACAGGCCCAAAATGTCAGGAATATATCTTTGCCTCCTTTTCTTTTCTTTGGCTTGGCTTCGTGGATGAAGATTTATGGAGGGGTAAAGTCCACGTCAACTGCAGGCTCGTTGGTGACTCGGTTGCAGCGGTTGCAGGGGAAAATTGGTGGGTTGGGGTTGGGTGTTGGGTTTTTCCTCCTTTATCTTTTGTCAGTGAGGTGGGCTCTGCGGACTTCTTCAAAGGAGGTTGCTGCCCGCCAAACTGTGAGGCGCCAAGATGCACGGTTTGAGGCGAGATCAGCCCACTGGCGGTGGTCAATGTGGCAGGCACCAAGAGATTTCTTTAGGCAGTCCTTGTACCTCTCCTTTGGTGCACCTCTGTCTTGGTGGCCAGTGGAGAGCTCGCCATATAACACGATCTTGGGAAGGCAATGGTCCTCCATTCTGGAGACGTGACCTACCCAGCGCAGTTGGATCTTCAGCAGCGTGGATTCGATGCTGTCGGCCTCTGCTGAAGATCCAACTTTTCCTCCTATAGACACTGAAAAGACCGGGTGAGTTCCTCCAGCATTTTGGTGCGTTTTTACTACAATCACAGCGTCTGCAAACTTTCGTGCTTCAGTCAAGTCAGATTGGACTCACTCACCCGTTGGCTTATCACATGCAGGACTAATTGTCACGCAGATAAGTTTAGTAAGACCAGACAACACTGAAGCCGTAGTGGGCTGAGGGCAAGTGTGCAGGATCACAGGGGGCTAAACAAGAAAATCTGCAGACACTGAGATTATACTTTACACAAAAATGCGGGAGCTCAGCAAGGCACGCAACATTCTTTATATGGCAAAAATAAAGGTACATAACTGACGTTTTGGGCCTGATCCCTTCATCAAGTAAAAAGCAGGCAGGAGCCTGAATAAAATGGTGGGGGAGAATCACAGGCCATCAGGCAAGGTCACAGGAGTGGGAGGGCAGAAGAGAAAAAAAACTGAGGAGATATGGGGATAGGTCTGAATGAAGAGGGAAGGGGTTGGGGAGCTGGAAAAATGAGACAGAGGAAGTGAGGAAGACAGGGGAAGAGAGGGAGACAGGGGAAAGAGAGGGAGACAGGAGAGTGGCCTAACAGAAATCGGAGAAGTTTATATTAACGCCATCCAGTTGGAGAGGGCCCAGACAAAATATTAGGTGTTGCTCCTCTAATGTACGGATGGCCTTGGTTTGGCAGCGCATGTGGTCGTGGACAGACATGTTAGTGCGGGGAAATGAAATAGTTCGCCACTGGGAGACTCCTGACATTGCTGCAAGGAGCTCAATGAAGCGATCTCCCAGTCTGCATCCAAGTCTGCTCCATCTTTCAAGATTATTGTTGATCTGTAACTGTTTTCTGTTGACCAGATTTGGTGTCATGTCTTCATATCCTTCCTCAGATTTTCAACTAGCACACAAATTAATTGGCTCTCTGGGATTTCCACTGCCCTGTACAGAAAGTAGTTTGTGACCTCACCCCTGAGTGCACCAGCTCCAGTTTAAAGGTTACAGCCCCTAGTTGGAGAATACACTTCACTGGGGCCATAGCTCCTCTCTATCCTTTCCAGCTTCAACATAGATCACCCCTTAATTATCTTTAAACAGGGAAGTACGGACCTAGCTCAAGATCAAAATATTTTAGCTCTGGTATGTTGATCTCCCTACTTATATCTGATTATCTTGGTCTCTATCTATTTTCAGTCAGCTGGTCCCTCTGTTTTTGGAACATCAAGCTTTTAGTTGAGCAGATTAAATAATGTGGGAGGGAATTGAAACTAAATTCTCAAAAACATCTCCCACCACATTTATCTGTGATCTAATTCTTTATCAACCCATTGTAAATCATTCTAAACAAATTTGAAAACGAGTGCAGGTTTGTTTGTGAAACTGTTATGAATCGTTATATAAATGAGTTCAAATGTTTTCCTTAACAGGGCACGATCAAAGGTTTTCAAGTTTTCACCTGACTATTTATTTTCCTTACTTCAACCATCCCCC
Organism: Narcine bancroftii; assembly: GCF_036971445.1. Taxonomy (NCBI): domain Eukaryota; kingdom Metazoa; phylum Chordata; class Chondrichthyes; order Torpediniformes; family Narcinidae; genus Narcine; species Narcine bancroftii. The sequence continues at coordinate 151,442,777 of NC_091470.1, read as the reverse complement.
AGACTTGTGCATTTGCTTTTTTTTAGAGACTTATGATACTTTTAAGGACCCTCCAGTTCATTCAGTGTGGATTCACTGAGTAGAAAGCAATATCATCAACTGAAGGAATCCACATGGATGGCACCCATTCCTTAAATATGCGCTCCAATCCCAAGCTTCGTGGTTTTGATTTCACAGATGACTCGTGTTCTTTGGAAGCAGGTTATCAAACCAGGATACACATCATTTAAAATAGCCGGCCTTCTAAGTGTCTGTCAATTCCAACCATCATTCACCAGTATCAAGCTGTGTACAGTTTATTTTTTACCCTACCAATTAGTGGTAAATCTGCCACACCCGTAGAAAAAAGGAATCTCAGGGTTGAATGTGAATATCATGTATGTGCTCTGACAATAAATCTGAAATCAGTATCAATATGCCATGTATTTGCATTACATCAATATGGTTTGGTTTCATATTAAACATTTCCTTGTTATAATTGTACAGGGCATTGGCAAGGCTACATCTATAGGTTTGTATCTGGTTTGGGCTCCTGAATTAAGAGGGCAGGTTCTTTCATTGGAGATAGTTCAGGACAGGTTCAGCAGGTTGCACTTAGGAAGAAGTGATAGTCTCCTGAGGAAATGTTGGACAGATTAGACCTTTAAATCTTAATGAAAAATTCTGTGGGGCTTCATAAGATGGATACAGAGGGATAGTTTTCATTCTAGAGCTGAGAGGCACATAGATTCAGGTCAAGGGACTACTAATTTCAAGCAGAAGTGGGGAGGACATTTTCCCACTCAATGGGTCTTGATCTCTGAGAGCAATGGAGATTGAATAATTGAATAAATTCAAAGCCAAGATTAGTTTTTGGTTTATTGGAGTATCAAGGCTTACGGGAAACAGGAGGAAAGTGGAGTTGAAGTCATGAATAGAAGAGCAATGATATTACTGAATAGCAGAGTAGATTCAAGGGACTCTTGGGCCTACTTCTGCTCCTATTTCCTATGTATTGAACAATGTAGGGAACAAATGGATGATAAACCTCCAACTAATATAGCCAAGCAGACAATAATTGTACCAGTGAACTATGTGCCTTATCTGTAGAATATTTAACTCTACATTATATGGGACTATTCTGGTTTTTTGGTATGCATTCAGACAGTTCAGGTGAAAATAACTCCCTTACATTCTACTTTTTCTAACAGCTTTACAGGAGGATTCTCTGACAAAAAATTGGGAGATGTCAGAAAAAAGCGTAGTGGTTACCGCCAGGCTATTACAGGGCAGTAGCCGAGGTTTGAATCCAACACTCCCTGTAAAGAATTTCTACCTTCTCCCCACATCTGCGTGGGTTTCCTCTGGATGCTCTGGTTTCCTCCCACACTTCAAAATGTACAGGTCATTTGGATGTAATTGGATGCAAGGGTTTGTAAATTAAAAATTGAACTTTAAAATTTGTAATGACTGAGGGTTTGGGCTGAGTTGATCAGCCCAATCACCTGGTCAATGCTTATCCTTCAGTCAATATCACTGAAGAATGGTTTATGCAGCTGTAAATCATACAGGGTATAACTCTCAGAAGTATTTTGGTGGCTGCCAAACACTTCTGGATGTCCAGAGGATGCTGTTTCTTGTACTAATGACACCCACTCCATCGTCCACCACTCCACTCAGAGACTCAGAGGCTGGAATCTGGAGCAGCAGGAACTCAGGGGATCGAGCATCATTCGGTGAGAAGAATTGTCAATGTTTTAGGATGGAACCCTTCATCAGGGATGTGTCAAAAGGCCTCATGCACTCAATGTGGTCTAAACTTTGAAAAGGAGAGAAATGAAATGATTGAGAGGTGCAGTCAAAAGGAATTGGAAAGAAAACAGATTGTTTTAGATTAGCATGTGGTAAAAATAGATTTGAGGAAATATAGTGATAAGGATTGAAAGATACATTGCGAAGATGTTCAATGTAATATCTGAAAGTAGTTATAGCAAGAAAACTGTGATGATATAGTGGGCAGGGCTTCAGGCTTCAGAAGAATAATGGGAAAAGAGTCAGAATATCTTGGGATGCCTTATGGGCCGTTGAGAAGATATAAGGAAATGAACATACAAAAGGGAAGGACTGAGAGACTTAAGGCAAGAGATGTGACAAATGGATGTGCCAGAGAGCACTCTTACCTTGAACATTTGCTTGACCTTCTGACGAGGCAGATTGACGTTAAGCTTGTGCATCAGTTGCAAGACCTCGCCAACACTCAGGCAGCCATCCCCATTTTTATCCGCTTCTGCAAATGTCTGCTTTAGCCACATGAAACACCGTTAAGATCAATAAAAAAAAGACCTCCTCCCTTCAGTTAGGATAAGTTCGCAATGAGGAATGATCTCCAAGTGCTGTGGACTGGACAGTGGGTGTCAGCACATTCTGCAGTCTGTGGGCTTGATGAACTAAGTGGCTTGTTCAAGTTCAGGTTTACTGTCACAAGTACCAAGATAGAGTGATAAAGGTATAAAGGTTGTTTTGCAAGCAGACCAGTCAGATATATCATAGATCATGCAAAAAGTAAGACATGCAGAGTTACAGAGAGAGAGATCAGTTGGTACAGAGCTATGACATTAGTTTACTATTTTGAGGTTCACTCAAGAGTCTGATAACAACGGGGAAAAAAAACAGCCCTTGAATCTAGTGGTGCGTGAGCTCATTCTCGTGAATCTTCTTCCTGATCACAAGATCATAAGATATAGAAGCAGAAAGAGGCCCATTGAGTCTGCTCTTCCCACTCAGCCCCAGTTCCCAGCCTTCTCCCTATAACCCTTGGTGCCCTGATTAATCAAATACCTGTCAATCTCTGCCTTAAATACACCCAAAGACCTCACCTCCACAGCTGCCTGTGGCAGCAGTTCCACAGAATTATATTTCCGCATCTGTTTTAAATGGACACCTTTTTGTCCTGAAATTGTGCCCTCTTGTCCTCAACCCCCCCCCCCCCCCCCACCACCATGGGAAACAACCTTGCCACATCTACTCTGTCCAGGCCTTTCAGTACTCAAGATGCCCCTACGAGGTTCCCCCTTATCCTTCTGTACCTCAAGAGTGCAGTTCAAGATCCAACAAACATTCCTCCTATGCTAACCCTTTCATTCCTGGTATCATTCTAGTAAATTTTCTCTGAACCCTCTCCAATTACAGCACATCTTTTCTCAAATAAGGCCTCCAAAACTCACCAGTGCTTTATTACATCCCTGCTCTTGTCCATTAATCCTTTAGAAATGAAATTCTTCACCATGGGAGGGGAGGGGTGAAGGGAGCATGGCTGGGATAGGAGTCTTTGCAGATGTTGGCTTCTTTTCCAAAGCAGTGGAATTTGTAGATGGAGGTGATGAAGGTGGAGAAGGTAGCGTTGGAATAAAACAGATTTGAACAATACAGATATCCAAATTAGATATGAGAGGATGGTCCTTGAATTTAAATTGAGAGATGGTTAAGGTAAGATTCAGGAAATTGAAGGAATTCAGGCGAGGAATTAAAAGATTGAGAAATATAGTCAAAAGGAATTGGAATAAACAGATTGTTTTAGATGTGGTAAAAATAGATCTGAGGAGTATAATAAGGATTGAAAGATACGTTGTGAAGGTGTTAAATGTAATATCTGGAAGAAATCGGTTGCTAGAGTAAGAAAATCATGATGTTATTGTGGGCAGGATTTGAGAGCTATTATAGGCTTCAGTGGAATAATGGGGGGGGGGGGGAAATAATATATTGGGATGCCTTAAGGGCCCATTGAGAAGATTGAAAGATATGGGGAATTGAACATATGAAAGGAAAGGATTAAGGGACTTAAAGCAAGAGATTTGACAAAAGGTTTGTGAGATTGAGTTCTCGGGGTGTGTTACTCTTAATGGTCACCTTTTTCCCAACATGTCTTATAAGATCTCTTGAAAATACAGGGAATTCACAAGCTCACTGTGTGTAATACCCTTGACACCAAACTCTACCTTGTTCCATTAACCTGCTCAGAATACAGGTTCCACACTGAGCCGTTTTGCATTCTGAAGAAAGCAATCAGGAAGACATCAACGTCTTAACACCTCGGTGGATGCCTGTGAACAACCACAGTCTTTTTCACAGTCACTCACTAATGGTGTGATGTGGTGAGATTGGCAGTTGTGATGTTTGCTTTTCATCATCCTATCATATTCATGAATAGGAAGATGTGTGATAATTACCATTAAGTGACACATAACTGTCAGGGATGCTAGAGCACTAAGATCTGGAGAGAATGAGGAACTGAGGGAAAAAATTGTGCAGGAGAAGACAATGAAAACAAAAGCCAATAAACTCCAAGGATCAAATCATCTGCATCCCAGAGCTCGAAAAAAGTGGCTTTGGAATCAATTACCTTTTTTTTGCAAATTCTTTTGATATTGGAGCTAAAAATAAACCACTGAAAAAACATTAAGCAAAATGAGCAGAAGCTAAAGGGATGTGTTGACGTTTTGGGCCATGCCGCTGCATCAGAAGTGATGAGGGTGCGAGGGCTGGGACAGGAGCTGATAGGTGCGGCCAGTTGAGGATGTGAGTGATTGTCAGATGGAAGCCAAGTAGGGTAGGGAAGGAAGGATGCTGAAGGTTAAAAAGGAGAGAGTGACTATAGGTAGATTGGTGGAAGTGGTAAAGGAACCAAGGGTGTATGGGAAATTCAGTGCTCACACCATTTAATTGTAAGCTGCTCATGCAAATGTAAGATTGATATAAATGACAGAGAAACCTTTTGTGCTCAGCATCAGTTGCAAAGTGGCCTCAGATTCTTTCCAATTTTACACCAACTGTTCTTCTATTGATACCCCTTTATAATCTCCAAAGCACTGGGTGTCGGACAGGATATTCTGTTCCAAGAATCCAAGTTACCAGCTGGCCCCACACCCACAAATCCCTGGTGACCTCTTTTTAATCTACTGTACATTTCTTGTTGTTCCCTGGTTGCGTGCTATTGGCTGAGGTCCTGAATCATTTGTTCTCAATGCCGCTCTGTGATTGATGATTTAACTTTGGAATGAGATTCCAAGCACACAGCGTGTGGCAAAGATAAATTAGCAGATAGAGGGAAATGACTATTACACTTAATAGCCAATAGAGATTGCAAATTCTTCCTTTGCTAGTTTCATTGCTCTGGAATAATAAGCCAATCAAGTTGGAAAAACCAATATAGACTAAACAGTGGCCATCCCTAGGGTATATTCCTCGCTGAAAATAGGAATAGTGGAGCTATTATAATGGCAGCGACCCAGGTTCGAAATTTCGAATTTGTACGCTCTCCCCATGACCACACATGTTTCCTCCGGATGCTCCCACACTCCAAAGATGTTCTGGGTTAGTAGGCTGATTGGTCAGATGGGTGTATTTGAGTGGCATGAGCTTCTGGGTTGGAAGGACCTATTACTATGTTCTAACTCTCAAAAAAAATTAATAAACCATTCTAAAATGCAGATCAAACTCTAAACCACCTCATTCTTGGTTATCGAGGCTTTGTAGAATTTATGTTTCTCCACGATAATCCTGGAATCTGGTATCTCCAGTATCAATCAATAGGCAGAAAATAGGAGAAAGACTATTGAATCTTAAAAATGTCCTCATTCTTTGTTTCAATACCTTTGTTTGATCAGTAAGTGGAGGAAAAGTATTCTCGGACTGATGGTCAAGGATCATTCTCCCATGCTAAGAAAGTTTGATTTCCATGAATTTTGTACTGGCAAGGACAGATATATTAGGTCACCAACAGAGATGTTGGAGGTGAGTACCCATGTGACAATAACTCCAGCAATTCGTTCCTTCCTTCCTGGCAAGACTAGAGCAGCTCTACCACCGTGACCATGGCAGTGTACCAGTGAGAGGCTCTGTGGCTGAAGAAAAAACTCGTGGTGGGCTGCTGGTGACTCAAGGCAAGGAACCCATGTCAGCTGCTGGCTGCTGGCAACTGGTGTCAAGGGACTCACACCAGACAGCAGGCTTGAGACTGTCTGAAGAGGTACCAGGTACGGGAACGAAGGCGCAAGAGGGTGCCGAGGGCATTGAAGGCTTCCTGATCGTGTCAAAGGTTTGGATCTGGAGCTCGGGTTGTCGATGGTTTGGACTGGAGTCTGTGTGGCTTTGGAGGCAGCTGGAGAGACTCAGTGACTCCATGGGGACACACTTTTGCTTCTCTTTCTCAGTCTGTAAGGGGCATTGGGCAATTTCTGCTGACGGCAAATATTTGCCTGCCTTACAGTAGACTAAACAAATTTCTTGTAATGTCACATTTTCTGTTTTATTACATGACAATAAAAGAATCTTGATTATCTTGAGGCAATTTGGATCGTTGAATTATCAAGCGTGGTAACAGAACCTGAGGCTCACTGACTCCATGCTAAACATCAAACACCATTTTATTTCCCCTATATTTCCATCAATTGCTTCAAGATTCTACCACTCACCAAGGAGAATTGACAAAGGCCAATTAATCCAGCAGCCGCCACGTCTGAAGGATGTGGGAAGAAACCAAGGCACCGGGAAAAAATATAGTTTTGTTCATTCCATACGGACAGCACTGGAGATCAGGAGTGAATGCAGGAGCCATCAGGCTCCTGCATGGTCTACCATGCAACAACTCTTTAAAGGTGTTTACTAACATAATGTGGAAGGGCAAAAGTCACTAGAAAGGATATTGGTCGCGTGTCCTCTGTCGTTTTGACAGGCTGTCCTCATCACTGATCCCCGCCATTAAATACTTCAGACCTGTAATCCATGTTCGAGCCTCCTCTCCATTCGATGAAATCAGGTCAAGGGACTCCATGTGGTCCCCGTGATAAATACTGAAGCAACAGTTGGGGTCAAAGGTCCCATCTGGATAACGCTGGAAGATCTCTGACTGCTTCCCCTCACACACTTCTTGAATGGTATCTATTGAAACTGGAGGCAGAAGAGACGAGGGCACGTTATCAAGAGATAAGCTTTTCCAGTCATACCCCATTTTTCATGATCTCACGCGCATCACAGTCAATGAAATGGCATCGTGGAAAGCAATGGCAGCTGATTAGTGCACAGGAAACCCCCACAAACAGTTGAAAGCAGTTTGATTGTCATTGCCTGGGTTCTCTGGGCTGCTGACACTTGGTTAACATGCTGGCCTGTAATGTGCAGGTTGACAGCTGGAGGAGTTGCAGGGACATGAGTCAGTTCTCAGGCGAGGGGAGGCGGGGAAGAGCAAGGTCACGCAGGGGTTTGAAAATCTCATTGCCAGCCGAGAATCAGCGGCTCCCATTTCACCTTCACTGTATTTCAGTTCAAACAGTAAAGAGCTTTTCATAAATGCCATTGCCATGGTAACTGGACCAGGCACAGGGGCTAAAACCCCAGTCCCTGGCACTCTTGTTTCAAAAAGAGGCATAGATTGACAGGGAACCTCTGCCCTTAACTAGCTGTACTATTGCACCTATTTTTGCAACGACAGACCCTTCACTGAAGGAGGAGGAAGGGCCGGGGAGTGAGTCCAGTGAAAGTGCAATGCCAAGGCCGTAGAGTGGCTTTTGCCCTGCAGCAGACTCACTGGAGGCCTGCTTGTGAGGATTGCCAACTCCCTACACTCTAACTCCTGGCCTGAACAAACAGGAGCAAATCCATATTCTGAAATAATTGTAGCGTCAACATTGCTGGAACACTGGTAGGGATGCCACACAAATCCTGTGGGACCTTTGACAACACCTTGGACCCACCGGTTGGATGAATGAGGAACCAAGATCTCATCAGCTCTCTCAGATCCAAGTTAAATAGCTCATGGCGCTATTTCAAAGAAGTACAAGGATACCCTGTATAACACGGTTACAAGGATACCCTGTTTAACATGGTTACAAGGGTACCCTGAGTAACACAGTTACAAGGGTACCCTGTATAACACGGTTAATACGTTCCAAGCAAGTTTGGTATCAGAGAAAACCTCATTGTTCAAAGCATTATTACAATGCACTTCAATCTAATATTCTAAGCATTATTACAAGGCATTATTATCTAAGCATTATTACAATGCACTTCAATCTAAAATATTTGTCTCATGTAGTTTGCATTTCTTTAGTTCCAACTCTCTCTCCCTCCCCCCGCCTGTCTCTGGCAAACTCAGCCCGCGACGCTCATCGGGATGGTGATGGCTGGAACAGGACCGCTCAGGATGCTGACCACTCGGGGACAGCGAATGACTATTTGGGACGGTGACTATCTGCTTAATGCGGTGACTGCCCTGGATGGTGATTGCCCACCCGGGACCTCTGGACAGTGACCAGCTGCTCAGAACAGTGACTGTCCGGGATGGAACTGCTGGGACGGTGACTGACTGCATTATATCAAAACTTGCGCTGTTCAAATCTGTGACTGTAAAAGGCTTTGGGGCATCCTAACGCTATGAAAGACACAATTTAGCTGCAAGTCTTCCTTTCACCTGTTTGACTCCAGATTGGGGTCGGTGGATTCCGATTTATTGACAGAGTACGTTCAATATATAACAAACAACCCTGAGATTTCTTTTTCCTACTGGGGGAGGCAGAATTACCACTTATTGGTAGTGCAACAAAAAAAATTGTACACGTACAAAAAAATGTAAACAAACTGACTGTGCAAGGCAGAGGGAAAAAAAGAATAAGTGCAAACGTAAGAGTCCTTAAATGAGTTTGTTGTTGAGGAGTCTGATGGCGGAGGGTGGGCAACTGTTCCTGAACCTAGTGGCACCTGTTCCTCTTTCCTGATGGTGGCAGCAAGAACAGAGCGTGTGCCGGGTGGTGTGGGAGAGGTACATTTAGAGTTCAGATAGTAAAGGCAGCTGGGAGCGCCCAGTGACTTACTGCTTCTGGATGGGATCCTGAGGAACATCACAATGCCTGTGATCACCTCCCCCTCTCATTTCCTCCAACTTCCCACCTCTCCTTGTCACAGCCACTCTGGAACCAAGCGTTAACGCTCCAGCAGGGGTGAAGTAGAGAGTGGTGATGAAATGTCCTCAACAGAATCACAGTCCACGTTCGGGCTGAAGAATGGGAACCACTCGTCAAATGTGGAAGCTGCTCAACCAGCTGCAGTGGTCCCCTCTGCTGACCCTTTCTTTCCAATCATGCATCAAAAAGGAAAAGATCATTCCCAAGTACAGAGATGGCGACGAGTTTCTTCGGGAGACCTCTATAACATTCCCAATTCTCCCTCGTCCCCATGCCCGTCTCACCAACCCCTGCACTGCCATACCCCTCAATGAAGGGCTGTTTAATGCTGAGTCATGTGTTCCACTTATCATTTATTTGACAGCAATGGATGTTCCAGAGAAATAGGTGCCCAGTTCTATTATTAGTTATTTGCAATTCCCCCATGATAATATCCTACTGCTTTGATGTCTTTCAGTATGTTATAAGTAATTGTTACTGATTACATCCTGACGAAAACAAGGAGGTTTTCTTCATCATTGCACACAACTGAGCCAAAGATTGTGACTTGCAGCATGCTAATAATAATGTAATTACACAATTTTCCCGGCATCGTGAAGTACTTCGATTCTGTGATGTTCCTGTGGCAAATCCTTTCATGACTCAAAAACAAGAAACACTGCATTCAAAGAGTGAGGAACCTCAGCCATGTTGATGATGTAATCCTATTGGTGTGATGTCATCAGCCACTGACAGCCTATCGCAGCAGAGGCTGAGGGAAAGGGGGAGGGAAGAAAGAGGGAGTGGGAGAAAAGAGAGGATGAATGAGGAGGGGGAAGGAATGGAGAGAGGGAAAATGAGAAGGGAAGGGGAGGAGATGATAAATCAGGCAGTGATTAAAATACAGAGGTAGCACCGCATTCTAGGCAGCAGCTTCAAGAGGGGCCAGAGAGTCTCTACAGAGTGTATGTGGATGAATAATTGGCTCTCATACCAGACCATGGAGAGATGTCACTTAAGGAAGAGCGCAATAGATTCTCTACTGAGCCGAGTCACAGTTTAAAGGTTGGGTCACCTCCAATTAATGAGCAGCACTGACATAGGTCAGCAATATGATGTCAGCTACAGTCCCTTTCCATCAGAGAGTGGGTTTGGGTGCAATGTACCGTTCGAGGAGTGAAGAGAACTGGAGTCCAGCAGAAAGCACACTTACATCCCTCTTGGAGAATTTCAATTCAGTTTAAGCCTCTTGGAATTAGAAGGCTAGTATCAGTAAAAATCACTACAAAGAGATTGGATTGTTTCCAAAACCTATTCTGAACAATAATTTCTTGAAGAAAGCGAATCTCTTTCAGAGTTTACAGGGGTTAAACAGCTCGTCTCATGAGCTACTGGTGGACAATGGAAGAGAACTTTGCCAACCAAGTTCATCATCTGAGCCAGGATAAAATAAAGAGGTTGCAGGAGTACGTCAGGAAATTAAATTTAATTCTGACAAGTGTGAGGTTTTATTATTTCTTTTAAAATTTAGTGGTACAGCAAGGTAACAAGCCATGAGGCCCTGCTGCCCCATTAACCGACAAACCCAGTATGTTTTTGGTGGATGGGAGGAAACCAGAGCATGTGGGGAGGACGTACAAACTCCTTACAGACAGGACAGGATTCGAATCTGGGCCACTGGCGCTTTAATAGTGTTGCGCTAACCACTACGCTAACTGTGCTGTACCAATTCAAACTGAAGAACAGGGGTTAGAGGGGATGAATGGCCTAATCACATTTTTAACATTCTTCCAACCCACGGAGATCTCAGAGGAGTAAAGAAACAAAAAGATGAAGGTGGAAGATAAATGTTTCTTAATGAGAGGAAATAATTGGGTTGCTCAGTAGGTGGTTAATGTCAAGCCATTTTCTTTATTATCAAGATCAATATCCGTGACAAGGGAATACCAGTCATCCTGGCTACACCACAAAATACAGATCAGAAATTACGTTCTTACTTTAAATAGTTGAAGGATAAGCAACTAATTTAATTACAAAGCCCCTCTGAGGAACATCAACTCAACCCTTTCCCTTCGATTAACTTGTATGACATTCCCACAAGCTCGCGGACTCTTCCGTTTCTCCCAACTGAAGGTGAAGAATGGAGAAAGTGGAGAGGGCCAGCATTGGAACGAGCTCACTGAGGAGCAGGGGGGCTGGTGCTGAGAAAAACAAACATTTTGAGAGAAATTTTGGATTGCAATGGAACATCTCCTCCATCTGTTCCACAGTGCTCTCCAGGGTCATGCCATGCATTGTGTAACTCCTATCCCGGTTTGACTTACCAAAGTGTAAACCTCACACTTGTCAGAATTAAATTTCATTTCCCATTCCTTGGCCCACCTTTCCAAGTGATCTAGATCCTATTGTAAACTTCCTCCCTGTGCATTACACCACCAATTTTGGTGTCATCTGAGGATTTACTCATTATGTTAACTACATTGCCATCCAAATCATTAATAAGGGTATCAAACAACAGTGGACCCAGCACTGTCCCTGGCGGTCTCCAATCAGAAAAGCAACCCTCCACTATTACCCTCTGACTCCTTCCCACTGAGCCAGTTTTAAATCCAACTGGCCACTCACCTTGGATCCCATGTGACCTTACCTTCCAGTCTAACTTAGCATGTGGGACCTTGTCAATTATCTTGCTAAAGGAGTTTACAGAGCAGCATGAGGCCATTCAGCCCAATTGTCTCCTGTTGGTGTGTGTGTGTGTGTGTACCTTTCAAACCTCTCCTGTGTGTGTTTGTGTGTGTGTGTGTGTATACACCTTTCAGGCCTTTCCTGTGTATATATACGTGTGTGTGTGTGTGTGTGTGTGTGTGTGTGTGTGTGTGTGTGCGTGTGTGTGTGTGTGTGGACCTTTCAGGCCTCTCCTAGCCCTCTTCTCTCCAATGAGCCTGTCTTTGTAGTCTTGCCTCTCCTCAAATACCCTCAGTTCATTTACTGCTTGTGCAGAACTTTCACTCTCCAACCCCCATTCCTCAAGCTCCAAATTGGATCCATATTCATTCCTTATTATCTGCTCATTTACTCTCCGAGGATCTGTGAACTTCCACGGTTGGCCTCAAAATCCACCTTGAATTTTTTTCTAACAAAAGGTATACACACTGAGGGAAAAAAAGCATTGTCAATAAATACAGGGTACAATCTTCTGACCACTGTCAAGTGACTCCCCAATGTGTTATGTAAACATATAACTATATACAGCACAGAACAGGCCAGTTTGGCCCTACTACTGCATGCCGGAACAAATTCCCACCCTCCTAGTCCCACTGACCAGCACCTGGTCCATACCCCTCCAATCCTCTCCCCTCCATGTAATTATCAAGTATTTCCTTAAATGTAAATAACGTCCCTGCTTCAACCACCTCCGCCGGAAGCTTATTCCACATCCCAACCACCCTTTGCGTGAAGAAATTTCCCCTCATGTTCCCCTTATAATTTTCCCCCTTCAATCTCAAACCATGGCCTCTGGTTTGAATATCCCCACTCTTAATTGAAAAAGCCTATCCACGTTGATTCTCTCTGTCCCTTTTAAAATCTTGAACACTTCCATCAAATCCTCCCTCAATCTTCTACGCTCCAGAGAAAAAAGCCCCAGGCTGCTCAACCTTTCTCTGTAACTCAAACCCTGACATCCTGTCAACATTCTCGTGAACCTTCTCTGCACTCTCTCTATTTTGTTTATATCCTTCCTATAATTTGGTGACCAAAACTGCACACAGTATTCCAAATTTGGCCTCACCAATGCTTTGTACAATTTCATCATAACATCCCAACTCTTGAATTCAATACTCCGATTTATAAAGGCCAACATTCCAAATGCCTTCTTCATCACTCTATCTACCTGAGTATCAACTTTGAGGGTACTATTTACCATAACTTCTAAATCCCTTTGTTGCTCTGCACTCCTCAATTGTCTACCATTCAATGCATATGACCTATTTAGATTTGCCTTACCAAAATGCAACACTTCACACTTATCCGCATTAAATTCCATCAGCCATTTCTCACCCCAATCCTCTAGCTTTCCTATATCTCTTTTTAAGCTATGGTAATCTTCCTCACTCTGGATGCTAATCTAATAGAGAACAGTCATTGTTTACTCAGTTGTACGTTGTGAATCCACATCTTGCTTGTAATTTATTAAATTTAGGCATACAGCACGGTAACAGGCCCTTCTGGTCAACGAGCCCGTGCCACCCAATTAACCTACGATCCCCGGATGTTTTGAAGGGTGGAAGGAAACCAGAGCACCTGGAGGAAACCCACGCAGGTACAAACTGCTTACAGATAGGTACAAACTGCTTACAGATAGCACCGGGTTTGAACCCGGGTCACTGGTGCTGTAACAGCATTGTGCTAACCATTATGCTAATTGTGCTGCCCAAGTTTCAATGAAAGTAGTTTGCTAGCTAATATTCTTTCCTTCTGAGCAGCGAAATATTTTAACGGTTATTAATGCTTTGAGAACATTTCAAGCATGTTTATTTGGGGTATTAGGGCCCTTGGAATTATTTTTATTATCTGTAGGAAGTCTGTGTACCTTTCCCTCACATGGACTTGCCGTTTTGGTGACTATTATTTTAATTTGTTAATTTTAATTTCTAAAAAAATTTTAGACATACAACCCCACGATCCTGTGCTGCCCGACTACATCCAAATTACCTCCCTGATACCTGGTATATTTTGAAGTGAGGGGGGAAACCCTCGCAGGAGCGGGGAGAACGTTGACCTGCTGAGCTTCTCCAGCATTCTGTGTTTTTTACTTCTACAGATTTTTGTGATTTTCTCGTGCAAACTACCTACTGACAGCACAGAATTTGAACCCCAGTCCAGATCACTGGCGTTGTAACAGCGCTGCACTAAACACTATAATAACCGTGTCCCCTTCCAGTAGAATTATATCTTCTGTGTCTTCTTTTTCAAACTCTTTCTGCACTTTAAAGATGAACTGGATTTTTCAAAGGCTTCCAAGCCCTGATCTCTATTCTTCACTACTCTTGATCCATCTGGATGTAGGGTAGACCTGTCCGACAAGGCACATTTGTTGAACTCTGTCCAATGTTCTGATTGTGTCCTCCTCTCCTCTGCAGGCACATCATAAAAATCCCATCCTTATCTTGTCCTGGATCCAATTCACCCACTCACTGACTGTTCTAGTTCCTGGGCCAGCAACATTTTGATTTTCAATTTCCTCTGCATCTTATTAAACATCGTATTTGGAGTACCTCCCAGATGTGCTCGGCAGGCTTTTGTTTTGCTAAACCACAGACTACAGTTCAGCACAATTATTACTTAGGACTAGTCACAGTTTCTGACTAACAATGAGTGAAGTGACAGCAGTTTCTGGTGGGCACTTTAGAACAAAGAAAGTAAACAATCACTGTAGTCATCCAACTCCTTTCTGCAAGAACAACCCTCCATTTCTGCTTCTAGACGTATCTTTCCCTTCCCTCCCTTCCTGTCTGTTTCCCTGCTTCTGATGACTCTGGGCAACCCTCTTGCCTCGAGTTTGAATCCCTTTCCTGAGACACATGGACATAATTGAGGCTGGATCTTCAGGGTGGACCACCCTATCAGAGCAGAGTCTTTCTGCGGAGATATAGTCTGAAATGAAAAAGACTGAAAACAGTCAGCAGGTCAGGAAGCAACTCTGGAGAGGGAATCAAAAACCATGAAACATTCTCTCGGGTTTTCTCTCCATGTTTTCTGCCTTTATTTCCGATTTCCAGCAACTCCATTTTTTTCATTAAATGAGGTCCTGTTTTCTCTCATAGGCGATAGAGCACAAGTTAAACTAAGAGCAGAGGAGGACTCACGAGTTTATCACACTGCCTTTTCTGCAAATGTCCTCTTTCCAAGCTCCAGGATGCCCTGCTTTAACTCCCCAGGTGGACAAATGACCTAAACTAAGCCCCCCCCCCCCACTACCAAGAGCATCACCCCCAAAACCTAGAGCATCATGGTACTTCCACTGGGTCACACTGCAGGAGTTCCCCATTCCCCAGCAGATACAATGATTCTAGGTGAGGGGTGGCCAAACATTTTTGGTTGTGGGCCACATAAAGAAAAAAATAAGGAGCACGGGCCAAACAATATTAACCTTTTGGACCCTGTGTCCCAGTTTTTAGGAACTGCCAACAAGCACGAATACTCCCGTCATGTTTTTGCTGACTGCCAATAAGCACATATACTCCGTGTCCCCATTTTCAGGTGTTCACAATGTAGTTTACCCACGGACCCAGTCACATTATGAGAGGTTAAAAATGGCCAGAGTCTAAAGGGTTAAGCCTTACAGTTCTCAACCAGTTACACTGCAAGTAAAACAGTATTTTTTGACCAGAAACCGCCCCGTGCCACTGAAAATTAATTTTCTATCAAAATAACTATGTGACACTGCTGGACAGTTTAACTGTTGACATTACAGTAGTTTATTGATGTGTATCTGCTGCTCTTAAATTTCTTCTCCTTCTTTGGCTTGGCTTCGCGGACGAAGATTTATGGAGGGGGTAAAAAGTCCACGTCAGCTGCAGGCTCGTTTGTGGCTGACCAGTCCGATGCGGGACAGGCAGACACGATTGCAGCGGTTGCAAGGGAAAATTGGTTGGTTGGGGTTGGGTGTTGGGTTTTTCCTCCTTTGCCTTTTGTCAGTGAGGTGGGCTCTGCGGTCTTCTTCAAAGGAGGCTGCTGCCCGCCAAACTGTGAGGCGCCAAGATGCACGGTTTGAGGCGTTATCAGCCCACTGGCGGAGGTCAATGTGGCAGGCACCAAGAGATTTCTTTAGGCAGTCCTTGTACCTTTTCTTTGGTGCACCTCTGTCACGGTGGCCAGTGGAGAGCTCGCCATATAATACGATCTTGGGAAGGCGATGGTCCTCCATTCTGGAGACGTGACCCGTCCAGCGCAGCTGGATCTTCAGCAGCGTGGACTCGATGCTGTCGACCTCTGCCATCTCGAGTACCTCGACGTTAGGGGTGTGAGCGCTCCAATGGATGTTGAGGATGGAGCGGAGACAACGCTGGTGGAAGCGTTCTAGGAGCCGTAGGTGGTGCCGGTAGAGGACCCATGATTCGGAGCCGAACAGGAGTGTGGGTATGACAACGGCTCTGTATACGCTTATCTTTGTGAGGTTTTTCAGTTGGTTGTTTTTCCAGACTCTTTTGTGTAGTCTTCCAAAGGCGCTATTTGCCTTGGCGAGTCTGTTGTCTATCTCATTGTCGATCCTTGCATCTGATGAAATGGTGCAGCCGAGATAGGTAAACTGGTTGACCGTTTTGAGTTTTGTGTGCCCGATGGAGATGTGGGGGGGCTGGTAGTCATAGTGGGGAGCTGGCTGATGGAGGACCTCAGTTTTCTTCAGGCTGACTTCCAGGCCAAACATTTTGGCAGTTTCCGCAAAGCAGGACGTCAAGCGCTGAAGAGCTGGCTCTGAATGGGCAACTAAAGCGGCATCATCTGCAAAGAGTAGTTCACGGACAAGTTTCTCTTGTGTCTTGGTGTGAGCTTGCAGGCGCCTCAGATTGAAGAGACTGCCATCCGTGCGGTACCGGATGTAAACAGCGTCTTCATTGTTGGGGTCTTTCATGGCTTGGTTCAGCATCATGCTGAAGAAGATTGAAAAGAGGGTTGGTGCGAGAACACAGCCTTGCTTCACGCCATTGTTAATGGAGAAGGGTTCAGAGAGCTCATTGCTGTATCTGACCCGACCTTGTTGGTTTTCGTGCAGTTGGATAATCATGTTGAGGAACTTTGGGGGACATCTGATGCGCTCTAGTATTTGCCAAAGCCCTTTCCTGCTCACGTTGTCGAAGGCTTTGGTGAGGTCAACAAAGGTGATGTAGAGTCCTTTGTTTTGTTCTCTGCACTTTTCTTGGAGCTGTCTGAGGGCAAAGACCATGTCAGTGGTTCCTCTGTTTGCGCGAAAGCCGCACTGTGATTCTGGGAGAATATTCTCGGCGACACTAGGTATTATTCTATTTAGTAGAATCCTAGCGAAGATTTTGCCTGCAATGGAGAGCAACGTGATTCCCCTGTAGTTTGAGCAGTCTGATTTCTCGCCTTTGTTTTTGTACAGGGTGATGATGGTGGCATCACGAAGATCCTGAGGCAGTTTACCTTGGTCCCAACAAAGCTTGAAAAACTCATGCAGTTTGGCATGCAGAGTTTTGCCGCCAGCCTTCCAGACTTCTGGGGGGATTCCATCCATACCTGCTGCTTTGCCACTTTTCAGTTGTTCGATTGCCTTATATGTCTCATCCAGGGTGGGAACCTCATCCAGCTCTAGCCTTAGGGGCTGTTGAGGGAGCTGGAGCAGGGCGGAATCTTGGACTGAGCGGTTGGTACTGAAAAGAGATTGGAAGTGTTCTGACCATCGGTTGAGGATGGAGATCTTGTCGCTGAGGAGGACTTTGCCGTCTGAGCTGCGCAGCGGGCTTTGGACTTGGGGTGAGGGGCCGTACACAGCCTTTAGAGCCTCGTAGAAACCCCTGAAGTCGCCAATGTCCGCGCTGAGCTGTGTTCGTTTGGCGAGGCTAGTCCACCACTCATTTTGGATCTCCCGGAGTTTGCGCTGAAGATGGCTGCATGCGCGACGGAAGGCTTGTTTCTTCTCTGGACAGGACGGCTTTGTAAGGTGAGCCTGGTGGGCAGCTCGCTTCTTTGCCAGCAGCTCCTGGATTTCCTGGCTGTTTTCGTCAAACCAGTCCTTGTTTTTCCTGGAGGAGAAGCCCAGTACCTCTTCAGTGGATTGCAGTATGGTAGTCTTCAACTGATCCCAGAGGGTTTCAGGGGACGGGTCCGTGAGGCGGGTTGCAACGTCGAGCTTTGCTTTGAGGTTTGCCTGGAAGTTTCCTCTCGCTTCGTCTGACTGCAGTTTTCCAACATTGAACCTCTTTCTGGGGGCTTTATTGTTCCTGGGCTTTGGCTTGAAGTGAAGGTTGAGCTTGCAGCGAACCAGCCGGTGGTCAGTGTGGCATTCCGCGCTAGGCATGACCCTGGTGTGGAGCACATCTTGTTTGTCACTTTCTCGCACCAGGATGTAGTCCAGGAGGTGCCAGTGTTTGGATCGGGGATGCATCCAGGTGGTCTTAAGGCTGTCCCTCTGCTGAAAAAGGGTGTTTGTAATGACAAGCCGCTGTTCTGCGCAGAGCTCCAACAGGAGGCGCCCATTGTCGTTGCACTTGCCGACGCCATGCTTGCCCAGGATTCCTGGCCAGGTTTCTGAGTCTTTGCCGACACGAGCGTTGAAGTCGCCCAGGATGACAACCTTGTCGGCTGTAGGGGTACGTTGGATGAGGTTGCGCAGGTCGGTGTAGAACTTGTTCTTTTCTGCTGGTTCCGCCTGGAGGGTTGGAGCATAGACACTGATGAGGGTGATGTGACGCTTGTTTTGAAGTGGGAGTCGCATGGACATGATTCGGTCCGAGAGGCCTGTCGGAAGGTTTTCGAGTTTGGAGGCAATGAAGCTCTTGACCATGAAGCCTACACCAGATAGGCGTCGTTCATCCGAAGGCTTGCCAGACCAGTAGAGTGTGTAGCCCGCGCCGCGTTCTTGGAGGCTGCCTACATCTGCCAGGCGGACTTCACTGAGAGCGGCTATGTCGATGTCAAGTCTGAGGAGTTCATGTGCAATGAGGGCAGACCGACGTTCAGGTCGGTGGCTGTCAGTCTTGTCTAGCATGGTTCTGATGTTCCAGCATGCTAGCTTGAGTTTGTGAGCATCTTTTGAGGGGGAGGACGTGGAGGGGGAGGACGTTGAGGGGGAGGACGTGGACCTGTCCTCGGGCCTGCGCAAAGGAGCTTTTAGGTGGAGTGCAGTGCGCGCAGTACTGGCCCCACCCTTTACACCCATGGTTCGTGTGCCGTGGCCAAGCAAGCTGGGACGTGGCAGCGAGGTCCTTGGGTCGTAGGTTTTATATCGGAGTGGCCTTCTCCTATGCAGGTTTCTTACCCGGGCTGGAGGGGTCTGCCTCCCCTCCTAGGTCGGTCCATACTGCCCGGACCGGGGCCGAGGCCGCCGCAGTTCACCCTGTGCCTGGACTGGGGCCACCGCCTCCCACTCCCTGCCCGGACCGGGGCCTTAAATTTAATTTAAATTTAATTTAAATTAATATAACAAAATTCTTTAGTAATTGTTCAAAATGGCAATAGCATCTAGTGTTGAAACTAAGAACTGCAATTTACATAAAGGGCAATTTATTGTTGGAGATTATGTTCTAAAGGGCCTCTTTAAAATGGGCCACTTTAAAATGGGCCATGGACTGCAGTTGGCCCGTAGGCATAGTTTGGTGAAGAGCCCCCTTATTCTCCAGCCACCCAGGACAGGTTGATATATGCCTCCATGCCAGGGGCAGTCCTGACTTGAGATGGTCAGGTGGTAGGCAGTAAGGTGTCTGTGACTTGCTGTGACGCCACACAGCACAATAGCCAACGTGGAAGCTTAATCTCAGCTTACATTTCTTCATAGAAGCAGATTTTATTCACTTTGAACCAAAGGGTTTTTGCATTGCAGAGCCACTGATATCATGAATTATAAAAAGGCACCTGATGGTGAATCAATTGTGCCCATGTAATTTCTGGGCATGAATAATTAATCCTGTGACCAGCCAAATCCTGAAAAAGCCTTACTCCCAGGGAAGCACATCTGACAAATGTTTCTCCACCCACAGCCAAAGCATCTTCCCCAATCGCCCAACCCCCAGCATCTCCACTTCCGTATACCTCAGGTAGGTTCCTGGGAACTTTTCCTGCACCACCTCAATCTGTGTTATAGCACTGGTATTCCATCAGGAGCCATTCTTTGTTGTGAGTCACTCATCTTACATAATGTTTCTCAATGGATCATGAACAAGTGGCTGCTGTGATTGAAGTGACAGTGTTTCAACAGGAATTGATAGCAAATGGGCTTTCAGATGGCACAAGGACACTAAAGAAGTGAGATACATGCATGTAGTTGATGTGGGTGTGGGTGTGTGTATGTGTCTGTGTGAGTGTGTGTGTATTTCTGTCTGTGTGTGTGTGTGTGTGTGTGTGTGTGTGTGTGTGTGTGTGTGTGTGTGTGTGTGTGTGTGTGTGTGTGTGTGTGTGACTGTGGGTTTTTTCACTTACTTTTGGCCTTCTCATTTTTCCTGGAGGGCCGCCACCGGACACAGGTTTTATGCTCATCCAGGTAGTAGAAACGCACCAGACCTTTGGAGCTCCCTCTCAGCTTCACCAACTGGGTCCCAGCCTGCATCAAGCTCATACATCGTTCCACTGCAGAGAGAAGGTGATGAAGACAGAGCCATCAATCCAATCTGAAACAAGCGCTGACCAAATAACACACAGAACCGGCACCTTGGAAGTAGTCTATTCAGCCCGACACTCAACCCACAGTCATATCCCGAAAAAAATTAAAAGAATTGATCCAATTCCCTTTTGAAAGTTGTTGTTGAATCTAGTTCTTCTACAGATCATAACTCACTTCGTTAAAAAAAAACAGATCATTTGTCATTTATCCTCTGGCCAACAGCAGTGCAGCCAATTAAAAGTATCATTAGATCTAGGTTCCACTATTCACTGTCATAGAGATTACATCTTGTTTAAAATCACAACCCTTGGACTTCCTGGGTTTTTGTAAGTTTGCTAACTATGAAAAGGTGAAATTCAATGGCAGGTTTCGGAAGTTAATTCTACAATAAGGGTCATTCTCTCCAATCTTGCTCAGAGAGAGACAAGATCGTGGAAAATTAAAATCCAATCCCACCCTCATTTCACACTGGCTAGTTAATTCAAAAATTAACAGCGGTCAACAATGCTTTAAAATTTTAAATCACACAGAGAAGTCCACTTCCAGAGAGATGGAATTGAAAGCGAGAAAACATGTTAACGATGGTCAGGCCACACTTTGCACAGTTCCAGAATTCAAATAATAAATTGAGCTTATAGCAAAGGAACAAAGCAGAGGCTGATACCAGAGAGGATATGGTTCCCGGATATGACTGAGGAGGCTGAGGTTTAGAGGTTGAAGTGAGTTTGTGTAAAGAGATTGAACACAGGTTGAATATGGAGAACGTGATCATTCCCAGAGGCTGGTGGAGGATCTGTCCTCACCAGGACTTAATTGGATTCTGGACTTCCTAATGGAAAGTCCACAGTCTGTCCAGGTCAGTAGCAGAACGTTGAGTATCTTCAGGACTGTATACTCAGCCCACTCCTGTTCACACCACCGACCACGACTGCACCGAGTCAGCCATTACAGATGACACCACAGTCGTCGGTCTCATCAGCAACAACGATGAGTTGCACTACAGAGAAGAGGTGGAAAATCTCGTGATATGGTGCAAGAATAACAACCTGATTCTCAACATGGACAAGACAAAGGAGATGATTGTGGACTTCAGACGGATCAGGAACGATCACCCTAGACTACATATTAATAGCTCGGTAGTGGAGAGAGCAGAGAGCACCAAGTTCCTCAGAGTCCATTTTACAAGAGACCTATCATGGGCACTCATCTTCTCAGTCAGGAAGGTGCGACAGCGACTGCACCTCCTGAGTAGACTGAAGCAGACAAGGGTACCAGCCCCCATCATATCAACCTTCTACAAGAGCTCTATTGAGAGCATCCTGGCCAACTGCATCACAGTGAAATGAATTGGAAGTCAACCCACAAGACCATAAGAGTGGCAGAGATGATATCTGGGGTCTCCCTCCCCTCCATCGATGTGATCTATTGGATCATTGTTGGAAGAGGGTGCACAAAATTATTGAGGAGCCCTTCCACCCGGCACACAGCATCGTTCAACTACTCCTATTGGGAATGAGATACAGGAGTATCAAAGCCAACAGCAACAGGCTGGGAATCAGTTTCTTCAACAGGCAGTGAGAATGCTGAATGACCACAGGAACTCCTCACACTAACCATCCGAGACTCGACTATTATTAAACAGTATTGATTTATTTTAATATAAGTATACTTGTTCTACAAACAGTATGCATTGTCTGTCTGTGCGTGGGTTATGTCTGGTTGTGTGTCCGCGTGTTTTGCACTGAGGACCGGAGAACGCTGTTTCATCAGGTTGTACTTGTACAATCAGATGATGATAAACTTGATCATCAGGCCCATAAGTAAATTGATAGTTTCTAACAAGTTCATCATGCACTTACTTAACTGGGCGAATGGCTTGCTCGTGTGCTATACAATTCTGTGAAATGTTATTTTCTGCTTGATTACTTCTGGAGTAAGCAGGGATAGGGGTGTGGAGGATGGAGGGAATCCGTTCCGTTGGAAAAGCTACCCGCAGACTCGGTGGGGATCAGGGTACCACTCCTATTGGCTGAATGGCTAAAAGCAAATCATATTAAAAGCTTCTAAGTATTCTGTGACTGGTGGACAGGTGGGGACTGGGGGTACAGGGGGGTGGGGACTGGGGGTACAGGGGGGTGGGGTGTGGGAGACTGACAATGTAATCTGAAAAAACATCAAGCTGATTCCCCAGACATGAACATTCCCGAGGTTGATGAACAGATTGAAGGACGGCCTTGACCGGAAGGCTTGTCCTTATCACCTTGCCCATTTACAAGCTCATTGATCATTTCTTTAATGGTTGATGCTTGCTTTATTGTACTCAGCATGGGATCGGGAAGATTTGCTGAGTGAAGTGTACAGGGTGTTAAAGTGGCCAGGTTGATGGAAGGACTGCATCTGTTCACCATTCCTTGTGGACTGGATCACCTCAGCCAGAAGGGGTCGGCAACTTTACTTTGAACTTTTTAACAAAACAAAAGTCTATTTGATCTCAGTGCAGTCAATTTCTGTCGGTTGCTTCCAATGGGACAAGAAAAGACTTCTGCTTGTTCTTAGTGGGAACAGTCTAGAAGAGACTCATCAAGCAAATAGCTTCCTGAAGCACCATCAAACGTTAAGTATCCCACATATCTGCTGCATCAAGATCCTTGAATGTCCCTTGCCTAAAGCACACAAGGAGTTATCCTTGTCACAAAGTCTGAGAAGGGAGCCTACCACCCGTGTGTGTGTGTGTGTATGCCTGCTCATGTTTGAGTGTGTCAATGCAAATATACAACGATGTGTGTGTATGTGTGCTTGTTTGTGTATATTTCATATAACTGTGTGTGTAGGGGTGTGTGTGTATGTGTAGATGTATATATATGTATGCAATGGGTGTTTTATACAGATTTTTTTTTTGTAAAATAAGAGGTAATATTCTATATTTGGATTCCAAAGAGGGACACATTTCTGGTGACATTGCTTTAAGTGTTTATGTGTAGGGGACGGATACTAATGCACTAATTGGGCCTGTTTCGCTAACACATGTCAGGTTGCTGGTTTTGCCAGGGACCTTGTCAGGGACCAGAGTTGGAGCTAACATCACAGCTCCAACTGCGCACACGGCTCCTGGCCTGCAGTTGTGCAAGTACTGATTTTACATCATTCTTCACAGGAAAAGATGCTTTCATTTCATTCACTCTTACTCTGTTTTACATAACTCCTGTGGATACCAATTTAAGAGAAAGAAAGGATGTTGCAGTCCCTATCAGTTCATGAAGAGAGGGGCGCGGTGGGGTGGGGGTAGAGAGAGAGAGAGAGAGAGAGAGAGAGAGAGAGAGAGAGAGATGAAATAATCAGGAAAACTGTGAAAATTGAGGGAAGGGTTCCGGGGAAGGAAGCAGAGCACAGACTGTAATGAGAAGTAATGGAGAGAAAGAACCCAGACTTGTCCCTGCCCCACATACAATTCTGCCCAAACACTTTCCCCTTTGATTCCTGCAACAAAAATTGGAAGATAGATTTCAGTCAGCCCATGAAATAATGTAGACACTGATACATAGACACATGGACATGAACATATTCCTTGCATACACAAGAGAATATTCATATACATGCCCCCACCTACATTTTCACACACATGCACACATGTGCACACAATTTCTCACACACACATGCACAGCGCGCGCGCGCAGACGCACACACACACACACACACACACACACACACACACACACACACACACACATCCTTTCAGACTCATAAAACTGCTGTGCAGTTCCTCAGGGCTGAGGTTGATTTCCTTCCATTCTGATTTTGTGGGATCTGAGGTGAAAGATGAAGCTGATATAGGATTACCGCAGACTTCCATAGATGGAGGCAGGAGGATTAGTGGGTGTGTTGAGAGATGCTCTGCTCCTTTTGTTCATGGGTGATTTGGTGAGTTCCTGATGAACGGACTCAAGGTAAGAGGCATCGAGTCCGACAGCAAGGAAGCAAGCCTTTTGGCACAGCATCTTCATGCTAACTGTTATGCACCAGCTATGCTCCCATACACCTTCCAGGGTTCCACTCTGGTTCCCTGCAGGAGGTGATGGTTTCCTTTCACCAGGAGAATTTGGAATAGAGTGTCTGTCTCAGGCATACGGGCAACATGGCCAGATCATCAGTCGTAAGTTGACACAGGGAATATGAAATCTTGATCGTCAAACCGTCTTTTCCTTGAACTGCCAATTTAAAGATGATGGTTAATTTCATCGACATGACATGTCTGCATTTATTGAGAGGCACCCACCTCATTTTACGGAAAGCTGACCACGTTTTCCAGAATCTTACCACAAACCTTTATTATTGTGTGATGGGAGTAGGTTGGCAGATGTTAAGTGTAAGGCTCATTCTTTTGGATGCTTTGGTGAACAGTGATTTGGAGTTTGGTCTTTGATTACACTGGACAACAAATTTTTTCAAAAGGTTTTGCTTCCTGAGAAGAAATTGGGAATTCTAATAGACAACTTCAAGCTGAACATAATTTCAGATTTGCTGTATCATGTAGGAAGTTGAAGAAACATTACATAAATTTTTATTGAATTTCACATGTTTAATCACATAATGATGCTGACACATTGCGTCAGTTCAACCGACCTAAAAATATTTTGCTGCTGATTTTCATTTGTCCTCTACATCTGATGCCTCTCTTATCAGTGTCCAACAACAGTCGGCCAGCATTGATGGATTCCAGTTGCCCAGATACCGCTTTTCTATGGTCACAATGTCCGGGTGAAACCTTTCACCATGTTCGTCACTGACTGCACCAAGATCAGCCGGGAAGAATGCAGAAAGTGAATTTTCAACGATATGTTGCACTTCATGGTTTTCTAAGCTTGACGGAGACTTAAAATATGACAAGAAATCACAAAAATAAGTTACATTCTAAAAATCTGTATGTAAAGTTTTAAGGCATTTTTTGTGATTGGCAGCCAAAATCCCTAAAATGCACCCAAAAGTGTACAGGAAGCAAAATCTTTGTTGTCTAGTGTTATGCAAGCATCGCCATTGTACTCACAGGATGACTGATTCTGGTGATGGAGTGGATGTGACAGAGGTTGAACCTTTGTTCTGTAAGTCACCTCAACTCCAGCAGGAGGATTTTGAAGCTAAAGTGTAGTCCTGTGGTGAGAAAGACTGAGTAAACTATTGCTTCAATGAAGCAACCTTGCCTGTCACTAGTCTGCACAGAAATTGGGTTTGTCATGGACCCACCCGTTGGCTAAGATCATTGCTTGCAGGAAGCAGAAGTAAGATACGAATGACCTAGTTGACAGATAAATTTGAAAGGGATGTTCCGTAATCCTCTTGATCAATGGAGTTAAATTCTGTAGTGAATGATGCTGCTCAATTTCTTTACCCTGAAATTAATACACAGTGAAGATCAATGGGAAATTGTTGAACCTAAGTCACATCCACCCCATAACCAGATTTGGGAAGCAACTCTTTAGCACTGAGACAGCTGAGGAAGATGTATTCTGAGGAGAGAACATGGAGACCCCGTGGCAGTTTATGAAATCAGATTTGTCGCCTTTCTCAAAAATGTTTTGTTCCTGAAGTCTCTCTGAGACCCTCTGGTGTGCCCTCCTTTTCCCAGACACGAGAGTTGAGGTCTTGAATTTGAGGTGGAAATTCATGTGCCGGAAAGGAGAGAGTTCGCTCTGATGCCTTGTTGTTCATTAGGAGGCACGTGGTCTCCCCAATCTCTTGTCAGTCACAGCCAGGGGGAAGGTTGGACCTGATATTTTGTAACTAAGTCGAGTCAAGAATACACAGAGGTCTAGTACAGGGTCATGGTCCAGAAAACCTTAGAAACGCTCCTTCCAGCAAGCACTCTGCCCGCGATTAAATCCTTAATGAGCTCTCCTGCGTTCTTGACTCTCAATGGGGATAGGCATTGAAAGGTCACGCTGCAGCTAGGAGTGCTGAAGAATCTATCCACGTCACGGCTAACAAACCTCCCGTGCTCTTCCCATTCACCATCTGCCCCTTAAATCACAGGTGTTATGCTGAACCACGAGTTGCTTTGTGTCCCTTGAAAGTTTGTGGACTTTAGTGGAATTTCCAATCCAAGGCTGCTTTTGTTTACAGTTAGTTAGCTGCTAGATCTTCTCATCAAACCAAGCAGACACAGTTGTTGTACAGCCACACATGTGGGCACACAGTTTGTGGAGTTTATACCCGTACTTGTCAATGCTTCATATTGCTTGGCTCAGCCAACAGCAAGTAAATAATTGAAGACTGCATTCTGTTGGTACAAATTGCTTTCAAATTAAATTCTAGCAACTCACTTTTCAGGTATGTTAATAATTAACATCATGTTCTCATTAAAATTAGGATCTGAGTCTGAAAATCAGCTGCCTTCAATGTCGCATTTGAGGGAAGGCTGCACAGTGTATTTAGTCACCAAATTGCATAATTAACTCGTTCCATATAACCATATAACCATTTACGGAGCGGAAACAGGCCATGTTGACCTTTCAAGTCCGCACCGGTTCACTGATTTTGTGCGCCCTCTTCAGGCATTGGTACCGGTAGATCTTCATTCAATAACAATGGACGAATTCAATGCAGGTGGAATCAGTCGTAGAAATGTTTGTTAAATGTGCAGTTCAATACTTCATAGCTACTCTTCGAAATTGAATATTCTGGTCCTTCCCCCATTTCACCCGCCACCTGGCCCCCCAATCCTGGTGTACATAAAATGTCCTTAGCCATGGGTGAGGTGTCGGAGGATTGGGGGAGTGGGGGTGGGGGATGGGGGTGTGGGTGGTGGCAAGTTCATTGTTTGAAAAAGGCTCCAAAAGTAACCCTGGAAATTATAGGCCAGTAAGCCAGACATCAGTCAAAGCTAAATTATCGGAAAATGTTTAAAGCGATCCAATATACAAGTATTGGGATTTGAATAGTCAACACCAAAAGACAAGAGAGGCAGAAGGTTGTTGTATTAAGGGGGGGATCACATCAATAGGGAGAGATCAAGAGGAGAGCAACTTTCAGACAGAGATACTGCTCATTTGGTGATGGTCACACCAGATGATGCAGGGCAGCACGTGGGGGAGCAGATGTTTCGATGAGCTCTGCTTCCTGGTAGAGTGGAGTTTGGAGACCAGCCAGGGGTCTGCTGGAATAGCTGAGGCGAGAGGGAACAAACGCAGGGACAGTGGCATGGGGACTGAGAATGTTTTGCAGGTGTTACAACACGGGGAAGTAGAGGGTCCAGCACATGCGGAAGGCTTTCACACAGCTAATGGGAAGTTAATAGGATGGGGCCAATAGCATCAGGTGGACGGGCCAAGAAGAGGGAGGAAAGTCGCTGAGCTGCAGTGGGTGTCAGAGGTCACAGGAGTGAGAGTTAAAACAGGGAGCATCTCTGGAATCAAGCTCCACTGGAGAAACTCAGCAGGTCAAGCAGCATCAATGCAAGATAAAGAATGGTTGACGTTTCAAGCCAAAGCCCTCTTCAGCCTGAAAGGTCTCAATGACATCCTCTTTCTCTCGCACTGATGCTGCTTGACCTGTTGAGTTTCTCCATCAGAGTGTGTTTGGCTGCATAAAACACAAAAGTCTGCAGGTCACCGTGGTCGAGGAAAAAACACGATGCTGGAGAAACTCAGTGAACTTCCTAAGAGTTATAGCAAAGAGTGTGTTTGGCTGCAGATTCCAACATCTGCACTCTCCTGTGTGTCTTCAGGAAAGTGTTGGTTGAGTGTAAGAGTCCCCTCACAAAATAATAATGTTGTATTGCAGAACCTGCCTGGAGCAACAGCTCATGTTGGGAGAGTTCCTGAGGCTTGGCTCTCCACTCCAGCAAGGTGAAGGCCAAAGGCACCCTGTAGCTGCTTTACCAGGTTGGTCCAGGGTGGGAGGCTAAAATTAGGGCTCATACATTTGTTGCAGTCGATGATAAATACAATAAGTAATTTCAGAGAAACTTTACTCAAAAAGGGAACGAGGGAATTCAGAGAGAGAAAATAAAGAAGAATGGCTCGGGAGAGACATAAGAAGAAATAGAAATTTAAGAGGATTTTATGAATTTGATGTGATGACAAATGAGAGAGGGAAACAGAGGGAGAGACACAATTAGAAAGAGAGAGACAGACACTTCCAGGCAGGAAGGTGTATAATTTGTTCGGATTTCTACTTGGCTTTTTTGTCAGATATTAACAGCTTCAGACACTATCAGATTGATTGCAGCAAATGTTACCAGCAGGATTAAGCTATTGCATCTGCAACTAAATGATTTACTCAGGGGCCACTAAGTGCCTAGTTGGCTTAGCTACTAAGTCTATTTGTTGCCTCACATGAAAGAGATTTGGCATTGCACTGAGCCTGCGTAAGACAAGGGCCATGTCAGCACTCAGCTAACTCATTGAAGAGACGCCTTCTGACAATTGGAAAGTAACTGGCGGAAGCAGAACTGTCCCCCTCTCCCACTGACACAGGTAACTTGGGCAGGGGCCATTTCTCAATTTGTTCTGAAATGGTTCTCTTTAAACCCTGTCTTGGCTACAGCTATCATGGATTAATTCCACTGTAGGCATAGCAGTTAGTGCAAAGCTGCTACAGCTCTAGCAATCAGGGTTTAAGTCTGGCGGAGTTCAGAATCAGAATTTATTGTCTCGGACATATTCATGAAATTCGGTGTTTTGTAGCAGCGTCATAGAGCAAACATTCATATTATAACCATCTTATGACATTACTATAAAAAATAAAATAAAATAATAATAACAATTATAGTGTATGAAAAGTAAGACAGTGTCTTTGGTTCATTGATTATTGAGGAATCTGATGGCAGCGGGGAAGAAGCTGTCCTTGTGCCACTGAGTGCTCATCTTTAGGCTCCTGTACCTTTTCCCCAATGGTAGCAGAGTGAAGAGGGTGGTGGGAATCTTTGAGGATAATCTCTGGAGTTTATTCCTGTTGTGAGAATTGGCACCTCCATACCGGGCAGTGATGCAACCAGCCAGAATGCTCTCCATGGTACACCTGTAGAAGTTTACGAGAATCTTTGGTGATGTACCGAATCTTCTCAGAAACTTCACAAAGTATGGCTGCTGGTGAGCCTTCTTTCTGATTGCATCAATGTGGAGGCTCCAGGGAAGATCATCAGAGATGTTGACCCCATGAATTTGAAGTTCTTGTCTAATGAGCCCTCGATAAGAACTGGGTCGTGTTCACCCGAATCCCTCCTGAAGTCCACAGTCATCTTATTAGTTTTGCTGACATTGAGCCCTAGGTTGTTGTCGTTACACCATTCAATGAGCTGATCTATCGCCCTCCTGTACACTTACTCATTGCTGTTTGTAATTCTGCTGACAACTTTTAGATGATTTTGGAATTGTGCCTGGCCACACAGTCATGGGTATAATAATGAGTAGAGCAGTGGGCTAAGCACGCATCCTTGGAGTGCGCCTGTGTTGATGATCAGTGAGGAGGAGACGCTGTTTCCAATTCATACTGACTGTGGTCTTCTGATGAGAAAATCAAGGATCCAGTTGCAGAGGTGGGGAGTACAGAGGCCTAGAGTTTATACGCTTTCCCTGTGTCTACATGGGTTTCCTCCATGTGCTCCAGTTTCCTCCCACTGTTCAAAACATTTCAAGGTTGTAGTCTAATTGGGTGTAATTGGGTGCCACGGGCTTGTGGGCCGACAGGGCCTGTAACTGTGCTGTAAGTCTAAATTTTAATTTTAAAAAATCCCAGAAACCTGAGCCAAGGCTGATGTACTCTTACAAACTTTATTTTTGTGTTTGGTACACTAAATTTTAAATAAAATTTTATTTACAGCACAGACAAGTTGATTTCAGCGCTCGAGCCTGTACCACCCAAATATATCCAAATTAACCTACAATCCCTGTATATTTTGGAGGGTGGGAGGCAACTGGAGCACCTGGAGGAAACCCATGCAGACATAGAGGCTCTTAAAGGCAGAGCCAGATAAGAACCTGTGTCGCTGGTGCAGTAATAGCGTCGCACCAACTGTTAACCATGCCGCCCAGAGACCATGTTGGCCTTTGTATGAGAAATCAGACATGGGGAGTCTTGACCAGTACCTGGGCCAATGGTCTTCAAAGTTGTCTAAATAAGGTAATCATTGGAGGGATCTCACTGTCCTCAACTTGCCTGATGGTTCCCTTATTATAACAATGAATTGCTCCAAGTGTAGTTTTTGACATTATAGGATGTCAAATTTGCTATATAAATGTAAGTTTCTCAATTTCTAATTTATCATTCCTTCTCACATTCTGTGTTTTCTCCTTCTCTGTCTTGTTCTTCCCCTTCTATCTTTCTTTTCCTTACCACATAGAGGAAGCCATTCAGCCCTTTTAGTCAATGCCAGCTTGCAGAGCATTCTGCTCAATCACGGTCACCCAATTATTTCCTTGCAATCGATTCTCACGCTTGTACTCATTAACTCTGCCCACATCCTGATTCTTCTGCTGCCCACCCATAGTTTGACTCCTTTAAGTAGCCAATTAACACAACATACAGTAGGTCCATGGGATGTGGGAAGAAACTGGAGTATGCCAAGGGAAATCCACACAATTACAGAGAGAATGTGCAAACTCCACACAGACAGTAACAGAAATCAAAATTTGACGGGGGTCTTCAGAGCCATGTGGCAGTCCCTCTGTCTTCAGTGTCTTTAATATCTCTCTCTCCCTCCCTCCCCCTTTCTATTTCTTTCCTTCTCTCAATCTCTTTCTCTCTCACACATTAGCCCTTTCTTTCCCTGTCCTTTAAAGGGAAAGTTTCTCCTCTGTACGACCTACCAAAATGTCCCAGTCTCCACGAGGCTGGAGTCACGATGCTGCCGCCAATCCAGAAGAAGTCCTCAGCGAGTCGGCAAACAGAGGACTGTTGCCGAAGCACGGGTAGGGAGGACCTGGTGCCTCTCATCGCTGTCGCTCTCAGATGTCTCCTTCTCGTTCCACACGGCATTTGTTACAGAAGTCAAAAATGCAAAACCTCTCTACGGTGACACGAGCAAGAATTCTGATGAGGGTTTTCAACCTGAAACATTAACTGCTTTCTCTTTCCACAGATGCCGCCCGTCTGGCTGAGGTCTTCTGGCATTTCTGTTTATATTTCAAGATTCAGTTTCTGCACTTTTCCAAATTTCCAAATGTTTGCTTCCCAGAGATGTCATTCAGGATCGATCCCTGACATGGCCCTGTGATCCGAAAATGCGGAACATCCCTTTAAAAGCTCCAGCCTGTTGCACCCACCATGCCATTGTTACAGTCCTTTTAAACCAATCCCTTAATCCAGCTCCTTCCTGGGAATGAAAGATCTCCTTGGAATATGTCTCAACCCCTCTCTCTCACATGAACAACCCCTCAATGAACAGCTGAACATCACAGAAGAGCCTCATTCCTCCTGTCACGTTGTTGCAGAACACAAAGTAGAGTTGGACCAGCTCCGTCTGGCTTTGTGTGTTACTGGGATTCCTCAGGTCACAGCTTTCCCCTGAGACTTGTGCTGATGACACAGCTGTGAACCATAGGGGTGCGCCTAGAAAAGAGCTCAAATCGGCTTCTAGCCGTAATCCAAATCTGCTGTCCTGCGCACACAGACACAGAGGCAGCAGCAGCTGAGCCTAACCTGGCAGTTCAATTTATCCCATGAACATTATAGTTCCAGATCAGCCAACCCCATCTTCCAGTGTCAACTACACAGAATCCTGCGGCTGGATGCCTCTCCCATTTACATACCTGCACAGTTAATGAGGGACACAGACAATCCCTTGCTTAACATTCATGGGACAAAGACATAAACTGGGTTGGAGGTTTTCCCTGACATGTACCTTGAGCCTCACCTTCCTTTTCCTCCCACCCATGCCCACCACTCAAAACAGCTTTTAGGCATTGGGCTCCTGAATATTTTACGCTCCTGGTATTCACTTCTTGTTACCTGGGTATCCTGGGCATTGTGTAACCCAGCGATCCAATTACAATCAAGGTAAGACGAAGCATCCCCTGCCTGCTCTGTGGCATAAATGAACACTCATGCAGCAAAGCCTCTAACAACTCCACAATACCATCCTAAACACATTCCAGAAATATAACCTAAAACAAATTCTACAACCTCTATCAACACACTGAACCAATGTTCTATATGGATTCTTAAACAAAAAAAGACCCACAACAATATTCTATAGTCCCTCACATCAGTGGGTTTTTTTTCCCACTCAATTTCCACTTTTAGTAATCCCTTACTAACCACAGAGCACCTATGGCATCCTTTAGCCTCAATCAATATATTATACTATACTGAAATTTAATTCTAAGACAATTAGCCATAACAAAATCCTGCAGCAATAGCTGGTAATTTTAGTTAATTGCAACATTCTATTCCCATAACAGTATAATCTCATAATACACTGAAGCAATAGACAGACTATGCTCTAGAAAAGCATCCATAATAACAGGCTCTAACAGCACCTTTGAACATACCATGCCAATAATTCTTTCCCTCATTTCCTGCAAGGAAATGGATGTGACCTTGTGAGTTAATGGTGACCCACTGCAAGAGCAACAGCACGCTGAATCGCAGCCTAGTGTTAGGTCTGAACAGGCTGGAGGTTTGAGCAGAGACAGGTGCAGCAACCTCCGCCCACAAGTGAAGATGTGTGGCTGAGTGCTAGAACACCACCAGGACAGGCGCCAGGTCAACTAAAGACATTGCAATCTTTATTTATCTGTGCCTTGAGCCAGCAGAAACATTTCAGGCACAACACCACTGAGTGTCAGAAATATCCAACAAATAAGAGCATCACTCATTTCTGTTTGGAATGTAGAATCTGCCAGTGACATGCCAGTGAAGCTAATGATTTGCAAGGAGACCATTTGTAGTCCATTGCACTTAGACTAACCTGAAAGGTTACTTTAATCGTCCTACCCCTCTCTTCTTCCCCTTTGCTCTGGAAATGTTTCCCCTTCAGGAATTTATCTGACTTCTTTCTGGATGTTATAACTTCCACAGTTGCCCTTTCACTCTGAACATTCCAAGTCATGGCAGGGTTAAATACACTTGCTCCTCTACGAAACGCATGGTTGATTGCCAGTTAAATATTACCAGCAAGTTTGAAAGGCCCCAGTCCAGAGGTCTGAGCACACGACCCAAGCTGACATCCAGTGCAGCGCAGAGAATGTACTGCACTGACAGATATGTCGTCTTTCAGATCAGGGTGGGAGAAAGATCCTTCAGCATTTGTGTGTTCACATCCCAACCACCAAACCTGATGCAAGAAGATGATCCATATCATGTTTATTTGACGGATAAATAAACAGGCACCATCTATCATGCTTGGTTTAACTGATAGCACTAAAAACAAAGAATATTCAGCAGATCAGCTGGAGGGAGTAACAACTGTTATATTTCACATTGAAGACTCTGACAAAACAAATGATGAAAGATCACTTACCTTAAACAATAACTACTAACTACTTCTATCTAGCTGACCCGGTGAGGATGCTCAGCATTCTCTGTTCTAAATCTAGATTTAGACATACAGCAGGTTAACAGGCCTTTTTGATCCACAAACCTGTCCCGCCCAAATACACCCAATTAAACTGTTTCCCTCCCCCCATCCCGTACAACTGGTGCACCCAGAGGAAACCCACAGACACAGAGGGAACGTATAAACTCCTTACAGACAGCACCGGATTCGAACCCTCGACACTGGCGCTGTAACAGCATCGCGCTAAGTGCTACGCTAACCATGCTGCCCCTTTTATTTCAAATTTTTGGCATCTGCAGTTTATTGGAGATTGCGAGGGAGAGAGCAACTGGATCCGAGGGGCTCAATCTCTGTCAGAGGAAGCAGCCTGTTCTCACTGTCTCTGAAGGGACTTTCATTCCCTTCCTTTTGCAAAATGGCGCCAGAGCATGGCGACTGTTTGCCAGCCTTAGAATGGTATGGAGAAGAAAGCTTTTCACTGTATCTCAGTGCATGTGACAAGGATAAATCTAATCTATCCAGATGACAGCACGCTTGCCTCTACATCAAATG
This sequence comes from Narcine bancroftii, assembly GCF_036971445.1. Classification (NCBI taxonomy): domain Eukaryota; kingdom Metazoa; phylum Chordata; class Chondrichthyes; order Torpediniformes; family Narcinidae; genus Narcine; species Narcine bancroftii. Next base: position 151,408,489 of record NC_091470.1, on the reverse strand, counting down.
GTTCAAACCCCAGTGCAGCGACTCCAGCAAGTAACACAGACTGATACTTCCAGCAGCATGCTGACAACCTGGGGACCTGGGATGGAAACAAAAGCTTCGCCGTCACCATCACCGTGGAGTAGGGTCAATTATCACAACTGGGATTATTTCTTTGTTGATTTCTCTCATGTTTGCAAAGTGACTGCTGTGTTTCCTTTCAGTAACACTAAAAAATAAGACTAGATAAAAAAATGCTGCAGTGTAGTTGGATGAGGCCTTTTCTGCTTATGGTAGCTTGCTTTGTTAACTCCCAGTCCTGGGCTTTTCTGAGGTTGAATTTCCCTTAATGTCCTGTCTGAGCATTAAACGACAATCCTCACCTCAGGATATATGATCGGATGCTTGAAAACTGGGAGTGAAGTACTAACCTTAAAAACACCAGTAAGGCACCAGAAATCCTTCCCCTCTGCTGCTCTCTGACCCCCTAACACATAGGTCCTTTCTTCTTGAGGGATTCTTCATCTGGAAGTTAACACGACTCACGCTCTTTGGTTCCAGTCAATTTGGGGAGTGAAACTCCAGCAATAATTGGTGCTGGAGATACTGACTCTGTCAAAACTTCCCCTAAAATCGGGAAGGCTGCAGAATTTGGGGGCGACGGTGAAAGCAGTCTATTGGGAAATGTAAAACCAAGAGCCAATGTCTAATTAAGGCTGCAATATTGCAGCTGATTAACAACTGCAATGCCCCCTCAACCCAGTAATACAGATTGTTGAGATACCTGGGGAAGGAAAACAATCAGGGTGCTCTTATTTCTCCATCACAAGGCAGATTACCAGATTAGCTGCAATCCCAGCCTCCTCACTTAATGAATATTCAGTACCAACATTCTTTAAATCAGTGCTTAATCAGTTTAAGTGAAGCCTTGTGCTTTCCCTGCAATGGGAGAGAGACGTTCTTCCTATTGACAATTACTGCTGCCTGAAATGGGATAAGAAATAGCTTTTGATTAGTGCTGGGAATGGACTGTGAGAGCAGATTAAGTTCTACTTTCCCTGGTTCAATATTATAAATCAGCAAAATAGAACCACTAAATTAGTTCTGGAGCTGGTCACTTCATAAATGGATAAAAACAAATCTATTTTCCGAAGTGGAAAGCCTTTGTCTGCCCTTCAGTTTTGAGCCCTTGCTCTACTTAGGAGGGATGGAGAGAGTGGGGCAGTTCAAGGGATATGTGTTGTAATCTTACCAGAACAAAATAAACCAGGAAGAGGACAGAGGAGGTACAAAGGAATTATCAAGTGGGTGGAAAATATCTGATAAGCAAACTATGATATGGAAAAAATATCCATTTTGGTGTGAAAAATAAAAATAGAAGCATATTATCTGTCTGGTGAGAGAATGCAGAGCCTTGATATGACTTTTGATTTTCATTTTGACTTTGTGGGTCCATATTATGCACATGTCAGCAACTGCATTTTCTGCTTCAAGCTGTAGAAATGGTTCTTTGGGGGGTCAGCATCTTCCATCACGCCTTAGCCAACTCCTGTTACTTTAGATTGCCCCGCAATGTAAGTCTGCACTCTCTTCTGTACAGAGCCTGTTGTCTTTGTAGTAAATATGCAAATATCAGTCCTGCTGTGAGCTGCTCATTTTGCCAAGTTTGGGACCTGGTTAATAAAGCACTCCCCTCAAGTGCAAAGCAGATTGCTATTAATCAAAAGGATGTTGGGTATCCATGCTGTCTTCACAGATCAAAATGTCGAAAGGAGCTTCAACTGTTCAGAGAGGGAAAAGAGAATGAGTTGCAAAGTGAACAACTCTCCTGACACCGGATGCAGAAGAGCGTGGTAATGCAATTACTGAAATCCACAATCCCTGCTTGAAACTGACAGGGGAAGGGGGAGATGCCAATCACACCTGTGGATCCTGCCCATCTCCTGCCTCAATGTATCGGTTTGCACTAGTCAGTGGATTCAAGGAGCAAAAATATTGCTGGACAAACTCAGTTGGTCAAACAGTGTATTTTATAATCGCAAAGATAAAAATACATGACCAACATTTTGCGCTTGAGCCCTTCATCAGGGTATGAATAAAATGTGCACAAGCGCCCGAACAAATTGTTGGGGGGGGGGGGGGAGTGCAGTGCCACAGGCAGAAGGCAATAGGGTCAGACAGGCTTCCAAAGCTGCCCATGTTGGGTGTTGGCTTCCTGTTGGCTTCTAATTGCCTGGGACATGAGAAGACGTGAAGATTGGTTAATCAATGGCTGTTGAAAATGGGACAGTGATGGTCCTGAATGGTAATCTCATTGGGTGGCAACCAATAGGCCGCTGATTTCCCACCTAGCTCTACATCCAACACCAGTGCCGATTGCAAATTTGTCACCAATTATATTGGTGACAGAGATAGTTACTAATCCAGACAGTCTTGGAGGTAGGGAGATCAGATGCACCCTCTACAGACAAGAACACAATTGCTATTCTCACTCTCTGATGATGGGCCTTTGACCAAAACGATAACTCCGCCTCTCTCCCTACAGCTGGGTAACCCATGAGGAGAAAATATGGATCAAATAAGATGCTGGTGCCCCTTTCAGAGGCTCTGCATTGTCCACATATCTAGGAACGCCACTTCCCACCAGTTTGAGGGCTGCTTCCCTTCCTGGGTAATATCTTCTCACACTTGTGGGCTGGCCCTGTGATGTCCCATTGCTTCAGCCAGGATTCGCTTGCTGTTGTCCTGCCCATAGTGTTAACTGGATGAATATCAGATTCTCATGTTCCTGCACTTACCTGGATAATAGACACAAGCAGCCTTTAACAGGCTGGCTACTGGGCAGACATGCTCGCTCCTGGTGGTCCCAAGGTGGGTTTATGCTGGGATTTTTGCTGGATTTGGATCAACATGGTTAGAAATAATACCTCACAGCTCCAGTGAGCCAGATTTCACATCTTGCTGTGACTACATGAATTCCACCATCTCCCCCCCTGCAAAGTTTTGCCCAACATCCCAAAGGGGTGCCATTGTTTAATCTGCTCTCTTAGGTGGTGATAGAATCAGTCGGAAAGGGGAGAGAAAAGATTACAAGGAAATAAGTGCAGGCGTGGGATTGACGTGAATGCTTTGAGAATCAGCACTGATTGGATGGGCTAAATGGCCTCCCTCCTTCTATGTCACAAGGAGATATTATATATACTTTAGGAGAAGATTAGTTTTGCCCAGGATCATAAATAACAGGCACAAAAGAGACAAAGTTTTTGTTGTTTGAGGTTGGATTCCCACACTGAATATACAAGGTTCCAATGCATGGAGCTCCCCTGCCAACCATCAATGTAATGGTTTGTATTGGGAAGCATCACTCCTGCTCTTATCTAAAGACACACACTTTAATTGATAAAGACAGCTGGGTGCTGCATCCTGCTCGAATCGCAGTGCCTAGTTTGACTATCACTTACACTTTCCTCCTTCAAGATAATCACACAGGCACTGCTGTCAAACCTAGACTGAAGTGAAATGCTCAGACAATGCTTCTCGCACTTGATTAGCTGTTGTTATCTGAGGATAAACAAGTTTGACAGGTCCCGAGAGAAGCGAGTCTGAACACAGGCTGGTTCCCTCACACGCGTAGGGAAGTCACAACAGGGATAATGCACACACGCGTACGCACACACGCAGGATTGCACAATACAATCGCATTGGATGCAACAACTACCCCGATACTTGCAACCACCCATGGAATAAAGTACGATACCTGCCACTCTTTGATACAATGAAGGCACGGCTCTTAACTAAACTAGACTAGGAACAATGATTTCTACTTACCCAAGCTGCCAACCCTTTGTCAGTGCACACTGTACCAATGATAATTCTTCAGTGTTGCCCACAGTCCGCAACTGGGAGTGGGGGCTAGGTTTTGTCCCAGGGAAAGAAGAAAGAAAGAGGCAGATGATCCACATGTGGTGGACTTTATAGTGCAATCAGCTGGAGAATCTGGCCCAGGGTTAGATGATTAAAGGGGCCAATGGTCAGGTGTGTGCTAATCTGTGGGCAGAGCCTGACCTTGATCGGCGTGTGAGGTAATTACCAACTAGGTACCCGCTGGTAGGATCACGAGACACACGGAATCACCATATTGCAGCTGTGAACACTCAAAATATCTTGTTTCCACCTGCTTCTGATGTTTCATAATACTGATGGCAGCTTAACCTGTACACCACCACTCACGCCCAAACACATCCCCTCTGTTTTGCTCTCATCTACTTTCAGAATCAGAGTTAGGTTTATTGTCATGAACATGTGTCATGACTTTTGTGTCAAGTATTACCAAACCAAATCCACCCGTAAATTGGAGGAGCAGCACCTAATATTCCATCTGGGCGCTCTCCAACCGGATGGAATTAACATTGACTTCTCCGGTTTCTGTTAGACCTCTCCCTGTTCTCCCTCCAACTCTCCATCCCTCCATTCACAGAACCATCCCCCTTCCCCCTGTATGCTGCTGCACCCTCCCTCCCTCATCCATCTCTTGCTTGTGCTCCTCTCCCTGCCCCACCATTTTATTCAGATGCCTGTCTACATTTTGCTCATACCTTGATGTAGGCCTCAAGCCCAAAACATTGGTTATATATCCTTATCTTTGCTAATATAAAGTACGCTGTTTGACCTGCGTTTCTCCAGCATTTGTTTTTACTACAATCACGGTGTCTGCAGACTTTTGTGTTTTACTTCATGAAAGTTGTTGTTATGTAGCAATAGTATTGAGCATTACAAGAGCAAAAATTGCTACAAATTACATTTCAATAAACACACTATTTAAAAATCTACAAATGAGTGCAAAAAAGTGATGTAGTGTCTTAGTTCATTGTCCATTCAGAAATCTGATGGTAGAGCGGAAGAAGCTGTATGAAACTAGAGAGTTCCTCTGAAACCTTTCGTAAGCCAAAATGGCATGAAGTGAAGATCCATTCACTACTATTGGAGGTTATTTTCATAAAAGCAAAATCCCATTCAAAACCCATTCAACTCTTTTCGTAAGAACGAACATGGCCTTCTTTGGAAAAAGCAAATTTACGTAATTCGAGTATTCGTAAAGCAGGGTATACATGTATTGAGTATTCGCCTCAGGCTCCTGTACCACCTTCCTGATGGTAGCAGTGAGAAGAGGGCATGATTTGGGTGGTAATGGTCCTTGGTGAGCCTTCTTCATGATTGAGCTGACATGATGGCCCCGGGATAGATCTTCAGAGATGATGACACCCAGAAATTTGAAGTTCTTTACCTTTTCCATTGCTCACCCCTTGATAAAGAGTGCTCTTCCAGTTTCCCCTTCCTGAAGACCACAATTAGTTCTGCTAACGTTAAGTGCAAGGTTGTTGTTGTGACACTACTCAGCTAGCTGATCTACCTCACTCCTGTGTGCTTCCTCGTTGTGTTTCTGTGGTGTCATCAGCAAATTTGTAGATGGCATTTGAATTGTGCCTGGCCACACAGTTGTGTGTGTAGAGTGAGTAGAGCAGTGGGCTAAGCACACATCCTTGAGGTGCGCCAGAGTTGCTAGTCAGTGAGGAGGTTGTTACCGATTTGTACTGTCTGTGGTCTTCTGATGAAGAAGTCAAGGATCCAGTTGCAGAGGAAGGTGTAGAGGCCCAGGATTTGAAGTTTACTGAGGGGATAATGGTGTTGAAAGCTGAGCTGTAACACTGGACAACAATTTTTTTTCAAAAGGTTTGCTTCCTGAAAAAATATTGGGGATTATGATAGTGAACTTCAAGCTGAACACAAAGATTAATTCCAGATTTGCTGTATCATATAGGAAGTTGGAGAAACATTTTATTAAATTTAGCATGTTTAATTGCATAATGATGCTGACACACTGCATTAGTTCAACTGACCTAAAAATGTTTTGCCGCTGATTTTCGCTTGTACTCAGTATCTGATGCCTCTCGTGTCAGTCCAGCAATAGTCAGCCAGCATTGATGGATTCCAGTTGCCCTGACACCGTTTTTCCATGGTCATAATGTCCTGGTGAAACTTTTCACCATGTTTGTCACTGACTGCACCAAAATCAGCAGGGATGAAGTCCAAGTATGAATGCAGAAAATGAATGTTCAATGACATGTGGCACTTCGTGGTTTTGGATGATTGAAGTAGACTTAAAATATGACAGGAAATCACAAAAATAGGTTATATCTAAAAAAAATGGAAAGTGATAGCAAAATTTTAACTAATTTTCATGATAGCAGCCCAAAATAAATAAAATACACCAAAGAATATTCAGGAGCAAAATCTTTGTTATCCAGTGTAATCGAGGATAAATATGTGTTGTCCTGGTGATCCAGGGCTGAGTGGAGAGCCAGTGGTATTGCATCTGTTGTGGAACGTTTGTGCAGTAGGTAAATTGCAGTGGGTCCAGGTTTTTACTTGGGAGGGGTATGAGTTGATTCTGGCTATGACCAACCTCTCAAAGCATTTTATCACAATAGATGCGAATGCTTCTGGGTGATAGTCATTTTGGAAGTATACATAATGTTACGGGATATGTTAGAATAGTTATGGGCAAAATATGTCTTTAAAAGAGATAGATTGTGGGGATTTAGTTTAGGTTTCACTTCACATACAGACTAACACTTCACAGAAGACATCTCATTTAAAATGCAAGAGCTTTGCTGAAGTGAGACACTGTGTCACCAGTGACTTTGCAGAGACAATGGAACTGCTTTGGGAAGGACTTCAAAAGGAGGTGCAAGTGGAACATAATGTTGATCACGTTCAGGCTCAGATACTAATAAGATCTTTCAAAAATTGGGTTTGGAGCCTTGGGAGAGGTCATTTGGTTTTTACAAGCAGAGAGAGGAAAAAACAAATGGGTGATTTCTCCTTTGGAGAGAGAGAGAGAGAGAGAGAGAGAGAGAGAGAGAAGGAAGTTCTACAGCAGCAATAGAGGCTGCAAAACGGCAAGCTGGTAGGCTTGTTAAAAAACCCCACTTTGAAGACAGGTTGTGAGTTCTGAGTTCAGCCTGTTCAAAACCCGTAGTCTTTACGAGGAAATGGCTGGCTAGAGTGTTTCCCCTGAAATAAGGGAAACAAGAGGAACTCTGTGGTGACCTGGAAGAAGAGGTTATCATTTGGAAAATCCATGATCAGCCAAGTTTCTTCGGCAAGACACTGAAGTAACTGATTAGAGGAAATCAGTTTGTGTGTGTGTCCAACGAGCAACAAATTTCTCTCTGAAACCAACAAGAACCTTCCTGAGCAGTAACCATTTAACTTTAAGCACCAGAGCCTCGTGGAAATTATAAATGTTGAATTCTGCGCAAAGTATGAGAACTGCCTGATATCGGAGAAGTGAAAAGTGAATGATTGGATTGTGAAACAAAGAACTTTCTTGAACATATACACATTACATACACGTATGCTTAGAATTAGAAGTGGTTAAGTTAGGTTAAAGTTAATAGTAATAAGCTTAAGATTGATCGTTATTATGTTTAAAGAAAATTAAAAGCAACTTTGGTTTAAGTAACCATTGTCTATTGAATTTCTATTGTTGCTGGGTTTTGGGAGTCCTCTGGGCTCGTAACAATAACCTTTGGGCAAATGAAAAGCCCCAACAACTACAAATTCATTGAGCGAATGAAGTTCTGATGAAGTATTTTAGAAAATATAGTGAAGCTTTCCCCACCTTGTTCACTTGTACATGGAACTTCAAAAACAGCCGCAAGAGGTTCGTTCCCAGGGTCTGTTGCTAATAGACTCGGAGTCAAAGGACAGGAGGACATGGAGGAGACAGAGGGAGGGAAGCTTTGGAAGAGATTTCCAGAACTGAGATGGAAGCAACCAGGGGCTTCCTAGAGGGAGCAAATAAATCAATTAAAATTAACCCAATTCTAAGTTTGATCAATGAAAAGATTCTGAGTAGAAAGGCTGTCACATCAGAGAGTGCGATAGAAGAACACCAGAGAGAATTATCCAGCACCTTTCACAATCCCAGAATGTCCCAAGCACCTTTCTGATGCGTACTCTCTATCAGAGACTGAGAGTGTCTTAGGTTAGAACAAAGTATTTCTGCCTCTATGACTTGAGTCATTTCAGCCATTTAAAATCATCGCTCATTCTTCCTGACTGGACCGCGAAAGGTTGAATGGCCTGATGGGTGATTGGTGAGGGGATGGAGCACGTTGATGGTAGGAGCTGAGGAGGGGCAGTATTTCTGGGGCGGCTCTAGGAACATCCTTGAATGTAATGTTCTTCACAGATTGTCCAGTGTCCAGACCACCACCTGTTCCATTTGTCTGCCACTTCTTTTTGGCAAACACCAAAAGTTGGGTGGACATTCAGTGAATTTTCATCTGGACTTCAAAACCACCCACCAAAAAGAATGATGGAAGCAGAGTCCCTGCAGGCATTTAATAAGTGCCCGGATAAGCACTTGAATTGGCCCACTAGTCAGTATGGTTATGATGGGCTGAATAGTCTAGTTCTGAATTGAATGAGTCTTTGTGTCTTTGTGAAAGCGAGCAGCCTAACTGGTAGACAGCATATTTGCCACTAAGCATCATTCCACCACCTGCATTATTTTAATTTAATTTAGTCATAAAGCATGGCAATAAGCCCTTTCAGTTTACAAGCCCATGACACCCAATTGACCTACATCCCAGGTATGTTTTGAATGGTGGGAGAAAAATGGAACCTCTGGACGAAACCCACGCAGACACGAGGAGAATGTGCAAACTCCTTACAGCAAGCACAGGATTCAAACCATGGCCCCAGTCATTGGCGCTGTTACAGAATTGTTCTAACCGCTACACTAACCATATAATCTTTATGTGATGGTACTGGGCAACAGCTATAGAATAGACATTACAGCCTGCCATCTCCTTCTAATACCTGGAGTGACAGGGCAGTAGATGATTGAAAACTATCACTTGAAATTCCCCTACAAGTTAGATGCCATCCTGATTTGTAAATAAATCAACTTTCCTTTCTCAACTCCCTCTCTACCCCAAGTGTGGCAGAATCTTCACCAATCAGGCTGCAGCAGATCAAGAAGAAAGTGGGCACCATCACCTTCCAGAAGGTGGCTCAGGATCGCCAGCTAACGTTTCCTTTGCAGTGATACCCACATCCTGTGAGATTTTGGAGCAGAAACACAATTTGAGTATACCTGTGGAGTTGGTTCAGCTGCTGTTAGTGGTTAGGCAAATGCCTCAGAACAGGATGATCCCTCGAATCTGTCCAATGGTGTGATCATGACTGATCTGCTTCTTAACTCCATTTGCCTACTTTGGCTCCAAATCCATCTATTCCCTCGATTAAGTCAAGTTTATTGTCATCTGATTGTACAAGTACAACGTGACGCAACAGTGTTCTCCAGTTCTTGGTGCAAAACATGCAGACACACAATACATATGCAGAACAACTATTGCATATATACAAGCAGATAAATAAATAGGTATTGTTTCATGAAAATGGAGTCTCAGAAAATTAGTGTGAGCAGTCCCTTTGATAGTTCTGCATTCTCCTAGACTGTGGGAAGAAGCTGTTCCTCAGCCTGGTGGTGCTGGCTCTGATACTCCTGTATCTCTTCCCCGACAGGAGCAGGGTGGAAGGGATGAATTTGCATGCCCTCTTCAGACAACAATCTTGGTAGATCACTTCATTGGGGGTGGGGTGGGGGGAAGGGAGACTCCAGTGATCCTCTCTGCCACTCATATGGTCCTGTGGATTGACCTCTGATCCATTTCTCTGCAGCAGCCATCCAGGACGCTCTTGTTAGCACTCCTACAGAAGGTTGACATAATGGTAGCTGGTAGCCTTGCCTGCTTCAGTCTTTCCAGGAAGTCGCAGTTGTACCTTCCTGACAGGTGACGAAATGTTGAATGTCAACAATAGGTCACTAGTTAAGTGAACTCCAAGGAACTTGGAGCTCTCCACTCTCTCCACTGCAGAGTTGTTGATGTGCAGGGTGGTCATTTGTGGTCCCCCTGAATTCCACAATCATCTCCTTTGCCTTGTCCATGTTGAGCCTTGAGTTGGTACTCTCGCACCATTTCACAAGATTTTCCACCTCTTCTCTGCAGACCGACTCATCGCTGTTGCTTATTAGCCAAAATTTGTAAAGGTCACTGTTAGAAAGATTTTACAGGAGAGAGTTCCACCTTTCCGACCCTACCATGGCACAAAAAAATTTCATTACCCCCCTCCTCACTGGCCAGGCTCAGAATTTAAGGTTGCTTCAGACTTTCCTGTTACCCAGTAAAGTATCCCTCTTTCTGCTCTATCAACAGCTATCAAAATACTGAAAGCCTTTTATATTTTAGACTGAACAATTTATGGGACATGTCAGTGGTGACAGACTCCAGAAATACAACTTATTTTTAATTTTCTTGCTAACTTAAAATTTTAAAAAAGAATCACATTTATTTCAAGAAATATTTTCAATCAAATTGAAGCAGAGTATTAAAAGTATAAAATGAATGATGAGGTCATTGATTTGTTGTTCACTTATGGATGGCAAACATAGGACAGATTAATAATAATAATTAAGAATTGACACTACTGATCAGTCACTCAGAGTAATAGAATGTTAAGTTACATCCTTACAGAAATGGCAATTTAATTAGTAGCGAGGCACCAATTCATTGCGATTGAGTAAGCTCAATACTTAACTATTCACTATAATAGTCTGAGTGATTTAAGGTGACAGTATAGAATTTATATTATCCAAAAGGCTTTCATAGCCAATTAAGTAGTTCTGAAGAGTGTTTTTGCCACTAATATAAGAAATGTGTAAGGACCTTTACACACAGCAAACTTCCACAAACAGCCACATAGTTCCACCCATTGGAGGTAATGCTAAATATGAAACATCTGGAATAAGCCCTGGTCTTTTTTGAAATACAGGGAGTCCCCGGGTTACGAACATCCGGACTTATGGACAACTCGTACTTACGAACAAATTGTGCCCCCCAATTCATGCACGTGCATAATGTTACCTCACAAATGCCCCTTCTGGTATGCAAGGCATCGATGGAATGAGAGAACGTGTTAAATTTTAAGCATGACTTTTTTTAATCTAAAATGTTTTAAGAACTGTTTCTTTAATTTTATTTTACAGTACTGTAATAAGACAAACATTTGACTAACTGATGCTAAATAAGAACCGTATGTACCTGTTCCGACTTATGTACAAATTCAACTTAAAGACAGATGTAGGAACAGATCTTGTTCATAACCTGGGGGCTCCCTGTATGCCTTTTTTATCATTCTTTTAGATCTAGCTAGGAGGGCAAACAGAACCTCAATTTAATATCTCTTCTGAAGGTGTGTCCACTAGTAGCACTGGTCTTCCTCAGTAATCTACAGGAGAATCAGCTTGGTCAATTATCCTCCGGTCTCTAGCATGAGAACAGAGTCCTCAATTGCCTGCTCATAGTCATCCACCAAACCACAGCCAACACTTAGTGCCAGGCTGTCTGTGGGGGTTGTCCTGAAACTCCAATGATGGGGTGGCAGCAAGAACAATGAGAAGATTTTGATCATTCGTTTTGCACCAGAAATATCTGGTATGGAGGTTGGAAGTTGGTGGGATTCAGTGGGAAGATTACTTTCATCTCAGGATCAAGACATTTTGAAGCCCCTCCCCATGTGTCCTAATAGAAATCTTAGTAAGTTTCTATGTTTATCCACCAGCAGGACTGACAGTGAGTGACCATCCTGGATGCTGCATCAGATTATCTGGTTCCAGATCATCTATGGGAATCACACATGGATCTAAAGCAATTTTGATTACAATTTTCTAGGTAATCTGCAACTGAGGCAGAATTTGGCCATTTGAGGTGGGAACTTGACCGGGAAGCAGTTTAAAGCCTTTCTGCAGAATGAAACACAAATGGCTGCAGACACTGATTGTAATAAAAACACAGAAATGCAGGAGGAACACAGTAGATCTCGCGGCGTCCACAGGAGGTAAAGATATATTACCGACATTCCGGGACTTAGCCCTTCAACCCTTAACCTTAACCTTGGAGAAGGCCTCAGCTACCAGACAAATTTCCTCTCCAGCTGTTTGTTCAGAACTTGCCGCACAAGGCAATCAGTTCCTCTGACAAAAGTTCAATTTGACTCCTTTGCCCCAGTGGTCTGATCAATATCTGATCAGTCTGACGTGGGGCAGCTCTGATCAGTCTGACGGACCCATGCCAGATCAGTCCCCCCAAGCTGTGCGCATGATCACATGCACTCATTTTGCAACCAGCACACAAAGGAAATTTATGTGAGCCAAAAGGTTAGTGAGGGAGATAGGTTGTGCAAAATTTATCTTGAAACAATTTCAAGTTTACATTTGCACAAGCATTCAATGGGCACAGGAAAAAAATTGCCCCATCTAAGATTTTTGTGCACACTGAGAAGGAACATTAGTCTGCACAGTACCTGATGAGTCTGACAGGAGTGGAATCAGATCAGATCACACTGAATGAGACTGGATCAGTGCTGGATTGGTGTGTGCCATGCCTGACCTGTGCCTTATATCTCAGCAATGTGACTTGAGCAGGTTTTACCAGAAAAATTGGTTCAGTCAGCAGGCTGCCGTTTTCTAAATACATCTGAGACCTTGTTGACTTCAAGCATTGCTTAATTATTTTCAAAAAGCTCTCCAGAATTATACCTTGATTGAATTTCATTAGATTGCCTTTACGTTCTTATCCTGTCAAAAGAAAGAAACAATTTCCGCAGACAGTTTCCTACTGATAGTGGCAGCAGGCAATGGAGTAGTTGAGGAAGAGATTCACAAAAAAATGAAATTAAATTAATCAGCCAACAGCCATCACATTCCACAAAGAAGCCTCTGCTTATCACACCACCACAGGATTCTACTTCCATCCTTTCTTTCATGAAGGTGCCTGCCTCTGTATAATTCCTGAGGCTTTGGTCCATCTCAGGAAAGTTGCAGGAGAACAGTGAATGGAGTGTGTACCTCACTGGAGAAAACAGTGAATGGAGTGTGTCCCTCACTGGAGAATAGAGTGAATGGCGTGTATCCTTCCTGGAGAATACAGTGAATGGTGTGTGTACCTCACTGGAGAAAACAGTGAATGGAGCGTGTACCTCACTGGAGAATACAGTGAATGGAGTGTGTAACTCATTGGAGAATACAGTGAATGGAGAGTGTCCTTCAGTGGAGAATACAGTGAATGGTGCGTGTACCTCACTGGAGAAAACAGTGAATGGAGTGCGTACCTCATTGGAGAATACAGTGAACGGAGTGTGTCCCTCAATGGAGAATACAGTGAATGGAGTGTGTTTTTCACTGGAGAAAAGAGTGAATGGTGTGTGTCTCTCAATGGAGAATACAGTGAATAGTGTGTGTACCTCACTGGAGAAAACAGTGAATGGAGTATGTCCTTCACTGGAGAATACAGTAAATGGAGTGTGTCCCTCACTGGAGAATACATTGAACAGAGTGTGTACCTCACTGGAGAAAACAGTGAATGGAGTGTGTCCGTCAATGGAGAATACAGTGAGCAGAGTGTGTACATCATTGGAGAAAACAGTGAATGAATTGTGTCCCTCACTGGAGAATACAGTGAATGGAGTATGTCCTTCACTGGAGAATACAGTAAATGGAGTGTGTCCCTCACTGGAGAATACATTGAACAGAGTGTGTACCTCACTGGAGAAAACAGTGAATGGAGTGTGTCCCTCACTGGAGAATACAGTGAATGGAGTGTGTTTTTCACTGGAGAAAAGAGTGAATGGTGTGTGTCTCTCAATGGAGAATACAGTGAATGGTGTGTGTACCTCACTGGAGAAAACAGTGAATGGAGTGCGTACCTCACTGGAGAATACAGTGAATGGTGTGTGTACCTCACTGGAGAATACAGTGAATTGAGTGTGTACCTCACTGGAGAATACAGTGAATGGAGTGTGTACCTCACAGAAGAATACAGTGAATGGTGTGTACACCTCAATGGAGAATACAGTGAAAGATGTGTGTACCTCATTGGAGAATACAGTGAATAGTTTGCAACCCAAATAACAATACAGTGAACCATTTGAACTTCAGGACAATGCAGCTACCCCACCACCATCAGACTCCTCAACAACAACATACAACAAACTCAGTGAGGGATTCCTTTAAGGATTCTTATGTTTGCACTTTATTGGTTTTTAAAAATTCTCTCTGTAGTCAGTCAGTTTGTTACATTTTGTTATCTATTTAGTTTTCTATTTGTTTACACGTGTGCGTTGTGTACAGTTTTTTTTCTGTTGCGCCCACGGGAAAAGGAATCTCATGTAATGTCATGTACGTTCTCTGACAATAAATCTGAAATCTAAATGTGAGTTTAGCTCTCAACAAAATGCAGGAATTGGTATGAAATTCATTGAACAATGCAGAGAGTGATGATTTAACTGATGAAGCAACCCAGTATTAAACTTGGGGGACATTGAGTAACCTTGTTCTAGAAGCACAGAACAATTCAACAATCTCTGTCATCACAGAAACTAGTCTCCAGCATCACACCATATTAAGAGATAGTTGAAAGCATTGCTTTCAGCGAAATCTGTGGAAACAGATGGTATCTGTACAAGAGAACAGAAAATTTCTCTCTAGGACTGACCCACCAATAGCCAGTTTAAGTACAACACTTGCATCACTCCTGAGTGGATGTCCTGAGCAAAAAAAAGACAATTCCTATCTAATTACCAACATATCAGTAAGATCTCAATTATCAGTGAAATATGGATGACATTGTCAACAGTTTACAGGAGCACATACTCTCCAGTCACCAATGGAAGACGCAAGAGATTGTAGATGCTGGAATCTGCACAAAGAACAAACCGATGGAGTGGGGTCAGGTGTAGTGGGGAGGGGTGGGGTGGGGTGGGATGGGATGGGATAGACGGGTGGGGGGAAAGAATAGCCAATGTTTCATCTCGTCCCGATGTCAGGGCTGGGATTCCAGTTTAGACTTTCCCAGGAACCCCTGGTGTCAGAGCTCACCAAAGTCCTGGTTAATCAGTGCACTGAAGTGAGAGTAACATGCAGGTCCATGCAAATAAATGTGTGTAACTGCCTGAAAATACAGGGGAAAGTTAGAACTCATCGGACAACGCAGAGAAATATGTGTGTAAAGTAAAAGCATTGGACACCCTGAGCTTCTCCAGCATTTTGTGCATTTTACTTCAGGCACGATGTCTACAGCTTTTTCGTGATTTACTTCTGCTTGGTGTCATGTTGGGCCCATGTTGACACCATACTGGGACCCCCTGCTCACCAACATGTTGGGATCTCCTGTTCCCCACCATATCAGGAGCTCCTGTTCACCACCACATTGGGACCCCTCCCATTCTCCACCATGTTGGGACCCCCTGCTGGTCACCATATTGGGAACCCCTGTTGGTCACCATGTTGGGACCTCCTGTTGGCCATGATGTTGGGATGGCACTCTGGGAGAACGAATTCATCCCTGAGAGTGAGTCCTCTGAGATTCTTTGATGAGGGGGGAGCATCCTCTCAGCACTACTTTTTCACTTCTATCATAACCTTATCGGCTGCCATTTTGTGAAGCCCTTTGAGACATCCTGTGGACACAATGACTGGGACCCGCTGTTGGGACATTGGCTGTGCCCACCTATCCACCCCCTATGATTGGTTACCCTGCAGGGGCACCATGCTGACCTGACTAATGATTGCTTTCACCCCTTTCTCCAGCAGCCACCAATAATCAGCTGCCCAAAATGTGTGTCACCAGCAACGCCAGGAGTACTAGAGCTACAGACACACACGAGTGAAATGGAGTGTGAGCAGGTGCGATGCAGACCCCTCAAACCGGATTGAGGTCAGTTCTGAACAGCTGAATGGTTTTCACAGCAGAATATTGGATGCTTATCAATGAGCAAAATGGAGCATTTGGAGAGACACAACACTTGCCTATTAATAACCCAGTTCCTGCCTGTTTTGTGGGCTCCAGCTGGCATTAGATCAAGAGGCATGAATAATGTGACCTAGTCTCACAAACCAAAGTGGAAACTCTTATGAGCATCTTACATCAACCTGCAGAGAAAGAGTGTGTGTGTGTGTGTGTGTGTGTGTGTATGTGTGTGTGTGTATAACTCCCAGTTAGACAAGCTGGTCAACCCCCTCACACATATCCTGCCCCACCCTCCCTGCGCAACCCCTCCCTCACACACAGCCAGCCCCACTTCTCCCTCCACCACCCCTCCCTCTCTGGGAATAGCTGGTATTGTAACACAGCAGTTAGCCAGAGGTTTCCTTCAGTAGCACCATCCCTCCCTCTCTGGGAATAGCTGGTATTGTAACACAGCAGTTAGCCAGAGGTTTCCTTCAGTAGCACCATCCTTGCAAGATAATGGGACCCCAGTACATTGAGGAAAATGCTTTAATTAAGCCTTCTACACTGCAGCTGTGGCTCACTTGGTTGGAGCTCTCTCATCTCTGAGTCAGAGTAACAGATTCAAGACTCACTCCAGCATCCTGCACGCCAGTTGCCGGCTAAAGTTTCCAGTCTAATACTGAGGCAAAATTGTATTGTCAGAGGTATCAGTGAGATCATAGATAAATGCCCTGCCTGCTGCTGGGAGTATGTGAAATATCCAGGGTGCCCTTTTTAAGATGAGTAGGAGATGTATCATAAATCTATCCAGCAATCAACATTATCCACATTAGATCATCTAGTCATTATCATTTTATTGTTAATGGGATCTTGCTGTGAAAAGAACCTGGCTCCTGCATTACAACTGTGAACACACTTGAGATTTCCAAAGGTTGTAAATGATGTTATAATGATGCAAGTCTTTCCAATCTGGTCAAAGTGTTTTGAGGACACTTCGTTCAATGGGTTACTGGACATTCTCTTCCACTACTTCCTTGGAGTTAAAATGTAAAATCCTTTTTAGTTATGAATGCTGTTTTTTGAATTTCCTCACAACAGAGAATGAGGCTACTCTTCCCATTGTGTTTATGCCAGTTCAAAGAACGTTCCCATCATCCCTGCCCAGAGTCTGGAGCAGAACCAGCAGCATTCTCATTGTGATGGGCGTGGATGGGGTGAGTTATGACGGTTTTTCCCCTGGTGGGAATGCCAAAAGTCACAGACATGAGACAGAAGACAATTCAGCTAAATGTATGCCCTCCACCTTTGGAAACCCAAGTGCCCAGAAACACAGAAGCCAGTACAAAGCACCAAACGAGCAAAGTGCATCATGGCCCTCAACCCCCTATCCATTGTATATGAGCCACTGCATCAAGAAGGCAACAAAAAAGAGCCCATCAGCTTGGTCACAATCTCTTCTCACTGCTACAATCGGGCAGAAGGTACAGAAGCCTGAAGTTCAGCACCTCCAGGTTCAAGGACAGTTTTTATCCAACAGCTCTTGAATCTTCACATATGGACAGACTATTTTTTAAATGCGGAGAAAATTGAAAATACCTAAATGCAAAGGGACCTGGGTGTCCTCATTCAGGATCGCCTGAAGGTAAAATTGCAGGTTGAGTTGGAGGTTAAGAATACAAATGCAATGCTGGCGTTCACTTCAAGAAGAATAGAATACAGGAGCAGGGATGTGATGTTGAGACTTTATAAGGCACTGGTGAGACCGCACCTGGAGTATTGTTAGCAGTTTTGGGCTTCTCATTTAAGAAAGGATATGCTGACATTGGGGCAGGCTCAGAGGAGGTTCACAAGGATGATTTCAGGAATGAAGGGGTTATCATATGAGAAGTGTTTAACAGCTCTTGGCCTGTATTTTAGGAATTTAGGAGAATGAGGGGCAATTTCATTGAAACATTTTGAATGTTGAAAGGCATAGACAGAGTAGATGTAGAAAGGTTGTTTCCCGCGGTGGGAGAGTCTAGGACAAGAGGACACAATGTCAGGATTGAAGGGCATCCCCTTAGAACAGAGATTAGGAGGAATTTCTTCAGCCAGAGGGTGGTGAAACTGTGGAATTTGTTGCCACAACCAGGTCATTGGGTGTATTTAATGCAGAGATTGATAGTTTCTTGTTTAGCCAGGGCATCAAAGGTTATGGGGAGAAGGCCGGGCAGTGGGGCTGAGTGGGAAAATGGATCAGCTGATCATTAAATGGCGGGGCAGGCTCAATGGGCAGAACAGCCAATTTCTGCTCCTACCTAACCCTAAACATTAATTGCTTGAAGACCATCAAAACATCTGCCTGCTCTGTTGAAATGTCACTTTTTTTCATGCACTAACTGCCTCTGTGAATGTTTGCCCATCTATCTTTATCTATTATTGCCTCTTGGTCTGATTTGATTGAGGTTATTTAATTTATACTGTCATTGATGTATCTGTGTACCTGCAGCAAGTAAAAATTTCGGTGCAGCTGTACATTGTACTTCTGTATATGACAATATACATATCACGATGAGGGAAAGCTTCCTACTGTCTATTCTGTCTGTACCCCTTAGAATTGTTTTTAAAATTTAGACATACAGCACTTTAACAGGCCAATTTGGCCCACGAGTTTGTGCCGCCCAATTTACACCCCATTAACACAGGCCTGATACATTTTTGAAGGGTGGGAGGAAACCAGAGCCCCCGGAGAAAACCCACACAGACAGAGGGAAACATACAAACTGATTACAGACAGTGTGGGATTCGAACCCTGGTCCAGTCCAGCGCTAACCACTATGCCAACCGTGCTGCCCATATTGTACACTTCTATTGGGTCCTCATCACCTTCCTCTGATCCAAGTTAAACGAACCCTGCCTATTCACTCTCTCCTCAATAACTGAAATGCTCCATTCCAGAAGACTCGGGACCGCAGGGAGGAGGATTCAAGAGGGGCGTAGGAATGGGCTGTTGTCAGTTGACCAGGACATGGATGGAGGGAGGGTCTGAGGGGAAACCTTCTGTGAGTTGGACGTAGGGATCGATATGGGGCTCACGTTATCTCTGCAGGAGGAAGTGAGCATAGACACACGAGACCAGCCTGTACCCTCAGTTACACCAAACTAGCCTCAGTCACAGTCCTGAGTCAGAAATACAAGTGACTGACATCAAACATTAAAGAGCAAGCAAGTGACCTGTGCAGTGAGTATCTGAATACGTTTGAAGTTGGAGTTTTTGATATAATTATATCCCTTGGTGCATTAAAATATCACCTCTCGTGAGGTATTGCCCAACACTCTGTGAGTGTGGCCTACTAACAGCACCTTACAGTATTTGGTGAACAAAACAATAACCAAGCTGTAGTTAGTGGACAGCTAATACAGGAAGGTAACACACCTCATGTAAAATTAGATCAACTCATTAAAAATACAATTAAAAAAAAAGTCTGGAAATTTTTAGAATATCCAATTAAAATCTAACACACAATATGTTACAATGTTTTAACACATTGAAACACAGGAAAGTAGGAGTGGTGTCAACTCAGTGCTGGAACTCAGTGCATTGTGTGGCAATGACACACTGTGGGTTCTCTCAGTCAGATGGCAGGGGGACAGATTGCCTTCCCTTACTTGTGTTCCTCTCACTGTCGAGCCTAAGTGCACAGAGATGGAACGCTCAGATCCAGGCTGAAAACCCTTGTCAATCCATACTGACTTTTAAAGTGGAAATGAGTAAATCTCCGAAGCTACACAATCTTGTATGTATAATCCCTAATCACAGAGGTATCCCTCCTCCCCCTACTTGCTGGTGTGGCTTCCTTCCCTTAACCAATTATTACCTCCTACCTTTGAGACCATGCTCTACCCTCCATTCCCCCCCCCCCCCCACCATTTTGTTCGGACGCCTGCCGACATTTTTCCACACCTTGATGAAGAGCTCAATCCCTAAATCCCAACACGTTGGTTATGTATCTTTATCTTTGCTATATAAAGTCCGCTGTTTGACTGTTTGCACTGTTTTTTAATTGTTTTAAGGTGGTTTATATGAATGTTTGCTCCATGATGCTGCTGCAAAACTCCGAATTTTGTGACTTGTTCACAATAAATTCTGATTCTGATTCCTCTGAGTTTTTTTTCAGCATTGTGTTTTTACTCTCTTTCCAAGGCATGCGGTAACTGCTCTAACTCATCACACAGGGAATGTAATCTGAAAGTTTGTCCTGCACAATTTGGAGCCACCCAGGTTCACAGCCTTGTTCAAGGCACTGTCCTCTTCGCACATTCAGATCCTCATTCAATGTCCTTCATTGGCACGTACATCCTCTTGACCTCTCCCTGCGATTCCTGGTGATACTGAAGCAAACCTCGACATCCAGTGATCCAAAGCAACCCTGCACACCCAGTACAAGGGCTCAGGACTGATATACACTGACTGCCATGTGCCACCCTTTGGCCAGCCACCTCCTCTCACTCTCGCCCTACCACCTTACCTTCCTCTGGATTCAAGTGACGAAAACGGCACAAATCCTCCATCTCCCGGGGCATTGGCAGTGACTGCCACAGTCTTTACCTGCTCACTGCCTTTTTGGATGTTGGAAGGCAGATGCTTCCAGAGCTAGACCCTGGGGGTTGACGTCTCAGCAGACTCAGTGATGCAGTCTTAGTCCTATCTTTCGCCTCTCACCCTGCCGCTCCTATTTCAGCGCAATCTGAGGGATGCAGATAAAGGATCACTTGGACCACTGGCCATGCTGAGAGAGTGGAGCTCCTTCACTCGGCCAACACCAAGGCAGGAAGGGCAAGTTAACACGGAAGCACTGATCTGCACATCAGACTGCACCCGAGCAAAACAACACCAAGGCAACTGAGTGCATCGTCAAGGTCTGTTGGGACCAGGGTTCAGAGCAGTTCATCAGGGAAACCAAGGCAAAAGAAGGTTGCAGCAAGAATATTAGCAGCAAGATTAAATTCAAAAGCAAAACAACTGTCCAGAGTTCAGATGTTAAGCCCCTGTTTCCAGCTTCACTCCAACATCAAAGGTGACCCAGTGGTGAGCAGTACTGAGGCTGGGGTTGGAGGTTTTATGGAATGCACCAGACATCAGGGGAGTAACCCAGTCCATTTAGGAGAGAATGTGGAGGAAATTAATGGGCAGTTCCAGGAAGTGGGGGGGGGGGGGGGGTGGTGGAATTGGTCAGGGTCAAGGGAGAGTACCCCAAAACAGTTAGGGATGGGGTGGAGGGGATTGTTATTATCATGAACATGTCATGAAATTTGTTGATTTGTTGCAGCATCACAGAGGAAACATTTATAGTATATAAACCACCTTACAAAATAAATAAAAAATAGTGCAAGAAAATGTCAAAGGAAGGCAGTGTCTGTAGTTCATTGGTTATCCAGGAATCTGATGGCAGCAGGGAAGAAACTGTCCTTGTGCCGCTGAGCGCTTGTCTTCAGGCTCCTGTACCTTTTTCCCGGTGGTAGCAGAGTAAAGAGGGCGTAGCCTGGGTGGTGGGGTCCTTGAGGTTACAGGCTGCTTTCTTCAAACACCACCTCTTGCAGGTGTCTTCAATGGAGTGAAATCTAGTGCCCGTGATGTCACAGACCAAGTTAACAATCCTCTAGAGTTTTTTCTTGTTCTGAGCGTTGGCAGCTCCATGATCCATTCTGGCTGGTTGTATCTCACGGATGCTCCCCACAGCACATGTAGAAGTTTTTGAGAGTCTTCAGTGAAATACTAAATCTCTACACAAAACTCCTCACAAACTATTGCGGCTGACAAGCCTCCCTCATGATTGCGTTGACATGGAGGATCAAATGTCAGAGAATAAGGAGGGATCATTGAGGAGTGAGAGACAACTATATGATCAACGTCAAAAGAGTTGTGGAGGAGGGGAGAAAGGGGGCATTAAAATTTGGGGAAGTTGTGGGGAGCATCAGGGAGAAGGGAAATAACCAATCAATGCGAGAGAGTGAGGTGGCATTACTTGGACATTCGAGATTTAATTCTGATTAAATCTGATTTTAAATCCCACTCTGGGATTAAATTCCCACCCCCTATCTTTGCACCTCAGGGTTACATTCTACTTCAGGGTTAATTTCCTAATTCCAGGATTAAAATTTACTCTGACTAATCTCTGGCACAAGAGCTGTCACAACCCGTCTTACTGCAAGTAACTGTTCAGCCAGAATTACTTTTGTGGATATAATGGCCGAGAACCCTGCCTTCTAAGAGCTTAAGCAGCATGTTTATTGATTTTTTTGTAAGCATCCTTATCCTGAGGATTAATAATATCACTGCTGATGAAGATCAATGTAAGGGATATGTGGTCTGAGCTGTCATTGTTGCTTGTCATGGAATTCATCAGTTACAAGGCTCACTTCACGAGATGCCCCGCTACCTCCCTGACACTCCTCCCAAATGAAGCAGTGATCTACTCGAAACTCTTCAGTGTTCTCCCATGCATTCACTGCTCATGCTATGTTCTCCACCCTATTGGGAAGGCCGACTGGGGGGAACTGCTTTAAGGAATATCTCTGACCACATTGAGTTTCCTGTCGCCCAACATGTGAATTTTCTGCGATCTCCCAGACTGGGCTGTCGGAAGTCTACCAGTGAGGTCTTGAGGGAGAGAACCTCATTTTGTACCTTTCATAACCACAGAACATGAGGCCCTGAAATACAAGGGATGTGCAATCATTGTTATGACACAGGTCCCTTTGCACAAACACTCCCAGAAACAGCAATGAATAATGATCAGAGAATCTATATAAACTGAGAGAACAGCATAAAATCAGTATCTGCTGGAAATGCCTACCAGGCCTGATGAAAGAGCGTTGAGCAGCAAGGTTGATAATGCTGATATACACGAGAGACATCAGATACTAGAGGCGAGAATAAGATTCTTCCTCTGTCCCATCTGTCCATCATCCTGGTTCACCAATCCCCAATTTGACCCTGTCCAACCCCTCCCACCCTGAACTCGTCATATTGGCTACCTCCTCTCGCGCACTCAGTCTTGATGAAGGGTTCACTACCCTTTTTCTCTAATTGTAGCTGCTCCCCCTCCCCCCACTGAGTTCCTCTGACAGATCGTCTTTGGTGCTGTGTCTCCTTCCACGGTGGCGCGCTCTTGTTTCTACTTCCTGTGTTGGTGTTTTACTTTGGTTGGATTGAGACCCATTGCCTGAAGGAGGCTTAATCAAAAGGGAAATAAATACAGTAAAACCCCCGGTATCCAGTGCCTATCCAGAATTGGTAGATGCCGGATAAGTGAATTTTCCGGTTGCTTGAGATTGTGTGTTGGTGAACTGACCACTAGTTCAGCAGGTTTCAAGAAAAATGATTCAGAGACTGTCTTCCCCACTCTAAATTTAAGCATCAGGATCTGGTGCTGGAGGACTGTGGACATGTCAGTCCATCCCTTCTATAGCCTTGTTTTTGCCGTTTCCTATAATTTTGTTGTGTGGAAAGTCCGAAACCAGGTCAGCACAAAGCCATCACAAAACTAAATGTTATTCCTGGGAACTGCTCTTTCTGCCTCAGTGAACTCCACACACTCCTAGAGATCTCCTCGTTCTGCATCAGTGATGCAGTTCTTTCTTTTGACTTTGTGTGACAGGAGGTGCAGTGATTCTCTCTGGAATAGCATTGCCTTCAAGCCACTTCTCGCTCTCTTCTGCCAACAACACATCTCATCTTTTATTCTCTTTCTTCCCTTTTGTAAAATACTGCTGTCCTCCATGAGCTGCACAGAGTCTGAGACGAAGTGTTTGGGGTGCGGCTGGGGCCCCATACCTGGGGTTGCTGTGGAAGAAAGCCCTCAAGGTGGGTTTGTGGAAACACAAAAGTCTGCAGATGCAGTGCTTATAGTAAAAACACACCGAATGCTGGAGGAACTTAGCCGATCTTTCAGCATCCAGAAATGACAAAGATATATTGCTGATGTTTTGGGCCTTCTTCAAGGAATGAAGGTTAGGGTTGTGACCAGATGCCTCTTTAAAGTCCTGATATGACTGATCCCAGGTTTTCATACTATACCCTCCTTCTCCACTGAACGTTACACCTTCGTTCTCCACATCTCATCACTCTCATCACGTCCTGTCACCTGGCCCTGTCTGTCCTAAACTCGCTGCCTCCCTCACCATCAATCCACTCGCCCTTCCTCCCCAATTCAACCCAGGCAGTACGGTTGGCCTAGCCGTTAGCACAACGCTGTTAGAGCACCAGTGACCAGGACAGGGGTTCCAATCCTGCGCTTTCTGCAAGGAGTTTGTACGTTCTCCCAGTGTCTTCATGGGTTTCCTCTGGAGGGTTCTGGTTTCATCCCACCCTTCAAAAAATATACCGAGGTTTGTAGGTCAATTGGGTGTAATTGGGCGGCACCGGCTCATGGGCCAAAAAGGTCTGTTACTGTGCTGCATGTCTAAATTAAATTCACTGCTCTCTTGTTTCCTTTCCCTTGCACTTTCCATGGCCAATTGAAAACCAATGCCTTGAAAGGATAGTCTGGTGTCCTGAGGTTTCTCTGTGAGGTGGGAGAGGGGAGAAGGGGGAAAGGAAACTTTCAGCCCTAATACTAATGAGCCCCTTCAGAGTTCATGGAGTCCAAGAAACTCCATCAGTGGAACCATTCAGGGATGGAACTACATAGCCAGCAGAAGTGGTCACTGAAGCTAATAATCCACCTCTGACACTGAGGGAATGAGTAGTGTACTGGCGAATACAGGGATAACGTGGGCATGGCATTGGTGGTCTTAGGCCCAACACTGCTCAAAAATATGGTCATGTTCTGGAGTATTCAAGATTCCTTTATTGTCATGTACATCATCATCATTCAGGAGCCTTGCCGTTTGGCATAAGCGATCATGTCTCTCCATCCATCATGATCTCTGACCCTCTGAATTGTAGTTGTTTCTCCCCTGCTTTCCTTCAGTGAAGGCTCCATCTTTGAGCTGAGACCGTAGTTGATGTTGAGGTCATGAATACACAAGGGGAAAATATTGAAGTGGTTTCCCGTTGCCTTCTTCAGTTGTAGTGTCCATATTGGACAGGTCACCCTGGCTATTGATCAGCAGATTCGTCTTCCCAGAATTTTTAGTTTTACAACCATAAATTCCAATTTATACAATCTGCTTGTAAAAACCATTCACCATCTGCAATCCATGGCTTCACATGACCTGATTGGGAGGCTAAACAGTAGTTCACCTTGCCCAAGGTTGGCCTGTAGGCTATTGGACAGAAGGAGCGCCTTACATCTCCTTTTGCTGATGTAATAGTACAGAGCATGTCATATTACACTAAATTGCCTTCTGCCTGTGGTAAGGCAGACAAAAAGCCACCATTACTGTTTCCCAGCGCCCCTTATAGTAAGAAAGAAAGAGAAGCAAAAGAGAGTCCCTTCAGAGTCACTGAGTGTCTGTGGGTTTGCCTCTAGGTACAGCACAGGAGGGTGTAGATCTATCACCGTGATACACAGGTTTAGCACTGGAGTGTACAGGTTTATATCTGCAATAATAAAACAAAAATCTGCCGATACCATGGTTGAAGTGAAAACACAAAGCTGGAGAAACTCAGCAGGTCAAGCAATGTCTTTTATATTAGCAAAGGTAAAAATACATGCCTTGATGAAGGGCTCAAGCCTGAAATGTCAGTTATGTATTTTACTTTTGCTATATAAAGGACACTGCTTGACTTGCTGAGTTTCTCCAGCTTATTATGACTGCAATAAACAGGTTAGTCCTGAGATCTGTTGCTGTATTATTCTTTGGCTTGACTTCACGGACGAAGATTTATGGAGGGGTAAATGTCCACTTCAGCTGCAGGCTCGTTTGTGGCTGACAAGTCCGATGCGGGACAGGCAGACACGGTTGTAGTGGTTGCAGGGGAAAATGTGTTGGTTGGGGTTGGGTGTTGGGTTTTTCCTCCTTTGTCTTTTGTCAGTGAGGTGGGCTCTGCGGTCTTCTTCAAAGGAGGTTGCTGCCCATCGAACTCTGAGACGCCAAGATGCACGGTTTGAGGCGATATCAATGTGGCAGGCACCAAGAGATTTCTTTAGGTTGAGTAAAGACCTGTCATTGTTCAGGTCTGGGATACAGGATTGGAAGTTCTGTGTGTAACTTTGGAAAACACACTATCTCAGTAAGATCTAAATGCAGCAAAGGATAGAGAATCGGTTGTAATCTAAGCTGCAGTCCAGATTTGGGACCCATTTCTGAATGTTGCTGTTGAAAGTCTCACTTAGTCTGTCTGGTTATAAACTGTCCTGCATGAGAAGACAGAGCAACTATGTCATCTGATCACCCCCCAGTTATAGCCCCCACCCTCAGTCTGATCGCCCCACAGTTAGAGCCCCCACACTCCGTCTGATATGTCCCTACAGTGACAGCCTCCACCCTCAGTCTGATCGCCCCAGTTACAGCTCCCACCCTCAGTCTGATCACTCTCCACAGTTACAGCCCCCACCCTCACTCAGTCTGTCTGAATCCCCCACAGTTACAAATCCTATTTCAGAACCTGGACCAGCTTTTCCCAAAAAACACATTTCCAACAGAAATAAATGTTTATGCCATGTACCCTGGAGGAAAAAAGTAGATAAAATGACATTGTCCAGCGAAGAATGTTTGGCTTCTGAAGACTGGATCACAGTATTCTACTCCGAGGTGGTTCACTGCATCCGTACCTGATAGGTCACTATCTTATCAGCTTCTGCAATTATATTTTCAATCCTTGTCCAATTTAATATATTAAGCCTATTAAATATTTTATATTCTTTTACGGTAATCTACAGCCCAGAGAAGACAGCCCCTTGAGTAATCTCTTGTATTATCTCAACCCTTTCATGCTTTCTCCCATTTTTTCTTCTGATATATCTTTCTCTTGGGGTTAGAGAGTTGCCCAGCATATAAACAGGCCTTCAGCCACCCTGCTGACCTTTGCCCTACCTACACTCATCCGATTGACTGACCTGAGGTCCATGCCTCTTATATCCTGGTTATTCAAATGCCCGTCTGATCTGCGATTGGATCTGCCTCCTCTAGTAGTGCATTCCAGATAGCAAGCACTGTGTGCCCTCCAATCCCCTTTTACACCTCACACCTTCTTGTTTTAAACACCATCACCAGCAGGAAAAGAATCATGTTATTTACAAATGTGCTGGAGAAATTCAGCAGGCCATCCAGCATCTATCAGAAGTAAAGAGTAATCAATGTTTCAGGCCTAAGCCTTTCGTCGTATCCTGACAAAGTGCACTGGCTTGAAACGTTAGCTACCCTTTACTTCCTTTGGATAGTGCATGACCTGCTGAGTTTCCCCAGCATGTTTGCACATTGCACTTGTCCCCAGCTCAGACAGACGTCCTTGTTTAACTTGTTGAACTATAATATACATGATATACTTCAACTTTGTCTGTCGTAAGGTGAGTGCTGCCCGCTACCCTAATAATAAGAGAAAGAGAAGCAAAAGAGAGCCTCTTCAAAGTCACTGAGTGACCATGGATTCTCCAGCCCCATAAGCTCCACTTCAAACCATCGGCAACCCAAGCTCCAGATCCAAATGTCCGACACAATCAGGTAGCCTTCAGTGCCCGAGGGCTTCCTTAACGCCCCTTAGGCAGAGGTGTTTCGTGTTGGGTGCAATGACCACATCCAGCGTGAGAATGAAACAAAACACGAGAGCCCCCAGCTGGACTGGGCTTTTATTAATGTCACCTTTAACTCTGTTTACAACTTGTGTTCCAGATCATGGCAACATCTTGCAAAAAGATCAAATCCTCCACTTCCCTCCTCTTCATTCTCAGTTAACCTTGTGTGTCTATGTAAGTGTTTGCTGTATTTGCATTATGTGTGCAGAGGTCTTTGTTAATACCTGTCCCCTCCTTTATTTGGATTTCACCCAGATAGACAAATGCTGGAGAAACTCAGCAGGTCAAACAGTGCCTTCATGTAGCAAAGCTGAAGATACAGAACCAATGTTAGAGGCTTCATCAAGGTGTGGGGGAACATGAGAGATGTCCAAACAAAAGGGGGAGGGGGCATGATGAGGGTGGGAGAAGATAGATGGGTGGGGGAGAAGGACCACAGGAAGGGGGGAGAGAGGAAGGAAGTAGGAACTGGAATGAGTAGTTAAAGGCGGGGGGGGGGGAGGAGGGGGAAAAAAGGAAAGCTGATTAGTGGATTGCAGTGAACTCAATGTTCATGCCTTGGGATTGGAGGGTGCCCAGATGAAAAATGAGGTGTTGTTCCTCCAATCTGCAGGTGCTCAGGGAGGGGTAGTGTGAAAGGCCATGAACAGACGTGAGCTTGAGAGTATGACTCAGAATTGAAGTGGTTGGCTATGGGGAGGTCGCTTTTGTTATGGTCGGAGTGGAGGTGCTGGTCAAAGCGATCTCCTAATCTGCGACCGGTCTCTCCAACGTAGAGAAGGCTGTAAAGGGTGCACCGGATGAAGTAAATGAGTTCTTTGGAGGTACAAGTGTGGCTTCAATTGAAAGGTCTGTTTGGGACCTCGGATCGTGGTGAGGGAGGAGATGTGGGTGCAGATATTACACCTCCTATGACCACAGTGGAAGATGCCAGGGGTGGGGGGTGATGGGTGTGGAGGTACGAGTGCACAAGGGAATCATGGAGGGAGCAGTCCCTACGGAAGGCCGAGAGTGGGGGGGAGGGGGAGAAAAAATGTGTCTGGTGGGTCCTGTAGTAAGTGCCAGAAATTCTGGTGACTAATGTGTTGAATGCGGACGCAGGTGGGGTGGTAGGTGAGGATGAGGGGGATTCTGTGTTTACTGTTTCTGGGGTCAGGGGTGCCTAGAGCAGATGGGAGGGAAATGGAGGAGATGTGGGTGACGGCCGAGTTAATAGTGGTGGAGGGGAAGCCACATTTGTGGAAGAAGGCAGGCATTTCAGAGGCTCTAAACTGGGAGCAGATGTGGCGGAGTTGGAGAAATTGAGAGAAGGGGATGGAGTCCTTGCAAGGGACAGGATGTGAGGACATGTAGTCCAGGTAGTTGTGGGAGTTAGAGGATTTGTAATGAATGTCATCTCTCCTGAGATGGAGACAGGGAGATCCAGAAAATGGAGGGTGTTATCAGAGATGGACCATGTGAGTTTGAGGTCAGGGTGGAAATTGGCCGTGAAATTGATAAAATTGATGAGCTCATCATGGCCACTCCGATGTAGTCATCGATGTACCGGAGAAAGAGTTGGGGGGGTGGGGGTCTTGCCTGTGTAGGCTTGGAGCATGTTTTGCTCCACAAAACCCACAAACAGACATGCATAGCTGGGATCTATGTGGGTACCCATGGCTACTACTTTAATCTGGAGGTAGTGGGATGAGTTAAAGGAAAAATTGTTGAGGACAAGTTCTGCCAGGCGGAGAAGGGTGGCGGTGCAAGGTATCTGCTCAGCTCTGAGGTCCAGGATAAAGTGAAGTGCTTTAAGGCCTTCTGTGTGGAGAATGGAGGTGTAAAGGGATTGGACATCTATCGTGAAGATGAGGTGGTCTGGTTCAGGGAAAGTGTTGATCATTCTGCACCTTAACCCTGTTGCACCATCTAATAAAACCAGGACTGATCTGACTGTGTCCTCAAATACACATTCCTGTCTTCCTGTGCTTACCTCCTGCACCTTATCAATTATCTACCTACTTCACCACAAAAATATTCTAGACTTGGTTTGCACTGCCCTTGGAGATTTTTAAGGATTTACGATCATGATAAAATTAAAAAGGCTTCATGTCTGTTTTAAATGGATTTTTAAAACTTTGTCTTGATTTTTTTGCTTGTTTTGTGAGAAGCCCTGATGTGTGTGTGTGTGTGTGTGTGTGTGTGTGTGTGTTTGTGTGTGTGTGTTTGTGTACACGTGCTTGCACACACGAGTGCACACCCTTGGGTTTGGCAAAGCTGTGTGTCAAGTCTTGTCATTTGAACTAGAGACTGGTTATTCTGATAAAATCAACCAATCTCAAGCTCAAGGGTCTGTTGCAGAACAGTAACGGGTAGTTACTGAGCAGCTTCTCATTATCCCCGTGTGTCCACATCCTGAGTTCCTGCTAAACAGTAAGTACTAGCTAAGTGTGGGTGTGTCTGCGTCTGTGTCTTTGCTTATGTGTGTGTGTATGTCTATCTGTCTGCGTGTGTGTGTCTGTATCTTTGCGTGTGTGTCTGTGCATGTGAGTGTATCTGTGTATGTGAGTTATTCTCTGAGTGTGTGTGTGTGTGTGTGTGTGTGTGTGAGTGTGTGTGTGTGTGTGTGTGTGTGTGCGCGTGCACATATTCTTGTTTTGGTGTAGATGTGAGTAGAATGTCTCTAGGAGTATACATGGGCAGATGTGTGTATTGTTCTTTTTGAGTGCCTCTGTGTGAACATGTGGAGTAATTTGGATGCATCAATTTTGCAAAGTATAATTATCAACTCACTCAACAGCATATAAAAGACTTTGCAAAGGTGATATCAGTTTGAGGATTCTTCCAATATGAACTGCCAGAAAAAAGAAAAGTCCCAAAGCACTTTGTGTGTTTTGGATTCTAATTTTGGTTCAATAAAAGACGGGAAAGAGAAGTTTGTAATAAAACCATCAGGTGTGATCGTTGATGTTTTGTGAGCTCTGAGAGTGACGTCTGGTGGCTTCATCCATCACTCGGGATACCTGAAATAGGCTGTCAGCACCTTGCTAATACTGAGGGTGTGCTGCACTGCAGATGAAATGTGAAACTGAAGTCGTAATATCCTTTCAGAAGGACATAAAAACATCTGCAGGCTCTCCTGCAGATTTGTGGCTGAAACAGATTTAGTCTCTGTAGAATTTGGGGTTGTTTAGAGATTGTCGGTTGCATTATGTTGCAATGGCAGGCAATGGTGTGGCACTGAGGGGGAGCTGCAGAACTCAAGGTGCCATGTAAAGGTGATAAGCCATGGCCCCTTTGCCTTCTGTGGGAAACATTAAAGATACCACAGTGCTCTTCTGAAGAGGAGGGGAGTTTTGGTGTTCCACCTGTATCATCCCCCCAGCCAATGGCTGAAACAAATTGATTGGGTTGGATGTTTTCAATATACAACAGTTTTCAAATACTCCCACATCTGTCTAGTGAGTGTGTCCGAGGAGGACTACTTTAAAGTGATCCATGGATGCTTGCTGCCTGCCAACTTTCCTACATTACAACTGTGGCTACAGGCCAAAAATATTTAATTGGCTGTAAATTGTTTGGAAGTGCCCTGTAGAAATGCATTTTTTAAAATCCTTGCCTCACATGTACTTCACCAGTTTAACAACCTCCAATTCCCTGGCCTCCAACATCTCACCTTTACCATGGAGGTTCAGTATTTTGGAAGCCCTCTGCTTTTTTCCAGGACAGAGATCCAGCCAGTCCCCCTCCAATTATACTCTCATCCACCTGGCAGAGCTGATTGTTACCCTGAGGAACTTCTTTTTTGAATCCTCTCACTTCGTACAAATCAAGCGTGCAGCCACGAGCACTCGCAAGGTATCTCTTTGATGGCTATACAGAAATGTCCTATACTGGCGTTGCCACTCCCCCATCTTTTTCTTCACTACACTGATAGCTGCATTGGTAATGTGGGTGGAACTCGCCAACCTTAACACCTTCACTCCAAACTTCCACCCTGCCTTCAAATTCACTTGGACCAGTTATGACACTGCTTCACTTTTCTGGATCTCTCTGTCTCCATCTCAGGTGACGAGCCACAAACTGACATTTACTAAAACTCATTGACCCCCACAGCTACCCTATAATTCCAATGTTCAGCCAGAGAAACAATTCAAGATGAAATTGAGAAATTCAATCACCTGTCAAAATGAGACTGCACAACTGCTCCAAGCTTTAGAAAGGAGCCAATTACTAATCAAAACATTGCAGAAAGCCATTGGCTTTTACTCTGGTTTTTGTATTATTAGTCACATTCTTAGAACGAGCTCAAAGCTGTACAATTCTGCTGAAAAGTATAGGAAGATCATAGAACTCCCCATAGGTTATTTTCCCACTTGCATGAACAGTGTATTTTGAATTAGAAGTCTGTGAATAAGCACAGACAGATTTTGATAACAGTTCAAATATCCTCTTTCTGTCAACTTTTGAGCCTAGGATCTTAAACCTGAACAACTCAAAACATGTTAACTAAAATAGATGACAAAATTAGATGAAAAGAGGAAAGTTGTTAAACAATGACAAATGTTGAAAGAAATCATTCATAATTGGTGACAATATCTCTTACCTTTAAGGGGTTAGAAACTATAAGGAACAATAGATCAGCTGTGACTAATGGGGAAATTCAACAATATTCCTGAAGAACATTGTGAACCAAATGGATATTCAAGTCATCAAAAAAAAATTCACCTTTACAGAATAGCATTTTCAAAACTTCCAATTTATTTAATAAATTGAATTTAGATTCACCAAGTGTTGTGGCTGGATTCAAGGGTGAAGGGTGTATTTTTAACATTAATGCAATCTGTAATTTGTGATGGTGAGCTCGAAGTTTCCTGACAGATATGATCTGTGTTTAGTGAAAGACACATTCTGTGTTTTGTCACGTGCAGAACATGTTTTGATGATTCGTGTGTGGTCCGTGTTCTGTGCGAAGTATGGTCTATGTTTTAGAGGCGGTGGAATCTGTGTCTTGTAGTGGGTGTAGTCTGTGCTTTGTGATGGGCATAAACCATGTTTTGTGATAGATTTAGTCAGTCTGTCACGGAAATGTTCAGTGATGATTCGAGTTAGAAACACAGGTTCCACAGAGCAACTCATGATCAATAATTTGGATTGTTCGACTTTTGGGAAAGCTCCCTTGTGTGTTTCCATCCCTGCAGCAATTTTTAAATTTGTCCTTCTACGTTCTTGCCTGTTCATTAAGTTTAGGATGAACCAGAACCTGACATAAACTAGAAAAATGGCACATCTTTGTGTAATAATAAGACACCTTGTTGACTTCTTGTTAGAGATCATTGGGTCCTGGCTATTTGAATAAATTACCATTTTTTCTCGAGCTTCAGTGTGTAACATCTATGCAGCATTCTACTCTGTGTAAAATGATGACACTGCGCAAATCCAATTTGTGGAGGTAGTTGAAATACAAATATTTAAATTCTACGCACTATTATCAGTTCTTCTGTCCACCTTTATATGGCAAAGTGCCCATGTACACAAGTCATGCTACAGTTCCACGGTCTGCACTGTAGCCCATCATTCAGTGTCTCACAGTTTACACTGCGGCAAACCCCTGAGTCTTTCCCAGCTTTCCAGCTCTGATACCTAGGTTGCCCGAGACCTCTCCTTCAATCATAATAATCAACTACAGATATTCCATTAAAAAACAATGACGCCAGGACAGATCATTTTCAAATCAGAGGTGGATTACACAAGATTCCTTCACCATCTAACCCAACTCAATAACAGCAACAACTGCATTTATACCACATCTTTAATACAGTAAAACATTCCAAGATGCATCACAATAATATTAGTGTGTTAAAAATAGTTGCCAAGAGACACAAGAAATTTTGGGACCAGTACCTAAAGGCGTGTAAGAGTCAAATCTGCAGGGGCATCCTTAAACAGGGAGATAAGGAAAGAGAAGGGTTGAAGGCTAAAGGCTCGGCTACTGAAGGCACATCTGAATGTTAGCTCAAAGCAAATTGAGGGTGGGCAGGAGGCCAGAATTGCAGAGTTCAGAGAGGGAACAGAGGTGGAGGATCATGGTCAAGTGGTGTGTCATCACACCACATCCATCCACTATGGCCGCATCAACACCTCCCTCACTCGCTCCATTCCCTCTCCCTGTCTACAGAGTATTGATAGTTTGTCCTTCCATCAACCTCAGTTACATAGAAACATAGAAGATAGGAGCAGGAGTAGGTCATTCGGCCCTTCGTGCCTGCTCCGCCATTCAATGAGATCATGGCTGATCTTAAAGTTCAGTACCCCATCTCCGCCTTCTCTCCGTAACCCCTAATTCCCTTATACTGAAGAAATATATCTAATTCCCTCTTAAATATATTCAATGAACCTGCCTCTACTGCCCTCTGTGGCAATGAATTCCACAGATTCACTATCCTCTGGGTAAATAAATTCCTCCTCATCTCGGTCCTAAATGGTTTGCCTATTATCCTCGAACCATGACCCCGGGTTTCTGGACTACCCACCATTGGAAGCATCCCTCCTGCATCCATTCCAGGTATAAGCCTGGTGAATTGCCTTTGTACTCCCTCCATTGCAAGAACATCCTTCCTCAGATAAGGTGACCAAAACTGCACACAATACTCCAGGTGTGGTCTCAATAAGGCTCCGTACAGCTGCAGTAAGGTATCCTTATTCCTATACTCAAACCCTCTTGATATGAAGGCCAACATACCATTTGCCTTTTTAACCGCCTGCTGTACCTGCATGCTCGCCTTCAGTGACTGGTGCACAAGAACCCTTAGGTCTCTCTGCACTTCCCCATCTCCCAATCTATTGCCATTCAAATAGTAATCCACTTTCCGGTTTGTATTACCAAAGTGGATAACCTCACATTTATCCACATCGTAGTGCATTTGCCATGTATCTGCCCAGTCCCCCAATTTATCCAAATCACACTGGAGCTTCCTGACCCCCTCTTCAGTGCACACAACCCCTCCTAGCTTAGTGTCGGCTGCAAATTTGGAGATATTACATCCAATCCCCTCATCTAGATCATTAATGTAAATTGTGAACAGCTGGAGTCCCAGTACAGATCCCTGTGGCACCCCACTGGTCACCGCCTGCCACTCAGAAAACGAACCGTTTATCCTAACTCTCTGTCTTCTATCTGCCAGCCAGTTCTCAATCCACATCAATACCTTGCCCCCCAATCCCATGAGCCTTGATTTTGCATGCCATTCGTTTATGTGGGAACCTATCGAAGGCCTTTTGGAAGTCCAGGTACACCACATCCACTGGCTCCCCCCCATCTATTTTACCTGTCACCATCTCAAAGAATTCCAATAGATTTGTCAAGCATGATTTACCTTTTGTAAATACATGTTGACTCTGTCCGATCCCTTCTCTGCTAGTCACATGCTCTGCTATTACATCCTTAATAATGGATTCCATCATTTTGCCCACTACTGATGTAAGGCTCACTGGCCTATAATTCCCCATTTTTTCTCTACCCCCCTTTTTAAATAGTGGGGTAACATTAGCTACCCTCCAATCCATGGATACTGATCCTGAGTCTATCGAATTCTGGAAAATAATTCTTAAAGCATCTGCTATCTGAATGTCCACTTCCTTAAGTACCCTAGGATGCAGATTATCAGGCCCTTGAGATTTATTGGTCTTCAATCCCTTCAATTTCCCCAAGACCATGTCCTTAGAGATACTGATTTCTTTCAGCTCGTCCCTTGGATTAGTCTCTATGATTCCCAACATCCCTGGGAGGTTATTTGTATCCTCTCTTGTGAAAACAGAACTAAAGTAAGAATTTAATTGGTCTGCCATTTCCTTATTCCCCATTATATATTCCCCTGATTCTGGCTGCAAGGGACCTACTCTGAATTTCACCAATCTTTTCCTCTTGACATATCTATAAAAGCTTTTGCAGTTGGTTTTTATGTTTGCCGCAAGCTTACTTTCATAATTTATTTTTGCCCTCTTGATTAATCCCTTTGTCCTCCTTTGCTGCATCTTGAACTGTTCCCAGTTTTCGGATTTGGTACTTTTTTTGGCCAATTGATATGCTCTCTCTTTGGACATAATGCTGTCTCTAATTTCCCTTGTTATCCACCTTTTTTGGTTTATTTTTATGCCAAACGATTTCTGTAATTCTTCCATTAGATCTGTGAATGCTTGAGGGGAGTCACGT
Organism: Narcine bancroftii; assembly: GCF_036971445.1. Taxonomy (NCBI): domain Eukaryota; kingdom Metazoa; phylum Chordata; class Chondrichthyes; order Torpediniformes; family Narcinidae; genus Narcine; species Narcine bancroftii. The sequence goes on along the minus strand of NC_091470.1, from coordinate 151,372,802 downwards.
GATGGAGTAGTGGCCGGTCAGGGAATTCCAGCCCTCTCCCGAAAAGTTTAAAAAAAACACACAAAGCACAAAGGTACAAGATTAAAATTTATAATAAAGTAAAAATAAAGGTGAGAAGAAAATGGCAGCGAAGAGAGAAAACAACGGGAAGAGAAGAGGAAGAAAGAATGTCGGAAGAAGAAGGTGAAGGCCTTACCTGTCCGAAGAGGCCCGCCGCGGAGAGAGAAGCCCGCTCCCGCAGTTCAGTGGAAGTCCCGGGCTCGGGACTACAAAAATGGCTCGCAGAGTCGAGTAAAAGTGCGCAACCGTGCATGAAAAAAAACACACTGACGGGAGGGGGGAACAGCTGCGGAGTCGATCTCCACAGCTGAGAGAGACACCTGCAGCACAGCAGCAGGTGCAGAGGGTAAAAAGAAAACAAGGAAACAACAGATGGTCAACCCAGAGGAAGAAGAAGAAGAACAGAAAGAAATGGAAGAAGAGAAAGGCAAGACAATGGATGTATCTTTTTTTAAAGAATATATGGAATCAGTGAAAGAATGGCAATTACAAGAATTTAATGAGATAAAAAGAAGAATTAAGAATGCAGAAGAAAAAATGAATAAAATGGAAATGGCCATGTCAGAGACAGGAAAAAGAGTGGAAAATATGGAAAAACAACAAACAATTGTAGAAATGGAAGTAGAGGAATTAAAAGAGAAATTAGAAGAATCTAATAAAAAAGTTAAAGAGGCACATGAGCTGTTAGCTCAGAAGATAGAGAGAATTTATAAAAGATTGGATCCCCAGGGTCCTAGGAAGACCAGAATTACAGGAAGAAATGGAAATAGAGAGGGCACATAGAACTTTAGCCCCGAAACCACAAGCGCAGCAAAAACCAAGATCCATTTTAGTAAAATTCTTAAGATATACAACAAGAGAAAATATATTGGAGAAAGCAATGAAGAAAGTAAGAGAAGACAAAAAGCCACTGGAATATAAAGGTCAAAAAAATTTTTTCTAGCCAGACATAAGTTTTGAACTCCTGAAGAAGAGGAAGGAGTTCAATGCAGCAAAAACGATCTTATGGAAAAAAGGATATAAATTTATGTTAAAGTACCCAGCGGTACTTAAAATAGTTATTCCAGGGCAACAAAACAGACTATTCTCGGATCCAGAGGAAGCAAGGAAATTTGCGGAACAACTACAAAACAAGCAGAGAGATGAAGACATGTAATGAGAGTAAAAATGACCACGAACTATATGTATGTGTGTAAAGGGGTATATGTGTGTATATATATACCACGCTGCTGAAGATCCAGCTGCGCTGGATGGGTCACGTCTCCAGAATGGAGGACCATCGCCTTCCCAAGATCGTGTTATATGGCGAGCTCTCCACTGGCCACCATGACAGAGGTGCACCAAAGAAAAGGTACAAGGACTGCCTAAAGAAATCTCTTGGTGCCTGCCACATTGACCACCGCCAGTGGGCTGATATCGCCTCAAACCGTGCATCTTGGCGCCTCACAGTTTGGCGGGCAGCAACCTCCTTTGAAGAAGACCGCAGAGCCTACCTCACTGACAAAAGGCAAAGGAGGAAAAACCCAACACCCAACCCCAACCAACCAATTTTCCCCTGCAACCGCTGCAATCGTGTCTGCCTGTCCCGCATCGGACTTGTCAGCCACAAACGAGCCTGCAGCTGACGTGGACTTTTTACCCCCTCCATAAATCTTCGTCCGCGAAGCCAAGTCAAAGAAGATATAGTGTGTATACATGAATGTATCCGTATTTAGAGGAAAATATATAGAGTATAGACAAGAATTAATAAGGGAGGGAAAGGGAATAGAGGGAATAAGGAGGGAATTAAAAGAGTGACCTTTGTTACATATGAAAATTGAAATCTTTTCTGGGGGGGCTGGGTGGGGAGGAGTTACGGTCACTTCAAAATCAGTTGATGTTTGCGAGTGAATTCGCAAATCCAAATGGAGAGGGGAGATGTGGTTGCCCGACAAGGGATAAAGGGCAACTCAGGAGGGGGAGGGGAGAATGGGGTTAAAGAAGTTTTAAATAGGAGAATAAGGAAAATGTTTGATGTTTTAGAAATGTTGTCTTATAAAGTGTTCAAAACAAGAAAGCAGAAATGGATAAGAAGGAAAGGTGATGATGGAGAAACGGAAAGGGAAGATAAACGAAGTATGAAATGGCTACGCTGAACTATATGACTTTAAATATTATCGGAATACATAACCAAATTAAAAGGAAGAAACTGCTAAATTTATTGAAAGAAAAAATTGATATAGCATTTGTGCAAGAAACACATTTAACTGAATTGGAGCACAAGAAATTAAAGAGAGATTGGGTAGGACACGTAACAGCAGCGTCGTATAATTCAAAAGCAAGAGGAGTAGCTATATTAATTAGTAAAAATGTGCCAATTAAAATAGAAGAGGAAATAATAGATCCAGCAGGGAGATATGTAATGATAAAATGTCAGATATATTCGGAGTTTTGGAATCTACTCAATGTATATTCACCTAACGAAGAAGATCAAAAGTTTATGCAAGATATTTTTTTGAAGATAGCAGATACGCAAGGGAACATATTAATAGGAGGGGATTTCAACCTGAATTTGGATTCAAATATGGACAAAACTGGGAAAAAAATTAACAGAAAGAACAAAGTAACCAAATTTATAATTAAATCGATGGAAGAAATGCAACTTTTGGATATATGGAGGAAACAACACCCAAAGGAAAAGGAATATTCATATTACTCGGCTAGACATAAAACATACTCAAGAATAGACCTATTCTTGTTATCAGCTCGTATGCAAGATAGAGTAAGAAAAACAGAATATAAAGCTAGAATATTATCGGACAATTCACCCTTGATATTGACAATAGAGTTAGAGGACATCCCTCCCAGAATGTATAGATGGAGATTAAACTCCATGCTACTTAAAAGCCAGGATTTTAGAGAATTCATTGAAAGACAAATTAAAATGTACTTTGAAATAAATACGGAATCAGTGAAAGATAAGTTTATACTATGGGATGCAATAAAAGCGTTCATTAGAGGGCAAATAATAAGTTATGTAACCAAGATGAAGAAGGACTATAATCAGGAAACAGAGCAGTTGAAAAGGGAAATAGTAAATATAGAAAAAGAATTAGTAATGAAGGAAGATACAACTAAAAGAAAATAATTGGCAGATAAAAAAATAAAATATGAAACACTACAAACATATAAGGTGGAGAAGAACATAATGAAGACAAAACAGAAATATTATGAATTAGGGGAAAAAACGCACAAAATTCTAGCATGACAGCTTAAGAAAGAACAAGCTAAGAAAATGGTATTGGCATCAAGGAAAAAAGACAAACAAATCACATATAATTCAACGGAGATCAAGGAAAACTTTAGAGAATTCTATGAACAATTATACCAAACTGAAAACGAAGGGAAAGAAGGGAAAATAGATGAATTTTTAACTAAAATTGAACTACCAAAATTACAAATAGAGGAACGAAATAAATTAACAGAACCATTTGAAATAGTAGAAATACAAGAGATAATAAAAAAATTACCAAATAATAAAACACCAGGAGAGGATGGATTCCCAATAGAATTCTATAAAACATTTAAAGATTTATTAATTCCTCCCCTCCTGGAAGTAATCAACCAGATTGATAAAACACAAAGCTTACCAGATTCATGTAAAACAGCAATAATTACAGAAATACTAAAGCAAGGGAAAGATCCACTCGCACCAGTGTCATATAGACCAATATCATTACTTAACACAGATTATAAGATAATAGCTAAACTATTAGCAAACAGATTAGCAGAGTATGTACCTAAAATGGTAAATCTAGACCAAACTGGATTTATTAAAAAAAGACGCACAACAGACAATATTTGTGAATTTATTAACTTAATTCATGCAGTAGAAGGGAGTAAAGCGCCAACAGTAGCAGTTGCTTTAGACGCAGAGAAGGCCTTTGACAGAGTAGAATGGAATTATTTATTCAAAGTATTGCAAAAATTCAGTTTACCAGAGAAGTATATTAATTGGATTAAAGCATTATATAAGGGGCCATTGGCGAAAGTAACAGTAAATGGATATATATAAAGCAATTCAACACGGCAGGGATGCCCACTATCACCCTTATTGTTCGTGTTAGCTATAGAACCACTAGCAGAATTGATAAGAACAGAAAATAATATAAAAGTGATAAAAATAAAAGACAAGGAATATAAAATCAGTTTATTTGCGGATGATGTTATAGTATACTTAACAGAACCAGAACTATCAATAAAAGAATTATATAAGAAATTGAAGGAATATGGAGAAGTTTTGGGTTACAAGATTAACGTAAATAAAAGTGAAGCAATGCCAATGAATAATGCGGATTTCTCAAAATTTAAGAAGGAATCAACATTCAGATGGCAAATGCAAGCAATAAGATACCTAGGTATACAAATAAATAAAAATCTCGGTCATCTATATAAACTCAATTATTATCCACTAATGAAAAAATTACAGGACGATTTAGAGCATTGGAAAGATTTACCATTAACACTAATAGGAAGGATAAACTGTATTAAAATGAACATTTTCCCAAGGATATTATACCTATTTCAGGCATTGCCAATACACTTGACAGAGAAATTCTTCAAGGAGTTAAAGAAAATAATAAGGAAATTTTTATGGAAGGGGGGGAAACCAAGGATAGCACTAGATAAATTAACAGAATGGTATAAACAAGGAGGCTTACAACTGCCAAACTTTAAAAATTATTATAGAGCCGCACAATTAAGATACCTATCAGATTTTTATCAAACAAGGGAAAAGCCAGATTGGACTAGATTAGAATTAGATAAAATAGGGGAAAAGATGCCTGAACACATATTATATAAATGGGATGAAAAATTGGTACAACGTAGGAGTTCTCCAGTATTACATCATCTACTCAATATTTGGAAAAAGATTCATGTAGAAAGGAATAAAACAAATTACCAATTACCAAAACTAATATTGACGCAAAATAAGTAACTCCCTTTTACAATAGATAACCTTTCCTTTAGAGAATGAGAGAAAAAAGGGATTAAAAGAATAGAAAATTGTTTTTCAGGAAATAGATTATTATCCTTTGAACAAATGAAAGATAAATACAATATAACTCAAGATACAGTGCTGGCATATTACCAATTGAGATCCTACTTGAAGGACAAATTAGGAAGCAGTCTGAGGTTACCAGAGGGAAGTAACTTTGAATATGTGATTACAGATACAATGATAATCAAAAGATTTATAACAAATATGTATATTAAACTGCAAGAAAAGGAGAATGAGGAAACAAATGGTAAAACTAAACAAAAATGGGAACAAGATTTAAATATAAAAATAAAAAAGGAAACATGGGAAAAATTATGTTCTGGAACGATGAGAAATACAATAAATATGAGGTTACGTATGATACAATATAACTGGATACACAGGCTATACATTACACCTCAAAAGTTAAATAAATGGGACCCAACAGTATCTGATAGATGTTTTCGATGTAAAAAAGAAATGGGAACAACAATTCATGCAATCTGGACATGTGAGAAAGTAGAAAAATTTTGGGAAGATCTAAACCAAATATTAAATAAAATTACAGAAAACAATATACCAAAAAATCCAGAGATCTTCCTCCTAAGTAACATAAAAAACAAAGAATTTGAAATTGATTTGGATGGTGCACAAAAAAGATTTGTTAAGATAGCTCTAGCCGTAGCAAAAAAATGTATTATGTCAACCTGGAAATTGGAAAATAATTTGAAAATACATCAATGGTATATAGAAATGAATAAATGTATTCCATTAGAAAAAATAACATATAGTTTAAGAAATATTGAAATATTTGAACAAATATGGGAGCCTTACATGAAACACAATAGAGAAAACCTACCGGGGACATTAACTACCTAAATTAACGAAAGGAGAAGGAAATGAAAAGAAATGATTCAGTGGAATTTCTTGTTTTTTTAATTGAACGACAACATTGTTTGACTGGTTTAATGTATCTTAGATTTTGTACTTTAAATGGATGGGGGGGGGAGGTAGGGAGGGTGGGATGGGAGAAGGGGGGGGAGAAAATGACACTGTATATATTTGAAAAGGAAAATGTATGCATCATGGTCAATGTGGTTTATGGTGTGAAAAATAAAAAATTTTAAAAAAAAAGATCTGTGAATGCTTTCCATTGTCTATCCACCATCAACTCCACCATAAACTCCACCCAATCAATCTTACTCAACTCCCCTCTCATACCATCATATTTCCCTTTATTTAAAGTCAGGACCTTAGTTTCGGTTTTAATTCCTTCACTCTCCATGTCGAGTGAGAATTCGATCATATTGTGATCGCTCCTACCAAAGGGCCTCGTACAACAAGATTGCTGATTAGCCCCTTTTCATTGCATAATACCCAGTCTAAAATATTGGTCTAGATAACCGTCCCAGAAACATTCAAGGAATTCCTCCTCCTCAGTATTTTTACTAATTTGGCTAGTCCAATCTATATGCAAATTAAAGTCTCCCATGATGACAGCTGTTCCCTTATTGCACGCTTCTCTAATTTCTCATTTTATGCCTTCTCTCACCTCTACATTACTATTTGGAGGCCTATATACCACCCCCACTAACATTTTCCGCTCCTTGCTATTCCTCATTCTACCCATATAGATTCCGCATCTTCCGAGTTAATATCCTTCCTGTCAATCGTCTCGGTCCCTTCTCTCACCATCAATGCTACCCCATCCCCTTTTCTTTCTTGCCGATCCCTCCTAAATATTGTATACCCCAGGATGTTAAGTTCCCAGGCTTGCCCACCTTGCAGCCATGTTTCTGTAATCCCAATCAAATCGTATTTGTTTGTCTCAATTTCCACAGCCAATTCATCTACCTTGTTCCGAATGCTTGCATTAAAATATAAAACCTTCAGATTTTCTTTTTTCACCCTCCTTGCTCTTTCTGATTTTTTACTTTCGCTGCCTAACCTACCGTGCCCACCGTTGGCCTCTCTCTCTCCATCACACCTCTTCTGCCAACCCCTTCTGCTCAGCCTCTGTTTAGCCCAAGACCTGTTCTTTCCATTTCAACCACATCATGTTTCAAACAAAATCTGGAAGCGAATAGATTTTCTCCTGGTTCAAACTCCTTCTTTCTCAGAATCGACCTTCTCAGTTTCTGAAGAATTCTGAAGGAGCCCAGTTTCATCTAAAGAGCATAGAAAGTCAATAAGAGCTCCTCAACAGCAGATTGGATTTGTTTTAAATCCCATTTTGTGTTCATGTTGATTCAATATTCTAAATAAATAAAAGAACAGATGCCCTTGTGTTTCTATAGAAACTTCACTCCTTCAGAACATCCTCACACACCTTAAATAAAATGTGTTTAGTTCTGTGGGAATTATTGCATTTGATGCACGAAGAAGCAAGATCCCATGATCAGCAATGCAATAATAAATCTTGAGAATCCATTTTTAATTGTTGCCTAATATTTGTCCAAGAAATTGGGGAGAGATTTAATGATTTTTTAATTATTATTTACAGACGATTCCGGCCATTTAAGCCCAATTACACCCAAATGAATATGGCCCCATACACTTTGAAGGGTAGGAGGAAATTAGAGCACTCAGGGAAAACCCACACAAAATTGGCTAGTTGAAAGTTGGCTTTCAGTACAAACTCCTGAAAGACAGCAGCGGTTGCTGGCACTGTAAGTGTTGAACTAACTGCCTGCTGCTCATCTTCCAAACAGCCACATAGGTTCTGTTATACCTAGCTGAGTGGGCAGAGGGGCAAGTGTCTCACCTCTGGGAGAGTAGGTCCCAATCCAAGTGAAGGACAGTGTCAGCTGAGGTTCCACGCTGATGCCTCCAGAGTAAGACTTTAAACCACAGTGCTCCCTTCCCCCCTCCCACCCCATCGACGTGATCTACTGGGATCGTTGTCTGAAGAGGGAGGGAAAAAAATAATTGAGGACCCCTTCTCCCCCCCCCACCCCTGCACACAGCATCTTTCAGCTGCTCCTGTCTGGAAAGAGGTACAGGGGTATCAGAGCCAGCACCCACCAGGCTGAGGAACCGCTTCTTCCCATGGGCAGTGAGAATGGTGAACGACCAAAGGAACTGCTCACACTTACCATCCGAGACTCTGATATTCATGAACCAATATTTATTTATTTATTTGTATCAATGAAATACGTATTGTTTGTCTGTATGTGAGTTATGTCTGGTTGTGTTTGCGTGTTTTGCACTGAGGACTGGAGAACACTGTTTCGTCAGATTGCATTTGTACAATCAGGTGACAATAAACTTGACTTTGCTCTAACCCAGAAGAGGCAAGGCTATCCAACAAATTCATATTAAAGGCACCATTTAACCCTAAAGGAGCCCCGAGGTCAACCTACTTCCTGCCAGCCTTGTGGTCCCCTTTTCTGTGACTGATTCAATGAGTCCATCCAATATTTCCTTTCTCCTTTCACCTCCCCGTCACATGCTGCCTTTGGTTACTATTTCAATGCTTTCTGTTTCAAGCCCCTTCTGTAACATCTGCTCCAGAATGCTTTCTTCCAGCCCAATACAGTGGAGCGTGACCAGTTGGCTCTCAAGCTGGGCAACCTTCTGCTGCAGGAATACTGCCGTACATTTGCAATCACCCTGCACGCCTCATGGGTCCATCCAGGTTCCTTCCAAGTGTGCAGGCACTGCATTCTGCCAGACCTATTTATATGTTTAACACCAGCAGGTACTCTTTGTTAGTTACTGTTTATGAATTATTTCAGGTTATGTTCTTCCTTTTATCTCTTGCAAAACTATTTTTGAAAAATTCCTTTTGCTTGATTAACAAAGCTATTCTCAGGGAAAGGGGGGAAGACAGCGTAAGTAAAGAATTCATCGACAAAGAGGGAGAAGAAGATACACTGGGAGAAAGAAGATGAAAGCAGGGGAGGGAGGGAAGGGAAAGAGAAATACACACAGAGGGAGAGAGAGAGACAAAAGAGAGGGAGAGAGTCAGAAAATAGAGAAAGAAAGACAGAGAGAGACAAGGAGAGAAAGTGAGAGAGAGAAAACATTACATTACAATCCTTTCTGCCATGATGTCCCAATTTGTATAAATCTACTCAACAATTTAAACCTTCCCTACTTCACAATCATGACCCTGTGGCAGCTCACCACAGGGCAGGTGAACCGGCCCCGCTTGTAAGCCATGGGGTGGGGCAGCTGGCCAAAATGGCGCTGTTGGGGGTTTCCCTTCCTTCCAGCTCAGGGCTCAGAAACCTGTGCTTGGGGACCACGTGACGCCCAGATGACGTCAGAGCCCTCCAGCGCGGTTCTCAGCCAGGTCTGGGCTGGGAGTATAAGTGCAGCCCAGCAGCCTACAATAAACTAGTCTGCTCACTGAGCTCAACCCGTCTCGGTGCGTGTGTTATTGCAGGAGCAGTGTAGCCGCCGCTACAACCCTCTATTTTTCTTGCATTCAGGTACCTGATTAAGTCTTTTAAATGTCCCTATTGTATCAGCCTCCACCGCTACCCCGGCAATGCAATCCAGGAACCCACTACTCTGCGTAAAAACCTACCCTCGAGGTGTCACCTAAACTTTCCTCCCCTCACCTGATATAGATGACCTCTGGTATTTGCTACTGTCACTCCAGCTATGCCTCTTGTAATCTTGTAAACCGCTATTAAGTCACCTATCATCCTTCTTCGGTCCAAAGAAGGAAGCTCTCTTAACCATATCTCTTAAGAGATGTTCCCAAACCAGACAACATCCTGGTAAATCTCTGCACCTTCTCCACAGCTTCTACATTTTTTTTTATTGAAGTGATCGGAACTGAACATAATATCCAAGTGTGGTCAAACCAGAATTTTATAGAGATGCAACATTACCTCATGACTCTTGAACTTGAGGGAGGGAGAGAGGAGCTGTGCAGTGGGATTAAAAGGGGAGGAGCTGGAGAGAGGGAGGAGTTTAAGGAAAAGGGTCCAAAAGGGGCTAAAATGCAACAATGGTCACGATTGAGATGGGTTGGAAGGAAAACAGGAAGGGCCTGAGAGGTGCAGGATGCTGAGTGAGGGATGGTGTGAAGAGAAAGGATCGACAAAAAAGGGCTGTCGAAAGGGCGCTGACCAAGTACAGAGACCGGGGAAAGCAAATGGAAAATAAATCAAACAGGAAAATGAGGAATAAAGGGAAATGGGAAATGGAAAGGTGAACTGTTGTCTCAAGACTATTCAACGACACCCCGCCTAATCATATGCTCAATGGCTACGTGACGTCATGTCATGTTTACATTTAGAGATGCTCAATTTCCGATTTAAAGGTAAATTTTCAAACGCTGTGGGGACCTCTTTTGAGTTACTTTTATAATCTTTGATTTGTTATGATGGTAGAACTGTTGACTAATGAGACAATTTATCACTTTGCTAAGAATTCTGTCTTACTTTTTTTTTGGCCAGAACAGCTTCTTTCTTGGGAGTGAGTTTAGATTTTCCTTTTTTTAAATAATAAAATATCAAATCAATATAATCTGTTTGATTAAAATGTGAGGAACCTTGGATTAAATTGATAATTTAAGTGTAGTGCGTCTTTTTTGAATTTTAACATATGTGTACTCTGTATATTTGGATGGGAAATTTCAATGTTAAAAAAATATTGAAAAAGAAAGACTATTAACTTCATTACTTTCATGCTGAGTAACTGCCTGTCAAATGTGATCAGTGCCAATTCGCCTGCCATTTCCTTGATGGTCCAATCTCTCGCTGTTCTGTTTGCTCCGGGTAACGTTTGAAAACGGCACTGTATCCTTCCTGTTCATTGTTGTAAAGTAAAAGCAGGAACCCAATCAGTGGGAATTCTTTATTCCTTTCAGCTCCTTTCATCATCACCCTACAGGGGCTTCAGCTTAACTTACCCATGCGCCAGGAGCTGTCACTGTCACAGATTTTTGTAGCAGGCTCACTGATCTGACCTATTCAGGTAAAATATTAAAGGACGTCAGTCTTGAAAGTAGCAGATTCACTTACAACCATCATTCAGACATAATGACTTGGCTCATGTTTATGTTGTAAAGCAACAATACATTCTCTGACAATCAAAGTCCTGCATTCTTTCACTGCTTTGCAATCTCCTGAAAACATACCTCCATAAATCATGATCAGACACAGGCAAACCTGCCTAATCAAAATCATCAAGCTGGCAATTTACAGTCATGGAGCAGTCAGTTCAGCCCATTCTATCTAAGCTATTCAGCAGAAGTAAACGGCATTAACCTTCTCTTGTTACCCAATCCCAAGATCCTTTTTGCATCCCTCAGACCAGTACATTTCCAATCCTCTTTTCTGAGTGTGGGTAGTCTCTATGTCAAAGGGCTTCTGTTCTAATAATCCCCTTTCCTAATAGTTCTTCTGCCCTGCCATTGATAATATGCCACTCTTTCCCTTTGGTATCAATTCTGTGGTTAGCAGAACAGTGATCAATGGGCAGCAGATGGCAGAGCTGCCTCCTCAGAGTCCAAGTCAGATTTATTGTCAGAATACAGACATCACATAAAAGCCTGAGTTTCTTTTTCCTGCGGGCGAGGCAGAATTACCTCTTACTGTAAAAAATAACTGTACACAATGGACACATGTAAACAAATAAAGAACTGTAAACAAATTGGCTGTGCAATACAAAGATAGAGGGAATAAACAATAAAGTGCACAAGTAAGAGCCCTAAAATAAGTCCCTGATTGAGTTTGTTGTTGAGGAGACTGATGGTGGAGGGGTAGCAGCTGTTCCTGAACCTGGTGGTGTGAGTCTTGTGGCACCTTTATCTCCTTCCTGATGGTAGCAGTCGGAACAGAATATGCGCTGGGTAGTGTGGATTCTTAATGATTGCTGCTGCTCTCCGACAGCAGCATTCCCTGCAGATGTTCTCAATGGTGGGAGGGTTTGCCTGTGATGTCCCTATACCAGACCGCGATGCAGCCTGTCAGCACACTTTCTTCCACACATCTTGAGAAATTTGCCAGGGTTCAATCCTAACTCGGGTGTGGTCTGCATGAAGTTTGTATGTTCTCCCTGGGAAGACGAGGGTTTGCAGTTTCCCCCTACAACCCAATGATGTGCAGTGTTGGTTAATAGGCCAGTGTAAGCTGCTCCTTGTGTGCAAGTGAGCCGTAGAATATGAAGGGTTTGGGAAGTTGTTGAGAATGGGGAGAGAATAAAGAAATGTGATTAAGATAGAATTAATGTAGCCTTAGAGGGCTTGAGGCCTGTTCCCTTACTGTATATTTTTATACTTTGCCCTTGGAAATGGATAACACGGGGATTACCTCTAGTCCCTGATGAAACTTTATTCCTTTTCTTTTTAAAATATTTTTATTGTTTAACATATAAGCTTACAGAGTTTTAGAAAAGAAAGCACATAACAAATCATTTGTGCATATACATGTAAACACACAAAAAAAGAGATGAAACTAAATCGAGAATTCCTTAATAAACCTAAGAAATAATCATTTGAATTGATCTATAAAACCATGTTAAACCCAGTTGCTGAATTAAGCCAAATTAAAAAGGAATAAACTCTAAGAACTACATCTAATCTACCCCCTCCCTCTAATCAACTATGTTCTTTAGACTGCAATGTCAGGAAAATTACGGAAAAAAAATAACTTAATTACTGCCCATTGACACTGGGCACCTTTTTAGACTGCGTCCCTGAGTTCCAGTCCCAGTAGTTGAACATTCCTTTTTAGACTGCCCATGCAGTGGCAAAATTCCTCAATTGTGCCGTTAAATGCTTGCAGTCTAAAAGCCATAATATAATGAATAACAATGGAAAAATTGATCGAATGGTGACCCCCCCCCCAAACATTGGAGAGTGAATCTCCGGAGCACACGATAATTCTTCCAATTATAATCCACAATTTTATAAATTTAAACTTTAAAGATGGAAAGATTAATCTTTATTCTGCATGTTCTGTGGCACCAAGCTCTGATGTCTGGGCAGAATGTTCCCACTTCCACACCTTTTCTGCTCAGACCTTGGTGGCTTGAAGCCTCACAAGAGAGCTGACCTGGCTCAGTATTCTGAGAGCAGTACAGGGCTATCAATGGGTCTTGAGCTTCTGATGGAAGGTTAAACCATGGCTCAGCTGCTCGGCAGAAGTGGAACTTTGGACCTTAACTCCGAAATAGCTGAAGGTGTGTTTGCCAGTTGGAATTTGAACATCAGGAAGCATATGGAAGAATCTAGAATTGGAAAATTCACAGAGCAACAGGAGCAGAGAAGGTCACTAAGCAGGAAAGCAAGAGGCTGTGGAGGCACTGGAACACATGATGAGAGTGATGTCAGTGCAGATTGGCCAGCAGAGAGGTGACAGGCGGGAAGCAGAGAGGTAAAGGGAGAGAAGTTGTGAAGGCTGGGGAGCAGAGGAGTGAAGGGTGGAGGACAGAGGGTGAAGGGTGGGGAGAGGTGAAGGATGGGGAACAGAGGGCTGAAGGGTGCTGCAGGATGGGAAAGGTGGGGCAGTGAGGTGAAGGATGGGGGAGGTGAAGGATCCACTGGATGGGGAAGGGTGGGGCGATGAGGTGGGGGAGATGAAGGATCCATTGGGAGGTGATGGGTGGGGGGGGAGGTGAAAAATGGGGGGAGGTGAAGGGTCCACTGGGTGGTGAAGGGTGGGAGGTGGTGATGGGTGGGGGGAGGTGAAGGGTGGGAGGTGGTGATGAGTGGGGGGAGATGAAGGGTCCACTGGGTGGTGAAGGGTGGGAGAAGGTGAAGGATCCATTGGATGGGGAAGGATGGGGGAGGTGAATCGTCCACTGGTGGTGAAGGGTCCACTGGGTGGTGTAAAGTGGGTAGAACTGAATCGTCCACTGGGAGGTGAAGGGTGGTGGGAGGTGAATCATCCACTGGATGGTGATGGGTGGGGGGATGTGAATTGTCCATTGGGTGGTGAAGGGTGTGGGGAAGTGAATCGTCTACTAGGAAGTGATGGGTGGGGGAGGTGAATCGTCCACTGGGTGGTGAAGGGTGGGGGGAGGTGAATCGTCCACTGGGTGGTGAAGGGTAGGGGGAGGTGAATCGTTCACTGGGTGGTAAAGGGTGGGCCAGGAGGTGGTGCAAGTTTGGACATTGATAGTGGAATATTGGATGATGTTTTTTTTTGGAAGGTGGGAGATGAGAGGTGAGTTGGGAGTGTGTTGGGAGAGCATGGCTTATTCACACTCACTGTGCAACTGCTCCTCACCCTCCAGAGCCCAGTCTTCTCTATAGACATGGGTCCAAGTGGGCCCATTTATTGGGTGGGCTTTGCACAGCTTTCACTCCCATCCATGGTTCCATCCAGAATATATCAACTGCTCCTCACCCTCCAGAGCCCAGTCTTCTCTATAGACATGGGTCCAAGTGGGCCCATTTATTGGGTGGGCTTTGCACAGCTTTCACTCCCATCCATGGTTCCATCCAGAATATATTTATCACCCTGAAGTCAAAACCGTGACTGCCAAGACATTGACCTCAAGTATTTGGAAAAGACAGCCGATGTCGATGTGACAGTCGCTGGTGGGGGTCCGTTCACCAGCCCTGATTCCTGGCTCCAATGTTCTATCACAATTCTTCCCCATCTTTTTATCCACTGAAAAATCTGGCCTCCAGCCCAAGTCAAATTAATGAGGCTCCAACGTCAATGGCCAGACCTCAAGTGCCTGGCCCTGAAATTCCTCCTTGGCCCTCAGTCACTTTCCACTAGCTCTTTTTAAGATGCTCCAAAGGAGCCAACTTGGAACCTGTGTCATTCTCCCCCGTTTAAAGATACAAGATGCTTTTAATTTCATATAATTAATCAGAAAATGTAAGATTACACAAAATTTCCTTTAGTCTACCTTAAGGCAGACAAGAAATTTCCTGTTATCCCTACAGTCAGAGAAAGAGAAGCAAGAGAGTCCTCGTAGACACTGAGTGTTCATGGATTCGTCTCCAGCAGCCACCGCAGCCACACAGTGTCCAGTCCAAACTCTCGGCAACCTGAGCTCAAGATCCAGACCTCCAACACAATCAGAGGACCTCAGCGCCCTCGGCACCTTCTTGCATCCGATACCTGGCACCTCTTCAGCCAGTCCCAAGCCAATCTCCAGCATTCCATAGCCCGGTGTGAGTCCCTTGACCGCAGTCGCCAGCAGCCTGAGTGGGTTCCTTGCCTTGAGCCACCGTAGTCTGCCACCTGTATGCTCTTCAGCCCTGGAGCTCCTCACTGGTTCTCTGCCGTGGTCACTGTCCCATTGGGACAACCTCTCTGCTTCTTCTCACTGCACTAAAGTGAGAATTTTATGCTCTGTGAAATCACTGAGCTCACCCCAATCTGTACCAGGGAAGTGGATCCCTCTCATCAGCTTGACCCATCACTGACTCTCTATTGCTGTACAAAGGAAGTACTGCAATAGCAGAGGTGCACGTTGGACAGAAAGGAAAGGGGTGTGTTTCTGATAGACCTCAGACTGCCTCATAGCCCTTAACAAACAGAGGTCCCATTAACACGCAGTTACTGTTGCACTATAAAAAATACAGCATTCAATTTATACAAAGCAAGATCCCTCAAACAGTAACATGACGGTGAGCTGACTACACTGGACAACAAATGTTTTCAAAAGGTTTGCTTCCTGGAAAAAAAATTGGAGATTATGATAGACAACTTCATGCTGAACACAAAAATAATTTCAGAATTTCTTTATCATATAGGAAGTTGGAGAAATATTAAATTAACTTTTACTGTCTTTAGCATGTTAAGCTCTCCAATTTAAATTTAAAATTAGACATACAGCACTCTAAACAGGCCATTTCGGCCCATGAGTCTGTATTGCCCTATTTACACCGCATTAACCTATACCCCTGGTACATTTTGAGCAGAGGGACGAAACCGGAGCCCCCAGAGAAAACCCACAAACATGGGGAGAACGTACAAACTCCTTATAGACAGCGCAAGAATTCAAACCCCGGTCCTGATTGCTGGCACAGTAAAGGCATGGTGCTAACCACTACTTCATCCATGCCGATTGACTGTACATTTTGCACAACAAATGTGAGGAGTCCAAGGTTTGTCTTGGTCATCAATTTTAAAACCGAAATAGACTCTCTTCACAAGTGCAGTCATGCTGTATCTTTGAGCCTTAAGCATAAGAGAATGTATCACAGCTGCTGTGACATTGACAATGAATGCTACGTTAACTACACTCACTACACTATTGCCTGAAGAACATGTGCATCAACATGTGTTCAATCTATAATCAATGTAATACACAGCATCTCTGTATGTGAGCTGCTTTTATAGCCTGCCTGCATCTACCCTAAGTCAACATTTGCATACCACCTGCACTAAGTGCATGTCCAGGCTGTCCACTGACCAAAATAGCTTGCTTTGTGGACAATACACTAGTGCTGGAAATCACAAAAATATATTTTATTTAAAAATCAGAACATGATAGGAACATTTTTAAGTGATTTTCATGATCATCAGCCCAAAATCTATAAAATACCACCAAAAGTGTTCAGAAAGCAACATATATCTTGTGATGTTTGTCAGCATACCTGTACTAGGTGGAACTCAATGTTTTCCTTCGAAGAGCTGGGGATCTTTCAGGTCCACTGGAGAAAGCATAAGTAACCTTAATTTAACACCTTATTCAAGAAACTACATTTCTTAAGGTGCAGAACTTCATTGATGTGCCTGCTTTGAATTTAGTGCTGAGGTCTCTGGATTGAAACTTAAACCCATGATGTTCCTGACACCGAGTTAAAGACTCCTCAGTGCAATGGAGACTTTTCCCATTATTTCTCCAGGAACGACATGACAGATTATATAAAAATTCCTGCTACTCTCTAAAATATTTACATTTACATCTATAGCAACAGTCAGAACACATCAAAGACATTCATTACATGTTTAGATCATGCACTCTATGTACGAAGGAGTCGCTGGCAAGTTATTGCTCAGTCCTCGATGTCCTGGTAAGGGTTGTGGGGAATGGCCAGCTTCAATGAGAAATTGGCAAAGGTTTTACTTAGGGAATACCAGGATTTAACCCCAGTGTTGAGGTTTGAACCTAGCTGAAGAGGTGCAAGACTTGCTCCAGCTTCCCTTGTGCTTCTTGGTGGTGGACGTTGTGGATTCAGGGAATGCTGTGGAAGAAACTTTAATCAATTCCAACAGTGCATCTTGTAAATAAGATGCAGTCTAACCAGCAAGGGCAAAAAATGAATTACTTGGGTGATGGGTGGGATGCCAATCAGCTAGGCTGTTCTGTCCGAGATAGTGCTGAGTATCTTGACTGTCAATAGAACTACATTCAACCGAGCAAGAGAGGAGGAATGCATCGCACTCCTAACATCAGTTAAGTAGGTGAAGCATTTTTGGAATATTTCTAAGATTTATATAATCCTATTTAAATAGCAGCATTTAGCTATTTTTAATTTTTTATCTGTATTGTAGTCGTGCGCTACTGAAAAGGAGACACACACACACGAAGTGTAGTCAGGTTAAACTCTGAGTTTTGTTAGGACACAGGCCTGATTTTTATACTTGCACTGTTCCCACCGTGGCACCCCCTTGGCTGACGTCACAACATGCATAACAAAAGCAGGTTTCCTACGTGAAGGTAATTTCCTGCACTGTCCCTGTCTGTTGGCTGTACAGAAAGACCAGGGCCATTTTGGGGTTTCTGGTCTTTAAGCTGCCCTTGCCAGTCACCCACCGGTTCGCTTGTTAGGGCCAGTGCCACTGTGTGGGCTGCTGGCCTTTGGTTGAGCTTGCCACCCAGAGCACTGGCTCGATTGCCGCGGCAGCAGGCCGCCACAGTATTCCTATTTTTATTTTGTCATGGCTGATCTGGCCTTTGGCATTTGCAAGAATATTTCTTCCTGCTGACTGACAGAATCCCAGTGACAGAGTGACACTGGGAGTTATATCTCAGCATTGACTGTAATCACATTATTACACTGTCACTGTGACAAACCTCCAAATTATTCCACTGGCTTTGTAACATCTGAACATTAAAAGCACAATAGAAATGCTACTGACTTCTTATGGGTTTGAAAAAAAATCAGCATCCTGGTTTTATTAGAAGACGTTTACTGTGGCTTCGGGAAGATCTGCAATCGTTGCAGGTTTCGTTTCTTCTTGAGATTGCAATCAACCGTGTTTAAACCTCAAACGCATGAGACAAAGGATGAGTGAAGAAGGATGAAAAGTAAAACACGAAAGTTTGAAGACACGGGAAAAACACAACGCTGGAGAAATTCAGCAGTTTAACAGTGAACTTTGTGTAGCAAAGATAAAGACACACAACCAACATTTCAGGCTTGAGCCCTTCATCAAGGTATGAACAAAAAGAGGTGACTTAATAGAGATCTACAAGACTCTGAGAGGCACAGATAAAAGACGTCTGTGCAAAGTGAAGGGAAGAAAGTTTAGTGGCGTCATCAGGAGTACTTTTTTTTTACACAGAGTTCTGGGAGCCTGGAATGCCTTGCCAGAGATGATGATGGAGAATGAAACATTAGGGACATTTAAGAGATGGAAGAAAAATAGAGGGTTACAGGGTATGGAGGGTTTAGGTACTTTTTGGTAGGAATATATAGGCCCTGGTTCTTGTGCCAAGCACCTTGATCTGAAGGCAATTTTCCTTCCAATGAGCACATCTTTGGGATGTGGGAAAGAACTATGAATGCCACACAGCACTGGAAGTAAAAGTTAAAGCTGTCTCCAAGAGCTGTGAGACAGCATATCTAACTGGGATGCAACCGAGCTGCCCTTGTATGCAGGAAGCATTCCAATGGCAACAGCAGACAATTAATGGCCACAGCCAAGTACTGATGTCCAAAAAGTACCAATGACAGTCATTTTTGGACAGCACAGTTAGCGCCACACGATTAAAGCGTCAGCGACCCAGGTTCGAATCTGGCACTGACTGGAATGAGTTTGTACATTTTCTCTGTGTCTACATGGGTTTCCTCTGGGTGCTCCATTTTCCACCCACCCTTCAAAAACATATGGTGGTTGTAGGTTAATTGGTGCATTTGGGGGGCATTGCCTCATGGGCTGGAAGGGCCTGTTACTGCGCTGCACATTTACAGTAAATTTAACAACTATGCCATGCTGTAATGTTAGAAATAGGCTATATAACTTAAAAAAATAATTTGATCCATTTGTGACCCTGTGAAATATCTCTCAGGTCCCACTTCACTGAGGCAATATGTGATGGAACTTGCACCCCTCACTGCCACTCCAACACACCCATCAGTCACCCCCATGGCAACTCCAGGTGACTGATATGCACATCCCTTATCCCCACCCCCACTTACACCCCCCCCCCCCCCACCATGATGTGCCTCTGTGCCTAATGCCTTTAGCTTTGAGCGATGCCAATGTTGGTCATTGTTGCTGATAAATAAATGGCTAGCTCGTCTCGAAGTAAACTCTCTGAGAAGATGCAAAGCCTTTGGTGTGTTGGCAGGGAGATTAAACCGATCATCCTGCATGTAATGCCACCTTTTATCAAATTGGGGAAGAGTTCGATCTCAGAGAGACAACTTGGCTCATTGATGGGCAACGATCGATCCCATTCATTTGGGTGAATGGGAAATAGTGGGCTGTGTTAGTGAGAGGGTTTGACTCAGTCACATGTCAGTGACCTCCCAATCATTACTACACCTGGTCATATGAGGGTCCCAGGCTGCAAGGTGTCCCAATGAAATATGCATTTGCCTTGACATTCTTTTCTGAATATTCGCCACTCTGTTGTGGACTGAACTCTGTGGTTTGGCAGTCAGGGTGGTAGGAGAAGGTTGAGGAGGGTGGTGGGGGTGTTGTTGATGGGGCTTTAGGAGTGAATGGATCACTGTCCCCAAAGTTAGGCCAGGCAGAAAAGTTCATCTCACTACCCATGGTTCTTCTCAAACTCTCATCAGAACCAGCAAGGAGAAGGCGAGGCTTCAGATCCCATCAAACCCACAGCTCCCAACAATATCTACCCTCTGTTCCGTCCAACTTCTCTGTTCAAATCTGTCCGTTTAATCAGGTCCAATCCCATCCCACCCATCTCACTAAAATCCTGCTCAATTCACCGCCGTTGGCCTGCCATTCAGTAAGGTCAATGCCTTCACTCAAATTCTGGAGGATGGCTGTATAGGGAAGAGGCTTTGCCGATGAGAAAAATACAACTAGTGTGCTCTTACATTCAATGCAAATATTGGGCCTTACCCTGAGCATGCAACGTGGGTTAAAAGTCAATGGTTGGCTTGCAAAGTTGAAGCCAGCTTCCCTTGGATATCAACCTCACTTCAAGCTGCTTGGCAGAGGGTAGGCAGATTAGAGGAGTTTTCCCCAGTTGACGGTCTTACCTCGTCCCACTGGTGATGTGTCATTTTCTCAGGCCTGACCTATCAAGGACGGAGCAATTGGCCCATTAAAAAAAAAACTCTCCTCTCAATGGTCCCTAAGGAAGTCATTAGAATGCTCACTCAATGCTGTGGAACTGGCTCCTTTCCTCAAGCCCTAGTGCCACGCTGCAGGGAATGGCTCTAAATATAATATTGATAAATAAGCAGAGCAGAAACTGAGGCCTCTGTGCTTAATCCAGTGTCACTTTCGAGGCAGTTTATTGCCGCTTTTATTCTGCTTAAGTAATTATACCAGTTCATTCCGACATAGCATCATTAGCGCACTCTGTTTAGATACAGACCTGTGCAAGAACCAACTAAAATAAACACAAATAAGACTGAAATATTAATGATGGCCATGACACTGTGCGGCTGTTGATATGTTGAAATGCTTTGGAGTGGCACTCTGTTTAAAACAGGGACCATGTGGCTTCCACTTAGCAATGTGACTAAGTAACTGTTTAACAGACTGGCAGGAAGATTAGGGAGAGGATTATCGATTACTTCTCTGCCCCAACTGCTCCTCAGCCTACCCAAAATTCTGTGGCACAGGTGTCATTGCTGCAATGGGTTATCGTTCTCTCAATGGGTCTCTTAAAAAGCACAACCCAAAGCTTGGAAAGACCAAGACAGGAGTGTAGAGACAGAAGAACTGAAGAAAGAAGAAAGGGAGTCGTAAGGATGGAGAGACAGCAGAGAGACAGAGAGCAAAGAATATTTAAAGAGATAGAATCAGAACATTGCAGCACAGAAAACAGGCCCTTCAACCCTTTTAGCCTATTCCAAACTATTATTCTGCCTCATCCCACTGACCTGCACCCAATCCATACCCCTCCATAAGCCCCCCCCCCCCCCCCCCCCATCCATTTACTTGTCCAGATTTTGGTTTAAGTGTTAAAATTGAGCATGCATTCACCACTTCAGATGTGTAAAACTGATCTATTATAGAAGACTGAATAAACAGGGAGATGTAGATCGATCAATAAATCGAAAAACGGGCAATGGTAGACTCCACTAAAATCCAAGCACAGCCATACACGTTGCAGATACAGAACAAAACTGGCACACATATCAGCTAATACACAGAGATAAATGCAGTGAAAGAATGAAGCCTGCTCACAGACATTCAGCAGCTAATTGCCTGGTTTCACAGCTTCTTGTCTATTTTTGTTTTAGAACAGGTTTGTCGGAGGCTCGTTTTCTCAGAATATTGCCTCCCAATCGTTTTTTTTTTCAATTTTGGTGCAGTGAAGCAGAAGAGGCTGAGAAAATCTCTGGAATCCGGGAATGACTGCAGATCACAGCAAATTAACAGATGCAAAGTTCTACAGCTCTGCCGAAAATAATTGGAGCTGGAATTAAAGTCTTTTGAGATTTGTAAATTTTGCCAGTTTGATAAACCGAACAACTTGTTTAGTAAGCAATTGTTTATTAAGTACTGGAGTCTGTGAACCACAAGCTCTAAAATAATTATCCAATTGGCTGTTTATCTTGACCTGCTTTCAAGTGCCCATAAGCAACCTGAATGAATCTTATAAAATCTTTGTACAGGGTTTAATCGTGCTGGAGTGATGGTATTCAGTCTGCTGAGTAACAGAACGTGAATCAGACCATCATTGACTCCCATCATCTTCATTCACAATTAGCCCAGACATTGGACATGATCTCTGCCCTTCTCCAGTTCCCTCCTTCTACACAGTCTACTGAAGGCAGCAGAGCCTTTCAACTGCCTGAGTCCTGAACTGACGTTAAAACTCTCCATCTCTTTATCTTTCCTTCACTCCGATACAACACTTTAAAAGCCTACCCTCTTGAACAAGCATTTTCTCACCTGCCCTAATACCTTGTCAGGTGGCGAAGTGTCAGATTGTGTCTCAATTGCACTCCTTTAATCGCCTTTGCTGAATGTTGTTGTGCTTCGGAACATTTCGCCTCTGAACTTAGATGGAAGGAGTTTACATTCTTAGAGAAATCAAGGAACTATTACAGAATGGAGGCTGTTCAACACATCAAATTTCCATTTGCTGTGGATGGCTGATCAGCACAGACATGGTGGTGTTAAGAACCTGCTTCTGCGTGGTACTTCTCTCTGAGCACAGCCCACATCCTCTCATCTATCCAGGTAGCAAGAGGCTTTCAGCCCACTCCGCCCCCCACCCTCCCCCCCCCACCCACCGTCAGGCCTTCACCTCATTGTGAAGAGTGTCTGAATTGGGCGAGTGCAGTATCTCTGCAATGCATGTTTGCCAATAGCAACCCAATGTGTTTGGCCACAACTTCAACCCACAGTCAATAGGTTGTAAACATTTCTGTTGTGCTTTTATGCATTGTACTCACACAATCATTAAGAGGTGGGAGAAATAGAATAAATGGTTTATTTATTGTTCATTTCTTTGTTGTTCACTGAAAGAGTAGAGTGCACTGTGATATTTCAATGACTGCTGTGACCGAAATGCCACGGACTCAATTGCTCAACACCAGATGAACCTGAAAACACTGGGACCCACTGCTCACAAGTCTGGAGAAACCAGTAATCTATGAGAGGACCCCAAACCCTGATTCCCCAAATAAAGTAGGGGAAGATATCCATCATCAATCCATATCAAAGGGAATCTTCCCTTCAAATTGATTTGGACTGGGAGTGGCAAAATCCCTCAGAGCGGCATCATTGCTGGGGAGGGGGGTGGGGGGTGGGGTAAAAGAACATCCTTTGGAGCTGTTATTCATGGGATACTGCCTAGAAGCAAAGGGGATGATCCTTCAGAATTCTACCATGCCAAGGGGAAACAACCCATAGTGCGAGGGATTATCCCTTAGATCTGCACTGTAGGGAGGTGCAGAAAGGAAGGGAGGTGATGAGAAAAGACCTGCAGAAATGTAGCAAGGGTTGGAGGTATCATCAGACAAAACAATGTTGTATTAGAGAGGAACATGCCTTAGAATTGCACAACAGTGAAGGAAGATCCCACAGTCATCATGGCAGTTAGCTCAAAATGTGATTATAGCACCAGCGACCTGAGTTCAAATCCAGTGCTGTCTGCAAGGAGTTTGTATGTTCTCCCTGTGTCTGCGTAGGTATCTTCCCACCCTTCAAAATGTATGGGAGTTTTTTTTGGAATATTTTATTTATTGAAACCATGATACATATATTAAAAAATCATATACAATTAATAGATAAAACCTAGAAAAAAAACCATACATGGTATATTATACAAACTAACCCTCAACCCCCCCCACCCAATCCGACCCCCAACTAACCTATCCCCCAACTAACCTATCCCCCAAAGAAAAAGAAAGAAAGAAAAGGAGGAGATAAACCATAATAACAAATTTCATCAATTAATTACCATGGATTAGAGAAACACCACCACTGTGCGGCTGGGAGGTTCAGAAATTCAAACCCATATAATCAAAATAAGGGCTCCAAGTTTTACAATAAAAAAGATCATCATCATGTAAATTATGTTATTTTCTCCAACGGGAATCAAGACCTCAGTTCCATACGCCATCTCTGTATTCTCAAATCAGTCTCATTTTTCGAAGTAATTGCTAAACATTTTCTGGCTACAGCTAATGCTAATTTCAAAAATGCAATTTGAAATCTATTTAATCTTAATTCTAAACTCAACCTCTTCATGTTACCCATCAAAAATACAAAAGGATCTAATGAAAGTTTCACTTTCAAAATAACTTCTAACGTCTACTCCAAAAAGGTTTTACTGTTTCACATAACCAAGTAGAATGTAAAAAAAGAACCTACTTGTTTCTGACATCTGAAACATGTCTTCAGAAATTAAATTATATCTCCTTAATTTTTCCAGAGTTAAATTTGTAATGAACTAACCGATATCTAACATTCATAATTTTACTCATACTATCCTGACTTATTCATCCAATCATCTTGATGAATTCCTAAATCCTTTTCCCATTTCAACCTAGATATATGCATATCCAACATAGACATTTTATTCTGAAATAAAGAATACATCTCAGATATAAATCCCTTCTTACCACCCTCTGTAAGTAAAATTTCAAACTTAGATCGTCTAGGTAACCGTAAAGTATGTCCAAAATTATCCAATAATAAAAGCTTCAATTTGATAATAAGAAAAATGAGTATTTGAAGGTATATTATATTTCTCTTTCATTCTTTGAAAAGAAAAAACACATCGGAGTTGTAGTCATTGGGTGGCATGGGCTCGTGGACCGAAAGGCCTGTTACTGTGCTGAATGTCTAAATTTTAAAAATTTAAATGTAAACATAGAACTGCTGTGCAACAAGATGGGGGCCGAGTATACCGCTGAGCAATACTGCTTTGAGAACAATCCCATGGAACTCTATTGCAATGAAATGCAATAGACTGAAGATTCAAGATTCAATTTATTGTCATAGTAATAAAACTGTCATATTACATGAAATTTCTTTTTGCCTGCTGCAAGGCAGACAGATTTGCCACCGTCCTAAGTGCCTCTTACAATCAGAGAGAGAAGCAAAAGAGAGGTTCCCCACCCCCCCCCCCCCGAGTCACCGAGTGTCCCTAGATTCGCCTCCAGCATTTCCGCAGCCACACAGAATCCAATCTAAATCGTTGGCCACCTGAGCTCCAGATCTGAACCTCCGACACATTCAAGGACCCTCCGGCACCTCCTCGCGTCCCAGTTCCGATACCTTGTACTCCTCCAGCCAGCTCGAGCCAACCTCCAGCAGCCCTCAACTTCCCTGGTTTCCTCGCCTTGAGTCATCAGCATCCCATGGTTACTGTGGGTCGTCTCCTCTCAGGCAGTGCGTGATCTTCCCGTCCTCTGGTGCCCTGCTCCAATCCGGTATAATTATCCTGGATAATTTTGGACATACTTTACGGTTACCTAGACGATTTAAGTTTGAAATTTTACTTACAGAGGGTGGTAAGAAGGGATTTATATCTGAGATGTATTCTTTATTTCAGAATAAAATGCCTAAGATGGATATGCATATATCTAGGTTGAAATGGGAAAAGGATTTAGGAATCTGTAGTCCCTCGTGGCTACTGCCGAATAATGGGAACCGCCATCTTGGGCGCAGACCCGCGGTCGCGGGATTTCAACTGGAGTGCAAATGCAATGGATTGGGGAGAAAAACGGTGATCCGCAAAATTCAGAAATGTATCTCTGTCTTGTGTAGGTGACCCATAGTATCCATTACTAATGAGGTGCAAACCTGCTCAGAGTTTCAATGCTGCAAGAGGGTGTGTCCATCAGAACCAAAAGATAGCATTCCCCAAAACAGAGTCATGTCGAGGGCCAGGGTAGCACCCCTGCATCTGTGGCACAGCAAGAAAGGGTGCAGGAGGAGAACAGCAAGGCAGAAGGACAACGAAGCACACCTCAGGCTTCAGCCAAGCTCATTCACTGAAGGCTATAAATCCTGAGCCATCAGCAAAGAAGACAAGTTAAGTACTGTGAATTATATCTGCATCGATTGTCTTTGGGCAAAGAATGATTAAAAGGGTCACTGAAAGCTCATGCATTTTCTTCTCAGTAATTATCCACATTCAGAGGGAAAGCCAAGGATTCTGCAGACTTCATTTCTCTCTTGGAAACGCAGCTGGGAAAGTGAAGGGAGAGAAAACCAATTTGTGCAGCCAAAGGGTCAGACACTAGCACTGATGGGAGCAGCCACTCTTGCGACTGCTGCCAAGCACCTCAATGGCACAAGCCACCTAATGCAGAACTGGCTGGAGGTGCAAAGGTCCGAGAGGCTGCTGGGGTCCCAAGGCTGGGGTGTGAAAGCCAGGCTGAAAGCAGCAGATTTTCCCAGAGTCTCCAGGGCCTGCAGCAGAGAATAAAGACCCATTTGGGTGCTTACAACGAGCAGTGCTTTACCTCGACAACTTCTGATTGAAGGAATCTTGCACAGAAGAAAGAAACTGTTTGCTCAGGTAGGTGCCTGAGGGGGAAGGTTCGACCTGAACAACAGTAGCCCTTTAGGCGCTGCATTCATGTCACAGCCCTAGAAGTCTAAAACATTCTTTATTTTGTTGTTGGATGGATTCCCATGATCCATGGGATCTGCGTAGGTTTCCTGCTGCTCTGGGTGCACTGACTATTTGGTCCTGGCACCACAGTACTTCGCAGGGCACAGGACAGGGAGGACAGGGTTCAATCCTACCCCATGACCAGTCACCTGGGATTAACTGAAGCACATTGATATATTCTGACACACAGAGCATTGAGGTGAGGGGAGGGTGGGGGGAAATGGCACAGAGAGAGAGAGAGAAATCAATAGGTACAGAGAGAGAAGTAGCAATAGAATGGGAGCTAGTAGAGAGAGACTGAATGGTGATGGTGAGAGATCGAGAGTGAGAAACACAGAGAGTGCAAAGGAATGAGAGAGAAAGAGATGGGCTGAGAGAAAAAGTGAGTGTGAGACAAATGCAGAGTGTGAGAATGAAAAAAGTGAAGGTTAGTGAAAAATAGAGACAGAAAAAGAGATTGAATGAAAGATAGAATGAGACAGAGATACAGGAGATGAAGAAAGATTAGAGGTAGAGAGAAAGTGGAAACTAGCAGAAGGGAGAAAAAAGAATGGGGCACAAATAGGGTGAGATGAAGTAATTAAAAGTATGAATATGTATTCTTATGAAACAAAGTATCCAAGAAGCCTGGGTTAAGAAATTTATCTGCCTGTATTTGCCTGCACACCTACTTGTGCAGGTTAGTTTGTGAATGTGCAGGCATGAATGCATGGTATGTGTGCAGATGCAAGGTAGTGTGTGCACAGAACATGCACTCTTTTGTGTGATATGTACATGTTGAGTAGCTTAGCTTCCCTGTGACATCACTTGAAAGGGAGGAGAGGCAGAAATTGGAGTGTGGTAGATCATGTTGGCCCAAAGCAGGCAAGCAGCAGATGCAGATGCAGAGAAGATAAAGGTACCACATAAGAAACTGGTAACAGTAGTAATTTCTTCACACTCAGAGGCAAGAATGTGAACTGCGTGGTCACAGGAAAGAATTGTAGCAGAGAGCATTGAAGGTTACATTTGATGCCGATTATTGAAGCAGGGAATGTTTTATGCACAGCACAAAAGGAGGCATTCAGCCCATCATGTATTAATGGAGTTATTTAGCTACTCCCACATCCCGGTTCTTGTGGCCAATAGCTCTGCAGATTGCTTCTTTTCATAGATTAATTGGCTACTATAAATTATCATATAATGTCAATTAACATCCAAAAGAAGAATTGACAGCACATGAAAGGATAAGTTGCAATGGAACAGGGAATATGAGTAGAAGGGGAAAAAAGGCTGAAAGCACAGAAATGCTGGAGAATCTCAGCAGATCTCGCAGCATCCATAGGAGGTAATGATACATTGCCGATGTTTCAGGCCTGAGCGAAACATCAGTTAGATATCTTTTCTTCCTCTGGACACTGCAAGACCTGCTGAGATCCTCCAGCATTTCTGTGCTTTCATTACAATCAGCATCTGCAGACTTTTGTGTTTCACTCGGTATGGGAGTGGGGGGGGAGAAGGGACTGAGCTGTGTTGTTAGAAGTAAACTGGCATAAAGTACTTGGGGGGAACAGCAATTGCCTCTACCCCCTCCCCCCAACTTCCTACTGGACCTTACATCTTCTCCCCAAACCAGTGAACCTGAAAGAGCAAGCTGTGTGAAGCTGTGAAACTCCTGTCTGATCACTAGTGGACATTCACATTTCAGGAATGGGTGGGATTAGGGAGAGAAATTCACCCTCCTATTGCCTGCAACCATTTGGAGTTCCCACTTTTGGAGGCTTGGGGTGAAGGAAGGAGGAGATCACTTCCTGCACCCGCCACATTAACTGCTTGTGGAAGTTGCTTTGAAGGATCCTCTTACAGGAGACAGAGAAATGGAGCATTTAGGGTGGGAGTTGAAGGTATAAGATCCTGATCATTGGCAACGTGGAGCATTTTAATTTCAGGGACGTGACAGAGTTCAGAGCTCAAGGATGATGCAGTGGAGGAAGCTGAAGAGATGCTACAGGGGGATATAGACAGGCTAGATGAATAGACAAGAGAAAGCCAATAGAATACAGTGTGAAAAATAGAAATTCATTCCGTTTGATAGTGAATATAGAAACTCTAAATATTTTTGTATTGAAATCGCTTGAAAAATATTGGTGTTCAAAGATAAAAATAAAACTGGAGAAACTCAGCATGTTTTGAGCATCAAAGCGCGGCACGGTTGGCATGGTGGTTAGTGCGAATGCACCATCTTTTTGAATGACTAACTCCAGTTTATTTCTTCAGCCCTTAAATTTGCAGAGATGGGAAGATGTGACCATTAAGTATTTGGAAACTAAGGGTGAGTTTTTTTTCAAGATGTGTAAGCCAGCATCATCTGCCGCCGCGTCTCGGCGCCAAGTTATTGGGTTGATCAGTGGATACAAACTCTGAATCAATGCCTTCCCGACATCTCCTCGCCTCTTCCCCAGAGCAGTCGGTGAGATGCACCACGTCAAACTGCACGGTGTTAGCACGAGAAGAAAAGATGCCCCATCCCTTTTCACTGCCCACTCCTGACACTCTCCACCCAGGGTTTGAGACTGCATCAGCCCTCACCGCTAAAGCAGTGTATCAAGATGCCAAGCAACCTGGGGTGTGGAAGGGAAAGTTACACAATCGGCGCGGATGGGCAGAGATAACGCTTCTCGAGAGAGCAGTCACTTGCTCTGATCGTCAAACACGCGGATAACGCGCGGACACACACATAGACAGACACACACACACACACATACAGACACACACACATACAGACACACACACATACAGAAACATAGACACACATATACAGAAACACAGACACACATACAGAAACATACATACACACATACAGAAATATACACACATAGACACACACACAGAAACATACACACATACAGACACACACACATACACACACACAGAAACATACATACACACATATACAGACAGACACACACATTTACAGAAACATACATACACATAGACACACACATACAGAAACATACATATACACACAGACATACACTCCCATACAGAAACATACAGACAGACACACACATATACAGACAACACACATACAGAAACATACATCACACACGGACAGACACAGGCACAGACAAACTGGCAGACACACGCAGACACGAATACTCACACACACATAGAAACACAGTCTCACACATACACACACGAATACTCAGACACACACGCCCACAGACGCACATACACAAATACAGATACACACAAGAATACTCACAGACACACACGCACAAATACTCACACACATAAATACGCACAAAGACACATATACAGATACTCACACACACATACAGGCAGACATACACACAAATAGACACACACACGCGCGTGCGCTCATGTCCAGAAACACACATCAGTACACAAGGACTCACAGACACACACTTACACGAACAGACACACTCATGGACACAGACACACTCCCCTGGACACAGAGACACACACCCACATACTCACAGACCCACACGTGCATTCACACACTCAAACTCATTCACACGGAGGCAGCAGACTTGTCGGTATGCTGTGAGCCGGGAAGAGTTAACCAGGCAACGAGCCCTTGGCCCCTGAGATATGAAAACACGTACAGTCACCTGCAGCAATATCTGCAGGAATGACATGAAATCACGTCAAAACATTCTAGCAGAGGCGCTCCTCTGCGGCCGAACCACAACAAAGGGAGCGAGGATTCAGGACTGCTGCAAACCTGAAACAGCCCGCGCCTTGCCTTTTCATTCATTGCCTCCCTCCATCCTGCCTTTGTAACCTGCTCGGTCGGCACAGCGCACCCTGCCCATGGCAAGGCAGCTGCGGCTGCTCACCCATCCCTGCCCCACTTCCCGGCGCCGCCCGCTCCCACCATAGGCTCGGGGAAGCAGCCAAGACAGACCCGAAACTTCAGCTGGTCCACTCCAGCCAGTTGTTCCCTTAAACCCTTAGCACCTCCGCGAGTCGGGTGCTGAAGTGTGCCTTTCCCAACACCCCACTTCCCGATTCACCCCATCCCCGTCAAAAAGGAGAACCGAAGGTCCGGTCAGTCCGACACTTCCATCAATCCCCATCTAAAATCCCCATCGCACTCTCGCCCCACAACGATGAGTGTCAACCCAAAACAGAAACATCTTTGCATCCCGCCTCATGCAGTAAAACACACGCTGTGTAGCTGGTTATTTGAAACAAAAACCACAAAAGACAAGATAGAACACACAAAAGTAAAGCGCTGCACTGCTTCAACATACTGTGGTCCCTCGCTGGGGTCGTTTTATCCATTCCTGAAGTCCGCCTGCAATTAGATTGGTGGGAGCGAACAGCTCATTGATGCCTCAGGACTGAGAGTTGATATGTGTATTAAGCTCTCTCCTATCTCTCTCTGTCTCTCTCCCTCGCCCCCCCCCCCCCCTTTCTCTCAGGCTCAGACACCTTCTGAGCCTGTGCGAGGTAGCTTCAATTCCATTAATTTGTTGCCCAAGAATGGACCATCAAGCTGTTCTATCCCCATCTGCCAATACTGGCGGTATCTTCACATATAGTGGGGGAGGGGTGGTATCCATGAGATGGCAGGAGGGGTTGGGGATGGTTGTCAGCTCAGGGTAGCACAATTTGGATCCATTTCCTCTTACATTCCTTCCTTGCTGCCGTCCACACTTTCAGGGAGATGATACCAGCCCGTTTCCTCACACCTTTTAATCTGTCTGCTGCAGTGTTAGCCTTCCACTTGTCCTGAATCTGGTTGAGGTCTCTCTTCTCTTGTCCTCCCCTACCTTGCCATTTTTCTCCCTCAAGGCTGTTCATTCAAATATACCAACAGAAAGTCCACCATATGTTCCCATACCTCAATCATCAGTGTTTATTGTAAGACTTAGTAACCTCCTCTGATCCTATAATCCTTTGTGGTGTTGGAACTCCAGCCTGGCCTTCTGAGCTTCCATTATACCTCCATGGTCACTTCTGTTCGATGTCATCCTTATGTTATATAATCATGATCTTTAAAATCAAATACATAGATGAAATGTTGGGATTAAAAAGCTCTGGCCAATTCCAGCCAACTATCTGAGGCAATCAGGTAAACTCCAAGGCACTGTGGCACCTAACATGGACACTAGTAATTACACTGCACTGGTAAAATGTGAAAATCCGCAGACACCATAATTGAAGTAAGAGCACAAAGCTGGAGAACTTTATGTAGTAAAGATAAAGATACAGAACCAATGTTTTAGGCTTGAGCCCCTCATCAAGGTTCACTGTACTACCCCACAACATGTGATCAAAGACTCATACAGACAGAATCGGAATTTATCGTCATGAATGTGTCATGAAATTTGTTGTTTTGTGGCAATGTCACAGTGCAAACATTTATATAAATCACCTTACAAAATAAATAAAAAATAGTGCAAGAAAAAGTCAAAGGAAGGCAGTGTCTGTGGTTTATTCATTCAGGAATCTGATGGCAGCGGGGAAGAAGCTGTCCTTGTGCCGCTGAGTGCTTGTCTTCAGGCTCTTATACCTCCTTCCCAGGCGTGGCCTAGGTGGTAGGGCTCCTTGAGGATAGAGGCTTCTTTCTTAAGACACCACCTCTTGTAGATGTCCTATGATGTCGCAGGCCAAGTTATTTCTTGTTTATTCTTGTCCTGAGCATTGGCACCTCTATACCAGACAGTGATGTGTCTCTATCACACTCTGGGATCAGACACATGGAGAAGACACACATAAACACAACTGCACATTTAGAGACACAAGCAATCACAGCTTGCTTCCCCTAAGTTCTTGGCAAATGCTGTCCTCATACCTATGTAGCCACGCACGTTGATGAGCTGGTCCATGCACTGGATTGACTTGGATGCCTTTCATTATCTTTAATTGAATATTCTATCCATGTTTACCCTCCAGAAAATTGACTAATTTGTCCCAGAAATCTCTGTGCAGGCTTTAAACAACCTGTTGGTTTATTTTAAAATCCTGCAACTGCAGAGTCTGGGCCCCAAGATGTCAGTGCCTGTATTCAGCAGCAACCTCAGGGAAGCAGGGGACTAGTGCAGGACACCAGACAGCAGGGAGACCAGCCCTCATATGAGAAGGAGAAACAGGTAATGACCCTTCAGGAAGGTGACCATGGCAGTGGGCTGTTGGTGACTCGAGGCAAGGAAGCCATGCAGGCTGTGCGGTCAAAGGACTCAC
This sequence comes from Narcine bancroftii, assembly GCF_036971445.1. NCBI lineage: Eukaryota > Metazoa > Chordata > Chondrichthyes > Torpediniformes > Narcinidae > Narcine > Narcine bancroftii. The sequence continues at coordinate 151,340,140 of NC_091470.1, read as the reverse complement.
ATCAGGCTGTGGTCTGCTGGAGTCTGGCTGAAGGAGAACCAGGTATTGAAATCAGGTATTGAGAAGGTGCCAAGGGTGCTGGATGTTTCTTGGTCGTGTCAAAGGTTAGGATCTGGAGCTCGGGTTGACGATGGTACGGACTAAAATCGGTGTGGCTCCAGAAGCTATGGGAAAACTGGAGTCAAATCCATGGACACTCAGTGACTCTGAGGGGGACTCTCTCCTGCTTCTTTTTCTCTAACTGCAGGGGATACCAGGCAATTTCTGCTGATGGCAAATCTGTCTACCTGACTACAGACTACAGCAAATTAGTATTATCAATAAATAAATAAATATGAAAAGTGTAATATTACACCTGTTTTATTACACGACAATGAAGTAATCTTGAAAATTAATGGGGACAAAGATAAAGATAATTTTCCAATTTCATGTTCTCATAAGTAGTGTGTGTATGTGTGTTTGTGTGTGTGTGGAAGAGAGTGTGTGCGCGTGTGTAAATGAGTATGTGTCTGTGTGTACATGTGCAAATGTGTCTGTGTGCACACGTGTACATGTGTGTGTACATGTGCGTGTGTGCGTGGCCATGTGTGTATGAGAGAGAGAGACAATTTAGAAATTTGATGATGTGTGACCTTAGGCACAGATCCATGCATTGTAGAAATTGAAGTGTCTTGGACAGCTTCCTTAAAGTCACAGCACAGAAGGTTATCCAACCACTTCGAGCTTGTCTGCCATTCACAGACATCTTAGATGTAGTGTTAAAATTCTTGGCAGTTAAGTACAAAGGAGAGTATGGACATGGTCGGCTGAATGGCCTGTTTCTGAGCTACATTACTCTATTTTACTGCCTTGACTCAATGATGCTCTTGCCAGTTCGATATTTTCAGTGACACCCAGCTTTTATTTGAAGGGAATGGGAGGCTACATGGAGCAAGCGATCCAGATTCCCACTCCCTATTGTATGCCCTCACCCTGTCATGTTAACTTCATGACTCTTTGTTTGGAATTCTCCCCTCCCCGCCCTTCCAGAGGAGAAATGTTCACTTAATGTACACTGTCAAGTTCTTGATTTTTATTTGATCTTATCAGCCTGCAGCCATCTCTGGTATCAGACCAATTCCAATCCTATTATGTACACTGTGAAGTACAGTAGTCCTGGGAAGGTACAACCAACCCCATTAAGTAACAAATTTAAATTTATGTTAAACAATAATCAGGTGCCTCAGAACACTCTGTATTCACTGAAGAACAACACGAGATATGTAACCATACAACATTATATTAATAGTATTGACCAAAGAGTATGTGATAGCAGCCCACCATGGACCAATTGTCTACATCAGCCATTCTCAAAAGGGGTCCTAAGAGTGTCCCCTTCCCCCAGGGCAGCCACAGCACATTGAAGTAAAAGCCTTGTTTCCTTTTCACCTCATGTAACATCTTTTTTTGTGTAGTTGGTAGGAGAGAGGTATGGAGGAAACCAATACCTGACTGCTTCACAAGGAAGGGGACCCATAAACTTTGAGCAGAGTTCTCAGTGGGGCCATAGCAAGGTTGAGAGTGGCTGGTCTAGTTTCTTGAAACATTAACAAAGGACCTTTTGCAATCATCTGGCTGCACCAACAGGCTTTAGGTTAATATTCCAGCTGGATGTCAGCACCTCCAACCATTCACCATTGTGCCATGAGCATCCACCCAGGTTACTACATCTGTGCCCCATGAGATGGGGATGAAATCCTCAGTCCTCTGATTCAGAAGGGAAGACGCTGTCCATCAAACTGTTCTGGGAGAGTAGACGTTGTCTTTGTGAAGTGCTCAAAGTTGGCTGGAACAAATCTCTCAAGGACTGTCAGGTCAGGGTAAAATTAGATAAAGTATGCTATTCAAGGTGAGGTAGCCTGGAGCCAAAGCTTTGTCACCATGTCTGATGATACATGCTGATTGAGAGTGACGGCATTGCCAACCACAGCATCCATCCAGCAACTGAAACTGGGTGAGAGGTCTAGGTGACTGTTCAAATCCTCGATGGGAGTTGAGAATTGAGATTGTTTTTAAATTTAAAAACAAACAAAAAAAAAAAGATTTCTATAAACGTCTTTGGAATGTCTTAAAAATACCATAATTGATTAAACAATGAGAACTGGAAGGACTCAGTGGGTCATTTGCATCTGTGGGTAGAAATGGTCAGTCAGCGTTTCAGAAAATGACTCTTTGTTGAGACTGAAGTGTAAAGTGTAATAAAGGGGGAAATGCTGAGGAGGGGCCAAGAGGTGGTCGGACACAGGATATTGAAGGTGGGGGATGTGTTGAGACAGGTAGGAGATGTGACAACTCAAGGGAGGGACCAGTGGTGTGAGAGGGAAGTGGGAATGGGAACAGGTAAAGGACAGATGGAAGCAGTGGACCCCCATGGGGGTTTCTCCTGTCCCCTGAGCAAGCGTTGTTTCCAAGCCCTGTTCCATGGCGGAAAACTTCTCACTTAGCTCAGCAGAGGGAAGAAACTGGAAAACGGATCAAACCAAAACCCTTCACTTAAGAGGGCTCTCTGCTTGTCACAGTTCAACTGGAAGGATAAGAAACGAGAGACCAGGGACAAAAGTACACAGCATGAGCATTGGCTTCAATGGTTTTCAACATGTTCTGCTGAATATTAAAGATAAAATTCTATGATGGAGAAAGAAAGGCTTGCATGTGTACAACTCCTTTCATGACCTTACAAAACTCTTATAATCACTGTTGGGATTTTAAAGAGGACCGTCCAACTACTACTGACTCTCACTTGGGTTGAGTTTCACTGCCACTGACTCCCACTGTGATACAGTCCCACTGCCACTGACTCCCACTGGGGTTTAGTCCCACTGCCACTGCTCCCACTAGGATACAGTCCCACTGCCACTGACTCCCACTGGGGTATCCCACTGCCACTGACTCCTACTGGGGTTTAGTCCCACTGCCACTGACTCCCACTGGGGTAGAGTCCCACTGCCACTGACTCCTACTGGGGTTTAGTCCCACTGCTACTGACTCCCACTGGGGTAGAGTCCCACTGCCACTGCCACTGACTCCCACTGGGGTATAGCCCCACTGCCACTGACTCCCACTGGGGTATAGCCCCACTGCCACTGATTCCTACTGGGGTTTAGTCCCACTGCCACTGACTCCCACTGGGGTATAGCCCCACTGCCACTGACTCCCACTGGGGTACAGTCCCACTGCCACTGGCTCTCATTAGGGTACAGACCCAAAGATGCAGGCTTACATTTTCCCCACACTTCATTGGGGAACATTATAATAGCATATCTTAGTTTGCTTAACTATTAAGAATTTAAAAATACAGCCCCATTTTTGCAATGGTTGTATTTTTAGCTAAAGGTGACAGGATGTGTGCAGCTGACTGTCTCACACTTACGATCAATTCAGCAATATTCACCCTGATCTCAGATTGCTCAGTCTGTCCCGATCAATTGTTCTTGTTGGCTCCTGAGGTACAGCTCTCTTTTCTGGACTGTTGGAATCAAACGTTAGCTTGCAAACTGATACTAACTGCAGGACCAGCACCTGGACCCAGTGGCCTAAAGAGTCCCTTCTCAAGTGGCTAGACCTAGATCGTGAATCTAATTAAAGTGACTGTCAAAAGCTGATGTCCCCTGTAAAAAAAAAGTCACCTTCACTCAAGATGTGTAGCTTTCACTGACAGTTCCCACAACCTGCCCCATCATTAAGTGGTAGCAACTCCAGAAATCTCCATTACTCTGCACACTCAGTGTTGTCTGTCCTCAGTCACCTGGTGGTTAACAGTAGGAATGAAGAATTGAATCTTTACCCATTCATTGCAGGTGAATGACTCTACAGCACAGAAGAAGGATGAATCCCACATCTATGAGAGGATCACCTAGTTTATCCCCTCATCTATCCCCACAGCACTGCAGGTTCCTTTTATTTCAACTGCATTACCCCTTTGAAAGTTCTCATTGAATATGCTTCCACCATCCTACCAGGCATTGTGTTCCTCACTACAACGATGTTGTGCAAATTAAATTCTCATCCCCGTTAAGATTTTTTTCACCTCTTCTTGCTGTTTTTTTTTTGGCTTCCAAGATTGCAACTCGTGAAAATGAAGCAGACAGTGTTGTTACAGAGTCCAGAGGACCCCAAAAACCAGCAGCATGGATATGCCCCACAACACAGGGTTACTTAAACAAAAGTTGTTTTTAATAATATTTGAACAAGAAAACAGAATTAAACTTTAACATTACCTAACCTACATAACTACTTAATCCCCCCCATCTAATACCAAACGCAGGTGTGTGTAATGTATATTTAAGATTAGAAAAGTCACAGTCCAATCTCACTGGTTACAGGCAATTCTTACTGTGCACAGAAGTTAGCATTAAAAAAGTTCACCAGTCTTCAGTGCTTAACTGGCAAATGGTTACCACTCAGGAGGGTTCTTGCTGGTTTTCAGAGGGAGATTCCTTTTCCAGGACATCCGCAACTGATTCCTTCTCAATTAGTCTCGCTGACTAAACTTGCCCCCTTCAGGGTTCTCCAAATGATCCTCTTTCTTTCAGGTCACCTTTCAGACCACCAGTCTTCTCCGTTGACCAGGCAGCCTTCCAAAGTTTACTAGCTTCTTGTCCTTCAGGAACTGATTTCTGTGTCTCTCCTCTCTGTTTAACACCCTCCCTCTCTGAGAGCAAAACTGTTCTCCTCTCCGCCTGCAAAGATCACATGCTCTCCCAGGCAAGCTGCTGTTGATACTTTGTTACCTCCTGCAAAAAGCAATCTGCAAAAGTCTTGCAAATATTCTGTATTTTAAAATGTGTGTGTGTGAGCTGCTCTAACAATTCCTCCCAAAATACCTCTAAATATTCTGTCACAGTGTTCTTGCAGACCTCCGTGGCAACTTGACTGCTGCTGAGCCCACACTCCGGTTCTATGCCCAGTGCCACAATTGCAAAGAACCCAACTTAAAACTGTTCTGAAGGAGAACAGGTGAGGAGAATAGTAGTGGAGTTCGAAACAATAGAGAGAGGCTGGTGGAATGGGAAAATAGATGGCAGACAAAAGTTAATGCCAAAATGTTTCACCTGGCTCGTTCCTGCGATGAGAGTCTGTCTGTTCAAGAGATTAAACTGCCAGGGTCTGGAGTTTTGAAGAATCTTATTGAAGCATATAATCTCTTAAGAGTAGAGGTAGAAATGTTTTTACCAGTGAGAGTATTGAATGAGATATATCATTTCAAGACAAGGAATCATTTATTTAAAACTGAGGTGGGTAGAAATTTTGTCTTGCAAAGGTAGTGAATCTCTGGAATTCCATCCCCTAGAGAGTTGTGGAGGCTTGATTACTTGTTGTTTAAAATTGAGGAAAGATTGAGAGATTGATGCTATGGGGATCTGGCACAGAGGAAGAGTTGTAGACAATGGCAGGCCCATTCCTGCTTCTACTTCCTTGTTTTCTTGTGATATATTTTAGTGGGAAGAATGAGAAGAGACAATTTAAACTAGAGGGTACCGGTTTAAGGTAAACAAGAAAATCTACAGATGTTGGTGTCTAGTGCAGTACACAAAAGTGCTGGAGAAACTCAGCAGATCACGCAGCATTCATAGAAAGTAAAAGGTGGTCAATGTTTCGGGCCTGAGCCCGACTTCAGGAGTTCTGAAAACCAGGCAGACAGCGGAATAAAAAGGTGGAGGGGGGGGGGGGCTTCTAGAACAGAGAGGGGTTTACATACAGAGTTCATTCAAAGCTCAGGACAGGTTGAGAAAGTGGTTAAAATGTGATCCAGAGCATTATAACTACAGTCCAAGAATGAAGAAATCAAAATGAACTTCTGTGACACACTAATTCTGCCACAATAGGAGTATCGTATCCAGTTTTGGGTGCTGCCTTTTAGGAATGATGTAAAGGCTTTAGAAAGTTATTCGGATGTTTTCAAGGACATGGAACTTTAGTTATGTGGGAGGAGTCACGTGATGGAGTAGTGGCCGGACAGTGAACTCCAGCCCTCTCCAGAAAAGTCGGGAAAAACAAAGGAAAACACAAAGGCACAGAAATAAAAGTTACAGAAAAGTGAGTATAAAGGTGGAAAGAAGATGGCGACAAAAAAAGAAAAATCGAAAGCAACGGTAAGAAGAGAGGAAGAGAAGACAACGGAGGAAAAAGGTGAAGGCCTTACCTGTTCGAAGAGGCCCGCTGCGGAGAGAGAAACCCGCTCCCTCAGGTCGGTAAATAATGGACTACAAAAATGGCTCGCTGAGCCGAGTAAAAGAGCGCAACCGCGCATGCGCGATGCGAATGAAAAAAAACACACCGACGGGAGGGGGGACCAGCTGGGGAGTCGATCTCCACAGCCGGCAACGACAGCTGCAGAACACCTGCAGCAAGAAGAGACCACAGAAGACAATAGAAACAAGAAAGAAGAGAAGGAAAGGGCAACAAAGAAACAACAGATGGCCAACCCAGAGGAAGAAGAAGAGGAAGAGGAAGAGTACAGTGAAATAGAAGAAGAAAAGAAAGGCAAGATAAAGGATATACTTTCTCTTATTAAAGGATACATGGAGTCATTTAAAGAATGGCAAACACAGGAATTTAATGATTTAAGAAAAAGAATAAACAACACAGAAGAGAAAAGGAATAAAATAGAGATGACCTTAACAGAAATGGGAAAGAAAATGGACAAGATGGAAGAGCGGGCAGTAGCAGCAGAAATGGAGGTAGAAGACTTAAAAAAGAAATTGGAGAAATCTAATAAAAAAACTAAAGAGACACAAGAACTACTAGCTCAAAAAATAGATACAATGGAAAGTTATAACAGAAGAAATAACATAAAGATAGTGGGCCTTAAGGAAGATGAAGAAGGCAAGAATATGAGGGAGTTTATAAAAGAGTGGATCCCTAAGACCCTAGGATGTCCAGAACTACAGCAAGAAATGGAAATAGAAAGGGCACATAGAGTATTGGCCTCTAAACCACAACCACAACAAAAACCAAGATCTATTGTAGTAAAATTCCTAAGATATACTACAAGAGAAAAGGTACTGGAGAAGACAATGGAAAAAGTAAGAGAGGGCAACAAACCACTGGAGTATAAAGGGCAAAAAATCTTCATTTATCCAGATATAAGTTTTGAACTCCTAAAGAAGAGAAAAGAGTTCAATACAGCAAAGGCGATTTTATGGAAGGGTATAAATTTATACTAAAGCATCCAGCGGTATTGAAAATATTTATTCCAGGACAACAAAACAGACTATTCTCGGATCCAGAAGAAGCACGAAAATTTGCAGAACAATTACAAAAATAGACTGAGGGAGGAAGACGGGTAATGAGAGTTAAAATGATCACGATTGATATGTATGTGGGTAAAGACAAAAATAGACTGAGGGATGAAGACGGGTAATGAGAGTAAAAATGATCACGATTGATATGTATGCGGGTAAAGAGGTATAAGAGTGAATAGAGACAATGTGCATACGTGAATGTATCTGTACTTAGAGGAAAATATAGATAGTATAGACAAGAATTAATAAGGGAAGGTAATGGAATAGAGAGAATAAGGAGGGAATTAAAAGAGTGACCTTTGTGACATATGAAAAGTGAAATCTTTTCTGGGGGGGGCGGGGTGGGGGGAAATAGCGGTCACTACAAAATCAGTTGACGCTTGCGAGTGGATTCGCAAATCCAAATGGAGAGGGGAGATGTGGTTGTCCGACAAGGGATAAAGGACAACTCAGGAGGGGAAGGGGAGATTGGGGATAAATAAGATAGAAATAGGAGAATAAGGAAAATGTTGGATGTTGTAGGAATGTTGTCTTATAAAGAGTTGAAAATAAGAAAACAGAAATGGAAAAGGAGGAAAGGTAATGATGGAAAAACGGAAAGAGAAGATAAACAAAATATAAAATGGCTACGCTGAACTATATGACTTTAAATATTAATGGAATACATAACCAAATTAAAAGGAAGAAACTACTAAATTTAAATGAATAAATGTATTCCATTAGAAAAAATAACATATAGGTTAAGAAATAATATTGAAATATTCGAACAAGTATGGGAGCCTTACATTAAATACAATAGCGAAAACCTACCGGGGACAAACATTACCTAAGTTGATGGAAGGAGAAGGAAAGAAAAGAATGGACTCAGTAGAATTTCTGGTGTATTTTTGTTGAATGACAACATTGTCTGACTGGCTTAATGCAACCTAGATTGTATACCTAAAATGGATGAGAGGGGGGTGTGGGGGGGTGGCTTGGGAGGAGGGGGGGGGGGAGAAAAAGTCACTGTATATGTGTGAAAAAGAAATAGTGTATATCATGGCTAATGTGATTTATGGTGTGAAAAATAAAAAATTTTAAAAAAAAGAACTTTAGTTATGTGGATATAATGGAGAAGTTGGATGTTTCCCTCATGGAAAAGAGGAGGAAGTGAGGAGATTTGATATAGGAATTTAAAAGCAATGAAAAGTACAGAGAAAGAGATAGAGAGAAACTGTTCCAAGGTCACAAAATGTGCAGTAAAAATGAAAGTGATTTGGCAGAGGAACCACCAGAGGGTTTGGGATCTGGCGTGCACCTTCAGGGCCAGGGTAAGGCAGTTTCAAGTATTAAATTCCTAAGGAAGTTGGGTATGTATCCAAAAGGAATTAAGTTGCTGGTGTGTGGAGAGAGGGCAGAGAGTGAGAGTAGTCAGGTAGCTCAAACATTGACCTAGCACAGAATCCTGAAGCACTTCAGACCTGAAATGTCGACTGCCTTTTGCTTTCTATGGATGTTGCATGACCTGCTGAGTTTCTCCAGTACTTTTGTGTACTGCGCCAGCACAGAATCAGCAGGCTCCTTCTGAACTGTGACCATTAGATGTGAACCAAATCCCCAAATATATTCTAAGGTGCAAATGAAGAGATCACCCAGTGCTGTTCAAAAACACCCAGGAGAGTTCTCCCAGAGTCCAATGTCGCAATAAAAGGATAACCTGCTCATTCACCATTAATGTTTGGGAGACAGATTGGATGCAGGAGTGTCAGTCTAGTCTTTGTATCCATGTCTCTAGCCCCACCCTCTTTGACTCAAGGTATGCGTGTTGGCCACTGGTGAACAATGATTGTGACCTGGAAGGGTGACAGATAGATTCAAGAACAGAAACAGAATAATACCTCTGGACAATGAAGATTTTGCTTCCTGAACACTTCCGGGTGTATTTTGTGGATTTTAGCCTGCTGATCAGGAAAATCACCTTACAATTTTCCTCCCATCATCTACTGTTTTTAAGATACAACCTATTTTTGTGATTTCCTGTCATACTTTAAATCTACTTCAAGCTACAAAACCAGGAAGTGCCGCATGTCGTTGAAAATTAATTTTCTGCATTCGTACTTGGACGTCTTCCCGGCTGATCTTGGCGCAGTCAGTGACGAACATGGTGAAAGATTTCACCGGGACATTGCAACCATGGGAAAGCAGTAAAAGTGCAACTGGAATCCATCAATGCTGGCCGACTGTTGTTGGACACTGGCACGAGAGGCATCAGATGCTGAGTACAAATTAAAATCAGCAGCAAAACATTTTTAGGTCGGGTGAACTAACGCAATGTGTCAGCATCATTATGCGATTAAACCTGCTAAATTCAATAAAAGTCCATTTAATGTTTCTCCAACTTCCTATGTGATACAGGAAATCTGAAATTATTTTTGTGTTCATCTTGAAGTTGTCGATCATAATCCTCAATTTGTTTTCATGAAGCAAACCTATTGAAAAAAATTGTTGTTTAGTGTACTTAAAACAAAAGAAGCACAGACCTGCAGGGTTGCGGGTACAGAGCCAGTGCGATGAATTGCATTGCTGTACCAAGCAGCCAGTACAGACTCCAAGCATGGAATGGCCCCACTTTAAAATCCTGTGCTGCAGCCGATGACAGGGCTGTTATAAATTCAGGAGCCACGTAGAATATTACTCAGCTTACACTCTGGGAGCAGTGTGCTGTTACCCAGTGAGTCCAGAGTTAAAGGCTTCAGTAAGTCCCTCCACATTATTAGATTTGATTTCAAATAAGCCTGAAGCTCTTTGAACAGGTGAAACCTTTGGGATACCAACTTATGAACTGCCAGTGTAATAGTTTTAGATGTGAGCAACTGAATTGGATTCAATGGGACCCTTGACAATGATTGTTGAGACAAGCTGATGGAGTGAAGAGCAAATTCTAAACTAACTATTTCTGGTGGTTATGCACACCAATAAACAAATAATGATTGTAGGCAAAACACAATGCTGGGGAAACTCAGAAGTCAAACAGTGTATTTTATGTAGCAAAGGCTTGTGCCTTTTGTCAAACATCTTTATCTTTGCTATATAAAGTTTCTCCAGCATTATGTTTTTACTTCAATCACAGTGTCTGCATATTTTGTGTTTTACTTCTAAATAATGATTGTTGATTGCTTTTGGAGAAGGGAATCATTTTAAAAGTCTGTTCAACATTACAGAGATGTGGCAGGTGAGAGGAATTTTCTGATGTGTGTGACGGTGGCTGTTTTCTTGCAGTCAGACGCTGCCTCCTCTTGGTGCTGACTGGTTCAGCTTCCTCCAAATCCTGCTGCAACGTTATTAACCTCAGCATCACGATCTCATTCACTCTCTGATCACGTCCACACCACGAACCCAGCTCCTCCACACTTCCCAGCCTAGATACCCATGTCAACAACCCATTCCACTCCTCAAACCTATTGGTCCCCACGTACACACAGCCTAGTTCCACTTATTCCTCAGGCCCTTCAATATCACTCATGATTCACTTTAATGTCCCACACAAACAACTCAGTCTCACACTCCCCAGATCTTTCAGTGCCCATTCGCTTCAATGGCCATTTACTTAAGATGTTCTTCATTTTCCTAAGCAAAGATCTAAGTTCTTGAAAAATTTATAAACTCTGCTTCAATAATTATTTTGAACTGTGAGCTTTCTTTTTCTCTAAAGAGATTTTTGTTTGCATTGTGCATTAGTTTTGACATTATTTTAAATATGTTCCTTTCCACTAGTATCTCATCGACAGTGGAACAACCTTCCAGACATTTCCCTCCCTCCAATGAATATCTCCACCTGGTCTCTCTGAAGCTTTCTCGGTCAAGAAGGATCATTCTCTTAAATCACTTTGGGAATATAGGAGAGCCCTTTTATTCATTTAAATTGGATTTCCAGGAACATATCAAATAATCCAAGAACATTTAGAATAGTACAAGTATACTCTAATAAAAATCTATAAATTCTGCATTCCCTCTATAACGATGTATTCTGTTTCTAAATATTAAACCAAATGCAATTGCCCAAGATGACATTGAGACACATAGATTGGACAGATCCCTTCTCCAATCCCCAATCCAGATAAATTATAATCACTTTAACTGTTGCAATGTTCAACCAAATTAACATGGTCTTTGAATTAGGAAGAGCAAATGGGGAGAAGGTGGAAAGAAGGGAATCAATTTCCATTTCTGGTATCTGGTGCCTGTTCAAGGCAGAGGAACATTCATCAGGCAGGAACAGGATCATGTTCTAGTTGGCCAGGTTCACAGGTCAGGCTGAGTACCATAGGGTGGGTGGCCCCAATTCTCTCTGTGTGCGAACTGCCCTTCCATTATGCTGCCCTCTGCTATGCTCTTCACATGTATACATTGCATCATAGTTATTGATCCTGGAGGAAGGTGATAATAAAAATGGCCTCACTACAGAAAGTCAATAACATAGCCTTTCCTTGAACTGACCTGGGAGAGTTTCAGCAATGCTGTCAGTCACTGTGAGAAGGTAATAAAACAGAATTTACAGTTGATTGGTCCTTTTTTATCCACAGGGATCACTATGAAACTTAACTCTCAAGTCCTCATTAAAATTAAGGATCAGTATATTGCAAAATTCAATATTATCTATACAGCCAGTGGCCATTTTTAGCTTGCTCAGGTACTGCACAACAATTTGCATTCATGGATGGCCTGTAACATTCTGACAGCATATGTATTGTTATGTGTGTTATGTCTGGTTGTGTATCTGCACGTTTGGCACCAAGGACCGGAGAACGCTGATTTGTCGGGTTGTACTTGTACAATCAGATGACAATAAATATGATTTGACGAGATGCATGGGACACTGAAGAAAATTAGACACCAAGCCAAAGACCAAAATATTCAAACAGTTGACAAAAAGGAATGGAGATGAATAGGTTTTCAGGAATGTTGCAGAGGAGGAAATCAATGTGGGGGTTAGTGAGGAATAGAGAGGGACTTCCAGAGATTAGGGCCTTAGTAGTCGGAGATGGAATGAGGCTAAGGAAGAAGAGTGCTCAGGGGCCAAAATGGAAGAGTTGCAGATATCTTAAAGGTTATCACTGTAGTTGTTGCCTCCCCTGTTCTCCTTCAGTGAAGGCTCCATCTTTGAGGTGAGACCGTAGTCGATGTTGAGTTCATGATTATACAAGGGAAAAGCACTGAAATGGTTTCCTGTTGCAATGTCCATACTGGACAGGTCATCCTGGCCATTGAGCAGCAGATTCATCTGCCCAGCATTTTTAGATTTACAACCATAAATTCCAATTTGTAGAGTTTGCTTGTAAAAACCATCCACCATCTGTAACCCATGTCTTCAAGGGACCATGATTGGGTGGCTAAACAGGTACTACACCTTGCCCAAGGGTGACCTGTAGGCGATCGGATGGAAGGAGAGCCTTACACCTCCTTTTGCTGAGCAATTGTGCAGCACCGACTCCCATAGGTTATAGGACAAATTAATTAACAGAGGGAGGGGAGAGGGAATCCCAACTTTTGTTAGAGAAATCCCTACACCACCTCACAGGCCAATAGACTGTATATTAAATTACTCTTCTGCAATACTTCTTCACATTATGTAGTTTTTTTCTTCCCTTATGTGTTGGAGCCTCCATACTAGACAGTGATGCACCCAGTCGGAATGCTCTCTACCTGCAGAAGTTTGCAAGAGTCTTTGGTGGCATGACGAATCACCTCAAACTCCTCACGAAGTACATGGAGGGCCAGGACAGATCCTCAGAGATGTTGACACCCAAGAACTTGAAGTTATTTACCCTCTGCACTGCCTACTCCTCGATGAGGACTGGTTCGTGTTCTCCTGATTTCCTTTTCCTGAAGTCCACAATCAGCTCCTTGGTTTTGCTAATGTTGAGTACAAGGTTGTTGTGGTGGCACACTCATCTAGCTGATCTGTCTCCCTCTTGCGTGCTTCTTCATTCTCATACAAACACATACAATATACAGATGCACCAAAGTTCATACTTGCTGCAGCCTCACAGAAACAATAAATTAACTTCACTTCACAACCAATTGATTACACTATATAAAACCTAATTGCCAGCCTCATTATCTATGTGGCTTGTCCAGTTGTGTTTGCCACCGGTGATGAATCCCCAGGATGCTGATAGCTTCTTGCAGGCAGTCTTAGAAATGATTCAGAGTATGGATTGGAGAGGAACATTACTCGCCAAAAGCATCTTGCAATAAAATCGCACTTTCTGCAGTGGGTGAGGGGGAGGTGGTGGAGTCATGGAGGGAGCAGTCCCTGTGGAGGGTAGAGAGGGGAGGATGTGTCTAGTAACGGGATCATGTTGTAGGTCGTGTGTATATAAAGTACGCAGTTTGACCAGCTGAGTTTCTCCCGCATTGTATTTTCTCCGCAATAAAATCTGACCTTTGTTGCCACGGTAGAGTTTTAGAAATAAATCCAAATTGCAACGGTTTGAAGGATTTGTGATGTACTGGGATTCATTTAAACAGCTCATTCCATGAACTAGCATAAACAAAAAGGGCTGAAATGCCTGCTCCAGTGTTGTGAGATTCTATGACTATATACTTTTCCTCAATTTTTCATTTTATCTGCTGACCTTCTCTCCTCTGCTCTATTCATTCATGATTTATTGCACTGACATTCATTATTATTTTCTCTCTCGTTCTCTCCATCTCCTTCCGATTTGCTCTCTCTCTGAAAATGCGACAAAGATGATCCTAAATCCACAGTTCCTTTAATTCTTTATTCAGTACGCCCTGCGACAATCTCCCTGCCAACATCAGGCCATGTCTTGTGCAGCGGTGTAACAACTTGCATCTGTCTACCTGCCTCCACTTAATAGCACGTTCCCAGATGCTTCAGAGGCATGTTGCAGAAAATTTAACTGTAACATAAGGAGATAGTCTGAGTATAAAGATCTGCAAAAGGTAGTGGACACATCCCAGGACATCACAGGCAAAACCCTCCCCACCATTGAGAACATCTACAGCAGGGGTGTCAAACTCAAATTCACAGAGGGCCAAAATTAAAAACTTGGACGAAGTCGTGGACCAAACTAAATATTTATTGAAAATTTTCAACAACATCTGCATGTTTTTTCTTCTTTCAACATATGTAATGTTAAACTTTTTCTTATTAAAATAAATGTTTAATAATAGTTTTGGTTAAACTCTTTCCAGAAGAAGCATTAACAAATGAGAAATAAAATATTCAATAAATAATATTTCTCTATAGCCTTTAAGCTCCTTTTAAATGTATTTTTTTCACAAGCCAACAAGTCAAAAAAAAACAACTTGCTTCAATGACAAACAGGTGTGTCTTTTAAAATGATGAACATATAGTCTCCCTCCCACCTGTCTTGAAAGGTCCTGTTTTCTGTCTTTGGTTTGGCCATTTTTCGTAAGGGGTTTATTACATGTGAGTTGGGCGACAGGTCGCAGATGCTAATGAAAGTAAAGAGAGGAGGTGGGGGCGATTAGCGGGCTGACGGGCCGGCGCCAATGCATTTGCAAAGCATTCTGGGATTTGTAGTATTAGCTGTGCATGCGCTATACTGGGGCGTCGGCCAGCGGGCCAGCTCTAATACATAGTTGATATGATCTTGCGGGCCAAATATAATTATATCACGGGCCAAATCTGGCCTGCGGGCCTGAGTTTGACATGTGTGATCTACAGGGAACGCTGCCATCGATGAGCAGCAGCAATAATCAAGGCTCCACACCACCTAGCACATGCTCTGTTTTTGCTGCTATCATCAGGGAAGAGGTCTAGATGCCACACAACCCACACCACCAGGTTCAGGAACAGCTGCTACCCCTCCACTATCAGTCTCTCCAACAACAAACTCAATCAGGGACTTATTTAAGGACTCTTACTTTTGCATTGTATTGATTTTTTTCTATCTCTGTATTGCAGTCAGTTTCTTTAGAGTTCTTTGTTTGTTTACATGTGTATGTTGAGTCAGGTTTTTTTGCGAATTGTCAGCAAGTGGTACTTCTGCCTCGCCCACAGGAAAAAGACCCTCAGGGTTGTTTGTAATGTAATGTGTGTACTCTGACAATTAAACTGAAATCTGAAATTTGAGATATCTAGCCAGATAACAAGATTAATCAAAGATGAACCTTTGTGAAATGTACAGGAGACGTAGGTTAATTGGACAGCATGCGCTTAAGGGCTGAAATGGCCTGATACTGCGCTGTATATCTAAATATAAATTTACAAATTTTAAGAAGAGTTTTAAAAATCAAGGTAGATAAAATGTGTGCAGATTGGTAGGGTTAGTTGTCCACCATAAATTTCCCCAAGTGGGTAAGTTTGAGCTGAACTGGAGGATAACGGAGTTTGTTGGTTTGTAGGGCTACAGGAAGTTACCCAGGTGGGGAACTGGGTGGATCTGAAAACCAAGAGGAAAATTCAGGCACCAAGGCAGAAAACTAATAGAAAACTTGTGGTAGTTTGAAGCTGCAACAGGGCTCTCCATGTCAGCACACGCTCCCAGTGTGGAAAGCAAATTCTTACACAAGCTACAATAGCAATATAACTGAATCTAGGGAATAATCCAGGATGTCAGCATAAATCCAAATAAATAGTGTAGGTACTGCAAACTACATTAAAAATGGATCGAAAATGGTGTCCAGTCACAACAACAAAAATCAGAGCATGTGAGAGGAAATAAATCTTTCAAGAGGCTTCTATTGTGTTTATCAAGGCAAGAGGGACAGACTTGATAGTGTGATCAGTACAGCCTCAGGATTTGCTGCATTGGCTTTTCAAGATCCAATAACACTAGTGAGATTTTTATTTGCTCCTTTCCTCCATGGCAGAGTTTTAATAGGCTAGAGCCTTGAACCTGTGGCTCGCCATACAGACTTTGCCCCACCCAACCTGGATACCATACAGAAGCAGGCCCTTTAGCAAGGAGTCCATGATCAACAATAGCCTGTAAAGAGTGAGAAATCTCAAGGTTTTCTGCATCTTGCTGAATGCTGACCCAACCTTAATAGACAATAGACAATAGGAGCTGGAGTAGGCCATTTGGCCCGTCGGGCCGGCACTACCATTTTAGATCATGGCTGAGCCCAACGATGGCAGAGCATGGTTGGAAATGTGAAAGGCACTGCTTGAGGGGGGGAGGAGGGGACAGATAACCTCACAACATTTTAGAATTACCTTGAGTATTAAAAGTACCAAGGCAAAGGATGCTACAGACCAACAACTGGTAAATTGGATTTGGATAATAGGTGCGTGATAATCGGAATGACATGATAGCCTAAAGGGTCTCTTGGCTGGATGGTGAAGAAGTAGGAAAGAGCAAAGTCAGGAGGGGATTAAATTTAAGGAGAGTTGAGATGAAATATTTTACTTTTGGTAAGAGGACCATCTTGTATATAATGATAGGGCACCTGCCTACATTTTGTCAATACCTTGATGAAGTGTTCAAGCCCAAAACATCTTTATCTTTGCTGTTTAACTAGCTGAGTTTTTCCAGCATTGTATTTTTAGTTCAACCACGGCGCCTGCAGACTTTTGTGTTTTATGTCAAACCCATCAATCTCATACCTGCCTCCTCACAGGTTTTTAGGGATGGACAGTAAAATCTGGTATTGCCAGTGTTGTTCGTGGATATCCCACAGACAAATAAATAAAGATGTTTTATCAAACACTCCCGGAACACAGAATAATGCTTCTTCCACACCGACACATCAAACATTTCTAAATCAGAAGGTAAATACAGAATAAAGCTCCCTCTACATTGTCCTATCAAATAATCCCAGAGGCGGGATTATATATAAATTAATGTTCCCTTTAAATCGTTAAATCAAAAACTTCCAGAGCCAGTGTTGGATACAGACTAAAGCTCCCTTTATCCTGTCCTATCGAATAATCCCAGTTCAAATGAACCTCGTTTGAGATAAAGTTTAAGGAAAAGAAGGATGGAAAGGACAAAAGTGAGAAGGAAAGCAAGAGCACACTGTCACTGCAGAGGTGACATGAAGTAAACAAACTGTCACAACATTGAGCCTAGCTGATGCCATTGGTTCATGAATACTAAGGGTGCTCCTGTCAAGTTAAACAAGATGGATGAGCAGTTCCTGCAGCTGATTGGTGGAGAACATTAAATAAAATTGATGCAAGGCTCTGTAGATTTACACATTAAGCTATTTAGCAGTGACTGCAACACATTCTGACAGAATGTAATTAGAAAACTACTTGCTGAAGAGCTGAAATCTTGGCTTTTGACTTTATCTGCAGGTTATGGTTCAGTGAGCTCTTGTGTGAACACAGCACCAAGCATGGACCTGTCTGTCTGTTGTGTGCAGGGAAAAACCTTGCAATATTTCCATATGCTGGGAATAAATAGTACTTTCCCTTCACCAGTTCTGACTGCACCATGTGCTTCCCAATCAAGTCCAGAGTGTTTGTTCCGATAACAATGCATGGCTGCAGATTGAGATGGGACAGTCCAAAGTCACACTGGGGAGGCCCACTGATCTGGCCCAGACAGTCCTAATCTTGCATCCTGTGGTTCAATGACCATTATCATACATCCAGTTTGGAATGTTAAAGGCTCAATTGGTAACACCTTGATTCACAAGATTCTGGGTTCAAGTACAATACACAAAGGCTTCAGTACATGAAGAAAAACACAAAAATTTGTGGACACTGTGGTTGAAGTAAAAACACAGAGCTGGAGAAATTCAGCAGGTCAAGGTACCTCTAGCCCAAAACGTCGGTTATGTATTTTGCTTTGCTATGTCAAGGACACTGTTTGACCTGCTGAGTTTCTCCAGCTTTGTGTTTTGGCTTGAGCACATGGTCTGGTCTGATATTCGAGGGCTGTATTGAGAGTAGTGAGAGATTGCCCTTTGAGGACAGGCCAAAGGTGCTGTGTGTAATGCAGCTTCCTCACGGCTTCAAAAACCCTTGTTCAATTCTCACCTTTGGTGCTGTCTTTGTGAAGTAGAACAAGTACACACATGACTTCACATACAATCCTGAGATTCTTTTTCCTGCAGGCAAGACAGAATTAGCCCTTATTGGTAGTGCAGAAAAAAAAACGGATTTAACGTACACAAGGAAACAAATAAAGAAAGTAAACAAACTGACTGCAAAAAAGAGCAAAAAAAATCAATAAAGTGCAAAAGTAAGAGTCCTTAAATGAGTCCTTGATTGAGTTTATTGTTGAGGAGTCTAACGGTGGTCCTGAATCTAGTGGAGCAAGTTTCGTGGCACCTATACCTTTTTCCTGATGGTAGCAGTGAATGTGTGCTGGGTGGTGTGGGTCTTTGATGACGGCAGCGTTCCCTGTAGATGTTCTTGATGGTTGGAGGGTTTTGCCTGTGATGACCTGGGTTGTGTCCACTACCTTTTTCAGGTCTTTACACTCAGGGGTATTGGTGTCACCACACCAATAATTAACTGATTAGGAGGAACAGAGAGAGAGAGAGGGAGTGTACAGAAAGGAGGTTTTCCAAGAGAGATTGAAAGTATTCAGACAGCGGGAGAGAAAAATGTGGCAGTTTAGAGGAACAGACTGAAAGTGAGAGGGAGAGAGAGAATTGGGAGAAAAGAGGAATGGGATTCAAAAGAGGCAGACAAAAAATGGATGGTGAAATAAGAACTGAAGAAAATGCAGAGATAGAAATGGAAACATGAATTTGGACAAAGAAAGAATTTAAAGTGAGAAGTGAAACAGCTGGGTGTGGTGTTGCTGTAAATGGTGGAGAGGCCAGAGAGGGAGTATCACGGGTGCCCTCTAGTGGGAACACTTCACAAGAACAGAAAGACACGAGCACATGAGAATCAAGAGCAGAAGGCAGCCATCTGGCTGCTCCATCATTCAATCAGATCACGGCTGGTCCACTTACCCATGATCCTTAATTATTCAAACTTTGACCTACCTCAAATGAATTAATGAGGCCGCCTCTGCTGCCTCACTGTGCAGAGAATCCCACAGATTCACTACTGTCTGGGAGAAGCAGTTTCCCCTTATCTCTGTCTTAAATCGACTCCCTGAATCTTGACGCTATGATCTCAGCCCTGGTCTCAGCTAACAGTGGAAACAACTTTCCTGCTTCTATTTTATCCATTCCTTTCATAATTTGTGTAAGATGACCTTTATCCTATTAAACTCCAATGAGTATTGAGACAAGCTATTCAATATCTCCCCACAGGCTAACTCTTTCATTTCCAGAATCAACCTGGTGATTCTCTGCACCACCTTCAAAGCCAAGTGTATCGTTCCTCATGCGAGGAGACATGAACTGTATGCAGTACTCCAGGTGAGGTCTCACCTGTACAGCCGAACCTCCCTACTCTTAAATAAGTTCTGCTTCATTGATTCTTTACAGACTATACTGTTTGCATTTAGTGCTTGCATTCCTTGTCTAGAGGAGAGACATGAGATATGGGGTCACAGGTTTGCACAGCACAAGCATGTCCATGCCATCCTCGTCACCCATCTATATGAATCCCATTTACTCACAGACTTTAATTCAATGGACCTCAGAATCAGAGAAAAAGAATATCAGTGGATCCCCCTCTGATGAAGGGATTTAGGGAAAGCCATCATTATTAAGCAAGTGGGAAGCTGGATGCATAGTATATTAGGATTGCAAAGATATTGCCTTGATCTGCTCAGCTTGCTGGTATCCCTACAAAAGGTACTAGCATGGCACTTTTAAACCATCTCAACCTTGGAAGGATTTGAAGGCTGGTGGGTTAAACTAAATGACCTGGCCCAAAGACAGGAGTTAAACATGAAAGACTGCAGACACCGTGGTTGAGGTAAAAGCACAATGGTGGAGAAACTCAGCAGGCCAAATAGAGTCCTTTATGTAGCAAAAATAAAAATACAAAACCAACGTTTCAGGGCTTGAACCCTTCATCCAGATGTGGGCAGGCGCCCGAACAAAATGGTGGGGGGAGGGGCAGGGAGAGGAGCATGGACCCACAGGCAGGAAGTAATGCGGATAAGGGAGGGAGAGCATAACAGCAAGCAGGAGAAAGGAGGGAGGGTTCTGTTAATGAAGAGGGAAGGGAGTGGAGAGCTGGAAGAAAGAAGGGAATGGGAAGGGAGGGAGAACGCGGAGTAGGCTAGCAGAAACCGGAGAAGATGATGTTAATGTCATCTGGTTGGAGAGATCCAGACAGAAAATCAAGTGTTGCTCCTCCAATTTATGGGTGGTTTTGGATTGATATTACACAAGGCCATGGACAGACACATCATTGTTGAAGTGGGATACTGATGAGGACAGAGCAAAGGTGCTAGCGAAGCGAATCCCAGAGTCAGCCAACATTCTGGTACTCATACTAACTTCCAGGGAAGAATTTGGCAGAGTCAGACCAAGTCATTTGGTGTGTAATGTGGAGTTACCCTTAACATGGAACAGTTCTCCTTAACATGGGGCAGTTCTCACCCAGAACCAGCAACGTGACAAGCCAACCAATCAGAGGAGGCCAGGAGGCAAACGAAGTCCCACGGCAGCTTCACATGGAGATTCCTTGCCTTCCCATTGCCCTCTATGTCCCCAAACACCTGGCCCTCATCTGATGCTAACTCAGTCTCCCACACATATCCCCTCCTTCCTCCATCATTAGCCTTCATGTCCCTCATACTGAGGGAGAGGGCAAGGGTGGGGGAGTTGGGAAGAGGGGGACTGGAGAAAAGGGGAAAGAGAGGAGTGGAAAAATTGCTGAGTGAGAAGGAGAAGCTGGCTGAGGGAGAGAAAGGGTACAGAGGTGTGAGAGGTTACCTGAAGGAGAGAGTAAGGGGAAGAGAGAGGAGCAGGGAGAGAGGGGTGATGGTATCCCTGGGGGAGAAGATGGGATGGGGAGGGGAAAAGATGAGGGGAGGAGTACTTTGAGCTCTGAAGACACAAAAGGATTAACAAATGTCTGTTAAGGAGTATAGCAGAGGAAATCTCACTTCCTTTGTTGCCCCAACCTGTCGGGAGATTTTTATCCTTTGCTTCATTCCTTGCTTTCTTTGGCTCCAGTTCAGATTTCCCACATGCCCACACAGGGCTGAACATGCCTACATGGGGCTGAACATGCCAGGGGCTGGAACTGAAATTCCTTCCCTTGTCTTAGTGAGAGAATCTTTGCACAAACATCACATACTCAAGGTCTTGCAGCACCCAAGATCCCCATGCAAGTAGAAACTAATCTCTCTGGGAGTTCCTTGACTCTTTGTGTGCCAGATGCGGGTCATGTTCACTTCTTCACTGAGGCAGAGCCAACATCCAGAAGCACAGTAATTACAGAAGCTCTTTGGTGTTGGTCTTTGGTGGAAGGTAGTAACCAATTCCATGATGGACTCCCACCACCCTGGTCACAACCTTTTCTCACTCCTACCTTCGGTCAGTAAGTACAGAAGCCTTTCAAAAAGTTATCAAACTCTTGAACCTCTCCTTGGAACACTAATTATGGACTATTGCAAGTCACCTTTTTACACTAAAATTACTGTGAATATTTACTAGATCAAAAGATATAGGAGCAGATGTAGGGCCATTGGCCTATCGAGTCCGCTCCACCATTCTAATCGTGAGCTGATCCATCACCCATCAGTCCCACTCCCCAACTTACTCTCCATAACCCTTTGATGCCCTGACTAATCAAATACCAGTCAATTTCTACCTTAAATACACCCTTGCTTCCACTGCTGCCTGTGGCAACAAGTTCCCTCTGAATAAAGAAATGTTTCCACATCTCTGTTTTAAATTGATGCCCCTTTATCTTGAAGTTATGCCATTTTGTGCAAGAATCCCCGACCATGGGATATATCCTTGCCACGTCTTTTCTGTTTGGTCTTTCAGCATTCAAAATGCCTCTATGAGGCCCCCACCCATCCTTCTGTTCTTCAACAAGTACAATCCAAGAGCCGACAATCATTCCTCATAATACTAATCCTTTCATTCCTGGTTTCATTCTAGTAAATCTCTCTGAACCCTCTCCAATGCCAGCAAGTATTTTCTCAAATAAGGCACCCAAAGCTGTCCACAGTACCCCACATGAGGTCTCACCATTGATTTATAATCTCAACATTACATCCCTGCTCTCGTATGCTATCTCTCTAGAAAAGAATGCCAACATTGCCTTCATCACCAACTCAACCTGGACGTCAACCTTTCAAGTCCCCGTGCACCTCAGAATTTTAAATTTTCTTCCTGTTTATCTTCCTGATGCCCGTTTTCCGAATCTATCTGAATCTCTCTGCAGCTTTTCCGTTTCCTCAGCACCTCTTCCCTCCTCCCCGACCACCTATTTTGGTATCATCCACAAATTTAGCCACAAAGACATCTATTCCATCATTTATTATTTATCAAGAGCATGCCACTGAGTGAGACATAGCAAAGCAAATCGGGCCATTACCTGGATGCTATCCATAGATTAAGCTGCAGGTTTGAGGTTCAAAGTGGTGGATACTGGTTCAAGGAGGGAGAGATGGGGGTTGAAGAAGGAAGTAAAAACGCACCGAAATACTGGAGGAACTCAGCCGGTCTTTTCAGCATCTATAGGAGACAAAGATATTTGCTGACATTTCGGACCTGAACCCTTCTTCAAGGAATGAGCAGAATAAGCCAGAAGCAGGAAATCTCAGATAGTCTCGGAATTCAGATAATGCTGGCTGGGAATCCAGACCAATAAAAGGTGTTAATTGGATATGATATTTGTGCAAAAGGAGACAGAAAGGAGAGACAGAGCTAAGGAAGGCATTGGTGGGGATTTAACGAAAGCCAGGGAAGTCGACATTAATGTTATTTGGTTGGACGGTCATAAGATGAGGTGTCTTACCTTCAATTTGTGGGTGGTCTCAGTCTGGCAGTGTGTGAGACCATGGACAGACATGTCAGCAAGGAAAATGGGATGGGGAATTGAAATGGGAGATCCGCGCTTTTGTGGTGGACAGAGTCGAGATGCTCAACAAAGCGATCTCCCAGTCTGTCTCCAGTCTCTCCATTGTAGAGGAAAGAAGGCCCAGTATCTTATCCAGCACATTATTCTGACTAGCTGAGCTATCTTAATGGAACTTTGTGTCACCCTCTTGATGTAATTTAGTAATATCAATGATGTTAACCAAAATTTTGAACACATTTTGTAAACAGATGTTGGAAAGTGTACATCAAAAGGTAAGATGTTACAGTTCCTGAAGTAAATGTAACTATTTAGATCAGAAATAGACTTGGTGATGGTCAAGACTTGGTTCTCGAAATTTATGTCCAGTGGAGTACTTAAGCAATCCAGATGTGAATATATATTTGCAGATGGCATGGAGATTGGTGATGGGGAGAGCTAACAATTGGTAAGGTGGCAGAGAAATGGCACATAGAATTCAATCCTGAAATATGAAAGGTGTAACATTTTGGGAGGGCTAATAAGGCTAGGATGTTCACAACTAATGGACGTAGAGGAACAGAGGGATCTTGGATTTCTGAAGGAGTCAGCATATTAGGGTTATTAAGGCATTATGGAAGATTTGGTTCATTAACTGAGGCAGAGAATATGAGCAAGTCGGGTATAGCTATATAAAACATTAATTAAGGCACAGGTGTGTTCTGTTCAACAGACCTTGAGAAGGATGTTTTTACTGGGGATGGTCCAGACAAGATTCGCCAGGATATTACTTGGGACGGACGAATTTGGCTCCCAGGAGAGAGACTAGATAGGAGGGATTTCTTTCTTTAGATTGAAGAAGGTTGAGGAGTGTCCTGACCAGCAGCAGAATCTATGATGAGGCATAGCTTCAGGAAAAGGGTATTTGAGATAGACTTCTTTTAAACCAAAGAGGGCTGCTGAAACTTTGAATAAAATGCTGAAGGGTGTGATGGTTGCAGGTATTTTCACAACATTTAAAAATGTTTCAAATGAATACTTGAAATGCAAAGCCCAGAGGGATATGGCTTTGCAGGGAAATGGGAGATACAACAATGGGCATTGGCTGACATGGACACAAATGGGCCAAAAGGCCTTTTTTCCCCACATATGACTCTCTAACTCAGATTCAGATTGATTTTCAGAGTAAATATATGACATCACATACAACCCTGAGATTCTTTATCTTGCAGGCACAGCAGAGTTACCCCCAATTGGTAGTGTAAAAAATAAACTGTACACAGCATATACATATAAGAACTGTAAACAGATAACGAATGTAAACAAACTGACTGCAATACAGAAGAGAATAAAAAAAGGAAACCAATAAAGTGCACAAGTAAAGTCCTTAAATGAGTATCTGAGTTTGTTGTTGAGAAGTCTACTCGTGGACACATGAACTCCATTGCTGAAATTCTGGAGTCTTCCTCCTCTGTGTTAAGGAAGCCAGGTTGAGAACATGTCCCGATTAAACCTGACAGTTTTTCCCAAGCCAGCACCGACCGGCCCAGACCTTCATATGATGCAACCTGGCCTATAGACAATGACTGTCTTAATCCACAATCTTCTCAAGCTTCACAACCCCTTCATCTCAGACTCTTCTGTGCTCCCAATTCCCTTGTTCCACCATTGGTAGCTGTCTCTGGGACTCCTCCACCTCTTGTTTCAGTGTCAATTTTTGTTTGATAATGCTCCTGGGAAGCACTTGGGACATTAAAGGTGTTCTGCATTTGTGTTACTTTGAGCCAAGGCATTAATCCAGGATTGGAAGGAAAGCACAGGTTAACCAGTTTGAAAAAAATGACAACTTCCAGCTCAGCAGCACTTTACACACCCCATCCACAGACTGACTGGATCCTCAGGGGACAATGAAAGTCCATACAATTGGATGTGGTGTAGCACTTTCAACCGCTGCAACAGTCCAAGGCAACGCCCAGGGATCATATCCAAGGGAGCTCATTGGAGCTAGGCTGGGGATGTCAACTCTGATAGGCTTTTTTAATTAAGAGTGGGGGATATTCAAACCAGAGGCCATGGTTTGAGATTGCAGGGGGAAAATTATGAGGGGAAATTGCTTCACACAAAGGGTGGTTGGGATGTGGAATAAGCTTCCGGCAGAGGTGGTAGAAGCAGGGACGTTATTTACATTTTAGGAAAGACTGGATAATTACATGGAGGGGAGAGGATTGGAGGGTGGGGATTTGTTCCGGCATGGACTAGTAGGGCCAATCTGGCCTGTTCTGTGCTGTATATGGTGATATGGTTAGCTGCTTCCTAACTGTCTCATCACATGACCTCCATACCAGTGGAAAAATATCCTGCCTGAAAGATTAATCTTGAACGTCATTTCACAAATGTATGTGATTGCTTTTGATACGTCTCACGTGGCTGTGTGGCTAAATAAATTAAGGATTTAGGTGCATTGTAATTATACTTATGACATAAAAAAACTCTCAAGCTTACACTCAAATAAACTTTTCACTCCTTCGACATTTTTAATCACTAAACATTTGAAATAAAGATAATTGTTTTTCTTTTACACTGCTTCTATGTAAATTTGAAGTTTCAAAGAAAATTGAAGTATTTGCTTCTAGCATTGTGTTCCTCCAGTGTTTATTTAACAATGCATCTCTATGAAACAGAACACAGAGACTGCCCTTTCTCAATCCAGAGCACAGCAGCACTGAATGAAGCCATTTGATCCCCAAAGCTTTCAAAGTTATAGATTCCTGTTAATACATCACAACCCCCAAATGATCCTACTTCCAACACCCTTTTATTTATTTAAAATATTTTTATTGAGTTTAATCGAAGAATATACATCATAGGCTCCTAAAGAATCAAATACAATATGTATTTATATTGATTACATTAATAATAGTTCATGAAATCACAAGTAAACCCATAAGTATTTATTTTCCTGAAAAAAAACTTAATTGAAAGCAGACCATTAAAAAAAATTTAGACATACAGCACGGTAACAGCCCCTTCTGGCCCACAAGCCCATGCCGCCCAATTACATCCAAGTAACCTACAATCCCATTCATTTTTAAAGGGTGGGAGGAAATTGAAACACCCGGAGGACACCCACATAGACACTGGAAGAACGTACAAACTCTTTACAGACAACACTGTAACAGCAAGGCACGAACCGCTATGCTAACCTTATACTATGTTATAGTACCATGGTTACCCTCTCCTGCCATAGAGTCCTATCTAATTCCTATCTCTCGCAGCAAGAATATCCCCTTCAAGATCTTAATATCCTTTGTAAGATGTGCCAACAAGAGATGGCCATAATAATCTAGCTGGGCAAGTTGGTTGCGCCGTGACTAATTACACAACTGGTAACAAGGCGGGCTGGAAGAGCATTCCAGGGATCTGAGTTCAAATCCCACCTCAGCTGGATATGTGTGGTCTCTGGGTGTCACTTGTATTTACAAATAAACTCGGCTCCCAGCACCTAACCATCACACATCAGACTGAAGTGGGCAAGGCTACCGGCAACCCTTATGTTAGCCTTCTACAGAAGCTCTATTGAGAGCGTCCTGGCTGGCTCCATCACAGTGTCGTCCGGTTGCTGCAGAGAAATGAACTGGAGGTCAATCCACAGGACCATAAGAGTGGCAGAGAGGATCAATGGAGTCTCCCTCCCCCCCCCCACCATCGACATGATTGTTGTCTTAAGAGGGCGCACAAAATCATTAAGGACCTCTTCCACCCTGCACACAGCATCTTTCAGCTGTTCCCATCGGGGAAGAGATCCAGGAGTATCAGAGCCAGCACCACCAGGATGAGGAACAGCTTCTTCCCATGGGCAGTGAAAATGCTGAACAACCAAAGGAACTGCTCACACTAACCAACCGAGACACTCATATTCACAAAACAACATTTATTTATTTATTTGTATATATGAATACTTGTCCTGCATATGTATTGCTTGTCTATATGTGTGTTATATCTGGTTGTGTGTCTGCGTGTTTGCATCGAGGACCAGAGAACGCTGTTTCGTCAGGCTGCATTTGTGCAATCAGATGACATAAACTTGACTTGAGAATGCATTCAGCAGCTCAGCTGAAAAATATTACTTTATGAAGTTCACTGTTTGTCATTCTGAGATCTTCAAACAACTGCTCGTGCACTCTGAGTGAACTCAACAGTGCTTTCATAGGTAGAGTTTCCTGTTAGGATTGGTGAACTTAAAGGAGATTGGTTAACAGCAAAACATTGCTACCGTGCTCCAGATTCCAGACTATCTTTTGAGCCACTTGCTTCAATTTGGTGATTGATGGAATTGTATGAGTGTACAGAATGGGAAGTGTTGGCTTGTGAAATGACCTTTCTTCCCTCTGACATTGCTGCTCTGTCCATTAATAGAAAGCTGCTTTCAACAAGTACACACATTTGACTGGTGGCATCCTCAGGAATTACCCAGAACAGGGGGATACACCTAAGGTACTCCTGTTATTGTCCAGTAATTCTCATAAACCAAGCTCAAAACCCACACATGTCAAAATTTGAATTATTATATTTGAAGCTGCAAATGGAATGTCAGTAGCAACAACATTAACTACGGCATATTATCATAAAAAAATCCACGTGGTCTGCCAAAATTCCTTTAGAGAAATAAATTTGCCATGTGAGGCTTATATGTGACTTCGGACCAATAACATCTTGGTTGACTCTTAACAATATTCTGAGATGACCTCATTAGGAACATGGAATGGGCAATATTTGCTAGCTTTGTCTCCTGATGCCCACATCCAAAAAAAAGAATTTAAAAAAAAAAGATCTTGGATAGTGCCACTTCTACAATGCACTGCATTGTGGGAAATAGGGCCCTCCATTAACGTCAAATGACTTAATCGGGCTACAACTCTGGTGCTGCATTTGACTGTCTCTGTGAACTACCGAATAGAAGGGAAGCCATGTTCCACCTGACCTTGGGTTGTGGGAGAGGAGCTGGTGGGTATGCTGGGAAAGGCGAGAGCTTTATTCCCATAGTCAATTATACTTTCAAATTCAATCCACAACATTTGGTCTCCCCAAGATCAAAAAACTCTAGCATGTCCTTTGCTCTCATCACTTGGACATTTATTCGATGTAATTTTTTTTAAAGCTTTAAATTTTTTAATTTAGACATTGCATTAACTGCTACATTAACCATGGCACCCATGTGGAAATAAGTATCTAATAAAGAGTAACTTACCACCATAGATAGTGTTCTTGGCTAGGAAGTAGTCAATACGCAGAGTGTGGTTCTCCTGGATCTTCTCATGGCTCCTGGATCCTGACTGTGGTGAGGCCTGGCTCATCTTGAAATGCCAAAGGTAAGATGGGGAGTGACTGAACCTCGCCACCTCAAGGGGTGAGTTCTCACAGACGTCACTGCTCACATATGTGGATTTTCCTTCCGATCTTCCCCAGAGCTCCTTCAGGCTCTAGGCAAAAATTTGAGCACTTGGCATTGGCATTTGGTTGAGATTCCAGCATTCCTAGAAGGGCTTTCAGATGATTCTGAGTGCCGGAGATTAAAGCAACTGAACATGCGAGATAGTGAGGATGGAATGTCCCTTCTGAAGAGAGTAAATTCATTAATGACTAGGTTGATAGAGATTAAGGCATCCGGCCAATTCAGAACAGCGCCCTGTGGAAGGAAAGAAGAGATATGTTTGATCAAGTAAATCAGCTTACTTTCATAATTCTTAGAAGTTTGCTTTTATTGCATAGATATCAGATTACAAATAAAAGGACCTGGTCTGGTTTCCAGCTCCCTTTTCACTTTTATAGAAACCCAGCTGTACAGGGTGCTGCTGGAAAAAGGTGTGGAGACGTGGTGTGGCAAGCCAGCTGGCAGACTGACAATGATGTCAGTGTATTAATTATCATCCTATGTGCTTTACCCAATAGCAAGCTGAAAAAGCCATTTACATTTAATTTTTTAAAATCTAGACATGAAGCATGGTAACAGGCCCTTCTGGCCCATACTGCCCAATTACACCAAATGACCTACAACCCCCATAGGTTTTTGAAGGGTGGAAGAAAACCGGAACACCTGGAGGAAACCCACGCAGGCACAGGGAGAACATACAAACTCCGTACAGACAGCACCGGATTCGAGCCCTAGTTGCTGAAGCTACAATAGCCTTTATGAGCCAATTCAGGAGGAGGACTGATTGAGTGATGGGTTGACATCTCAGGAAATGAACTGGAACACAGTCACTAGGGTCAGAGCTTTGAGAAATTTTGGATAAGCAAAATTGTTACAGGATGCCCAAGCAAGCTGTAAACCAAACCTAGCAGAACGAGTTGCAAATTTGTCCTCCCTGACTGAACTTCTTCCAGGAAAATTGTTTTAATCCAAGGTGCAATACCACATATTACAAGAGTGCTGCTTGGCACTCTTTAACATTTAATAATATTGGTTGACTCAAGTCTGCCATGACTGGAACAGCACAGAAGTTAGTGCTGTTGTCTCACAGAGCTGTAATAGATCCTGGTCTTGGTTGCTGGTAATGTGTCTCTGACTACATAACTTTTCCCTGAGTGCTCTGGTTTCCTGCGTCATCCAAAGGTACGCTGGCAGGTGAATTGAACAAGTTACCGTGTGGGAGAAACAGTAAATGAAGCAGAGATAAAATGTAGAGAGAAAAGTTAGAACACAAGTAGGTGTTCATCTCTTCTTTACCTACTCCCGTTCTTATTTTTCTCTCCAGCTACACATTCCCCCACTCACCGACCCCCCCCCCCTCCAGTGGTCTCTCCCTCTACCTGTCTCCATCTTTACCAGCTTCTGTCAAACATCACCCTAATGTCACTCTGATTCTCTGCAGCTTCTTTCCTATTTCATATGATAGTCCCCGACTTACGATTTTTCGAATCCATACTTTACGTTTAATTTTGACTAGGCTAGACTATGATGTTCAGTGTCAGCTGACATCGCTGTATCAGCCCCCACTCTGATTCCATTGCCTCGCTCTCTCCCCACAGCCCCATGTTGGTCCCCACACTGGTCCCACTGTCCTTTTTTGACTTACGATTTCTTGACTTACAATGGGAGTGCCAGAACGTAACCCAATCGTAATTTGAGGACTACCTGTATGTAATATTACTCCTTACTTTAGTCTCGATAAAGGGTCCCAACCTGACATGTTGACTGACCATCAAAGCCTGCTGCCCCGCCTGCTGAATTCCTCCAGCGTCTCATTGTTTGCATGAGATACAATATGAATTGGTAGAGGACCATCATTATACAAAAGGGGGATACAGTATTGGTGGCTACAGGATTACCACTGGACCTCATGGAGTACAGTGGTGGTTGACATATCTTTACCGATATAACAGTACTTAAGACTACATTTATGTGCATTTGGGCACGGGTTCAAAGTTACTTTTCTTCAAGCATGGAAATAAATGAGGAGTCACGTGATGGAGTAGTGGCCGGTAGGGGAACTCCAACCCTCTCCAGAAAAGTTTAAAAAAGATAGAGAAAAAACAAAGGCACAAACTTAAAAACCAAAACAAAGTGAAAATAAGAGTGTGAAGAAAATGGCAGGGAAGAAAGAAAAACCAAAAACAACGGGAAGAAAAGAAGAAGGAAAGACGTCGGAAGAAGAAGGTGAAGGCCTTACCTGTCCGAAGAGGCCCGCTGCGGAGAGAGAGGCCCGCTCCCACAGTTCAGTGGAGGTCCCGGGCTCGGGACTACAAAAATGGCTCGCGGAGCCGAGTAAAAGTGCGCAACTGCGCATGCGCGAGGAAAAAAAAACACTGACGGGAGGGGGGAACAGCTGCGGAGTCGATCTCCACAGCTGAGAGAGACACCTGCAGCACAGCAGCAGGTGCAGAACACAGACAATAACGACAACAAGAAAGAAGAGGGTAAAAAGAAAACAAGGAAACAACAGATGGTCAAACCAGAGGAAGAAGAAGAAGAACAGAAAGAAGTGGAAGAAGAAGAGAAAAGCAAGACAATGGATGTATCTTTTTTTAAAGAATATATGGAATCAGTGAAAGAATGGCAATTACAAGAATTTGATGAGATAAAAAGAAGAATTAAGAATGAAGAAAGAATGAATAAAATGGAAGTGGCCATATCAGAATTGGCAAAAAGAGTGGAAAATATGGGAAAAAGAGAAATATTTGTAGATATGGAAGTAAAAGACTTAAAAAAGAAATTATAAGAATCTAATAAAAAAGCTAAAGAAGCACAGGAGCTGTTAGCTCAGAAGATAGATATGATAGAAAACTATAATAGAAGAAATAATATAAAGATAGTGGGCCTTAAGGAAGATGAAGAAGGCAAGAATATGAGAGAATTTATAAAAGATTGGATCCCTAGGGTCCTGGGAAGACTATAGGAAGAAATGGAAATAGAGAGGGCACATAGAACTTTAGCCCCGAAACCACAACCGCAGCAAAAACCAAGATCCATTTTAGTAAAATTCTTAAGATATACAACAAGAGAAAATATATTGGAGAAAGCAATGAAGAAAGTAAGAGAGGACAAAAAGCCTCTGGAATATAAAGGTCAAAAAAATTTTTTCTATCCAGACATAAGTTTTGAACTCCTGAAGAAGAGGAAGGAGTTCAATACAGCGAAAACGATCTTATGGAAAAAAGGATATAAATTTATGTTAAGGTACCCAGCGGTACTTAAAATAATTATTCCAGGGCAACAAAACAGACTATTCTCGGATCCAGAGGAAGCAAGGAAATTTGCAGAACAACTACAAAACAAGCAGAGAGATGAAGACATGTAATAAGAGTACAAATGACCACGATCTATATGTATGTGTGTAAAGGGGTATATGTGTGTATATATATAGTGTGCATACATGAATGTATCCGTATTTAAAGGAAAATAAATAGAGTATAGATAAGAATTAATAAGGGAATGAAAGGGAAGAGAGGAAGTAAGGAGGGAATTAAGAGAGTGACCTTTGTTATATATGAAAATTGAAATCTTTTCTGGGGGGAGGCTGGGTGGGGAGGAGTTACGGTCACTGCGAAATCAGTTGACGCTTGCGAGTGAATTCGCAAATCCAAATGGAGAGGGGAGATGTGGTTGTCCGACAAGGGATAAAGGACAACTCAGGAGGGGAGGGGAGATTGGGGTTAAAGAAGTTTCAAATAGGAGAATAGGGAAAATGTTTGATGTTTTAGAAATGTTGTCTTATAAAGTGTTCAAAACAAGAAAGCAGAAATGGATAAGAAGGAAAGGTAATGATGGAGAAATGGAAAGGGAAGATAAACAAAGTATGAAATGGCTACGCTGAACTATATGACTTTAAATATTAACGGAATACATAACCAAATTAAAAGGAAGAAACTGCTAAATTTACTGAAAAAAGAAAAAATTGATATAGCATTTGTGCAAGAAACACATTTAACTGAATTGGAGCACAAGAAATTAAAGAGAGATTGGGTAGGACACGTAACAGCAGCGTCGTATAATTCAAAAGCAAGAGGAGTAGCTATATTAATTAGTAAAAATGTGCCAATTAAAATAGAAGAGGAAATAATAGATCCAGCAGGGAGATATGTAATGATAAAATGTCAGATATATTCGGAGTTTTGGAATCTACTCAATGTATATTCACCTAACGAAGAAGATCAAAAGTTTATGCAAGATATTTTTTTGAAGATAGCAGATACGCAAGGGAACATATTAATAGGAGGGGATTTCAACCTGAATTTGGATTCAAATATGGACAAAACTGGGAAAAAAAATTAACAGAAAGAACAAAGTAACCAAATTTATAATTAAATCGATGGAAGAAATGCAACTTTTGGATATATGGAGGAAACAACACCCAAAGGAAAAGGAATATTCATATTACTCAGCTAGACATAAAACATACTCAAGAATAGACCTATTTTTGTTATCAGCTCGTATTCAAGATAGAGAAAGAAAAACAGAATATAAAGCTAGAATATTATCGGACCATTCACTCTTAATATTGACAATAAAGTTAGAGGACATCCCTCCAAGAATGTATAGATGGAGATTAAACTCCATGTTACTCAAAAGGCAGGATTTTAGAGAATTAATTGAAAGACAAATTAAAATGTATTTTGAAATAAACACGGAATCAGTGAAAGATAAGTTTATACTATGGGATGCAATGAAAGCGTTCATTAGAGGGCAAATAATAAGTTATGTAACCAAGATGAAGAAGGACTATAATCAGGAAACAGAGCAGTTGGAAAGGGAAATAGTAAATATAGAAAAAGAATTAGCAATGAAGGAAGATACAACTAAAAGAAGAGAATTGGCAGATAAAAAAATAAAATATGAAACACTACAAACATATAAGGTGGAGAAGAATATAATGAAGACAAAACAGAAATATAATGAACTAGGGGAAAAAACGCACAAAATTCTAGCATGGCAGCTTAAGACAGAACAAGCTAAGAAAATGTTATTGGCATCAAGGAAAAAAGACAAACAAATCACATATAATCCAAAGGAGATCAAGGAAAACTTTAGAGAAATCTATGAACAATTATACCAAACTGAAAACGAAGGGAAAGAAGGGAAAATAGATGAAGCAATGCCTATGAATAATGCGGATTTCTCAAAATTTAAGAAGGAATCACCATTCAGATGGCAAATGCAAGCAATAAGATACCTAGGTATACAAATAAATAAAATTCTCGGCCAACTATATAAACTCAATTATTATCCACTAATGAAAAAATTACAGGACGATTTAGAGCATTGGAAAGATTTACCACTAACACTAATAGGAAGGATAAACTGTATTAAAATGAACATTTTTCCAAGGATATTATACCTATTTCAGGCATTGCCAATACACCTGACAGAGAAATTCTTCAAGGAGTTAAAGAAAATAATAAGGAAATTTTTATGGAAAGGGGGGAAATCGAGGATAGCACTAGATAAATTAACAGAATGGTATAAACAAGGAGGCTTACAACTGCCAAACTTTAAAAATTATTATAGAGCCGCACAATTAAGATACCTATCAGATTTTTATCAAACAAGGGAAAAGCCAGATTGGACTAGATTAGAATTAGATAAAATAGGGGAAAAGATACCTGAACACATATTATATAAATGGGATGAAAAATTGGTACAACATAGAAGTTCTCCAGTATTACATCATCTACTCAATATTTGGAAGAAGATTCATGTAGAAAGGAATAAAACAAATTATCAATTACCAAAACTAATACTGACGCAAAACAAGTTACTCCCTTTTACAATAGATAACCTTTCCTTTAGAGAATGGGAGAAAAAAGGGATCAAAAGAACAGAAAATTGTTTTTCAGGAAATAGATTATTATCCTTTGAACAAATGAAAGATAAATACAATATAACTCAAGATACAGTGCTGGCATATTACCAATTCAGATCCTACTTGAAGGACAAATTAGGAAGCAGTATGAGTTTACCAGAGGGAAGTAACTTTGAATATGTGATTACAGATACAATGATAATCAAAAGATTCATAACAAATATCTATATTAAACTGCAAGAAAAGGAGAATGAGGAAACAAATGGTAAAACTAAACAAAAATGGGAACAAGATTTAAATATAAAGATAAAAAAGGAAACATGGGAGAAGTTATGTTCTGGAACGATGAGAAATACAATAAATACGAGGTTACGTATGATACAATATAACTGGATACACAGGCTATACATTACACCTCAAAAGTTAAATAAACAGTATCTGATAGATGTTTTCAATGTAAAAAAGAAATGGGAACAACAATTCATGCAATCTGGACATGTGAGAAAGCAGAAAGATTTTGGGAAGATCTAAACCAAATATTAAATAAAATTACTGAAAACAATATACCAAAGAATCCAGAGATCTTCCTCCTAAGTAACATAATAAACAAAGAATTTGGAATTGATTTGGAGGATGCACAAAAAAGATTTGTTAAGATAGCTCTAGCCGTAGCAAAAAAATGTATTATGTCAACCTGGAAATCAGAAGATAATTTGAAAATACAACAATGGTATATAGAAATGAATAAATGTATTCCATTAGAAAAAATAACATATAGTTTAAGAAATAATATTGAAATATTTGAACAAATATGGGAGCCTTACATGAAACACAATAGCGAAAACCTACCGGGGACATTCACTACCTAAATTAACGAAAGGAGAAGGAAATTAAAAGAATTGACTCAGAGGAATTTCTTGTTTATTTTTATTGAATGACAACATTGTTTGACTGGTTTAATGTGTCCTAGATTTTGTACTTTGGATGGACGGGAGGGGAGAGGTGGGGAGGGTGGGATGGGAGGAGGGAGGAGAAAATGGCACTGTATATATTTGAAAAGGAAAAAGTATGTATCATGGTTAATGTGGTTTATGGTGTGAAAAATAAAAATTTTTAAAAAAAAGCATGGAAATAAATAAACTTGGAAAAGACAGGCCAGTTCGTCGAAAGTCTGTTGTGAGGAAATGCTATCATCTGTCATTTGGGACAGAGTCGCTGAACATTTAGACTAGCAGAAAGTGATTAAAGTAATGACTTGGATTTGTGAAAGGGAAATCATATCAAATATAACCAATTATAATGGTGGAGAAAACAGCAAAAGTTGTAGAGGGAATATCTATGGATGGTATTTACAGAAGCCATTCAATAAAGTTGAATAAATCAGGAGACAGTTAGAACATAAGAAATAGGAGCGGGAGTTGGCCATCCGACCCGTTGTATCTGCTCCGCCATTCAATGAGGTCATGGCTGATGTGATGATAGGCTCGTCTCTACCTACCTGCCTTTTCCCCAAATCCTTTAATCCCACTACTTTGTAAAAATCTGTCCAAGCTTGTTTTAAATATATTTACTGAGGTCGCCTCCACTGCTTCCATGGGCAGCAAATTCCACCTATCCACCACCCTCTGGGAAAAGCAGTTCCTCCTCATCTCCGTCCTAAATCTTGAGGCTATGTCCCCTAGTTCTGGTTCTCACTACCAATGGAAACTTAACTACCTCTATCTTATCTTTGCTTTTCATAATTTTATGTTTCTATAAGATCACCTCTAATTCATCTAAATTCTCGTGATTACAGTCCTAGACAACTCAATCTCTTCTCATAGACTAATTCCCTCTTCTCTGGAATCAACCTGGTGAACCTCTTCTGCACCACTTCCAAACCCAGTCCATCCTTCCTCAAGAAAGGAGACCAGGAGTCATGTGATGGAGTAGTGGCCGGTCAGGGAACTCCAGTCCTCTCCGGAAAAGTTTTAAAAAAACACACAATAAAACAAAGGCACAAACATAAAAATTAAAACAAAATGAAAGTAAAGGTGGGAAGAAAATGGCAGCAAAGAAAGAAAAGTCGAAAGCAATGGGAAGAAGAGAAGAAGAAAGAACGTCGGAAGAAGAAGGTGAAGGCCTTACCTGTCCGAGGAGGCCCGCCGCGGAGAGAGAAGCCCGCTCCCTCAGGTCATTGGAAGTCTCGAGCTCGGGACTACAAAAATGGCTCGCGGAGCCAAGTAAAAGTGCGCAACCGCGCATGAGAAAAAAAACAACACTGACGGGAGGGGGGACCAGCTGAGGAGTCGATCTCCACAGCTGAGGATGACAGCTACAACACAACAACAGGAAGAGAACGTAGAAAATAAAGAGAACAAGAAAGAAGAGAGTAAAAAGAAAATAAGGAAACAAAAGATGACCAACCCAGAGAAAGAAGAAGAAGAACATAGAGAAATGGAAGAAGAAGGGAAAGGCAAGACAATGGATTTTTTTTAAAGAATACATGGAATCAGTAAAAGAATGGCAATTACAAGAATTTAGTGAAATAAAAAGAAGAATTAAAAGTGCAGAAGAAAAAATGAATAGAATAGAGATGGTCATGTCAGATATAGGAAAAAGAGTGGACAAGGTGGAAGAACGAGAAACAGCCGTAGAAATGGAAGTAGAGGACTTAAAAAAGAAATTAGAAGAATCTAATAAAAAAGTTAAAGAGACACAAGAGCTGTTAGCTCAGAAGATAGATATAATGGAAAATTATAATAGAAGAAATAATATAAAGATAGTGGGGCTTAAGGAAGATGAAGAAGGCAAGAATATGAGAGAATTTATAAAAGATTGGATCCCCAGGGTCCTCGGAAGACCAGAATTACAGGAAGAAATGGAAATAGAAAGGGCACATAGAACACTAGCCCCTAAACCACAGCCACAACAAAAACCAAGATCCATTTTAGTAAAATTCCTAAGATATAGAACAAGAGAAAATATATTGGAGAAAGCAATGAAGAAAATAAGAGAAGACAAAAAGCCACTGGAATACAAAGGTCAAAAGATTTTTTTCTATCCAGACATAAGTTTTGAACTCCTGAAGAAGAGAAAGGAATTTAATACAGCAAAAGCGATCCTATGGAAAAAAGGATATAAATTTATGCTAAAGTACCCAGCGGTACTTAAAATAGTTATTCCAGGGCAGCAAAACAGATTATTCTCGGATCCGGAGGAAGCACGAAAATTTGCAGAACTACAAGACAGACAGAGAGATGAAGACATGTAACGAGTGTAAAAATGACCACGAACTATATGTATGTGTGTATATGGGTATATATATATATATATATATATATATATAGGTGTGTATGTATATGTGTGTGTACATGAGTGTATCCGTATTTAAAGGAAAATATATAGAGTATAGATAAGAATTAATAAGGGAATGAAAGGGAAGAGAGGAAGTAAGGAGGGAATTAAGAGAGTGACCTTTGTTATATATGAAAATTGAAATCTTTTCTGGGGGGAGGCTGGGTGGGGAGGAGTTACGGTCACTGCGAAATCAGTTGACGCTTGCGAGTGAATTCGCAAATCCAAATGGAGAGGGGAGATGTGGTTGCCCGACAAGGGGTAAAGGACAACTCATGAAGGGGAGGGGATAGTGGGGTTAAAGAAATTTTAGATAGGAGAACAAGGGAAATGTTTGATGTTTTAGAAATGTTGTCTTATAAAGTGTTCAAAACAAGAAAGCATAAATGGATAAGAAGGAAAGATGATGATGAGGAAACGGAAAGGAAAGATAAACAAAGTATGAAATGGCTACGTTGAACTATATGACTTTAAATATTAACGGAATACATAACCAAATCAAAAGGAAGAAACTGCTAAATTTACTGAATAAAGAAAAAATTGATATAGCATTCGTGCAAGAAACACATTTAACTGAAATGGAGCACAAGAAATTAAAGAGAGATTGGGTAGGACATGTAATAGCAGCGTCATATAATTCAAAAGCTAGAGGAGTAGCTATATTAATCAGTAAAAATGTACCAATTAAAATAGAAGAGGAAATAATAGATCCAGCAGGGAGATATGTAATGATAAAATGTCAGATATATTCGGAGTTTTGGAATTTACTCAATGTATATTCACCTAACGAAGAAGATCAAAAATTTATGCAAGATAGTTTTTTGAAGATAGCAGACACGCAAGAGGTAAAGGACAACTCATGAAGGGGAGGGGATAGTGGGGTTAAAGAAATTTTAGATAGGAGAATAAGGAAAATGTTTGATGTTTTAGAAATGTTGTCTTATAATAGGAGGGGATTTCAACCTTAATTTGGATTCAAACATGGATAAAACTGGGAAAAAAATTAACAGAAAGAACAAAGTAACCAAATTTATAATTAAATCGTTGCAAGAAATGCAACTTTTGGATATATGGAGGAAACAACACCCAAAGGAAAAGGAATATTCATATTATTCGGGTAGACATAAAACATATTCAAGAATAGACCTATTCCTGTTATCAGCTCGTATGGAAGACAGAGTAAGAAAAACAGAATATAAAGCTAGAATATTATCGGACCACTCACCCCTGATATTGACAATAGAGTTAGAGGACATCCCTCCAAGAATGTATAGATGGAGATTAAACTCCATGCTACTTAAAAGGCAGGATTTTGTAGAATTCATTGAAAGACAAATTAAAATGTACTTTGAAATAAATACGGAATCAGTGAAAGATAAGTTTATACTATGGGACGCAATGAAAGCGTTTATCAGAGGGCAAATAACCAAGATGAAGAAGGACTACAATCAGGAAACAGAGCAGTTGGAAAGGGAAATAGTAAAAATAGAAAAAGAATTAGCAATGAAGGAAGACACAACTAAAAGAAGAGAATTGGCAGATAAAAAAATAAAATATGAAACACTACAAACATATAAGGTGGAGAAGAACATAATGAAGACAAAACAGAAATATTATGAACTAGGAGAAAAAACGCACAAAATTCTAGCATGGCAGCTTAAGACAGAACAAACTAAGAGAATGGTATTGGCATCAAGGAAAAAAGACAAACAAATCACATATAATCCAACGGAGATTAATGAAAACTTTAGAGAATTCTACGAACAATTATACCAAACTGAAAATGAAGGGAAAGAAGACAAAATAGATGAATTTTTAACTAAAATTGAACTACCAAAATTACAAATAGAGGAACAAAATAAATTAACAGAACCATTTGAAATAGTAGAAATACAAGAGATAATAAAAAAAACTACCAAATAATAAAATACCAGGAGAGGATGGATTCCCAATAGAATTCTATAAAACATTTAAAGATTTATTAATTCCTCCCCTCCTGGAAGTAATCAACCAGATTGATAAAACACAAAGCTTACCAGATTCATGTAAAACAGCAATAATTACAGTAATACCAAAGACAGGGAAAGATCCACTCGCACCAGCGTCATATAGACCAATATCTTTACTTAACACAGACTATAAGATAATAGCTAAACTATTAGCAAACATATTAGCCGACTCTGTACCAAAAATAGTAAATCTAGACCAAACTGGATTTATTAAAAAAAGACGAACAACAAACAATATTTGTAAATTTATTAACTTAATTCATGCAGTAGAAGGGAATAAAGCTCCAACAGTAGCAGTTGCTTTAGACGCAGAGAAGGCCTTTGACAGAGTAGAATGGAATTATTTATTCAAAGTATTACAAAAATTCAGTTTACCAGAGAAGTATATTAATTGGATTAAAGCATTATATAAGGGGCCATTCGTTAAAGTGACAGTAAATGGATATGTATCAAAGCAATTTAACTTAAGCAGATCAACAAGGCAGGGATGCCCACTATCACACTTATTGTTCGCGTTAGCTATAGAACCACTAGCAGAATTGATAAGAACAGAAAATAAAATAAAAGGGATAAAAATAAAAGACAAGGAATATAA
This sequence comes from Narcine bancroftii, assembly GCF_036971445.1. NCBI lineage: Eukaryota > Metazoa > Chordata > Chondrichthyes > Torpediniformes > Narcinidae > Narcine > Narcine bancroftii. Next base: position 151,299,761 of record NC_091470.1, on the reverse strand, counting down.
AATCAGTTTATTTGCAGAGGACGTTATAGTATACTTAACAGAACCATAAATATCAATAAAAGAATTACATAAGAAATTGAAGGAATATGGAGAAGTGTCGGGTTACAAGATTAACGTAAATAAAAGTGAAGCAATGCCAATGAATAATGCGGATTTCTCAAAATTTAAGAAAGAATCATCATTCAGATGGAAAATGCAGGCAATACGATACCTAGGTATACAAATAAATAAAAACCTCGGCCATTTATATAAACTCAATTATTATCCACTAATGAAAAAAATTACAGGATGACTTAGAGCATTGGAAAGACTTACCACTAACACTAATAGGAAGGATAAACTGTATTAAAATGAACATTTTCCCAAGGATACAATACCTATTTCAGGCATTGCCAATACACTTGACGGAGAAATTCTTCAAGGAGTTAAAGAAAATAATAAGGAAATTTTTATGGAAAGGGGGGAAACCGAGGATAGCACTAGATAAATTAACAGAATGGTATAAACAAGGAGGCTTACAACTGCCAAACTTTAAAAATTATTATAGAGCCGCACAATTAAGATACCTATCAGATTTTTATCAAACAAGGGAAAAGCCAGATTGGATTAGATTAGAACTAGATAAAATATGGGAGAAGATACCTGAACATATATTATTTAAATGGGATGAAAAATTGGTACAACGTAGGAATTCTCCAGTATTACATCATCTGCTCAATATTTGGAAGAAGATTCATGTAGAAAGGAATAAAACAAATTACCAATTACCAAAACAAATACTGACGCAAAATCAGTTAATCCCTTTTACAATAGATAACCTTTCCTTTAGAGAATGGGAGAAAAAAGGGATCAAAAGAATAGAAAATTGCTTTTCAGGAAATAAATTACTATCCTTTGAACAAATGAAGGATAAATATAATATAACTCAAAATAGTGTTGGCATACTACCAACTGAAATCCTACTTGAAGGACAAATTGGGAAGCAGTCTGAGGTTACCAGAGGGAAGTAATTTTGAATATGTGATTACAGACACAATGATAATCAAAAAATTTATAACAAATATGTATATTAAACTGCAAGCAAAGGAAAATGAGGAAACAAATGGTAAAACTAAACAAAAATGGGAGCAAGATTTAAACATAAAGATAAAGAAGGAAGCATGGGAGAAGTTATGCTCTGGAACTATGAGAAATACAATAAACACGAGGTTACGTATGATACAATATAACTGGATACACAGGCTATACATTACACCTCAAAAGTTAAATAAATGGGACCCAACAGTATCTGACAGATGTTTTTGCTGTAAAAAGGAAATGGGAACAATAATTCATGCAATTTGGACATGTGAGAAAGTGAAAAAATTTTGGGAAAATCTAAACCACATGTTAAATAAAATCACAAAAAGCAATATACCAAAAAACCCAGAGATCTTCCTCCTAAGTAACATAAAAAACAAAGAATTTGGACTTGATTTGGATGGTGCACAAAAAAGATTTGTTAGGATAGCCCTAGCTGTAGCAAAAAAATGTATTATGTTAGCCTGGAAATTAGAAGATAACTTGAGAATACAACAATGGTATATCGAAATGAATAAATGTATTCCACTAGAAAAAATAACATATAATTTAAGAAATAATATTACAATATTTGAACAAATATGGGAGCCATACATGAAACACAATAGTGAAAACCTACCGGGGACATCTACCACCTAAAATGACAGAAGGAGAAGGAAATGAAAAGAATTGACTCAGTGGAACTTCTTGTTTATTTTTATTGAGTGACAACATTGTTTGACGGGTTTAATGTATCTTAGATTCTGAACTTTAAATGAATGGGAGGGGTGGTAGGGAGGGTGGGATGGGAAGAGGGGGGGGGAGAAAACGACACTGTATATATTTGAAAAGAAAAATGTATGTATCTTGATCAGTGTGGTTTATAGTGTGAAAAATAAAAAAAAAATTAAAAAAAAGAAAGGAGACCAGAACTGCATGCAGTGCTCCAGGTGCAGTTTCACCAGTCCCTGGTACAGATGCAGCAGAATCTCCCTGCTCCTAAACTCAAACAAAACATACAATATATCCCATTGATAAGACTGAGATAGTGGTTGGTCACAGGGGGCAGAGATTTGGGATAAAAGATACCTTCTCCATTGGGCACCCTCTTATTCTACTCCTGGACCTCAGGTTTTCACCACATTAATCTGAATAAAGGAGCGCTCAAGGTCAGGTTTCACCTATCCCATGTTCCCCAAGCCATCAGCCTTGCGGTTAAGCTGTTGGCAACTAAGCCAAGGGCCACAGTCGGCCGAAGGAAGATGAAAGCTGTAGAGAATCCTGGGGTCTAAAACAAACCTGTCAAAGGATGGGTGAGTTCACTGAAGCCAAACTCCACTCAGAGCTGGAGATGAGAGAGTACCACCCAGTGGTTACAAGTAAAAACATAGTAAATGCTGGAGCAACTCAGGAGGTAATGATATATTACCCACGTTTCAGGACTGAAACCTTCTTCAAGTATGAGTTGGCTTTTTACTCATACCTTGAAGAAGGACTCAGGCCTGAGATGCAAGTTATATATCTTTATCTCCTGTGGACTCTGCGAGACCAGCTGAGTTGGTCCAGCATTTTGGTGTTATTACTACAATCACAGCTTCTGCTGACTTCCATGTTTCACACTCGTCCAGTGGTCTTTATTCAAAGGATTACAAATGAGACAAAGCTGATCAGAGACCCTCAGAGGGAAATTGTCCAGGACCGAACCAACCAGGTGCCCAGCCATGACCAGTGGGAGAGGTTCACACAGAAGCCTTGAGAAAATAGCAGATGGAGTGCACATCTCACAGGCTACAGCCTCGCTTACCCCAGCTGTGGAAGTGCCTGTGGGTATCACGTTACAAAGACAACACTTGGCAGAGACTGCAGTCTCCAGCGTACATGCTTAGTTTGCTGTGCTATTGAGATCAAGTTGGGTAAGTTAGCTTATTTCAGGTGGGCTTCAGTTCTCCATGGGAGGTGGACATTAACCTGAATGCTGATTCCCAATTGCAGATGAGACAATGGAGTGGGTGCAGTGGGTGGTTACCTCAGAAGCAAACTCTGGTAATGGCCACTGACACTGACCCCACCGTCTGAACTATGGTACTGAGGGGGCCGGTACCCCAGCAGTGAGACGTCGAGCAAAGGGGGCGAATACCTAAACTGTACTCCAGGCGAATGAGGTGCCCAGGAGGCTGCGACACCTGAAATACTTTTGCAATTCTTTCCAGTCTGAGTCATGCAGTTTACATGCAGGAGCTTGTCCTTGGAAACAATCCTTCCTTCAGTTTCAACAGGCGTGATAGGCTGATCCAGCTGCCTACTTCGTTCAAATCCATTGGAAACTCAACGGATATTTTACAGAGACACTGAGTACAGCTCAGAACAGGAAGGCAGTGGTGACAAGAATGAGGTTGAAAAAGGTTCACAAGGATAATACCAGAACTGAGACCTTATAACTGTCAGGAAGGCTAAACCCACTGGAGGTCCTTACTCCAGGACAGGGAAACCTGACGGCTGACCTAATATCAAGGAGGGGATAAGAAATATAGATTTCTCCAGAGCCATGGACGTAGATATGAGAAATACAATAAAACTAGTTGGGAAGTCAGGTGAAACATTGACAGAGGCAATAATGTAAAGTGTGGAACTGGCAGTTAAGGAGAAGATCAGATCCTACTTAATGTCATGTAATAAAACATCATTCATCATCATTCAGGTGCCTTGTCATTCAGCGTGGGTGATCATGTCTCTCCATCTATCATGATCTATGACTCTCCAAACTGTAGTTGTTTCCTCCCCTGTTCTCCTTCAGTGAAGCCTCCATCTTTAGAGCTGAGTCCATAGTCGATGTTGAGCTCATGAATACTCAAGGGAAAAATACTGAAGTGGTTTCCCGTTGCCTTCTTCAGTTGGAGTGTCTATACTGGACGGGTCACCCTGGTCATTGATCAGCAGATTCATTTGCCCAGAGTTTTTAGTTTTACAACCATAAATACCAATTTGTAGAGTTTGCTTGTAAAAACCATCCACCATCTGCAATCCACGGCTTTGCATGACCCTGATTGGGAGGATAAACAAGGTGACCTGTAGGCTAGTCTAAACGTTCAGTGACTCTGTCCCAAATGACAGATGATAGCATTTCCACACAACAGATTTTCGACGAACTGGCCTGTCTTTTCCAAGTTTATTTATTTCCATTCTTGTAGAAAAGTAATTCTGAGCACCTTACACCTCTGTTACTCCCCCAGAGTCTATAACACCTAGTGGCTGCTGCCGAACACAGGCACCACCATTCTTGGGAACAGACCAAGAGACTGATGTTCAAGCACTGAGTGGGTGCAGAGGAGGGTGGGCCACTCCCAGAGGCACAATGAAGGGAGGGAACTCACTGAACAGCTGCCTGGTGTGAGGACAATTTCCAAGCCAACAGGATTTTCCTTCACAGGACAGGGGGCAGATTCATTGGCTCACCATCTGCTTGAGTGAAGAATTCATCCCCAACCACTGAGGAAGCTGATACTGAGAATTAATTGGAACCTTCAGTCATGAGGCCCCTGAGTCACAAGTACTCATGGGAGTAACATATTTAGGAGGAACAGAAAGACAGATGCAGTTAAGAGAAAATTAGGTAGACACATAAAGAGAAAGGAGTGTCAATGGAATGAGTAAGAACTGTGTCACAAAGTTTGTGGGACACACCGATTTGGCCCAACGTCTCAGATAATTTGTTAATGCATGTCATACAATATAAATCAGTGGATGGGATGTTACCAGACCCGATAGAGTCCTGTCATCAAATAAATAACACAAAGATGCAGGCTGATATCGGTGTATTTAGAGCAGTGGCTCTCAACTTTTTTCTTTCCACTCATATACCACTGTAAGTAATCCTTATGCTCTGTGACTAGTAAGGGATTGAAAAACTCATGCAGTTTGGCATGCAGAGTTTTGCCGCCAGCCTTCCAGACCTCTGGGGGGATTCCATCCATACCTGCTGCTTTGCCACTTTTCAGTTGTTCGATTGCCTTATATGTCTCATCCTGGGTGAGGGCCTCATCCAGCTCTAGCCTTAGGGGCTGTTGAGGGAGCTGGAGCAGGGCGTAATCTTGGACTGAGCGGTTGGCACTGAAAAGAGATTGGAAGTGTTCTGACCATCGGTTGAGGATGGAGATCTTGTCGCTGAGGAGGACTTTGCCGTCTGAGCTGCGCAGCGGGCTTTGGACTTGGGGTGAGGGGCCGTACACAGCCTTTAGAGCCTCGTAGAAACCCCTGAAGTCGCCAATGTCCGCAATGAGTTGGGTTCGTTTGGCGAGGCTAGTCCACCACTCATTTTGGATCTCCTGGACTTTGCGCTGAAGATGGCTGCATGCGCGACGGAAGGCTTGTTTCTTCTCTGGGCAGGACGGCTTTGTAAGGTGAGCCTGGTGGGCAGCTTGCTTCTTTGCCAGCAGATCCTGGATTTCCTGGCTGTTTTCGTCAAACCAGTCCTTGTTTTTCCTGGAGGAGAAGCCCAGTACCTCTTCAGTGGATTGCAGTATGGTAGTCTTCAACTGATCCCAGAGGGTTTCAGGGGACGGGTCCGTGAGGCGGGTTGCATCGTCGAGCTTTGCTTTGAGGTTTGCCTGGAAGTTTCCTCTCGCTTCGTCTGACTGCAGGTTTCCAACATTGAACCTCTTTCTGGGGGCTTTACTGTTCCTGGGCTTTGGCTTGAAGTGAAGGTTGAGCTTGCAGCAAACCAGCCGGTGGTCAGTGTGGCATTCCGTGCTGGGCATGACCCTGGTGTGGAGCACATCTCGTTTGTCACTTTCTCGCACCAGGATGTAGTCCAGGAGGTGCCAGTGTTTGGATCGGGGATGCATCCAGGTAGTCTTAAGGCTATCCCTCTGCTGAAAAAGGGTGTTTGTAATGACAAGCCGCTGTTCTGCGCAGAGCTCCAACAGGAGGCGCCCATTGTCGTTGCACTTGCCGACGCCATGCTTGCCCAGGATTCCAGGCCAGGTTTCTGAGTCTTTGCCGATGCGAGCGTTGAAGTCGCCAAGGATGACAACCTTGTCGGCTGTAGGGGTGCGTTGGATGAGGTTGCGCAGGTCGGTGTAGAACTTGTCCTTTTCTGCTGGTTCCGCCTGGAGGGTTGGAGCATAGACACTGATGAGGGTGATGCAACGCTTGTTTGCAACTGCATGAGTTTTTCAAGCTTTGTTGGGACCAAGGAAAACTACCTCAGGACCTTCGTGATGCCACCATCATCACCCTGTACAAAAACAAAGGTGAGAAATCAGATTGCTCAAACTACAGGGGAATCACGCTGCTCTCCATTGCAGGCAAAATCTTCGCCAGGATTCTACTAAATAGAATAATACCTAGTGTCGCCGAGAATATTCTCCCAGAATCACAGTGCGGCTTTCGCGCAAACAGAGGAACAACTGATATGGTCTTTGCCCTCAGACAGCTCCAAGAAAAGTGCAGAGAACAAAACAAAGGACTCTACATCACCTTTGTTGACCTCACCAAAGCCTTCGACACCGTGAGCAGGAAAGGGCTTTGGCAAATACTAGAGCGCATCGGATGTCCCCCAAAGTTCCTCAACATGATTATCCAACTGCACGAAAACCAACAAGGTCGGGTCAGATACAGCAATGAGCTCTCTGAACCCTTCTCCATTAACAATGGCGTGAAGCAAGGCTGTGTTCTTGGACCAACCCTCTTTTCAATCTTCTTCAGTATGATGCTGAACCAAGCCACGAAAGACCCCAACAATGAAGACGCTGTTTACATCCGGTACCGCACGGATGGCAGACTCTTCAATCTGAGGCGCCTGCAAGCTCACACCAAGACACAAGAGAAACTTGTCCGTGAACTACTCTTTGCAGACGATGCCGCTTTAGTTGCCCATTCAGAGCCAGCTCTTCAGCGCTTGACGTCCTGCTTTGCGGAAACTGCCAAAGTGTTTGGCCTGGAAGTCAGCCTGAAGAAAACTGAGGTCCTCCATCAGCCAGCTCCCCACCATGACTACCAGCCCCCCCACATCTCCATCGGGCACACAAAACTCAAAACGGTCAACCAGTTTACCTATCTCGGCTGCACCATATCATCAGATGCAAGGATCGACAATGAGATAGACAACAGACTCGCCAAGGCAAATAGCGCCTTTGGAAGACTACACAAAAGAGTCTGGAAAAACAACCAACTGAAAAACCTCACAAAGTTAAGCGTATACAGAGCCGTTGTCATACCCACACTCCTGTTCGGCTCCGAATCATGGGTCCTCTACCGGCATCACCTACGGCTCCTAGAACGCTTCCACCAGTGTTGTCTCTGCTCCATCCTCAACATCCATTGGAGCGCATTCATCCCTAACGTCGAAGTACTCGAGATGGCAGAGGTCGACAGCATCGAGTCCACGCTGCTGAAGATCCAGCTGCGCTGGGTGGGTCACGTCTCCAGAATGGAGGACCATCGCCTTCCCAAGACTTGTTATATGGCGAGCTCTCCACTGGCCACCGTGACAGAGGTGCACCAAAGAAAAGGTACAAGGACTGCCTAAAGAAATCTCTTGGTGCCTGCCACATTGACCACCGCCAGTGGGCTGATATCGCCTCAAACCGTGCATCTTGGCGCCTCACAGTTTGGCGGGCAGCAACCTCCTTTGAAGAAGACCGCAGAGCCCACCTCACTGACAAAAGGCAAAGGAGGAAAAACCCAACACCCAACCCCAACCAACCATTTTTCCCCTGCAGCCGCTGCAACCGTGTCTGCCTGTCCCGCATCAGACTTGTCAGCCACAAACGAGCCTGCAGCTGACGTGGACTTTTACCCCCTCCATAAATCTTCGTCCGCGAAGCCAAGCCAAAGAAAGAAGTAAGGGATTGCTTAAGGTAGTACGTGGGTGGGAAGGGAAGGTTGAAAATCACTGCTCTAGACCCAATTGTTACTGAAATATTTTGCTTGAGAAAAATTATCACTGGCCCATTTCCTCTGGAGTTATGAAACTGTGCACATAACGAGTCAATTAGGTACGATGCAAAAAGAGCATCTATAGCATAGGAAATACTTAAAGTGGTATGTGTGGAAAGAAAAAGATTGAGAACCTCTGATTTAGAGTGTCCAGATGGTTATTATTTAGGTGAGGAGTTATTCAATATGTTTGGAAGATATTGGCTACCCGGGGTTATGTTGAGTAGTGAGAGTAAATGGAGACCAGAAGAATGAGAGGAGAGTGTAGATGAGAGAGGGGTAAAGGAGAAGAGGAATGGAGAGAGGGTGGATGGGAGATTCACATTTAGAGTACATGATCTGGGGTGATGGCTCTTCAAAGAGTATACTGGATAAGGTCTGTCAGAGGGGAGAGGTGCTGGATGAGATCTGTCTTTGGGCAGGGGGGTTGGTGTGGGAATGGAGGAGGTCTGTTTGGGAGGGGGGAGATGGACTGTCAGGAGGTGGTTGGTGGGGGATGGAGGAAGTCTGTTCAGGGAGTGAGGAGGGGATGGCGGAGGCCTTCTTCGAGCCACTGTTTCTGCACATCACAGTGTTTGGTCATGTTATTCCAAACAAAGCAGTGAGTGGGTACAAGAAGAGTTAATGTTGGCAACATTTGTCCCTCAGTCAACCCTAAAAGTGATGTCATTTTGATTGCCATGCAAATACTGATTGCTTCTATCACAGAACACAAGACAGTTCCTTGGGTAAGAAGTGCCTTTAGAAGTTCTGTGGTTGAGAAAGTTGTTCTCTGAAAATTCAAATGATGCCACACAGATGAAGACATTATTCCTACTTCGTGTCGGCCTGTACTTTTACATTCCCATTTTTCCAGGGGCTTGTACATTTACATTCCCAAGTAATTATCCCATATTTCCTTGAAAGTTACTGCTGAGAATGTTCCTTCATGTTTCCAATAATCTGCAGTGCACTTCCCCTGGCTTTCTCTGATCAGCTTATTTCCATGACCCTTGCTTACTGGCCCTCCTGCTGCCAGAAACAATTTGAGAATTAGGAACAGAAGTCGGGGTGTGCATTCAGCTCTTGTGTTTGCTCTGTCATTGGGGAAGATCATGGATCATGGCTGATGTTATAGCTCAGCACCACTTTCCTCATAAACCTATCTACAGCTAACATGACAGAATCCTTGCTACAGGAAACCTACCTCACTGCAGGCTGGTTCCTTTGGCATTTCCACCTTATCTATTGCCTCTGTGAATTCACTAGCTGGAGCCAACAAGAGCTGATCTTCAGATATTGGGAGGGTGGAATGAATCACCCTTTATTTCTCCTTCTTTCTTCCTCTGCAGGTTATCTAAACTCCACTCCAGCTTTCTGACTTACCCAAGGGACATTTCTCTTCTTTGCAGAAAGATTCTCTCAAATCTCTGTTTCACTTTTAAATTTAGACATACAGCACAGTAACTGGCCCTTCCGGCCCATGAGCCCGAGACACCCAATTCACCTACAAGCCCTGTATGTTTCGAAAGGTGGGAGGAAACCGAAGAACCCAGAGGAAACCCAGACACGGGGAAAGGACGTACAAAAATTCCTTACAGGCAGCGCTGGATCTGAACCCAGGTCGTCGCTGGCACTGTAACAAAATGCGCTAACCATGATGCCTTGATCTTTGGTCTGAATCATTAACGGTGCAACTGCTTCACTGAGTAACTGGGAGAACCTGCTAGTGTCTCAGATTAATTTACAAGCACAAATGCTGCGATTTGACAGTAAGACAGAGGCCGTATAATCAGAGAGGTTTTTTTTTAATTCTAGGAGCAACCTGACATCAGGGGTGCTAATATACAGAGACGAGAGAGGCCACATTCTCTTGCACTCCATTCAAAGAAGCACAGTGCATCACCCTCTTTCCAAGGCCTATCCAATTACCCACTCCCCTGCTATTGTCCTGAGAATTTTTCATTCTCCATTTAAGTGTTTTAAAGTTTTCCTCAATCTACCTGCAGAATTCACTGGGGCTTATCCTCCTCATCAGAGCAGCTCAGAAATCTTCCAAGTTCCCGCAATCATCTTATTGATTCTTCTGTCTCCAGGAGCAATAACTCCTATTGATGAAAACCATTCAAAGATCTTACAGCTGCCGAGTACTCCTTCGCACTGTTTTGCTTCAAGATATAATCTGCACTGCCATCAAATTTTGAGTCATTACAGATTTGAAAATTCATCATCCAAGTCATTTCTTCATCTTCCCTGGGTGACTTCACTGAAGATTTCTGCTGGTACGAGAAACATAATTTCATCCTACTCTTCCCTGTTACTTAGCTAATTTTCCAGCCATGGAACCACATCATTTTTTATTCCACTATTTTCAATCTTGATGGCAAGGCAATTAAGTAGTATAGGTACTCCCCAATTACAACATATGCAATTTACATCCATCTGCAAATTTAAAAAGAAAAAAATATAAAAATTATGCAGTTTATGACAAGCTAACAGGATACAGGGCATGTAAGAACCAAAATGTGCGTACTTACCTTGTTAGTCGGCATCCCCTGGTCCTTAGACTGGGCGTGGCCATCTTGATTCCTGTGCACATGTGTGAGTTTTTGGTTGGCGCATACTCAGTGGTTTTGCTTACTGGAATTTGGTTGGTGCATGCGCAAGAGTTAAGGGCGCAAAATCAATATTGTCAGGGCATTTAACTCACGCGCATGTGCCAACCAAACTCCAATACGCAAATCCACTGTGCATGCGCCACCTGAAGACTCACGCATGTGAAAAAGAATCAAGATGGCCGCGCCCAGCTTATGGGCCCCGGGACGTCAACTAACAAGATAAGTATGGTCCAGAATGTGGAAAGATTTTCCAAGGTTGATTGACAAATTCAGGAAGCTTAAAGCTATTATCATCAAATCTATGATGAAAAAAAGTTTGCTTTAAAACTCCATGCACACGGGCAAAATTCTGACTTACATCCATTTCAAGATACAACCGATCCTTTGGACCCAATTACGGTCGTAAGTCAGGGTGTACCTAAAACATTTAGAAGCCTCACTTTGGGTCAGCTAAGAAAAAGCAATGGGATAGAAACCATCGATGAAAATGGCATCCAGTCCCCAAAACTGAAGGGGCACTGTAGGGCACAGTATAACTCAGGATTGTAGAGGGAGCCGTACTAAAGATGCTACAATAATCACATGGGGCTTTAAACTAAAGTTATTTTTAATATACACAATGGGACTAGTATAGAGGTTGAATTTATGAAGTGTATGTGACAGTATTGTGCATCAAGAAACAGTTCGTTAATAACCTGGTAGCTGTAGGACCTTTGGGGAAGAGGGTCATAAAATGGTGGAATTTTGTATAATTACTGAAAGTACTTTAGTCCAATCTGAAACCAGAGTATTAAGTCTAAACAAGGTAGATTGTGAAATGGTGGTGCAAGAGCTGGCTGTGGTAGATTGAAAATTATATTATAAGGCATGGCAATAAACAAGTAATAGCTATCGTTCAAAGAACTGACATTTCTCTTTAAGGCCCAACAGTCCAACATGAATAGTCCTTCACAGCTAACAAATTAAAAATAGCATTAAATTGAAAGGCTATAATGTTGCCAAAATGAGCAGCAAGCCTGAGGATTGGAAAAGTTTTAGAATTCAACAAAGAATGATCAAAAATATGAGTATTCTATCAAATAAAACCGCAGAAATTTCTAGATATGTGTGATAGTACAGATCTATCACCAATGTATATAGTGTATATAGTTACAGTATCTAGACTGTGCTTACAGCGATTGGCTGAGAGCTAAGCCACCCCTACTGTCTGGGCCTTAAAGGGTTGTGTCCCTAGCCAGGTCGGATCATTCCGGACTGGTCGGCCACCTGTGAAGAGCTCCTGTCTTTTGCTAATAAAAGCTTTGGTTTGGATCAACAAGTCTTTTGATTCTTTCAACGAGCTCTACAATTTTATTAGCAAAAATAAATTTTTTTGAAAGGGATGGAGCGTTTAACTCGGCCAGAAAAACTTGATATCGACCCACAGTCAGCTACAGCCTTCAGGTGTCCTTGAGAGTCTACGAGAACATCCAGGATGAGACCACTTACACCGCAGCCATAAAGGTACTGAAAGGACTGTATGATCAACCGGTGAACAGAGTTCATGCCCGGCTCGTGCTTGCGTCGAGGAAGCAACAGCCCGGTGAGTCCAGCAGGGCATATTTACAAGTATTAAAGGCATTGGGCAAGGACTGTAACTGTGTGGACAAAACTGCTGCCGAGATCACAAACGATCTCGTCCGGGATGCCTTTGTGGCCAGGCTCCGATCGAACGAAGTGAGGCTGCGCTTGCTCGAGCAAGGGGTAGAAAAACTAGAGGACGTGGCCCGGATTGCAATCACAATGGAGGATGCAGCCTTAAAGTCCACCGAGTTCTCTAGGGACTGGACCCCACGTTCTGATGTGAGTAGGGTGCCCTTCTACCCTACCACCCCCCGAGATACTGACGGCCTGTCGGCTGCTGCTACACTGCCCCATGCGAACCCAAAATGTTATTTCTGCGGGAGGGACAAGCACAGCAGGTCCCAGTGCCCAGCAAGAAAAGCCAGGTGCCCAAGTGCCTTAAAAAGGGCCACTTTGCTGCAGTCTGTAGGTCTAAAATGGCCGCCGGCAAACACATTGCCTCGTGTGAAGCCCAATCGCCACTATCCCATTCAAACTCTTCTTCCCCAGAGCTCTCGTCCAATGAGAGCGAGGGCTCCCCTGCACGGCAACGCCTGACGTCACGGATATGCCGAACCCGGAAGGGGAAGCCCACCCTCGCAATAATGGTGTTGGCCCGCCTCTCGCCCCCGTGCGGAACACTCGACCCGGTCTCGGTCCTGACTGTGGCAACCGCTGCTGCTGCCGCCACCACAGCCACCCCTGGGGCCGACGCTACCGCTGCTGCTGCCCGCTCCCCGTCTGCTGCTGCCTACGCCGCCGCCGATGCGGCCACCACGACCGACTGGGGACCCGCCGCGGCCAACCAGATACTCACCCTAGCATGGTAAGATAAAAAACGACAAAATCGCCAGATGGAGAATCGAACTCTCCACCTTTACATCCTGTACCGGCCTGGTAAGCTCAACAACCCGCCTGACGCGCTCTCCAGGGGGACGTGCGCCAGCATACAGATGGACAGACTACAGAAACTCCATGAGGCGCTCTGTCATCCAGGGGTCACTAGGTTTGCCCACTTTGTGAAGGCGCGCAACCTACCCTACGCAGTCAAGGAGATCCGCTCCATGAGCCGAGCCTGTTCGGTGTGCGCTGAATGCAAGCCCCACTTCTTCCGTCCAGATAACTCCCACGTTATCAAAGCCACCTGCCCCTTCGAGCGTCTTAGCGTAGACTTTAAGGGGCCCCTACCATCGACCAACCGTAATACCTACATCCTTACGGCCATCGACGAGTACTCACGCTTCCCGTTCGCTGTGCCCTGCCCAGACACCACTGTCATCTCAGTGATACAGGCCCTTCACAGTATTTTCGCCATTTTCGGGTACCCCAATTCCATCCACAGTGATAGGGGGTCCTCATTCATGAGCGCAGAGCTGCAACAGTACCTTCTGGAGTGTGGTATTGCTTCAAGCAGGACCACGAGCTATAACCCACGTGGTAACGGCCAGGTCGAGAGGGAGAATGCCACCATATGGAGAGCGGTTAAACTGGCACTCCGGTCTAAAGGTCTCCCCACCTCTCACTGGCAGGAGGTTCTCACTAGTGCCTTACACTCCATCCGCTCCCTCCTATGTACCGCAACAAATGCTACCCCCCACGAAAGGATGTTCCTTTTCCTGAGGAAATCCGAATCAGGAACCACTATACCGGCATGGCTCACCGTCCCTGGCCCCGTCCTTTTGCGACGCCACGTCCGGCACTCAAAGAACGACCCCTTGGTCGACCGAGTGACTCTACTCCACGCGAACCCGCATTACGCCTACGTTGAGTTCCCAGACGGGCGGGAGGACACTGTTTCGGTGCGGGACCTAGCTCAGGACGCGGTAGACACAGCAAACCCCCCAACCCAACCTTTCCCAACCCTTTATTCCCCAGGCCCCGTGCCGCAACAGAAGGACCAACAGCACCCCAAACGACCCGGGCCACCCTGTCGACAACATGACTGGGGAACTGAGCGAAGGAGCGGTTGCACCCGACGAGCCCGCTGACAACACCACTCCAGCGACCCCAATCCCGGCACCACGGCGGTCACGCCGGATGTTCAGACCCCCTGACCGTTACAGTCCTTAACCTACCCCTTCCTTTCATTCTCTCCCTCGTTTTTTTTGTTTTTTTTTCCAGGGTCAGTTCTCCAAGAAGGGGTGAATGTGATAGTACAGATCTATCACCAATGTATATAGTGTATATAGTTACAGTATCTAGACTGTGCTTACAGCGATTGGCTGAGAGCTAAGCCACGCCTACTGTCTGGGCCTTAAAGGGTTGTGTCCCTAGCCAGGTCAGATCATTCCGGACTGGTCGGCCACCTGTGAAAAGCTCCTGTCTTTTGCTAATAAAAGCCTTGGTTTGGATCAACAAGTCTTTGATTCTTTCGACGAGCTCTACAATATGTAAAATTTTAATTTAGATGTACAGCACAGTAACAGGCCCTTCCGGCTCATGAGCCTGTGCCCCCAAATACACCAATTAACCAACAACCCCAGTCCGTTTTGAAGAGTGGGAGGAAACTAGAGCACTCGGAAAAAACCCATACAGACACGGGGAGAAGGTACAAATAGACAGTGCCAGATTCGAACCTGGGTTGTTGGAGCTGTAACAGCATTGTGCTAACCTCTACGCCAGTGGTTCTCGACCTTTTTCTTTCCATTCACATACCACTTTAAGTAATTCCTATGCCATAGGCGCTCTGTTATTAGTAAGGGTTTGCTTAAGGTGGTATGTGGGTGGAAAGAAAAAGTTTGAAAACCACTGTTTTCATTGTTCCTAATTGACTCTTTATGTTCACGGTTTCATAACTCCAAAGGAAATGGGCCAATGACAATTTTTCTCAAGTAAAATATTTCAGTAACAATTGGGTCGAGAGCAGTGATTCTTAACCTTCCCTACCCACTCATATATCACCTTAAGCAATCCCTTACTAATCACAGACCACCGATGGCATAGGGATTACTGAAAATGGTACGTGAGTGGAAAGAGAAAGGTTGAGAACTACTGCTCTACGCTAACCGTGAAAAAGATTAGTCAAAGTTAATATTGATCCCTTACAGACGACGACAAGGTAAATTATATTGGGATATGGTGGCAAAAGAAATTAAACTAACTTTGTGCCTACAGTATGTACATGAGTCATAAAAATAGCCTGGAAATAATGGATAACTACAAATGCAGCAGGAATAAATAACTAATATTATCATCTGTTAAAAGTGGCATAAGTAAAATTGATGGGTTTGAAAGCCAATAAATCTCCAAGCAGACCTTTTTTGAAGCAGTATATTGAATGTCATATTCTAAAACTGCTTGGGTTCCAAAATGGTTCTCGTAGTTTGGAAAGCACTATTTAAGGAAAGAGGGAGGTAGGAAAATGGAAAAGCAAACCTGTTGGCCTGACCACAAGAGTAGGAAGGATGCTCGAATCTATCGGTAAGGAAGAGACGGAGGGTCATCTGGAAAAGAAATGAAGAGAATTGGACAGACTCAACATGGATTTGTGAAAGGGAAATTATCTTTGACAAATCTATAACCTCAAAATAAATAAGAGAATATTAGAATAGGTAAGAACAAACCAGCAGAAGTAGTGTATTTGGACTTTTAGAAGGTCCCACATGAAGTTGGGAAGTTGAGACTAGTGGAGTGCCACAGATTTTAGTGCAGGGACCCCAACGTTTAATGATCTATAATATTAATGGCTTGAATTCAGGAATTTATCGTATGCTTAAATTCAAAGTTGTATTCCATCAGAAAAAAATTGCAAATAATTTAAAGGATAAATATTTTTTACTCTTGCAAATTTGAGGTCTGTATGCAAAAATAATTAAGTTAAAATTATGAATTTATAATTTTTTTTATTGATCAGTGAAGTTTTCCCCAAAAATATAATCATTTTACGATATTTTTGAGGTCTTTGAGTGTAAACTGATGCAATCTGATTTAATTATTTGTAATTATTTACAAAAAATATTTTATATATTAGTTTTGGGATTAGATTAACTTGGGGGGAGTCACTATGATTTTTTTTGTAATTTGTAGTTTTTTTTAGTTTTTAGATTTTAGGTTTTTTTAGATTTTCAACATATATTTGTTAATTTTTTATTATGTAGCTATGTTGTAATGTTCTTAATTTTTGACATTTTATTTGTTGAATAAATAAAATATTTTTAAAAAGTATCGTATGCCGATGAAGTTAAGCTGCGTGACAAAGTGAGTTGGGAGGATAAAGAGTTTAAAGATAGGTTAAGGACATGGCAGATGAGATGTAGAAGAATGTAAGATCATCCATTTTGCTAGAAAAAAGGCTTTTTTTAAAAATGGCATGAGCTTGAAAAGTATTTGTGCTTATTGGGTTATTGATGTCCTTGTGCATACATTATTGGAAGTTAATATTTT
The DNA here is from genome assembly GCF_036971445.1 of Narcine bancroftii. Taxonomy (NCBI): domain Eukaryota; kingdom Metazoa; phylum Chordata; class Chondrichthyes; order Torpediniformes; family Narcinidae; genus Narcine; species Narcine bancroftii. The sequence goes on along the minus strand of NC_091470.1, from coordinate 151,283,184 downwards.
GCTATGTCAAACATAGGAAGGCAAGCTATAATTTGTTTTTGTTAACTGTTTTGTGCTTGTAGAAGCTTGTGTGGCTACGTTGTCAATCAATTTATGTATTGTAATTAATTGTTGAGCCAAGGACTCTTACATTTTCAACAATAAATCTATGCAAGAAGATAAATGAGCTGAAGGCCACTATTCTCTCAAACTGCTGGATAATTCCATTGGGTTATATCACTTTCTTTGTCATAAACTGTGACCCAGCTTGAGGAGATTCATGGCTCTGTTATCTATTTGGGCATTGTAGAGGGTCATGCAACCTTCTGTCTGGAACCTGGTGGGAATGTGGATTGTGAAGGGTCACATGACCCCTCCGTCTGCCATCACCCGCCAATCAAGATTGGATTCTATCCATCCATTGGTGCACACGTGACCATTGGCCCCTTTAATCACTAGTGATCACCTGGGCTGGACCCTCCAGCTTATTGAATTACAAAAGTCCACCACGTGCAGTCGCTCTCTCTTTTGTTCCAGTCCTGAGACAAACCCTTTTCTACTCCAGGTTGCAAACTGTGGACAATGCTGAAGGAGTTCTTCGTAAGGTGCATTAAACAGGGATCGGGGCTGTTAGATAGCATTGGAACCATGCCCACACTAGACAAGGAATGACGGGTAGTGTATTATAATCCTTGGTTTGTTATAAGTTTGTACACAATTGCTAGTGTCGGTAGTGTTAAGTCTGTTGAGATTGTTTAGTGATTGAGATTATCAGTCTGTGTTATCGTGTGTTTTAATAAAGATCCTTCCGGAGTTCTACCTGTATCCAAACTCACCAAACCTTTCTCTTCCCACACAACAGGCATGGATTACTGAGGGAGAAAGAAGTCCAAATGACTCTTATCGACCTGTGAATCACGAGTCATTTCCACCATTGGAAATTCTGCTATCAAATCAGTTGAGACGCTCATCTTCATGCCTGAGTGAACAGTATGTTTTGTATTACGCTGTGATTAAACGGCCTGTGGTCTATTTGTGTGCTGACAATTCTCATTACTCTGTAAAATATACTGCACAGCAAAGGAATTTACGTTGCGCTTAAGGTCCATATGTTGTACACTATCTGCATAAACAAGAAATCTCTCTCAAGCTTTTCCTTTCAAAATCCTACACTTACAAAACCCTATTAAAACATTAGTCATTTCCTGTTAATTTTTACCAATCTTTCATGAATGTGAGGATTTTACTGAGAATTAATGTTCATGTCTGCCTTGCTACACTGAAATCTCTCATTTCTGAGATGGAAGATTTCGTCCAAAGTACTGAGAACCTTAATCTGTACCAAACATGTTTCTTCCTGTCGTTAACATTATAGGAGAATGCACATCTACAGATGTGTGGTGGAAAGTGTGCTGACTGGCTGCATCACTACCTGATATGGGGACACCAATGCCCCCTGTGGTAAACCACTGTTACATGAATTTGTCTCAACCTCAGTCTTTTGAGTGATTGATGGTGCACAAATTTTATTCACTAAAATTTTGGCCAATGGAGCAGATCCTGAAGCCAAAAAAGTTGGAAATCGGCCTTGAATCACCTGACGCTTCTATCAACTTGGAACTCTAGCTACGCTACTTTGAAGCATTCCTGAAGGCACCTTCAGCCATCGTGCGGTCAGAGACCGATAAATTGCAGGTACTGCACTCCCGAGTCGACATCCATGATCATGGAGACCACGTTGTACCAGGACACCATGGACATTCTTAAAGGCCAGTACTTGTGGAAGATCAACGTTTTCTATGCCAGGCACCCAATGAGTTGAACACTGAGTACCTTCAAGCCCTGCAAGCCCTCAGAAGGGCCTGTGAATGCAAGGCCATGACTTCTGCCGAGTTCACTGAGGACCTGATCAGGATCAGGTCGAACTACATCCGCCAAAGACTTTTAGAACAAGGGGAACTCAATCTGCGGAGAGCAGTTGAGCTGGCAGGTACTCAACAGATAACACAGCCACCTCATGGTTACCCAGGTGCCATCATCTTAGGACGTACTGGGGAGGAGTCACGTGATGGAGTAGTGGCCAGTCAGGGAATTCCAGCCCTCTCCCGAAAAGTTTAAAAAAAACACACAAAGCACAAAGGTACAAGATTAAAATTTATAATAAAGTAAAAATAAAGGTGAGAAGAAAAGAGCAGCGAAGAGAGAAAAGTCAAAACCAACGGGAAGAAAAGAGGAAGAAAGAATGTCGGAAGATGAAAGTGAAGGCCTTACCTGTCCGAAGAGGCCCACCGCAGAGAGAGAAGCCCGCTCCTGCAGGTCAGTGGAAGTCCCGGGCTCGGGACTACAAAAATGGCGCGCAGAGCCGAGTAAAAGTGCACAACCGCGCATGAAAAGAAACACACTGACGGGAGGGGGGAACAGCTGCGGAGTCGATCTCCACAGCTGAAAGAATATATGGAATCAGTGAAAGAATGGCAATTACAAGAATTTAATGAGATAAAAAGAAGAATTAAGAATGCAGAAGAAAAAATGAATAAAATGGAAATGGCCATATCAGAGATAGGAAAAAGAGTGGAAAATATGGAAGAACGAGAAACAATTGTAGAAATGGAAGTAGAAGACTTAAAAGAGAAATTAGAAGAATCTAATAAAAAAGTTAAAGAGGCACAGGAGCTGTTAGCTCAGAAGATAGATATAATACAAAACTATAATATAAGAAATAATATAAAGATAGTGGGCCTTAAGGAAGATGAAGAAGGCAAGAATATGAGAGAATTTCTAAAAGATGGGATCCCCAGGGTCCTAGGAAGACCAGAACTACAGGAAGAAATGGAAATAGAGAGGGCACATAGAACTTTACCCCCAAAACCACAACCACAGCAAAAACCAAGATCCATTTTAGTAAAATTCTTAAGATATACAACAAGAGAAAATATATTGGAGAAAGCAATGAAGAAAGTAAGAGAGGACAAAAAGCCACTGGAATATAAAGGTCAAAAAATTTTTTTCTATCCAGACATAAGTTTTGAACTCCTGAAGAAGAGGAAGAAGTTCAATACAGCAAAAACGATCTTATGGAAAAAAGGATATAAATTTATGTTAAAGTACCCAGCGGTACTTAAAATAGTTATTCTAGGGCAACAAAACAGACTATTCTCAGATCCAGAGGAAGCAAGGAAATTTGCAGAACAACTACAAAACAAGCAGAGAGATGAAGACATGTAATGAGAGTAAAAATGACCACGAACTATATATATGTGTGTAAAGGGGTATATGTGTGTATATATATAGTGTGTATACATGAATGTATCCGTATTTAGAGGAAAATATATAGAGTACAGACAAGAAATAATAAGGGAGGGAAAGGAAATAGAGGGAATAAGGAGGGAATTAAAAGAGTGACCTTTGTTACATATGAAAATTGAAATCTTTTCTGGGGGGGGCTGGGTGGGGAGGAGTTACGGTCACTACAAAATCAGATTGAATTTGCAAATCCAAATGGAGAGGGGAGATGTGGTTGTCCGACAAGGGATAAAGGGCAACTCAGGAGGGGGAGGGGAGAATGGGGTTAAAGAAGTTTTAAATAGGAGAATAAGGAAAATGTTTGATGTTTTAGAAATGTTGTCTTATAAAGTGTTCAAAACAAGAAAGAAGAAATGGATAAGAAGGAAAGGTGATGATGGAGAAACGGAAAGGGAAGATAAACAAAGTATGAAATGGCTACGCTGAACTATATGACTTTAAATATTATCAGAATACATAACCAAATTAAAAGGAAGAAACTGCTAAATTTACTGAAAAAAATAAAAAATTGATATAGCATTTGTGCAAGAAACACATTTAACTGAATTGGAGCACAAGAAATTAAAGAGAGATTGGGTAGGACACGTAACAGCAGCGTCGTATAATTCAAAAGCAAGAGGAGTAGCTATATTAATTAGTAAAAATGTGCCAATTAAAATAGAAGAGGAAATAATAGATCCAGCAGGGAGATATGTAATGATAAAATGTCAGATATATTCGGAGTTTTGGAATCTACTCAATGTATATTCACCTAACGAAGAAGATCAAAAGTTTATGCAAGATATTTTTTTGAAGATAGCAGATACGCAAGGGAACATATTAATAGGAGGGGATTTCAACCTGAATTTGGATTCAAATATGGACAAAACTGGGAAAAAAATTAACAGAAAGAACAAAGTAACCAAATTTATAATTAAATCGATGGAAGAAATGCAACTTTTGGATATATGGAGGAAACAACACCCAAAGGAAAAGGAATATTCATATTACTCGGCTAGACATAAAACATACTCAAGAATAGACCTATTATTGTTATCAGCTCGTATGCAAGATAGAGTAAGAAAAACAGAATATAAAGCTAGAATATTATCGGACCATTCACCCTTAATATTGACAATAAAGTTAGAGGACATCCCTCCAAGAATGTATAGATGGAGATTAAACTCCATGTTACTCAAAAGGCAGGATTTTAGAGAATTAATTGAAAGACAAATTAAAATGTATTTTGAAATAAACACGGAAAGCGTTCATTAGAGGGCAAATAATAAGTTATGTAACCAAGATGAAGAAGGACTATAATCAGGAAACAGAGCAGTTGGAAAGGGAAATAGTAAATATAGAAAAAGAATTAGCAATGAAGGAAGACACAACTAAAAGAAGAGAATTGGCAGATAAAAAAATAAAATATGAAACACTACAAACATATAAGGTGGAGAAGAATATTTAAACTAGGGGAAAAAACACACAAAATTCTAGCATGGCAGCTTAAGACAGAACAAGCTAAGAAAATGGTATTGGTATCAAGGAAAAAAGACAAACAAATCACATATAATCCAATGGAGATCAAGGAAAACTTTAGAGAATTCTATGAACAATTATACCAAACTGAAAACGAAGGGAAAGAAGGGAAAATAGATGAATTTTTAACTAAAATTGAACTACCAAAATTACAAATAGAGGAACAAAATAAATTAACAGAACCATTTGAAATAGTAGAAATACAAGAGATAATAAAAAAATTACCAAATAATAAAACACCAGGAGAGGATGCATTCCCAATAGAATTCTATAAAACATTTAAAGATTTATTAATTCCTCCCCTCCTGGAAGTAATCAACCAGATTGATAAAACACAAAGCTTACCAGATTCATGTAAAACAGCAATAATTAAAGTAATAATAAAGCAAGGGAAAGATCCACTCGCACCAGCGTCATATAGACCAATATCATTACTTAACACAGATTATAAGATAATAGCTAAACTATTATCAAACAGATTAGCAGAGTATGTACCGAAAATGGTAAATCTAGACCAAACTGGATTTATTAAAAAAAGACGCACAACAGATAATATTTGTAAATTTATTAACTTAATTCATGCAGTAGAAGGGAGTAAAGCGCCAACAGTAGCAGTTGCTTTAGACGCAGAGAAGGCCTTTGACAGAGTAGAATGGAATTATTTATTCAAAGTATTGCAAAAATTCAGTTTACCAGAGAAGTATATTAATTAGATTAAAGCATTATATAAGGGGCCATTGGCGAAAGTGACAGTAAATGGATATATATCAAAGCAATTTAACTTAAGCATGTCAACACGGCCACTATCACGCTTATTGTTCGCGTTAGCTATAGAACCACTAGCAGAATTGATAAGAACAGAAAATAATATAAAAGGGATAAAAATAAAAGACAAGGAATATAAAATCAGTTTATTTGCGGATGATGTTATAGTATACTTAACAGAACCAGAACTATCAATAAAAGAATTATATAAGAAATTGAAGGAATATGGAGAAGTGTCGGGTTACAAGATTAACGTAAATAAAAGTGAAGCAATGCCAATGAATAATGCGGATTTCTCAAAATTTAAGAAGGAATCACCATTCAGCAATAAGATACCTAGATATACAAATAAATAAAAATCTCGGCCATCTATATAAACTCAATTATTATCCACTGATGAAAAAATTACAGGACGATTTAGAGCATTGGAAAGATTTACCATTAACACTAATAGGAAGGATAAACTGTATTAAAATGAACATTTTCCCAAGGATATTATACCTATTTCAGGCATTGCCAATACACTTGACAGAGAAATTCTTCAAGGAGTTAAAGAAAATAATAAGGAAATTTTTATGGAAAGGGGGGAAATCGAGGATAGCACTAGATAAATTAACAGAATGGTATAAACAAGGAGGCTTACAACTGCCAAACTTTAAAAATTATTATAGAGCCGCACAATTAAGATACCTATCAGATTTTTATCAAACAAGGGAAAAGCCAGATTGGACTAGATTAGAATTAGATAAAATAGGAGAAAAGATACCTGAACACATATTATATAAATGGGATGAAAAATTGGTACAACATAGAAGTTCTCCAGTATTACATCATCTACTCAATATTTGGAAGATTCATGTAGAAAGGAATAAAACAAATTATCAATTACCAAAACTAATATTGACGCAAAATAAGTTACTCCCTTTTACAATAGATAACCTTTCCTTTATAGAATGGGAGAAAAAAGGGATCAAAAGAATAGAAAATTGTTTTTTAGGAAATAGATTATTATCCTTTGAACAAATGAAAGATAAATACAATATAACTCAAGATACAGTGCTGGCATATTACCAATTGAGATCCTACTTGAAGGACAAATTAGGAAGCAGTCTGAGGCTACCAGAGGGAAGTAACTTTGAATATGTGATTACAGATACAATGATAATCAAAAGATTTATAACAAATATGCATATTAAACTGCAAGAAAAGGAGAATGAGGAAACAAATGGTAAAACTAAACAAAAATGGGAACAAGATTTAAATATAAAGATAAAAAAGGAAACATGGGAGAAGTTATGTTCTGGACCGATGAGAAATACAATAAATATGAGGTTACGTATGATACAATATAACTGGATACACAGGCTATACATTACACCTCAAAAGTTAAATAAATGGGACCCAACAGTATCTGATAGATGTTTTCAATGTAAAAAAGAAATGGGAACAACAATTCATGCAATTTGGACATGTGAGAAAGTAGAAAAATTTTGGGAAGATCTAAACCAAATATTAAATAAAATTACAGAAAACAATATACCAAAAAATCCAGAGATCTTTCTCCTAAGTAACATAAAAAAACAAAGAATTTGGAATTGATCTGGATGGTGCACAAAAAAAGATTTGTTAAGATAGCTCTAGCCATAGCAAAAAAATGTATTATGTCAACCTGGAAATTGGAAGATAATTTGAAAATACAACAATGGTATATAGAAATGAATAAATGTATTCCATTAGAAAAAATAACATATAGTTTAAGAAATAATATTGAAATATTTGAACAAATATGGGAGCCTTACATGAAACACAATAGAGAAAACCTTCCGGGGACATTCGCTACCTAAATTATCAAAAGGAGAAGGAAATGAAAAGAATTGACTCAGTGGAATTTCTTGTTTATTTTTATTGAACGACAACATTGTTTGACTGGTTTAATGATTCCTAGATTTTGTACTTTAAATGGATGGGGGGGGAAGTACGGAGGGTGGGATGGGAGGAGGGAAGGGGGGGAGAAAATGGCACTGTATATATTTGAAAAGTAAAAAGTATGTATCATGGTCAATGTGGTTTATGGTGTGAAAAATAAAAAATTTAAAAAAAAAATCTTAGGACGTACCGCCACTCCTTCACTCCACTAACAAGTCAATCACGGCAGTAATGCTCCACAAACGCCTCCCACTGCTCTGGCCCAGTTCTGTTGGTGACCTGACCACAGCCGCGGTACTCCGGGAGCACCAGAAGTGCTTCTGAGGCCTGGGCAAGCACCAGAGGAAACATTGCCCAACGAATGATTCCACCTGCTCCAGCTGCGGGAGAAGGGACACTATGCCAAAGTGTGTAAGTCAAAACCCCTTCCTAGCAGCACCACATGTGGGCCCTAACGGTGACCCAACACTGGCCTCCATCACACTCGACCAGGACAACCTGCATCAGCTCGCCAGGTCAATGATGGACATTAAGGTAGACAGCCATGTGACGAGTTGCCTATTCGACAGTGGGAGCCCAGAGAGCTTCATACATCCTGATACGGTGTGACACTTCTCCTTCGCAGTAACAGCGGTGAACCAGAAGGTTTCCTTGGCCTCTTGATCACATATGGCAGATGTCTGGGGCTACTGTGTACTGCGGGATACAGTCTGTAAAGACTTTAAACCTTTAGTAATGCTGCATCTCTGTGCTGCCGTGCTATTGGGACTTGATTTTCAATGTCACTTTTAAAGTGTAATGATGGACTTTGATGGGCCCCATCCGCCATTACTGTCACCTACCGGCAATTTTCAAACTGACCGCTGCACTCCACCTACACCCCCCCCCCCCCACCCCCGCATTGTACAACCAAGTCACCCATCTCGCATGGCCTGCTGGCTCTCCACACTTAAAATCACTCCTCCAGCATTGTTCGCCAATATCATCCTGACTGTAAACCTGTCACCACAAAAAGTAGATGGTTCAGCACTAGGTTCAGAGCCTTAATTCAGGCAGAGGTACAGCATTTACTGAAGGATGGGCTCATTGAAGTCATCACCAGCCCTTGGGGAGAGCAGGTAGTAGTAGTGAAGAATGGGGAAAAGAACAGGACAGGCATTGACTATAGCCAACAGGTACACACAATTAGATGCATACCCCCTCCCCTGCATAGCCAACAAGGTGAACTAAAACGGTTGCACAGAATCAGTTTTTTCTTCCATCAACCTGAAGTTGGCAAATCACCAGATCCCGGAGGTCCGCCAATACACTGGGTTCGTAACAGATAGCCACCTCTTCCATTTCCTGCGGATCCCCCTTCGGTGTTATGAACAGTGTCTTGGTCTTCCATTGGGAGATGAGTACGAGCTGCGGCCTACTTTCCCCATACCTTAATAATTTCACCATCTGTGGCCATGACGCCAACCTCCAGAAATTCCTCCAAACTGCCAAGTTCCTTAACCTCATATAAGGCAAAGTGCACATTTTGCACAACCCACCTTGCCATCCTCGGCTCTGTCATTGAAAACTAAGTTATTGGCCCAGACCCTGACCACATGAGGCTGCCCCTGAAATTTCCACTTCCCCACAGCCTTGAGGCCCTGAAAAGGTATCTTGGGTTCTTCTCGTATTTTGCCTAATGGGTTCCTAATTGTGCAGACAAGGCCTACCCCTCATCAAATCCACATCCTTCCCTTTGATGGCAGAGGCTCGTGCAGCCTTTAACTGCATCAAGTTGGACATTGCCAAGGCCACAATGAATGTTCTGGACGAATCCATCCCATTCCAGGTGAAAAGCAATAAGTCAGACTTCTCCCTGGCTGCCACCCTTAATCAGGCAGGCAGACTAGTTGGTTTCTTTTCCCGTACAATACAGGGCCCCGGAATTCGACACTCCAGAAGAGTCCCTTGCCAGTGTCGAGGCAGTGTGGCACTGGCACCATTACCTGGCTGGCAAATGATTTACCCTGCTAACTGACCAACATGCAGTTGTGTTCATGTTTAACAACCAGCAGCGGGACAAAATTAAAAACGACAAGATACTGAGGTGGAGAATTGAACTGTCCACCTACAATTTTGATATCTTGTACCAGCCGGGGAAACTTAATGAGTCACCAGACGCCCTGTCCCACGGACGTGTGCCAGTGTGCAGATTGACCACTTACAAACTCTCCAAAATGATCTCTGCCACCCTGGAGTTACCACTTTTGCTGTACTCCATCAAAGAGATCAGATCCATGACCAAGAACTGCCAGGTCTGCGCTGAGTACAAAACACACTTCTACTGGCCAGACAGGGCACAGTTGATAAAAGCTTTCATCCCCTTTGAGTGCCTCAGTGTTAACTTTAAAGGTCCCTTGCCCTCCACAAACCTCAACAAGTATTTCCTCAATGTCATTGATGAATACTCCTGTTTCCGTTTGCCATCCCCTGCCCTGACATGACAGCTGCCATAGACATCAATGCCCTGCACTGTCTCTTCACTCTGTTCAGCTTCCCCAGCTATATCCACAGTCACTGGGGGTCCTCTTTTATGAGTGACAAGCTGTGCCAGTACCCGTTGGCCAGTGGCATTGCCATGAGCAGGAACACTAACTATAACACCCCGGAGGAACAGGCAAGTGGAAAGGGAGAATGCCACGGTGTGAAAAGCTGGACATGATCTGGGGGCCTTCCAGTCTCTCCCTGGCAAGAGGTCCTTCAAGAGGCACTCCACTCTGTCAGGCCCCTTCTATGTACTGCCATGTGTGCCACCACACAAAGTACATAAGTTTCCGTTCCCAGGAAATCTGTGACAGGCACCACGCTTCCGGCGTGGCTGACATCCCCGGGGCCAATCCTACTCTGGCTGCACATGAGGAGCCATCTAGGGGCCTCTGGTCAAAAGGGTCCATCTCCTCCACGCCAACCCCCAATATGCCTACGTAGTGTATCCTGTCGGACACAAGAACACTGTCTCCATTAGGGATCTGGCTCCTCCAAGGAGCCTGGAGATCTCCACTGATCACCCACGGCCCCCTCACCACACACTATGAACCTGATCCATGGTACCCTTCCTCTTCTTCAACAGAGGATACACCAGGGTCGTCGTCACTTACCCACCAGCACAGCAGGTGCTCGAAACTGTCCGGGATCTCATCACTGCACCGCAGCCACAACTGGTACTACGACAGTCCCAACAAATGACCAGACTACCTGAGAGTCTTAACTTGTGACTTTGTAAGCACCACTGGACTCTTAAAAAATGAAGGGTTAACATGGTAAACCACTGTTGCATGTACTTGTCTGGTCAGGCACACCCATTGGCCAGCTGTACCTGTGGCCCACCCCCCCCACAGGCTCCTGTATAAAGGTGACTATTCCACAGTCCCCTCCCAAGTGCAGGACAGTTGAGCAGTATGGATATGCCTTTGTTCTTTAGTGAATAAAAGCCTATTGGTTTCTCAACCTCAGTCTTTGAGTAATTGATGGGAGCATCACCCCTGAGCGTAAAGCCCAGGACGTCACAGGTAAAACCCTCCCCACCATCAGGAACATCTACAGGGAACGCTGCCGTTGGAGAGTAGCAGCAATCATCAAGGATCCACACCACCCACCACACGCTCTGTTCTCACTGCTGCCCTCGGGAAAGAGGTCTAGGTGCCTCACACCACCAGGTTCAGGAATAGCTGCTTCCCCTCAACAACAAACTCAATTAGGGACTCATTCAAGGACTCTTACTTTTGCACTTTATTGGTTTTTTTCTCTCTATCTTGCAGTCAGTTTATGCAGTTTTTTTTTAGTTGTCTACATGTATACATTGAGTACATTTTTTTTGCACTACCAATAAGGTAATTCTGCCTCATCCACAGGAAAAAGAACCTCTGGATTTTATGTGATGCCATGTATGCACTCTGAAATCTGAAATAGGACAGTGTGGGATGAGTTTTTCTTTTTAAAAAACCCATCCCAGGCTTTCTCCGGACATATTTGCCAGGGCAGCGTAGTGAGATCCTCATCCTGAATATTACCTGTACTATTTTAGCACCAAGCTATTTCTTACAAACAAGTTTCAACAGTTCAGTCTCAATTGTCAAGTCATAAATCAACATTAACAAGAAAATATGAACAGCAGAACATCAGAATCAGAATTTATTGTCATGAACAAGTCACGAAATTCATTGTTTTGAGGCAGCATCATTTAAACCATCTTACAACAATTAATAAAAATAATGCACAAAAAGTCAAAGAAAGGCAGAGTCTTTGGTTCATTGATCATTCAGGAATCTGATAGCAGCCGGGAAGAAGCTGTCCTTGTGCCGTTAACATAAACAGGCCACCAAATTGTTAAAAACATCATCATTTATAGCATCTAGGTTGGATCGTATAATAAATTCTCTGCTCCATTTAATGAGAACCCAAACATGTATTTTTTTTTCTTTGATGAAGAGCTCAAGCCTGAGTCGTCGGTTATGTATCTCTGCATTTGCTACATAAATGAAACTGACCTGATGAGTTTCTCCAGCATTTTGTGTTTTCTTTTTCTTGTTTTTTTTTTCGTAGCCTTTATCGTAGGTCATTTTTATGTGTCAATTTTTTTGTTTACAAGTTTAAAGTACAAAGCTAAGGGAAAAGTGACATTAAAATACAGTAAAACCCATAATCCTTTGGTCGCTCTTTTTGGTACATCTGAAGAGGATGATGTTCTTTTAACTCCAATCAAATGTCACACTCTTTCTTTTGGCCAGACCTGCAATACTGTTTAGATGGAAGGATGCTGCCCCTCACCCACCCCCCCACCCCCCACCCATGCTCAGTATCTGAAGGATATTATGTCCTGCTTTAATTTAGAAAAGATTTGTTACTTAATTAATAACTCAAATATAAGGTTTCAAATGTTGTGGGGAATATTCCTGAATTATTTTCATAACCTTTAGGTGTAATATAAATCTTGAATTTTAGTACATTGCCGTTTTACTCCAGGAATGAAGTACAATTTTTTTAGCCATATAACTTTGGTATGGGGATGTGGTTTATCCATGATAAAATTATTATCAGGAGTGCTTTTGTATTATGGATGCATTCTATGTACTTTTATATTTTGCTGAGCTATGTAATGAAAGTGACTTTATTTTATAATTGTTTTGTACATACATGTTTATTTGTGTAAAACCAATAAAAATATTAAAGAGAAAAAAAAAACAAAAAAAAAAAACAGTAAAACTCCTGGTATCGGGCACCTATGGGGATTGGTAGATGCCAGATAAGTGAATTTTCTGGTTGCTTGACTGTATTGCCTGACTAGCAAACTAACAGCGAGGCATACCAATTTTGAAACTTGCATTTTTACCTAATTATTTTCCGTGATTTTTTTGCTGATTGCTTGAGGTTGTCGGTCGCTTGAATTCCAGATAACAGGGGTTTTACTGTATTGTCCTCTATATCCAAAATGTGCTCCAGCCCCCATGGTGCCCTAGTCCCAGACTCCCACAATAAGCCAATGGACAGCACCCCACCCCCTTCAGGATATCTTGGCACAGACAATCTTGAGGAGGAGCACACAGACACCTCTGGTGGACTCCCCACCCCATAGTCACTCCCACTGCCCGGACCTGTGAATAGCTACCCTGGAAAAGCCCAGGAGTAGACCTACAAGGAGGTCTTGAGATCAGTTCAGCCCTCTCCACACTGAGTGCCCAAAGACCAAACTCATGAAACCAGAACTTGAGGAGTAGTCCCCTTGAAATACTCGAAACCTTTCACACTCTAAGGAAGCTAAACTCAGCAGGACAAGCAGAATTAGTGGGAGATAAAGAATGGTCGATGATTTGGGATGGAACCCAACTCCTATGTACACAGAACAGGCTGTGTGTTTGGCAGAAATAGGAGAAACTATGGAGTCAAGGAATGAGGAGATGAGTTGTGGGACAAAAGTGGGCCTACGAGGACTGTCCTCTTTGTAGATCTGAGTTCAGGCTGGCCTGGGAGTCTGCAAACCAGTTTACAACCTCTTGCAACAGCTGCATGACCCATCATCATGATAGAGTAGCCATGGAATCTTTGAACTGTGGCCAACCCTGGTTGAACAGAAGCAAGTAAAATGGTTCAAGAGCAACCGGAGAATTTGTGTGGGAAGGGGGTAGGGTGAAGGATGACGGTTCCAGCTGTGAAATTAATTCAAGTCTTTGAGAGGGATCTTTAGCTGTGGGGAGACACTTGGATCACTGGAAACTGCCTCTGTCAAGTTCAAGGCTTGATCATGAATTTCCTTCTCCCAGGTAGCACCAGCTGACCTGTATCTTGCTATTGGGTAGGGAGAGATGCTGCTTGCTTGAAGATGAAAGAAGCAAATTTAATGCCTCCTTGCAAAACTGGCGGCCCACGTTCGCAACCTTAGAGCCTCTTTTGGCTCCTCCAACAGTCCCTTTTAACTAGACTCCAATCTGCTATATCTAGATGTTAGGAGTAAAATGTGAAAGTCTGCAGGTACCGAGGTTGAGGGGAAAAAAGCAACGCTGGAGAAACTCAGCAGGTCAAACAGTTTATAGAACAAAGATAAATATACATAACCAATGGCTCTGCCTTCATTAGGGTATGACTAAATGTAGGCAGGCGCCCAAACAAGGGAAGGAGCACAGTCCCACAGACGTCAATGTGGCTGTGAAAGTGAGTCTGGGTGAGGACATGGTCATAGAGCAGGGATTACACAAGGGGAGCAGTGATAGAGAATCTCACAGAACTCCCTTCAGAGACCAAAGGAGAACTTCTTGAAGGTTAGGCATCCCTTGAAGAGATTTCACAGAGTTTTGCAGTAGATAGAAACATTGGTGCAGGAGTAGGCCATTTGGTCCTTCAAGCCTACAACACCATTCAATATGATCATGCCTGATGAGTACCAGTTACACACACACACAAATATATACACATATACATACACACACATATACACACACATATACACACACATATACACACACACACACACACATATATATATATATATATATATACAAACACACATATATACATATATATACATATACACACACACACACACATATATATATAGACAGATATATACACACACAAACATATACATATATATACACACATATACAAATACACAAATATACACATATATACACACACACATATATACACACACACATATATACACACACACATATATATATATATACACACACATGTATGTATATACACACGCATACACACATAAATATATGCACATATACATACACATACACACACATATATATACACATATACACACAAACATATACATACAAACATATACATACATATATACACATATACACACATATATACATATACACATATATATACATATATACACATATATATATATACATATACACACACACATATACATATACACACACATATTTATACACACACACATATACACACACAAATATATGCACATATACATACACACACATATACATACATACACATATACATATATACACACATATATCCGTATACATATACATATGTATACACACATACACATACATACACACATATACCCATATATACACACACACACACACACACACACACACACACACACACACACACACACACACACACACACACACACACACACACACACACACACACACACACACACACACACACACACACACACCACCTTTGGCTTGGCTTCGCGGGCGAAGATTTATGGCGGGGTAAATGTCCACGTCAGCTGCAGGCTCGTTTGTGGCTGACAAGTCCGATGCAGGACAGGCAGACACAGTTGCAATGGAAAATTGGTTGGTTGGGGTTGGGTGTTGGATTTTTCCACCTTTGTCTTTTGTCAGTGAGGTGGGCTCTGCGGTCTTCTTCAAAGGAGGTTGCTGCCCGCCAAACTGTGAGGTGCCAAGATGCACGGTTTGAGGCGATATCAGCCCACTGGCGGTGGTCAATATGGCAGGCACCAAGAGCTTTCTTTAGGCAGTCCTTGTACCTCTTCTTTGGTGCACCTCTGTCTCGGTGGCCAGTGGAGAGCTCGCCATATAACACGATCTTGGGAAGGCGATGGTCCTCCATTCTGGAGACGTGACCTACACAGCGCAGTTTGATCTTCAGCAGCGTGGATTCGATGCTGACGGCCTCTGCCATCTCGAGTACTTCGATGTTGGAGATGAAGTCGCTCCAATGAATGTTGAGGATGGAGCGGAGACAACGCTGGTGGAAGCGTTCTAGGAGGCGTAGGTGATGCCAGTAAAGGACCCATGATTCGGAGCCGAACAGGAGTGTGGGTATGACAACGGCTCTGTATACACTAATCTTTGTGAGGTTTTTCAGTTGGTTGTTTTTCCAAACTCTTTTGTGTAGTCTTCCAAAGGCGCTATTTGCCTTGGCGAGTCTGTTGTCTATCTCGTTGTCGATCCTTGCATCCGATGAAATGGTGCAGCCGAGATAGGTAAACTGGTTGACCGTTTTGAGTTTTGTGTGCCCGATGGAGATGTGGAGGGGCTGGTAGTCATGGTGGGGAGCTGGCTGATGGAGGACCTCAGTTTTATTCAGGCTGACTTCCAGGCTAAACATTTTGGCAGTTTCCGCAAAACAGGACGTCAAGCGCTGAAGAGCTGGCTCTGAATGGGCAACTAAAGCGGCATCGTCTGCAAAGAGTAGTTCACGGACAAGTTGCTCTTGTGACTTGGTGTAAGCGTGCAGGCGCCTCAGATTGAAGAGACTGCCATCCGTGAGGTACCAGATGTAAACAGTGTCTTCATTGTTGAGGTCTTTCATGGCTTGTTTCAGCATCATGCTGAAGAAGATTGAAAAGAGGGTTGGCACGAGAACGCAGCCTTGCTTCACGCCATTGTTAATGGAGAAGGGTTCAGAGAGCTCATTGCTGTATCTGACCCGACCTTGTTGGTTTTCGTGCAGTTGGATAACCATGTTGAGGAACTTTGGGGGGCATCTGAGGCGCTCTAGTATTTGCCAAAGCCCTTTCCTACTCACGGTGTCGAAGGCTTTGTTGAGGTCAACAAAGGTGATGTAGAGTCTTTTGTTTTGTTCTCTGCACTTTTCTTGGAGCTGTCTGAGGGCAAAGACCATGTCAGTAGTTCCTCTGTTTGCGCGAAAGCCGCACTGTGATTCTGGGAGAACATTTTCGGCGACACTAGGTATTATTCTATTTAGGAGAATCCTAGCGAAGATTTTGCTTGCAATGGAGAGCAGCGTGATTCCCCTGTAGTTTGAGCAGTCTGATTTTTCACCTTTGTTTTTGTACAGGGTGATGATGATGGCACATATATATATACACATATATATATACACACACACACACACATGAAATGTTCTTCTTACCGTAAGTAAAATCTGTTTCACACCAGCAAAAGGCCCTATTCATGGCCATTCCCCCACCTCTTCCTCCAAACCTCTCAGCGAATAATTCTGATTGTTAATTGCAAGGTGCTGTCCCTGACCTGGGAGTGCTTGATGGGAGAATGTAGAGAAAGCTATAGTAAATACCCAACAGGTCTTTTTTCATCCTTGCCTTTATCCCCAGGCTTCTATTTTGCATGCTTTTGTTTGCTGTTTCTTTTAAAATAACTTTAGTAAAACATCAACAAAAATCCTTAAATTAAGAATTAATGTCCTCAGTTCCTGCATCCACTCCAGTCCTTAAACTGCCCACTGGTCACACACAGAAGGCCACCAGCGAGCCACTGTACACACTGTACTCTCTCTTCCAGGAACACCAGCTCAATGTACATTGCATTGTTTATACCCTGGGGCTGTTTGATGCATTAATGTAGCTTTCCCTGGAATCCAATTTCACAATGAACATGAGCCAGTAACTATCTTTCTTTCGAATCATCATGAGCTGGCATTTATTCAGTGAGAAAATATCAAGTGTCTACAAAAGGTTGAAATTGATATTTTGGACAATGACATCCCTCACAGTCCAAGAGGGGTGTAACATCCGAAGGCATTAAATGCACTTAAACATTAATTATAAGCTTTGAGTGATAATAGTTTAGTTTTTTTTCCAATTTTTAATCCATAAACACCTCTAATGTTGCGAACTGTGGAAGTTCTGCTAAATTCAGAAATGCAAAAGGTACAGATACCAAATCCAGCTCTTCTAAGTTCAAGTGAAACAAAGTCTGCAGATGCTGTGAATGTAGTGAAAACACACAGAAATGCTGGAGGATCTCAGCCTGTCTTGCAGTGTCCGCAGGAGGTAAAGATGTATTACCAACATCTCAGCCCTGAACCTTCAAGGTACAAGTAAAAAGCCAACATGGAAAAAGCCAAAAAGCCAACTCATACTTGAAGAAGGGCTCAGGCCCAAAATCTTTACCTCCTATGGATGCTGCAAAACCAGCTGAGTTCCTCCAGCATTTCTATTTTCACTTCTATGTTCAAGAACAGTTATCATGCTCTCAAATTCCTCCCCCCCCCCAACCCTTACTCCCTCATCATAAACTACAGCAGGACCACAGTCTGCATTTTTGAAACATTACTTTTCTTTCTTAAACAAACTGCAATTATCTCTTCATCCGTTTATATTTATTATCTCTTTTTCAGCTTTGGCCTATTGGGGTAATTTAATATATTGCCTCATTGTCTGGTACGGAGGCACCAACACACAGGACAAGAGAAAGCTCCGGACGGTTGTTAACTCAGCCTGTGACATCACAGGCACCAGTCTTTGATCCATCGAGGACATCTATAACAGATGGCATCTTAAGAAAGAAGCCTCTATCCTCAAGGACCCTCACCACCCTGGCCATGCCCTCTTCACTCTGCTACCGTCAGGGAAAAGGAACAGGAGCATAAAGGCGAGCACTCAGCAGCACAAGGACAGCTTCTTCCCCATTCCTGTTGACTTCCTGAACAACAGACATTGCCTTACTTTCACTTTTTCTTGCTCTATTTTTTTTTATTATGTAAGGTGCCCTCATATATACAGGTTTGCACTTTGATGGTTCCGCAAAACTCATTGATGTGTTCACAACAATAAATTCTGATTCTGAATTGAGTTGGTGCATCAGTGCAGCTGTTTGGCTGAAGCAAAGAAGAATTTCAGTGCATCTGTTTGTTGTGTTCATGTAAATGATAAATTCTCATTACTCATTCTCATAGAGTCATCAATTCATACAACAGAGAAACAGACTATTTGGCCCATCATCTGTATGCCAAGTACCAAGTACACATTCACACTAAACTCTTTATTCTTTCCACATTCTTCTCAATGCTCTCACTCACCTCCTTTAGAATGGCCAACCCAACAACTTTAGGATACAAAAGAGAAGCAGAGGACTTACAGGAAACTGACACGGCCACAGGAAGAATGTGCAAATTCCCCAAAGACTGCTCCCCAAGGTCAGGATTAAACCTGCATCATCGGAGCGGAGAGAGGCAGGGGCTCTGTTAGCACACTGCTTCTACCCCACTCCTCGACATTTCTTTATGCCCAGAGAGCCCCCCAACTTTTAGTGCAAGCCTTCATTTTGACTCAGTGTAGGCCAAAGACCAAACCAGGGACTGTCATGAACTGCACCCACAGCTGAAACAAAGTGGGTCTTAGACAGAAACTCTGTGACTGTCAGCTCTGATACATCAGAATCCCCACATCTCAGAGCAGACATCATAATTCAATATTACATGTCAGACCTCCTAGAATCATCATTTTATTTCCAGAACCACAACCTGTTGACATTTTTAAGTACAGAAATTAAATAATCTTTAAAAAGGAGAAAATTTGGCAATTCCATGCAAAATTACTCGAGGAGAAAAATAGATGTGATGAAGAATCCCTGAGGAACAAGTCACTGAACTGATTCAAGGCAGCAGTCAGTGCTAATGAAAAACCTGCTGGAAGAATTCAGCAGGTCAAATAGTATCCATGGAAGTAAAAGATTTGTCAATATATCAAGGTGGAACTCTTCATCAGGAAGATGCAGGTTTGGAGGAGTCACGTGATGGAGTAGTGGCCGGACGGTGAACTCCAGCCCTCTCCAGAAAAGTCGGGAAAAACAAAGGAAAACACAAAGGCACAGAAATAAAAGTTACAGAAAAGTGAGTATAAAGGTGGAAAGAAGATGGCGACAAAAAAAGAAAAATCGAAAGCAACGGTAAGAAGAGAGGAAGAGAAGACAAAGGAGGAAAAAGGTGAAGGCCTTACCTGTCCGAAGAGGCCCGCTGCGGAGAGAGAAACCCGCTCCCTCAGGTCGGTAAATAATGGACTACAAAAATGGCTCGCAGAGCCGAGTAAAAGTGCGCAACCGCGCATGAAAAAAAACACACCGACGGGAGGGGGGACCAGCTGGGGAGTCGATCTCCACAGCCGGCAACGACAGCTGCAGAACACCTGCAGCAAGAAGAGACCACAGAAGACAATAGAAACAAGAAAGAAGAGGAGGAAAGGGCACCAAAGAAACAACAGATGGTCAACCCAGAGGAAGAAGAAGAGGAAGAGGAAGAGTACAGTGAAATAGAAGAAGAAAAGAAAGGCAAGGTAAAGGATATACTTGCTCTTATTAAAGGATACATGGAGTCATTTAAAGAATGGCAAACACGGAGGAGTCACGCGATGGAGTAGTGGCCGGACAGTGAACTCCAGCCCTCTCCAGAAAAGTCGGGAAAAACAAGAGAAAACACAAAGGCACAGAAATAAAAGTTACAGAAAAGTGAGTATAAAGGTGGAAAGAAGATGGCGACAAAAAAAGAAAAATCGAAAGCAACGGTAAGAAGAGAGGAAGAGAAGACAAAGGAGGAAAAAGGTGAAGGCCTTACCTGTCCGAAGAGGCCCGCTGCGGAGAGAGAAACCCGCTCCCTCAGGTCGGTAAATAATGGACTACAAAAATGGCTCGCAGAGCCGAACAAAAGTGCGCAAACGCGCATGCGCGAAGTTTCGCGCATGCGCGATGCGAATGAAAAAAAAACACACCGACGGGAGGGGGGACCAGCTGGGGAGTCGATCTCCACAGCCGGCAACGACAGCTGCAGAACACCTGCAGCAAGAAAAGACCACAGAAGACAATAGAAACAAGATAGAAGAGGAGGAAAGGGCAACAAAGAAACAACAGATGGTCAACTCAGAGGAAGAAGAAGAGGAAGAGTATGGTGAAATAGAAGAAGAAAAGAGAGGCAAGGTAAAGGATATACTTGCTCTTATTAGAGGATACATGGAATCATTTAAAGAATGGCAAACACAGGAATTTAAGGATTTAAGAAAAAGAATAAACAACACAGAGGAGAAAATAATTAAAATGGAGATGACCTTAACAGAAATGGGAAAAAAAATGGACAAGATGGAAGAGCGGGCAGTAGCAGCAGAAATGGAGGTAGAAGACTTAAAAAAGAAATTGGAGAAATCTAATAAAAAAACTAAAGAGACACAAGAACTACTAGCTCAAAAAATAGATACAATGGAAAACCATAACAGAAGAAATAACATAAAGATAGTGGGCCTTAAGGAAGATGAAGAAGGCAAGAATATGAAGGAGTTTATAAAAGAGTGGATCCCTAAGACCCTAGGATGTCCAGAACTACAGCATGAAATGGAAATAGAAAGGGCACATAGAGTATTGGCCTCTAAACCACAACCACAACAAAAACCAAGATCTATTGTAGTAAAATTCCTAAGATATACTACAAGAGAAAAGGTACTGGAGAAGACAATGGAAAAAGTAAGAGAGGGCAACAAACCACTGGAGTATAAAGGGCAAAAAATCTTCATTTATCCAGATATAAGTTTTGAACTCCTAAAGAAGAGAAAAGAGTTCAATACAGCAAAGGCGATTTTATGGAAGAAAGGGTATAAATTTATACTAAAGCATCCAGCGGTATTGAAAATATTTATTCCAGGACAGCAAAACAGACTATTCTCGGATCCAGAAGAAGCACGAAAATTTGCAGAACAATTACAAAAATAGACTGAGGGAGGAAGACGGGTAATGAGAGTTAAAATGATCACGACTGATATGTATGTGGGTAAAGACAAAAATAGACTGAGGGAAGAAGACGGGTAATGAGAGTAAAAATGATCACGATTGATATGTATGCAGGTAAAGAGGTATAAGAGTGAATAGAGACAATGAGCATACATGAATGTATCTGTACTTAGAGGAAAATATAGATAGTATAGACAAGAATTAATAAGGGAAGGTAATGGAATAGAGAGAATAAGGAGGGAATTAAAAGAGGGACCTTTGTGACATATGAAAAGTGAAATCTTTTCTGGGGAGGCGGGGTGGGGAGAAATAGCGGTCACTGCACAATCAGTTGACGCTTGCGAGTGGATTCGCAAATCCAAATGGAGAGGGGAGATGTGGTTGTCCGACAAGGGATAAAGGACAACTCAGGAGGTGAAGGGGAGATTGGGGATAAATAAGATAGAAATAGGAGAATAAGGAAAATGTTAGATGTTGTAGGAATGTTGTCTTATGAAGAGTTGAAAATAAGAAAACAGAAATGGAAAAGGAGGAAAGGTAATGATGGAAAAACGGAAAGAGAAGATAAACAAAATATAAAAGGGCTACGCTGAACTATATGTCTTTAAATATTAATGGAATACATAACCAAATTAAAAGGAAGAAACTACCAAATTTAAATGAATAAATGTATTCCATTAGAAAAAAAAATAACATATTGGTTAAGAAATAATATTGAAATATTCGAACAAGTATAGGAGCCTTACATTAAATACAATAGCGAAAACCTACCGGGGACAAACATTACCTAAGTTGATAGAAGGAGAAGGAAAGAAAAGAATGGACTCAGTAGAATTTCTGGTGTAATTTTGTTGAATGACAACATTGTCTGACTGGATTAATGCAACCTAGATTGTATACCTAAAATGGATGAGAGGGGGGGGTGGGGGGGTGGTTTGGGAGGAAAGGGGGGGGGGAGAAAAAGTCACTGTATATGTGTGAAAAGAAATAGTGTATATCATGGCTAATGTGATTTATGGTGTGAAAAATAAAAAAATTTAAAAAAAAAAAAAAAAAAAAATGGCAAACACAGGAATTTAAGGATTTAAGAAAAAGAATAAACAACACAGAAAAGAAAATAAATAAAATGGAGATGACCTTAACAGAAATGGGAAAGAAAATGGACAAGATGGAAGAGCGGGCAGTAGCAGCAGAAATGGAGGTAGAAGACTTAAAAAAGAAATTGGAGAAATCTAATAAAAAAACTAAAGAGACACAAGAACTACTAGCTCAAAAAATAGATACAATGGAAAACCATAACAGAAGAAATAACATAAAGATAGTGGGCCTTAAGGAAGATGAAGAAGGCAAGAATATGAGGGAGTTTATAAAAGAGTGGATCCCTAAGACCCTAGGATGTCCAGAACTACAGCAAGAAATGGAAATAGAAAGGGCACATAGAGTATTGGCCTCTAAACCACAACCACAACAAAAACCAAGATCTATTGTAGTAAAATTCCTAAGATATACTACAAGAGAAAAGGTACTGGAGAAGACAATGGAAAAAGTAAGAGAGGGCAACAAACCACTGGAGTATAAAGGGCAAAAAATCTTCATTTATCCAGATATAAGTTTTGAACTCCTAAAGAAGAGAAAAGAGTTCAATACAGCAAAGGCGATTTTATGGAAGAAAGGGTATAAATTTATACTAAAGCATCCAGCGGTATTGAAAATATTTATTCCAGGACAACAAAACAGACTATTCTCGGATCCAGAAGAAGCACGAAAATTTGCAGAACAATTACAAAAATAGACTGAGGGAGGAAGACGGGTAATGAGAGTTAAAATGATCACGATTGATATGTATGTGGGTAAATACAAAAATAGACTGAGGGATGAAGACGGGTAATGAGAGTAAAAATGATCACGATTGATATGTATGCGGGTAAAGAGGTATAAGAGTGAATAGAGACAATGAGCATACATGAATGTATCTGTACTTAGAGGAAAATATAGATAGTATAGACAAGAATTAATAAGGGAAGGTAATGGAATAGAGAGAATAAGGAGGGAATTAAAAGAGTGACCTTTGTGACATATGAAAAGTGAAATCTTTTCTGGGGGTGGCGGGGTGGGGGGAAATAGTGGTCACTGCAAAATCAGTTGACGCTTGCGAGTGGATTCGCAAATCCAAATGGAGAGGGGAGATGTGGTTGTCCGACAAGGGATAAAGGACAACTCAGGAGGTGAAGGGGAGATTGGGGCTAAATAAGATAGAAATAGGAGAATAAGGAAAATGTTGGATGTTGTAGGAATGTTGTCTTATAAAGAGTTGAAAATAAGAAAACAGAAATGGAAAAGGAGGAAAGGTAATGATGGAAAATCGGAAAGAGAAGATAAACAAAATATAAAAGGGCTACGCTGAACTATATGTCTTTAAATATTAATGGAATACATAACCAAATTAAAAGGAAGAAACTACTAAATTTAAATGAATAAATGTATTCCATTAGAAAAAATAACATATAGGTTAAGAAATAATATTGAAATATGCGAACAAGTATAGGAGCCTTACATTAAATACAATAGCGAAATCCTACCGGGGACAAACATTACCTAAGTTGATGGAAGGAGAAGGAAAGAAAAGAATGGACTCAGTAGAATTTCTGGTGTAATTTTGTTGAATGACAACATTGTCTGACTGGCTTAATGCAACCTAGATTGTATACCTAAAATGGATGAGGGGGGGGTGGGGGGGGTGGTTTGGGAGGAAAGGGGGGGGGGGGGAGAAAAAGTCACTGTATATGTGTGAAAAAGAAATAGTGTATAACATGGCTAATGTGATTTATGGTGTGAAAAATAAAAAATTTTAAAAAAAAAGGAAGATGCAGGTTTGAATAGATGATGAAGGGTTCCGGTCTGAAATGTGGCCAACCCTTTGTCTCACACCTGCTAAATTCCTCCAGCAGGTTGGTGACTACTTCGACTCCGGTATCTGTGGTCTCCTGTATGTCAGCTTTCAGTGACAAATAGGATCAGCATTCCAGGGTCATGCAAGGAAAGCCACTATATAGCATTCTTTATCAGCTTCCAGTCCCTCTAAAGAAATGGTGGGTGCAGGGCGGGATTAACCAAAGAGCCTCCACAGTCAAACAGTCAGACTCATTTTAGCGTTGCCAGAATACATTGGGCACAGAAAATTATCACACCTCTGTTTACAACCAGTCACAATTCTTTGTCATTCCTACCTCTCAGTCAATTCAAAGTTTAGGCCAGTAATAGCCCTAAACCGGAGAAACTAAAATTGGGTTAAATTAGTCAGAATCCCTCCTTCCATGTAATGACTGCAGTGTTGAGATGAACTGACCTATAGCTCCTTAATGAACATGAAAAGAGATGAGAGAACTCACATCAGAAATGTGTTGAAGTGCAGCGACTACATTGTCAAAATTCCACAAACAGCAAGATAATAATATCATCTGCTTATTTTGGTGGAATTGGTTGATAGGTGAAAATTGGGCATTGGATTAGAGGGAATATTCGGCTTCTGTTGGATCTTTCATGGGGGCACATGGGTCTCAGATTCACAGCAATTTAAAATATTGCAGAGGTTATTAACCTCCTTTGCAAATTAAACATCCAGCAACCCAGTTCAAACATCAGAGCCGTGGTTTTCAAACTTCTTCTTTCCACTCACAACCACCAAAACAGTGAAAACCACTGTTTTAATCGTTACTAATTGATTTGTTATGTGCACAGTTTCATAAACTCCAGTGATAATTTTTCTCAAGCAAAATATTTCAGTAACAATTGGGTCGAGAGCAGTGGTTCTCAACCTTTTGTTTCCGCATTCGCATACCTCCTTAAGCAATCCCTTACTAATCACAGAGCACTTATGGCATAGGGATTACTACTTAAGGTAGTTGTGAGTAGAAAGAAAAAGGTTGAAAACCATTGCTTTAGAGCACACATGTCATTTTGGTAATGTCACCCCCACCATCCTCCCCCTTCATTGCACATCCTTCCCCATTGTAACACGAGAAATTGTAACACGAGAAGTCTGTCGATGTCATCAGCCGGCAAGCCGGTTGGAAGGCTCCCCGCACAACCAGTCACTTCTCCCACCTGTCGAGCGGTGCGGCGGATTGGCGAGCGCCTGTGATTTCCTGTCGGCGTGACGGACATGGTAGGCTGCGCATGGCCCCCGGGCAGCGCGAGCCCCGCGCGACTGGCACCGGACGGCCCTTCCACAGCGCGAGCGCACTTCTCCCGGTCGCCACGGCCTTCAGCGCTTGCACCCGCGCGGACCCCAGGGACGGTTGGTTCGGCCCTGCACGTGAAGGGAGAGATGGTGGCTGTCCGCAAAGGCTGATCGGCAGCGCGCTGGGCCTGAGTGGGTGGGTAAGCAGGGGTGGACAGAGGGTGTAGGTGAGGAGTAATGGGCAGGGGAAGTTATGGTGGTGCGAGGGGCAGTTAGAGGGAGGGATGAGTAGAAAGAGGGGTGGATAGGGAAGAGGTAAAAGGGGAGGGGCACGGCGAGTTGGGGAGGGGTGATTAGAGGGTGAGAGACGAGTAGAGGGAGGAACAGGTTGAGGGGAGAGGCAGTAGAGAGGCGTGTATAGGATAGGATGGGGTGGGTAGAGGCAGAGCGAGTGGAGTGAGGGGTGAGTAGAGGTTGGGTAAAGGACTGGTCAGGTAGAGGGATGGTGGGTCGAGGGTGAATAGAGGCCTAGAGCCTGAGGAGTGAGCAGGAAATGCTGAGTCCTGATGGAGGCCAAAATGGACACAGCCTGTGAATGCTGACTACATCTCCACAGGGACCAAATAGGTTTCCCTCAGGTCAAGCAAAGGGTGAACTTGAGCTACCTACTCCTGACCTGTAACATTATCCTCCTAAAGTTATATCCTAAAGTTTAACATTACATATGTTGAAAGAAAAGAAAACATGCAGATGTTGTTGAAAATTTTCAATAAATATTTAGTTCGGCCCTCGACTTAGTCCAAGTTTTTAATTTTGGCCCTCTGAATTTGAGTTTGACACCCCTGCTTTAGAGGAACAGGATGACTGCTCTTCAGGTCATACAATAAATTTTCATTCACCATATCTAGTTCTCTGTTCCGTAATACACTTAATCAGAAACGTTCTTTCACCTCCGCCATAAAAGCTCCATCTGACCAACAGACATTCAAGGAAAGAGATTCTGCTTTTCTCCATTCTTTGCTGAAGTGCTCTCTGGTTTCAGTCCTGGATTACCCAGCTCTAGCCTTAAGGCTGTATGTCTCAGAGCAATGTGCTCCTTTTGAATGTCTTAATCATGTTAAAGGCCTTCATTAGCTCAGCCGCAAAAGGGAATTCAGACTGTGCAATCCTTTCTCAAATTAATCCCTTAAATTCTTTAACCAGGCGGGGGTGTTGTATCTGCTTCTTATTACGCATCTGCTCCATCACCACATTCTCCTTGTAATATCACTGACTTTGCAATTACTTGCTGTTGAAATGCTCGGCCATTTGGTTATTCTATATTTTCTAAGCCATTCTCCCCATCTTTTACCTTGCCCTACTTCTATGGAAATTCTGCTACCCACACCTACACTTGCACCAATTTCCATTTGCTCATCCCCAGTGCTCACTGACTCATCTTGGCTTCCAATCTGACAATGGCTCAATCTGAGAGTTCTCGTTTTTGCTTTCAAATCCCTCTGTGACCTCTCCTCCTCCCAATCTCTGAAATCTTCCATCCTTGCAACCCTCTTGATCATCCCTGAATTTAACTTCTCTGCCACTGATATCCTGCCTATAGCTGCCACGTCATGGTTACAGAATTCAGCGTCTTGTCAATGATCCACAAAACCTCATACTTGAAGTAAAATTTTAGTCAACTGCCCTCATATCCCGAATATTGATTGATAGCAACCTTACAAATAACATTAAAGGTGCTACATAAATGTAATTGATATGGTATTATCCTGGTAAATCTAAGCTGCAGCTCTCCAAGGACAACAGACATCCTGCTCAAGGTCAATGTACAAAAGTGGACACACATTTTCAGTTTGTTGAAGGTATATACAAAGAGAAGCAAGACTTCCTGTCTTTTATACTCAAGATAAAAGCCAGCATTCCAGTAATCTGTTTGCTTATTTTTCATTATTGGTCCAATTCATTTTCAGACACGCCCAATATTTTTGAAGTTGGAATTTGTCCCACACCTTATCAGTCCAAAACATGACTGTAGTTTACTTTAGGCTTCAGTGACTGTGATAGGAAAGTGATTGTGCTTCAGACAATTTGCCAATCAATTGATTGAATGAGCTCATCAACCAGAGTTATCTCAGCTTCAATCCACATTCCCTGCAGCATCTTGGTTCTTTACTATTGACTTCAGTACCCAAGGTTCTGGGGAGGGGGAAATCTCCTAAGGTTTTCTGCACAACGTTTCATTAACCATGCTCTCTATTTACTCGTGTAAAACACAAAAGTCTGCAGACACCCTGATTGAAGTAAAAACACAATGCTGGAGAAACTCATCAGGTCAAACAGTGTACTTCTTATTGCAAGGATAAATATATGTGACCAATGTTTCAGACCTGAGCCCAACTTCAGGGTTTAAGCAAATATAGGCAGTTGTCTGAATAAAATCCTGGTGGAGAGGCAAGGGAGGAGAACAGGATCACAGGTAGGAGGATGGATAAGGGAGGGAGGGCACACCAGCAAACAGAGGGAGGGTGATAGTTCTGTGAATGGAGAGGGAAGCGGGTGGATAGCTGGAGGAAAGGAGACAGAGGGATGGGGAAGAGAGGGAGAATGGGGATTGGTCTAGCAGAAACTAGAGAAGTCAATGTTAATGCCATCTGGTTGGAGAGTGCCCAGATGGAATATTAGGTGTTACTCGTCCAATTTATGGGCGGCCTTTGATTGGTCGTGCATGAGGCCATGGACAACCATGTTGGTGCGGGAGTGGTATGCAGAATTGAAAGAGTTGGCCACTGAGAGATCCCCGTCATTGATGCAGACAGAGTGAAGTGCTCAGCAAAGCAACTCCCAGTCAGTGTCCAATGTTGAAAGACAGCCGCTTAGTTTCCACCTTGCCAATCTCTCGCACATCTCAGTGAGATAATCTCTCTCTTACTCTAATTAGTTCCACTATCATAAAATAGAGTTCCTCATCCCTGAAAGGAATCTGGTGAATTTACTGACCAAGTTCTTCCTTGGGTGCAGAAATCAAAAATATGTACAGTGGACCAGATGTGGTATCACTAGAGCCTTTTCCCCGACATTCCAAACATTATGGCCTTTTGCCATAAATTCCCAACTTCATTTCACCTTCCTAATTTCATGTTAACTTTCTATGTTTTGTGAATTAGTACATCCAGATCGATCTGCACACTGATAGTTGCATATCATGTAAAAATCTTTTACTTTCTAAATTTTTGACCAAAATGGATCATTCCACATTTTATCTTATATTTAACTCCCAGTTATCCTCACACATTCATCCTGTGTAAAACCTTTTACAAATATCTTTCTCACAGCATTTTTCACTCTCTAATTCTGTGTTAGCACCAAATTTCAATATTTTACACTGTTCTTTCATGAATGTACATTCATTGGGCACTCCAATATTAACAGCTTGTCAGGCTGAACGCAACCATTCACTCCTGCAATTCAACTAGTTTCGATCTACCCCAATACAGTGTACATCAACTTCTTATGTGACATTGGTAAATGTATCACATTTTCTTGCTTCCCTTCCAGAGAGAGGTGGATAGGCAACAGATCAGAAGTGGAGGAGGCAGAGGTGACATAGATAAGGCAGGGACGTGCACAGATTGAAAGAGAATCTTCGAATTTTGGAACACGACCCAGGGTCGGCATGCATGCACAGGACAAAAGGGCGAGAAGGATCTGGTACATTATTTTATTATTTTTTTTTAAAAGATTCACTCCTGTGTCAGTCCCTGTGCAAGTGAATTATCCATCTCTCTATCTAGGATCACACGTGTGTCATTGTCCCTATTTACACATCAAGGCATCTGTGAGACGGTGAAGGGCAGTGGAGGAGAGGCGGTGATTGCAAAGAGTAGAAAAAATAAAGTAATTTTTTGTAATTAAGAGCAAGGCATGGAAAGGGTTAATCTACACTAAAGGCTTTCCTCTGAAAGGCAAGTTTGGAACTTGCTGCAAAATGTCTGTGAGTTTGAGCAAAGTAGCAGAGCTCTTTTTTTAAAATCGCTTACCTGAGCTTGTTTGATCTAAGGTGGGCCTTCCCAGCTTGCAGGCACTAAGTGGGGCTCTTACACACGGTCCTTTCTCAGCACATGTCGAAGGCTTACTGTTAAGAAAAAGAAACAAAGCTGCTTTGAGTGAGCCCGCCTACCTGTCGAGTTATTCAGGGTTGTTAAGCCTGTACTGGAAACCAGTCCCCCAAACACATGACACAGCCACCTCATTCACTCTGCACTGTTTGAATCCAGGAACTTGGGCAACCAGGTAGAGGCAGAAAAATGGGCGTGGAGCAGGAAAAGTGTGTTGACAAATTGATACAAAAGAAGCAGGCAGGGAGCGAGGTGCAGAGGGAGCTGAGGTGGAAAATTCCAGGAATACTGGTTCTGCAGGATACAAGTAGTTAAGCAGAAGCTTCAATCGCTGTGTATTTTCATGGTGTTTTTGCCTTTCTCTCCCTACATCCCCTGCCTCCACTGTTGCTCTCAGGATATTTGCTCTTTATGCAGTAGGTTCAAAGGGCACTTTGGTTAATAATTGCTCGCATCCTGTGTGAAGCTGATGCATTTTCATACATTTCATGTCTTTAAAAGGACAGCCACCTGAATGTTTAGAAAGCAGGAACAGAGTGAAAAATGAAAGGAAGACTTGCATTTCTGCAGCACCTTTCACCATCTCAAGACCTCAAGTACTCCTGAACTGTCCCTGATGTAATGTGTGCTGAGCAAGTCCCGCAGGCAGGGCTATGATAATGATTAGCTAATGTCCTTGAAAATAAAACAAAAAATGCAGGGAAACTGCTGAGGAACATCTACAGAAAGGGAGAGAGTTGACATTTTAGGTCAGAGACTCTTCTTAAGAGCATAAGAACATAGTCGATTCCATGTAAAGTCAACCTCCCCATTTTTGGCCCCGACTGCCCACACATCCGAGCTCCCAATGCCCCGACCGCCTGCCAATCGGAGCTCCCTATGCCCCAAACTCAGATCTTCTCCTCAGCTGCCCACCTATATGAGCTCCTGATGCCTCAACCGCGAACATTTCCCTCAGC
Organism: Narcine bancroftii; assembly: GCF_036971445.1. Lineage (NCBI taxonomy): Eukaryota > Metazoa > Chordata > Chondrichthyes > Torpediniformes > Narcinidae > Narcine > Narcine bancroftii. Next base: position 151,252,463 of record NC_091470.1, on the reverse strand, counting down.
CACCCACCCATCTGAGCTCCTGATGCCCTGAACATGAACACTCACCTTGTCTGACTGCGCATCTGAGCTCCTGATGCCCTGACTGTGAACACTTGCCTTGTCTGATTGCCCAGCTGAGCTCCCGACGCCCCGAACCTGGATCCTCATCTTGGCCGCCCACCCATCTGAGCTCCCAACACCCTGACTGCGAACGCTCACCTTGTCTAACTGCCCATCCAAGCTCCCAATGGCTCAGCCGCCCATCCAGCAGAGGTCCTGACGCCCCAAACCTTCCTTGGCCACCCAACCATCCAAGCTCCTGACACCCCAAACACGGAGTTACCACCCGATCCCAGACATCTGACGCAGCTACTTGAACGACACAGGTATTTACTGCAGTCAAAAGTAATATCTGCATAAAAGTTGACCACCCTCCAAATTTGACCTGAAAAATTGGTCCCTAAAACTCAACTACTCGAGTATATGTGATAAGTGACCTCTTTCAGATTTTCTGATGCTGTTTGTACAAGGTTACTATTTGCATTCCTCAGGTAGAGTTAAGCACGTGAAAGGTCCCCATCACATCTCCCATTAGACACGCTCACCCCAAGTAACAACACGAGAGCTATACAGTGGATGGAATGAACCTATGTTGACTCACAACATTCCTGCATCTCTTTAGGACTGGAAATGAGGATGGGAGCCCAGATTCAGAGGAGACCTGTATTTCACTGAATTCAACTTCTCATTTGCTGCAACCACACTTAAAATACACCATCTGCAGTAGTATAAATCAAATTAACACAATATGCCAAGGCAGAGAGATAATAAATATAAAAGGTTAAATAAATAATTATCCATCATTGCAGCCACTGAAAGAAAAACAACTTGATGTTTCAATAGTGCAGACAGGGCTTTTAGTGGTCCCATTGTAATTTATGGTGAGGGTAATATGAGTGGGATTCAAAAGCCTGAAAAGTATTGGATTCAAAACTGTTCTTGAATGTAGAAGTGTTGAACTTCAGGCTTCTCAGTCTTTGCATTTCTGAATTTAGCAGCATTTCCACCATTGTTTGCGGATTAAAAATAAAAAAAACTACAATTCAAAATTGGCAAATTAATGTCTAAATGTTTTTGAACCGGGAAGTGCTGGACTTCAGACTTCTGCCTGAAGGCAGCAGTGAGAAGAGATTACGTACAGGGTGATGGGGATCCGAGAATCTATCCTGGAGCCTCCACACTGATGCAATCACAAAGAAGGCTTGCCAACGGCTATACTTTGTGAGGGGTCTGAGGAGATTGGGTATGTCACTGAAGACTCTTGTAAACTTCTTTTGATGTACTGTGGAGAGCGTTCTGGCTGGTTGCGTCATTTCCTGGCATGGAGGCGCCAACTCTCAGGACAAGAATAAACTCCAGAGGGTTGTTAACTCGGCCTGAGACTTCGCAGGCACCAGACTTCACTCCATCGAGGACATCTACATGAGGTGGTGTGTTAAGAAAGCAGCCTCTATCCTCGAGGACCCCCACCACCCAGGCCATGCCCTCTTCACTCTGCTACCATCGGGAAAAAAGGTACAGGAGCCTAAAGGCGACTCAATGAACCAAAGACACTGCCTCACTTTTCATGCACGATTATTTTATTTTTTATAGTGATGTAAGATGGTTATAATATGAACGTTTGCTCTATGACGCTGCTGCAAGACACCGAATTTCATGAATTGTTCATGACAATAAATTCCGATTCTAATGTTGGCTGCCTTCCTGAGGCAGTGTATCACATAGCCGTTCACATTTAATCAATTGGTGGAAGCAGAAACATAGGTCATTTGTCAACTAATGTTCCATTGCACTCACACTGTGAATGCACTACATGTGCATAACTAACTCAGATTTGCCCAATAATCACTACTCCTACATAATATGCTTCAAAACACACACGTACAGCATAATGTTGCAACTAATGAACCACTGGAACACACTCAGCAACAATATGTGGTGCACAACCAATAAATGGTAATTCTGCCTCACTCCCAGGAAAAAGAATCTCAGGGTTGTATGTGACAATAAATCTGTCTACAGAAGGTGGCAGGACTCAGCGATAGCTACCTTTCAACACCTTGGCCTCGTGATGCATCATTCCTCAGGTAGAGGTGGGAGTGTTGAGGGTAAAATAATTTTAACCAGAGCCATTCCACTCCTGCTTCCTCCACCAAAGGAGGCTCTTGCTGGAGACCAAGTAAGACCAAATTTAAATTGTTCTTAAAGACAGAAACTGTCATCTCCCAATAGCACAGATGCAAGGCTTTTTTCCTATGTTCATTTCTTGTCTGTGGCCCATAGCTGTGCATCTATAAAACAATTTGACAAGATAATCCTCAAATATGCAAGGCCTGCCTGTATTCTTTGGGTGTGTCAACAGAAAAAAAAATGGTTCTTTCATTGTGAATGTGACAGACGCACTGTAAACTACAAGTTGTGATTCATAATTGATTTTCCATAGAAATGTATAAAACTGTGGGCAGCACGATTGACATAGCGGTTACTGCAACACTGTTACAGCACTAGCAATCGGGACCAAGGTTCGAATCCTGCACTGTCTGTAAGGAATTTGTGCATTCTCCCTGTACCTGGGGTCTAGGTTAATTAGGTATAATTGGGTTGCACAGGCTCCTGAGCCGAAAGGGCCTGTTACTATGCAGTATGTCTTAATGGGGTGACATGGTGTAGCGGCTTGCGCAATGCCTTTTACAGCACCAGTGATCGGGATACGAGTTCGAATCCCGTGATGTCTGTAAGGAGTCTGTACGTTCTCCTTGTGTTTGCGTGGGGTTTCCCTGGGGGCTCCATTTCCTCCCACTGTTCGAAACATACTAGGGTGTAGGTTAATTGGGTCTAAATTGGGCAGCACAGACTTGTGGGCTGAAATGGCCTGTTACCATGCTGTATGTCTGAATTTAAATTTAAAAACCTTTCACTAAGCAGTTGAATTTCTCTCCTAGCCTGCATTACTCATTGGCTGAAGGTTACATTTCTGGTACTCACCCTGCTCATCCACAAGATACTGCTCCTGGGTCTTTTTGTTTGGGCGCCTTAATGAAACGTTGGTATCTTTGGTATATAATGTACACTGACACTGTTTGACCAGCTGAGTCTTGCCAGGTTATTTTTAAACTTCAATCACAGTGTCTGCAGACTTTTGCGTTTTACTTCATACTGCACCTTGGATTTTTTTTTAACATGCACTTGCGAAAGTGGACAAGACCTCTGTTTATCAACAACCTGCACCATGCTGGATATGTCCGCCTACACCACGTGCTTCGGCTCTGGTACTTAAATTCAAGCTTTTCTGACTTACTGGAGTAATTGAGTTAAAAAGATTTGTTGGAATGCAGAACCTTAATGTGGAGCATCCACGTGCCCTACCAGTGTTTATACCTCCTGTCATCTCTGGAATGATAGTAGGTCTCGAGTTTCAGTCGTGCCTGGTGCCAGAATAGGGTAGGTCTCCCCAGGTTTTCATCCCAAACATTATCCAGGAGCCTCCTCCCTCCACGCACACACTTACACCCAGATATTTATGAATCTCAATAGCAGGCCTTCACAATCAAAGAGCCCTTCATCATGGTCAGGCATGATTTTAAATTTCTCATCTGTGTTTGAATTTCTCACTGTTCCTCTTCCACCTTGAAATTCCAGAGTCTTTATTTCGGGCCTATCGTTGATCCCCAAATTTCACTTTGAACTGGCTGGACTTCAACAGTTGTAAATCTCTATCCAAACCACACAACCTCTCTTTCTGCCTTTCAAAACTAAAACCTTTTCCTGATCCATTAAGCCTTCACGTGCCAGCGAGGTGCTTTCACAGGACTCGACGTTGTTATTTTTGGGCTGAACCTGAAGAGAGGTGTTGGTTGAGAGGATACAAAATGGCAGCACTGCCAGAGCTGTGGCAAGGTCAGTGCAGGTGCGGGAAGAGCTGCGGAGAGCAGAGACTAGGTTCGACTGCCCAGTCCAACTACCAATGGCTCTGCAGAGGCTGATACAGGAGCCCATGGAGGTTTATTTTAAAATGATGTGACCGCAGGATCTGGATCCAAGATGGTGGCCCCTGTGTACAGCAGTAGCCTTTGGGGGTTGCAGACTCTGGAGAAGCTGAGGTCTGATGCAGAGGGACAGAAAATGGTGAGAGCACCCTGTTTGAATAGGAGGAGACGGCCCTATGGGATGGTGACCATGGCGGCGGACCAGTGAAGGACTCTATGGCTAAAGTGCACATAGGCAGCAGGCTGCTGGCAACTGAGGTCAAAGAACTCATCCTAGGTTGCAGGCTGTGAGAGACTGACTGAAGAGGTACCATGCATTGGAAATGGGATGTGAGAGGGTGCCCAGGGTGCTGAAGGCTTCCTGATTCTGTCAGAGGTTAGGATCTGGAGCTTGGGTTGTCAATGGTTTGGTCTGAAGTCTGTATGGCTGTGGAGGTTGCAGGATCACTGGAGGCGAATACATGGACACTCCAGGTGGGCTCTCTCCTGCCTCTCTTTCTCTGACTGTAAGGAGTGCCAGGCAATTTCTGTTGATGACAAATCTTTACCTTAAGGCAGACCAAAGTCAATTCATGTAATATTATACTTGTTTTAAAACATGACAATAAAGGTATCGTGAACAAAACCTCCTCACTAGGATCAACACCACCAGTGGATTCCTATGCTGACATTTAGGCCTGATGTTCATTAATGCTGTGGATAAATGCCCACTGCTCATACTTGCCTTAACACATAACCTGCTCAGTGAGTTACTGATACTTGGCTACTTCCCCTAGGTAGACTGTTGCTTCCATAGCCTCAGGGTTTAAGGTTCCTTTTATCGTTAGGTAATAATACATACATGGTTTAAATTTGTCTGCTTTATAGCAAACAGTCACCAATATGTCAGTGCCCCCAACAGCTGGAGAAAGAGAAGCAAAGCAGAGCCTTTCAGAGACACTGAGTGTCCGAGGATTCGCCTCCAGCCACAGCTGCACTGACTCATGTTCCATCCACCGGTGACCTAAGCTTTAGTCCAAAGCTCTGACGTGATGAGGAAGCCTTCAGCGCCCAGGCCCTTTGGGGAGTCCTTCGAGCCTTCAGTGACCAGGCCCTTTGGGGAGTCCTTCTAGTCCTCAGCACCCTCCTGAATCCCTGGTCTCCATGAGCCAGTCTTCGCAGTCTGTGTGGGTCCATCAGCTGCTGAGCCTCTCGCTCATCTGCTGCAATGGTCACTGTTCTGTAAAGTCATCTCCCCTGCTTCCCCTTCTCAACAGGGGATGTTCTCCCTATTTCTGGTGCCTTGCTCCCCCAGAGTCTGTAACCCCTCGTGGCTGCTGTCCAGCACAGGTGCTGCCATCTTAGGCAGACCTTTGTGGTTGCAGTATTTTACTTACAAAGACCATCGGCTTTTTTAACAGTATGTTTTAAGCTGGCATTCGGACTAGGCGGTTGAACCCTTCGGACCAGCACGGTGTCTCCGTTCTTGGCCCTCCTGGGTCCACACTAGTGCCAGCACTGCCATTTTCTTCCAAGCTGTGTACTGATGCCTTAAAGGTATTTAAAAGATTTTGCCCTTTTTTGTTTATTAATTTAAAAAGATTTGTCCTTCTCCCTTCAGAAAAGACCAGATATTGATGTGTACATCACAGCTATACCAAGTTCATACTGTACTTTCTCTCAAATATCAGATTTATTGTCAGAGTACTTACATATCACATACAACCCTGAGGTTCTTTATCCTGTGGGTGAGGCAGTATTTCCACTTACTGGTAATGAAAAAAATCTCTTCAAAGTACTCATGTTACAGGAGCTTAAGAAATGAACATGTGAAGATTCCTCAAACCTTCTTTAGAAGCTGGAATATTTTGAGAGCACCTTCCTCTACCACCCACTCAGGCAGAGAACTCCACATTCCTCTCTCCCTCTCCCCATTTCTCCTATCCTATTCCTCCCCCCCTCCCCATTTCTCCTATCCCATTCCTCCCCCTCCCCATTTCTCCTACACTATTCCTCCCCCTCCCCATTTCTCCTACCCTATTCCTCCCCCTCCCCATTTCTCCTACCCTATTCCTCCCCCTCCCCATTTCTCCTACCCTATTCCTCCCCCTCCCCATTTCTCCTACCCTATTCCTCCCCCTCCCCATTTCTCCTACCCTATTACTCCCCCTCCCCATTTCTCCTACCTTATTCCTCCCCCTCCCCATTTCTCCCATTCCTCCCCCTCCCCATTTCTCCTACCCTATTCCTCCCCCTCCCCATTTCTCCTACCCTATTCCTCCCCCTCCCCATTTCTCCTACCCTATTCCTCCCCCTCCCCATTTCTCCTACCCTATACCTCCCCCTCCCCATTTCTCCTACCCTATTCCTCCCCCTCCCCATTTCTCCTACCCTATTCCTCCCCTCCCCATTTCTCCTACCCTATTCCTCCCCCTCCCCATTTCTCCTACCCTATTCCTTCCCCTCCCCATTTCTCCCATTCCTCCCCCTCCCCATTTCTCCCATTCCTCCCCTCCCCATTTCTCCTATCCCATTCCTCACCCTCCCCATTTCTCCTATCCCATTCCTCGCCCTCCCCATTTCTCCTATCCCATTCCTCACCCTCCCCATTTCTCCTATCCCATTCCTCCCCTCCCCATTTCTCCTATCCCATTCCTCCCCTCCCCATTTCTCCTATCCCATTCCTCCCCCTCCCCATTTCTCCTATCCCATCCCTCCCCCTTCCCATTTCTCCTATCCCATTCCTCCGCCTCCCCATTTCTCCTACCCTATTCCTCCCCCTCCCCATTTCTCCTACCCTATTGCTCCCCCTCCCCATTTCTCCTACCCTATTCCTCCCCCTCACCATTTCTCCTACCCTATTCCTCCCCCTCCACATTTCTCCTATCCCTATTCCTCCCCCTCCCCATTTCTCCTACCCTATTCCTCCCCCTCCCCATTTCTCCTACCCTATTCCTCCCCCTCCCCATTTCTCCTATCCCATTCCTCGCCCTCCCCATTTCTCCTATCCATTCTTCCCCTCCCCATTTCTCCTGTCCCATTCCTCGCACTCCCCATTTCTCCTGTCCCATTCCTCCCCCTACCCATTTCTCCTGTCCCATTCCTCCCCTCCCCATTTCTCCTGTCCCATTCCTCCCACTCCCCATTACTCCTGTCCCATTCCTCCCCCTCCCCATTTCTCCTGTCCCATTCCTCCCCCTCCCCATTTCTCCTGTCCCATTCCTCCCCCTCCCCATTTCTCCTGTCCCATTCCTCCCCCTCCCCATTTCTCCTATCCCATTCCTCCCCTCCCCATTTCTCCTATCCCATTCCTCCCCCTCCCCATTTCACCTATCCCATTCCTCCCCCTCCCCATTTCTCCTACCCCATTCCTCCCCCTCCCCATTACTCCTACCCTATTCCTCCCCCTCCCCATTTCTCCTACCCTATTCCTCCCCTTCCCCATTTCTCCTACCCTATTCCTCCCCCTCCCCATTTCTCCTACCCTATTCCTCCCCCTCCCCATTTCTCCTACCCTATTCCTCCCCCTCCCCATTTCTCCTATCCCATTCCTCCCCTCCCCATTTCTCCTATCCCATTCCTCCCCCTCCCCATTTCACCTATCCCATTCCTCCCCCTCCCCATTTCTCCTACCCTATTCCTCCCCCTCCCCATTACTCCTACCCTATTCCTCCCCCTCCCCATTTCTCCTACCCTATTCCTCCCCTTCCCCATTTCTCCTACCCTATTCCTCCCCCTCCCCATTTCTCCTACCCTATTCCTCCCCCTCCCCATTTCTCCTACCCTATTCCTCCCCCTCCCCATTTCTCCTACCCTATTCCTCCCCCTCCCCATTTCTCCTACCCTATTCCTCCCCCTCCCCATTTCTCCTACCCTATTCCTCCCCCTCCCCATTTCTCCTACCCTATTCCACCCCCTCCCCATTTCTCCTATCCCATTCCTCCCCCTCCCCATTTCTCCTATCCCATTCCACCCCCTCCCCATTTCTCCTATCCCATTCCTCCCCCTCCCCATTTCTCCTATCCCATTCCACCCCCTCCCCATTTCTCCTATCCCATTCCTCCCCCTCCCCATTTCTCCTATCCCATTCCTCCCCCTCCCCATTTCTCCTATCCCATTCCTCCCCCTCCCCATTTCTCCTATCCCATTCCTCCCCCTCCCCATTTCTCCTATCCCATTCCTCCCCCTCCCCATTTCTCCTATCCCATTCCTCCCCCTCCCCATTTCTCCTATCCCATTCCTCCCCCTCCCCATTTCTCCTATCCCATTCCTCCCCCTCCCCATTTCTCCTATCCCATTCCTCCCCTCCCCATTTCTCCTATCCCATTCCTCCCCCTCCCCATTTCTCCTATCCCATTCCTCCCCCTCCCCATTTCTCCTATCCCATTCCTCCCCCTCCCCATTTCTCCTGTCCCATTCCTCCCCCTCCCCATTTCTCCTGTCCCATTCCTCCCCCTCCCCATTTCTCCTATCCCATTCCTCCCCCTCCCCATTTCTCCTATCCCATTCCTCCCCCTCCCCATTTCTCCTATCCCATTCCTCCCCCTCCCCATTTCACCTATCCCATTCCTCCCCCTCCCCATTTCACCTATCCCATTCCTCCCCCTCCCCATTTCTCCTTTCCCATTCCTCCCCCTCCCCATTTCTCCTATCCCATTCCTCCCCCTCCCCATTTCTCCTATCCCATTCCTCCCCCTCCCCATTTCTCCTATCCCATTCCTCCCCCTCCCCATTTCACTTATCCCATTCCTCCCCCTCCCCATTTCTCCTATCCCATTCCTCCCCCTCCCCATTTCTCCTCTCCCATTCCTCCCCCTCCCCATTTCTCCTCTCCCATTCCTCCCCCTCCCCATTTCTCCCATTCCTCCCCCTCCCCATTTCTCCCATTCCTCCCCCTCCCCATTTCTCCCATTCCTCCCCCTCCCCATTTCTCCCATTCCTCCCCCTCCCCATTTCTCCCATTCCTCCCCCTCCCCATTTCTCCCATTCCTCCCCCTCCCCATTTCTCCCATTCCTCCCCCTCCCCATTTCTCCCATTCCTCCCCCTCCCCATTTCTCCCATTCCTCCCCCTCCCCATTTCTCCCATTCCTCCCCCTCCCCATTTCTCCCATTCCTCCCCCTCCCCATTTCTCCCCCTCCCCATTTCTCCCCCTCCCCATTTCTCCCCCTCCCCATTTCTCCCCCTCCCCATTTCTCCCATTCCTCCCCCTCCCCATTTCTCCCATTCCTCCCCCTCCCCATTTCTCCCATTCCTCCCCCTCCCCATTTCTCCCATTCCTCCCCCTCCCCATTTTTCCCATTCCTCCCCCTCCCCATTTCTCCCATTCCTCCCCCTCCCCATTTCTCCCATTCCTCCCCCTCCCCATTTCTCCCATTCCTCCCCCTCCCCATTTCTCCCATTCCTCCCCCTCCCCATTTCTCCCATTCCTCCCCTCTCCATTTCTCCCATTCCTCCCCCTCCCCATTTCTCCCATTCCTCCCCCTCCCCATTTCTCCCATTCCTCCCCCTCCCCATTTCTCCTATCCCATTCCTCCCCCTCCCCATTTCTCCCATTCCTTCCCCTCCCCATTTCTCCCACTCCCCATTTCTCCCATTCCTCCCCCTCCCCATTTCTCCCACTCCCCATTTCTCCCACTCCCCATTTCTCCCATTCCTCCCCCTCCCCATTTCTCCCACTCCCCATTTCTCCCATTCCTCCCCCTCCCCATTTCTCCCATTCCTCCCCCTCCCCATTTCTCCCATTCCTCCCCGTCCCCATTTCTCCCCCTCCCCATTTCTCCCATTCCTCCCCCTCCCCATTTCTCCTACCCTATTCCTCCCCCTCCCCATTTCTCCTACCCTATTCCTCCCCCTCCCCATTTCTCCTACCCTATACCTCCCCCTCCCCATTTCTCCTACCCTATTGCTCCCCCTCCCCATTTCTCCTATCCCATTTCTCCCCCTCCCCATTTCTCCTACCCTATTCCTCCCCCTCCCCATTTCTCCTACCCTATACCTCCCCCTCCCCATTTCTCCTACCCTATTGCTCCCCCTCCCCATTTCTCCTATCCCATTCCTCCCCCTCCCCATTTCTCCCATTCCTCCCCCTCCCCATTTCTCCCATTCCTCCCCCTCCCCATTTCTCCTATCCTATTCCTCTCCCCTTCTCCCATTCCATTTCCCTTTTCTTCCCCTCTTGCCTATTCCGTTCACTCCCCTTCAGGTTTTTTCCCTTCAAATTTTAACTGCTTTAATTTAATCGCTCTGATTTTAAACAATCCGCCACGCAGCTTCTATTTATTTCTGTGCTGATTGGTTGGCTAGGGTCTGTTCTGGTTGGTTGGTCTGTTTGTGCTGATTGGTTGGTCTGTGTTTGTGCTGATTGGTTGGCTATGGACTGTTCTGATTGGTTGGTCTGTGTTTGTGTTGATTGGTTCGTCTGTGCCAGAGCTGATTAGTGTATATTTGATTGGCTGGTTGTTATATATCCCGCGGCTCCGAACTCGATTTCCTCATTGGCGCTGCTGGAATCCGAGACTATGCTGTATTCCTGAGGGACGGGAGAGGTTGGCGCTGCGGCCGAACCGGTTGTGTAGTCGCCATTGGGGAAACCGGTAGCTTTGGAGACCGCCAGCGTTTAGACGGAGGGCCCTTCCGCCCCGTTCTTACTGCGAAGGCTTCACCTCCCCCGCTGCGCTCCTGCTTGCTCGAAGGGCCCTTCATCCAGCACCCTTGATGCAAGGGCTCGGAGGTGGCCAAAGTGTCCCAGGACGCCTCCTAACAGGGTAAAGTTGACAAAAGGTTTCATCAGAGGAGCTTAAAGCTGGGAAGTTTTGGAGGGAGGGAGATTTCCTGCCTTGGAACTTGCAGCTGAAGGTAATTGTACTGAAGGTGGCCATTTATCCACTGTGGTTCAGGGGCATAGGGAATGGGAACTTATGCGGGCAGTGCCATTCATTGGACATCCAGTACTTCCCCAAATCCTTAATTCCCTTTTGGACTATTGACCATGACCTTAACAGATGCAGTGGGATAGCAACTGCTTTTTAGTCAAAAGTAATGACACACATGATGGTGACGAGCTAGGCTTGGTGCAGCAGATATGGATCCAGTGACCCAGGTACCATTCTGACCTTTTTATTCTGGATAAAGTTAGCACATTATCGTGATACTGCTAGGGTTTCCTCCCACATCCGAAATTGGCCGTTTATAAATTACCCCATGTGTGTTGGATGGTGAAGTTGACCTGAGAGTAGGTCACAGGGAAATGATTCAGGGATACAGCAAGAGGAAACTGTTGTAGCATTGCCAATGCTTCTTGGAATCTCTTTTTTAAAACTTTATTTAAAATTTTATGACATGAATAAAATAAAAATTACATTTAAAGAAATAATAAAAAATAAGATGATAAAAATTAGAATACTACATCATTAAACTACACAAATTAACCCCCCCCAATAATTATAAGAACATTAATCATCTAATTTAAAATTAATCCAACCCTCCCCCCCAAAATAGAGTGAAGAATTAATTAACAATGTTGTAAATAAAATAGAAAAAACCCCACTTACAAAAAAGGATAAAACTTAACAACAAAAAAATATCAATACTAAAATAATACCCTTAAACATATATTTAAATCAAACATAATTCATGTATTTAACAAATGAAATCCACTTTAAAACTAAATTCAAATATTAAAATCATATATCAACCACATATCTGTTATACAAAAAATCATAATTAATAATACATAAATACAGAATTTCCATTAATACCAAATTTCTTTTATAATTCATCGAGAGAACAAAAACATCCCTTAGAAAAACAATCAGATAAACTTTTTATTCCCTTCCCCTCCCCTTATATAAAAAAAAGAAAAAAAAAGTTCAAACTCTTATAAAATTCTCCATATTCTTCATTTATAACATCTTCAAAATTCTCTATTGAAATTAACTTAATTTTATTAAACTCTTCTCCCTCAGTGTATTTGTACTTAATTTTCTTCTTTTTCTTCTTATCACCTTTCCCCTCATCTTCCTCTTCATCTAATTCAACATCCTCAATTTTTGACTTATTATCTTCTGTGACATCATCCTCTTAAAAAAGAAAGAAAAAAGAGAAAAACCCCCCCGAAAAAAAGAGAAAAAAACCTCCTAATTCCCTCTCAATTACAATCAGAAAACAAAGAATTAAAAAAATATATTTATTTAAAAAAAAAACTAAAAAAAACCTTTACTTAACCCAAAAATTAAAAAGGAAAAAAAAACAGGTTGGAGGTCACAACTACCTCCTCCTGTTTAAACCGCCCAAAGCGGTAACTCCCCCAAAATATTGGGTGTGAGATAACTCACAGGTAGCTTCTTGGAATCTTTGAGGTCAATGTCTTTTTCTAAACCAGAAAATGTAGGCCAAATTTGCAAACATCTCATCCCAGGATGGTTATAAAGCTAGAGGAGATTGGAATGGAGGTCATGGAAGGATTGTAAAATTGATCCATTAATTAACTGGGTGTTAGAGGGGGATAAGCACAGATGATGGGTGAATGAGAATTGGTATGAGTTGAAATGTGGGCACCAAAGATTCAAATGACATGACGTATGTGGAGTCCAACAAGGCATATACTAGTACAGTATAGTCAAGATTCCTTTATTGTTGTGCAATATTAAATGGAATTTGCTGTAATCAGCCACAAGGTAGACAGATTTGCTACTGGCAGAAATTGCTAGAAGTGCCTCTACAGTCAGAGATAGAGTCAAATCTGGAAGCAAAAAAAATGAATGAAACTTTCAACAGATAGGCAGAGGGAAGACCCTGAGACATCAGAGCAGAAATAGGTATTAAGCCCACCATTAATTTTCCCCACTCAACCCCACTGCCTGACTTTCACCCCATGATCTTTGATGGCCTGGTTAATCAAAAACCTATCCATTTCTCTCTTAAATACACCCAATGACAACTGGAAGAGCCCAGCAGTCATGAATATTGGAAAAGGCTGACCTTAGTGATGACATAGATTGGTTTAGCATTCTCCTCCAAATCAAACACAAGATCTGGGTTGCCTGGTTCATTTTCTGGATGGTGCCTGTTTAATGTTCTTGTCCTTTCCTGCAGGGATCTGTGATGCCCATACTGCCAGTGAACCAGCCTCATTTCATTCGTTCCAACCAGAAGGATGAGTATTACCTAAGCTCATTACGGAGCTGTGCTAATGATATTTTCCAGATCTTTGCTGGTAAGACCACTTGTACTTGTGAGGTTGAGGGGATTTGGTACAGTGGTAGAGAGAACATAACTCCTTGAAGCTCAAGCTTAAGCTGTTGGTCTTTAGGAGAAAAAACTTGAGAGATTCATTAGACTCTAGAAGATTACTGCACAGAAACAGGCTCTTTTAACCCTTTGAGTCTGTGCTGAACTATTTTGCTGTCTAATCCCACTGACCTGCACCCAGTCCATAACCCTCTATACCCCTCCCATTTATGTATCTGTCCAAATTCTTCTGAAATGTTAAAATTGAGCCCACATTCCACACCCTCACCACTCTGTGTTAAGAAATTTTTTCTAATGTTCCCCCTAAACTTTCACCCTTAACCCATGTCTTCTGGTTTGTATCTCACCTACCCTTAGTGGAAAAAGATGACCTATATTTACTCTGTCCATCTCCCTCATAATTTTAATTACCTCTATCAAATCTCCCTCATTCATCTATGCTCCAAGGAATAAAGCCCTCACCTGTTTAACCTTTTCCTGTAACTCAGTTCCTGATGTCCAGGCAACATCCTAGTAAATCTTCTCTTCACTCTCTCAATCTTATTGATATCTTTCCTGTAGTTAGATGACCAAAACTGCATACAATATTCTCAAATGTTTTGCATTCTTTACATATCATTCAGATATCAGTAACCTGAATTGGTATTCATCCATAAACATTAAGATCTTTAATTGGCTAGGGACAGGTGTGGGATGGGAGGAATGCCGACATTCTTTTTAAGGGTTTTTCAATGACTTGTTTAATTTTAATTTTGTAGTCTTCTGATTTTGCTTGAGGTGCTGGTGGTGAGGGAGGAGGCAGTGGAAGCTTTCTTTCCACCCCTTCTGTAAGGTCAGGCTTTGACTTGGGGCTTGGAACTGAATAACTAATCTCATAGCCCTACTGATAACTGTTGGTGTTGTAACAAATAATTTCCAACCTTGTCCTCACAACTGCAATTTATATGTTAATCCCCCCTCTTCTGCTTCCTTTCCCCACCCCATGCTCCTCTGTTACATCATGGTTTCCCTCTTTCTGCACTATATCCACATTTTTGTTCATTATCTACACTTAAATGTGCTGTCCCTTACTTGAACCGAAGAATATCTGCTCCTGGAGTGCATGTATCACTCAATGTATATGTTTCAGTGGCATTCTTCAATGTGCTTTCAGCTTGGGAGATTTGCGGATAATGTGGCTGTTTCCTTTGTACAGGTGCAAGGCGATGGCTGGAGTGGAGGAAAGAGATAGAGTTGCTAGCAGAGTTGGCATACTTTTCTCTAACAACATTTGCAGGTCAGGCTCAGTTATGAGTAAGAATTGCTTAATATTTTTTGAATTAACATCTGTTACTCCATTGTTTCTGCTCAAAGTACAATTGCGTGGACCTTTCTACTAAAGAGAAGAAAGTTTGGTTGAAAGTTCTTTTTAGACTGTTGTGCCTCTGCCTGTCCAACCTTTGTCTGGACACGTTTCCATTTTGCTTCCTTGCTTCCATACCTGTTTTTAAATTTTAGAGCCCTGCAGTATGCTACAGGCCCTCTGCCCTTGATGTTCTGCCAACTCATATATTCCTTTAAAAAAAAGTACTAACCCATAACCCACCATTTTTTCTTCCATCTGTGTGCCTAAGAGCCTCTTAAATGTGCCAATGTTTCAGACTCCACCACTATCCCTGGCAAGGCATTCCAGGCATCCAGAATTCTGCGTTTATATAAAAAAAAACCAAACTTATCCCTGATGTCTCCCTTAAACTTCCTTCCCTTCATTTTGTACATGTGTCCTCTGGGGTTTGCTCTTCCTCCCCTGGGAAATAATCTTGCAGTTCTCTTTTAATTTTTTTTTATCCTTTGTCGCTCCTAGCTCTGCTAACCTTGCCCCATAGACTCATTTTCCAATCCAAGTAACATCCTGGTAAATCTCTGCACCCTCTCCATAGCTTTCACACCCTCCTTTAATGTTTTCTCCCCATTATTTATCGAAATTCCCTCTGTGTGACTGACTGTATATTACGAGTGCACTGCTCTCTCCTGTTGGCTTTAATGCTGCACTCTGGCTGTGACCAGCTCAGGAATTGATGGTGAGCCCAGCGGAATGGCTGAAATGCACCGTGACAAGCAGTGCACATGCCCTGAATTGTCAGGATACTGGCAGCTTGACAGCTGGTTAAGGAATGTCTGTTTTGACTGCTGGGTGGACTTTGATCATTTGGCTCCTCGAGCTTGATCTGCTACTCATTTAAATTATTACTGACTGGATGGATGGATGCAATTCCATTTTGCTCTGTCGTGTGATATGGAACTTGTCATCATCTTTCCCACATTTTAGTTATAATTGAGCCTCCCTTTGAAATATCTTGATTTTTGTTTTTGTTCATCACAGGTTTTATAGAAATGCAAGTATGTGTGTATATAATGTGTGTGTATGTATATATATATATATATATATACACACACATTTTATAAATATATATATATATATACACACATATATGTATATATATAATGTGTGTGTGTGTATATATATATTTATGTAATAGTTGATACCGTGTGAATGTTGACTCCCCCCCCCCCCCCATTTTTGCCCCTGCTCGCCTATCAGAGCTCCCGAAGCCTCGATTGCAGAGCCTCGCTTTGGCCACCTGCCCACCGGAGCTGCCGACAACTCACCTGCGGATCCTCACTCGGCTGCTTACCCATTCAAGCTCCTGACACCCCAACTGCGAACTTCACCTTGGCCACCTGCCCACTGATGCTCTTAATGTCCCGACTATGGATCCTTGCCTAGGCCCCGACTGCCTGCCCATCTTAGCTTACCAGCTTGTCCTGCCCCTCCAAGTTCTCCATGCCATTGCCACCGCAGGTACTTAACTGCAGTCAAAAGCAGAATGCCTGTAATAGGTGACCCCTAAATATTACACCCGTAGAGTATATGGTATTTGGTGTTAGTGACGATTTCTCATTAACCATTGCAGTGCCCCATCTGAACAGGTTATCAGACGCTAGGAGAGGAGTATGTTAACATCATCCAAGTGGACTCCAGTGGGCGGCAGGTGCCTTCCAGAAGCAGACGGGCAGCTCTCATTGTCCTTCATACCTGCGTTCCTTATCTGCTGGACCGAGGACTAAACCGTCTGGAGTTATACCTGCAAACCGAGAGTGAGGGGTTCCAGACATCACAGAGCAGATGGGCACCGGCACAGCCCAGAGTCTCCCGGTGGCTGCAAAGAATGGTCAGTGCTCTGACTGATCAGCAGAAGAAAGCACTGCTGCAGGGCATCTCCATCCTGCGGCAGGTGGTCTCCTTCCTCTACCGCTTGCACCTGAGCATCTTCTACCTCAACGGTGCTTTCTACCACGTTGCCAAAAGATTCACCAACATCACCTATGTAAGTTGTCAATAGGTCAATCCATTAAGATCAGTAGATAATATATTATCACAAAGTTAAGTAAATGTCTCTGTAGACAGAAAGGTCCAAATTCAGAATTTGTTTTTTTGGGGGGAGGAAATCTTATCATTTATTGTCTTTGAGAAGCAACCTTACATTGCTGCATTTCTCCTGATAAACATATTATCAGAGATGAACAACTGACGATATGATTTAAAATAAAGGTGGTATGTGACTGAGAAGGGAACCTTCAGTTGGTGGTAGAACATCGAACATTGCAACACAGTACAGGCCCTTCAGCCCTTGATGTTGTTCCTACCAAAAAATACTAAACACTTCATACCTGTAACCCTCTTTTTCTTCCATCCATGTGCCTGCCTAGGAATCTCTTGAATGCCCCTGATGTTTTAGCCTCCACCACCCCTCCAGGTATTCCGGGCACCGACAGCTCTCTGTGTATATATTAAAAAAAAACCTTGATATCTCCCCTAAGATTTCCTCTCCTCTTCAAAATTTCCCTTGGTGTTTGCTGTTCCTGTCCTGAAGAAAAAGGCACTGGATGTCCACCTTGTCCCTGCCTCTCAGAATCTTGGGATGGCAGGTTTGGGAGGTGATGCCTTGGCAGTCCAGGTGAACAGCAGTGTGTATTTGGTTGATGTGACACACTGACAGACAAAATGAATGTTTAGGATACAGGCTGCTTTGTCTTGGATTTTGTTACTCCTCTTGAGAGTTGATGGAGCCATGATTACCCATGTGCAGTGATATGCTTTGTAGGTTTCTTTTCCCACACCTGCTGAGTGGTTCCACCATTTTCATTCTTTTTATTTCAGATTTACAGCATCTACTCTTTATTTATAAATTTTCAAACTCAAATGGTTTCCAGTAATCAATCATAAATTACAGTTATCAATGATATAGAAAATTTGCTCTCGAGTCTGAGCCATTTCTTCCCCCCCTTCCCTCCCCTCTCCCCACACACAACATTCACAACACCCCACCACAAAGGTAGGGAATACATGGATTTGTCATGTCGACAGCCGGCACCCAGGCTTAGTTTTTTCTTGACTTCACTTGATTGGGATGGAATGGACCCCTTCCTCAGTAGAAGGATAGACGGGGAGGGCAGATATACAGGTCCACACCATAGCTGTGCTCCTACAAAATTTAAATATGGTTGCCAAATTTTTAGGATGTCACATTTTTTCCTTGAGTTATAGGAAATTTTCTCCAAAGGAACACAGCCTTCTATTTCTGTTCTCCAGGGCGCAATGCCTAAGTGAGAGTCAGATTCCAGGTAACCACTCTGGCCAATGTGACTGTTAAGAATTGGAATTTGGACAGCTTCATCTTAAGCATGTCCATTATGTTTCCCAATAGGAGCAGCTCTGATTTTACCAATGATTTTTTTCTCTAGAACTTGGCCTTGTTCTACCCAAAAGGGTCTCACCTTGGGTTACATGACCAGGTGCACAGCATTGGTCTGAAATTTCTGGTTTACCCTTATTCGATTTTTGTGGTGTCAAATATAGCTGGTGGAGGACATTATACGTATTAATAATTGTGGTCATGCTGTTCGTAAGTCTGACTCCTACCTTTGTCTTGATATGTGAAGGACTTCCACTTGTAATAAATGCATTGCCAGAATGAATTTCCCCTGTTCTCTTTTCGAGTTAAGGTTTCTATGTCACTGAATGTCATTTATTTCTGAGTTGCTCAAATGACAGTTTCCCCTGCTCATACAGTCCTTGATACTCCTGACCCCGGTTCAGCAACAGGTGTCCATGATCTTGTTTACTGTCAATGTGACTAATGTATTCAGAGTCAGGAGTGTTTTGGGGACAGCTCCACTTTAGACTCTGAATTGATAAATTTTGTTCCATATAGAAATTGTTTTGATATGGGGCTGTCTTTTTTGCCAGATAATAATGTCCCACTTAAAAATATCTTGCTACCATTTCACCCACTGTGTGCAGACCAATTTGTGTCCAGGATGGTACACTTCTCACCTCAAATAGTGGGGCAATATATTGCGACTGGGCTGCCCAATAATATTTCTTACATTCTTGTAACCTTAAAGTGCCCTGACTGAAGTCCCAGGTTAATTGTTCCATAGTCCCTGGCTACCTTGCCATTCCACAGAAACTTTCTTACATGTGAATGTAAATTCTGAAAAAGTCCCCCGGGCAATGTGACGGGCAGAGTCTGGAAGAGGTGCTGAAGCCTCAGCAACACATCCATTTTAACACAGTTGACCTTGCCCACCAGCGTGATAGGCAGTATCATCCACCTATTTAAGTCCTCCTCAATTCTCCTGAGCAAGTGGGTGTAGTTTGGCTCGTATAACGTTCTCATTACTTTTCATGCTTTCTGTGAAGGTGTGGATGTCTGGACGATGTTGACTAATTTTGGCTGTGAATCCCTTCAGCCATTAGCACTCGTGTACTGGGCCCTGTCATTGTTGAGGGTGGGAATTGTATAGGACCTACTGCTGGCTTTTTATCTATGCACCATCTTGCAGTCCTATTACACCTGATCCATTGATTGTAAGATCGTTCAGCTATACCCATTGTATTCTTTATAGAGTGTTGTATGTGTGCACATTTGAATGAGTGCATGAAAGTACCTGGGAGTAGAAATAATAGGTGTGGTTTGTATATCTTAATTCTGCCTCTTCACTTTACTGACTCTTCCTTGCACCTCTGTGCTGTTTAGCTGTGTGTACGTGGTCTGTTCCATGACAGTGCTGCAATCCGGTGGAGTTATGAGTTGCTGGGGAAGGTTTCATTGCTGCAGTTGGTTTTGATGGTCATCGTGCAGGTCAATAGCCTCAGGCAGAAGCAGCGTGCTCGGCAAGAGTGGAAACTTCACCGCAACCTTCCATGCTCTAGGTATGGCTAAGATTTCTCATTTTACAGACCCTCTGAACTGCCATTTACAGTAAAAACCCCTGGTATCTGGCACCTAAGGGGATTGGTAGATGCCAAATAAGTGTATTTTCCACGTGCTTGAGACTCTTACACTGTCTAATATACCTGCATTAAGAATAAACAGTTTAAAAGACAAAAATACTATATTGTACTCTAAACACTTTCATGAATATAAACCTTAAAGCATTTTACTTCATTTTCAGTCACATTCTTTGAATTTAAATTTTTTTTTACTGTCACTGCATCTGCAGGTTCCTCCCCATCCATGGAGCCGCCTGAAAGACGAACAATGACATTGTAGATCATTACCCTTCCCTCCACCAAGTTTATAGATAATAAAGCCTCTGACTGGGGTGACTCTTACTAAGCAGAGGTAAGGGGACACTTTAAGAGAGTCATCCCAATGGTGAGCAGCATCAACCACCTCTTCAAACAGCCGCTACAAGCAAAGCACGACCAGGGCACTCCGCTGGCTGGATATTTTCTCCCATCTTCACCCAAGTTTTGTGTTACATCAGAGAACATGTAGACCAAGGTAACAGGCCCTTTCGGCCCACGAGCCCGTGCCACCCAATTGACCTGCAACCTTGGGTTATGTTTGAATGGCGGGGAAAACCCAAGCAAACATGGGGAGAACATACAAATTTCTTACGGACATTGTAGGATTTGAACCCTGGTCCTGATCACTGGTGCTGTAACAGTTTCGTGCTAACCTATGATAACTATGCCCTTGACCTTTCCAATTTTAAACATTTTTTACATATTTTTATTCTTATTTTTCTTGATTTATTTTTCTTGATTTTTTTTGCTGGTTGTTTGAATTCTGCACACCACTGTTCCAATTGGTACAATTTTGGCATTTGGAGAGAGGAAGCAAACATCTTAAGAAGTCAAGTTTTGGTTTCTCTTGGCTGATCTGGATGGTGGATATGCAATAAATATTAAGCAAGTCCTTGGAGAAGGTTCCCAGTTCTATTTTGTAAAAGGACAAAAGGACATTTTAAAGACTTTTTTTCTATTACACCTCACCTTTCTAATATTGGAGTGATTCCATTAAGTAACAGTGGAATTTGGCCTAGATTGATCAAATCTCCAGTACTATGTCCTGAAGCCAATACCTTCTGTTTTGTGTAGTAGCTATGTGTGAGAGGCCCGTTCAGTGACAGGGATAGTTTCTGGTATAGTTAGGCATACTGGGGAAGCTCAGACATTAATGAAAATATGTTAGGATCGCTGTGCTGCTAAGAGACAAAACAAGTACATGTGTGAGGGATGATCCCAGCTTCAAAGGTGGAGGTTCCATCTGAGAGGAGTGGAATTAAAAACAAAAATGACATTGGTAGAAGTAATGTGCTCCCAAATAAGAGGGCACCAAAAGAGTTTTGCACTAATGTGATTTTTATCTTCATGTGGATTGGCAGAACACATCTCCCATTCAGTAAGATAATCAATAGTAATGGTCCTGCAGTCACCAGGTTAGATTAACTGTAAATAGTGGACCAACATAGAGGTTGAAATGACCTAATCCCCTCCTTTTTTCATGGTCCCACACAATCTTGCCAGTGAAATCAGCATTGCTCATTTAGTTACAAACATGGCCATAACACGCCGGGCTGGAAATGAAATTCAGTGGGGTTCTCTGAGATCACAAGTAGCTTAATTTTGATATTTTGCAGTTTTGAAAACAAAACACATCAGGTCCTGCCTTTCTTCTTTTTTTTTTTAAATTTTTTATTTTTCACACCATAAATCACATTAGCCATGATATACACTATTTCTTTTTCACACATATACAGTGACTTTTTCTCCCCCCCCCCTTTCCTCCCAAACCACCCCCCCACCCCCCCTCTCATCCATTTTAGGTATACAATCTAGGTTGCATTAAGCCAGTCAGACAATGTTGTCATTCAACAAAATTACACCAGAAATTCTACTGAGTCCATTCTTTTCTTTCCTTCTCCTTCCATCAACTTAGGTACTGTTTGTCCCCGGTAGGTTTTCGCTATTGTATTTAATGTAAGGCTCCTATACTTGCTCGAATATTTCAATATTATTTCTTAACCTATCTGTTATTTTTTCTAATGGAATACATTTATTCATTTAAATTTAGTAGTTTCTTCCTTTTAATTTGGTTATGTATTCCATTAATATTTAAAGACATATAGTTCAGCGTAGCCCTTTTATATTTTGTTTATCTTCTCTTTCCGTTTTTCCATCATTACCTTTCCTCCTTTTCCATTTCTGTTTTCTTATTTTCAACTCTTTATAAGACAACATTCCTACAACATCCAACATTTTCCTTATTCTCCTATTTCTATCTTATTTATCCCCAATCTCCCCTTCACCTCCTGAGTTGTCCTTTATCCCTTGTCGGACAACCACATCTCCCCTCTCCATTTGGATTAGGTCCTGCCTTTCAAAATGTAATAGCAACATGGGTAATGGAGGGGTATGGTTCATTTAATTTTAATGTGCAAAAAAAAATTATAGATGTTGAAATATGATTTTATTCTAGTACAAAGAGGAAGTTGTTTCATTAGTTCCAATATTTTAGCAGTTTAAAACTATTGTCAAAGGATAGCACAGCTTTTTCCTCAAGGTTTACTTACTGGCTCAAAATAATGAAACATTAAATTCTGCAGATGCTGTGATTGTAGTAAAAATGCACCAAAATGTTGAAGGAACTCAGCTGGCCTTTTTAAGAGTCCATAAAAAGCAAAGATGTATGTCTTTCTCTTTCTAGAATTCTCTCCCAGGATCTCCCCGTTCGCAACTCCCGGTGCATACTGTGTTTGGAAGAACGAAGGCATTCCACAGCTACTCCATGTGGCCACCTCTTCTGTTGGGAGTGCATCACAGAATGGTGCAACACCAAGGTAGGATTTACATTATATTTTTAACACCATAAGCCAGAAGGTTATCAAACAAAATATTAGGCATATAGTGAGACATTATTACCTGAAACATGAAAGTTTGCAGATGCAGTGATTGCAGTAAAAACACAAAAATTCTGGAGAAACTTTGTCTAGTGGTCACAGAGCATATTTTTATATTGCAAAGGTAAATATACATAACCAGTGTTTCAGACCTGAGGCCTTCATCATATGAGCAAAATGTAGGCAGGTGCCTGAATAAAATGGTGGAGGAGGAGGAGGGGCACAGGCAAGAGGATATGGGAGGGCACAAGAGAAAAAAGGGGATGGGAAATAGCTCTGAGACATTATGTCAGATAGGCAGAGACTTGTGAAATGCTCTTGAGGTGTACCTTCAGTGAAAATCAGGCTTGGGGGTTCCTGAGCTTCAAACCAGTGGTACAGCAGTGAAACTCTCACCAGAAGTGCAGATTTGAAATGCAGACATCTGCAAATCAAGGGGCCAGAGCAGAAGTTGGCCACATGGCCCCAGCCATTCTGGCTTCTACCTCAATTCCATTTTCTCACACTATGCCCAGGTTCCTTGTTTCTCCTGAATTTTAAAGGTCTGTTGATCGATCTTGTATGCAATCAACAACTGAGCATCTGTAGCCCTTTGGAATGGAGAAGTGAGGATATTACCTCTAGTTCTAAATTCCCAGTGTGGGAACTATTTGATAAATAGGAGGGGTAAGTTGTGAGGTCATCAATTATTCTGCTGCTTACACAGAGATGCTGTGTGCCTTGATGCAAGCCACCCAGTACCAAACTTGAGTGGTAATGGGTCAGCAAGTTGGTGGGAAGATTGGTAGAGGGGGTGCAGTTCCAATGTTTGAGAAATTTGGACAGGAAAGGCACAGAGGGACATGGACCAAATGTAGACAAATAGGATTAGCTTAGACTAATTGGTTGGCTTAAGTTAAGCTAAGGGCCTTTTTCTGTTCTGTGCAGTTTTGATTCTAATGTTTTTTTAAACAAGATTATTAATGTTTATGTTTAAGATTCCAGCACTAATGCCTGAAGCATCCATTGTGTTACAATTTCCCAACTCTAAAAATAGATTTGTTGTTGGTTTTCTGTTCATTAATGGATCTCTATCCCTTTATTCACTCTAAGATATTACACAAAAATAAATATCAACCTGATTCCCTTCCATAAACCTTGTTGCTTCTTACAAATCATGTTATACTTAGTATTCTTTTATCATTCTAAGATTTTCCTGACAACTGATGCTGGGGTAACTGATTTTCACTGTATTTACCATCCTTTTGTGAATAGGGGTATTGCATCTTGTGTTTTTCAGTTGACTTTGTTCATGATAGAAAATTTTGATAGATCAAAATTTTGATTGAAGAGTGTCACAGTTGGCGGAGCGGTTAGTGCAGTGCTTTCATAGCACCGGTGATCAAGACTGGGATTCAAATCCTGCTCTTTCTGTAAGGAGTTTGTACATTCTTCCCATGTCTGTAGGTTTTCCGGGGGGGGGGGGAGGTTCTGGTTTCCTCCCACTGCGTGAAACATACCAGAGGTGTAGGTTAAGTGGGTGGCATGGACTTGTGAGCCAAAATGGCCTGTTATCGTGATACATGTCTAAATTTAAAATAAAAAATCAACCAAAGTGTCGACCTTCTGCAGACAACTCTTTCAAAAGCCTAGGTTATCAAGCTTGGGGATTTGTAACCTTTAAGAGCTATTACTTCCTAGATTTATTTTACTAGCAAACAATCTAATCACTGCCTAACACATTAAAAGCAACATGTGGGGTTAGAGTATTTTGTAATTTTAATATTTTGCTTTTATTTTACAGGCAGAATGTCCTCTTTGCCGAGAGATGTTCCAGCCCCACAGATTAATCTATTTGCGTCATTACATTTAGGATGAAATAATCTACATTATACATTCATTTGCAGGAAATGCCCAAATACATGCCCAAATGCCCTTAACATCCATTTGAATGGTATATTTCTTGTATCCTAATAAAATTAGTTTGGGCATGTAAAGTAAATCCATAAATAAATGGGCCTAAATTATAGCTTTTAGCAACCAGATCAAGAACATAGAACTCAAGGTTGCTTAATAGCTAACATGGTCTTTGATGAAGGAAATGATCTGCAATTAAGTCCACTAGCTTTCATTATTTCCCTGTCTGCTTCCTGGGAATGTTGCTTGTTTTCCCCAGTATGGGACACCCAAAGGATGGAATGAATCTCAGACTAGACCACTGTTACCTGCATCTAGTTTGTCTTGGATCTGATCTAGGAGGCCCAATAACAAGTTTTTTGGGGATGGATGGATGGGGGTGGGGGGTGGAAATGTTAGTTCCATTTTTTGCTTATACTTTTGAAAAATGCCTAATGTAAATGAATAAACACAATTAAGTGATCAGGCCAGTTTTATTTAATTCATTTAATTGTTTCACTTGTTTTCCCCAGAGTAAAGAGGGCTGAAGAAACAGCATTACAAATAATTTTGTTCAACTTTATTACAAGTAAAAACAAATGTAACATGTAAAAACCCAGCACAAGGTGGCTCTCTAGTTGATAAAAAGGCAGTGGTACATGAACGGTGTACTGGATCAATCATAGCATATGTCCTATTTGCATTTGGTTTCATATAAAATGCACCATAATGGACTCTTTCTCACCATTTAATTTTAAAGCATTACTCTCGCCTCCATAATGATAGGACAAAGACACTTTTTTCCTTTATTTGTCTCTTGAGCTCCAGTTTAAAATTTGTAATCAAACAAATCACAGGTGATTAAAGATCACATTCCTGATTTCATTCAAGGGTATTTGTATCCATTCTTTATACATAGTTTCCCCCATTTTGGGACATCTGGCTACACAGGTGTTTGTGAATACTCCGGTATAATTTAATTGCTTTATTGGTGCTTCTAAGCTTTTGAACTCCTTTGGAGTTGCCAGTGCCAATAATAAGCCATTGAGGCTGAAAAACAAGAATAAAACAGTAAGAGACATCGGCCAAACCTTAGATTACCAAAATAAACAGTTTGGATCATGAAAAAGCATGCTGGTGAGCTCAGTAATTGGCAAGGGACTGGTGGGTCAAGGAAGAGCTCCACCTGCTGCTGACAGAAGAAATCCCCAATCACCTGTCTTACAGATCAGAAACACTCTTCAGGAGGCAGGTTTGGATGTGTCAATGACTACTGTCTGCAGAAGACTTTGCAAACTGAAATAGAGAAGCTACACTGCAAGTTGCAAACTACTAGTTAGCCACAGAAACAATATAGCCAGGTTATAGTTTGCAAAGTATTTATTAAGAGCCTGCAGAATTCTGGAAAAATAGTTTTCAGCAATCAGATCAAGGACACAGAATTCAAGGTTGTTTAATAATTGGAAAAAGGTCTTGTGGACAGATGAGTCCAAGATTAACCTGTATCAGAGTGATGGCAAGAGCAAAGTGTGGAGGTATAAAGGAACTGCCCTAGATCCAAAGCCTACCACCTCATCCGTGAAACATGGTATTGGGGGTGTTATGGTCTGCTGTCACAAGTACTCGTATACTTATCTTCAATGATGATGTAACTAATAGCATTGCAAAATAAATTACAAGGTGTATAGAAACATTATCTGTTCAAGCAAATGCCTCTAAACTCAGTGGACGGTGTTTCAACCCATAGGAAGAGAATGATCCCAAACATACCGCTAAAGCAACAAAGGAATTTTTCAAAGCTAAAAACTTGAAAATTATTGAATGGCCAAGTCACTCACTTAATCTAAATCCAATTGAGCATGCCTTCCATATGCTGAAGAGAAAAGTTAAGGGGACGAGCCCCTGAAACAAGCGGGAGCTGTAGATGGCTCCAGTGGAGGCCTGGTAGAGCATCACCAGATATTGTACTCAGCATCTGGTAATGTCTATGAAGCACAGACTTCCAGCAGTAATTGCATGCAAGGGATAGGTAATAAAGTACCATACATGACTAATATACGTACCATTGCTCTGTCTAAAATATTATGGTGCCTTGAAATGAGATGTACAAAAAGTCCTGCAATTTCTGTACAGTCAAGTCAAAATGTATACAAATAACCTTGAATAAAATTGGAAACATGCCCTTCAATCTCGTGAATTATTTGATTACAAATTTAAGACTGGAGAACGAGGAAATAAAGGAAAAAAGTCTTTGTCCCAATATGGCCATTTAGGAATTGTATCACTACAGCAATTTTACTTAACCCAAAAGCTGTTGCACGGTGTCAAATGCATTGTTCTAAATTTGTCCCAGTCCAGGGTTGTCGACTCGTTCACCATCATATCTTCCTTGAGTACATAGTGTAGTTTGTGGACGGAGGAAATTTTTCTATTGGAACCTTGGGCCTCATGTAGAAAATACTTCAAGGCCTTGCCACTGAAATAGAAAATGTACAGCACACCCTGCACATTTGGCATGATGCACCAATGGTTTAATCACTATTTACGTCCAGCACTGTGGAAGCAGCTTCAACTATATTTCAAGTATGGAAGTTTTTGTGATTTGGATATAGGTGGAATGTTATAAATGGTACCATGCTAGTAATTAAGCTCACAATTAAATCACAGCAGAGTGAAAAAAACCAGTCCTTCAAGCTAGTTTCTGCCCTTTATGGTGATGACTTTCACTCACTCAATTCAAATGTAATTCACCCTCCGATGGGAACTTAAAAGGAGAAGGGCACCATTTTTTTTTAAACAGCAATGTTTGGTTGGAGCCGCTTTGACCACGTGAAGCTGAACCCTCCCTCAAGTAGTGACACTTTAGGAAGTTTGAAACCTGCCACTGATTCTAAGCAACGAATCAACTCCCCACTAATCATACAAGTATTTACACACCTTTCTATACATTAGTTTCATGTACAATTTCAAGTTCAATTTCATATGTCTCCCAAGACAGACAAAAACTACTGATTCAACATGGGACAGACATTCTGAGCAAACCCACAATGAGTGTTAGAATCTAGTCAGCAATTTGAGATACAAACCCAATAGCAGTAGATCCTAAAATGAGATGTAGAGGAGAAGAAAAGATCAGACAAATAAAGGGTGGGAAAATTACTGGGAATTTAAACCTCCCAAAACATTGGAGATTTTAATAGGAATCTAGAACAACCTCTGTAAACAGTGTGGGAACATTGTGGTGTGTGAGATCATTTTTGTTCTCAACTCTCTCCCTGTGCAACTGCTGTACCTTCCATCAAACATGATAAATAACATCTGAAAGTGTTTTTAGGTGGTGTTTGACATCACAGATGCAAAGCAAGTTTATACATGCACATTCTATACAGTTCACATAGACAATGAGATACTTCCAAAAGGAAACAGGCTGCATATGTTGATTTTTTTTCCTAAAAGAGTTGGTTTTAATTTAAAAAGTCTGAAATATTCGAGTTTAACCATGCCTTAGATCAAATTAAAGGGGAAAGAACATTCACACCATCCCATACATATACATACATACTTTTCATTCAGTAAAAGGTATAAATTAGGACATCACTTTGCTAGAGAACAGGCAATTCTGGGTCATGAGCTCAATACAGGTTGTACTTCTTTAATCTGGTGGGTGACATTTGGCACCTTTCAAAGTTTTCCAAAACTTTAAACTTTTCTGGCTTTCATTTTTCAGCAAAAAAAACTAAAAATCTGCTCCTTTTGTTTCTTTAAGTCATACACAGATGACGATCTGATCCCACAGTACTCACACAAAGTCTTTACAGAAGTTCCTTTATCTAATTTTTTCAATAACTTCATATTTTCAAGCATAATGATTTGCAAATGCTTTATAAGCACTAGCGCCATCTTCTGCATCTTGAATGACATTCTGAAGGGCTAAAATACAGCTGAATATAAGAAATTAACAGGGCTGTATCACCAACATACTTGGCTGCAGTATAAGCAGATATTGGCCCATCAACGCTGCTAACAGCACCACCCTGATGGCTGATCCACAAACTAATGGCAGCAGATTCAAAACATGCTGGACCTGGGGAATTGTCGGACCGCAGAGTGCCAGATTAGAGAGGTACAACCTGTATCAGAAAATATGAAACAATAGCCTACTTTTTTTTTCTATGGTTTCTTGAATGTGCTGAACTGAGGATGCTGACCACCAGTGCTGCACTGATGTTGCCAAACATCACGCACACAAGTCTCAGCACCACACCACTGGTGTGTAATTGCTAGCAGGGAATCAGATTACAAGACTAGGAGCACCACCTAGTGCTGCCTTGACCATTTGAAAAAGGCCAGAGAGAGCAGGTGCTTTATTCAATCTTTTAAGCTGAACATTCCCCTATTCACAATTTATTATTATTACTATTCCATCACTTTGCTCCAACCAACACCTCAGATTCTGATTAAATGCTAAAATCTCAGGGACACTGATAGCTCTTATTTTGCTCTTTCAACTCCTGAGTATATGTTCATTTTCTTTTGCAATATAATCCACCCTCCCCATTTCCTGATGGTGAGTTTGCGACTTGTTCCAATCACAATATGGGAGCTTTGGTGAATCTTAAAGCCACCTTACGCTGGCATATGTGAAAGTTGACAGCTTTAGAAGTTTAAAGAAAACAAAGCCACTTCTGAAACACATACTTGCCTTAGTTTTGTATTTATAGTACTTTGTTAAGAGTTCAATGTTCAGAATCTCGTTCATGCCTAAAAACATTTGGTTTCCTTCCAATTATTCACATTGAGCCTGATGCATTTAAAGCAGAATACTAATATCTAGATACCAATTATTTTGGATGTTAAGATACGAGGGGAGGGAATCTCGCACTGCTTGATTTCTTTGTCCTCAAAGGCTTCAAGCTTTGTATCAACTAACCATCAAAGCTCCATTTCAATGATCCCATCACCCTCCCATCTCATTCTCTTCCTAGCCCCTCATTTCGATAAGAAAGGTGCTTCCAAAATCTTGTTAGGACCTGTAAATGAGCTGTGCCTCATCTTATTTGACAATGTATCATAATACTGCAACAGTACCTTGCCAAAAGCTTCTATAATTTGTGTAGTCACACTTTTTGAAAGAAAATTATTTAACCAAGTATAATACTGGTTTGATATTTTAATTTTTTTCCAAATGACAAAAATGAAAGTACATTTGAAGCAACTGGCATATAGTATACAATCAAAAGGGAAATTTCAATGAAGTCACCTATAAATTATACCAGAATGGTCAGGTAAAGAAGTTTTTTTTTTAAATCATAAAAGATGTCTTGGCGCCAAAAAATTATTTCAAAACTAAATCACCTTCTAAAATGTACCCTTCAGAAAGGCCAGGAGCAAACATGATAATAATAAAGTCTCATGACTTGCGATTATTGTCCAATGTTTACATGTAGAGAGAAGATAATCCTGGAGTGAGTGCCAAGTAGCGTGTTCTCTAACTGGCAAATGCTTTTGTAGATTCCTCCTTTCCCTTGTATGTCCTTTTCCCATGTGTGAATGGTAGATATCTATACTTGATCATGTGCTGTTTAAAAAGGGCAGAAAAGAAATCATAATACTGGCATTTCGGAAAAATTTCCCAAACCTCCATTCTAGAGAGTAGTCAATGGTTATCGAATGTGATTCAAAACCTCAAACAACCCTTCCCATTGTCATCTAGGGTATTAATTACTGGTAAATTTTGTAACCATCTTAAAAGTTTTTCCAAAAGCAAGATGTTGCAGAAAAGCTGCTTTGATGAAGCATCAGACCTGAACCATTAACAGTTTCTCTCACTGCAGATGCTGCCTGACTTGAACAGTTCTAGCACTTGTCATGTCATGTGCACATTTCCAGTAATGATCAAAGAATGACATTTTTGATTTCCAACCTTCTCCATCCAGTTCAGCACAGACCAAGGCTGTGACCAATGGCTTTAGGACGGAGTTGACCTCCCTCATCTAACCCAGTTCTGAGCAGTAGTCAGTTTGAGATTATCCACACAGACATTTGTAGGCAATGCCAAGTGCTCTTAAAACTGCAGGGAAGAGGAATCATCATTTGATGGTATGGAATTGAAGCCAAATTTCTTTGAGGAAAAAAAATAATATGCCAAACATAAAACAGAAAAGTAAGATTTGTTTATTAAAGGCAGAATACTCTGACAAGAAGTTTGGCTAGAGTTTATTTCTTTATCTTACAGCTGCAGTTTGGGATTTCCACTATCTCAAGTCCTCTATGCTCACGGTTCAAGTCTTTAGCATGACCCTGTTAGTAGGGTGCAAAACTGAGCAGCAAGTTTATAATCAGAACTAACCCTTCATGAGAGCAAAGCTATGCAGCCAGAGCCATTGAGAACCTCCCAAAATAAGGACCTCACTCCCAGCTTCTCATAACACAGTAAACAGTTGCTATTTTGCCACTGATGTGGACGTTTTACCCCCTCCATAAATCTTCGTCCGCGAAGCCAAGCCAAAGAAGATAATGTCTTTTCGCAACTATTGATTTACCTTAATTTGCCTCTTCATGGTAATGCAGAATAGCATTATGAAGTACATGACCAGAATTGGCCAGAAAACTGGCACATTGAAGGCATCAAAGAATGTGCAAACCATGGCGACTATTATTCCTTTTGTAGCAGAGTGCCTAAAAACAAACAAAAAAAAGTCAGGATTTATTTAACAATTTTGACCAGGATGTGGGGGTTGCCTTTGACATGAAGATTTGGTAAAAACTAAAATCAATAGACATAAAGCAGATAAAATCTAGCACTGCATCGTCTTAGCAAAACTAATTTAGTGATCATGTTCTTGGTAAAGTAAAAACATTTGGTAGCTCTGCTGATGATCCAAACTGACAAAATGGGTTACAATTAGCTGGTCACATGACTGTCCCCACAAGATGTGCAATAGTAAATCCTACCAATGTTATCTTGAACTGATGTATCTGCCAAAGGTAAACTAATGAGATCTACTTGATTTATGTCGGCTTATTTAGAATCTGCACAGAGCCAGTCACCCGGTGTTACCTTAAGGAAATGGGCTTCCACTACCACTTCCAGTGGTAGTGCTACGAAGCCTCTTGATAATGGACAATTGAGACCTCAACTAGACTATCACTACTTCATCCAAGTATTGTAGAACACAGAGGAGCACTGTTCAAGAGATGAGGGAGAATGACCAAATGCCATGAGACCTCATGTGTTCTGGAGTCAATCTTAAGGACTGTCTGAGCTACATCTAGCCTATATACCTCTGTCCCTCCCATACTGGCAGGTCTGTCTTACCAATGGGTAGGACACATCAAGGATTGTGATGGAAGAATAGAAGTCACACTCACCCATGTCAGACTGATCTGTGGGAGAGTACTCCAGATTGGGATATCAGTGCCCGGGGTCAATGCTCGATAGTCTATTAAGTGCTATCATATGACTAAATAGTTTCTCCATGGTCCCTAGATTCTGGGAGAAATATACTATTTTTTATTTGCCCCTGTGCTCTACAGTTTTAAATTTGTTATCAAACAATTCACATGTGCTAAAGGTGCACATTCCAGATTTTATTGAAGGGTATTTGTGCACATTTTGATTTGACCATGTGGAAATTACAGCACTTTTTAGACATAGTCCATTCATTTCAGGGAACCATGAATATATGGGACATAGTGATGGTATGCATATTAAAGTTGTCATGTTTAGTACTTTATTACATATTCCTTACATGCAAATGACTGGTTGAAGCCAGTGATTCATAGACATCACCAGGTGCTGAGCATCGTATCTGGTGATGCCAGGCCTCAACTGCAGCCATCTTCAGCTCCTGCTTGTTTTGGGAGCTTGTCCTTTAAGTTTTCTCTTCAGTATATGGAAGGCATGCTCAATTAAATTTAGATCAGGTGATTGACTTGGCCATTCAAGTATTTTCCAGTTTCTAGCTTTGAAAAACTAATTTGTTGCTATAGCAATATGTTTTGGATCATCGTCTTGCTGTAGGATGAAGCAACATCAAATGAGTTTGGAGATTCAATTTGCTCGAACTTGAGCAGATAAGATGTTTCTGTACACCTCAGAATTCATTTTGATACTGCCATCAGCAGTTACATCATCAATGAAGATAAGGGTACCTATGGCAGCCATAAATGCCCAGTCCATAGCATCCCCACCACATTTCACAGATGAGGTGGTATGCTTTGGATCTTGGGCAGTTCCTTCATGCCTCTACCCTCCATCACTGATACAGGTTAATCTTGGTTTCATCTGTCCATAAGACCTTTTTCCAGAATTCTGCAGGCTCTTTTAAATACTTCTTCACAAACTGAAATTTGACCATCCTGTTTCTGTGGCTAATTAGTGGTTTGCATCCACATTTCTATTCATGAAGTCTTCTGCAGATAGTAGTCATTGAAACACCTGCCTCCTGAAGAGTGTTTCTGATCCGCATTTCTGACGTGCATTTGGGGATTTTTTTCACCATGATGAGAATTCTTCTGTCATCTGCAGTGGACGTCTGCCTTGGCCTACAATTTGTCCCTTTGCAATTACTGAGCTCACCAGTATGTTCTTTCTTCTTTTTTTTTGAGTGTTTTCTTTTTTTTTTATTTTTCACACCATAAATCACGTTAGCCATGATATACACTTTTTCTTTTTCACACATATACAGTGACTTTTTCTCCCCCCCCCTCCTCCCAAGCCACCCCCCCCCTCCTCCCAAGCCACCCCCCCACCCCCCCCCCTCTCATCCATTTTAGGTATACAATCTAGGTTGCATTAAGCCAGTCAGACAATGTTGTCATTCAACAAAAATACACCAGAAATTCTACTGAGTCCATTCTTTTCTTTTCTTCTCCTTCCATCAACTTAGGTAATGTTTGTTCCCGGTAGGTTTTCGCTATTGTATTTAATGTAAGGCTCCCATACTTGTTCGAATATTTCAATATTATTTCTTAAACTATATGTTATTTTTTCTAATGGAATACATTTATTCATTTCTATATACCATTGTTGTATTTTCAAATTATCCTCCAATTTCCAGGTTGACATAATACATTTTTTTGCTACGGCTAGGGCTATCTTTACAAATCTTTTTTGTGCATCTTCCAAGTCAATTCCAAATTCTTTATTTTTTATGTTACTTAGGAGAAAGATCTCTGGATTCTTTGGTATATTGTTTTCTGTTATTTTATTTAATATCTGATTGAGATCATCCCAAAATTTTTCTACTCTCTCACATGTCCAGATTGCATGAATTGTTGTTCCCCTTTCTTTTTTACATCGAAAACATCTATCAGATACTGTTGGGTCCCATTTATTTAACTTTTGCGGTGTAATGTATAGTCTGTGTAACCAATTATATTGTATCATACGCAGCCTCGTATTTATTGTATTTCTCATCGTTCCAGAACATAATTTCTCCCATGATTCCTTTTTTATCTTTATATTTAAATCTTGTTCCCATTTTTGTTTAGTTTTACCATTTGTTTCCTCATTCTCCTTTTCTTGCAGTTTAATATACATATTTGTTATAAATCTTTTGATTAACATTGTATCTGTAATCACATATTCAAGGTTACTTCCCTCTGGTAAACTCAAATTGCTTCCTAATTTATCTTTCAAGTAGGATCTCAGTTGGTAATATGCCAGCGCTGTATCTCCAGTTATATTGTACTTATCTCTCATTTGTTCAAAGGATAAGAATCTACTTCCTGAAAAACAATTTTCTATTCTTTTAATCCCTTTTTTTTCCCATTTTCTAAAGGAAAGGTTGTCTATTGTAAAAGGGAGTATCTTATTTTGCGTCAATATTAGTTTTGGTAATTGATAATTTGTTTTATTTCTTTCTACATGAATCTTCTTCCATATATTGAGGAGATGGTGTAATACTGGAGAAGTTCTATGTTGTACCAATTTTTCATCCCATTTATATAATATGTGTTCAGGTATCTTTTCCCCTATTTTATCTAATTCTAATCTCGTCCAGTCTGGTTTTTCCCTTGTTTGATAAAAATCTGATAGGTACCTTAATTGTGCGGCTCTATAATAATTTTTGAAGTTTGGCAATTGTAAGCCTCCTTGTTTATACCATTCTGTTAATTTATCTAGTGCTATCCTCGGTTTCCCCCCTCTCCATAAAAATTTCCTTATTATTTTCTTTAACTCTTTGAAGAATTTTTCTGTCAGTTGTATTGGCAATGCCTGAAATAAGTATAGTATCCTTGGAAAAATGTTCATTTTAATACAGTTTATCCTTCCTATCAGTGTTAGTGGTAAATCTTTCCAATGCTCAAAATCGTCCTGTAATTTTTTCATTAGTGGATTGTAATTGAGTTTATATAATTGGCCTAGATTTTTGTTTATTTGTACACCTAGGTATCTTATTGCCTGCATTTGCCATCTGAATGGGGATTCCTTCTTAAATTTTGAGAAATCCGCGTTATTCATAGGCATTGCTTCACTTTTATTTACGTTTATCTTGTATCCCGACACTTCTCCATATTCCTTCAATTTCTTATATAGTTCTTTTATTGATAGTTCTGGTTCTGTTAAGTACACTATCACATCATCCGCAAATAGACTGATTTTATATTCCCTGTCTTTTATTTTTATTCCTTTTATATTATTATCTATTCTTATCGCTTCTGCTAGTGGTTCTATAGCTAGTGCAAACAATAATGGTGATAGTGGGCATCCCTGCCGCGTTGACCTGCTTAAGTTAAATTGCTTTGATACATGTCCATTTACTGTCACTTTCGCTAACGGTCCCTTATATAATGCTTTAATCCAATTAATATACTTCTCCGGTAAACTGAATTTTTGCAATACTTTGAACAAATAATTCCATTCTACTCTGTTGAAGGCCTTCTCTGCGTCTAAAGCAACTGCTACTGCAGGTGCTTTATTTCCTTCTACTGCATGAATTAAGTTAATAAATTTACAAATATTGTCTGTTGTGCGTCTTTTTTTGATAAATCCAGTTTGATCTAAATTTACCATTTTCGGTACCTGTTCTGCTAATCTGTTTGCTAATAGTTTAGCTATTATCTTATAATCTGTGTTTAGCAAAGATATTGGTCTATATGACGCTGGTGAGAGTGGATCTTTCCCTTGTTTTAGTATCACTGTAATTATTGCTGTTTTACATGAATCTGGTAAGTTTTGTGTCTCATCAATCTGGTTGATTACATCCAGGAGGGGCGGTATTAATAGGTCTTTAAATGTTTTGTAGAATTCTATTGGGAGTCCATCCTCTCCTGGTGTCTTATTATTTGGTAATTTTTTTATTATCTCTTGTATTTCTACTGTTCCAAATGGTTCTGTTAATTTATTTTGTTCCTCTATTTGTAGTTTTGGTAGTTCAATTTTAGTCAAAAATTCATCTATTTTCCCTTCTTTCCCTTCGTTTTCAGTTCGGTATAATTGTTCATAGAATTCTCTGAAGTTTTCCTTAATTTCTTTTGGATTATATGTAATTTGTTTGTCTTTTTTCCTTGTTGCCAATACAATTTTCTTAGTTTGCTCTGTCTTAAGCTGCCATGCTAAGATTTTGTGTGTTTTTTCACCTAGTTCATAATATTTCTGTTTTGTCTTCAATATATTCTTCTCCACCTTATATGTTTGTAATGTTTCATATTTTATTTTTTTATCCGCCAATTCTCTTCTTTTGGTTGTATCTTCCTTTATTGCTAATTTTTTTTCTGTTTACTATTTCCCTTTCCAACTGCTCTGTTTCCTGATTATAGTCCTTCTTCATCTTGGTTACATAACTTATTATTTGCCCTCTAATGAATGCTTTCATTGCGTCCCATAGTATAAACTTATCTTCCACTGATTCCGTATTTACTTCAAAATACATTTTTAATTGTTTTTCAATAAATTCTCTAAAATCCTGTCTTTTAAGTAGCATGGGGTTTAATCTCCATCTATACATTCTTGGAGGGATGTCCTCTAGCTTTACTGTCAGTATTAAGGGTGAATGGTCCGATAGCATTCTCGCTTTATATTCTGTTTTTCTTACTCTATCCTGCATACTAGCTGATAACAAAAATAGGTCTATTCTTGAGTATGTTTTATGTCTAGTCGAGTAGTATGAGTATTCCTTTTCTTTTGGGTTTTGTTTCCTCCATATGTCCACAAGTTTCATTTCTTGCATTGATTTAATTATAAATTTGGTTACTTTGTTCTTCCTGTTAATTTTTTTCCCCGTTTTATCCATATTTGGATCCAAATTCAGATTGAAATCCCCTCCTATTAGTATGTTCTCTTGCGTATTAGCTACCTTCAAAAAGATATCTTGCATAAACTTTTGATCTTCTTCGTTAGGTGAATATATATTAAGTAGATTCCAAAGCTCCGAATATATCTGACATTTTATCATAACATATCTCCCTGCTGGATCTATTATTTCCTCTTCTATTTTAAATGGCACATTTTTGCTAATTAATATAGCCACTCCTCTTGCTTTTGAATTATACGATGCTGCTGTTACATGTCCTACCCAATCTCTCTTTAATTTCTTGTGCTCCAATTCAGTTAAGTGTGTTTCTTGGACAAATGCTATATCTATTTTTTCCTTTTTCAGTAAATTTAGTAGTTTCTTCCTTTTAATTTGGTTATGTATTCCATTAATATTTAAAGTCATATAGTTCAGCGTAGCCATTTTATATTTTGTTTATCTTCTCTTTCCGTTTTTCCATCATTACCTTTCCTCCTTTTCCATTTCTGTTTTCTTATTTTCAACTCTTTACAAGACAACATTCCTACAACATCCAACATTTTCCTTATTCTCCTATTTCTATCTTCTTTATCCCCAATCTCCCCTTCCCCTCCTGAGTTGTCCTTTATCCCTTGTCGGACAACCACATCTCCCCTCTCCATTTGGATTTGCGAATCCACTCTCAAGCGTCAACTGATTTTGCAGTGACCACTCTTTTCCCCCACCCAGCCCCCCCCAGAAAAGATTTCACTTTTCATATGTCACAAAGGTCACTCTTTTAATTCCCTCCTTATTCTCTCTATTCCATTACCTTCCCTTATTAATTCTTGTCTATACTATCTATATTTTCCTCTAAGTACAGATACTTTCACGTATGCACATTGTCTCTATTCACTCTTATACCTCTTTACCCGCATACATATCAATCGTGGTCATTTTTACCCTCATTACCCGTCTTCATCCCTCAGTCTATTTTTGTCTTTACCCACATACATATCAATCGTGATCATTTTTACTCTCATTACCCGTCTTCATCCCTCAGTCTATTTTTGTAATTGTTCTGCAAATTTTCGTGCTTCTTCTGGATCCGAGAACAGTCTGTTTTGTTGTCCTGGAATAAATATTTTCAATACCGCAGGATGCTTCAGTATAAATTTATACCCTTTCTTCCATAAAATCGCCTTTGCTGTATTGAACTCTTTTCTCTTCTTTAGGAGTTCAAAACTTATATCTGGATAAATGATGATTTTTTGCCCTTTATACTCCAGTGGTTTGTTGCCCTCTCTTACTTTTTCCATTGTCTTCTCCAGTACCTTTTCTCTTGTAGTATATCTTAGGAATTTTACTACAACAGATCTTGGTTTTTGTTGTGGTTGTGGTTTAGAGGCCAATGCTCTATGTGCCCTTTCTATTTCCATTTCTTGCTGTAGTTCTGGACATCCTAGGGTCTTAGGGATTCACTCTTTTATAAACTCCCTCATATTCTTGCCTTCTTCATCTTCCTTAAGGCCCACTGTCTTTATGTTATTTCTTCTGTTATAATTTTCCATTATATCTATTTTTTGAGCTAGTAGTTCTTGTGTCTCTTTAGTTTTTTTATTAGATTCCTCCAATTTCTTTTTTAAGTCTTCTACCTCCATTTCTGCTGCTACTGCCCGTTCTTCCATCTTGTCCATTTTTTTCCCCATTTCTGTTAAGGTCATATCTATTTTATTCACTTTCTCTTCTGTGTTGTTTATTCTTCTTCTTAAATCATTGAATTCCTGTGTTTGCCATTCTTTAAATGACTCCATGTATCCTCTAACAAGAGCAAGTATATCCTTTACCTTGCCTTTCCCTTCATCTATTTCACTGTATTCTTCCTCTTCTTCTTCCTCTGGGTTGGCCATCTGTTGTTTCTTTGTTGCCCTTTCCTTCTCTTCTTTCTTGTTTCTATTGTCTTCTGTGGTCTCTTCTTGCTGCAGGTGTTCTGCAGCTGTCGTTGCCGGCTGTGGAGATCGACTCCCCAGCTGGTCCCCCCTCCCGTCGGTGTGTTTTTTTTCATGCGCATCGCGCATGCGCGACTCATCGCGCATGCGCGGTGGCGCACTTTTACTCGGCTCTGTGAGCCATTGTTGTAGTTCTTTTTCTACCGACCTGAGGTAGCGGGCTCCTCTCTCCACAGCGGGCCTCTTCGGACAGGTAAGGCCTTCACCTTTTTCCTCCGTTGTCTTCTCTTCCTCTCTTCTTACCGTTGATTTTGATTTTTCTTCTTTTGTCTCCATCTTCTTTCCACCTTTATACTCACTTTTCTTTAACTTTTATTTCTGTGCCTTTGTATTTTCTCTTGTTTTTCCCGACTTTTCTGGAGAGGGCTGGAGTTCTCCGTCCGGCCACTACTCCATCACGTGACTCCTCCTGTTCTTTCTTCTTAATGATGTTCCAAACAGTTGATTTCGATCATCCTAAGGCTTGGGCAATATCTCTTTCTGTTTTATTTTTGTTTTTTCCAGCCTCAATGGCTTCTTTATCTTTCAGATTTATTGTCAGAGTACATACATGATATCACATATAACCCTGAGATTCTTTTTCCTCCAGGCAAGGCAAAATAACCACTTCTTGGCAGTGCAAAAAAAAAAGTAATCAATGTCCACATGGAGACAAATGAAGAAATATAAGCAAATGGACTGTGCAATACAGAAAGAAAAATAAAGTGCAAGAGTAAGAGTCCTTAAAGCAGTTCTGATTGAGTCGGTTGTTGAGGAGTCTGATGGTGGAGGGGTAGCAGCTGTTCTTGAACTTGGTGGTCCAAGTCTTGTGGCACCTATGCCTCTTTCCTGATGGTAGCAGTGAGAACAGAGCATGTGCTAGGTGGTTTGGATCATTGGTGATTGGTGCTGCTCTCTGAAGACAGTGTAGATGTTCTTGATGGTGGGAGGGTTTTCCCTGAGATGTCCTGGGCCGTGTCCACTAGCTTTTGCAGGGTTCTCACTCAGGGATATTGGTGTCCCTGTACCAGACTGTGATGCAGTTGCTCAGCACACTCAATGGCACAACTCTGGTCCACGTGTTGAAAAATGGCAACTACTTACTCCAATCGTGATCAAAAGCTTAGAAGCAAGCTTAGCTCTATTATATGAATCCTGCTTCATCCTACAGCAATGAATCAATGAAACATTGAGTATTTGTGAAGCCAAATGTCCCAAACATTAATAGTGCCCTAAGATGGGGGAACTATGTAAACAGTGCTGTAATTCCTATATGATCAAACCAAAATGTGTACAAATTACCTTGAATAAAATCTGAAATTTGCATTTTAATCACAGGTGAATTGTTTGATTACAAATTTAAAGCTGTGGAGCACAGGGGCAAATAAAGGGAAAAAAAAGCGTGTCTTTATCCCAAACATTACAAAGGGCACTGAAGGTCTGACCAGGTAAGTATGGCCAATTTCCTCCATTAAAAAAATGTGTGAATCAGTACAGCAATTAGTTTTGTGGCCACCATTATTAAAACTGGTTTCTTAAAATTCCAAATTTATTAATTATTTAAATTCCACAACTACTTTGATAAGATTTGTTTTTGTGTTGTTTACTCAAATACTGCATTATGAACATGCTTACTGCAGAAGAACCTGTTGAGTGTAGTATCAGGCTTACTGGCCTAGGAGCAAGTTGGATAACAAACATAAGCAGAGCTAGATGATCCACTTTCTTGTCATATTCAGTTGTGTATGGTGGTGAGTAATGATAACAAAATCTGACACAAAGGTGCCAAATATTTGCAATTATTTTTCAGACAAACAGGTGAAGACGATCCATCTTAGCTTTCATAAAACCCATGATTTCATGAGATGAGAACAAGCTGATAATGTAGAAAATTGTCCGAGAACGATAAAAGTTTAAGTCCAATCTATTCAAATTACCACCTAGTCTACTGTCAATTATTTGTTAAGCAATGGCTTAACATTGAGAGAGCTAACATGCATCACATTAACCAATAATTTGCTTGTGAATGCTTGGTTTGGGTTTTGCTCAGACCACTCAGTTCAGAGGAAGTTATGATGGTGACCAGAGTCAAAGTGAAAAAACTTTCTCTTGACATGAAAACACAATTTGACTAACCCCTGGGATATCAATACAATCAAGATGGTAGGGTCCATTAGTCAGAGGAAGATAGTTATAGTTGTTGGAAAGCAACTTGGATTTTTCAGGGCAATATC
This sequence comes from Narcine bancroftii, assembly GCF_036971445.1. Taxonomy (NCBI): domain Eukaryota; kingdom Metazoa; phylum Chordata; class Chondrichthyes; order Torpediniformes; family Narcinidae; genus Narcine; species Narcine bancroftii. The sequence goes on along the minus strand of NC_091470.1, from coordinate 151,211,659 downwards.
CTAAGCCCAACCATACTCTTCCTTCTTCATTATTCATTTATGAGTATATTTTGTTTAATTTCATTGCAACTTCCCATAAAATTAAGCATTCCCTCTCTGTTGTCAAATCTTCCACTATCAATATTCTGCAGCTTACTTCTGCCCAACACATAAATGCTGCAAGTTCAAGAACACGATAGAGACAGAGTATTCTACACTAAGTGATTGATGAGTTGAGTCCAAGCCTATTCAGCAACTGCAGACCTTAAATAAGCACAAGATAGACATAAACAGATGCTTTCCACAACAGAGTTAGATGAAGGAGGTTTGAGTGGAGCATCAACATTGGCATTGACTGGGTCAAATGAAATTTTATCCAATGGCGTGTCCAACTGGTGATAATTAATCTATGAGATGATGCTCGTTTTCTATCCAAAATGCTTTTCCTGAAATGTGAAAATGTTTCCAGCACTTCTACCTCCCTTTCTGCCTCACCTTAATGCATCAGAGCAGATAAAAAGTCATGATTCAAATAGGGTCAGCTAGCTCTAGCTAACTGCTGACTGCCAGAGCCATTCAGCATTCCACCATACCACGCCTCCCTTCTATTATTTGCTCATTGTAAGAACTGATGATCCAGATTAGAGATAGCATGAAGCAGGAATTGACAAACATGACTTCGGTGCAGCCATCCCCAGAGGGGTACAATTGATCATGTCTCCAAATCACTCACCAGAACTTGAATTCTGGTAGCCTCCTTATAAAGGGTCTAAACTCCTCATTCTGCTTCGTCGGTAGTGCAGGTCCGTCATCTGGAGAGAACGAACAGGAATATTACAAACCACTGTGAAGCAGCAGCTGCCTCAAAGTAAAATTTCTACACATACACAATGTCTTCCATGTCTCAATATACAAAGACCCATTTCAGCAACAAGGCATCTTTACAGTTTGGCACGGTGGACTTAAGGAGGAAGTCAGGAAAACACGACCAGTCCTCATTGAGGTATCAGCGGTGGAGTGGGGGGGGGCCAACAGCTTTAAATTCCTAGGTGTCTGTTCAGGAGCCTCCATGTCGATGCAATCACAAAGAAGCCTTGCCAGAGGAGTTTGAGGAGATTTGGTCTGTCACCGAAGACTCTCGTAAACTTCTACAGGTGTACCGTGGAGAGAATTCTGGCTGGCTGCACTGTCTAGTATGGAGGTGCCAATGCTCAGGATGAATAAACTCCAGAGAGTTGTTAACTCGGCCTGTAACATCATGACATCAAGGCCATCTACAAGAGGCGGTGTCTTAAGAAAGCAGCCTCTATTCTCAAGGACCCCCACTACCCAGGCCATGCCCTCTTCACACTGCCTCCATCGGCAAAAAGGTACAGAAGCCTGAAGACAAGCACTCAGCGGCACAAGGACAGCTTCTTCCCCTCTGCCATCAGATTCCTTAATGCACTATTTTAAATTTTTTTTATTTTGTACGGTGGTTTATATAAATGTTTACAATGTGATGCTGCTACAAAACAATGAACTTTGTGCCAATAAATTTTGATTCTGATTTAACTCAGGAACCTCAACAGTCAGAACATATAACCATATAACCATTTACGGAGCGGAAACATGCCATGTTGGCCTTTCGAGTCCGCACCAGTTCACTGATTTTGTGCGCCCTCTTCAGGCATTGGTGATTTTAAGTGGAGTGTATCTTTGAGAATTTTAACATCTATCCATAGGTACTCTGTACTTTGGATGTGAAATCTCATATTAAAATATTCAAAAACATTGGCTGTGTGGTCACTCGAACAAAAATTAAAATGTGCATGTCCTGGACTCCTGTCAACACACTTTTAAAAACATTCCATTTCCTCACATTCCTTTTCCTTCAAACAACCTGATCCAATTAACTTGAGATAGATATTGTCTTATACCTACAATATTGGCCTTGCCCCAATTCCAATTTTTAACTAGTGGTCTTGCTCTGTCTCTCGCCATATCTATTTTAAACCCAGTGTATCAATGGTTACTGACCCACCCCCCCCCCCCGCCCCCCAGGCTTATCCGCAAACACTTCATCCACTTGCCCTTCCCAATCTCCTAAGAGAAGATCAAGGATTGCACTCTCCTGTGTGAGACCCTCTTCATATTGTGGAGGAAACTTTCCTGAACACGTTTAACCAATTCAAGCTTTTCGCAACATGACTTTCAAGTTAAATATTTTGGAAGTTAAAATCTCCTGGCAGATTAGCTTCTCTTATTCCCATTGACCTTTTATGGGCACATAACATATAACAATTAACAATTACAGTACAGAAACAGGCCATATCGGCCCTTCTAGTCCGCACCGATTTAAGTGAAACTTCACTAGTTCCACCTACTCACTCCCTGCCATAACCCTCCAACCCCCTCCCATCCATACACTCATCCAACCTCCTCAAATGACAAAATTGACCCTGCTGCAACCATCTCTTCCAGAAGGTCATTCCACTCAGCCACCACTCTCTGAGTGAAGAAGCTACCTCTTATGTGACATTATATTCAATTGCAAATTATTTCAAAAGAAATTATACATGTGGTATATATCCTCTCATCCCCCTCAACCCACCCCTAAAAAGGAAAAGAAAAAAACAGAGAATATCAAAAAAATAAAATATTTATACAGTAAAACCAAGAAGTGAGGTCTTCAGAGAGTTTATCAAACATGAAAACCAAAATTTTGTAAATATGGGCTCCATATTTTCCAAAAGACATGATATTTATCTTGCAGATTATGCAAAATCCTGTAAATAGCACTAATGATGGTTCTGGCATCTGTATTGGGCCAAAGCATGCTGGATATGGACAGTAGTTCTGAAAGAATCAACCAATTTTCAGCCACTTTGAGGAAATATCCAATTACAGGGGGAGGAAGTTGAGTGACAGATCTTGGCACATCACAAGCCTCCACATGGACAGTGGACGAGTCCTGATACACTGGGATCCCTCTGCTTTACAATGAGGAAATCTGCCCCTACAGTCCAGACCTGGCACGGGATTGCACTCTTTGCAGATCTGAATGTATACCCTGACCAGGAGTTGAGAAAAAAAGTGACACAAGTGCTGGAACTTTAGTGCATTAAAACTAATTTAAAATGTCTATTGATACACAAGTCAGATATATCACTTTAGCTGTTTAAATAAAACACAAATGCTGGAGAAACTCAGCAGGTCAAACAGTGCCTTTATGTAGCAAAGGTGAAGATACAGAACCAACGTTTCAGGCTGTACGTTCATTTTTAAAGAGAATTCAACTTTAATCTTGATAATTTCCTTTTCCTCTTCCCCATTTTAAAAAAAACTTCAAAGACTTGACAATTTGCGGTTTGTTTGCTTGAATTAAACAGCATACAGAGGCTTTAATCCAATTATCCCATGCCAGGATTTCCAGTATAATCAAGCTGCCTGGATTCTTTTCTCACCTGCTTCTATGAGCATGGCCCTGAATCCTTTTTCCTTTACATGCTTATTTAACAACCCTTTAAATGCATTTGAAGTATTCATCCAAATCATTCCATTATCTGTGGTAGCAAGCCCCACATCCTCAGAACTCTGGATAAAGAAGCTTCTTTAGAAATTCCCACCATTTTTCTGATGCGAAAAAAAAACAAGCTGCTGGAGGAACTGGAGTCAGGCACCATCCATGGAGGTAAATAGATAGTCAATGTTTTGAGTCAAAACCCTTACTTGATGAATTCTTCCAGCAGTTTTATTTTGCTCATGGTTCTGGCATCTGTATTCTCGTGTCTCTTTTTTTTATATAGCCTTTTGTCTTTTTTCTCAGTCCCCACTCAAGCAAACACATTTTCTTTTTTTTAAATAACTTTATTTATTCGTTCAACAAGGTTATTAAATACAGTCAAATACAGTAAAAAAAGTACATATTATGAATGACATATTTTCTGAAGAGTTAAACTTTGGATCCAATATTATTACTGGAAACATCCTCTTGAATCGCTCTATGAACTTTTTAATAAAATAATGTCCAAAGTCTTCCATGTTTGCTCATATGTTTCATTTCCGTTCCACTTATTACTTCTGAAAAGATATTTTCTTCATTTTGCTAAATGACACCCACAATGGAATCTAGCCAATCCATGTAATCCTCCCGTGAAGAAACACAGTGAAGGTCTTTTTTTAAAAAAAATCTGCTTTTCAAAATTAAATCAAAGAACCCTCTACAATACTGAACTAATTTTAATTTTCTTTGGTACTTATCTGTGGGTGACAAATCTCAGGTGCATCCCCTCTCCATTTATTTTTAGAACCACTAATCTAAATTTGCTGATTCTTTAAACATTCATCATCCTGTTCTATTGCAGGTGTAGCGTAATGACGCCATTACATCCATCTGACAGCCACACTGCAGATAAGGTTGGAGATTTTTGTTGTAAGAAAGGTGATTGAGAGAACCCAGAGTATTATTGAACAACATATCCTTACTGTGAGAATCTGCAATATGGCTTGAACACAACATCGGTGATGATATTTCCAATTTTTTCAGATTTATTGTCAGAGTACATGCAGAACATTACATACAACAATGAGATTTCTTTTTCTTGTGGGCACAGTGGAATTACCACCAATTGGTAGTGCAAAAATAAATGGTACACAGCATAAACAGAAAACAAATGTAAAAAAACTGACTGTGCAATACAGAGAGAACAAAGAAAATCAATAAAGTGCACAAGAGACCTTACATGTGTCTCTGATTGACTGTTGTTGAGGATTCTGATGGTGGAGGGGCATCAGCTGTTGCAGCCGGTCAGCACACTTTCCACCTCACTTCTGTAGAAATTTGCCAGGATTTCTGGTGTCTACCAAACCTCTGCAAACTCCTGAGGAAGTAGAAGCGTTGATGTGCTTTCTTCATGATGCCATTGGTGTGATGGGTCCAGGAAAGATCCTCTGAGATAGTTACTCCCAAGAGCCTAAATTTGCTCTCCCTCTCCACTTCTGATCCCCCAATGATCATTGGATTGTATACCTCTGGCTTTCCTTTCCTGAAGTCAACAATCAGTTTTGGTTGAATGGTGCACCAACAACAACCTTGCACTCAATGTCACCAAATTTTCAATCTCCATCCTGTATGCTAACTCATCCCCTTCCTTTATACAACCCACTACTGTGCTATCGTTGGCAAATTTGTAGATGGTGCTATTGTCGTTCCGAGCTACACAGTCGTAGGTGTAAAGTGATTAGAGCTGGGGGGTGGGGGGGGTACAAGGAGATTGTGGAGGAGAGGTTCTTACCAATCTTCACTGCTTGTGGTCTGGAGGTGAGGAAATTCATGAGCCAATTACACAGTGGGGTGTTAACTCCCAAGTCTTGGAGTTTGCTGATCAGTTTTGAGGGGATGACGGTGTTAAATGTTGAATTGTAGTCAATAAAGAGCATCTGGAGATATGCATCTTTGCTGTCCAGGAGTTCCAGGGCTTTGTGTAGAGCCAGTGAGATGGAATCCACCGTAGACCTGTTTGTTTCTATGATAGGCAAACTGGAATGGATCCATGTCACTGCTCAGTCAGGAGCTGATCTGCTTCATCACCAGCTTTTCAAAACCTTCATCATGATGTAAGTGCTACTTGGTCAATAGAATTTATTGTTGTGACCATCTCACAAAATTCATTGTTATCCAGCACTATCACAATGCAAATAGTACATAAACCACCTTACCAAATAAAAATAGTGCAAGAAAAATAAAAAAGTCAAAGTGGTGTCTGTGGTTTACTCTACTCATCGTCCATATAACAAATACTTGGATCCCATACATCCATCAGTTGAATCCTGAATCAAATGGTTTCTCTGAATTCTTTTTCACCATAGCAAATACAAATCGAGTTTGGTAAGACTCAATCCAAAACTCTATCATGAAATATATCCGATAACCCTTTTCTCAACAAAATAAATCAAACTTCACATGAGCACTGACGTTCTGTAAATTAATGATAGGCATATTCAATTGGAGGACTGGAGGATGGCATTATTTAAAAAGGGCTGCAAAGGATAATCTGAGTAACTACAGACCTGTTAGTCTGACATCAGGGGAACTGCTGGATAGGATTCTGAAAAATAGAATCTATCAACATTTAGATGGTCAGGGGAAAATTAAAGAGAGCCAGCATGGACGTGTATGCAGGAAATCTTGTCTTGCAAACTTGATAGAATTTTTTTGAAGTGGTAACAAAGAGGGCAGACAAGGGATGGGACTTAAAGGGATGCAAAGGGACAATTCGTCCCTCTGAGGGTAGTGGGCATATGGAAAGAGCTGCCTGACATAGTGGTAGAGGCAGGTACATTGGTTTCCTTTAAAAAACAGATAATTACCTGGATGGGAGTGGCTCAGTGGGAATATAGACCTAATGCAGAAGGGCACACTGTTCAGCACTGACAAGCTGGGCCTGTGGATTTGTTTCTGTGCTGTCAGACGATGACTCAAATCTTCACTCACACAAATTCATTAAATGTCTCAGTACCTGAATCTTCCATTAGCGAAGGATCAACTTTTGGAGACAGGAAAGCAATGAAGAGATTGAGGTGGTAAATTCCCAATGCATACGTCACGATGTACCATCCCTGAACAAAAAAAAAACATCAGAAATTAGCATCTCTGCATTCATAGGTCACTGAATGCTATGTAGAGATACCAGAAATGGTCAAACGACAATGGAATATTGATTCTGTATCCAAGTTACAAGGGGTTCAATTTATATTACAGCATCTGAAGCATTGTGTTAATTTCTGACATATCCTTTGGAAGAATACCAACATTAGATGAAAGAGATATTATATACAGTAAATTATATTCCCAGGCAATAGACATTTCAAATGATGAATTTATCATGGTTTGATGTTTTAAGGAGATCAAATTCAGTTTCTGCAGGTCAGATGTCCAGTAAAAGAGAATAATGCCTTAAAGTCAGAACAAGATCTTTCATTGATGAACTTATGAACAAAGTCATACAGAAAGAATGCCAAGAAGTTGTGGCACCTTGCTAAGTTACGAGGTCAATTATTTAAATTTAATATTTTAATAAACTTATTCAAGATGAATAAGACGATCGTAGATGAAGGAAATGATGCAAGTGCCAGTGGCCTACATGCTAAACCAGATCAAAAGGTTTCCAACCTGACACGGATATTGCAGTAATTCACTCAGAGGACAATGTCTATTATTGATACTATGACAATCCGGTGAAACATACATTGTCCTGAAGGGTGGAGGGGGGTGTGGGAATTTAAAAAAAAATTCGGCACACACAAGTTTGGCTCTTGAACACAATCGACATGTGGGCTTCAAGTGAGTTTAACCATGGCACCCAGGTAGTCAATCCCAAATCCCAAAATCAAAGGTTTATTTGTGAAATGGGATATTTAAAAATTTTTTTTAAATTTTTCACTCAATGAACCATACTGACCAAAATACACACAAACATTTCCCTCTTGAATATACACAGTGTCATTTTCTCCCCCTTTCCCCCCTCCCTCCTTCACCTCCCCCTCCCCACCCACTCAACATTCAACATATATGATACATTAAACCCATTAAACAATGTCATCACACAATGAAAATAAACAAGAAATTTGTGTCTTCTACTTTTACATACTGGGTCAGTTCATTTCGTCGTCTTCTCCTCCTGTCATTTTAGATGGTGGAGGTCCATGGTAGGACTTCTCTGTTGTGGTCTATGTACGGTTCCCAAATTTGTTCGAATACTGTGATGTTATTTCTTAAATTATATGTTATTTTTTCCAATGGAATACATTTATTCATTTCTATGTACCATTGCTGTATTCTCAGGCTATCTTATAATTTCCAGGTTGACATAATATATTTTTTTGCTACAGCTAAGGCTATCATAATAAATCTTTTTTGTGCTCCATCCAAATCGAGTCCAAGTTCTTTACTTCTTATATTACTTAGAAGAAATATCTCTGGATCTTTTGGTATGTTTTTGTGATTTTATTTAGATCTTCCCAAAACTTTTCCAGATTCTCACATGTACTGTTGTTCCAGTTTCCTTCTTACAGCGAAAACACCTGTCTGATACTGTTGGGTCCCATTTATTTAACTTTTGGGGCATGGTGTATAGCCTGTGTAACCAATTATATTGTATCATGCGTAACCTCGTGTTTATTGTATTTCTCATAGTTCCGGAGCATAGCTTTTCCCATGTTTCATTCTTTATCTTTTTGTTTAGATCTTGTTTCCTCGTTCACTTTCTCTTGCAGTTTGATATACATGTTTGTTATAAATCTTTTAATTATCCTTGTGTCTGTAATCACATATTCAAAATTGCTTCCTTCTGGTAACCTCAGCCTGCTTCCCAATTTGTCCTTCAAGTAGGTTTTCAGTTGGTGGTATGCAAACATTGTACCGTGAGTTATACCATATTTGTCCTTCATTTGTTCAAAAGATAATAATTTATTTCACGAAAAACAATTTTCTATTCTTTTGATCCCTTTTCTCTCCCATTCTCTAAAGGAAAGGTTATCTATTGTGAAAGGGATTAGTTGATTTTGCATCAATATTAATTTTGGTAGTTGATAATTTGTTCTTTTCCTTTCTTTTTTTTAAATTTTTTTATTTTTCACACCATAAATCACATTAGCCATGATATACACTATTTCTTTTTCACACATATACAGTGACTTTTTCTCCCCCCCCCCTTTCCTCCCAAACCACCCCCCCCACCCCCCCCTCTCATCCATTTTAGGTATACAATCTAGGTTGCATTAAGCCAGTCAGACAATGTTGTCATTCAACAAAATTACACCAGAAATTCTACTGAGTCCATTCTTTTCTTTCCTTCTCCTTCCATCAACTTAGGTACTGTTTGTCCCCGGTAGGTTTTCGCTATTGTATTTAATGTAAGGCTCCTATACTTGTTCGAATATTTCAATATTATTTCTTAACCAATATGTTATTTTTTCTAATGGAATACATTTATTCATTTAAATTTGGTAGTTTCTTCCTTTTAATTTGGTTATGTATTCCATTAATATTTAAAGACATATAGTTCAGCGTAGCCCTTTTATATTTTGTTTATCTTCTCTTTCCGTTTTTCCATCATTACCTTTCCTCCTTTTCCATTTCTGTTTTCTTATTTTCAACTCTTTACAAGACAACATTCCTACAACATCCAACATTTTCCTTATTCTCCTATTTCTATCTTATTTATCCCCAATCTCCCCTTCACCTCCTGAGTTGTCCTTTATCCCTTGTCGGACAACCACATCTCCCCTCTCCATTTGGATTTGCGAATCCACTCGCAAGCGTCAACTGATTTTGCAGTGACCGCTATTTCCCCCCACCCCGCCTCCCCCAGAAAAGATTTCACTTTTCATATGTCACAAAGGTCACTCTTTTAATTCCCTCCTTATTCTCTCTATTCCATTTCCTTCCCTTATTAATTCTTGTCTATACTATCTATATTTTCCTCTAAGTACAGATACATTCATGTATGCTCATTGTCTCTATTCACTCTTATACCTCTTTACCCGCATACATATCAATCGTGATCATTTTTACTCTCATTACCCGTCTTCATCCCTCAGTCTATTTTTGTCTTTACCCACATACATATCAATCGTGATCATTTTAACTCTCATTACCCGTCTTCCTCCCTCAGTCTATTTTTGTAATTGTTCTGCAAATTTTCGTGCTTCTTCTGGATCCAAGAATAGTCTGTTTTGTTGTCCTGGAATAAATATTTTCAATACCGCTGGATGCTTTAGTATAAATTTATACCCTTTCTTCCATAAAATCGCCTTTGCTGTATTGAACTCTTTTCTCTTCTTTAGGAGTTCAAAACTTATATCTGGATAAATGATGATTTTTTGCCCTTTATACTCCAGTGGTTTGTTGCCCTCTCTTACTTTTTCCATTGTCTTCTCCAGTACCTTTTCTCTTGTAGTATATCTTAGGAATTTTACTACAATAGATCTTGGTTTTTGTTGTGGTTGTGGTTTAGAGGCCAATACTCTATGTGCCCTTTCTATTTCCAATTCTTGCTGTAGTTCTGGACATCCTAGGGTCTTAGGGATCCACTCTTTTATAAACTCCCTCATATTCTTGCCTTCTTCATCTTCCTTAAGGCCCACTATCTTTATGTTATTTCTTCTGTTATGGTTTTCCATTGTATCTATTTTTTGAGCTAGTAGTTCTTGTGTCTCTTTAGTTTTTTTATTAGATTTCTCCAATTTCTTTTTTAAGTCTTCTACCTCCATTTCTGCTGCTACTGCCCGCTCTTCCATCTTGTCCATTTTTTTTCCCCATTTCTGTTAAGGTCATCTCCATTTTATTTATTTTCTCTTCTGTGTTGTTTATTCTTTTTCTTAAATCCTTAAATTCCTGTGTTTGCCATTCTTTAAATGACTCCATGTATCCTTTAATAAGAGCAAGTATATCCTTTACCTTGCCTTTCTTTTCTTCTTCTATTTCACCATACTCTTCCTCTTCTTCTTCCTCTGGGTTGACCATCTGTTGTTTCTTTGTTGCCCTTTCCTCCTCTTCTTTCTTGTTTCTATTGTCTTCTGTGGTCTCTTCTTGCTGCAGGTGTTCTGCAGCTGTCGTTGCTGGCTGTGGAGATCGACTCCCCAGCTGGTCCCCCCTCCCGTCGGTGTGTTTTTTTTCATGCGCGGTTGCGCACTTTTACTCGGCTCTGCGAGCCATTTTTGTAGTCCATTATTTACCGACCTAAGGGAGCAGGTTTCTCTCTCCGCAGCGGGCCTCTTCGGACAGGTAAGGCCTTCACCTTTTTCCTCCTTTGTCTTCTCTTCCTCTCTTCTTACCGTTGCTTTTGATTTTTCTTTTTTTGTCGCCATCTTCTTTCCACCTTTATACTCACTTTTCTGTAACTTTTATTTCTGTGCCTTTGTGTTTTCTCTTGTTTTTCCCGACTTTTCTGGAGAGGGCTGGAGTTCACCGTCCGGCCACTACTCCATCACGTGACTCCTCGTTCTTTTCCTTTCTATGTGAATCTTCTTCCAAATGTTGACCAGATGGTGCAGTACTGGTGAATTCCTATGTTGCACCAGCTTTTCATCCCATTTATATAGTATATGTTCAGGTACCTTCTCCCCTATTTTATTTAGCTTTAATCTGGTCCAATCTGGTTTTCCCCTTAAATCTGGTTTTCCCCTTAAATCTTAAAGTTTGGTAGCTGTAAGCCCCTTTCTTTGTACCATTCTGTTAATTTATCTAGAGCTATTCTCAGTTTCCCCCTTTCCATAAGAATTTCCTTATTATTTTCTTTAGCTCCTCTGTTAGGTGAATTGGTAACGATTGGAATAGGTATTGTATCCTTGGGAAGATATTCATTTTAATGCAATTTACCCTTCCTATCAGTGTTAGTGGTGAGTCTAAGTCCACTTGTAATTTCTTCATTAATGGCTGATAATTTAGTTTGTATAGATGGCTGAGATTATTATTTAGTTGTATACCTAGGTATCGAATTGCTTGTGTTTGCTTCTAAATGGTGAATCTTTCTTAAACTTCGTGAAATCCGCATTATTCATTGGCATTGCTTCACTTTTATTTGCGTTGATCTTGTACCCTGATACTTCTCCATATTTCTTCAATTTCCTATGTAATTCTTTTATTGATATTTCTGGTTCTGTTAAGTATACTATGACGTCATCTGCAAATAGACTGATTTTATATTCCTTCTCTTTTATTTTTATCCCTCTTATTTTATTTTCTGTTCTTATCAATTCTACCAGTGGTTCTATAGCTAATGTGAACAGTGAGGGAGATAGTGGACATCCCTGCCTAGTTGACCTGCTTAATTTAAATTGGTTTGATATATATCCATTTACTATCTCACTCGCCAATGGTCCCTTATATAATGCTTTAATCCAATTAATATATTTCTCTGGTAGGTTGAACCTCTGTAGTACTTTGAATAAATAATTCCATTCTACTCTGTCAAAGGCTTTTTCTGCTTCTAAGGCAACTGCCACTGTTGGTGGTGAAATGGGATACTTAGAAAGCATTCTGGCTGGGTACTCTCCAAATAGATGGCAGTGACCAATTTCCCCAATCTCCATCATACTCCTCCCCTATTCCAGTTTCCTTTCCAGAGAGCTATCCTCTCTCTCTATTACTTCAGTTTTTTCTCTTCTATCCTCCCACCAGGTATATCTTACCTGTTAACCTGTCCTCCTCCCACTACCCCTTCCTCCTCTCCCCTCTCCACCTTTTTATTCACGTGCCTGTTTTTTTTGCTCATACCTTGACGAGGGCTCAGGCCTGAAATGTTGGTTACCCATACTTCCTATAAATGCTGCGTGACCTGCTGAGTTTCTCCAGCACTTTTATGTATTATATTTAGAAACGTACCAAGAGGCTGCTTCTTGGAAACTCCATTAAGGGAGCAAACAAAATGAGTTCTGAGTGTAATTATATCCCCACAGCTTCTACCACAATTACTTTTGTCTCAACTTTTATTCTATATTTAAGAACTCATTGGTATTCCTGGCCTAAATTAAAATGCAAGACGAACTTTATGGTTTCAGTGGCTTTCCCACCATTGCTAATGCTGCACTCTGTTGAACCTCTCTTCAATCTGGTGTTAGGTCTGCTTTGTTCATGAATGAGTGAGACAAACACCAGGCTGAGTCGAAATCAGGGTTCTTTGTTCTTTATTACCGGATTGTAACACTTGCGACTAACAAAGTTAGTCGGAGAATGCATTCTGCCGTTATCAGCAAAATGGTGATTTTTTATACCCTTGGATACATGCTTAGAACATCATCATATCATTACTTGTCCAATGACTAAAACTGTTGCTATCCTTTCCCTGCTAGCTTCCTGCCTCTCAATCCATCAATGTCTCTCTTATCTTGTAAGTACAAGGATGCATTCTGTTACTCCTTAGTACTGGGTGACTCCTTCTCCGGTCCCATCTCATGATGTTTTACCTAACAGGAGTACAAGGACACCTCCCCTTCTTGTTACTGCCCTGTACAGGGTAACTCCCTACACATTCCCATCTCATGATGTTTTACCTTACACTGGTCTGGATCTGAATTCAGGTCACAGGCTGAAGGACTACATCAGAAAATTACCCCACTCCTGTGTATTGTATCTTGAAATTTTCTTCAGCTAAAAAAAAATCAGGTGAGATTTTGCCTCTGTTTTCTGGAAATATCAAGGCTTCACCATACATTTGCAATAGAACTAATGGGCTTCATTGCACTGGTGCAGAAAATACAATAAAAGAACTTACTTGCAAAATATAAACCCTAATCATGTAAATTGCACCGAAGGCAAACGTTACAATCCATCGCATAATGCCATATGGTGTGGACTTGTCTAAAAAGGACTGGTAGATCTAAAGAGAAAATATTCAAGTATTATTTGTCAGTTGATTTTTATTTTAACAGATTGGAGCATACTTAAATTAATCTACTGCCTCTTCCAGGAGAAATATTCAGATCAGAACCTGGCATATTTTTTTTTAACTTCAACTAAGAGCTGTCGCACACGTTTCAACTGATCTGGGCTTTCCTGGATGAAAGGGTGAATGCATGATTACAGGGATGAAGAGGTTGGCATATGAGGAGAGATTGAGTCAGATGGAACTGTACTCGCTGGAATTTAGAAGAATGAGAGGGGATCTTGTAGAAACATAAAATTATAAATGGCATAGATAAGATAGAAGTAGGTAAGTTGTTGACATTGGGGGTGACCAGAACAAGGGGACAGAGCCTCAAGATCCAGGGTAGTATATTTAGGACAAAGATGAGGAGGAACTGCTTTTCCCAGAGGGTAGTGAATACAGTCTGTGGAATTCACTGCCCATTGAAGCATGGTAAGTATATTCTTTTTATAATTTAAAAAATTTTTCACACTGTGAAGCATATCAACCAAAATACGTACAAACGTTTCTCATTAAATATACACAGTTGCATTTTCTCCCTTTTTTCCCCCCTTTCCCTCCCTCCCCTCTTCCCACCCCCCTTCAAAACCCATAAATATTCAACATATACAATAAAACTATAAAACAATATCTTCACACAAAGGAAAATAAACAAGAAAAATGTGTCAACTGTTTTTACACACTGAATCAAGTTGTTTTGTCTTCTTATAATTTTAAGGGATGGAGGTCCGAGGCAAGTTCTCTCTGTTATGTTCCATGTATGGTTCCCAAATTTGTTTAAACAATGTGAGTTTATTTTTTAAATTATATGTTATTTTTTCCAATGGAATACATTTATTAATTTCCATGTACCATTGCTGTATTCTCATGTTCTCTTCCATTTTCCAAGTTGACATTATACATTTTTTTGCTACAGCTAAGGCTATCATAATAAATCTTTTTTGCGCTTTATCCAATTTGAGGCCTAATTCTTTACTACTTATGTTACTTAAAAGAAAGATCTCTGGATTTTTTGCTATGTTATTTTTTTGTGATTTTATAATGTCTGATTTAGTTCTTCCCAAAATGTATTCACTTTCGTACATGCCCAAATAGCATGTACTGTTGTTCCCGTTTCCTTCTTACAGCGAAAACATCTATCTGATAATGTTTTTGAGGAGTGATATATACCCTGTGTAACCAATTATACTGTACCTTGCGTAACCTTGAGTTTATTGCATAGTTCCAGAACATAAGTTTTCCCATGCTTCATTTTTTATCTTTATGTTTAAATCCTTTTCCCACTTTTGTTTAGGTTTATAGTTTATTTCATCATTTTCCTTATCTTGCAGTTTTATGTACATGTTCGTTATAAATCTTTTAATTATCATTGTGTCTGTAATCACATATTCAAAGGTGATTCCTTCTAGTAATCTCAGTCTGTTTCCCAATTTATCCTTTAAATAAGCTTTCAGTTGATGATATGCAAACATTGTACCACGAGTTATTCCATATTTGTACTTCAACTGTTCAAATCTTAATAAATTATTTCCCAAAAAACAATTTTCTATTTTTTTTATTCCTTTTCTCTCCCATTCTCTCAAGGAAAGGTTATCTATTGTAAAAGGGATCTTCTTCCACATATTAAGTAAATGATGCAATACTGGTGAGCTTTTATATTGCACCAACTTTTCATCCCACTTATAAAGTATATGTTCCGGTACCTTCTCCCCCATTTTATCTAGTTCTATCTTAGTCCAGTCTGGTTTTTCCCTTGTCTGGTAAAAATCTGATAAATACCTTAATTGTAAAACTCTATAATAATTTCTAAAGTTTGGTAACTGCAAACCACCTAGGTTATACCTCTCTGTTAATTTATCTAACGCTACCCTCGGTTTCCCCCATTTCCACAAGAATTTTCTTATTCTTTTTAGTTCATTAAAGAATTTTTCTGTTAAGGGAATTGTTAACATTTGAAATAAGTATTGTATCCTTGGGAACACATTCATTTTAATGCAGCTTACCCTCCCTATCAACTTTAGCGGTAATTCTTTCCAATATTCTAAGTCTTCCTGCAATTTCTTTATTGGTGGCTGATAATTTAGTATGTACAAGTGGCTTAAGTTATTATCTAACCTGATACTGAGGTATCAGATTGCTTGTCCTTGCCATTTAAATGGTGATTCTTTTTTTTAAAATTCTGTATAATCTGCATTACTCATTGGCATCACTTCACTTTTCTTTGCGTTGATCTTGTACTCTGATATTTCTCCATATTCCTTCAATTTCTTATGTAATTCTTTTATTGATATCTGTGGTTCTGTTAGGTATACTATGATGTCATCTGCAAATAAGCTGATTTTATAAAGGACATCCCTGTCTACTTGACCTACTTAATTTAAATTGGCTCGATACATATCCATTTACTGTTACCTTCGCCAACGGTCCATTATACAATGCTTTAATCCAATTTATATATTTTTCTGGTAGATTGAACTTCTGTAATACTTTAAATAAGTAGTTCCATTCTACTCTGTCAAAGGTTTTTTCTGCGTCTAAAGCAACAGTCACTGTTGGTTTCTTATTTCCTTGAACTGCATGAATTAGATTAATAAGTTTACAGACATTATCCGCTGTTCGTCTTTTCGTAATAAATCCAGTTTGATCTTGTTTTACTATTTTTAGTACATAATTGGCCAATCTGTTTGCTAATAATTTTGCTATTATCTTATAATCTAAGTAGAGATATTAGTCTATATGATGCTGATGTTAATGGATCCTTCCCATTCTTTGGTATTACTGTAATTATTGCTGTCTTAAGTGGATCTGGCAAGTTTTGTGTTTCTTCTACCTGGTTCATAACTTATAGGAGAGGAGGAATTAATAACTCTTTAAATGTTTTCTAAAATTTTATTGGAAATCCATCCTCTCCTGGTGTTTTATTGTTCAGCAGCTTTTTTTAATATATCCTGTATTTCCTCTATTTCAAATGGTTTTATTAGTTTTTGTTCCTCTTGCAATTTTGGCAGTTCAATTTTAGCTAAAAACTCCTCTATTTTATCATCTTTTCCTTCATTCTCAGTTTGGTATAATTGTTCATAAAATTCCTTAAAGTTTTCATTAATCTCTGTTGGGTTATATGTAATTTGTTTGTCCTTTTTCCTTGATGCCAATACAGTTCTTTTAGCTTGTTCCTTTTTAAGTTGCCAGGCTAATATTTTGTGTTTTTTCTCCCAGTTCGTAATACTTTTTCTTTTTCATTATGTTCTTCTCCACCTTATATGTTTGTAATGTTTCGTATTTTATTTTTTTTGTCCTCCAATTCTCTCTTTTTCATTATATCATCCCTTTTTACTAATTCCTTTTCGGTACTTACTATCGCCCTTTCCAAATGCTCTATTTACCGATTGTAATCCTTTTTCATCTTAGTTACATAACTTATTATCCGCCCTCTAATGAAGGCTTTAATTGCGTCCCATAATATAAATTTGTCTTTCACTGATTGTCTTTATTTCAAAATATGTTTTAATTTGGCATTCAATAAACTCTCTAAATTTTTGTCTTTTAAGTAGCATGGAGTTTAACTTCCATCTATATGTTCTTGGTGGGATGTCCTCCAGTTCTATTGCTAATAACAGGGGTGAATGATCTGATAGTAGTCTAGTTTTATACTCAGTTTTCCTAACTCTCCCTTGAATATGGGCTGACAACAAAAACATATCAATCCTTGAGTCTGTTTTATGCCTATTCGAATAGGTGTTGCCTCCTCCATATATCCATAAGTTTCATTTCCTGCATTGATTTAACCATAAATGTGGCCACTTTATTCTCTTTGTTTGTCTTTTGTCCAGTTTTATCCAACATTGGATCCAAATTAAGGTTAAAATCCCCCCTCCTATCAATATGTTTCCTTGTTCGTCTGCAATCTTCAAAAAAATATCCTGAATAAACTTTTGATCCTCCTCGTTAGGTGCGTATATATTGAGCAAATTCCAAAATTCTGAGTATATCTGACACTTTCTCATTACATACCTCCCTTCTGAATCTATTTTTCCTCCTCTATTTTGATTGGTACATTTTTGTTAACTAAAATGGCTACACCTCTAGCTTTTGAATTGGATGATGCTGCCGCTACATGCCCTTCCCAGTCTCTCTTTAATTTGTTATGTTCCATTTCAGTTAGATGCATTTCCTGCACAAATGCTATATCTATTTTTTTCTTTCTTCAGTAAATTTAGTAGCCTCTTCCTTTGAATTTGGTTATGTATTCCATTAATGTTTATAGTAATATAATTCAACGTGGCCATCTTATATCTTGCTTACACCTCTTTTCCGCTTCCTCGCTACCTCCATCCCCTTTTTTCATCTCTTAGTTTTCCCTTATTAAACTCAATGTACGACAACACATTTAAAATATAAAATACCCCAACAATTCCCATACCCAATAATACCTTAACCCCCAAATGCTCCTCCCCTCTCTGAGTTTCTGAGTTGCCCTTTATCCCTTGCTGGGTAACCACAACTCCCTTTCCATTTGGATTGCGATCTTGCTCGCAAGCGTCAACTGATTTTGCAGTAACGGTTATTCCCACTCCCTCCAAGAAAACACTTTTTTTTTTTTTTTTATACACATATAAAAGCTTTCTTTTTTCCCCTTCCTTCCTTCCCTTCTCTTTTCCCTCTTTAGTTCTTTACATATACATTGTTTTTACATCTATATATATATATATATATATACTTTATTGCCATTCTTCATTCTTGTTACATCTCTTCATCTGTCCTGCAAACGTTCTGCGAATTCTTGTGTTTCCACCGGATCCGAGAAGAGTCTGTTTTGCTCCCCAGGTATAAATATTTTAAGCACGGCTGGATGTCTTAACCATTTTTCCATAAAATCGTTTTCGCTGTACTAAACTCCTTCCTCCTCTTTAAGAGTTCAAAACTTATGTCTGGGTAAAAAAATATTTTTTGACCCTTATATTTCAATGGTTTATTATCTTCTCTAATTTTATTCTTTGCCCGTTCCAGTATATTTTCTCTTGTTATGCATCTCAAAAATATTACTAAGATGGATCTTGGTTTTAGATGTGCCTGTGGTTTCATAGCTAGTGTTCTGTGTGCCCTTTCCATTTCCATTCCTTCCTGCATTTCAGTCATTCCCAGGACCTTCGGGATCCATCCTTTTATAAATTCTTTCATGTCTGTGCCTTCTTCACTGCCCTCCTTCAGGCTCACTATTTTTATGTTGTTTCACCTACTATAATTTTCCAACATATCAATTTTCTGAGATAACAACTCTTGTGTCTCTTTAATTTTTTGTCACTTTCTTCCAATATTTCTCTTGTCATTTACTTCCATTTCTACAGCCATTTCCCACTCGTCCGCATTCTCTACTCTTCCCTATTTCTGTCATTACCAGTTCTAAACTTTACATTTTATCTTCTGCTCTTTTCATTTTTCTTTTAATTGCATTAAATTCTAATGATAACCATTCTTTTAATGATCTCATTTGTTCTTCAAAAAAGGCTTTATCTATATTATGTCCATCAGTTTTGCTTTCTATTTCTCTGTGAAGATCTTGGTCTTCTTTTTCCTCTTCTTCTGTGTCTGTACCTGTGTTTGTGTCTTATTCTCTTCTTTGTGTCTGTGTCTCTTCTGTTTTTCCTGATGAGCTGCTTATATCTCTTTGTCAGGCCTCCTCTTGCTGGGCCTCTTGCTGTTGGTCCTCCCTCCTGGGCTGCCTGTCTGTCGGGCCTCCTGCTGTTGATTCTCTTGTCAGTCACCCCGCCGCCTTTCTTCCTTGTCCGTTTCCTCGCTCACTCCCCTGCCGCCTTCCTCATCCTCCAGCTGAGCGCCCTGTTGACAGGCGTCCCTCAGCTGGTCGCGCTGTGGCTGCCTGCTCCTCGGCTTAGCCCCCCTCCCGTCGGTATCCTCTTTTACTTTTGATTGCGCACTTTTGTTTGGCTCAGAGAGCCATTTTTGAAGTCCCCTGGTCGGGAGGTCGCGACTCCGCAGGGCAGGCACCAACCTCGGGGATGGGGTGCTCCTGCCACCACACCTCCCTATTCCTTCGTGCAGGTAAGGACTTCTTTCTTTTCCGGTGACTTTTCTTTTTTTTTTGGTTGTTTTTACTTTCTTCTTCTTGGGTGTCATCTTCTTTCTCTTCTCTGTAACTTCATCTATTTCTTATATTTTATATTTGTTAAGCTTTGTCTTTTCCTAACTTTTTTCCTTTTTTTCTGGAGAGGGCTGGTTTTACCCGTCCGGCCACTACTCCATCATGTGACTCCTCAGCACGGTAATTATATTTAAGACAAGGGATATGGGGAAAAGGCAGGTAGGTGGAGATGAGCCTATCATCAGATCAGCCATGATCTCATTGAATAGCACAGTAGGATCCACGGGCCGGGTGGCCGACTCCCGCTTCTATTTCTTGTGTTCTTAAACTGCTGAAAGTTCTCATTCTGAAAGCTACTTATTTGGATGTTATGCAAGGACTGGAAGATTAACATTTTCTATCAGCACTTCCTTCTCCCCAGTAAAGGTGAAATATAAGCAAACCCAATTGCTACATGCCTGCAGGGCAGCTTGACAATCACAAACATTTAGGGTTTACAAATTGGATTGTAAGATGAGTTTAACCTGCCAATTTGGCAGGTTATTTACCTGTGTACCGGTCAATTGATGGGTGGAATTAAAAAAAAACTGCACGGGTTGGCAAACCCTCGGAGGTGGATTGCCAACCCATGTAGACGTCCCATGTAGCTGCAGCTGCTCAATTTGTAATCAATAGATGGCTGCCTGGATGGAAGATGACGTCAGTGCATGTGTGCGTCATCAGTGACATGTTAGTGGGAAGCTCGAGTGTGGAGAGTGAGCAGCTTAGGTTAGGTCGCTGGGATAATCAGCATGTGTCCATAAAGTGAATATAGATCAATTTTAGCGACTCTGGCATGGATACCAGTGATATCCGGCAGGTGCGGGATTGCCCTTAAATTGGCCAGGTGCCGTGGGCCCACTACATGGGTAGGAAACAGAGGCCCTGAGGAGCACCAGTTAGTAAACCCAAATTAATGATCAACTATAATTTCCATAAATAGCAAGAAATGTTGAAAGAAAAGGCTTTCAGCATTATAGAAAACTTCAATATTGGAGATTAGATGAACCTAAACAAATTTAGTTGGTGCTGGGGTAGAGAAGAAAAAGAATGATTTTCTCTTACCTGTCCAATTTGTGTAAAAAAGCGGCTGACTGCTGATGGTTTCCCATGAATGGCATCTCCACTGCTGTCCCCTTCTGACATACTGTTTTTAGAAGAAAGCCAAAAGATTGGTTAGAGATTGGACACTGAATAGAGGAGACATTATCTTTAACCCTTCCTGAATCTTTGAGATGGAATTTTCCCCAGAGTGACAGTCCCTCTCCAAAATAATTCATGTTATACTGGTCCTTCATGTTGAAATACCTCCCCAAAACTTCAAATCTACCATGTTTTCAGTCTCCTATTGAACCCTGAGCTGTACATGGACTGTGGTTCAGAGACTCTTAATTAATAGAAATGATTGGTATCTTACCATTCCAAATAGAAACTCCAAACTACATCTATTGCCTAGACCTGACAAAGGATCTTCAAGATGAAACATTACACATTTTTAATTTCCTTGTATGTTTCCAGACATGCTGAGCATTTCCAACATTTTCTGTTTCAGATTTTGAGCATTCAGTTCTTTTTATTCCAAGACTCTCATAGATTGAAGGTGCAACCGAGAGCTTCCAAATTCAAATCACCATTTACCAGTTATATTTGCTCTCTGGTATTGGAAAATTGATTGTGCAATAAACACAACTAATTCAATGCTGAATGTGATCTGAATACAACAATTGAAAATTATCAGGGCAATTAAGAACAGACAAGTTCCTGTGTAACACAGGAGGCAACTATTCAGTCCAGACTCTATGCCATCTCATGCAGCAATCCCATTCCCCCACTATTTTTCTCCGTAACCCATCTTCCCTCTTTCCCACCCAATGATAACCAGGAAAGTCTGGAGTGAACCTTCTAATCCACAGGCCTGTAAGTCATGGGAGGAAACCAGAGCATCCAGAGAAAAACCATATTGGCACACCACAGAGGTCAGGATGGAACCAGGTTGCTGGAGCTTTAAAGCAGCAACTGTGTATATTCAAGAGGGAAATGTTTGTGTGTATTTTGGTTAATATGGTTCATAGTGTGAAAAATAAAATAAAAAAAAAAAAATGTGCAACCCTAGTTCTTGCACACTGCTAACCCATGACAAGGTCAAGGTTTAAAAAAAAAAGTGACGGCAAAACTTTACTAGCACTCAACTATTTTTTTGTGCTGGATTTTAATTCTGATCCTTTGAGCTGGTAGATGAGAAAAAACAATTTTCAGGGAATAGTCCAATTATATCACCCTTCCATTTTTCTTTACTCAATGGTAGCCATCTCGGCTGTGTCAAGAGATTGTAAACTGACACTCCACAACATCAAGGAAGTCTATCACTGCCATAGGTGCCAGCTTTTAAAGGAGACAAAAAATGAAACCTGGTCTTCCTAAAATCACTGTAAAGCACTGATGAATGACACATGGTTAGCAATAATCCAATGTCTACACATTATCTTCGTCTAAAATGAAGCTAGATAAATAAAATCGGGGATTACTTAAAATCTAGGAACAAACAGGACCACATGGAGGTTTCAATAACTAAAGATCGCGATTTGAGGAAAAAAATTAAAACAAAAACTGATATGAAAGAATGTGACCAGCATAACAAACAGAAAATAACACACTGCACCAGCACTCAACCAAGAATACAGGACAACCAGATGGGAACCATAGAGAACAGAAAAAGCCCACTAGGACAGGGCAAGAAAGCAAGGCAGATAACAACAGGCTATTGCGTGAAACACAAAAATCTCCAGACATTGTGATTGTAGTGAAAACACACCGAAATGCTGGAGGAACTCAGCCGGTCGTTTCAATGTCCATAGGAGACAAAGATATATTGCCTATGTTTCAGACCTGAGCCTAAGGCTATTCCCAAGTAATGAAATGGATTCAGAAAAAGGAGCAAGGCTTTGTGTAGGAGAGAATGAGATGAGGAATAGAGTATCCAAAGAAATAAAGGAGAAAGATCAACTGTGCAAGTATCTGACATGGTTCCATACAATATTTAGATTTTTTTTTAAAAAGAATGTAATTTCTCCATTAGGGAGACAGGGCACATAATCAGCAAAAGTGAAAGGATTAAATGATAGGAAGAATGCACCATAATAAAACACAAATATACAGTGCCCTCCATAAGGTTTATGACAAAGACAGCAATTTACATGTAATTAAAGTGCACATTCCAGATTTTATTCAAGGTTATTGACATACATTTTGGTTTGACCATTAGGAACTACAGAACTATTTAGACATTGTCCCCTCATTTTAGAGCACCATAATGTTTGGGGCATTTGGCTCCACGGGTGTTTGTGAGGACTCAGGTATGTTTAATTGCTTCATTGGTGCACGATAAGAGAGCTTTTGATCACCTTTGGAGATTGTAGTTGCCATTTTTCAACACAAGGACCAGAGTTGTGCCAATGAAAGTCAAAGAAGCTATTATGAGGCAAGAATAAAACAGGAAGAGACATCACCCAATCCTTAGAATTACCAAAATAAACAGTTTGGAACATCATTAAGAAGAAAGAGCACACTGGTGAGCTCAGTAATCAGTAAGGACTAGTATTCTCCACTGGTAATGTCAGAAAAATTCTCATCATAATGAAAAAAAAACCCAAAACTCCTGTCTGACAGATCAGAAACCCTCTTCAGGAGGCAGTTGTGGATATGTCAAAGATTACTGTCTGCACAAGACTTCAGGAACAGAAATACAGAGGCTACTACACTGCAAGAAGCAAACCACTGGTTAGCAACAGAAAAGATGGCCAGAGTTTGCCAAGAAATATTTAAAAGACTGCAGAATTATGGAAAAAGATCTTGTGGACGGATTAACCTGTATCAGAGTGATGGCAAGAGCAAAGTGTGAAGGTGTAAAGGAACTGCCCAAGATCCAAATCATATCACCTTTGCCATGATGCACCACTGCATCTTGCAGTACGAAATCTTCTGCGATCAGTAATGATTGACATATCCACACCTGCCTCCTGAAGAATGTTTCTGATCTATCAAACACATGCTTGGGGATTTTTTTTCATTATAATGAGAATTCTTCTGTCATTAGCGTGGGGGTCTTCCTTGGAATATCAGCCCCTTTGCGATTACTGAGCTCACCAGTATGCTCTTTCTTTTTGGTGATATTCCAAACAATTGATTTTGGTAATCCAAAGGTTTATCCAAAGATGATCCAAAGATGTCTCTTACTGTTTTATTTTTGTTTTTTCAGCCTCATAACAGCTTTTTTGACTTTCATTGGCACAACTTTGGTCCTCATTTTGAAAAATAGCAACCATAGACTTCAAAGGTGATCAAAAGCTTAGAAGTAAGCCTAGCTCTCTTATACCTGCACCAATGAAGCAATTAAACATTCCTGAGTCCTCACAAATACCCGTGGAGTCAAATGTCCCAAATATTGTGGTGCCCTGAAATGAGGGGACAATGTATAAAAAGTGCTGTAATTACTACATGATCAAACCACAATGTGTACAAATAACTTTGAATAAAATATGGATTGGGCATCTTTTCTTTTTAAAATATTTTTATTGAATTTTGTATGCAAGTTTATATATTAAACTCAATGAGATATATAACCAGTCATTTCATATACATGTAAAGAAAATCAGAAAGAATAATATAACAGCATTAGCCAGTTGCCTATTCATATGAAAAACAAAGCAATTAACATCATTAGTGTACATAATTAAAACCATTTACCAAGTTATTTGTGTCAAAAAAAGGAAAAAAAACCTAATCTACCCCCTCCCTCTCATCAAGGTTGGAATCAGATATCAACCTCCAGGCATTGGATGGTGAACTCCTGAGCTCTTCAGGGAATGTGCATTTAAAAAAAAAATCAAATTTGAATTGTTGGATTACAAATTGAAAACTGTAGAGTGCAGAGGTAAATAAAGGAAAAAAAGTATTTGTACCAAACATTATGGAGGTACTGCAGCTATTACAATTTAGGCAATAACTTTTGGCAAATCCTATAAAATTTCAAATTCACTCAAAGCAACACAGCAGATGGAACACTCTGATTGAAAAACTCATTCACAATATTTTACCTGGGTTATAGAACTGTGATTCAAGAGCAATTCTGAACAAGACAAACAGCATCTATTACAAACAGTTTTACAAAGTTCATCTAGCTCAAACAAAGCATTGTTTCAGTACATTATATCATACACTGACAAATTCAATGAAACTGGAGCTAAAAATGTGTCAAACTGTGATCTCATGCAGTATTAATAATAAAGGTGATTTTAGGCATCATATAATTGAGTTTAAGATAATTAAGATTTAAGAGGGTAGACATAGATTAATTGTTTGCTGGTCATTCAGAGAGATAGCAGGAAGCATCTCTTTGCACAAAGGGAATTAAAACTTTGATCCCTTGCACCAAAGAGTTGATATCCGAAAATGAAAATTTTAATATTTAGAATGTTGTTTTTGGCCAAGGCAAGTCGAAAAATTACTAAACAGATCAGTCATGATCTAAATTCATGGAGAAACAAGCAATCGATTATCTTGATTAATAATATAAATTTTTCCTGTATAGATGGCAGTCAGATACATTTAATCTATTTAAACTCACATGACACTCATTAAAAAGGCAGAGCAAGATAACTGATATTTTAAGAACCGAGATCAAACACCTATAAAGAGTGAAACTTGCTTTTGGCATATGGCCTTACAGGTAGCATTCAAGTTGCAAGAGCAAAAGCACTGAATTCATGACCACAGGAATAAAATATAAATGACAGGGGAGTCGTCAAATTAGTTCAAGAATCGAAAATAAGATCACAGAAATCATTACTCTACAGACCCCATCTTAGGAAGCACTTGGGGAATGATTTCCAAATACAATTGATGTTTAAATGTACAGCAGGGATAAAGATAATGAACATCTCCACTGTACAAATGCCATTGTTCAATATTTGCAGTGTGGGACATTATGACCACAGCAAATCAAGCTCTCAGGAGGCAAACACACTTTTACAGCAAGGGCTTACTTAGCAAGTGGTCATTAAGAGCAAAAATTTTGATTATTTATTCACATTCAAAATGGACATGAAGACCATTACTAAACTAAGCAGGAACTGAATCAGGTTCCTCACAAAGATTTCTTCAAAAAAACATTTTCAACCCAAGGCAAAATTATTTCAATAGTGTATCTCAGGGGCTGCAGAAGCTACAATCCAAATCTTGACTGTCTTTACATGCAGTACCATGTCCTCTTTAGTAGCTTTAATGCACAGCACAAAAGTAAGGAATGTTGAATGATTGTACCAGATAGTTTTCAAAGTCACCCAAGGAAGAAAGCTCACTAAAATAATTGCAGGAAACAGTTATAAATTAAGTGAGCTATCTAAGCAAAATTTAACTTTCTTCATTGGAATTAAAAAGCTGCTAAGAGAGCACCAAAATAAAAGTTTTCAAAAATGCAAAATGAGTTAAATCCCAGTTTCAGCTAACTGTATCATAATACTTATACGTGAGATGAGGAATAAACTTGAATACAGCCTGCACAATAACCCTGATTGAAATGAAACAATTAGTTTCTGTGCAATACATGTCAAGCACATTTTTTCTTAAATTACCAATTGCTTTCACGATTGCAACCTTCAATCATTTTTTGAGGGAACTCTATTCAAGATAATTCTGTTCAGGAACCAGCATCATTCAGGTAAATTTGAACTGACATAAATTGAAAACTGAACGCAGTAAATTATTCTTGGCATTTCAGATCTTTGAGCTAAAAGCAAATGTTATTTAACCCTTTTGACTTTGTTTGTACTTGTTTACTAGACTGCGTAGTATTCACCATATTACAGATTTTCATAGCCCTCTTTTGGCCATCAATCTGTTTAAGAAAAAAAAAATCTTTCATTAATTTTCACTTATATTACCCCACCCCCCCCAATTTTTCCTCCCCTAAAATTTTAACCTTCTTGCCTTTTAAAAGCATAGATTAATTTCACTATTGTGGCTTAATTGTTTAAGGCATTTCAACAATCCTTTGTTAATTTATCTTTATTGCCTTAAATTAAAACATTTATCCAAATCAGTGAGTTAATAGTTCTAAAAGTACTTAATTGGCAGTAAAACAATCTAGTACATCAAGAGCTTGTGAAAGTTGCCACAAAATTTAATTATTTTTGTGCCTTGTTCAGTTAGTTTAAGATACCACCTAGGGGGCTTGCTCTTTGATTCCATTCTACAGCATTGTCCTGCACAACAAATGGGTTGCGATTTATGCATTCAGCTGTAATGCTTTTCACCTTTTACAAGAGGTTCACTAACTCACGAGATACCTTGATTTTAAATATAGCTTGTTATCTTCCTGGGCAAATACATATCCTAAAGATTAGAAGTTACTATTTGGTGTTCTGCACCCTCTGACAATGGACATGTAACATCGCTACTTCATGTGGACAAGTAGCACTAATTAAGCAGAGTCTCAGCCCCATAACCAAAACCAACAGTTGCCATAACCTAATCAAGTAAGAGCTTTCTCAATAAAATGGAATGGTAGACCATTAGTATTTGAGGTCAAAAAGCAAAAAGAAGTCACTGAAAATCTGAAATAAATGCAAAAGTGCTCAAAACACTCTGGTCAAGCAAAACTCAGGAGAGAGAAAAACAGTTAACTATTCAGATCAAAGATTGAGGCAAGATAGCAATCAAACTCTTTTTAAGATGCAGCGAAGGAGAACTGGCGGACAGAGCACAAGCAATGTTTCTGATAGAATAAAGACCAAATGAAACCAAATCATACAAGAGGTAGAGGTGATAAAGGCTTGTTGTTTACAATCTGCCTAGTGTCAATGTATATAGGTGACCTAGGACGGGGGAACAAAAATAAAACAAGGTTCAAACTATCAGATATAAATTGATGCAGTAGATCTGAAATGAAAGGCAATTATCACTCTTCTGTTTTGACACCCCCCCCCCCACCCCCACCACCCCTCTCATCTTGGCTTCTCACTATTCCTTCTGATCCCAAGTGATCAGCTCTCAGCTTTGTAGCCATAGTTTCTTTTTTTAAAAAATTATTTTAATGGATTCTAACCTCAACATGACACTGAACTCTCCTTTCAAAACCTCCACCTCGGTCTTTTAGTTAGGACTTTTCAATATGAACTGCAGACTTTCTCTTCAATTTAAAATACCACATCCACCTGGAGCCTTGCTTATTCTCTGTTCAATGCTAATGGTCATCGATCATCTTTAAATTTCCCAAGCATTTGGGTTAGCCCTTACTCACTCTAACATAACTCCTCCAAACTTACAGCATTCCATTTGCTAAAGACCACGATTAATGTGGTCATTGAGTCTGCAGAAAAAAGGGGGCAGGGCTGTTGCTTACCCAACTGATCTCTGTCTCACAGAAGTAAAAAGGCAATTTACTGACAACTCTTCTCTTCTTTTCTTTCTTTGGCTTGGCTTCGCGGACGAAGATTTATGGAGGGGTAATGTCCACGTCAGCTGCAGGCTCGCTTGTGGCTGACAAGTCCGATGCGGGACAGGCAGACACGGTTGCAGCGGTTGCAGGGGAAAATTGGTTGGTTGGGGTTGGGTGTTGGGTTTTTCCTCCTTTGTCTTTTGTCAGTGAGGTGGGCTCTGCGCTCTTCTTCAAAGGAGGTTGCTGCCCGCCAAACTGTGAGGCGCCAAGATGCACGGTTTGAGGCGATATCAGCCCACTGGCAGTGGTCAATGTGGCAGGCACCAAGAGATTTCTTTAGGCAGTCCTTGTACCTCACACACTCTCTATATCACAAACAAACCAATTAATATAATCCTTTGTGTCCCTAATTTCCTCTGAGATCTTTCCTCCACAGCAGTCTGATTTCTCGCCTTTGTTTTTGTACAGGGTGATGATGATGGCATCACAAAAGCCCTGAGGCAGCTTTCCTTGGCCCCAGCAGAGCTTGAAAAACTCATGCAGTTTGGCATGCAGAGCTTTGCCACCTTCTCAATTCCCCAACTAAGCATATTGCTTCCACCTCCTCATTAAGATGCACAAGGAGAATCATGGTGTCAGAGACCATTCTTATTCCTCTTGTCCTGTCATTTCCCACTTACATTCTTGATCACCTTGTTTTTCTCTACAATTCTAATCACTTTATTCAACAGAGGGCTCACCAGTCCCTCTGAACTGAACTTGATCTCCTTTATAACAACTTTAAAAAAAAAATCCATTCACCTCCTCTATAAACAGAGGTGTAGATATGGATGCCTGTCCTATTGTGGTATGCATACCAGAGCCCTTATTTCAGTCCTGGTCAAGTCTCTACCTTCCCCTCTTTTTCCAGACTGACACAGCTTTCTGTTCTCATCCAGAAATTGAAAGTTTCATCTCCTTTGCTGACAGTTTCCACATATGCCTGTTGCCTAATTGTTGGACATTTTCAGCACATATTTGCAAAGTTTCTTGCATTTTAAATGCCCAGAAAATATTGCAGTACAGCAATTTTAATCAGACTGTGTATAAAATCACAACCTACATCAGAAACAGCAATTTAGACCCTGCTGAGACATCTACTGGCTCCAGAATAAGAAATTTTTGACAAAGCCCTCTGAGATAACTTATAATAAATCTTTTATTCCTTTAAAGTGCTTTAGGAACTTGCAAGACATGCTGAAACCTTGTATTATAAGCAAATTATTAATTAAAAAGATTTTATTGATATGAAGTGGGAATGTGGGGAGGGCTTTTAGTACTTTGGCCTTCATGTGGGAGTTGGGATATTGTAGTGGAGTTATGTGGGACATTGGTGGGACCAGATATGAAGTGCTGTGTGTAGGTTTGGTCACCTTATTACAGAAGGAAAGTCAGTGGGACAGGGGGAGTGCAGAGGGGATTGTTGGGGTGTTGTCCAGACTTAGGGGGTTGGGTTGCGGGGGGTGGGGTGAGGGTTGAACAGGTTGGGACTTTGTTCCCTGGGATGGGGAGGAGTGGGGGGAGATTTGATGGAAGTGTTTGGGATTGTGGGGGTGGGGGGTGGATGGAATGCAAGAGGAGTGGAATGATGGGACTATGGAGCACGCTGCCAGCTGAAGTGGTGAATGAAAGCTCAATTTTAATATTTAAGAAGAATTTGGTATGTACATGGATGGGAGAGGTATGGAGGGCTATGGACTGGATGCAGGACAGTGGAACTAGGCAAAAGAAAGCAAAGAATAGAAGGGCCAAAGGGAACAACTCTTATGTACAAGGGTCTACTCTATTCCCTTCACAATCTATCCCTCCACCAAATTCTTTGCAACTTTAAATAAACATGCTTGGTCTCTTTCATAGTTCTATTGAACAGTCTTTGACTTGAAACATTAACTCCTCTTTTCAGACACCACTAACCCAGTTGAATATTCCTGCATACTGTATTTATTTCAGGTTTCCAGTATCTGCATTGTACAGTAAGATTTCACAGATGTAATGAGAAAATTAACTGTATAAAAAGGTTTATTGGCTTTGAAAGCAGACAGAACATCTTGCCGAGATACCAGCATAGCTATCTGCGCAGGATACAAAATGTAAAATGGAGTAATATGCATGAATGTTTGGACTAAGAATACTACTTTACAACAAGATTCAGTAAAATTCAAAGCAATTAGAAGTTATCTACAATTTCTTCCCAGACAAATTCTTACCTTGAATAATTCTGTGTCACCCAATTTTTTTGTCTGCTTGCACGGTGAGAGTTTCCACCCAAACTGTCCCAGGTAAGTCCAATTCAATCTTTGTAGCACATATTTTCCCTTTAGAAGATTACAGAAAAGCAGGAAAATGAATGTTTTCTCATATGAACTATTGTATTTATAATATTCTAACAAGTTTCAACAAAACACCCAAACCCAGCCAATCTTCATAGCTAAAGCAATTAATTTGTGCACAACGTCACTAAAAAATCAAATGAAACCTGCTGATCTGATTTGTTAGAGAGGGATTTTGTTGAACGTTACACCAGAAAACGAACCTGCTTTTAGAAATCCCACACTGGATATTAAAATATCACCACCCCCACCCCCCACAAAAGGTTCCCAGAATTTAAAGTGATTAGGAATCGAGAAGAACAGGTTTTAAATTAATTTTAAAATCAATACAGAACATATGTTAATGATAAAGGTAAATGTCACATTAATACATACGAATCTATTTGCAAGATTGCTGCAGATAAAGAAAATTGGAAAAAGAACAAGCACATAGGATAAATGAAACAATCAGCAAAGTAGAGGCATATGATTTTGCTGTAGTAATTTATTGGAAAAAAGAATGAAATTCCCGAAGCTTCCTTTCAATATCTGTCTTAAGTAAATTAAATTGCATAGTGCAGTAAGAGGAAAATATTTGTCAACTTTCAATTAACATTCTGAGGGTTTCATTGCAAAATCCCATTGCACTCAAGATGTGGTAATGATGTTATAATTTTAAATATTGAACCCGACCCTTAAAAGTGCAATTTTTCCATGATCAGCACTCTAAGCTATTAAGAGATCAGAAAAGGACCAATAAGGAGTTGAGCACTTTTGGAGGGGGTGTGGAAAGAAAGAATTCTGATATCTAAAAGGCCTTCAGTATAAATTTCACACGATGATTCAATATACATTTTTAAATCTTATTTTCCCACTGATAAAGGCATTGGCTCTTTCTGGGGCACGAGTCCAACAAAAATCAATGGGTGGCATTTAAAAGTTATGTGTCTTGTCCCTCTCAGGCTCAAGCCAATTTTAGTCATTGTATCTTAACTGTAATTTTGTCTGTGATCAACTAACTCAGCATATGCCATGATAAAATTTGATATTCTCTGGTCTATGCATGACTAAATTACATGTAATACTTACCAAAAGCCTAAATTGTTTTTGTACTTTCCAATACCTTAATCTCGGTGCTATGAAATCAACAAAACATAGCTGGGAATAGTAAAAAAAAATTGGAAAGTTAAGACTAATGTTTATACCAGTCATTAAGCAACCTTGCACTCAACGTAAGCAAAACCAAGGAGATGATTGTGGATTTCAGGAGAACACAATCCTGTCCTCATCGAGGGCTTAGTAGTGGAGAGGATTAAGAACTTCCAATTCCTGGGTGTAAACATTTCCAAGGATCTGTCCTGGAGCCTTCATGTTGATACAATCATGAAGAAGGCTGGCCAATGGCTATACTTTGTGAGGTGTTTGCGAAGATTCATAATGTCATTAAAGACTCTCAAAAACCTCTACAGGAGAGCATTCTGGCTATTCTGATATTGGCTGGAAACTAGTGCTGGTGTCAGGTCAATAGTTTACCATGATTTTGTGTGATTCGATGCAAAATCATAACCTTCTCTCATAGTAGAATGACTGCAATAGAGTGAGTAGTTTCACATTTAAAATACTTGACAGCAGAAAACGGCCTTTCGCCGAAATTGAAAGCCAAAACTCATTACATCGCGAAAGGAAGCACCTGCCATCTGCAAACAGTCCACTTGGGCCGGCAGCCTTTAGTTCCAAAGATGAAAGTTTACAGAGACACGAGTTGGAAGCAACCCTGTGAAGAGAGGTAACCGATCACCCATCCAAACTGTGGAATCGCGGGGCATTGCGGTAACTGTAGTTTCACCGACATGGCATCAATAAGTATTTCCCCACACTGGGACGACATCACCGCCATCTTCATCTGGGGAATCTGACCCCATTCCTTCAACTCCAACTGGTGCTCCAAATCGGCACAACCAAACCTGGGCGCAAAGAGACTCAACTTTCATTCAATGACGTTGGCAAGCCAAGCTCGGAGGAAACGACTCTGCAGCCGTCCAGGTGCCCACTGGGACTTGGTGTTCCAGGATGACGTCAGCCACTGACCAGCCTCCACGCGGCCAGCACCCAGAACTACAGGTCCCAGCGCGCACTACGCTCCTCGCCGGCAAAGTCCGATCTTTCGATCGGTCCAAGGCCTTGACGTCTCTCGGAGGCGAAAAAAAAGGCGCGACGAGAGGCCGGAGACGGAGCCCCCCACTCAACAGGGTCACATAACCTATAACCGTGCTGCCCGGCTGAAGCATCCTCCGCCGTTCGACGCGCTCACATCCCCAACCACTCTCACCTGAGTTACCGTTCGCTCGCCACGGCTTCCACTCCCCAACTGTCACGTCACAACGGCCTCGTTCCCGCTCCCGCCCAGACCCACCTAGCTGCTGTCGGCGAACATCGATGGGCCTATCGATCGAACACGGTCCAGAAGCCTTGCAGTTCCTCCTTCAGCAAGTTCCTTGGGTGGAGAATGATTGACGTCCAGTCCCGTGCTGACGCCAATCCAAAAGCTTCCTGGAGGTACACAAGTGTCAGTTAAGTTCAAAGCAAAACATCGAAAGTCTGCAGGCACCGTGCGTGAAGTAAAAATAATGGTGGGAAACGCAGCAGGTCAGACAGTGTCCTTTATAGAGCACACATAACCAACGTTTCAGGCTTCAGCCCTTCATCAAGGTATGTTACGTCAAGTTTATTGTCATCTGATTGTACAAGGAGAACCTCCTCCGATCCTCAGTGCAAAACACGCAGACACACAACCAGACATAGCACGTGCGCAGACAAACAGCATATTTGCAGGATAAGTGTTCATCTATTCAAATAAACGTTGTTTCACGACTATTAGAGCCTCAGAAGGTTAGTGTGAGCAGTTCCTTTGGTCGTTCAGCGGTCTCACAGTCTGTGGGAAGAAGCTGTTTCTCAGCCTGGTGGTGCTGGCTCCGATACTCCAGTGCCTCTTTCCCTGCTGGGAGCAGCTGAAATCTGATGTGTGTCCTCAGTGACTTTGCATGCCCTCTTCAGACAACAATTCTGGTAGATCACTTTGATTAGGGGGGGGGGGGGGAAGGGAGAGGGGCACTCCAGTGATCATCTCTGCCACTCTTATGGTCCTGTGGATTCACCTCTGATCTATTTCTGTGCAGGAACTGTACCACCCTGAGATAGAGCCAGCCAGGATGTTCTCGATAGAGCTCCTATAGAAGGCAGACATAATGGTGGCTGGTCGTCTTGACTGCTTCAGTCTTCTCATAAAGTGAAGTGGCTGATACATCTTCCTGATAATTGAGGAAATTTTAAGTGTCTGTGAGTGTTAAGAGTGGTACATGGACAAGTGAGGCCCAATAAGGGCAAAAATAAGGAATTGGAAAAAGTGGCTTAGTTTAAAGTAGTAAGTCATCAAGAATGAACAAAGACATAAGAGACTGCAGATGCTGAAATCTGGAGAAAGAAAAACTAAACTGCTGGAGGAACTCAGTAGTCGAACAGCATCAATGGTGGTGGTGGTGGGGGGAGGGGTTGGGGGAGGGGGTGGGTGGGGGGAGGGGGTGGGTGGGGGGAGGGGGTGGGTGGGGGGAGGGGGTGGGTGGGCGGGGAATGAACAGCCAAAGGGACATTTTGAAATCATGGATGAGATGCATTTTGAGATATAGCAAACAATTGGATGAAATCAATCTTCCAATGTTCTTGGTTCAGAAGTACCAGAGCACTGGAGAATAGCAAATGTAACACCATTATTTAAAAAAAATAAGATTAGCACTATATTGTAACCTTAGTGGTGATAAAACATGTTGATCTATATGGGATTTTTACTTGGAGACAAATAGGTTAATTTAATCATGACTTTTGAGGGTAATCAGGAATTATAGACAATGGAATTTGTTGTGGGTCTGGGAGGTGCTGTCAGAATAGTCTAGACACATAATTGCAGGCAAATTTGTACACACATCAACCATTGTGCACCAAAGGTGGAAGGAATGAATGTACCATTTGAGGGCTGATTTGTCCTGCATGTTCTTGAGCTTCTTGCATGTAACTGGAGCTGGTCCCATGCAGCCAAGTGGAGACTATTCTCTGCACATCCTATTTGTGCCTCCACACTTAAAGAGACCATCAATTTTTCCTTCACCGCACAGGAGCAAGCAGACTGGCACAAGATTGTCCTGTGCCCTGTGTTCTGCCCTGATCCCTCTATCCTTATAACACATTCTCAACCTCTCCCATCACTTCAGCATTAATTAATTCAGAAAATAAACATTCCCCTATTCATCAGCAAAGACAAGATGGATCAAAAGGTCTGTTTCCATTGCTGTAAAAGTTTAATGCTGAATGAGAATTGTATGCATTGGGACGCATCCCTTTAAGAGCTGGCTGTTAAAATTGTTAATGCAAGGCTATGCATCAGCAGTGGCAAGACCATGCACAGCATTGAGTTATGAGAAAGATGTCTGTAATGGATTAAAAAAAACCTATCCAAACTCATCCCACTTTCGACTGTACCAATAAAACATCCTGATCTGAAATGTTGAATGTCCACTTCCCTCTCTGGATGTGTCCCTCCAGCTTCTCATCATTTGCCCACCTTCCAGCAGTTCTGCAATTCACAGCTTTTCATATACACTTTCAGGCACTTTGTAAATCTGAGTAAGACTTAGGAACAAACACTCCAAGGTCTCACTGTTCCTCCATATTCAGAGAATTCTCTCTTTCCTTGTCGATGCATTTTCTCTAATCCATCACTTCACACCTCTCTGCTTTCTAGTTCATTTGACATTTCATCTTAGTAGAGGATCTATCTCTTCCGAACTGCAGAGCTGTGGGCAGTGGCATAGCTGGGGGTGGGGTGCAGGGGGAGCAACTCTTGGTGAGTCAAAAGTGGTGCCTCCCACCCCCCACCCCAACGCCACCGCCATCCCCTCCCCATTCAAATGCCACTGCCACCCCCCCCCCTTCCTCCCCGACACCACTAAAAAAAATCAGTGCAACCCTCCATTCAACCACTGAAACCATCTGGCATGTGTCGTGGCGCTTTTTTTTACGTGCTTAGTCCCCTAACTTTAGAACCTGGGCGCCCCTGGCTGGGGGCATGGTCCACAGATTAGCTTGTGCAGATAAAGAGTATATGAACACTGGTTTAGAGACTTTGCATAATATGCATGAAATGCTTGCTATAATCCAACACGGGGTGCCCTGTAAAGAATTTTGGGACACTGAAAGTGCAACATAAATGCAAGGTTTTCTGCAATGATTTATGTGGAGATTGTTTTAATTTGTGATCCTTGGAATTTGAACCCAAGATATTAGGTGGAGGGAAAGTCAATCACAACTTTCTCAGCTGAAGCAATTTAAATAAATCATGGACAAGTTTATCAAGAAAGGGGAACCCAAGGTCAAAGGGACAACTAGGCTGTCTTTTTTTTACAAGCCTGGGGAAGAGGTGGGGTTAAAAGCTCAGACCTGTTTGGATACAGTGGCCTTCCCAGTTCCCAAAAATTCTTTCACAAGGTTTTTAATCAATTTTCTGCAGTTGATCACAGCAAAACACGAGTCTGTTGGCAGTTAATTACTAACTGAGCAAAATTTACAAAGCCATTCACACTATAATGATGTAGTGATAAATCAATGAGAAGCAATTCTTTGACATTAATAGTAACATGAAAATATATTCTTGCAGAACTTGTGCAATTGCTGTACGAAATAGATGTGTGCAAATTACAGATTTCTCTTCTTGGGATGTTGCCACTACACAGAATGTGCATTCTCTTCTCTTTGGCTTGGCTTCGCGGACAAAGATTTATGGAGGGGTAATGTCCACGTCAGCAGCAGGCTCGTTTATGGCTGATAAGTCCAATGCGGGACAGGCAGACATGGTTGCAGCGGTTGCAAGGGAAAATTGGTGGGTTGGGGTTGGGTTTTTCCTCCTTTGTCTTTTGTCAGTGAGGTGGGCTCTGCGGTCTTCTTCAAAGGAGGTTGCTGCCTGCCGAACTGTGAGGCGCCAAGATGCACGGTTTGAGGCGATATCAGCCCACTGGCGGTGGTCAATGGGGCAGGCACCAAGAGATTTCTTTAGGCAGTCCTTGTACCTCTTCTTTGGTGCACCTCTGTCTCGGTGGCCAGTGGAGAGCTCGCCATATAACACAATCTTGGGAAGGCGATGGACTTCCATTTTAGAAACGTGACCTACCCAGCGCAGTTTGATCTTCAACAGCGTGGATTCGATGCTGTTGGCCTCTGCCATCTCGAGTATTTCGATGTTGGAGATCAAGTCGCTCCAATGAATGTTGAGGATGGAGCGGAGACAACGCTGGTGGAAGCGTTCTAGGAGCTGTAGGTGATGCCGGTAGAGGACCCATGATTCGGAGCCGAACAGGAGTGTGGGTATGACAACGGCTCTGTATATGCTAATCTTTGTGAGGTTTTTCAGTTGGTTGTTTTTCTAGACTCTTGGCGAGTCTGTTGTCTATCTCGTTGTCGATCCTTGGGTCAGATACAGCAATGAGTTCTCAGGATGTGCATTGTACACTTGTAAACCTATTATTAGACTATTCTGCCACTATTTGAAGAGACAAGGTCAAGCCATGTGGCAGGGATTGCTGGTTGTGGGTGGGCAAGGTTGATTCAGAGGTTACAAGCTGCAGCAGAAGCTTAGGTAGCATCTTGAAGGAGGTGATTATGGGGAGGAGACCCGCAATAGGCCCACTCTATGCACAAATTCAAAGACTACAGACCCACTCCCTAAACAGGCTCTTGAGAAACAGAGTGGTGCAGCCATAGGTTTTGAATTGCGTACAAAAACTCCAACCATGTACTCCAAGATGAACACAAGAGGTCCCAGGACATTTTTGAGAAAGAACTATAGTTCTCCACCAAATGTGAAGAATGTGAATCTTGAGGAAGCCCTGCTCCTCTGGTGGGATATCTGCCTGCCTCTTTTGCCTTGTTTCTCGACTTCAAGAACATATTAACCAAAACTTTCTTCTATGGCCACTTTTCTTTCATTGATAAATAATCCAACTTAGTCTACATTTCTGACTGAAATTCCACCCTTCACAATTTGAATTCACTCAGGACCATAGGTGTGTTCAAACTATCTTATGTTCTTGTCACTCCTCAGAACCAGACTGTAGCTTTGTGTCAGTACCGGCATGCTGTTCACTTGTTTGTTCAACAACACCACTTAATTCCACTCAAAACTGTCAGCAGTTCCACTTGTACTTCCGTGCTACAGCAGCAGACATTTTTCTTCCTTCTGACATCAAACATTGTAAACTCCAATAGCTCTAGAATTCCAATGCCCTTTAGATCCCTTACTCTTTCACTTTCCTCTGACCCCATCTCTCCCCCTAGTGTAACTTTCTGCTGTGTTTTCGCCACCTGATAGTGAATGATCAGGCCTCAGCAGAAGCCTCTGTCCCGACATTTTCACAAATTTCAAGCTTTCTTCTGCCACCTCCAATTCTGTGGCTGGTTTTCTTTAATCCAGGAGTCTTCATCCAAAACTTTTGGTCCCTTCCTGCTGTCTGCAGAATTCCTGATCCACTTGGCCTCTTGCCCTCTCTAAATCAATGTATTATTACCAGTAATGACAGTGAGTGCAGCATTCCATTCACGATATTTAAAGTTCAATGGTATTTCAGTACCAGAGACATTTTTCATCATTTTGATTGGAAGGTTCCCTTCACTACTTCCTGGTTCACTCTCCTATTTCCTCTGACCATTGCCCTTCTTAATACTTTCCCATGCAAACATAAGAGGTTCAATATCAGTCCTTTTACATCATCCAGGAACCAAAGATACCCTTCCAGATGAAATATCAATTCTCCTTCCAATCTAGCATACTGGATTGGAGAAACCAAAAGCATATCAGGTGACCACTTTACAGAGCACTTGTATTTTAGTCCACAGCATTGACCCTGGAATTCCTGTTGCCTGCCACTTTAATTCTCCATCCCATCCCCACTCTGACCTTCTATTATACAAGGACACAGTAGAAGCTTAAGAGGCAGCACCTCTCATTCTGTCTGGACACATTGCAGCCATCCAGACTCAATATTGATTTCAAAGCTTTGGATAACACACTTTCTGCTCCATCATTCAGGTGCCTTGTTGTTCGGCGTGGGCGATCACATCTCTCCATCCGTCACAGTCTCTGACTCTCCGAATTATAGTTGTTGCCTCCCCGTTCTCCTTCAGTGGAGGCTCCATCGTTGAGCTGAGACCATAGTTGATGTTGGGTTCATGATTATACAAAGGAAAAAATACTGAAGTGGTTTCCTGTTGCCTTCTTCAGTTGCAGTGTCCACACTGGATGGGTAACCCTGGCCATTGATCAGCAGATTCACCTGGCCAGCGTTTTTAGCTTTGCAACCATAAATTCCAATTTGTAGAGTCTGCTTGTAAAAAAAAAACTATCCACCATCTGCAACCCATGGCTTCACATGACCCTGATTGGGAGGCTCACCCACATGTAATATTGATTCTGCCAGCATTGCCTGACCCCCTTAGCATTCCTTATAGCTCTGCATTCCATAGTTTTAACATTTTCATTTTTTTCCCCTCAATTGTTACGTCTCACAAAATATCTTTCGTGTAGTTCATTATCTCGGAAGATCTTTCCTGGAACCAACACACCAATGGCATCATGAAGAAAGCCTCTACTTCCTCAGGAGTTTGAGGAGGAGCTAGTGGAGTTGTTCAAGTGAACCGGTACGGACTTGAAGGGCCGACATGGCCTGTTTCCGTGCTGTAAACGGTTGTATGGTTATATGGTTATGGTTAAATTCCTCTCATCAATCCATTATCAACCAGGTGACTTCATGAATAGCTTGGACCTAGGGCAACCTGGCCTCATCCTACTGAAGAGGTTCATTTTATCCAATCCATCCTTCTTCCACTCTCTTTGCAACATAAAATTAACTTGTTTTCCAAGTTCAAAATTCAGATTTATTGTCAGAGAACACACACGACATTGCATACAACTCTGAAATTTATTACTGCAGGCCAGGCAGAATTTCTATTTATCAGTAATGAAAAAGACTGTACTCGATACATGTACAAAAGAGAAATGTAAACAAACTGACTGTCCAACGCAGAAAATCAGTAAAGTAAGAGTCCTTAAATGAGTCTCTGGTTGAGTTTTTTTTGTTTAGGGGTCTGATGGTGTAAGGGTAGCAGCTGTTCCTGAACCTGGTGGTGCAAGTCTTGTAGCACCTATACCTCCTTCCTGATGGCAGCAGTGAGAACAGAGTATGGTTCTGGGTAATGTGGATTCTTGATGATTGCTGCTGCTCTCTGACAGCTGCATTCCATGTAGATTTTCTTGATGGTGTGGAGAGTTTTGCCTGTGATGAACTGGGTCCACTATATTTTTCAGGGCTAACTGTTCAGAGATATTGGTTCCCTTATACCAGTCAATGATGCAGCTGGTCAGCACATATTCCACTACACACCTGTAGAAGTTTTCCAAGCTTTGAGATATCATACTGAAAATCCACGAACTCCTGAGAAAATAAAAGGCTGCTGATGTGCTTTCCCACGATGACATTCACATGTTGGGATCAGTAAAGGTCTTCTGAGATAGTGACTCCCAGGAATTTAGATTTACTCACCCTCTCCACTTCTGATTCCCCCAATGATCACTGGATCATTCAACTCTGGTTTTCCCTTCCTAATGTCCACCATTCAGCCAGTTTTTAATCTCTCTCCTGAATGTGACTCATCACTTTCTTTATACAACCCACTACCATCAGCAAATTTGTAGATGTTACCGTCATACTGAGCCACACAGTCATAGGTGTAGGGTAGTGCAGGGGGCTAAGAACACAGCCCTGTGGCGCTCTGGTACTGATGGAAATTATAGAGGTGACGGTCTTACTATTCCTCACTGATTGTGGTCTGGAGATGAGGAAATCCATGATCCAATTACACAGTGGGGTGTTGAGGCCCAGGTTAGAGTTTGCTGATCAGTTTTGAGGGAGATATTAAATACTGAACTATAGTGATAAAGAGCATCCTGATGCATTTGTCTTTGCTGTCTAGGTGTTCCAGTACTTTGTGTAATGGTTTTCAAACTGTCTCCCTAAACTCACATTCCACCTTAAGCAATCCCTATGGCATAGGTGCTCTATGATTAGTAAGGGATTGCTTAAGGTGGTAGGTAAATGGAAAGAAAATGTTCAAAAACCCAATAGTAACAATTGTGTCTAAATCAGTTGTCTTAACCTTCCCTTCCCACCTTAAGCAATTCCTTATCCATCATGGTATTTATAGCATAGGGATGACTTAAGGTGGAATGTAAGTATAGGGGGTCAGTTTGAAAAGCACTGACTGTAGAGCCAGTGGGATTACATCTTCCATAAACCTGTTGCTGCAGTACTCAAATTGGAACAGATCTAAGTTTTTAGTTCCGACAAAGCATCTTCAATCTGAAACATCAACTCTTTCCCCACAGAAATTGTCTGAATTGCTGAGTGTTTCCAGCATTT
Source organism: Narcine bancroftii (assembly GCF_036971445.1). Taxonomy (NCBI): domain Eukaryota; kingdom Metazoa; phylum Chordata; class Chondrichthyes; order Torpediniformes; family Narcinidae; genus Narcine; species Narcine bancroftii. The sequence continues at coordinate 151,170,839 of NC_091470.1, read as the reverse complement.
TCTGTTTTTTTATTTCAGATTTCCAGTCTCTGCAGCACTTAAAATTTTTCATTTGCTACACACTGTCCAGTCCATTATTTAATCTCTACCAACACAGATTATGTGGTCATTATCACATCGTGCATGGCAAGCGTCCACCAATATCGATTACATTGGCGACTACACTTTAAAAGTGTATTTCATTTACAGGCCACTTTGGAATTCAATGAGATGCAATGCCTGGTTTGTGCTGATAAAAGCAGGCAATGTGGCTAATGACTACTAAATATTGTTTCTGATGGGACATTTTGCTCACTTGTACAGTTGCCAACTTGAGTTGGCCAAGTTTCTGGAGATTTATTTCTAATTCTTTCTCTGTATATAGTCAATTTTATAAAGGTCTACCTTTAATATCCTGCTCTAATTACCCCCAGAAATGTGTGGATTATTAGATTTGAAAGGCCAGGAAAATGTCAACCACATTGGTAGGTCAGGAGTGTCGACCTGAGAAGGAAAAATGACCAATTTTCTTTCTGGTGGAAATTAGTAAATGAATAACAAGCTTTTAATAAACAAGCTGCTAGTTTCATGGTTACTATTATTGCTACACATTTTTATTAATTCAAATGTGTTTAATTACTTGAACTCTCCAGCTGGCATAGTGGGATCCCAATTCCTGTTTCCGGATCAATAGTTTTTGGTCTCTGCAGACCAGTCCAGAGTAATTTAATCATTGTGTTACAGCAAGCCAAACTAATGTAATCAGATGAATCCCAGTCATGCTCAAACAGGTGTCATCCCTATTTTCAATGTTTTCATAAAGAATAAATAAAAATGTACATAGAAACTGAAAATGACTTTTTGTAAATGCTTAAGTGAATTTTTTCCTGAATCACTTCCAGCTGTCTCCAGGTCCAGATGAAGGGATCCAGCCTGGAATGTTGACAACTTCTTTCCTCCCTGAGTTCCTCTAGCAGATTGTTTGTTGTTCCAGATTTCAACATCTTTAGTCTCTCATGTGACTTCAGGTGTTTACTGTTTAATAAACAGAAAAGGAGAATTCTGGATAATTCAGCCTGTTGGCAGTTCCTCTTCCTTGGTCTAATTAAATGATCATACATTCAAAACTGGCAGAATCCCAAGGTTGACAGAATCCTTTTGCCAATAACAATGTCTCCTTTGTGTGGCAGCTACACTTGTTTGTCTCAGTCTCAGAACTTTGTAGATTTAAGTCCTATTCCAGAAGGCTAGGCTGATTTCAGGTGTGCAAAAGAATGCCACACGGTCTTTTGAAAGACAGCTCGCAAAGCCCTCTCTGCTCTCTCATGCAAATGTTAATATTCCATTGAAGTTTCTGAATGAAAAGCAATGAAGTCAGTGTTCAAGTGAATATTTATTCCCAAATTAATATCAGTGGGGAAAAAAAAGTCAATTTAAAAAATAATTCCAGTTTGTGGGAGCTTACTGAGCACCAATCAGTTGCTATGTTTAACACAATATTAAAGAAACATCATTGGGTGCAAAATGCTTTGGACGAGTTGAGACTTGAAAGGCACTATACAATTGGATATAAAAACAGAAAAACCAGGATACACTTGCTGTATACATTCAGGATACAAATGCTCAAAACACTCAGCAAGTCAAGCAACAACCGTGCAAAGAGAAATAGAGTCAATGCTTTGTTCGAAAATCTTTACTCAGAATAGAGAGAAAACAAGCCAATTCTGTCTCTAGTAAAACTCAAAAGCATGCTGTGCACACGGCTGGGGCAGCATCCAATGCCACTTGTGTCCCACATGTGGGTGAGCCTTCAGGACTCAGATCGGCCTCACCAGTCATTTCCGGACCCACAGCCTCCAATCTTCCATTTGACTTTGAAGCCATGGTCATCTTCAACTATGAAGGATGAACAACAACAAAACACAAAAGTCTGTAGACTCAGTGATTGAAGTAAAACTCAACAGGTATTCTTTAAAGATAAAGACACATAACCAACATTTTGGGCTTGACCCCTTCATCAAGGTACCTGTTTGACCTGCTGAGTAGCTCCAGCATGGTGCTTTTATTTAATTCTGTCTCTTGTTCCTTTTCTCTGGAGAGGGGATGCAGAGCCAATGCCAAGCCAAGTGCAGGCAGTGGCGGCTGCAGCCAGGAGGTGGCGCAGCCTCTGGAGGACCATGCCGAACCGCCGCTGCCCCGACTGCGGGAAAGCTCAAACCACGATTGGCGAATGTGCCTTAGCAACCGTGGAAACGGCCCGTCCAATGAGTGGTGACGTTGTGGATGCCAGGGCCGCCGAGTGATGGCGGCGCCGGCGGCTGCTGGATGTTACACAGGGGAGGTGAAGCAACAGCTGCGGGACGGTGAGACGAGGGTGGGGGAGGCTCTCACGGGGTTCAAGGCAGCGGGGTACAAGGGGTACCAGCGGGGTACAAGGCAGTGCAGCCAATGAGCTGCCGCGATGAACCCATTCGCTCTCAGTCGTTGGCGTAGTCGGAGCGACTGCTCCATGTGGAGTCTTTCCTGGATCAGTGACTCCAGCTCATATCTGGCATTCAGTTATTTATTCTCGCCGAAACATCTTAACGGGTAGAACACAATAGATCTTGAGATCCTAAAAACATATACAAGGGTTGGGTTTTTAGGGTGAAGACGAGAGAAATTTCTTCGCCTTCAGAGTTCTGAATCAGTGGAATTTTCTTTTGCAAGGCCAGTGGATGCTCAGAAGATGGCAAGAAATGCGAGCAGAATCAGGCATTCAGCCCCTTTGCACCATTCCATAGGGTCATGGTTGATCAGATCTTAGCTTCAACCCCACTTTCATTCAAAAAAAATCTATCAATCGAACATAAAATTTAATCATTTAGCATCCATAAAATTTGGAAAATCCAAAAAGATTTGCACTGCCCAAAGAGTTCCACCTCAGCTCAAAATCTATACCCCTTCATCTTGAGACCAATGAAAATTAAATTAAATAGGATAATTTATTGAGCAAACAATGAGCTGTTGCTAGACAGTTGACATTTTGGGTAGGGAACCTTTATTGAGACTACAATAAAAAGGGATATGAAAAGAAGTAGGGGAGGTGCAATGGGGTACTGGTGTAGAAGGTGTGAGAGGTGGAGAGCCAGATAGAGGGAAAGACCATTGAGGTTTTTTTTGAGGAGGGGGGGGAACTAAAATTAGAAAAGTAAATACAAGAGTCAGTAAAGAGATGGAAACAGTGGAACCAAGTGGATTAACATTTTTTTTTTTTAAAAAGTGTCCATGCCATAAAGTTTAAAGTGGTCTGGAAGAAGTAAGATGTGTTGTTCCTCAAGTTTATGTTTGACCTCATTCTGACAATGAGCAAATTGTCTATTGTCACCTGTAGCAAGATACAATGAAAAGCATGGATTTGCATAGACTTCGGGCAAGTCAACTTGTACTCAAATACAGCAGTATTACAGCAAGTCAAAGATTTTACAGAATAGACTTTCAAGACAAAGTATGAAAAAAGTAGCTAAAAACAATGCAAGGGTATCATCCTTACCAATTGACAACAGCAGGAAAGAGGCTGCTTTGGAATCATGAGATTCATGTTATTGGATACCAAATCAGAGGACAGTTTGGGAACAGTCAAGGTAGGAGATAAACTGCAATATTTTTGAAGGGCAGAATACAATCAAGGGTTCTGCAAGTCAGTAATTTAGCATCTGCCCTACTCAGAATAGGGTTTTGTTTAAAAATTTTTAACTGCATCCCCATAATCTGTCTGGTAATTTTACAATTGTTTATAAATTTCAAACTGCAGATTGTTTTTGCATCTGCAGCAAATTTGACAGGTGCATACTAAGAGCAAAAGCTGTGAATGTGTGCACTTAGCAATAGCAGTGTTTACAATAGCTAAAAATTGCCTTTTTATTTTGTATTTCCAGGCTTTGGTCATTACATTTATCCAAACAGTTTCTTTAAATATGAGGGACAATGGAAAAATGGGAAAAAGCATGGTAAGACTTCTGTGTATCTTCTTTGGTCTAACCTAGTTTGATGATCTGGTCCAGCAAGAGCTGTAAAAGAAAAAATATTTTCATATGCTCTGGATGTTCCAGATCTTTCTTCTTTTAGAGTCATTGAAGAATGGTCTTTGTTTAATACAAGAAAAGGAGCACCCAAAATGTGTACAGCATACTTCCACCAATAGCAAAGTGATTATGAGCATAGAGCATTTTAGCACAGAAACAGGCCTTTTGGCCCTTCTAGTCTGTGCCAACCCATTATTCTGCCTAGTCCCTCTAACCTGCACGCATTACATATCTCTCTCATACATGTACCTGTCCATTTAAAAAATAAAGTTAAAATTAAACTCACCTTCACCACTTAAGCTGGAAGCTTGTTCCATACTCCCACCAGCTATCTTTCTCTTTGGCGTGATTGCATCCCTGTAACTCCTATCACCCCTCCAGCCATCCAAATGATCCAGGATTCATCTAACTTCAGCCCCAATTCCCCAAGTTTGTAAGGAGCTACAGTCAGATACACTTCTCACAGATGAAGTTGTTAGGGATACTGTTTGCTTCCTTGACTATCCACATTTTGAAAGAGAAGCATATCCCTGCCCTGGTTGCCAGTCCCTGCCTATAAAATAAAAAAAATAAAAACCTGTACCTCCTTGCTGAAGCTTTTTGTTCCTTCACAGGTTTGGTCTCAGCCTCCCACTTTTACTCTGGCCATGCCACTTAATCTTCTCTTTATTGACTACAGCTAATTAGCCAATGGAGAAATTTAAACGAGCACCTACCTTTCCCAATGCTTTTTAAACACTCCTCTGACGAGTTGTGTGTATACTGATTGAGGAATAAATCCCAAACTTCATTCACAATGCCATGCCATCTTTTATGTCAATTTGAAACAGTAACAAACAGATTCTGTTTAAACAGACAGCCAATTTTGTCCATGTTGGAAAATGCACAAAAATCTCTTGATTATAGTAACTTTCCTTCCGTAGTATTGTAATGAATGGCATTGAAAGCACATGTGACTGATAAGAATGAACAGTTATTCAAAGTGGAGGGAGAGAGAAAGTTACTAATTCTGCTGCTCATAGTAATATTATGAAAGCTCAGTCATATGTACAGATTAAGTCCTACTCTAGGATGGCCTGTAATGCCTTATACAAAAGATTGCACCTCTAAAACTGCAAGATTTCTATTCACCTCGACACACCTGCCTTACAGAATTCCAGCAGCACCTGCAATTTTTCAAGCAACAATGGACAAATTGCTACATGGGCTCTCAGTTGGGTGATGCCTAGATGATGTCATCGTCATGGACCAAAACGACATTGAACACTTACAAAACCGTGAAAAGGTTTTAACCAGACTACAACAGGCTAATATACGATTGCGAAAGGACAAATGTGTCTTCATGTGCCCCTTAGTAACATATCTTGGGTTTACAATCGACAACAAGGGGGTGCAAATTAATCCACCAGGAACAGAAGCTGTTCGCAAGGCCCCATACCCAACCAACAAATCGGAATTACAGTCCTTCCTAGGACTTGTTAATCACTACCGAAAACATATCCTTAATATGTCTACATTATGCAGCTGAACCAATTACTCAAGAAAGATCAAACATGGTATTAGAACACAAAAACTAAAAACACAGTCAATCAACTAAAGGAAATACTAATCTCAGCAAATAAGGTGCTGATCCACTACGACCAGAGATCAAATTTTAACAGTATAACCTGAGGAAAATCACAGAACAATGACAGCAAATAATGACAAAACCATGCTGCTTTATTTGTGAAAGGTTTATTTAGAAACCTGTTAACAGGAGGAATAAAAAGACAAGATTATCATCTAAGTAAAGAAGTTATACTAGCCGTGGATGCTTCAGCAGGACAAGGAGCGGTACTATCCCATCCTTGTCACCACTGTTGTGTATGCACTCACATAATTAAGACTCGGAGACGTGATGCTTTATTATCCTTCACTTCTATTAAACTAACATGGCTACTGAAACACAGGGTTATATATATATGGAAGGGTGACATCATGACGTGGGCATCATGAGGGTGGCTTAAACCCAACATGTGCCACTGCACTAGAGTCGTAACCTAGATTCTAGATATATCTAGAATGGGGATTGAAATTATTTTGTTCTATCCTGAGATACCACTAAGCCACACCTGAGGGTGGCATCATTAGCGTAGCGGTTAATGCAATGCTGTTACAGCACCAGTGACCAGAGTTCAAATCCCTTGCTTTCTAAGGAGTTTGTTCATTCTCCCTGTCTGTGTAGGTTTCCTCAGGATACTCTGGTTTCCTCCCAACATTCAAAATGTACCATAGGTTGTAGGTCAATTGGGAGTAATTGGGCAGCATGGGGTCATGTGCTGAAAGGGCCTATTACTGTGCTTATGTCTAGATTTTTTAAAAACTGTAAAATTCTTTCAAATTCCCATTGTGTTACATGCCTACCTGTGCTAGCAGCCAGTGAATGTATATGTATGCCCAACTCTATGTTTCCAGTTATCCTTTGAATGCTTAGATGATAATCTTGTCTTTTTATTCCTCCTGTTAACGGGTTTCTAAATAAACCTTTCACAAATAAAGCAGCATGGTTTTGTCATTATTTGCTGCCAATGTTCTGTGATTTTCCTCAGGTTATACTGTTAAAATTTGATTTCTGGTTCTGTGTAACACATAAATATTCTAGTTTATTACACGAAAATGCTGGAGAAACTCAGCAGGTCATGGAGCATCCATAGGAAGTAAAAGGCAGCTCTTCATTCTACTTTTATTGAATATTGATATTGCATTTGTGCTTATTGTCCTCATCAGGTCATGGGAAATTTCTAATGAAGGATGGCAGTTACTATGAGGGGGAGTTTGTGAATGGAGAAATCGAAGGCAATGGAGTCCAATATTGGGCCTCCTCAGGTATACAAGTACCTCATGCTACTACCTGTTACTACCTGTTATTAAGGAGGTGCTGAGAGAATCTTAGTAAGCAAGCTAATTTTGTGCCTTTAAAAGGCCAATAGAACCATAGAACTCTACATCACAGAAACAGGCCCTTCAGCACATCTAGTCCATGTCAAATTATTATTATGCCTAATTCCTTTGACCTTCAGCTGTACCACAGACCTCCAAACCTATCCAAATTTTTCTTAAATGTCAAAATCAATGATGTGACAATCAAAGGATTAAACATTTTTATCTTTTTGTAAAAAGTTAGGAAGTACAGATTAGCTTGTTTCTTGCTTCCTATTGTTCTTTCTCTTTGTTCCTTATTCATCTAAAGATCCTATAGTATTAGAATGGCTGGATTTTCAATAGCAACATACTTTTGAATACCATTTTTAATATAATAAAAATCTATCCCAAGCATCTCATTATTGTATACATTTGAAAGTGAGCCAGATAATAGGTTTGTGGACTGAATCATTTAAGAGGGTGGTTTGGGATGGAAATTCCAGAGCTTGGGGCTTAACTGTCTGAAGGTGTGACTATCATTGGTGGAGGGGATTAAAACTGGAGTTGCTCATGAGGCCAGAATTGAAGGAACCAAAATCTTAGAGAGTTTTAGGGCTGAATGAATTTGCAAGAGCAGAGAAGGGTAAAGGGGTGGAAGAATATGAAAACAAGAACAAGGCAATGATTTGGCAATTGAATTCTAATAGGTATTGAAGATGGGATAAATATAGTTGGGATTAGATATAATAAATACATGGTTGGGGCTTTAGCATACTGAATGATGTCAGAGTAGGGGATTGATAATGGAGATGGGAGTAGTATGGAGTGAAAATAATGGACTTCTTTCCAGTTAATTTTGATGGGATAGGCTTGTCTATTGCAGTGAGGACAAAAATCAGGGTTTACTATGAAGTCCAACACTGGCACCTACTTTGCTCATTTTCTTGACTGATACATAAATAGTAGTTGCTTCTTTGCAACTATTCAACAAAAGTATATGCCAGTTAAAAGGGGGCATATAAATCAAGGAAATCAAGGAAGGCATCAAACTAAAAGCTCATGTGTATAAAATCATCAAGAGCAGTAGGAAACTAGAAGATTGGGAAAAGATTAAGAAACATCAAAGAACCAGGAAGCGATCAATAAAGAGAGGGAAGCTAAACTATGAGAAAAGATTAGCACAAAATAGGAAAACGGACTAAAAGTTTTTATAATTATATAAAGCACAAAAGGATGGCTAATGTGAAGATTGGTCCCTTAGAAGTCAGCACCAACACATTCTTCAGCTCCTTTCTACCTAGGTAGAAAAGTTTCTGACTCTGACTCTGATTCCATTGCCATATTTTCTCCTTCAAGTATTCATCCATTCACTTTTGAAAGATGGAGGGAGTGCAGAGGCGATTCACCAGGCTGATGCCTGGAATGGCAGGAATGACTTATGAGGAAAGATTGTGCAAATTGGGATTGTACTCCCTGGAGTTTAGAAGATTGAGAGGGGATCTCATAGAGACCTATAAAATTCTGGCAGGACTGGACAGAATGGATGCAGATGGGATGTTTCCAATGATGGGAAAATCCAGAACCCGGGGCCATGGTTTGAGGATAATAGGCAAACCATTTAGGATCGAGATGAGGAGGAATTTCTTTACCCAGAGGGTGGTGAATCTGTGGAATTCATTGCCACAGAGGGCAGTAGAGGCAGATTCATTAAATATATTTAAGAGGGAATTAGATCTATTTCTTCAGTATAAGGGTATTAAAGGTTACGGAGAGAAGGCGGGGACGGGGTACTGAATTTTAAGATCAGCCATGGTCTCGTTGAATGGCAGAGCAGGCTCAAAGGGTCGAATGACCTACTCCTGCTCCTATCTTCTATGTTCTATGTTTCTATGTCTATGAAGTTGAAGTGATTTGACACCTAGTGTAAAATCCAGCAGAAACTTGCAATCTGACGCTGACTCAATTCCTCCCACTGGAACCTACACTTCAGTGGGATCTTACAAAATATAACAGAAGGATTGTACATACAAGTTCATGTAACCAGAAATGCTGAAAATATACTTGAAAAGCTGGCAAAGCCATGATCTAGATAGAACAGTCAAAACTAACAAAAAAAAACTTTAATAAAGGAGAATGCTTTTACATTTTTAAAGGAAATGAGTATTGTGGTCAGTTCAGCCAGGGAGAGGTCCACGGACATGGCGTAATGAAGTACTCTGATGGTTCCCAATATGAAGGCGAGTTCTGCTATGGTGCCCGAGAAGGTAAATTATTTTTTAGCTGACTTTTGACTCCAGTCTGCAGTCTAGTTTTGTGCCTTCTTGTATTGCCTTCTGGTGTAACTATAAATACATGACTACAAGGTGAACCTCAGCTTGTTGCTAGAAAAATAAATAACCTACCTTATTCCTCTGTTTAGGACATGGAATACTGACGGATAAGGAGGGTCAAATCTATCGAGGCTCCTTCCATAAGCATATGAGACATGGAGAAGGAGAAATATTCTACAAGTAGGTGAAGGGCAAGTCTGAGGTCCTCCAGTTTACATGTTCATATACAGGCAGACAAACATAGATATGAAATTGACATGAATGGTGTGACAGAAAGTTGCCATGAGTTTAGATGCACACATGTACAAATACACACACAGCTTGGAACTTTCTCTGTTGCAAGGGGATAACTGCTATTTCTCCAGTTAATCCAGTCCCTCATTCCTGGAATCATTCTATTAAACCTTTTCTGCATCCTTTGTAAAAGCTTTGCACTCTTCTTACAGCACAGCACCCAGAACAGAACACAATAGCTCAATTGTGGCAAAACTAGCATTTTATAAAGGTTCATTATAATTTCCTTGCTGAGGAACAGCTTCTCCAATGGGCAGTGAGAATGCTGAACGACCAAAGGAACTGCTCACACAAACCATCTGAGGCTCTCATATTTACTAGACAATATTTATTTATATGAATACTTGTCCTGCATAAGTATTTTTTGTCTGTATGTGTGTAATGTCTGGTTGTGTGTCAGTGTGTTTTGCACCAAAGACCGGAGAATGCTGTTTTGTCAGCTTGTACTTGTGGAACCATATGACAGTCAACATGACTTGACTTACTCTTGTTAACTATGCCTATAATTTGATGTGACTCTAGCCAATAGAGAGATTAAATTGCTTTACTCAGTTTCTTGAAACCACAGTTGGTCAAATTGTGCCTAATAATATAATAAATATGAAATGGGTATTTGGTTAGGGTAATTGGCCAGAAGACTTTCAGAACCTGCCCTGCTATTTATAAGGTGTTTTACTTTTAAACCCATTTTCTTGCACTATTCCCACATTCTTCACTTGGTTTGGCGTCCATAGAACCATAGACAGCTACAGCACAGAAAACAGGCTTTCACCCCTTCTAGTCTGTGCTGACCATTATTCCATTGGTGCTATTGACCTGCTCCCATTCCATAAACCTCCAGACCTCTCCCATCCATGTATCTATCCAATTTATTCTTAAAACTTTAAGATTGAGCCTGCATTCACCACATTGGATGACAGCTCATTCCAAACTCCCACCACTCTCTAAGTGAAGAACTTTCCGCTAATGTCCCCTGTCACTCAGAATTCTTCCAATAATTTAGCTACTACTGATGTCAGGCTCTCCGGCCTATAATTAACTGGTTTTCTTTTGGAGCCTTTTTTAAACAGTGGAACAACTTGAGCTACCTTCCAATCCTCTGGCACTTTTAAAAATATCTGCCAGGGCCCCTGCAATTTCTACAGTAGTCTCCCTCAAATTCTGAGGGAATTTCATCTCCAGCCCAGGGAATTTATCGACCTTTATTCACTGTAAGGCAGCAAGCACCTCATTCTCCTTAATCTCTAAATGTTCCATGACACTTCTTAGTTTCCCTTCCTTTCTTATGCTCTATGCCAGTTTCCTGAGTAAATACTGATGCAAAAAAACTGTTAAAGATCTCCCCATTACATGAGGCTCCACACACAGTTGACCACTCTGCTCCTCTAGGGGACCAACTTTGTCCCTTACTATCCTTTTACTCTTAATATACTTGTAGAAACTCTTCGGGTTTACCTTCACATTATCTGCTAAAACAACCTCATGTCTTCTTTTTGCTTTCCTGATTTTCCTCGAGTATTTTCTTGCATTTTCTGAACTCTTCAAGTACCTCACTGGCTCCTTGTTGCTTATACTTGCTGTACACCTCCCTTTTCTTCTTACCAGATCACTAATATCCCTTGAAAATCAGAGTTCCCTATGCCTGTTAATTTTGTCTTTAATCCTTACAGGAACATGGAAATTCTGCACTCTCAAGATTTTGCCTTTGAAGGCCATTCACTTACTTATCACACCCTTGCCAGAAAATAACATATCCCAATCCACTCTTCCTATATTCTTTCTCATTTCCACAAATTTTGCCTTCCTCCAATTTAGAATCCCAACATGAGGACCAGACTTATCCTTTTCCATAATTAACTTGAAGCTAATGGACCCAAAATATTCACTTACACATACCTCTATCACCTGACCTGTCTTGATCCCTAACAGGAGATCAAATACTGCATCCTCTCTCATTGGTCCCTCTATATAGAAAACTTCCCTGAACACATTTCACAAACTCCAAATTTCGCTACAGATTTTTTTAAAAACTTTATTTAATGACATGAATAAAATAAAAATTACATTTAAAGAAATAATAAAAAATAAGATAATAAAAATTAGAATACTACATCATTAAATTAACCCCCCCCAATAATTATAGCACAACATTAATCATCTAATTTAAAATTAATCCAACCCTCCACCCCAAAATAGAGTGAAGAATTAATTAACAATGTTGTAAATAAAATAGAAAAAACCCCACTTACAAAAAAAGGATAAAACTTAACAACAACAAAAAAATTACTAACAATAAAAAAAAATCAATACTAAAATAATACCCTTAAACATATATTTAAATCAAACATAATTCATGTATTTAACAAATGAAATCCATTTTAAAACTAAATTCAAATATTAAAATCATATATCAACCACATATCTGTTATAAAAAAAATCATAATTAATAATACATAAATACAGAATTTCCATTAATAATTCATCGAGAGAACAAAAACATCCCTTAGAAAAACAATCAGATAAACTTTTTATTCCCTTCCCCTCCCCTTATATAAAAAAAAGAAAAAAAAAGAAAAAAAAGTTCAAACTCTTATAAAATTCTCCATATTCTTCATTTATAACATCTTCAAAATTCTTTATCAAAATTAACTTAATTTTATTAAACTCTACTCCCTCAATGTATTTGTACTTAATTTTCTTCTTATTATTATCACCTTTCCCCTCATCTTCCTCTTCATCTAATTCAACATCCTCAATTTTTGACTTATTATCTTCTGTGACATCATCCTCTTAAAAAAGAAAGAAAAAAGAGGAAAAAAACCCCAAAAAAAAGAAAAAAAAGGAGAGAAAAAAAACCTCCTAATTCCCTCTCAATTACAATCAAAACAAAAAGAGTTAAAAAAAATAATAATTATTATTTATTTAAAAAAATAATTTAAAAAAACCTTCACTTCTTAACCCAAAAATTAAAAAGAAAAAAAAACAGGTCGGAGGTTACAACTACCTCCTCCTGTTTAAACCGCCCAAAGCGGTAACTTCCCCAAAATATTGGGTGTGAGATAACTCACAGGTAGCTGATGACTTCTGGAAACTAGTGCCCACCCAGTTCCCTCTCCCAACTCCCATTTCATTAAACTATCATCATTATTTAAACTATTTAAACTCTTTTCAAAAAAAAAATACAAGATTTATTTTTTTAAATCAACGTTACCACTTCGATCACCATTGCTTCCATTTCTTTTAAAAATCTGGATACCACCTTACATCTCTACTCTCTTTGGAGACCTTGAAGGACTACATCGTTCCTGAAACTGCATGATTGGTAGAGACTAAGCAAAGTCCATAACCTCTTTAGGATTGTCAAAGAATTTTGGCTAATTTCCATCCTAAAAAATCTTCAGTACCGCAGAATACCTGAATGTTGCCCTATGTCTTTTTTTCCACAACCGTTCTTTCACAGAATTAAATTCGTGTCGTAATAGCATAGTATTAAATCTCCATCTTGAAGCTTTCTGAGCATCTTGTGAACTCAAATATTCTAATAATAATAATGAATGATCCGAAACCAATCTAGCCTTATACTCCACAGATGTAACCCAATCCTGCAAATGTGCTGATATTAAAAAATAATCAATTCTAGAAAAAGAATTATGTCGCGAGGAATAAAAAGAAAAATCTTTCTCTGTAGGATTAACTCTTCGCCAAATATCAATTAAATTCAAATCTGCCATCATATTAATCACTTGGATTGCCATCTTAGACTTCTTAATTACTCTTGAGTACTTATCCAATAAAGGCTCCAACACCACATTCAAATCTCCCCCAACATCACATTAGAGTTCGATTGTCCAAGTAATAAAGACATATCCACAACAAAAGCTGTATCCTCAACATTAGGAGCATAAACATCAAGCAAAGTCCATGCCTCATTAAAGATTGTACAATTTAATTTTAATAATCTTCCACCATTTTTCTCTTCACTCTGTAACTAAAATGGTAGATTCTTATGTACCAAAATTGCCACACTTTTTGCCTTAGAATTAAACGAAGAATAAAAAACGTGCCCAACCCATTCACGTTTGAGTTTCAAATGTTCCTTATCTATTAAATGAGTTTCCTTTGCCATTGCGACCACCGTTTCTTCCATTTCTTCCAGAAATCAAATTCCCTTCTTGCAGCTCTGCCCTCTTTGGAGACCGTGGAGGACTACGTCGTTCCTGGAATTGCGTAATTGGTAAAGACTGAGCAAAATCCATAGCTTCTTTAGGATTATCAAAGAACTTTGGTTGATATCCATCCTGAAAAATCTTCAGTACCGCAGGGTTTCTAAATGTTGCCTTATATCCTTTTTTCCACAATAATTCTTTCACAGAATTAAATTCACGTCGTTGAAACATAATTTCCTGACTCAAATCCGGATAGAAGAAAACACGATTACTCTGAACCATCAAAGGAGATTTGTTTTGCTGTGCATTTTTAATAGCCATACGTAAAATAGTCTCTCTATCACAGTCATTTAAACAGCGAACCAGAACAGGTCTTGGATTCTGTCCTTCTCAAAGCTCTATGAGCCCGTTCCAATATTAAACCTTCAGAAAACTTATCTTGTCCCAACACTTGTGGAATCCATTCAGTGAAAAACTTTCTTGGATCTGGCCCTTCTAAGCCTTCTGGCAAGCCGACAATTTTCACATTATTCCGTCTGGATTGGTTCTCCAAATAATCAACCTTTTTTGCTAAATTTTTATTCTGAATCTGTAACGTTTCAATTGTTTTATTCACATCTTGCAATTGATCTTGTACATCAGATAATCCTTGATCACACATCTCAAGTCTTTCAATAGTTTCAACTTTAAAAGCTCCATAATCAGCCATCTGTTGAGTATTGACATCCACCAATGCATTAATCTTAGAAGTAAGATTATTCATAGAATCACCTAAATGCATGATTGAAGAAAATATCTTATGTTCAAGACTCTTGAAAAGTATATCAACATCAGAAGATCCAGACATGGTGGGATTCTGCTGTTCTTGTGGAATCAGAGGACCTTCTATCCCTTCTTTTAATTTAGTAGCTTTTCTTGCAGTTTGACTCCGTGTAAGAGCCCCTGCCACAGACCCCCCCAGAAGTATCAGGAGGCTGATGATCAGGGTTATCTTTGATCCAAACCTCCTTTAAAAGCTTTGTTACATCAGTATCTGGAAGAGCTGATATAACTGGTGGTATAGCCTGCAGCTGACGTGGACTTTTTACCCCCTCCATAAATCTTCGTCCGCGAAGCCAAGCCAAAGAAAAAAAGATAGCAGTCAAATAACAACTCTTTAACTCTCCAACTGGTGGCGCCCCAGCTAATTCAGCAGTCAAAGTCTCAGTAGACGTTGTTTAAAATACTGGCATCTGGCCAGTCCTTTGTTCTAAAGGCAGCTGAATATGACCTTCAGAAAGACTTACGGAATCAGAACGGAGCTCCAAGGCCGAATTCTTCGCTTGTTTTCCTGGATCTATTTCACGCTGAGTCGTGGCTTTTTGTAAACAAGCAGGCTCAGATAATTTCGGAAAATATAATTTTTTAACAATCTATTGATGTTTCGTTTTACTTTTTTTTTAACAAATGTACCATTAGGTATTAATTCAACATCTCATACTATTTATGAAGTTTTTTAAAAAGTTTTAACGGGCACTTAAAGACAAAACAATAAGTTAGAGTCAGGAGAGGACTGGAAGGCACGTCTGTTCCTTACGCCATCTTGCCACGCCCCCAATCTCTCTACGGATTTGTTCCTTTAATTCTCTCTGACTATTGGGCAGTCTATAATACAACCCTATCAGTCTGGTCACACCTTTCCCGTTCCTCAACTCCACCGATATGGCCTCTGTAGACTGGCTGTCCTGACTTCACACAGCTGAGATATTTTCCCTGACTAGCAATGCCACTCCTCCCCCCATCATGTCTGAAGCAACGGAACCCTGGAACGTTAAGATACCAGTCCTGGTCCTCCTGCAACTAACTCTCACTTATAGCAATAATGTCATAATCCCATTTGTCATTCCATTCCCTAAGATCATCAACCTTTCCAACCATACACCTTGCACTGAAACAAATACACCTGAGAAAATTTCTATCACGTACAAACCTTTGATTTCTCTCTAGACATACAGTGCTCGCATGACCTTTATCCTCCTCCTTCTCCCTAACTGCTCTAACATTCTGGTTCCCCTCCCCCTGCAAATCTATTTTAAATGGATTAGGACGAGACTAACAAACCCACTTGCAAGAATATTAATACCCTTCCAGTTCAGATGCAATCCGTCCCTTCGATACAGATCCCACCTTCACAAGATTAGAGTCCAGTGATCTAGAAACCTGAAGCCCTCCCTACTACACGTGATCTCTTGATCTCTATCTTAAATATACTCAACACCCAACTAGTTCCAGCCTTCTTAGGTCAAGAATTCCAAAATTTCACAACCCTTTGAACAGTTTTTGTTATTTCTCTTAACTAGACAATATATTCTGAGAGTCTCTTCCCCACCTCAGTCTAGATAACCTAACTCTGGGAAACACCCTGTCAACTTGCTTATTACAAGCAGACATTGTTCACTGAGCTTCTTGCCATAGTTATATAATGAGCCTTGTTTAATTCCCTCTATTTTCCCATTGTTAGAAGACTAAAAGTATGTTTAGATGAAAGCTTGAATCACTGTTGTTTGGAAAGATATAGGCCAAGAGTTGGAAAATGAGGTTGGTACTCATAGGTACCCACTCAGTGCTTATGTCCATACTCCAGAGCCCTCTTTGATTGTCACTAGACTAATTATTCTCAACTCACTTTTGGAATTTAATGCTTTTGTCTGTATTGAAGATAGGATTGAACAGGAATACAAACTGAGCAAATAGTCTGTGTGTAACTGGTGTTTAGTTGCACCACCTAGCAGGTTTTGAGTCCATCTCTGTGTACAGTTTTCTTCTGGCACTTATTTATAATAACCACAGTTCAGGAGGCAATAATAATAGAGGATTTTGTTCCAAAGACTCTGTATAATACTAAGGTGCAGTTAGTAATGTAGAAGTGCAGTTCTATGAACACAGAATAATATGGAGGTACAATCCTCTAGGCATAGAATAATGCCGGATACAATTCCACAGTCATTGAATTACATACATGTCTAGAGTCCTTCAGGCACACAATAGTGCAGGACTAGCAATCTCAAGGCACATTAATGAGGCACAAATCAGCAGACACAGAGTAATACAGGGATATAGTTCAACAAGCAGAGAGCAAGGCATGGGTACGGTTTTCTGTGTTTCAACCCAGCTGCTCCCTTTGTGTGTTTTGGCAACTTGTTCAGCTAGTCTTGAACTGAAGAGTCGAAGATTTTCAGTGGGCGTCTAGAAATTCCGAAAATGTAAATCTGCTGCCAAAAATCTTCTGTTAAACAGGTTTACTTCTATTGAAATACAAGAGCATTAATTTATTATTATATTGTTAGAGTTTTCAATAATCTTCATCAGGATAATTTGACACTTTCTTTTACCATCTATTAGTTTTGAACTTGGCTAAATGTGGTTTGCTAGTCTTGAACCTGGTAAACCGCAGCGGAAGCTGGTCTCGGCAACTCCTTCTGCCCACACGCCACCACTTTCCAACTGAGAGCACTGGCTGGCGTTTAGGAACAAGAATTCCATTTAGTTTTTTCACCTCCCACTTTCTTTAACACAGCGCTGTTAAGGCCAGATATTGAATTCTCCCCGTATTGACAATTAACATCAATTTAATCATTAAGCAGGGTCCTCTCCATGTTGAAGGACTCCTAGCTACCCTGGCTATTATCTCATCACAAGTCTTGGGGAAAAAAATATTGTCTGTACACTTTCTTTCAATACCTTAGAATTAAAAAGATAAAAACACCTTCAATAGAAAGCAAATGAAATTGTGTGTTCCTCTTGTGACAAAAATGAAAAGGGCAGTTTGAAAGACAAAGTTTGCACCTGTCACCAATGTCATGGAGTATACTAGTGGGCTTGATGGCCCCTGTGACCTGCATTTCCCTTTCCTAAATCAAGCACAAGCTTGTGGGACCCATAACAGTGGTCTCATTCAGCTAGTCAATCAGGAAAAAGGGAGATGTGCATTTATATGGAGCCTTTACATGCTGTTCAGTATAGTTATTGGATTTTCATTTGATGATATAAATTAATTTGTTGTTAAGGAAATAATTTTGAAGAGTTCTGTGAGCCAGCAAATAAGAAAAGTGAGGTTTCTTTTTAATTTTATCAAGAATTTTACAATAAGTAAATAGTGAGACATTCAAGTGGATTAAGAGAGAAGCTGAAATATCATAAATTAATTTCAAATTAAAATTACCAGTACTTCTAGAGCTTAAAAAAATAATTCTGAGAGTCGGATAGTCTGCAAAAATTGTTTTAATTTTGGACCAGTTGGCTTTGTTCAGCATAATTATGACAATACATTACTTGAAAAATCAATTATACTTAATTCCACAAAATGTAATATTTCAGTGCTTTTTACAGCAAGAATATTTAGTCAAACTGGTCTTACATTCAGAGGCAGGTGCTTAATCCAGGGACACAAGTTTGAATTCCACAATGCAGCTAGGGAGTTTACATAAATCTGGAATATAAAGCTAACATTAGTAAATGGAAATTACAGAACCACAGAATTGTTGTGAAAATCCATTGGGTTCACATAAGGCAGGCTACCAAACAATGTGGTTGTTTCTTAATTTCCCCCTCCTGTCACCCAGATCAGTCAAGGAACATTTAGAAATGAACAATAAATATCTGCATTACCAGCCATGTACATATCACATGATTGGATAAGTAAAATCTATCTATCTTATGTCTCAATATCAATCTGTGTCATCAATGTATTTCATGAGAGAGCCTCTACTGCTTCCTGAGGCAGAGAATTCCACAGATTCACTAGCAGTCCCTTCTCATCTCTATCTTAAATCTACTTCCCGGAGTTTTGAGACCATGTCCCCTAGTTCTAGTCTTACCTACCATCACAATTCATGCCCCGTAGTTAATAGAAAGGTTGGCAGTGAAATGTGTTAAGTGATGTAAATATTTTATCCACAGAATCCGACGACCTTCATGATAGTAGAATAGTGTGAGCTGGTCTTGTTCTACTTGGATTTTGGCGTCACTTGGAATTTAACTCCGGTACAAATAAAAGACAAGACAAAAGAAGTGAATTTGTTAATTACTTTGTAAGTGGTTGGTCCCTTGACCTCAATTGGAGAGTTGGGAGTTCAATTTTCCTAAGCATTGATAAACATGATCCAAGAGGTCTTAAATCAGAATTCCTTCTCGCTGGAACTAAAATAATCACGTGATATTATTTCCATAAGAGCAGCAGACTTCCTGGTCTTCAAGTCAACATTTCAGTCAGTCAGTCAGCCTTTATTGTCGCTTTAACAGCAAGTTTCCATGGAATTAAAATGATACAATGTTCCCAATCAACATAGGAACATACATTAGCTGGCTGTCTCATTGCCGTTAACGGGATTGTACACATTTCATATAAACTAAACAGCAGCATTTTGTTTCATTCATTCTTGGCATACGGATATCTCTGAACCACAAAAGTCTGCAGACACAGTGATTATAGTAAAATAACAAAAAATAGTGAAGGAACTCAGCAGATCATGCAATGTCCATAGGAGGTAAAGATATATAACCAACATTTCAAGCCTGAGCCCTTTTACAATATGCACCTATGGACACTGCATGACCTGCTTAGTTTTTCCAGCATATCACTGGCAAGAATGGCAATTATCGTCTTTTAAAGGTAGTGTGGTTGCTTCCACTGTGCTATGGTTTAGGGAATTCTAAGATTTTGATGCAGAGTCCATGAGAAAATGATGACATATTTCTTTAGGAAGGGAACATGGAGGTAATAATATTACCAACTCCCCTTATTTTCCAACATTGGCTGACACTACAGATTTGACCCTGAGTATCAAGGAAGTGGACCTCACAGCCATAGTGTGGTAATGTTTAAAGGACTAGATTTTTAACATTGCCATATGATTTGGAACATCCCTTTATCCTGTACGGTTCCTTCTTTGGTTTTAATCCTTTTCATTAACATACTGGGAACTTGTGTAATATTTTTAGATAAAAACAAACTTAGATATACTCAATAGGTCAGGAAGCATCAATGTCAAGAGTTAACATTTTAGGTCAGTGATGTTTCATTGAAACTAATGTAATGAGATGACTTCAATGGAATGGTTGAACTAAGCAGAGCAATGAGGCAAAGTTGAGCAGTTTCCACCTTAGATTTGTTTTCCAAAGTGTACACCAGCAGTTCTCAACCTTTTCTCCCCCCACACACATACCACCTTAAGTAATCTCTACCTAGTCTGTGGTTAGGAAGGGATTACTTAAGGTGGTATGTGTGTGTGTGGGGGGGGGGGGGGGGGGAGGTTGAGAACCGCTGGTGTAGACACAGCTTCATCAAAACTTTTGTTTGTGACCCACGTCAATCCTCTGTAATTTTCAGAATTAAGTAAAATATTGTTTGTGAAACATCAATGAAGATTTTAAGAAAATATCTTTCTATTGCTATTTTAAAATAAGCTTTTACAGGAGAAGCTTGTATCTGGCAGCAAAAGAGTGGCTTATGCTGTGCTTCTAGATTTAAGCATGAAGTTGCGACTGTTCACTGGATCTTATGGTACTTCCTCTCTGTCTCGCTTCACTTCAGGAAACTCCAGTAGACCGTCTGGAGCCTGTAGAGAGCAGATTTATTTATTTTTCTGCAGCTTGAGCATACCAACAACAGTAACAGCAGAGAACTTTCCAAAAGTAAATTGGCAGCTTTGCAGCTGAAGCCGGATTGATGTGTTCTGCCCTGTGCCTGCCCCTAATAGTTGGCCAGCAATTTCTTTGCCTTTTAATATTTTTCTTTAGTTTGCTGACATGCAAATTCTAAGTCCCATGGGCCCTGGAAGCCTCCGGTGCCCTGCCTAAGGACAGACAAAGTGTATCGATTGCCTTGTCTACCAAGGAAGAATTGCGGCAAAATTCAATGATCTCTTTACCCAGTGTAATATTTTCACCAGTTGTCACTGCACAACGACCAAAAACAAAAGTATATACTTATTACTATCACCTCCACAATTCACCAACCCTTAGTCTAGGATTTCTAAGGTGAATTGTAAGAAAGTTGTCTTTCTTTATATTCCCCTTGAGGTCAGCCAAACTGAGTGCCAAAGTGTGATGTACAGCTCTGTGTCTGTTCGGAGAGGTGGGAATAGTGGGATTAACCTCTTCAATGTTTTTGTTGGTTAGATATATTAAGGTGAATCATCTATGATTTAAAAAAAAATTTAGAACTAATGTATTTTCCTTCTTTTGTTCAGGAATGGTGATAACTACCAGGGAGACTGGGTCCTAGATCAGCATCAGGGCCATGGTGTGATGCAGTATGCAGATGGTTCGCTATATGAGGTAATCCTAGTTGCCAGTAGGTGTCACTATGAGCATATTCGTCATCCAAGGCAGCCCTGCAAGGTTTAACAGACTGCGAGTTTTCAGAAAAAGAAACAAACTGAAGTTCAAGGAAACATAAAATGCACTTTTCAAAATTTCTCTCAGAATTTTTCTATCTTATCCTCCCCCCCCCCCCCCACACATGATTTTCATCCCATTCTTGATTGACCATGTCATATTTCAGATTTACGGTCAAGAGTACATACATGACAGTGCATCCTGCCAGCAGTAACAGTGTACCATTTATCAAGCAAATGGGGACTCTTCATGGGAGAGTTATACAGTGGATAGCAGCAGCTTGACCCTATTCTGGGGGTCAAACAAGTTTTCACGTAAGAATACAAGAAATGGGAGTGGGGGATCGGCCATCCGGCATGTGGAGCCTGCTCCCCCATTCAATGAGATCATGGCTGATCTGATAATCTCCACCTACTTGCCTTTTCCCCATAATCCCTTAACTCCCCTACTATCCATCTTTGTCTTAAATGTGTTTACTGAGGTAGCTTCCACTGCTTCAATGGGCAGTGAATTGCACAGATTTACCACCCTTTGGGAAAAGCAGTTCCTCATCTCCGTCCTAAATCTACCTCCTGAATCCTGAGGCTGTGTCGCTTATTTCTAGTCTCCTCCACCAATGAAAACAACTTACCTACCTCTATCTTATCTATGCCTTTCACAATTTTATACATTTCTATAAGAACCCCTCTCATTCTTATAAATTCTAGCAAGTACAGTCCCAGACGACTCAATCTCTCCTCATAGGCTAACCCCCGTCATCTCTGAAATCAACCTGGTGAACCTCCTCTGGATCACCTCCAAAGCCTGTACATACTTCTTCAAGAAAGGAAACCAGAACTGCACGCAGTACTCCAGTTACGGCCTCACCAGTACCTTGTACAGTTGCAGCATAACCTCCCTCCTCCTAAATTCAATCCCTCTAGCATTGAGAGCCAGCATTCCATTTGCCTTCTTGATAACCTGCTGCACCTGCAAACCATGCACAAGCACCCTCAAGTTCTTCTGCACAGCAGCATGCTGCCATTGCTTGCCATTTAAATAATAATCTGATCTTCCATTTTGCTTCCAAAGTGGATAACCTCACATTTACCATCATTGTGCTCCATCTGCCAGGTCCTTGCCCACTCACTTAACCTACAGACTTTCTGTATCCTCTGCACAATTTTCCCCTCAATTTAGTGTCATCAGGAAACTTAGACAAACTACACACTGTCCTCTCTTAAAACAATGTAATCTTATCTCAGAGAGTCAATCATCAACCAATTAAAGCACAGCCCAGCAGCCTATTTCAAATCTTCACACCCACCAAATTCAAACTTTGCAGTTAGACAGAGTTTCCACAATGTACTTTGGAAACATTTCCATGGCCGGATGTATCTTAAATGGCATAGACTGGACTCTTCAATTTCAGTCAACAAAGGTCAGGTGAGACTGATGCAATGCATTTTGGGGAATTGACGATGACAACTCAAGTGCCAGAGTGATGACCTATTTGAATCTCAGTATTAGAGGTGTGAAACTCTTGATTAAAACTCTTTCTAACAAGGCAGAATAAATGGACCATGATTCGAACTAAAGTGAAGTTTGTAACAGACTTCCTTAAAATGTTGAAAACACTTTACTGTATGATTTTTTTTAAAAATCCTGAGAACCTGAGTTCTGGTTAATGAGTTTTTGCCAGTTGGTACTAATGTACAACATTACTGTTGTGCAGTGATAGATGGAATGGGGCTTGTGCTATTGTGGTATGGTATCTAGTGAGCTTATGATGCCGTGGAGCAACAAATAGAGTGTAACATGCTGATGTCGATTGGAAAATGAGGAAGGATTATGCTGCTTTGAAGCCGTAAGTAGGGTAGGGTTGTTATGCTATGTGAAGGCGTTACACTTCTGTGAACCAGTAAATGCGGAAGGGTTGTGAGCTGTGGATCAGTAAGTAGCGTGGCTGTGTAGCTAAAAATGGGTAGCCTGAACAGTTGTAGTGGTAATTGGGGAGGTCGGATGTGGAACAGTCAATGGTGGAGGGATATCACTGTGGAGTGATAAATAGTAAGGGAATCATGCAGTGGAGTAGTAAATACGTAGTAGTTTAGTCCTTATGATTAATGTGGAACCCTATATTGAGTGAATTCCTTGGATCGCACTGTGCCATTGGAGGAAAAAAGTCAGACAGATTGTTACATTAACTGTAGTTAGTTTAGACAAGCAACCAGCTCATGCTCTTGAAAATGTATCAATCTTCTATAAAAATGATTTTCCTTTCCATTTTGTTACCTATCTTTCATTTTATTAGCTTTTTTTAGTTCCAGTTATAAACCAGAATTTTAGAAATGCATAGTAGTACAGAACTCTACATAAATGGAAATATGCTATGATGGAGAGAACCAGCAATTCAAACACAGTCTCGGAAGGAATTACAATGTTGGCCCTCAAATGGTTAACTCCTGAAAGACCATGGATGCCTTTTGGCGTCATTGCCCACTGCAGACTTCAGGCTCCAGGCTCCAGGCTTCAGGCTCCCCAGACGTCAGTCGTGCAGCTGTGTAGAGTGCGTGCAGGCAGGAACTGTTACCTCATCATGGCACTGTGTGTTCAATGAAAGAGTTCAGATTCGGTGTCTGATAATATCCCTTTCCCACCCTTCATTGGAACTCTGTGTGTGTGTCGCGCATGCATGGTTGTGGGATTTTGATGAGGGTAAGGAGTAGGGTGTGAAGTTTTAATTTTACAAGCTTTTGAATATCCTGCACGGGAAATTGAAACTCATCAAGGGACATGATGTGAAGTGTGACAGGATAATATGCTCCTATGTTTTGTTGCCCACCATTCTATGTCAGCTGACCCTTCAGCTTCACTTTTCACCAATTTTATTTGCGGTTTCTCTTCCCCATTTTCAAAATCTTTTCTTTGTGCCTTCAGTACTATCTCCTAACTCCTGGTTTGTGCCCTGCTCAAATAAAGTATATCTTTTCCCTTTTGATCTAAACGTATATCTATGTGCAAGTGAAAATATTCATATCTTCAAGCAATTCCATGAAATGCTACAAGGAAGTTAAGGAGGAGAAAGGACTGTTGAGACTAAATTTACACTAGTATTTCACTTCGCCCTTGTCCAGCCAACAAGAACCATTTACAGGGCTTGTACCATCAACTAACCATGAAAAGTCGTAACACTAGTGGGAAGAAATGATTCTTTGTGCTAAGTTTGCAGATGACATGAAGGTTGGAGGTGTTGTGGATAGTGTAGAAGGTTGCTGTAGGTTACAACAGAATATAGACCATGCAGAGTCGGGCAGAAAAATGTCAGATGGAGTTCAATCTGGATAGGTGTGAGGTGATGTATTTTGGAAGGCTGAAGTTAAAGGTGGAGTACATGGTTAATGGAAGGATTCTTAACAGTGTGAAAGAACAGAGGGATTTAATAGATCTCGTAATGTTGCCGAGCAGATTGATAGGGTAGTTAACAAGGCTTGTTATACTGGGCTTCATTATTCGGGGGAATGAGTTCAAGAAGTGTGAGGTAATGTTGCAACTCCATTAATCTCTGGTTAGACCACATTTGAAATGTTGTGTTCAGTTCTAGGAAGGATGTGGAAACTTTGGAGAGGAGATTTACCAGGATGTTACCTGAATTGGAGAATATGTCTTATGAGGCAAGGTTAACAGGGCTTTTTTCTCTTTGGAACAAAGAAGGATGAGAGGTGACTTTCAATAGAGATCTTCTTTCTTTCTTCTTTGGCTTGGCTTCGCGGACGAAGATTTATGGAGGGGGTAAAAGTCCACGTCAGCTGCAGGCTCGTTTGTGGCTGACAAGTCCGATGCGGGACAGGCAGACACGGTTGCAGCGGCTGCAGGGGAAAAATGGTTGGTTGGGGTTGGGTGTTGGGTTTTTCCTCCTTTGCCTTTTGTCAGTGAGGTGGACTCTGCGGTCTTCTTCAAAGGAGGTTGCTGCCCGCCAAACTGTGAGGTGCCAAGATGCACGGTTTGAGGTGATATCAGCCCACTGGCGGTGGTCAATGTGGCAGGCACCAAGAGATTTCTTTAGGCAGTCCTTGTACCTTTTCTTTGGTGCACCTCTGTCACGGTGGCCAGTGGAGAGCTCGCCATATAACACGATCTTGGGAAGGCGATGGTCCTCCATTCTGGAGACGTGACCCACCCAGCGCAGCTGGATCTTCAGCAGCGTGGACTCGATGCTGTCGACCTCTGCCATCTCGAGTACTTTGAATTTAGGGATGAAAGCGCTCCAATGGATGTTGAGGATGGAGCGGAGACAACGCTGGTGGAAGCGTTCTAGGAGCCGTAGGTGGTGCCGGTAGAGGACCCATGATTCGGAGCCGAACAGGAGTGTGGGTATGACAACGGCTCTGTATACGCTTATCTTTGTGAGGTTTTTCAGTTGGTTGTTTTTCCAGACTCTTTTGTGTAGTCTTCCAAAGGCGCTATTTGCCTTGGCGAGTCTGTTGTCTATCTCATTGTCGATCCTTGCATCTGATGATATGGTGCCGCCGAGATAGGTAAACTGGTTGACCGTTTTGAGTTTTGTGTGCCCGATGGAGATGTGGGGGGGCTGGTAGTCATGGTGGGGAGCTGGCTGATGGAGGACCTCAGTTTTCTTCAGGCTGACTTCCAGGCTAAACACTTTGGCAGTTTCCGCAAAGCAGGACGTCAAGCGCTGAAGAGCTGGCTCTGAATGGGCAACTAAAGCGGCATCGTCTGCAAAGAGTAGTTCACGGACAAGTTTCTCTTGTGTCTTGGTGTGAGCTTGCAGGCGCCTCAGATTGAAGAGACTGCCATCCGTGCGGTACCGGATGTAAACAGCGTCTTCATTGTTGGGGTCTTTCATGGCTTGGTTCAGCATCATGCTGAAG
The DNA here is from genome assembly GCF_036971445.1 of Narcine bancroftii. NCBI lineage: Eukaryota > Metazoa > Chordata > Chondrichthyes > Torpediniformes > Narcinidae > Narcine > Narcine bancroftii. The sequence goes on along the minus strand of NC_091470.1, from coordinate 151,144,857 downwards.
AAGATTGAAAAGAGGGTTGGTGCGAGAACACAGCCTTGCTTCACGCCATTGTTAATGGAGAAGAGATCTACATGACAATGAAAGGTATAGATAGGGTGCAAAGACCGCACCTTTCTCACAGGGCAACAATGGCAAATATCTGAGGACACCTGTTTAAGGTGGAGGGGAGAAAATTTCAGGAGAGATGTCAGGGTTAAGGTTTTTAAACAGAGATCAGCGGGTGTCTGGAATTTCCAGGGGTGGTGGAGGAGGCGGGTCCAATAGGAACATTTAAAAGTCTCTTAGACAGGCATATGGGTGCAAGAAAAATAGAGGGTAATGGGTTTAGATTGTTGAGTAGGTTTATATAGGTTGGCACAACATCATTGGCTGAAGGGCCTGTTTGGTGCTGTGATGTTCTACATTCTAAACCCTCTCTGTAACTCACTGTGCTACTAGTCCTCCCCTCAGCCTGTTACATTTTAAAATGTGGACATACAGCACAGTAACAGGCCATTTTGGCCCACAAGTCTGTACTGCCCAATTAACCTACAACCCCTGGTACATTTTGAATGGTGGGAAGAAACTAGCGTTCCCAGAGGAAATTCATCAGATAGGGGAGGACGTACAAACTGCATACAGGCAGTCCTGATCACTGGCACTGTAAAAGCGTTGTGTTAACCATTACACCAACTGTGCCTCCCAATACATGCAGCCTGAGTCATTGTTTTAAACTTGCACTAAGTGCAAATGCTTGTAGGCCAACACCTTTAGTGCTAAATATTAAAATATATGTATGATATTTTACCTCGACATGGCCAACAGGAAGAAATAGTAAAATTACTCATCCACAGTAAAATTACTAATCCATTCAATCATTTTTAAATGGTTAGGGCAGAGACAGCATTGCAATGTTACCCCGAATTCTTTCCTAGTGTGCTGGTATGTCCTGGTAAAACCGTGAACGTCTATCTTTCTTGGTTGTGGAAGTTTGGGACCCATACAAATTTGGAAGTATCAGTTTCCATATCAGTAATCTCTTGTGGTTCCCAAATAAACCTGATGTAACACTCCTGATGTTGTCTAGTAGCAGAACACAAATTCCTGCCCACAATCATGTTAAACCAGTGGTTTTCAACCTTTTTCTTTCCACTCACATACCACCTTAAGTAACCCCCATGCCATAGGTGCTCTGTGATTAGTAAGGGATTACTTAAGGTGGTATGTGGGTAGAAAGAAAAAGTTTGAAAACCACTGTGTTAAACCATCTCCATCGGGCACACAAAACTCAAAACGGTCAACCAGTTTACCTATCTCGGCTGCACCATTTCATCAGATGCAAGGATCGACAATGAGATAGACAACAGACTCGCCAAGGCAAATAGCGCCTTTGGAAGACTACACAAAAGAGTCTGGAAAAACAACCAACTGAAAAACCTCACAAAGATAAGCGTATACAGAGCCGTTGTCATACCCACACTCCTGTTCGGCTCCGAATCATGGGTCCTCTACCGGCACCACCTACGGCTCCTAGAACGCTTCCACCAGCGTTGTCTCCGCTCCATCCTCAACATCCATTGGAGCGCTCACACCCCTAACGTCGAGGTACTCGAGATGGCAGAGGTCGACAGCATCGAGTCCACGCTGCTGAAGATCCAGCTGCGCTGGATGGGTCACGTCTCCAGAATGGAGGACCATCGCCTTCCCAAGATCGTATTATATGGCGAGCTCTCCACTGGCCACCGTGACAGAGGTGCACCAAAGAAAAGGTACAAGGACTGCCTAAAGAAATCTCTTGGTGCCTGCCACATTGACCACCGCCAGTGGGCTGATAACGCCTCAAACCATGCATCTTGGCGCCTCACAGTTTGGCGGGCAGCAGCCTCCTTTGAAGAAGACCGCAGAGCCCACCTCACTGACAAAAGGCAAAGGAGGAAAAACCCAACACCCAACCCCAACCAACCAATTTTCCCTTGCAACCGCTGCAATCGTGTCTGCCTGTCCCGCATCGGACTGGTCAGCCACAAACGAGCCTGCAGCTGACGTGGACTTTTTTACCCCCTCCATAAATCTTCGTCCGCGAAGCCAAGCCAAAAAAGAAAGAAACCATGCAAGTTGAGTCAACCCCCTTGCTTGAATGGAGAAGAATGTATATAAGAGAGAGACAATTCCTCTGTGATTTAGGGTGGCAGGAGAGCCAACAACCTCATGCCAAATATTTAAAATAATTGGCAAAGGAACCAAAATGAAGAAGATATTTTATGCATCGCTTTAATCTAAGAGGGTGGGGAAAGTAGATTCAATGATAACTTTCAAAATGGAACCAAATAAATATTTGAAAAATAAAAAAAGAGTATGCGTTGGGGAAAGATCAGAGGAGTAAGATCAATCAGATGACTTTAAGTCAGTTGCAGCTCCTCACTAACTTAGCAGAGAACATGCAGCGAGCCTGTAACCTTCCTGATTTGCATGCAACTTTGCTGCCTATATTCGAATTCCACTGAGCCCCAGTCACCCCATTTGCTAAATGCTTTGCTGACCCACATTGACTCAGTAAATTAATGGCTCATAGTTAAGATTCTCAACAAAAAAAATAAAATTTTTCAGCTTCTCAAGCTTTCAACAAATCTATGTCGTTCTAAATGTGGTTACGCTCCTTTTTTTAAAATGTTCTTGTTCCTGAAAAAATAGCAGCCAATGAATTGTATCTTGGCTTGTTTATTAAGGAGTTATGTAGCCCAACAATGCAAATAGACAGGAGGAATTCAGTCAATTAGGGCCATGAATTTAGTGGATGTGTTACTTCAACAGTCCATGTGACTTTCAGCTTCTTTGCACTATAATGTGCAGCAACTCCTCCCAGCCAATTCCCTTGATAGTTTTATCAGTCTTCACTGGGCAAAGTTTAAAAAAAATCAAATCAGCAAAAAAAAGAGAGACCCTGAGAAAAAAAAGCAAGCAAATCCTTTATCTGGTCTTGTTTTACCTCTCTTTAAGAGATGGTGTGCTTGTCTTATTGCTGACGGTGGAGCTTTGGAATTTTTTTTTGCAAAGCACTTAACAAAACAATTCTGTAATAATCCAATGACTAGGTAATGAATCATCCTGAGTCCTAACGGCTGGGGCTGTGAAGTTTTGCACAGGGAATTGCTATTCGCCAATAAGAATGAGTGCTAGAATTTGTAGCAAATATGTCTCTGTGTTTTAGTTGCTGAAGACTAGTGCAAACAGTACTTAATCATTTAGAAACTCTTGGCTGCACTATGACAAATGTATGAATGCAATGCAAATTTATGCTGATAGTTGGCCTTCAGGTGTTAGGCTCTAACTTCTGTTTCCTTTAAACCTCCCTCTGAAGGTCAAAGTGATGGAGATTGATGTGAATCTCATTTCATTTATGCAGACATAGCTGTCGTTCTTAGCATGGTTTTAATAATTTGAACTTGCTTCATTTACCTCTCCATGTGACCATCAGCTTCCCCATAACATTGAAAGGTCCAAATCAAGTCTCCAGGTCAAGAACAGTCAAAGAATATGAATCTTTGGTGTGATCGCTAGGAGAATTTTGTTTCTCTTAATTTTTAAGAAGGTTGGGAAGCTGTGATAAAGGTGCAAGTCCTTCAGAGCTGATTATTTTGATTTCATTTGGGCTGAATGTGAAATTTAAACATTTGTTTTATTCCTGCAGCATTAAAGAAAAGACAGAAACAAATGGGGGAAATAAATTTGGAAAATTCTCCTGCTTAAAAATTGGATATCACCTATTTTTAGAACACTAAAGCACAGCTTCTAAATTAGGACCCACTGAAAAAATGTGAAATTTGTTAAAAACCTGTTTATAACAGGTTTAGTGTAATCAGAATAAAGCTTTAAACAGGACTCATGAGGTTCCCAATAGGATCACGGTAAATTCAGGGCAGCTGTTGATGTTTTACTGCCGTGAGGATATGCTATAAAGGCATACTCCCATGACAGCCAAAGCAGTGAGCATCGTATACATCCTGGTTGCCATGAGGAGAGTGAAGAATGCAGAGAAAAAGGGAAGAACTCCCAGATTCACTGACATAAACATAGAGGTTCCAATCAACGAGATTTATGTCAAATGAAATTCTGTTCACCTGATGTGGAGTTGGTGGATGAGCGGGTAATGTGCCAAGAGGTTTGCCAGGATGAATTTGGCAGGAATCAACCAGGATTGTCTCATTCAGGAATAAGAGTAGAGGAGTGCTGAAAGAAATGTCATGATCTTGTGTCAAAATAAGGTGCACATCAGTGATAAGACTGAGTGTGTGTCTGTCTACGTCTGCACATGCGTAGACACACACACAGAATTTCACATGATACTCTCTCACATAAAGTTTTTATCCTTCCCAACACCAATCCTATCTTGATCCCAGCTTTCTCAATCCACCACAAACCTCTCATGATAGAATAATGCAAAAGTCAATCAGAGTATTTAATCTGCATTTAGTTGAGAACAACGAACAGTAGAGCAGGTACTCACATGGTAGTGAGAGCACAGAGAGGCTTCTCAAGCAGAGCTATACAGAATATTGTGATTGCTCCATTCCCTGTAATTTGGTCAACAGCAGACACCTTGATTATCAAATGTGCTGCTCATCACTGTAAAAGTATTTTAAATGGTATGAAAAAATTAAGTGGCAGAGGAGGAATTTGGAAGGAGAGGGAAAAGAGGGACATAATTTTCCCTGACACTTTTGCACTACCCTAGATATGCACCATCTTAGGGATGAGCAAAGTAATTCGGGAAAAGCATGTCTTGGGGAGAACTAGGCATTTGCGGACTCACTGGAGTCGGGAGATCGATGCATCCCTGCTGCCTAAAGGACTCTATTGAGGATCGTGACTTCCATGACAAGGCTGATGCGGATACACAATCAGGTGCAATTGTACTCTCAGCCTGGTTGACAAAATGGAGGAGATGAATGGAAACAGAGGAGTTCATTTCAATTTTTTCAGTGAAGATTCTGCAAAGACTGGAGACCATATTTCTGCTTTGGAGGTCATGTATATTTCCTTGTAAGAGTTTTTGACAATTCTCACGGGCTCAGATGACAGCTATGGTGTTGACTCAGGTACCTTTCTGCTTCTGTGCAGTGGATCACCCTGATCCATTGGAGGGCTGGTCTCTGCCACATAAGAACAGTTTACAACTTTCTGGGAACAGTGATAGGCCACTTGTACCTTATTGGTCTCATTAAGGTGAGAGGTACCATCTCAAGTAGATTGCTCCTCTCTGTGCTACCTATGCACAGCTCACAATTTCATAGGATTGAATGGATGCAGAGTGTAACCTGCTAATTCTTCTTCATGAACAGAGAAGTATTGTCGATCAGCAGATTGTTTTCCAATAGGAACAGAACTATATAAAGACAAAACATCATTCTGCATTCATAAACCCTTTTTCATTGTGACCAGAGTCATGTTGAGAAATTACAGAGCTGAGGCTCCAGAGGAAAGTAAGGGCCAGAGACCTATGATTTATGATTTGTCAGCTCTGGGTTATACAGTGTGTTTTGAGTGTCAGCATGTCATTGCACAGTTGTCCTAATCCCTGAAAGATCTCTTATAATCAATTTCAAAGCAACGACTTTCATCCATCATCCCCTCCACCAATGCAGCCTCTCAGGGGTGTCCTGAAGGTAGCTGGGCATGGGCACCAACTTGAAGCCAACACATCCTGGTCAGTGAGTCCACAAGGATATCTGTATTGACAAAAAGTGAAGAAGGAGAAGGCTTCCAGCAGTCACTGAAGCCTCTTAAATGACACTATCATAATGCAAAGATTCCCATGCTCTCCCATAAGACTATCAAACAGAATGGACGCCAACTGCATAAGTTTGAAGACAAATGTAATGATTTTCCATTTATGAATTGCATACTATTATTTTATTATTAATGATTTACAGAATACTAATAGTGTTCAAGTGTACATTCATTTATTTAGACATGCAATACGGTAACAAGCCCTTTTGGCCCATGAGCCTGTGTCACTCAATTACACCCAATTGACCTGCACCAGACAAATAATATCCTTCAATATGCAAAGATAAGTGAAACAGAATGAAACTCCCCCCTCCACCACCGTTTACATAGCGCTTGGAAATGCGGGTATTGAGAGCTGTCAAAGCCACAAGGAGTTACAGACTCCGGGGAAGCAGAGGCACCAGAAAATGAGGAGACCATCCCATTTGATAAGGAGAAGCAGAGGAGATGACCCACGGTATGATGACCACCAGTGGTGGACCAGTGAGGGGCTGTGAGGCTGAAGAACACACAAGTGGTGGTCTGTTGGCAATTCAAGGCCAGAGAGTGGGGTGCTGGCAACCATGGTCAAGAGATTCACACTGGGCTGCAGACTGCCAGACAATGGCTGAAGGGGTACCAGAGATTTGGATTTGGAGCTTCAGCTGCTGATGGTTTGGACTGTACTCTTTGAGGCTGCAGGGGAGCTGAAGATGAATCCATGGACATACGGTGACTCTGAGGGGATTATCTTTTAATTCTCTTTCTCTGACTGTAAGAGGCGCTTCAGGCAACTTCTGCCAATGGCAAATCTATCTACCTTATTGCAGACAAAAACAAATTTTGTGTAATATTGCACTGTCTTTATTACTAGACAATAAATTGAATCTTGGCAATAAAGGGAACTTTGAAATTGAAAAGAGACCCTAACATATCATCTTATCTAGTAAACTCAACATATCATCAAGTTAATTACTGAGTCAGTAGCATGCTGGAGAGAAAAGGAAATGAAAAAAATCAGAAAAATACTGAAAATATCTACTTGTGGGAAGAGAAACAGTTAAAATTTCAGTTCGGAGCCCCTTCATTAGAACTGAGGAGCAGTGTGTCAAGTTGCAGAGAGGGTGGGGGGGGTGGAATGTCTCCGACAGGGTAAAACCAAAGTGACCAAGAGGATATGGTACTTCCCCTCTGCATTTCATGTCTCATATTCTTTTGTCTATGGTCTCACTCATTAACTGCTCCTGTTCACTAAATGAACAAGCAGCCTGCCCCTTGGGTAAGCCTGGTCTCACACTTGCCCTGCAGCTTTACAGGCTTGTCTCCTCAGTTCTGAAGAAGGGTCTCTGACTTGATGCTTCACTTCCCACAGATGAAGCCTGACCGGCTGACTATTTCCAGCACACTGTTTTTGTTTTAGATTTACAGCATCTGCTGTTTTTTTTTAAAAAAAATTCATTTGCTTGAAGAGAAAGGAATTTGGATATTCCTTCAAATCTAGAAATAGGGCTTCATGGATGCAGAAGTGAAAACAGAAAGTGACTATATTAAAAGTGTATGAACTTGCTTCCTTTTGATGTTTGGGCATAGTTTCAGCACATCTTTACATGCCATCTTAAACTTGTATGAGAAACGGAAATCTTTCATTTGAATCTGTTAATAATTAGAAAATACGTTTAGTTACACAAAGATTGAACTTTCTGTTTGAAACGTTACTATTACGAGTTATATTAAACATCAATGGAAAGGTTAAAAAAATATGCAAAGATAAGTGCAAGTACTGGCATTACTTAATTGCTAATCCTGTAGTTCCTCATCAAGAAAGATCATTAATACTCATGATTGTGATATGATTTGATTCGTACCACAACTGCCATATCATTTTGCAATCACTGTATAAAATCTCCAATGCAAAATTAATTCTCATCTTTGGAATTTTTCCCTGTTTGGTTTACGCCTATATTTGTGAAAGAGGATTTTTGGGTCAGAGAATGAAATATGATGGATGTGCCATGGAGGGGCTGAGTGGGGGTAGGGGGGGGAAGTGAAATTGTCCATTCTCTAAAAGCCCCTTGATGTGGAGGATGGAAGAATAAGTTGGAGAATGATAGCCAGACTGGTCCAGTGTTCAGACTCTCTCAGGAAGAAGGAGTCATGGATGTTGTCAGAAAATAACATTTGTAATCAAGAAATTCTTCTTATGATTGACAACCATAGGGAAACGCTTCCCTATTGATTCAAAGATTTGATTTACTGATGGAAATCTTTGAGGGAAGTGCAGTCAATGGCACTTGTTGGAAGTTAGCAGGGCTGTCAGACACCAATGCCTAAGATGGCTTTGATCTTCACTGAAATCCAAGTGGACAAATTCATGCCTCTGGGAGTAGAGAGTCTAGGTGACCTTTCTGATGCTGCAGTGATCAGAAAATACATTGGCACAGCTCAAGTGCTGATATTAAGAAAGATCCAGGAAGCTGAGGGTTAATATGATATTGATCTTGGTGGAAAGAGCAGTGAGGTTTGATTGTGCCAAAATGTCATCCCACAGGAGACACATAACCCAGCAAGGACTGCCTTGGAAAATTTGAGCTTTACATCAGATTCATTGAGGAAGGACATGATGACTGAAGATACACAAGGACTCCCACCCTTCTGCATTCCCTACCACACTAAGTCTATAGTCTTCAGTAATGGAGTATTGTCAGCACTGAAGCATCCATTGAAGAAGCAGCTCAGCAACCAATCTTGCAAGAAAAAAAAGCCTCTGTTATCTCACACTCTGTGAACTTTGCAACACTCAGTAGTAAAACTACCCAGTCAGGCAAAAGGTTAACACAATGTTCTTCAGGTTCTGCTGAGACTGCTACAAAATGGTGTTATGTTGGGAAGAGTACGAGGTTCGGTGGGTTCAGAGAGACGAGTCTGGACACACATAACTTATTAACACACAAGAAGCAAGCAGGAGAGCGTTAAATGGTACACAATTACTAATTAACGTAAGCAACAATACAGACATTCATTTCGGACATCACAATGATAAACCTATATTCGACCCCCTTCCCACACTGTAAACAGGGTCTCTTACACATGATTCCGGTTCCCTTATCAACAGGGTTGCGGCTCTACTGCAAATATTGACCTATGGCTCAGCTTCAATTTAATGCACACCTTCCCCACGACCCTTCTAGCGATTTCCACAGTAGTGACCTGAAATGGAGTGGTGTCCGGGGCTTCAACCACAAGACAGAGAGCGCAAAGGTGCTAAATGTAGTGCTAATCTGTGCTTCTAGATGATTTAAATTTGCCAACGGTGAGGTTTCCACTAATTAGAGGCTGGAGTCCAATCTTGACTGACAGGTGATGTGACTTCCGAAAAAGTTTCAGACGGGGAGGACAAGTGACCATCCGCAATACACACATTCCAGACAGACAGGGAGACCACACATCCTCCACACACAACAAATGGTTATTTTACGGAGATCTGAACATTTTACTGTTGAAATTGTGCATTACACAAATTACAGTGCTAATAGGTTTGTGCCTGATAACAGGAAATGGTCAGAAAAACTAATGTGGATTAAAACCAGAAGTGTCCATCCAATGTTGTTGAAAAAGCGTTGGGACAAGTAATTGCCGTGCATTTTATATTTGGTACATTTGCTGCTCCTAATGTGCATAATGAGGAAAGTGTTTTTACTTGTACTCCACTTCAACTGGAAATCTTTTCTGCTCCCATTCCGTCTTTTCCTTAAACTTCTTACATTCTTTTTAAATGTTGATCCAGTTTCCCTTTAAATAATCTGAAAGTCTCCATTTCATAGCCGCTTGTGGTAAAACATTCCACATTCTAATAGACATCTGTGAAGGGAAAAGAAAACATTCTTCAAGCTTTCCTCTTCATTCTTCTAAAATTTTGGAATGGATTTCTTTCAAAAAATTCCCCCTTGGCCATCTGTTTCCTTGCATATATTATTGAAAATATTCCAGGGAGTGCGTTTGCTTTCCTCTGTGTTCCGTTCAATGGACACATGGGTATTTTAATATGTAGGAAAGGTTGAGAATGGAGAGAATGTTCAAATATAGGTGCCACTGGTGGCTCAGATTCCAAATGTACTACTTGTGTACTGTCTTCACTTTCCTCCTCCTAAAAGAGATAAATGATGTATAATCTCTCTCACATCCAAGATTCAGCAGCCTGTGGTAAATAGTGGAACTAAAATCCTAACTGCCTTCTCTTAAAGATTCCCAATGTCTAAGACTGGAGATTTGAGCTGTCCTCTGAATTCTCTTCTTTTGTTCAGGCACCTGCCTACATTTTGTTCATCCCTTGATGAAGAGATCAAGACCCAAACATTGGTTATGCATCTTCATCTTTGCTATATAAAGTGCACTGTTTCACCTGCTGAGCTTCTCCAGCACCGTGTTTTTACTTCAATCACGGTGTCTGCAAACTTTCATGTTTTACTCTGGATTCTCTAAGCTTGAACTCAAGCCTCCAGTTGTTTTTTGTCCCCCATCTATTTTTGGTGTAATCAATTACATTGAGATAATGTTCTTCATCATCCTGTTTTCCAATCTCCCCCCCCCCCCCTCTCCATTCTCTCTAACCACCATCCCCAACCGTAAACGATCCAGATATCATAGAATTTACTCTGCTCATTTCTCAGTGGCAGAGCTATTGGAGAAAGGGATTTCATGCATACAAAATATGAAACATCATTTCTGTCACTCACAATGTGGACTTCATGTACAACAGAGCTGAGTTGCTGAGGGGACACAGAGGTCCCCTATGCAGATGTTTTAGTGGTTCCTAGTTTTGTGCTCTGGACATCTTGCTGAATTTATATGTGGGGCTTTAGTGGACTACAACCTGTAGTACTGGGTGTAGTTTTGGTCCCAATTAACTTAATTAACAACATATTTGTCTTTGAGAGGGTTCTATCTGGTTTTGGTTAAAGATTTCAAAGCAGATCTTTTATTGTTTGCTCCAAATGTTTGGAATATAAAGGCATTTGGGTTGTAAGTATCTTGCCGTCTTTCCCAATGGAGCTTTACTCTTGCATGCACCTACCTAGTCAGCTGTGACATCACAGGGTAGAGCTCCACATGGGTCCATGCACCTCCTGAAATTTTGGGGAGTTAAGCAGAAAGAAAATATGTTCGCCTTGTATTCCAGTTACTCCGAAGGAGTGTGTTCATTTCATCTCCCTGGATATTTTTTTTCTAGAACACCATTGAGAATCAATCTAGTGTTATTTACAGGCTGAATCATGACTGTACATAAACATCCTGCTTGTGTTGAAAGACACACAAACAGCTGCCGGCCACATACCATTCATTACCAGAGTTGCTTTGGAAACCACCAAATCTTTTGTTGTGCTCAGGGGCCAGATGGCACAATAGGTAGTGGAAATCTAGGGAGGGAATAATTAAATCAAATACTTGCAATTCAGAAAAGGGGCCAATGTATTCTTGAAGACACTGCCACGATGATTGCATGAATGTGCTCAGGTCCCTTTAATACTATAACAGTCTTTACATTGACTTGATCTCCACAGCCAAACAGCTTCCCACATGAAGATTAGCCAGTTTGAATAAGATGGTGGAGGGCTGTTGTTACCTAGGCTGCTGCATGTCAGGAAGAATCAGTATTCCCCCAGAGAGGAGGATGGATGATAATGGAGGGATAGGTTGGCCCTAATGGAGATTGTTTTACTTGTAGATGTTAGCAGGAAGTGTATCCATTTCGTTTTATCTTGGTTCAGTTTACAAGTTTCTTACTTTGTGAAGTCTGCGTCCATTAAGATGAGGGACTAGAATGGAGAATTTAAGTTTTTTCAGTGCCAACAACAACATTTCAAGACAAGATGTAAACTTGTCAGGAGCAGGATCAAGATCTTTGTATGCTCCATCAATATGGGTGTATGGTACTAATAACATCTGCATATGTGTAGGGTATGATAGGCCTACCTTTCTGCATTAGAGATAGTGTTCCATCAGGTAAATGGGTTCAGAAATTCTAGTGCAACCATACTGTGTGCATTAGAAGGCCAAAACTGCAGTGTGCCAACAAAAAAAGTTACTGCATTTTACCAAGGTCATACTTTGGTTGGGGGGGGGGGGGCGGTGGGGGGGGGGTGGAATTGATATTTGAGGACTAGATTCTAAGGTTGGTTAGGTGAGCAAGATAAATTCCAAAGACAAGGGTAGAGGAGTTATGCTTTACTGACAAGAAAGATCAAGGTTTGGGGATGTGGGAAAGGTTTAAGGTGCATGGGATCAGGGTTGGGGAGTGATTAGAGACAGAGATAGTGAGATTCATTGTGACCTTTGACTGATTGAAGGACTGAGTTATGGCCAGGATCTAGGGATCAGATTAGGAAGGAGATTGTTTTGTTCAGGAGCTATAAAGGATCATTTATAGGCATAGGGTATATCTCAATGGGGTGCTGGTCCATCATTGCTTTGTGAGGAACTAATGGTCTTGGGACTACAGAATGGTGAAAGGAGCCTTGTTCAGGAATTGGCATTATTCTTTACACCTGGACTCAGAAATTATATCTTGTATGCTAGGATGTATCATGACTGGAAGCACCTCAATGAATTTCTAAATTGAGTGATCCACTGCAAAAGAAAATTAGATTTTTAAATGCATAATGGTGAAAAAATGATTGCTACAGCTAATTTTCCAGGCCATGCTTATGAGTTGGAGGAATATGGTTCGGCAAAGATATTAATGGGTCTGTGGAGGGAGCATATTGTTTGTAATTGAGAGATTAGATGTCTATGGGAAGTGTAATTCTTTGGAATAGATATGGTTTTATGCTGGGGAATGCAAGTTACAGTAAAAGCCCTAAAATCCAGACTGCTCGGGGATTGGTTTGGTCCATATTTGCTGGATTCTTGGGCAGTACTTTTGAAATTAAAATTTAAGGAGAATAAACAGGTAAATTTTGATAGTTTATTAACTAAATCTTTTTTTCTATTTAAATGCAAAGTACAAAACAACAAATAAATATATTTTTCTTACATTTCCACAATATCAGTGTGGTTGCTTATGGCCGCTGTGCTTTGCACGCACACACGCAAAAGCTGAGAGTCTTCCAGATTTCTAACATCTGGATTTTCGGAATTTTACTGTATATAGTTGTGGGGTATTGGTTATGGTTCTATAATGGAGATATACTTCATATGGAGAAATATTCTAAAGATTCAGTTGGGAGATCACTGACTTTTTGTATTAGTAGATAAAGTTCTTTGAAGACCAGGTTCAGGTACTTATTGCATGATACTGTGTGGGCATGTTATGGTTTTGCAGTCAAGGGATGGACATGATAAAGCAGTTGCTAACAGACAAAATAATACAGTGATAAAATCCTTTCAATTTCAGGGACAATGGAGAAATGGTCTGTTTAATGGGGAAGGTTCCATAATTCATTGCAGTGGTGTAGTTTACAATGGAATGTGGATCAATGGACGTCCAGCCGGTGCGTAAGTTTCAGACAACAGAGTTACTGATTAACAATCATTATCAATGAAATTATGACTACTAAGAGATTTAGATTTGGATGGAAGGGGCATGGGTTCCTTTTATTTTCTTTTTTTTTGATATTGTGTTTAATCACTATTTTTTCCCATTTTTCTTGTTTAAGCATATCATTCTTTGTAAAATTTGTAAAATTTGTAAAATAAATTGCACTATTTGTATTTCACTAACAGTGAAAGTCCTTAATTTTTTAACATAGAACAGAACAGCACAGGAAATCTGTCTGTGCTAAACATGATGTCCAAATCCAACAAAAACTCTGCTGCTTTCATCTGATAGATATTTGCTCCATCTTCTTCGCATTCATGTCTATTTAGAAGCCTCTTAAATTCCACTATTGTATCTGCTAGTATAATCTTTCAATTTTGTGACAGCGGCAAGGTCTCAGTTATTACCCTCACCTGCCATGACATGATTTGCATGATAATGCTATTTCAGCGAGCATTATCAGTGAACCACGTAGTCCACAACTAGATGGGTCAAGGTGGCAGGCTATCTGCTGTTCCTTTTCTGAATGTGTCTTCATGACCAAAAGTGGGCATACTATTTCTATCTGTTTTTATGGATTGAGTCCATTAATCCTTTTAGGCCCATTTCCTCACCTTAAAATCTTCTATATCCACATTGCTTCCTATGTGCAGGATTTTTTTAATACTCTTCCCTTTATAATATTGTTTTCAAAATAAGCATGTGTGTTGCTTGTCTGAGAGTGAGTGTGTAACATTTTATTTTGGGAAAAGGTGAAGCTGCTAAACTGGTGATTCTTGGTGAGCCAGTACAAGAACTAATGCAAGGGTCTCCTTTTACCATTGAAGTTCAACTACAGAATAACGAAGGAGAGGTGATGAAAGGTAAGGAGCTATTATCAAGCTTACCTAAAAAATAAAATTACTGGGTTTGCAGAAGGTGTGCGGATAGGGAGTGCAATGATGTAACAGTGCCAGTGACTGGGGTTCAAATCCGGTGCTCTTTGTAAGGAGTTTGTCTGCGTGGGTTTCTTTTGGGTGCTCTGGTTTCCTCCGTTCAAAATGTACCAGGGGTAGTAGGTTAATTGGGTGTAATTGGGCAGCATGGGCTTGTGGGCCAAAAGGGCCTGTTACTGTGCTGTATGTCTAAATTAAAAATTAAGATATCACAAAATTTTCTATTGTGGCCATAGGAGCTTGGAGCAGGAAGCCAAGGCTTTGATAGGTTTTGGATTTAATCCAGCATTTTGGTGTGTTTTCACTACAATCTCAGAGTCTGCAGACTTATGTGTTTCACTAAGTGAATCCCAGTTGGCTGACTTGTGTGCCGATGGATTTGAGCACAGTATTATTGATCATGTGGACTCTATCAGAAAAAAGGGCAGATGCAAGATTTTGAGAGAGGTAAAACTATGATTCTGCTTCTCACTCTCAGTCCCCTCTCTCAGTTCTAAAGACTGCAGACACTTGCCTCCTGAATGCCTCCACATGAAGAATGGCCAACTGACTCAGATACAAGAAGGCTTGTTAAATCCATGGAGTCAGATGCCAGCATCCTGGGTACAGAGGCTAAGGAAAAGTCAGGTGGTTTTAGGGGAAGAGGATTATGCAACAAGCTGGTTCCTGGGGTCTGTGGTTTAAATCCAGGTCAAGAAAATTAAATCCACTTTCTCGGGGGTAAGAGTCCTATGTTCAGCTTGTCTGGTTAGTATAAATCCAAGCAGCTTAGAGTAAGATGCAGGAAAATATGTGGTTTGGAAAGGATAGTATTTCTCAGCACTGCTAACGTCAGTGTTCAGAAAACTGTATATTGTCATTTAGTAAACAGGAATGAAAGATGCAATTGTTTCTTAGCATATATTTAATCTTTAATATAATACAATATCATACTTAAACTATGCAGGAACATACTTTCATACTTTGGGAAAAGGCTAGTCAAGCTGAGAGGTGTGAATAAAACAGTCACTTTGTCCCATTATTGGGCTCTGTATATAGCTGGATGTCATGTATTGCAGCCTGCAGCAGATGACCCAATTTCACATCTTTTAAATGCACAAGGAGTTACCTGAATGAGCAAGTCTCCAATTTAATTTATTTCACAAGCAGCAAATGTTTGCTAATGGCTAAGACCTGTCAGTAGCAACATTGGTTTCCCACTAGCAAAACTAATCTAAAGCAAACTCAAAATGACAGGCTGGCACAAAAAGACCAATTTTTGGGAGGAACAAACTGTCAGACTATGTGAACATTTCCTGCAAATGCTTGCTTTCACAAGCTCCGGAAGGACTCAGTGCTGATCTGGCTTCATATTACGGCACCAGTACCTTATTTATAAAATGCAGAACACTGTGCAACTCACAGGCAAATGTGGAGAGACAAAACTCGTGGCGAATTAGATAGACAATGCCCTGATGCACAGACCAGTTTGGAGTATAGTCTTTTCTATCTGGCAGGGAAATAAACCACAGGCCCAATACTTGAACTGGATTGTATCTAAAGGAAAGAGTGCATGAGTCTGTCTGGGTGTGTCTGTGCATGTGTATAAAATGAGGTAATGATGCCTGTCTTGATGGAATTTCCACATTTCCATCTGATAATTTATCTTGCCATAGAAGAGAGAATAAACTTTGGGTTGCAATTAAATAGCACTTTTATAGCCAAATAATGAAGCGAAGAAACTAATAATGCAGAATGGTTCTATCAGTAAACTGATCTTCAAAGCCAACAAATTGCACCAGAACTGCCAACTTGTAAGGACAAGAAAACAATATCCAATGATGTAGAAAAATAAAAATCCTAGGAAAATTAGAGAGAGCACTCAAGGAAAAGAACATCGGAGAGGCTGGACACAGATTGGCAGATCGCTTTGTTGAGCACCTTGTCTCTGTTCACCGCAATAGCATGGATCTCCCAGTGGCCACCCATTTAAATTCCTCATCCCATTCCCATGTTGACCTGTTTGTCCATAGTCTCATGCACTGCCAGACTGAGACCACCTGCAAATTGGAGGAACAACTCATCTTCCGTCTGGGTACCCTCTAACCGGATGGCATTAACTTTAGCCATTTCAGAAATCCCAAAAGTCAGGATGTAAAGACGGAGAAACTCCGCCAAAATGCATAATGACCTATCTCTCTGAATGTGCGGAGGCGGTCTCCGAGCCGCATAATCCAACCTCTCTCCGAGAGGCATAATCTCCACAGCGCAGCCCTCCACCGATTGATCTGAATTGGCAGCTGCTTGGGGACAGGCTGATGATGCCATCAGCCTGCAACCCATCTCCCCAAGTCAGGTGGGGCAGGGAGCCCTCGTGGCAGCGGGGGCTGTCAGCAGGGGCAGTCGGGGTAGTGGGAGCTGTCAGCAGGAACCAGCAGGGCAGCAGGGGGTGGCCAGGGCGGGCTGGGACAGCCACACTGGGCCACTTTGGCCTTCAGGGCTGCTCTCTATGGCTCAAAACGCGGCAGAGCAATGGTCGCCTTCCCTACCCATAATCCCCCATGCAGCTGGAACTGTTCTGGGAACCACAGAGCAGTTTCAACTGCATAGGGGATTATAGGTAGGGAAGACGGCCATTGCTCTGCCATGTATTTATGAAGGGTGGAGCTACAGCACCCCCCGAGGGCGCTACGAGGCACCTCTCCTTTTTTGGGCTGCAATCTGAATGGTAAGTTCCACATTTTTGATCCACTCCATAGCCAGTCTACAGGCGGAGACCCAAACTGAAATGGCCTTTTGACTTCTCTGGCTTTCGTTAAACCCCACCCCCTCCCCACTTCTTCCCCATCACCTTCCTCCAGGTCTGTCTCTCTCCTTTTTCTCCTCTATCTCCTTTCACACAGACAAAATCAATTCTCACCTCTCCCCTTATTACATCTAATTTACACCTTTTGTTGGTCTGGACCCCTCCCCCAGCCAGCATTGTCTGCATTCTGAGATTTCTTGTTTTTTTCCTATTCTTTACTTATTCCTTGAAGAAGGGCTCAGGCCTGAAATGTTGGCAATATATTTTTATCTCCTATGGGCGCTGCAAGACTGGCTGAGTTCTTCCAGCATTTTGATGTGTTTTACTACAATCACAGCATCTGAAGACTTTCTTGTTTAACAAAGTAAAAACAGGAATGTGAGACAATAAAACTAATATAACCTTGATGGTGAAAAGAAAGACAAAATTGAGAAAAAGATAAAGAAATATGCATTAGGCAAAGTACAAAATTGAGGAAAAAATGTGCAGTTAGGGAGTGAGGCAAAAAAATTGCAGAGAGAGCATATGTGAGATTGTCAGAGACAGGCTGCTATAGTCTGGTGCTTGTTCAGCTTTATTATAGAGATGAGACAATAAACTGGGCCTGCAGAGACAGTGCTTACTATGGACTGGCACTTATCCAGCTTGTTAGAGAAAGAGCTTGCAAACGGGGCCTGCAGAGACAAATCTCCCATGGGCTGATGGTAGTCTGCTTTGTTTATAGATGGAGAAAAAGAAGATAGGGCCCCCTCAAAATAGGTTCACTGTAGAATTCTGCTTGTCTAATTGTAATGAAGGGATTAATGCTGCCTACAAATGTGATGGTTATGTCCACCAGAATAAAGACTATAAAATAAAGGTGTGCCAGGGAGTTGCATCTCCAATGATTTCCTGAACTGACGAGCAATATGGGGTGAAATAATGAGAGGTTTTCTCTGAGGCATGAAAAGACAAAATAAGCACATTTATCTGTGATTGACTACAGCTAGCAATCCTAAACTCTTTCTTTAAAATAAGAGGGGCTGATATTCATTATTTGACATTGATTCTGAGCCTAAGTTGCTCCTTTTTTTTAATGTAATTTACTTTGAATTTTCCTCTCCTATCACCCAGAGTTCTTCCTGGCTTCAGAAAATCCCGCCTGCAATTAATAATTATGCAGATAAGTATACATTGGAGAATTGAGTGTTATTAGCCTTTGACCTAGCAGGTGGGATTTGCATCATCTCTATTTCATTTAGAATGACTTAGCCTAGAGATAAAAAAAAAATTGGAGAAGCATAAATAGACCTCAATGGGCCAGGAATTAACTAGCAGTGAGTGGGGGAGGGGTGTGTGAGATTGGGAAACGTGTCAGCTGATGCCCTCTTTCCTGATCTCGGGAATGGTACCCTGTAGTTGTTTGGTGAGACCAGGTCTTAGCTTGGCCTATTCAAATATTCCATGTAACACATCAAGTAGAACTCGTATATAAGGGTAAGTTGACAGGTGTTGGCACAATGCCTCATTATGGGTTCTCACTGTTAGAAGTTGGAGAGGAGAAAATGAGGTGCAAAGAATCAAATTTAACAAATCCTTCCTTGATTTATTCAATGTCTAAGTTAACATGGCTCACCTCCAGGAGCTGGGCGATGTTCCAGCTTCGATGATATGCATTAACAGCTTTGAATCAGGTTGGGTAGTTTGGGCAAAACATTTTTGTAGCATTCAGATGGGTAACTAGGAAAGTTGCTCAAAAGTGCAGTAAAAATTTTCCTCCAGTGATCTCCCCTTGCCAAAATATTTGGAAGTGAATCAAGCTATATTCCCTTCACAGCTATCTTTGGGAAGAAGAGAGACAGCTAGGTTTTCTTGTATTTCCTCTTGGCAGCCACACGTCTCTGATGTTATAGCATTCACTGTGGAAGTTATAAAATGCCGAGTTAATCAGCTTGTGATCAGGTGACCAACCCATCTGTTGCCCATATAATAGCAGCAATAACTTTAGACTATTGTTGTGACAACAGATACCTGGAAACACTCTACTGATGGCTTCAGACTGAAAAATCCTTAACAATCCTGCAAGTTTGCAGATGTTATATTCCAGCTGTGCATAATAATTTATTGCTTTCTTGTTGCTATGCCAATGAAAATATCTATGAGAAAAATACTTGATTTCATTTTTTTAAATTTTCTGACTATTAAAAGTCTCACAAACACATTTTCATTTCTCATTCTATTAGGAACCTCTCCCTGCCTACTCCCATCCTCAAAAACATTGTGTTCACTGAGCCCTCCAGATATAGAACATTTCTTGCCAGTCAGATCTATGCACTGTTAGTTTTTCTTCGATTGGGGGTGGGGAGGGGGAAGTAGCAGCATTGCTACAATCGTCTCTGTGACTCAAGTTTGGGGGGGAGGTAAATATCAGTCAGAGTTTCTGCTCATGGCTCCTGCTGGGAAATGTTTGTTTGCTAGACTGTGAATCAGACTCAATCGCAACCCTTTCCATCTGACCAGCATTTCCACCTACCTTCAGCAACTAGTTGGCATGTCAAAACAACTGACGTGAGAATGGGGTGGTCAGGAGAAGAAGTGAGAATTCGTAGTTACAAATTTTTGTATAGGTAAATTCTTATAATAATGTGTAAGAAAAGGTCAATTGGACCAATGTATATTCCATATGTTGGGATAGATCAGTCGTCATGTATTGGGAGGGTTATAAAATAAAATGGGCAAAATACCATTTTATGTGCAAAAAACCATGTGGCTCCTTGTATGTGATCTGTTTTGGAATACAGAGATTTCCTCTTGGAAGTAGATCTTAAATGGTCATGTAAAGCTCTGTGAGCTTGTAATGTAATTCAGATGTTTGGATGACCTCATAAACCAGGAGCGTACAAACTTTTTGTCTGAAGCTTTGGGGCCCATGTATGAGGTTTAAATCAATGTCCCTATTAATTCCCAGATTCCCAGATATTGCTTATACTATGGAACCTGCTTTTCTCATCTTGGTTTTATCCAACAATGAGAAGACAAACCATTTTCATGAAATTCAAACATCAAGAAGACCAATTAAAGCAAATTTGTCAGAGTACCCCACTTCTTCATACATTGGGAGCTAAGCTCTTTCTGGTCTGTGATGTGTTCCTACCATGAAAGGACTGAACAGGATGACAGTACTTTTAATATTAATGAGATTTTATCTTCTTTTAGCTGAAAATGGAAGACTTTTGCAGATATGGGCAGGAGTGAACTACATTCAGCTCTCCCCAAATGTTAGCACCACTTCACTGCATCTCCCAGAAGATGTAGAAGAGCCACTTGTTGAAACACCTTAGTAAGTGTTCTGGCTAATGATACAATTCAAAAGAACCTCTCTCTCTAACTCTGTTTCAGTAGAACTTTTCTAATTTTTCTCTTGTCATGAACATACCCATGTTGCAGTCATTGTTGCATTCTTCAAGTGTAAGTCTAGAAGAAAATTCTTTCCCTTCCTTAGCCCTAGGGTCTTTCATGGTCTGTTAACTGATGCCCTAGACTGTATTAGTTAACACAGAACAGTTAAGTACTTTTATCTCCAAAACCATCAGGAGAGCCAGTAACTTGAAGTTCTGTAATTTCTAATGCAATATGTAATTGCCTGTTTGTGAATAATGAAGCAATATAAAATGGCCCCTTACAAGGCAGGTGAGGTTATTCAGAATGCATTTTTTTAACGAAATCTGTTTAGATAATTGGATAGTGAGCTGGCAATATATACTGTATTGATGACTGCTAATCCCACTGTGATGAGCCCCTCATGAAATTGAATCCCTCATTCAAATTAGACAGCCAAACAGAAATAGGACATTGGCTGATATTTGTAAAGAATTTCTTGTGGATCCAACTGAATGAAGCCATCATCCTTTTCTCTACACCTGTACCTTTCCTAAAACCAACATTTACCAACCTTGCAGCAACAAGAGGACATGTTTCCTCACTGGCTCGCTTCTACATCGAATATGAGCTTCATTTACCTTTGCTCCTAATGTATCTCATAATAATAACGGGATATTTTCAGTGGAAAGTTGTCTGTGCATGAGTGCATTGGTGTTTGGAAGCAAGCAACACCTTTTTTTTTTAAACCTTCAGCTTTATTCAAACCCCATTTAAAAATGACCGCCATATTACTCGGATGGGATTGATTAAGTAGGTAGGGTTAAGCTTGGAATTGGTTGTGACTGAAACTCTTGTACTTTGTTTACGCAGTGGTTACAGTGCTATCAGCTATCCCCTGGTAGAATATGTGCCAGATTCTGACAATATTGCATCAACTGAATCTGAAATTACTCCTGCCAGTTCATTGAGTGTTAAAAATAGCGAAGAGAATTGTTCAAAACTGGATTTCCTTGAAGCAACTGGAAGCACTCATGGGTCATTGGATGGTAAGAGCTGAAATTATATAGCTCATTTCACAAAAAGGATTGATAAACATGAACAGCTACAACTTCCAAGTCTATATTTGATGTCCTTGCTGGAGTATATCAGAATCTACTCTGAGCTGTGCTGGAATGCTCCATTAGGCTAAGCCAGGACTTGTGATGGGGGCCCATTTGTAGTATTAGAACCAATGCTGAACCCATATGCAGTTGCAATAGGGCCCACACTAGCTACTGATCACACACAGGGCCCAAGATGGCTATGCTAGGGACCCATGCTGATTGAACCTTACCCTTCTACTATTTTCATGAACTGATATTAAGACCATAAGACATAGGAGCATAAATAGGCTATTCAGCCCAATGAGTCTTCCCCCTCCATTCAGTCATGATCTGATCCATTTTCCCTCTCAGTCCCAATGCACGACCTTCTTCCCATAACCTTTGATGGCCTGGTTAAATCTGTCAATCTCTGCCTTAAATACACCCAATCACTGGCCTCCACAACTGCCTTAGCAATAAATTCCACAGATTTACCACCTTCTGGCTGAAGAACTTCTTAGTGAATGTCCTTTAATCCTGAAGTTGTGCCCTCGTCCTAGATTCTCTCAAAATGGGAAACAACTTTTCAACATCTACTCTATCCACGCCTTTCAACGTTCAATGAGATCTCCCCTCATTCTCCTAAATTCCAATGAATACCATGCTCAGATATGACCCCAGATAATATCTGCAGTAATTCAACATTTTTACCCCCTCCATAAATCTTTGTCCGCGAAGCCAAGCCAAAGAAAGAAAGAATTCAACATTACTTCTGAACCATCTGCTATTCTTCAGTTGACATTCCTGTGTAGCAAAGAAGAGATGGGATTACCCAACTATGGTCTATAATGTGTTGAATCTTGCATGTTTTTCTGCTGTGTAGTCAATCAGCGACTAGGGGTAAAAATGGTCAGTCAATGTTTTGGGTCTGAAAACTAAGATGAAATTGTTCATATAGCATGCATAAAGGGAGAAAGAAACTGGGAGAGGAATCCAGGGCCAGAAGTAATAAAGTGAAACACAAATGTTGCAAATGCTGTGATGTATAAAAACACACAGAAATGGTATACCTTGAAGAAGGGCTCAGGCCTGAAACGCCAGTAAGCAGTGCACAAAGTATTTTCAGATGGGCCTGTTTAGATCTTTTCACAGCCTCTGATTTAAAACTGATTAGGAGGCACTATTCACTGCTTGCAGTTTTAACATTTTCATTGTACGTTTCTGAGGTGCAAATGATTCACCTGTTTTCATATTTCCTGCTATGCCAGTATCCAGCAGCAAAATGGCAAACTTTCTGATACCAGTGGCAAAATGGGTTCTTCATCTGTCTGGGTTTCTGGACTTTGCTGTTTCAGGTGAAAAAAGCAGCAGCACCCATTGCAGTTTCACTGAATAAGCCAAACAAGAAAAGTTGTAGAACTTTATTTTTCCCTTCCAGCTGAGTGCAATCTGTCATTTGTTTAAAATTACAGTGGAACCCCATTATAATACAATAGTTGGGGTCCAAAAAAGCAGGGTTGTGCTAAATCGGGGTTCACGAAAAACAGCGGTTTCTAAAAATAAAGAATACATGTTAAATACCTGTATTTGCAATCATCTTTTTATTTCTTACAATCATCATTTTATTTCTTAAAAAAGCAATCGAGTGTTCGTTGCTTGAATGCAGCTTGTTGCTGGCAGCAAGCGAAACCAAAAATGCCTCTGGGCTGAAGGATTTTTATGGAGTCCAGGGACTCCAGCCAACGTAGGCCGGCCTCGAGGTACTCAACGGCTTCAGGCACTGAAGGGTGGAGGCTCCTCAATGGAACCGGTGCTATGGTAACATTATGGATGATCTCAGAGTCCGTCAGGCGCTCATATGTTGGGCATTCGTCATCGGCAAAGTACCATTGGTGTAAATCCTCTTTGCTAATTTCAAACAGCCTCTCTGCCTCACGCACCCTTCATCTGTGAAGCCGTAGAATTCCTGCTCATCCTCATCATCTTCCTTGGTAGATTGTCGGAATGAAAAGGCTGGACCCAGACCCTTCTCCCAGCATTTTTCTTCACACGAGGAGCTGGCTGCTGCCCAGCCCTTCCCACCTAAGTGGCAAACTTCCTTAATGTTAATGCTTTTCAGATAGTCTTCCAGCGTTGTTGACTTGTTTACAGTTCTACAAATTAATTCATGCCTGTAATTCTGCTTGAACATGGAGATGATCCTTGATCTTAAGGGGGTGGATCTTGGATGTAGTGTTCTTTGGAAGGTAAGAAACTCAGATCTTTCCGTTGCAGCTTATGGTTTTTGTGTGAGCAAATGAACACAGACGGCAGGGACAATAGTTTTGTAAAGCCAATCCTCTAAGATGACACTGATCATCCAAGCATTGGAATGGTAATGACTTTATGTTGACATGGTAGAAACATCGGAGTGAGCGAGATTTGCCAATCACGAGTTGTCTTAACTTATGTGTTCCAATCATATTAACAGAAAACAACAATTACATGTAATCTTTGCGTTGATTAAACCCCTCATGTTATGGGCGTCATCTTTGCAAGACGGCGTGCAGTCTTGGATCATGTAGCAGAGGCCTGTTTTGTCACTGTTGTACACTTGTCCTTCAACGTAGCCACCTTCTTCTAGGAGAGTTTTTAGTTCTGCTGGGTATTCGCTGGCGGCGGCGCGAATTTCTCCAGACACTTAACACTTGAGAAATCCAATGATGGCATTTAAACTGGTCTAGCCATCCACTGCTAGCTTTGAGGTTTTTCCATTGATCAGCTGGTCAAACTTCTCAGCTTGAGCTTTGAGAATAGGCCCAGAAATTGGAAAGCCTTCTGAGCACCACTTCTGAGCTTGAACAAACCACTCGTATAGGGAGTGATCGAGGCTGACATCTTTGGTTGTCTTCATGCATTTGGCCTTTAGTCCCACAGCTTCCTTGACTTTCCGAAGCGACGTGTGTAACTTATCTTGGTGTTGATTCAAGTAAGCCAAGGTCTCATGCAACTTGGGTTTGACTTCTATTCTTGATTGCGTCAAGGGCGTGAAGCCTATCTTTCACAGAAAATCTTTTCTTCTCATGGTGCGTTCCCTTTTGAAAAAAACTTCACTTCTGGGAAGAACAAAAAAAGGGTCCAATGGCTCATTGTGTTATATCTGGATTTGCCCACTGGTGCTCTGATTTCCATGCAATCCTTCAATTCTGACCTCTGGCACATCTCTGACTTTCATTGCTCCATTCAGATTTCTTGAACCTAAGCTTGAATTCCTTCTTTACATCTCACTTTCATGCTGAATCTTGCTGGACTTTTGTGATACCAATTAAAACCTATTCTATTGACCAAACATTAGGCCCACTGCCTAATTTCTCATTATTCTCTCAAAGTCCTTTGAGGTGAATTTTTTTAAAAATGAAATCATTACTCTCCAGGCAGGCAGGTTTTTGAAATAGCAGCACTTATCCCCACCCAAGGAAATAATACCATTGTTCAAGCATTAAATGGTTAAAAAAAAAATATGGACAGATATAATTTGAATCTACCATCACTTCTGGTGGGTAATCCTGTAAAGATAGAGTTATGAGAGATATTATCCCATCTACCCCTACTGCTATCTGAATTTGAATGATTGCAAAATGAAAATCCAACCTTGGCATCCTGTGGAGGCCCACGATGCCCTGTCCATCTGTAACTTCAACTACCTACCCTTCCCATCGCATATTTATTTTAAATTGCTATCTTTTGGTATCAAGAGGCATATGTTGAGCTTTCTCCCAGATGATTGTTAATTGCTTGTATTTCAAAAATTCTTTGAGCAAACTGCACCTCAATAAGAAAATAATTAAAATGTGCATCTAATGATTTGTAGCTCATTGTGACAATTATGCTGACTTTAGTCAAATACAGTGGTTGTCAAACTTTTTTCCACTCACATACCACCTTAAGTAATCCCTTACTAATCATAGATCATTTATGCCATTGGATGATATGTGAGAGGAAAGAAAAAATTTTGAAAAACGCTGTTTTAATCGTACCTAATTGACTCGTTATGTGCTCGGTTTCATAACTCCAAAGGAAATGAACCAATGACAATTTTTCTCAAGCAAAATATTTCAGTAACAATTGGGTCCAGAACAGTGGTTCTCAACCTTCCCTTCCAACTCACTAACCACCTTACGTAATCCCTTACTAACCACAGAGCACCTATGGCATAGGGATTACTTAAGGTGGTATGTGAATAGAAAGAAAATGTTTGAAAGCACTGGTCTAATGCGACTGACATACAATTGCACCTGAAGGAATTAGCCCTATTGAAGGCTGGAGTCATTTTTCTCAGCACTTCTGAGAGAATTATAGCATTTAGTCCACCTATCTGCACAGCCATTTGAACAAATACATCTTTTGCCCAACTGGTTTCAATTTCATGATTACAGTGGAAGTAAGTGGTGGAGGGGAAGACTCCTACTTTCTCACCAAAATAGTGCAAATACAGTTTTTTTAAAAATTGGCATACAGCACAGTAACAGGCCCTTCTGACCCATGAGGCCATACCGCTCAATTACACCCAATTAACCTACAACTGCTATATGTTTTGAAGGGTGGGAGGAAACCCACACAGAGACAGGGAGAATGTACAGACAGTGCCCACCAAATCAGCCAAAATCTGGTTAAATGAATGAATAGGTTTCAGTAGCTGAATGGTTAACTGATCTTCCTAAGTTCTTATCTTTTAAAATCCATTTCTATATATCTCATGGAAATTTGAGAACTGTGAAGTCCAGTTGTTTGAACGAGTAGCATGCTGCATGTTTTCCTACCTCGATTGCTTAGTGTAGCTGAAATGTGTTCAGAAGTTATGTATGTTTGCATCATCTAGTCTGTTCCTGTCGATTTGGTGGGTGGGGAAATTGAGTTGGTTTGCCTCTGAAGTTCTTTTTGTTGCAACATCATGGGACCATGACTTAGCCTCATAAAAGGGTACCAGAACCACATACAAAATGAAAAGAATTTGCAAATACATCACATGTTTCCTGACCTCAGAAAGAAAGTGCCTTTAAAGTGTGGTTAGTCACTGTCATACAATAGGAACATTTCTTGTAGTCTAAAATATTTTGCTGAAGATTTTCACACAATGTTCCCCAAGCAGGATTATTTAATCCACAGAGCTTTCATGACTGACTAATTAACAGTTACCATTTGAGCTGCCATTACAGTGCTGTAATGGCTTACCTGAATTTACCCTACCTTTGCTCCCTCTGGGCTACTCCACGATAACTCCAGTCCTCTGTTGTGAGAACCTGGAGGATTTTTAATAGGAAACCGAATGCGAAACGTGGCACTAAACATGTCCCAGCATATGCCAGAGTTGGGATGTTTTACATCACAGTGGTGAGTGAGAAAAATAATTGGTAATTAGCCCTGTTGAAGGCTGGAGTCATTTTTCTCAGCACACCAGCCTTTAAAACAAAGCCGGAGTGCAATTAAATAAAAGGATTTGTGAACACATCTTGTTCCATTTTCCCTTGGCGAGAAATGTACAATCAGCAACTCCACATGCACAGTACGCTTTATTTTTCCACACTTTTTTGTGCTGTGCCAGCTTTATGGAACCTTTATCATGTACACGGGCAAAGCAGCAGCTTGTTACCATCTCAGCAACAAATAGATGCTGCAAACTGAAATGTGACCGATAACTTTGAGCTTCATTCACAATTTTTCCAACCCATTTCCAAAAAGTGTTTCGAGGGTTGTAATAAGATCTGAGGAAGGAAGAGGGCAGTGCACAACCAGAACTGGCTGTGTCACTCCAACAGAGAAAGTGACGGAGCTTAATTTTATCCAGAGACAGTGCAAGGTGCTGTTGAGGCTGGGTGGGTGGTATGAGATGTGACAGTGCATCAGCATCAGTTGTGTGCTCTTTGTTTGAGAATGTATAATTTTCATCATCAGTATGTACAGTTCTTGACCTTCGCACGTAGTCACAAACAGCCAGTGAATGGCTTAGTGACCATTGACTTTGTTGTGGAGTTCTGTAACTGTCTAGCACTTTACTTGCTTTCATTACATTTATTATCACGTGAAGTTAGGATGACAGCAAGGATATTGAGCTAAAACAGAGAACGTCAGTGTGAGAGTTGCACAGTGTATCATTATGTGTATTTCTGACCCTTCAGTACACTCTACTCAGAAGTTAAACAAGAACGTCTGCAGACACTGGGATTGAGTGCCATACACAAATGTGTTGGAGAGACTCAGTAGCTCAGGCACAATTCAATTGAAGTAAAGGGTTCAGGCCTGAGCTCTTTAACAAGGAATGAGCAAAGAATAGGCAAGCAAAGTCTCCAATTTCTGTTAAACCCCTCCCCCAAGTCTCTCTCTTTCCCTATCCTTCTGTTTCCTTTTCTTCAGCTCTCTACCCCTTGCCTTCCCTCTCCTACCAGAGAGCTGCCCTCCCCCATCAGATCAGCTTTTATTTTTTCCTCCCTCCCAACTATATCCAGTCTTACCTATTAGCCTGTGCTCCCTATCCCTTCCTCCCTCCTCTCTGCCCCCCTCCTCCACCACCACATCTCAATATTTGGAAGGGGGCATCCCCACAGAATCTTCCACAGTATGATATGCAGACTTTCACAGTGATGGTTATTATGTGAGGGAGGAGATGCCCTAAACTGGAGTCAATTTGAACCAGTGGGAAACTCTGCTGGTTGGAATCATACTTAGCACAAAGGAAAATGTGGTGGTGGTGGGATTAATCAGCTCGATCAAAGAACATCTCCGCAGGAGTTCTTCATGGTAGTGTCCTAGACCCAAGCATCATCAGCAGCTTCATCAAAGATTTCGACATCCTAGGGTACTTAAGGAAGTGGCCATTCAGATAGCAGATGCTTTAAGAATTATTTTCCAGAACTTGATAGACTCAGGATCAGTACCCATGGATTGGAGGGTAGCTAATGTTACCCCACTATTTAAAAAGGGGGGTAGAGAAAAAGCGGGGAATTATAGGCTGGTGAGCCTTACATCAGTAGTGGGCAAAATGATGGAATCCATTATTAAGGATGTAATAGCGGAGAATATGACTAGCAGAGAAGGGATCGGACAGAGTCAACATGGATTTACAAAAGGTAAATCGTGCTTGACAAATCTATTGGAATTCTTTGAGATGGTGACAAGTAAAATAGATGGGGGAGAGCCAGTGGATGTGGTGTACCTAGACTTCCAAAAGGCCTTCGATAAGGTCCCGCATAAACGACTGGCTTACAAAATCAAGGCTCATGGGATTGGGGGCAAAGTATTGATGTGGATTGAGAACTGGCTGGCAGATAGAAGACAGATAGTTGGGATAAATGGCTCATTCTCTGAGTGGCAGGCAGTGACCAGTGGGGTGCCACAGGGATCTGTACTTGGACCCCAGCTGTTCACAATTTACATTAATGATCTGGATGAGGGGATTGGATGTAATATCTCCAAATTTGCAGATGACACTAAGCTAGGAGGGGTTGTGTGCATGGAAGAGGGAGTCAGAAAGCTCCAGTGAGATTTGGATAAATTAAGGGACTGGGCAGATACATGGCAAATGCACTACAATGTGGATAAATGTGAGGTTATCCACTTTGGTAATACAAACTGGAGGGCAGATTACTATTTGAATGGCAATAGATTAAGAGATGGGGAAGTGCAGAGAGACCTAGGGGTACTTGTACACCAGTCTCTGAAGGCGAGCATGCAGGTACAGCAGGCGGTTAAAAAGGCAAATGGTATGTTGGCCTTCATATCAAGAGGGTTTGAGTATAGGAAGAAGGATACCTTACTGCAGCTGTTCAGGGCCTTGGTGAGATCACACCTGGAGTATTGTGTGCAGTTTTGGTCACCTTATCTAAGGAAGGATGTTCTTGCAATGGAGGGAGTGCAGAGGCGATTCACCAGGCTGATACCTGGAATGGCAGGAATGACTTATGAGGAAAGATTGCGCAAATTGGGATTGTACTCGCTGGAGTTTAGAAGATTGAGAGGGGATCTCATAGAGACATATAAAATTCTGGCAGGACTGGACAGAATGGATGCAGATGGGATGTTTCCAAGGACGGGAAAATCCAGAACCCGGGGCCATGGTTTGAGGATAATAGGCAAACCATTTAGGACCGAGATGAGGAGGAATTTCTTTACCCAGAGGGTGGTGAATCTGTGGAATTCATTGCCACCGAGGGCAGTAGAGGCAGGTTCATTAAATATATTTAAGAGGGAATTAGATCTTTTTCAGTATAAGGGTATTAAAGGTTACGGCGAGAAGGCGGGGACGGGGTACTGAACTTTAAGATCAGCCATGATCTCGTTGAATGGCGGAGCAGGCTCGAAGGGTTGAATGACCTACTCCTGCTCCTATCTTCTATGTTTCTATGTTTCTATTTCACTTCAATTAGAAAGTTAGAGGTAGAACCTTTGCTGATGATGGCACAATGTTCATTAGTAACTCCTCAGATAAGCCAGTCCACAGTAAAATGCAGAGAGATAAGAATAATATCCAGGTTTGGCCTGATAGGTGGCAAGTTATATTTGTGCCACACAAATTCTGGCCAATGGCAACTTGAGAAAGTTCAGTCCTTGACATTCAATGACATTACCATTAATAGCCTCTTTCAAATTGTAGCACCTGGGTAGCCCTCCTGGGATCTGGGTGCAACTACTGGGGCAAAGGTGCTGGAAGTACCTTTCAAATCGCAGGGGTATCTACCCATTAAATCGCCAACCCAGCGATTTAAGGGGGATCCCGCCCTGCAATAACGAATCAGGACTCACCAGAAGTACTGCCAGATATTCAGATGCTGGCTGCCTGGTGACGCACCTGACTAAGCGAGACTGCCATTTTTGTTTTCAAATCAGCCATGGACAAGACCTAGATTAGTTTAATTGGGTTCCCTGACTACCTCAGAGGTTAGGGTCCTGGTTGGGTTTTGACGGGGTTGACCTGGTAGGATCCTCAAACTGCTGCATAACTGGGGTGGTAACCATGCAAATTGCCCGGTTAATGCCATATTACATGGCTGTTTGAAAGGGCCTAGTATCAATATCCTGGGGGGGGTTACCATTGACTGGAAGGTGAAGTAGAGTAGGCATCTATAGTGGCTATAAGAGCAGGTCAGGTGCAAGAAATCCTGAGGCAAGTAACGTACCTAACTCTCCAAAGCCAGCCAACATCAACAAAGCTCAAGTCAGGAATGTGATGGAATATTCTCCACTTGTCTGAATGAGTTCAGCTTCAACAACGCTCAAGACGTTTTGATGCAATACAATATCAACCCGCTTGGAAGGCACCTCATCTACAACCATTCACTCACTTTACTACAAAAGCTCAGCAGCAGCAGGAGTTTGTTGCATCTATAAGAAGCACTGCAGCAGCTCTCCAAGGCTCTTTGGACAGCAACTGCCAAACCTATGATCTCTAGCAGCAAGAAGGATAAAGAGGGCAAAACCACGAGAGCACCAAGCCTTCCAAATCACACACTATCCTGACTTAGAAATATATATTGCAGATCCTTCACTGTGGCTGAGTCAACATCCTAGAACTCCCTCCTCAACAGTATTATCGGTATACCCACATGTCATAGTCTGCAGTGGTTGAAGAAGGCAGCTCTTCACGACCTTCTCAAGTGCGCTTAAGGACGGGTATTTAAATAGTGGCTCAGGCCATGAATTATAAACAAAAATTAAGCATAAGATTTTCTGACCATTGACTCTTACAGGTGAAATATTGTATTATCTCCTATTTAAATACATCCTCTCCTGGGATCACTCACCTGTTGAGCTTCCCTGGCCCTTACTTTCATCTTCCTGCATCCTATCTCCTTATTTTTTTGACTTTTCACCATCTTCTGTGTAGCATCCTCAGTGCTTCATCAGTGACTTTAAAATTAATTATTAACTGTAATCCAAAACTGTTTGTGGACATTAGTAGGCATGGAAATTCTGATAAAAGAGATTTGGCCATCTTGACATTGCTGATAATCCACAGGATAGTGTCAATGGAGGGCGAGCTGACCCAGAGAGAAACTGGTTGACTCAATAAGGGAAATGTAATCCAAGAAACCCTAAACTATTAGCCACACATGGCCAAAACTAATTCTACTTGGTTTGGATTCAGGTTTGTTTTACTTACATATTTTTGTATTTTTTTAGTTTGCCCGTATGAGTATTTTGTTTCTGTTTCTTCAGCTTTTGTGCAAATGGAATTGAAGACTTTGGAATGCTTTACATCAGCCGCACAACCTCATTAATTTTAACTCTTCATTGGTTCCTATCCTACCCACCTATTCCCAGAGGACGACTTTGGAGAATTTTATGTTGGATATTCATGAAATGAGAGCTTTTTGCAGGCCGTTAACAATCATCTGCCAAGGAATTAACATGGCTTGTTAAGCCTCTGGATTGGATAACACAGGCTTCGAATTGAAAATCTTATCTCACTGATATTTCAAATCTAATTAAATCTAAAAACAATTCTGGATGCGGAGACGCGACTATCGGCAGAGAAATGGTGGCACAATCTTCTGATGGTGAAAAGAGAAAAGGCATGGTCTGGTGTAATATTAAGCAACACAGACCAGAAAGGTGCAGGCTTTTTGTTCTTGATCTGTCTTAAATCTTTACACAAGGAGTGAATAAGATACAAGAGATTTGTTGGCAACCCAAGAAATGTACCTCAACAATAAGTAAACACCCTTCAGGAAAGCTGAACTGAGGAATTGTTCTCAGAAAGGGAAAAGCAGATTAGAATTCAAATTCAATGTGTTGTGTAGGATTAATAATCACCTCCTTTCGTCTCACTCAGGATTCCAATATATTAACCTGCATCTTGTATTTGAAGTGTATTTTACTGATTTTCATGAAGATGTAAAGTCCACATTTGGTGAGGAAGCTGAAACTTTTTAAAAGAACTTTCCAAGGGAAAGGACATACACGGTAAATGGTAGGGCACTGAGGAGTGTGGTAGAACAGAGAGATCTGGGAATACAGGTGCATAGTTCCCTGAAAGTGTCATCACAGGTAGATAGGGTTGTAAATAGAGTTTTTGGCATATTCGCCTTCATAAATCAAAGTATTTGAGCATAGGAGCTGTATTGTGTGCAGTTTTGGTCACCGAACTACAGGAAAGAGTACAGAGAAGATTTACTAGGATGTTGTCCGGAATACAAGAACTGAGTAACGGGGAAAGGTTACACGTTAGGTCTTTATTCCCTGGAGAGTGGAAGAATGGGGGGAGCTTTGATAGAGTTATTAAAAATTATGAGGGGGATAGACAGAGTAAATGTAGAGAGGCCTTTTCCACTGAGAGTAGGTGAGGTACAAACCAGAGGACATGGGTTAAGAGTGAAAGGGGAAAAGTTTAGGGGAACATAAGGGGAACTTCACACAGAGTGATGGGAGTGTTGAACGAGCTGCCAGCTGAAGTGGTGAATGTGGGCTCAATTTTAACATTTTACAAGAATTTGGACAGGTACATGGATGGGAGGGGTAAGGGGTGCAATGTACTGGATGCAGGTCAGTGGGACTAGGCAGAAAACTAGTTTGGCTCAGACTAGAAGGGCCAAAGAGCTGAATAAATTGACAACTTTTAAAAAAAAAAGCTAGAAACTTGAGGAGACAAAATAAATAGTACCATTATACATTGTTGCCCTAGTGTTCTTCCAGTATTGATTTGTGCACTTATGGAACAGCACATGATGTATTAACCATGCTGAAGTACACCAGAAATAGAAGTGGAAGTGTATGTTAATAATACATTTGGATAGGAGACTCATCTCTGTGAGACACAGCAAGCATATATTGTAGATAAAGCATACCTTTATGGGCCTGTGGAAATGAGCTGCACTTACAAAGGAAAATAACATTACACCATTGTGAACCATCCTGGGAAAGCTTGCAATGTAAAACCTTGTTCATAGGCACTGGAAAAAAAAAATCATTGTGTCAGCCAGTTGCACACAAAATTTATTTTCAAAGCACAGGCCCTTCATTTTGCAGTTAATTTCTTCGTATTTGGATTGCTCATTACTTTTCAAATGCTTCAGTGGCTAATAAAACCTTTGAGAATTGCAGGAAAATTTATATTTTTCCTTTTTCCTACCAAGTTTGTTTCTCCCTGTATATTTCTTTTCATCCTATTCAAGTTATTGTGCTTCCTAAGTACAGGCTAAGTGTCATTCCCTATTGACAAGTGACCAACTCTCCATCCTCTGCTGTGTATTCAGGTATTAACTGTGACTCAGTGATAACACTGATCCCTCTCAAGACTGCTGAGAAATCAGAGACATGAACACAAAATCTAGACTGACACTCCTAGATTTTCTGCAGGAGAGCCATATTTTCAAAGCAGTTGAGACATTAAACTAAGTTCCTGTTTCTCAGGTAAACGTGAGGAACATTATGATCCTTCTTCCTGCTATCTTCACCAAACTTCAGAATTAGAATCAAGATTTATTGTCATGAACAAGTCATGAAGTGCAGTGATTTGTGGCAGCATCAGAGTGAAAACATACATATTATAACCATCTTACAACATTACTATAAAAAAAACCATAATAGTGGGCAAAAAGTAAGGCAGTGTCTTTGGTTCATTGATTATTCAGGAATCTGATGGCAGTGGGGAAGAAGCTGTCCTCATGCTGCTGAGTGCTCGGTCTTTAGGCTCCTGTACCATTTTTCCAATGGTAGCAGAGTGCAGTGTGGGTATTTGAGGATAGGGGCTGCTTTTATAAGACATCAAATTTATCCCTGAATCAATATTACTAAAATAATATCTTATGTTTGTTTGTGGGAACTGCACAATTAGCAGCTGCATTTGCATAGTATAGCAGTTGCAATGTTTGAAAACAACTTGAAATAGCTTTAAATACATTCTTAAGGTACAAATGTTCCATAAATTTTATTGTCTTCTGCTTTTCCTGAAGCATGTGTAAATAGCTTTGAGCCACATGGAACAAAAGATGCTTGATTGGAACCCCAGTCTGGACGAAGATGGGAGGACTTAATTAGTCACTGTGCTTGACTAATAAAAAAATCATTGACTAACTGAACACTGCTCACTGTCTAGACTAGATAGAGTCAAAAATGATCACACTGGGTGGGACATTAGAAGGCTGGCAGTGCTAGTCAGACTGCTTTGGAGGTGGAGAGAAATTACACTCCGTTCTTAAGTGTCAGCATTCCAGGAAGAGTAAATGAATAAAGGTCTAGCACGTCACAGCTTTTACATTTATGCCACTAGTTCCCTTGTGGAGGCTTAAAAACAGCAAAGTCTGTTACCTTCAAAACTTCTGCTTCGGATGATAAACAAATTTCAGGATCTATGAATTTGGTCTGAATTTTATTTGTATGCTTGTCCCCAGTGAAATTGGTTCAAATTGGTTCTCGATGAATGCTGCTCTGCTGATGAAGTGAGCTTAAACAGAGTTGCACACAATAGGAGCTTTAGCAAGAGAACTAAAGGCAGCACATTCGTCTCTAGACAGAAGCAGCTCGCAGACAGCAGCCATTGATACCCTCACAAGGAGACAAGAGATGCAGTGTCAACAGTCTGCCATAACATACTTTATTGATTGTTTTGCTGGCACAAAACTGTACTTAGGTCTGTAGTGTAAGGCTGTTTTATAAATATTTTATGCAACTTAAAATAATGTAGCTTTTTAAATGGTGACGTGGCTGTTTCAAGAATCAACGCAGTCAAAGGAGCTGCAAGTAATTCCTGTCATGGTGACAACAAGGTTATGCAGCACAATAGGTTTGATGCAAATGGCCTGCAGGTGTCTGCTTTGCTCAGTTGATAACGCATTGATTTAAATGTTGGTAGATAGTTGAAGAACCATTCCTAAACCCTGAGCACTTAATCTAGACTGACAATCATGTGGATTACTCACAGTAAGGATGAAATATTGAGTTGAATCCTATTCTGGCTGCTCAGATGAATTGGGAAGATCAAAAAGTGCTAGTCAGTGATTTAAAAAAATACTGACTGTTTCTATGCTGTCTATAAATGACTATCATTTTATAAGTCTGAGAACAGATGGAAATAATATAGCACATGCAAAGTGCATTAAGCCATTTTTGATCATTTATTATATTGAATGCTATTTTCCAATTGGGAAGACAAAGATGCAAAGCCGTTTGTGCAGTGAGCCAGGAAAATCAGGATGCCAAACTTGGACTGAATTTTTTAAGAGTAGATAGAAAGAAGAAAGAATAGTGCACTTCATGAATGCAGGACCTTCCTAACTACCCTTTACACGTAGTTACTGTTGTAATGCAGGAAACGCAACTACCAAATTAGATGCAATATTCTGATTTAAACAAAAATTATATTAATGATATTTAAGATTTTGGAGGACTAAAGGTTATGGGGATATGGGGAAGAATTTACCTGCTCCTCTTCAAAATACAGGACTTATATCACAGGAGAGGGTAGGGAAGACCAGTTTAATGTTGCATAAAAGATAGCAGCTGCAATCGTGCAACGTGCACAGATCGGTCAGCCAAGGAGTAATCCTTGAACCCAGGTCCTTCTAATTCCAAGGTGAAAGTGCACCATACCTGTCACCCCATGCTGAACACCTGGCTGATAGGAGTTCTGTACTTTTGACAGTAGCAGCAAGTAAGGCAGAAATGAAGAAGACCTGGTTAAACAGGAAGTCCTATTCAATAACCTATGAAATCAGGTGCAGAGATTGCATTAGAGAGTTAATCCACAGCAAACCAATTTCAAGCAGCTTGCTGATCAACATAATTGCTTGAGTGACTGGTTATTTCAGCAGTAGCCCAAAACTAGGAGAGACTGGGACCACTTAAAGCTAGCCATATTTTTCTTCTATTCACAGAGGGGCTGTGAGTATCGCTGCAAGCCCAACATTTATTGCCTAATTCTAATGTCCCTTGAGAAGATGGTAAGATGCCTTCTCGAATTACCTTAGTCTTTCTGCTAACATAATTTGTCAATGGATAAGTGCCTTACAGGTGATGAAAAGATTTTGGGGAGCAGGAAGATATGTAATTCACATAATAGCAAGCCTCTCACATTCCTTTGTAGCTGCATCCAGTAACGTTTCTGGTCAGTGGTGATGCTGGCACTTAGAAATTTGGTGAAGTTAATGCACTGAATGTTTAGTACATATGTTTAAACTCATAATCATAAACAAATTAAATGTTGTCCCACAAACTGTTATTATCCAAAAAAGTTGCAAATGTATCTGCAATATTTTCATACCTCCCTTTTTCATCTACAGGAGATATATCACTGAGGAGCAGCTAAAAATTGTTTGGGTTATGAAGCATCAAATAATTAAGCAATAATTACAACAGCCAGTAGAAGAAGCGCAAAGCTATTACAGCGCCAGTGACTTGAGTTCGAGTCCACCACTGTCTGTAAGGTGTTTGTACATTACAAAACACCTTAGAAACACATGTCTGTGTTGGTTTCCTCCAGGTGCTCCAGACATTCAGGGGTTGTAGGTCAATTGGAATATTTGCACAGACTGAGCTCTGTGGCCAGAAGGGCCTGTTTCCGTGCTGTATTAAAAATTTAAATCCATTAGCAACTAAACTCAAAGCATTTCAGTGCAATTGTATACTGTACTTATGTATATGACATTAAACACTCACCTCAAAGTAATTTTATTTTGCAGTGGTGGATGGAATATCATGCTGCTAGATGCTTATGCAACCATATAAAAGGGATTTAGCTAGTGCTGAGCTCTAAAATGAGTTCACTGGTATCAAATCAGTATCTCAAGCTCATTGGTACTACCATCTGCCAATTCCACTTGCTTCTGTTGGGTCCCCTTACACTAATGGTCTCACCAGTTTGGCATTTCTTTAGCTATATTAAGGTGCATATTTACATTAGATGCCATTCAGGAGCAATAGGGACGGATAACAGGTCAGGTCACAGGTCTGGGCCTCCAGATGTAGGATTTCCTATTTTAGCATCCGAATAGAGATCCCACTTATCAGTAGCATGAGCAAAACCATGGGCATTAAGGTATGTCTCAATATTTCTCTATACTGTGCAATAACCTGGAAACTGCCTTCAAAAGGAAATAAAATTCACTTTTTGGAGTTGCTCCTGGGACTAGTTGGAAGAGTTCTGGTGTGCATAAATCACTGTCTGCATGGATAGAATGACCACTGGTCATATACCTGAGAAGCTTTTCCAAATCACACTATTACATTTGGAGACCGCGAAAGAAAGGTTCAACCACTGACCTCACAAACCCAGGCAGGGGACAGCAGGGATACAACTACTGTCTGTTACGTATCAATGTGCACAGTTCTCAATGTGGCATTTGAACCACAATCCTCTGAATCAAATGGTGCCAATGTGCTGGCACTGTGGACTTAAATTTAAATTTAGATGTACAGCACAGTAGCAGGCCCTTTCGGCCCACGAGTCCGTGCCGTTCAATTAAACCCAAATAACCTACAACCCCCAGTATGTTTTGAACAATGGGAGGAAACCAGAGCCCCCGGGGAAAACCCATGAAGTCTCCTTACAGACAGTGCAGGATTCAAATCCCAGTCCCTATTGCTGCTCTGTAACAGCATTGCAGAACCGCCTAAACTTTCAGCAATAGGATTAGTGACCATAAGCTGTCTGCTACTATTAATCTGATCTTTGAAACAGCTCCATGAACTGCAACTGTGAATATTGATTTATCTATCCTTATATTTATTATCTACTTTTCTATCTCAAGGAATATTATGTGTAGCTGCAGCAAGTAAGAATTTTGGTGCATCAGTATGCATACTTATGTATATGACAACAAACTCCAACATTCATACACACAACACATTATCTGTTTCCAGAAATCTTCCCAGGTCATACTTTTCTCTAAAAGCTCACTGTTGGAGAAACTCAGCAGGTCAAACACTGTTGCAAAGATAAAGGTAGATAAACAACATTCACGCTTGAGCCTTTCATCAAGGTACTATTCTCTTATTGGCAGGACTCTATTTCTTGATTGCAATGACTTTTTTCCTCATTAAGTATATAGATTTTTCCATAAATAAGTCAATTTGATTGTTAGTAATTCACATTCAGCTTATCTACAGCAGATTTGTGTAGCTTGCGGTGGATGGTGCTTGTGGAAAGAATTCTACTTGAATCCAGTACCATTTCCCAAAAGAGAAAACTGGTGGGCCTCAATTATGTCATGTTGAGAAGAGTATAAGGTTTAGTGGGTTCACTGAGAGATGAGTCTGGGCGTAAGTGTTACAATCACACGTAACTTTAATTAATATATGGGAGACAAACGAGAGAAAGTTAAACGACACTCGATCACTATTTCACGTAAGCGACGATATAGACATTCACCTCAGACTTTGGTTGGACTCCGACGACGATAAATATATACTCGATATGCTCACACCACAAACAGGAACCTTTACACATGCCCAGTTCTCTTACGAACGTGGGTGCGGCTCTCTACAAATATTGATCTATTGCAATACTATGGCTCAGTTTCAGTGTAGTGCACACCTTACCTGCCACACTTTCAGCAATATCCACAGTAGCCATGTGGCCTGGAGTGATGTCTGGGGCTGGGACCATGAGACAGAGAGAAAAAATGTGCTGTGTGTTGGTGCGAAACTGTGATTCGAGCCAGTAGCGACCCAAGGAGATTTAAATTAGCCAACAGCAAGGTGTGCACTAATAGGTGGCCGGGGTCCAACCTTGATTGACAGGTGATGTGACTTCTGAATAAGTTTCAGACTGGGAGGGCACGTGACCACC
Source organism: Narcine bancroftii (assembly GCF_036971445.1). Lineage (NCBI taxonomy): Eukaryota > Metazoa > Chordata > Chondrichthyes > Torpediniformes > Narcinidae > Narcine > Narcine bancroftii. The sequence goes on along the minus strand of NC_091470.1, from coordinate 151,105,661 downwards.
CACAATACACACATTCGAGACAGACAGGGAGGGCACATTTCCTCCATTCATAACAGATGCTCTGACATCATGGCTCACAGATTTATCCTGCTAGCCAGCAAAGAGAAAGCAAAGAGATGAAAGGCAAAGTCAGCCTTTCTCCAGTTGTTCCCAGTGATATCCATGGACTGGCCCTCAGGCAAAGTGATCTTCAGAGAGTTCATTCATAAATAGCCTTGCCTGGGCAATGAACCACCAGAGACAACTTCTATTCTAATCAACTTCAAAGGGGAACCCTAAAGATATGCTATTTTAACATTTATTACAAAATCTTTGACATTTTTGTTCATTGAAATGGAGCATTGTTTAATTATGACTGCTGCTAAATGGTGCTTATATATTACATGCATGTACATGAGACTTACTGTCATATATAAAGATCAGTTACTTATAAAAAGGGATGACAAGTTGAAAGGTCAAAATTATTGTCTTTTTATCTTCAACCATTTCTCATTGCTGAGAATCTGGGCAACAAATTAATCTTTGGAATGGTTAATTTCCCATTGATTTTTCACAATCTAGTAATCATATTCAATAGCTCCATGCCCACTAAAGAGCCCAACTCAAGGCAGCACAGGTTGAGAACAGGGCTGTGATATACAAATGACAGTTCTCTGACCCAAGTTGAGTCTGATTGAGAATTCACATCTCTCTCCGGTGTGCAAAGGATTAAGTGTTCCAACAGGGGCTGCTTAACTGTGATCAGTTGCTGTTCTTGATTCCAGTTCTTTAACCAGAGGTGGTAAGGCTAATTCATGAATATGAAGAACAAAGTAGGACTGAAAAGTGAGGCACCTATGGAGAGAGTATTAAAGAAGTAAAACACAAAAGTCTACAGACACAGTAGTTGAAGTAACAACACAATGATGGAGAAACTCAGCAGGCCAAATGGTGACGTTTATATAGCAAAGATAAAGATACATAACCAACGTTTCAGGCATGAGCCCTTCATCAAGATATGGACAAAATGTGGGCATGTGCCCGGACAAAATGGTGGGGTTGAATGGGCAGGGGGAGGAGCACAGACCCATAGGCAAGAGATAATAGGTGGATAAGGGAGGGAGGGCGCACCACCAAGTGGCGGGGGTGGGGGGAGGGATGGCTCTGTAAATGGAGAGGGAAGGGAGTGGAGAGCTGGAGGAAGGAAGACAAAGGGGAAGGGAGGGAGGGGGAACTGAGTGTAAGCTAGCAGAAATTAGAGAAGTCAAAGTTAATACCATCCAGTTGGAGAGTGCCCGGATGTATTTATCCCTCCAATTTACAGGTGGCATTGTGGGATAAATACATGAGGCTATGGACAGATGTGTGAGCATGGCCTCAAGGGGTGCATGATGTCTTGTAGTTGTATTGAACTTGAATCTTTTCCTGCAGGCTGCACAATTAACATTGATAGCATGACCAAGTTGGGTACAAACTCAATTATAGACAATTCCGTAAGGTGTGTCCACATACTTTGGGCAGACTGATGCACAGGATCTAAATTTGGCTAGGATGTGTTAAACTAGAACTCGTCTAAGGATTAGCAGACTTTTAAGTAAATAGATTCAATGGAGATGCCTTTAGAGCTCAAGATCATATCTTTGAGAGCTGAAGCCTCTGAACAAGCCAGATGGTATGGAAGAATAATGATATAATTAACTGTTCTCAGTTTAGAGGTGCTTACATTCAAATCCAAGCTATTTGTCACAAATGTGTGCACGTCCAGGAGAAATTGTTTTGCCAGACATCAGGCCTCTACCATCGGAACTTCATTTTTCATCGTTTGAAGGAAATTTAATCTGACCATTCCTGATGGCTCAGTTAGCACTAATCACATCCACTTCAAATAATGCCAGCTATATAATTTACCTGAACTCCCTTGATTCGGATTGAGAAAAAATATAGCAATAATGTACTAGCAGGTCATCTTTATCATTATTCCGTGGTTTCAATCAGAGAGCATGAATGGATGCTGGTAATGGCAGGATCAGACTCACTTGTGATGCCCATTGCCACTCATTGCCCAAGCTCAATCATAAAGATAGGCATGTTGATGCTATTTTTTGACTCTGCAGCAGAGTATTGAAATATAAAGATGATTTAGTTTTTAATAAATGATTAAAATAGCAATAAAGCAGGCATCACAAAAATAAAGAGAGACTTTGAGGGCCAAGGAATCACTGGGGAGGCCAAGATGACATTTGAGTACCTTTGCTGGTTTAATCTGCTGTTAACGAAGATGAAGTATGGACTGGGAGTGATCAACTTGTGGATTATTAAGTGTCTGATATGCATTCAATTAACAGTGATATCTTAACATCAGTGTTGCAAGCTCGTGCTGTGAAGACTACAATGCCATTTCCTTGGCTAAGACTTCAATTGCCTTCCGTAATAGTGAACAGCTGAACAGGAGATTAAAGAGTCACTGTTGGAGATTTCATGATTTAAAGATACCACACTCAGTGTTCACTCTTCACTTGTTGTTACAAGTTTCTAGGATATTCTTATCCTGGAACTTTTCTGAAGATGTCACTCAAAGTGAATGAGCATTGTGTAACCTCATTGGATATGCTATTGGAGTCGCTGGGAGAAAGGGGATCCTTGATGGTGAATATGAAAAAGAATTCTCTTAACTTCCTTCTGATAATTCTATGGAATGCTTTAAATTCCTATATTTTATAGTTCTGCTCATTCCTTCTGTCCACTCTCTGTATTCAGTCTCATCCTTAATTGTATTATAATTCAATAAAAATTCTGTCCACCTCCCTGTTCGAAGAACTTCAACCTTGAATTTTCAATCCTTTCTCCTAGATAAAAATTGTATAGTCTTCAAAATCCTCATAAATTTTTGTTAAACAAGAAAGTCTGCAGTCGCTGTAATTGTAGTTCAATACACAAAAGTGCTGGAGAAACTCAGCAAGTCACGCTGCGTTCTTTACGTAGTAAAGATATGCAACTGAGGTTTTGGGTCTGAGTCCTTCACAAAAAGCAGGTGGATGCCTGCATAAAATGGCAGGCTGAGGAACACAGTCCCTCAGAGAAGAGGTCATAGATAGATATGTTTTTAAAAAATTGTAATTCAGAAATTTTAATTTTTTTGTGCTGTAGTATACAGTTTCATAAAACTGTAGTAGCAGAATTACAGAAGAGTCCACAATGTATAACAATATCTAGCAATAAAAAAAATAGTTGTGAAATTAATAGCTATAGTGGAACACCTGCATTATTTATTAAACAGCAGATGTATTCAGCCTTTGATCATTTTCATCTTGCAAGAAAAAAAACATCTAAAGTACGAGTGTTCATTATCACGAGTCAAAAATAAAATGGCCATGGATATGGTGGATGAAGCTGCAGGGCTGAGAATATGAGCTTGTCAAAAACTATCTGACCTATTGCTCTACTCACCAATCACACTTGTGTTCCACAAGCTGCCAAGGCTAAAACTTTGGAATCTACTTCCTACGCTTCTGTCCCATTCTCCAAGTCTTTCCTCTTTCCTTAAAGGGTTATGATCAAGTTTTATGTGAAATATTACAAAGATGGCCAAAACTTGCTTGACAACTCTCCCACAATGTGCCCTGGAACGTTAAACCTGCTATACATTTTTGTATTCTCCAGGAATTCCACTACAACAGTTCCTCCTCGTTTGTTTAGAGTTATTGTGAATGTGGAAATTAAAGTGTTTGCAAAGATTTCAGTAAGTCAAAATAAATGAGTTAAAGTCATCCATTAAAATACTTAAGGAAGTCAAAGGTACATGTTAAGCATTTGTTTTCTATTAATACCAACATTAATTAAAGGCTATGTTGCTCTTTTGAACTTAGGGATGTCTTTTTTTTCATTAGCATCCACAGCTTTTGGGGACAGAGATTCCTATTTCCATTATCCTTTGTGTGATAAACTGTTTCCTGATTTCAATCCTTAAAAGCCAGTTTCTAATTTAAGTTTATGCTCCTTGTTCTGAATGCTCCCAGCAGAGGAAATAGTTTCTCAGTATCTGGTCAATAGAATCTCTTTATCATTTAAAAAATCTCGCTTAGATCAACTTTCAACTTTACAAACTCAAAGGAATACAAGACAGTTTTATGAATAATGTCTTTTTAACTTAACTGTTTAACTCATTCTGCTTGCACAGTACCTTCTTTGAGGGGAATATATCCTTCGTGAGGTCCATGGACCAAGAACAAAAGAATAGCTCCACACTTTCATCGTCTCCTCAGGAAACAAGAAAACATTCCACATGCCCTTTTCATTACATGTATTGTGCAAAAACTTGATACTTATGCATGGACCAAGTTCTTAAACACATCACTTGGTCTCATGTCATTTCAAAAAAAAATCCCTGATTTGTCCTATTCTATGGACTCTTCAAATTACTATTTCCACCTTTAAAAGCCCAGCTCTCTCTGGGCAGTCTGATCACTTGCTTGACTCTTTCGTATGAGATCTGTGTCTGTTCTCTTTCTCCCTTTGTGATGGACTGGTTTATGCCTGGTTCTAAAAACTCATTTAAAAGCTACCTGCAAATTTAAATTAATTAATTAGTTCAAGTTTATTTATCATCCGATTGTAACAGTACAACATGACGAAACAGCGTTCTCCAGCCCACAGTGCAAACACAAATGCAGACAAACAATACTTATACACAAAATGTATATACATGTCTTATAATATTAAAAATAAATATTATTAATAAATAGAGTCATGGGGAGTTGTTTTAGTAGTCATTTGTCATTGCCCATGGGAAGAAGCTGTTCCTCAGCCTGGAGGTTCTGGCTCTAATACTTCCGCATCCTTTCCCCTACAGGAATAGCTGGAAGATGCTGTGCGCGGGATAATAGGGGTCTTCACAGATTTTGTGAACCCTCGTTAAACAATGATTCCAGTAAATCACATTTATGGAGGGGAGGGAGACCCCAGTGATGCTCTCTGCCACTTTTATGGTCCTGTGGATTTACCTTGGCGTCAACCATACCACATTGTGATGCAGCTAGCCAGGACACTCTCAATAGAGCTCCTGTAGAAAGTTGACAGAATGATGGGCAGAAGCCTAGCCTGCCTCAGCCTTCCAAGGAAGTGCAGTTGCTGGTACCATCTTCCTGACAAGTGAGGAGATGTGTGTCCAGGATAAATCTTCGCTAGGATTCTCCTTAATAGACTAATACCTAGTGTCGCCGAAAATGTCCTCCCAGAATCACAGTGTGGCTTTCGCGCAAACAGAGGAACTAGTGACATGGTCTTTGCTCTCATCAGCTCCAAGAAAAGTGCAGAGAACAAAACAAAGGACTCTACATCACCTTTGTTGACCTCACCAAAGCCTTCGATACCGTGAGCAGGAAAGGGCTTTGGCAAATACTAGAGCGCCTCAGATGCCCCCAAGTTCCTCAACGTGGTTATCCAACTGCATGAAAACCAACAAGGTCGGGTCAGATACAGCAATGAGCTCTCCGAACCCTTCTCCATTGACAACAGCGTGAAGCAAGGCTGTGTCCTCACACCAAGCCTCTTTATTATCTTCTTCAGCATGATGCTGAAACAAGCCATGAAAGACCTCAACAATGAAGACGGTGTTTACATCCGGTGCCACACGGATGGCAGTCTCTTCAATCTGAGGCGCCTGCAAGCTCACACCATGACACAAGAGCAACTAGTCCGTGAACTACTCTTTGCAGATGATGGCGCTTTAGTTGCCCATTCAGAGCCAGCTCTCCAGCGCATGACGTCCTGTTTTGCGGAAACTGCCAAAATGTTTGGCCTGGAAGTCAGCCTGAAGAAAACTGAGGTCCTCCATCAGCCAGCTCCCCACCATGTCTACCAGCTCCTCCACATCTCCATCGGGCACACAGAACTCAAAACGGTCAACCAGTTTACCTACCTCAGCTGCACCATTTCATCTGATGCAAGGATTGACAAAGAGATAGACAACAGACTCGCCAAGGCAAATAGCGCCTTTGGAAGACTACACAAAAGAGTCGGGAAAAAAACCAACTGAAGAAACACACAAAGATCAGCGTGTACAGAGCCGTTGTCATACCCACGCTCCTGTTCGGCTCCGAATCATGGGTCCTCTACCGGCATCACCTACGGCTCCTAGAACGCTTCCATCAGCGCTGTCTCCGCTCCATCCTCAACATTCATTGGAGTGAGATCATCACCAACATCGAAGCACTTGAGCTGGCAGAGTCCGCAATCATCAAATCCACGCTGCTGAAGACCCAACTGCGCTAGGTGGGTCATGTCTCCAGAATGGAGGACCATCGCCTTCCCAGGATCGTGTTATATGGTGAGCTCTCCACTGGCCACCGAGACAGAGGTGCACCAAAGAAGAGGTACAAGGACTGCTTAAAGAAATCTCTTGGTGCCTGCCACATTGACCACCGCCAGTGGACTGATATCACCTCCAACCGTGCATCTTGGCGCCTCACAGTTCGGCGGGTAGCAACCTCCTTTGAAGAAGACCGCAGAGCCCACCTCACTGACAAAAGACAAAGGAGGAAAAACCCAACACCCAACCCCAACCAACCAATTTTCCCTTGCAACCGCTGCAACCGTGCCTGCCCGCATCGGACTTGTCAGCCACAAACGAGCCTGCAGCAGACGTGGACATACCCCTCCATAAATCTTCGTCCACGAAGCCAAGCCAAAGAAGAAGAAGAAGAGGATTTACCTTTGCGTCATCCATACCACATTGTGATGCAGCCAGCCAGGACACTCTCAATAGAGCTCCTGTAGAAAGTTGACAGAATGATGGCCAGAAGCTTAGCCCGCCTCAGCCTTCCAAGGAAGTGCAGTTGCTGTACCATCTTCCTGACAAGTGAGGAGATGTGTGTCCAGGATAGGTCACTTCTTAAGTGGACTGTGAGGAACTTGGTGCTCTATATCTCTCCACTACCAACCTGTTGAGGTATAGTGGAGGGTAGTTGTGTCTGGTCCTCTTGAAGTCTACAGTCATCTCCTTTGTCTTGTCCATGTTGAGACTAAGGTTGTTATTCTTAAAACATATCAGAAAATTTTCTACCCCTTCTCTGTATTGAGAATCATTGTTGTTGCTGATGAGGCCAACTACTGTTGTGTCATGTGCAAACTTGATGACTCTATTGGAGCTGGATCTGGCATTGCAGTTGTGGGTTAGTAGCGTGAACAGGAGCAGGCTGAGCACACAGCCCTGAACTGCACCAGAGCTCAGCCTGACAGTGCTTAATGTTCTGCTGCCAACCTGAGGTCTTTCCATTCCAGAATCCAGTTACAGAGAGAGGTGTTGAATCCCAGTGAGGGAATCTTATCCACCAGCCTTTCAGGTATGATTTTATTAAATGCAAAGCTGATGTTAATGAACAACAGCCAGGTGGGTCAGGACAGACTGGAGGAACAAGGCTATAGCATCAGTGGAACAGTTCCAACTGTAGGTGAATTGAAATGGGTCCAGAGTCTCTGGGAGGCGCACTTTGATATGTTCCGTCACCAGATGCTTCAAGCATTTCATAATGGTGAGGTCAGTGCCACAGGCGGGAGTCATTGAGGCCTGTTACATTCCAAATGATGTGATTTTAGGACATCAACAAGAGGTGGTGTCTTAAGAAAGCAGCGTCTATCTTCAAGGACCCCCATCACCCAAGCCATGACCTCTTCATCTGCTTCTATCGGTTAAAAGGTACAGGAGCCTGAAGACAAGCACTCAGCGGCACAAGGACAGCTTCTTCCCATCTGCCATCAGATTCCTGAATGAACAATGAACCACAGACACTGCCTTATTTTGACTTTTTCTTGCACTATTTTATTTATATTGTAAGGTGATTTATATAAATGTTTGCACTGTGACGCAGCTGCAAAACAATTAATTTTGTGACATGTTCATGACAATAAATTCTGACTCTGATCACCATATTTTCCTCATTTCCGCTTTATTGTGTCTCATGTAAGCACATCACTTCTACTTATCCATACCATACAGAAGTAGTTCATCTAAGTAAATCAATTGGTTTTGAGAAATTGCCTACATGGAGAGAGGAGTAATGACAGAAATGAAACCCATTGACTGGAAAATCTTTACTTCTCCCTAGGTACTCCAGATCCCTCTTCTGACAACAAAAGTAAAGGGACAAAACAACACAAAGAAGGAGCCCTCTATGGCATTTGCTCCTTGTTATATTTTAGTGGCAGAGCTCAAGTCCTGCACTTGCTTTCATTGTTAATTGAAGGTAAAATTGTCGCCCATCAAAATTGCCAGGGAAATCAGCAGCAGGGAAGATCTAATTATTTTTAAGAGTACAAAACAAAAAAGAACATTAAAATCGATGGGCAGAACACTTTACCATTCGCAAAATCCCCTTGACTGCTATCTCACTGAGGGCTTCAAAACAATGAATGCAAGTAATTCTCAAGGTATGTTCCATGGAGCCTAAATATAAATTTCTGTCCACGTTCTGGTTAATTTCCATATATTCAACTGTTCTTGACCTTTTTATTTAAGACTTTTCTATCAATGTGGCAACAGGATTTGGAAAATCTCTTTCCTTAGCCCTACGATATTCAACAGACACTATTGTAAAACTATTAACATCAGAAAAGTTGGTTTCAGGACACAGAGAATGTAGTTTAGACACCCCTGGTTCATTTTGTTACGTCTCCAGAAAAGCACCTAATTGTGCTTAAGCCCATTTGTATTTGTAACTCTTTCCCTGATGAGTTGTTCAACAGATTGATTTCCATTGGATTAAATGTTCCTCCCATCTTTCCTCCTTGCTATCAACTTCATATCAGTCATATCAACTGATAGATCAGAGTGAGTTACAGAATCAGTTCTGCTCATTTTTGCTGATAAAACAAGCTGCTTTTATCTGTGGCAAGGCCTTGAGTTGGTTCAGACATTATTTATGTCTGAATGATCTACCATGAGATGTTCAATACTAGGAGCTTAATAACCGTGAAAGAGTTAATATAGACGATGCTTATAAGACACAAATACATGTCACACATCTGTGGTTTCACTGTGGCTAGAGATGTGCATACCCTGCCGTCCCTGGGGCAGTGCTTGTTTCACAGCTTGTTGCTTTACTTTGAGTTTCTTGCCTCTCCACAGCTGGTACCTCCCCTAGTCTCATTTCGACACTCAAAACTGGATGTGGAAGATTTCCATTGGTCAGGGCCAAGGATGGCACCAGAAGCTCATACAACAAATACGCACATCTTTCAACCAGGGTTGAGCCCGTACCTTGATGAAAGGATCAAGCCCGAAACGTTGGTTATGTACTTTTATCTTTTCTGTTTGACCTGCTGAATTACTCCAGCATTGTGTTTTTACATCGACGACGATGTCTGCAGATTTCCATATTTTACTTCTTTTCAATTGGGGTTACTTGGTGGTGATCATGACCAAATCGGTGGGGGAGCTTTAATTTGCCTCATCATCTCTTTGTTCCTCAGCCCAACTGCAATTGCCCCACTGTGGCAGTGACTCAGATGAAGTATTTGAAAACTGCAAAAAGTAAATCAGACTCCTGACTGATCTGAATGACGTGATGCAACTGTTGGGATCCAGACGTGCTTCTGGAAAGAAACCTCCCAGGAAGCAGCTAATTACTTTTTTATTGATTGAACAGACAGCAAAGGATTTTTTGATGATTTAGAAAAGATAATCTTCTGATTTTCCTCTCGGCTTTTTATATCAAAGTAAAGTAAAACTGCATTTCAATTGGATTCTTCTCAAAACCTTTCAGCTCCGACTGTTTTCATAGACTGTTACAAAATGCTGCAATTTGCCAAACATAGAAACATGGAACACTTCAGCACAGAAACAGGCCCTTTCGCCCTTCTATTGTGTGCCGGGACTATTATTCTGTCTAGTCCCATTGGCTTGTACCCAGTCCATAGCCCTCCTTACACCTCCTATCCATGTACCTGTCCAAATTCATCTTAAATGTTAAAATTGAGCCCACGTTTACCACTTCAGCAGGAAATTCATTCCACACTCCCACCACCCTCTGTGTAAAGAGGTTCCTCCTAAACTTTTCCCCTTTCACTCTTAACCCATGTCCTGTGGTTTGTATCTCACCTACTCTCAGTGGAAAAATCCTACCTACATTTACTCTGTCTATACCCATCATAATTTTAAATATGTTTAATTTGCCCACAGAGATAATATGGCGTAGTGTAGGGCACTATAGTTTATTGGCTATAGAACTGGGGCACGTTACACAGCTCAAAACCTGGTGTTAGTTGTGACAGAAATTGGTAGCATTTCAACCCAGTGTTTATCAGGACATAAAAGATTAACTGTACTGCCAAAATCCTTTTCCTTAATCCTACGCAGATCATATTTTACGTTGTCCTCTTTACAGTTCACCGAAGTGATGGGTTAATTTGACATGTTCCAGGAGGAGATTTTACATAATCAGGCTAGTGGGCATATTGCTCGATGAAAGTACAAAAACAAGTTCTTACTCCTCCACACTCTGGGTGTTGGGCTGTGGTTTTCAAGAGTTGCACTCTCTCTGTCTTTCTACCTCTGCTGCCTACCACCATCTCCTCTCTCAAATTGAATCAGAATTTTTATTGACAGGAACATCTCAAAATTTGTTGTTTACTGGAGTCTAAATACTGATGTCAATTAGATTTTTTAAATAAATAAATTAGTCCAAAAGACGAGAAAGTGAGGTAGTGTCCGTGGTTCGTTGTCCATTCAGAAATCACATAGCCGAAGCGCAGAGGCTGTTTTTGTGCCGCTGAATGAGTGTCTTCAGGCTCTTGGACCTCCTTCCTGATGGTAAAAGAGTGAAGAGGACATGGCCTGGGTGGTGAGGGTCCTTGAGGATAGAGGCAGTTTTCTTAAGACACACCCCCTCTTGTAGATATCTTCAATGGAGAGAAGAATGATGCCCATGATGGCTCTGGCCAAGTTCACAACTCTCTTTTAAAGCACCAGTGACCCGAATTTGAACCTGGTGCTGTCTGTAAGGAATTTGTATGTTCTCTCTGTGTCTGCTTGGGTTTCCTTGGGTGCTCCCTCCCATTCTTTAAATTGTACAGGGTCAATTGGGTGTAATTGGGCGGCACGGACTCGTGGATTGCAAGGGCCTATTACCATTCTGTTTAACATTGTGCTTAGCTTCTAGCATTTGCTGTCTCCCTTGTGACTCTAAAAATGAGTGGAGGGTCTTCCCCACTCAATTTCAAAACAGGTAATGGGTGATTTAACATACATCTAAAAGGGCAAGCTCAACCTCACTTTAATGCTTCATATCTGTGACTGCCTAGATCTCCATCCATGGAGAAATCAGGCCAAATTTTGTGATCAAGTCCCTGTAATGGATTTTGAACCTATAACGTTGAAGGTAATATTTTTACCACAGACTAGGATTGATAGATTTGACAGTCAATGTGTTCATTAATGAGCTGGACCCCATTCTCACTTGATTTGTACATTTTTTCCTCAAACCAGATCATTAAATATTGACCAGAAGTTGAAACCTCAATTAATTCCTGCTGCACCTTCTCCCCACCCCACTCTCCCAATCTGTGAGTAGAGTTACATTCTCGAATCATCCGTTCCCATCCTGTTATGTTCATTGCACCTACCACTGAGAAGGGGATCAAACCTAGCACCTTCCGTTTTGTCCTTTTTATATGAAATATTTGCCTTTGATGAGTTCATCTGCTTGATTTAACTTGGTTACTTATTAATAACCTGAATGATATCCTCTTTTTCATGTTGACCACTTTCTGTTGGAGAAATCTGTACTGTTTTAGAAGCTGATGCTGTATTTTTACATTCTACACTTAGTGAACTACAGAGGTACTCTGAAAGTCAATGTATTTTACTGGAAATCATAAAAATGCATGTTTGTAGTATTTACAGACAAGTTCATGCTTCCAACTAATTATTTCTTCGACATCCAGTTCTATTCAATCATAAATAACTTTAGATTCTCATCCTATTTCCACCAATACTTTTACTATTCTGGCCTGTCAGATTAGATCATCACTGCTATGTCCCTGACCAGCATATCCCTCCATAAAATTGTATAGATAGTCATTAAATAAACATTAAAGCCGTGTGGGCAATTCTTAAAGTTAAATCGATGAAAGTATAAATGCAGATGGTTTATTTCCTGCACAGAGTATTATTGACAAAAAGGAAAACTTTATTCAAGTTGGACTTTGGGATTTTTTTTTGTGTTTTATTGGTTAAAACTGAAAATTTCACATGCATAACTATTTCTATAATGCTTACAGAAACAAGCAGAGCATGTGAAATCCACAAAGAGCGTAAAAAGAGAAAAAGGGATTGATTATTTTGACAGGATAATGAACACCAGGGGGTAAATTGCACAATTATTGTCATGGAGAAATGAGTTCATGAATGTCAGCCCAGGTCTGAGATTGAAAGATTGCTTTCTTTTCATATGTCTCCTTTGTTCTAAGCAAAAATTTAAAATGATTTGTAATATAAATCAGTAACCATGATTATTACACATGTGTTGCATTTGAGAGCAAATGTGATCTTAAGAAGAATTGGGGTTAAAGAGTAGAGTATAACGAGACCAAATAAAAGATATTAGCAGATAATTATTTGAATATGTGTAATATAGGCCTCAGAGGTTCCTACTGTTACAGACATCAGTTCCCCACCCCTTTGCTACACTAACATGTCTGTCCGTGGCCTTGTACTGCCAAATTGAGGCCACCCGCAAATTAGACAAACAATACTGAGTATTCCATCTCGTTTGTCTCCAACCAAGTAAAGTTAGCCTTGCAGTTAGCGCAATGCTATTACAGCGCCAGCAACCTGGGTTTGAATCCGGTTCTGTCTGCAAGGAGTTTGTACATTCTCCCTATGTCTGCGTGGGTTTCCTCTGGGTGCTTCTATTTCCTCCCACCCTCCAAAAACGTATGGGGTTTATTTCATCTGCATGGAGCTTATGAGTCGCAAGGGCCTGTTACCATGCTGTTTGTCTAAATTTAAATTTAATAAATTACAACACAGTAATATTTAATTTGAATTTAAATATAATTTAAACTAGACAGCATTAATGTTGATCTCCAATTTCCATTAACCACTTATTCATCTCTATTTCCCTCACCCCACTGCCTCCCTCCAGATGCCCACTTCCTTCTCCTTTTAGAGAGCTATTTTTCTTAGTCTCTGTCCTCTACCCTCTCACCCTATTATTTCCCAGCTTCTTTCTCTCCTACCCTCCCAACTGAATCCATCTATTACTTCTTATGTTAGCATGTGTTCCCCCACCTCCTCCTTTTTATTTAGACATCTGCCCAATTTTCAGCATTCCTAAAGAAGGGCTCAGTCCCAAAACATTGACTGCCTTTTACTTTCTATGGATGCTGGATGACCTACTGAGTTTCTCCGGCACTTTTGTGCACTGCACTAAACCCCAGCAGATCTGCAGATTTTCTTGATTACTGACATTGGTTCTGGGTATTTTCCTGGGCTCTGAGTTTTTCCAGTTGTATTTGTTTCCAAGGTTCTTGTTCCTTTCTCTAGTTGTCATGAATATTCTTTTCATGCAACTAAGTTAAAGCAGTATTTTTAAAGTAAATTATATTGATATTTTATTTTAGTGGAGACCATTGTGTTTGTGTTGGCTGCTTTAATTCTACCCATTTCTGAGTGGTGTTTTAATACAATTAGTTTCTATTGGTGAAATTTTGGTTGTTAAGTGTACTTTTGCATTGTTTTCTGCTGTGACTAAACCACAGCTGTAGAGCATTACCACCCATGTAGAAAATCACCAATTAAACCAATAATTAAGGGGAGGAATAGAGTAAAATAAGCCCAGTAGCTATTTGACGTCACTGTATTTGTGCACATAACATGTGTCATTAACCCTTAAACCTCTCAGAACTCCAGAGAATTTCAAGTTTCCTTGCAGTCTACTGTTACAACTCAAGTACCAAAACAGACACTAATATTACAGGCTACCCCTATTATATGAATAGGGTATCCAATGAAAGCAACATTGTACATTGAACAGGAGGGGGAATGTCTTGGAGGCAAAAGTTCAGAGAAATTTAATAATTAAGGAGGTAGACAGGTGTTGCTGTAGGGATATTCATGATTCCAACCAGGTGTCAGGTCAGTAATGTCATTGCCATTCTAAGTGGAGAGGGAAATTATGGTCCTTATTGCTGCCATTAACCTAGCTAGAAGAAGGGATGAGATCACGCAAGCAATTATTTGGGACCCAGGAAAGAGATGAAAAAATTGGTATGGTGGGGTGCTATGCATTAATGAATGCAAAAGTAGGATGAGATGATAAATGAATGTGTGGTTCAAGAAATGACACTACACAGTAGTGTTTAGATTCCAGAGTTTGGACTGGCTGTGGTAAAGCTAAAGCCTGCACAAGATGGATGGGTTACACGGCAACAGAATCTGGATCAGTATCCTCACAACAGAGGCTGGTGTAGAAGGAGGGTGGAAGAGGATGGCAAGAGTTTAATTCAAATGGAACAGGATGGAGTGTGAAAGCAAAAACAAGGTGGGCAAAGGATAAGGAGAGCTTTCATGGGGTGGATAGCATTAACATAAGGGATGGAACACTCATTTTAAAAGAATTTAGACATAAACATACAGCACGATAGCAGGCCCTTCCAGCCCACGAGGCTGTGCCACCCAATTAACCTATAATCCCTGTATGTTATTGAAGAGTGGGAGGAAACCAGAGAACCTTGAGGAAACCCAAACAGACACGGGGAGAATGTACAGGACATGTAGGTTACAGACAGTGGCGGATTTGAACCCATGCCACTGGTGCAATAATATTGTTGCACTAACCGTGCTGCCCATTAGTCGGCATTAAATGACCAAGATTATTTAACAGTACATAAGTAAACAAGTACCGTCGTTAGCTGTAGGCTTAAATGACCACGCAAGCATATGGTGTTGTGATGGTAATGAAGTCTTGGCTTAATGAAGGGCTCAGGCCTGAAACATTGGTTATGTATCTTTAACTTTGCTACATAAAGAACACTGCATGACTTGCTGAGTTCCTCTAGCAATTTTGGGTAAACAACCATCACACCGTCTGCAGATGTTCTTGTTTTAGCTGCTTTAAAGAGAAGCATTGGTTACTAAATATTCCAGAAAGCAAGTTTTTCAGCAAAAATAATGGAGGATGGTATTGATTATGGATAATATAATAATCATAAAATGGATCAGGAAGAAAAACTGGAGGAGCTATGACATTGTTACGAGAATGAAGATGGTCACTAACCTGTGGAAAGGATGTGAAGGAAACATTTTCATGGTTATTATGGAGAAGTAAAGAGCGAGAGAGGTGCAATTGGGAGATTTCAAGTATCTTTATTTGAACCAAGTTAATGAGGGTTTAACAGACTATGAAGAAGGATGAATTCCTAATAGAAGAAAACAAAAAAATCTTGGCAGAAATATTAAAGAGCAAAGGGTCAAGTGTGATAGAGGAAATGAAGGAAACTAGTATTAGTAAAACCATTGCACTGGCGGGGGTGGGGATGAGGGTGGCGGGGGTTGGTGACAACCAGTAAATCCCAAGGACCAGATGTACATCACTGAATTTTGAGAGAGTTTGCAAAATCATTAACTATCATTTTACAAAATTCTATGGATTCTGGAATGATTCCTGCAGGTTGGAAGATGCTCAATCTGACCTCATAAGAAAGGGGGGAGAGAAATAGGAAACTGCTCAGCTGGTTCACTTAGCATCAGTACTAAGAAAAATGCTGAAACCTCAACAACAGTGTAGCCTTAATGCTGGTGGCCCAAAAGGATGTGTACTCAGCTCCATAAAATACTCCCTGTACATCCAAGACTGTGTGGCCAAACACTGTTCCAACTCCAGTTATAAATCTGCAGATGTCACCACCGTCACTGACCCAATCCCAAACAATGACAAGTCAGAGTATAGAAGGGAGGTAGAGGGACTAATGGCTTGGTGTCAGGACAACAACCTCAACAATAGACTAAAAAGCTGATCATAGACTTTCAGAAGAGGGCAGAGATCACCCCCCCCCCCCCCGCACCCCCGCATCAACGATGCTGAGGTGGAATCAAGAGAAGCTTTAAGTTCCTCGGATTAAACATCTCCTCTGACCTGTCCTTGTTCAGCAGCATGATGTCCAGGGAAGCGCACTAGCACCTCTACCTCCTCAGAAACCTGAGGAAATTTGGCATGTCACCCGTTTCCTCAACAACTTCTGCAGAGGAACCATTGAAAGTATTCGATCAGGATGCCTCACTGTGTGGTACAGGAACTGTTCTGCCCAAGACTGCAGTGTTGTGAGCATAGCTCAGACTATCACACATCCCACCCCCACACCTTCATCCACTCCATCTACACTTCCCATTGCCTTGGGAAAAAAAGCCAACAATTAAAAAGATCCTACTTCAGCAATATTCTCTTTATTCTCCTCCCATTGGGAAGATTCACCACCATATTCAAGGACATCTCCCATGTATAAGATTCCTGAATTAACCTCCACTTAGTAAAATAATGTTGGCTTTGCTCTTGGCTAACTGATCTCTCTCTGTAACTCTGCATTTTTACTGCTGTATTTCACATAAATGCTCACAAAAATAAACTTTCTAGCTGTATATTAGTATATGTGACAAGAAATTTGCACCTGAATCTCTCTTGAAGAGGGTAATAATAGAATATTGAGGCAGCAGGATTAGTGTAGCAGTTAGCGTGATGCTATTGAAGTGCCGTGACTCAGTTCAAATCCGGAGCTATCTATAAGGAGTTTGTACATTCTCTCCGCGTCTGCATGGGTGTTCCCCAGGTGCTCGGTTTCTTCCCACCTTCCAGGGTTGTAGGTTAATTTGGGTATAATTGGGCAGCATTGGTTTAAATGGTTGGAATTGGCTTCAACTGTGCTGTAAATAATTTAAAAAAATCTATAAGAGTATAATAAGATTGAGCAAAAGCAGCATGGATTTCTGAAAGGAAGATCACTTTTCATTGACATATTGGAGGGCTTTGAGGATGTTACGAATACAACAGACAAAGAGGCCCAGTGTACAAGGTCAGAGTACAGAGAAGTGAGGCTAATATACTGCCACGGATTGAGAGTTAGTTAACAAGTAGAGAGCAGTAATACATGGATCTTTCTTCAAGTTGACAGGTCTCGACAAGTGGGTGGGTCTTGGGACCTAAATATTCCCAAATTATCTCAACGACCTTGCTGAGGAGACCAAATGAGATATTTTAAATTAACAAAGAGTCCAGACAGGATAGTAAGACGAGAGAACGACGTAAAAAGACTTCAAGCAGATATAAATGGACGAGAACATGGCAGATGAATATAATGTGGGAAACTGAGAAGTTCACAAGCAGAAAAAAAAGTTTTAAGGTTATTCCTTGTGAAATATGAATGTGTAAAGGATTTGGATGTCCTTGTTTATTTGTCACTCAAAGCTAGCATGCAGATGCAGCAAGCAGTAATGAAGACAAATATAAGCTAGGGAATGGGATAGAGAATTGAATTGGGTGGTCACTGGGAGACCCACGCTATTGGGGCAGACAGAGCCGAGGTGCTCAACAAAGTGATCTCCCAGTCTGCGTCCAGTCTCTCTGATGTAGAGGAGACCACAATGGGAGCACTGGACGCAGTAGATGACCCTTGCAGATTCAAAAGTGAAATGTTACTTCACTTGGAAGGACTGTTTACGGCCCAGAATGGTGCTGAACAAGGAGGTGTGGGTGCAAGTGGAGCATCTCCTGCGGTCACAGGGGTAGGTTCCAAGGGGACAATTGTTGGGGGAGGGAGGAGTGGACAAGGGAGACATGGAGGGAGCAGTCCCTGCGGAAGGTGGAGGGGGGAGTTAATATGTGTCCAGCGGTGGGATCATGTAGTAGGTGGCGGAAACGGTGGAGGAGGATGTGTTGGATGTGGAGGCTGGTGAGGTGGCAGGTGCAGACAAGAGGATTCCTGTCCTTGTTGCACTTGGGGGCGGTGGCGGCCAGGGGAGATGTGTGGGTAATGGAGGATACGCGGGTGAGTGCCGAGTTGATGGTGGTAGAGGAAAAGTTATGTTGTCTGAAGAAAGAGGACATCCCTGATGATCAGGCATGGAAATCCTCATCTTGAGTGCAAATGCAGTGGAGATGGAGGAATCCTTGCAGGGTTCAGGGTGGGAAGAGGTGTAGTCGAGGTAGCTGTGGGAGTTGGTGGTTTTACAGAAGATGTCTTTTGAGAGTTTGTGTCCTGAGATCGAGACGGAGAGATCGAGGAAAGGGAAAGTATTACAAGAGATGGATCAAGTAAATTTGAAGTCAGGGTGCAAGCCCACACAGGCGTGGGTAGAACACACAAACCCCTTTCAGACAGCCTCAGATTCGAAACCCAGTCCCAATCGCTGGTGCCGTTAACAGCATTGTGCTAACTGCTATGTGTCACCCCTGTGCTTACTGTGCCGCCCCTGTGATTACCTTGCTGCCTAAATATGTGGATGTTTATTTCAAGAGAATTTGAGTATAAGAGTAGAAAGGTCTTATTGTGATTTATATAAGTGCCTTGGTGAGCCACACTTGGAGTGCTGTTTTGATCTTTATTATTTTGAATATTTTATTTTTGATTTTCCAGGACTCACACAAATTCAAAACAACAGTACAATCTTCTCAACAATGCTATATTACATTACATTCAGAATTCATCCACCCCCCCCCCCCCCACCCATCCAGCTCGCCCTCCTCCTTCCCTCCTATACCCTAACACCACAAGAAAAAGATTATGTAAATTAAACAAACTTAAAGAACCAAAAATCTATAGAGTCACCGACCCTTAAAGGAACCAAATAGAAACCCAGAGTAGCATAAAGTAAAATTAAAAAGATACTGTATTGATCTCTTTATCTAGAAAACATATTTAGCTTGGAGAAATGCAGCAAATATTCATTGAGCTGGTTCCTGCATTCTTCATTAAGAGGGTGTGATAGTACAGATTCTATCACCAATGTGTATATGTACATATGTACAGATGGTAGTGTAGGATGATTGAGAGTGTAGCCACACCTACTGACAGGTCTTAAAGGATTGCTCCAAGCCACACCAGGTCATTCTGGACTGGTCGACCTACTTGTGATATACTCCAGTCTTTTAGTTAATAAAAGCCTTGGTTTGGATCAACAAGTCTTTGGTTCTTTCGACGCACATTACAGAGGGTGGTTACTTTTGGAGATCCTCCTTCCTGGAGAGGTGGAGAGTCTCCATATTTTTCATTCAAAACAAAGATGAATAGGTTAATGGATAATAAGAGGAACCAAGGTACACAAACAACCATAACCTTGATGAATGCTGGGACAGGCTCAAAGGGACATATGTTCCTGTGAGGAAATGGTGCAGTCCAGATATATTCCCGCAATGGGAAAAGATCTAAATGACCAAAGTCAGAGGTATCCAGAGGGAGAAAGATCAAGCAAGTGAAATGATGCATAGGATATGTGATAGATGGTGATGTTGAAAACACGAGTGAGAACCAGGCTAATCATTGAAAGAGTTGAGAGAAGTGCAAAGGAAATAAAAGAGTCAAAGAGAGAGTGAGATTGGAGTCACCACTACATAAATAGAATCCAAAGATATTTTTTTGATTCATTAATAGTAAATGGATGGTAAGAGGAAGGGTTGGGTTGCTTTGAGACCACAAAGGAAATGTATATAAAGAAACAGCAAGCAAAGCAGAGGTTAAATATGAATATTTTGTATCTGTCTCTCGCAGAAAAATCCTGTTGAAGAAGTTCTCCATTTTCACACCTTGATAAAAATCCTTGAATGTTCAGCAGTCACAAGGGATTCCACTCCTTGAATGTGACTGTACAGAAAGTAATGTTTGTCAATGTCAAATGCCCATGAAAACAATCACAATTCATTCATATTGCTATAGTTTACTGCACCCCTATCTTGGTGTCCATTAGCCAGACCAATGTGTGGAACCTGGACTATCTTCTGACACTAGACTCCAGATTTCACTGCAAAAGCTGTGCACTAGAGCAGAGGAGCCAAGTTTCCATCTGACACTGAATTAAGCAGGCCGATAATATTCTGAAGGAACTCTACTACCTTCTGGTCACCTACTATCAATAATGCTTGCCCCTTTGCAGCAGTTGTGCAGCAGGAGGAAGTGGGAGTGGAGGAGGCATCTCCTAGCCACACTCTTGGGAAAAAAAACATCCTCTCTGTCCTGTAATTTGTTTAAATGGTGTGCTTCTCAAGGTTGAAAAGCAGGTTATAAATAAAAGTTCTGAAATGTCAGTATGAATCTGGAATTCATGATAACTATGAGGGTTTCCGATGCAGTATTTGATTATTAGATCTAAAACATAATTATTATTGCTGGTAAAGGTGTATTGCATTGAAAAGTGCTGAAATTTGGGTTATTAATCTTGATATCCTGCAGTCACCTCCCCCATTCTCTGGGCTTGATATCTTGCATTTGCTTCATCTGCTGCCTTATTAATAGTGCTGCTTCCCTCTGAGCTTGGACAATTTCCTGGACTCTCTGGTTAGAGGACCTCTCTCTCACCTCCACTTGAACCATCAAGGCTGCGGAGACAGTTGAAAGGTCCCTGTGTTCTTCCATCTGACCACTAGGTGGTTGTAAAGGTGCAGGCTACCTTCCGTAATGAGCTGGTGCCAACGGCTAACAAATTTGAGTCCCATTTTTCTGCATTAAAGGAATAAACAACTTGGTCTGTGCTGCTTAATGCTGGAATCATGTTGAAAGGGAGCAGCAGGAATGATTCCTGGTGTATTAAGTCTCCACTTTTACCAGCAGCTCTCTGATACGTCATCCAAACATGAATTCTTGACAAGGATCCCGTGCTATGCCTTTTACTAAGGTAAAAGCACCACTATCATGTGCCATTATTTCCCAGCCACTGAATGGGTTCAGGCAGCCCTCTTTCACAATGATATTCTCTGCTACGTTTACCAAGTTTGTTTTGCATTTTGCGATCATGGCACCTGAATTGACGTCAGGTACTGTGGAAATGACGAGCTTCTCAACTAGGCCAAGGACAAGGTTTGCTGAAATTGACTTTGCGTTTCATTGTTTGTTGATGATTTCCATGAACCCCTTTTGACATCTGACAACTGTAATACACAACACTAAAGTGGTGTGGCAGCCAGCAGCAGGAAAATATAAACCACAGTCAGTTAGTTACCAAACTCTCTAAGTGAGCAGGTTCACCTGTCATGTCTGCACAGTTTACATCAATGGAGAAATCAGAACTTGAATCAGCAAAGCAAATATGGCTTTTATCAGTCTGTGTGCCAGTGTGTGGGAGCATCAGTCAACAAACAAAACTGAAGGTCTGCAAGACCTTAGTGTCGTCAACCCTAAAGTATGCAGGTCAAGCCGAGACAGTGTACAAACACCACGCCTAAGCTGTCTGAGGGAACTGGTTAAGATAAGATGATAAGGTCTGAACTAACGGAAACTTCAACTTTCCTTTCATTTTATTTCCCATATCCACAACGTACAGGCTATTCATCCATTTTGGTCAGGCAAAAGGCCATCAGATGGATGGGCATTCCATTCTTACTGGATCACAGTTGATACAGGGATGTCACAGTTGTCAAAAGAAAATCATCGAAGGAACTTTGAAAGAAAACACTCCCAGGGAGTTCAGAAGACAGTTCGTATCCCTTCAAGTTATCACTGAAGCACTTCAACATTGATCTGGAGTTTTGTGAAGGCTTTGTTGATGATTGCTCCAGACCAAAGATACAGTCTATGAATGGAGGATTGCCGAGACGGTGCAGAAGGGAAAGCAGCAGGAGTCTCTCATCACCAGAATAAGCAATCCAAAGTGGTAGCTCCAGCATAACGTACCACAGAGGATTAAAGGCACACGTTGAACTGATTGGGGCAGAGAAGAAACCAAATCAGCTCGTGAGGGGCATCTCCAAACTAGAAAGACAAACAAAACCTTCTAAACAATCAGGCTACAGGAAAATAAGAAGGAAAATGGGGCTGATGGGAATGTCCTGAGGGTCATTATCGATTCACTTGCCTGAATGGCCTCCGTCTTTGTCATAATATATGATAATTTAATATGAAGTAAATCCAATTTACTATTTGACAATAGGTAGCATCATGAATCTTAATTTCTCCTAGCACCCACTAGAGTTGGTTGGACAGCAACCTGGAGAGGGACTCTAGCAATCACAAAGCCCCAACTCATTAATTTATAGAACAGCAATCAAATCTGGAACCACCAAAGTTAGAATGCTCAGCCCCACACTGTGCCATGCACTTACCCTCCACGACATTGTGACCTATAAATCCTGCTTCACAGCTGGTCATTGTTTCAGGTTGAAGGATCTGCAGCAGATGCAGAAGCTGTCTTCAAGTCAGCTTTTGGCTCACAATTTACTGCTGATCTGTCCAATTTGAATGGTCTCTGAAAATGTACCTTCTTCTTTCCTTTTTGTGATCACTATTAAGGAGTAATTTGTCTGACAGAAAAGATGATCTTTTAGATTTTCTATTGTGGTAATTTTTAAAAGACTCTTTGCTCCAATTTTAAACCCATAAAGAATGAAAAATGGGAAAAAAATTATTTGCAGACGATAAGTGATTAACAGTTTCCTGCTATATCTAGTCCTATGATCTGACCTTATAATCCGATAGCCTCCCACTAAGGGTACTAAAGGAAATTCAGCAAGTCCGCTGCAGTGTGTGAATAACAGAATTTAATGAGCCATTACTTCACAATTATAATTTAACGCCGCTTACTTCCACTACCCTCTCTGTCTCATCCTTCTCTTGATCATTATTGCTGACTTCAATCTCTTCATTTCAGTTAATTGGTGCCAGTTAAGGGGGTCTGTGACAATTCTGTGTATTTTTTTACCCCAGCATGCTGTAGTCAAGGTGCTGATAATTGCACAATTGTTATGTGCAAGGCAAGACCAGTCTGAAGCAACCCGGCACTCTCTGACTCTGCTAATTGGATTTCAGATTATTAGAATGCTGCAGTGTCACTCACCAAATGAGAAGGTTAGATAATCTCAACGTACCTTTTTATTATTAAGGACAAAAGGAGGCAATAATTGAAATGGCATTGTAGTTTATAATTAATGGCTTGTGTTTCCCAGCAGTAATAAAGGTCAATTTTCTACAAGATGGTTTTAAGTGCTCAGCAGTACAATTTCAGTGAGAGACCTGCAGGAAATGGACCCACTTTCATTGTGGGTTGCAGATGTGTATTTTTTGGGAGTGTGAATTATTGGAAGTGGATGAAGGGTTGGCTTAGTATTGCTCTCTCTCAAACCCTGTGCTCCAAAAGTTGTGTCTTTTTCCATAATCTTTTACAGATGTGTATCTTGAAAGATAACAACTTCCCTTGTCCAGATAATTTATTATAATTTTCATTAAATTGTCTTCAAAGATGAAACTATTACAACAATTGAATATATAAAATTATTAGATAATGTGTTTGAGGGGATTAAAATCATTAAAGAGGCTGATAAGGTAGATCCAATAGATTTATTTTAAAATTTATTAATTTAATTTAGACATACAACACAGTAACCGGCTATTTTAGCCCTTGAGTCCGTGCCACCCGATTTACACCCAATTAACCTATACTCCAGTACGTTTTGAATGGAGGGAGGAAACCAGAGTCCCTGGGGAAAACCCACGCAGACACAGGGAGAACGTACAAAGTCCTTACAGACAGTGTGGGATTTGAACCTCGATCCCAATTGCTGGCATTGTAAAGGCACTGCGCTAACCGTGCTACCCACAATTGATCCTGTAACCAAGTAAATCATCCAAAATATTGATATATATTTATTTTAAATTATATCTTTGCATATGTGTGAGATTATTATGTGCTATGTATTGTGGATGGTCTGGACTGTTTCGTCTGGTTGTATTTGTACAGTCAAATGATAATGAGCTTGAATTTGAAAAGATGAATTTCGCTTAATGAGGTTCATCTAGAACAAGAGGGTATAACCTTGACTTCGAATTCAGCAGGGTTAGACTTCTAAAAGAAAATAGAAAAAAAATCATAAAATTAATGTCCAGACCGCTTTATAATATCTTCCGCCACATCAATCAAGTGTAGCATCTCCATCTTCTGAAATTCACTCCCATTTCCTTCTTGGCTTTAGGAACGTTGACTGCTGGCTTCTTGGAAAGATCAAAACTCAACTTGTTATCTGGTAAAGAATTAGCAAAAGTTAAGGCATCTTGAGCTTTCTCAAACAACTGAAATTGAGATGGCCCATAAAACAGCTGGATATCTAAATGTCGACCTGTAACCCTTCTTCAACAACACCTTACTCCGCTGTATAACCTCCTGACTTAAATCCATGTAAAAGAAAACTACTACCTTGAACCATTATTGGATTCTGATCAATTCGAGCTTTCTGCACCGCAAGACGCAAATCGTCTCCCGATCTTGATATCTTAAACATCTAATTAAAACTGCTCTTGGAGGTTGTCCAGGAAAAGGTTTTCTTCTTAACACTCTATCAGGAAATGCTTCCACCCCTAATATTTCTGGAATCCATTTACAAAAAAATTTCATAGGTTCTTGACCTTCAAAGTCCTCTGGAAGTCCAACTATATTTACATTATACCTTTGGCTTTTGATTTTCCAAAGAATCAATTTTTTGCATAAACAAATTTTTTTGCAAATCCCACCCAGATACTGATTCTTCCACTTGATCCATTCTATTTTCCACATTCTTGCATCTTTCCTGTACTTCATCCACCGCAGTCAAACATTTATTAAGATCTTCTTTCATAGCTGCAATTTCTCCACGCATATCTGATATTTTACTTTACACATCCACAAATTGTTCATCAACATTATGAAAACCAGTGATTATATAAGTCATAATATTTTCATTCTGCTTTGTTAACTCCTCAAACATTGTAACCGCATCAAGTCCAGGTGAAATAACATATTTAAAAGGAGAAGCCATTTTTGTAGTTCTGGGCCTACCTTCCATTGCTTCAGCTGCCTTCAATAACAACTCTTGATCTTATTCATCCAGGTATTAAATATGTTCTTTTCATCATCTTCAGGTACCAAAATGTCCTCTCTAGTCACCGTGCTGCGCATTTGAACCCTATCCAATATCGGGCCAACATCGTCAGCTCGACGTGGAGCAGGTCCCCCTGCAGCACGAAATCGATCCATGACCTCATGGAAATGTGACGTCGGACGCATGCTCATTGGGCCCGTTGCATAGTAGCGGGCGCATGCACTGAAGCGCTACTTACAGTGCTATCCCGCCTGCTCCCCTGCGTGACCCCGCTCGGTTCACCCCCCTGGCCACGCTGACGGCGCTGCTTCCACGGGCGTCCTGGCTGACGTCAATGCCATCTTTGATTGGTCGGATCCCCGGGCATATCGATCTTCTTTCAAGTTGATCCAGGGACATCCTCTGTGGCTTGGGTTCCATGTTTAATTTCTTCTGCTTGGTAGGGCCAGATTTTTCACTTTTTCCAACAACTTTAATAACTAATTTCTTCTGCTTCTAACCTTTTCCTTTCTTCATTTCTTGCAGCCCCAACACTTAATAATACATCTAATGGACTTTTTAAACTTTTAAACAGTTTATATTAACTCGGGTATTAATCAGTCCTTCCAAGGGGAGACAGAACCCATGTCTTGGTTCTACGCCATCTTGCCACAAGTTCAGGATAAAAGTGCATCCACCTAGAAGAGAGATATGGAGACATTTCTTTAGCCAAAGGGTGGTTAATCCATGGAATTCGCCACTGAACCGATGCCATGGCTAATCAAGAACCTATCAATCTCTGTCTTAAATACACCCAATGCCTTCACAACTGCCTGTGGCAACAAAGTTTAGGGGGAGAAGGCTGGGGAGTTGGGCGGATTAGCTCATGATTGAATGGCGGGGCAGACTTGATGGGTTGAATAGCTTATTTCTGCTTCTATGTCTATAGTGTTGTGGTCCAAATTCAGAAGGTTAGGTAGCACCTGTGGAGACAGGAACAGAGTTTGTGTTTCCGGTGAGAAAACAAAATGCAAGTAGGGGAAGGGGTGGAGCTAACCAAGGGAATGTTTGCGATAGGCTGGAAACCAAGATTGTTCAAGTGACAGAAATGATGCTGTCTAACTGAAGCTGGTTAATCCTTCTTAATCCTAACTGATCTGTCATGAGCTGTCTGGAGTGAGATGAACAGGATGAGTAGTGGAAAATAAAGAGTGGCAGTTTTGAAACTGCAGGACTTAACAGAGAAATGCTGGAAATAGTTTGCAGACCAGGTGGAACCAGCAGAATTGGAAAGACTGCTTGGGTCATTGGATGATGGAGAGATTAGAGGTAAAAAGGCAACTGTTTCACCTTCATAAATGGGTGTCTTGAGAAGGGAAATGATTATTGGAGATGTAAGCGAGTATAGAAAGCTATGAAGGGAACAGCTCCTTCAACTGCCGAGACAAGAGGGGGGTTGGAGTATTGTGCACAGTTTCGATCACCCAGCTATGGGAAATATGTCATTTAGCTGGAAGGGGTGCAGCAAAAAAAATCACAAAAACTGGAGGGCTTGAATTTTTGGGAGACGCTGGATAGACTGGGACTTTTCTACCAAGAGCAAGGGAATCTAAAGAAGGGCCTAATAGAGGTTTATAAAATCAAGAGGGGCACAGATATGGTGAACAGTCATTGCCTTTTTTCCCCAGAGCAAGTGCATCTAAAATTAGAGGGCATAGATTTAAGGTGAGAGAGAAAAGATTTAAAAGGGTCTTGAGGGACACCTTCTTCACACAAAGGACAGTGCCAGAGGAAATCCCAGAAGCAGGAGCAATTAGTATCCTCAAAAGACATTTAGACATGTATGTGGATAGGATGGGTTTAGAGCAGTGACTCCCAACCTTTTCCTTTCCACTCACATCCCACTTTAAGTATTCCCTATGCCATAGGTGCTCTCTGATTAGTAAGGGATTGCTTAAGGTGCTAGTGGGTGGAAAGAAAAAAGTTTGAAAACCACTGTTTTAATTCTACCTCATTGACTCGTAATGTGCATGATTTCATAACTCCAAAGGAAATGGGCCAGTGACAATTTTTCTCAAGCAAAATATTTCAGTAACAATTGGGTCTAGAGGAGTGATTCTCAACCTTCCCTTTCCACTCACCTTAAGTAATCCCTTACCAATCACAGACCACTTATGGCATAGGGATTACTTAAAGTGGTATGTGAGTAGAAAGAAAAAGGTTGAGATCCAATGGTTTAGAGGCACATGGGCTGAATGCAGGTAAATGGGACTAGCTTGGGCAGTATGACCAGGCAGAAGAACTTGTTTCCATTCTGTAGAACTCTAAGACTATGACAAAAGCGATGGAAACAGAGAAACTGGAAAAGTGGAATGGAAGCAGGATAGGAGTAGGTATAGAGTTGTACAGCACACAATCAGGTCCTTCTGCCTACAAAATCCATGCCTATATACACTAATCCCATTTGTCCATATTAGCAGCATAGCTCTGAGAGCTTAGGGCTTGTAATGGGTGTTGGTAGCCAACCTCTCCACTGAAATGGAGGTCGAGGAACCAATAAAGGAAAGGGACGTGATTCAAGGTTGGAAGTGAAAACAGAGTGGGAAATTGCAGAAGGTTTGTAAGTCAATCTTTGTCTCCAGCTTATCATAGATAGTTGCTGCATTTTCTCCACCTCTGTGCACTTACTTGTTTTCTAATTTTTCAAGATCTGATGAAGAGTCCATAGCCAGAAACATTAACTCTCTCCATAGATCCTGCCTGACCTGCTGGTTTCTGTTTCTATTTCAGGTTTTGAGCATTTGTAGATTTTTTTTAACCTTTCAATTCCACTTTGCATATAGCTTTGTCAAACTGACTTCACTGTGATGTAGATTCAGCCTCCTTTTTGATCATTTTCTGGACAGACAATTTAATTTCAACAGAACGTCTTTTTAATTAACTCCCTATTATTTCAACAAGGTCTGTTTTCAATTTTTTTTATGTATGTGTCAAAACTTCAATCGTTGCCTTTCTCAAATCAACTCAAATCATGCCTTGTGCAGCCTTCTGCTTTACAGACTTTGTACATAGATCCAATTAAAAGTTTTACCAGGATTGACAATATGCCAGCCTGTGTAGTGAGAGAAGGAAGAATTTTCATCAAAGTTAATTATTTAAACTTATAGATAAATTAGTTTTTTATGTCACTAGAGAGCCCTGCTAATTGGAATAATTTAACTATCTGATGCTTAATTTACAGGTACCATTTGAACATCACAATTGAAGAACCAAATATTCAAGCCTCATATCATAACATGGTATTAGCAGAATAATCTAGTGGAAGGAGAGAAAGTACTGTGAGCTCTGTTAATCTTGTGGTCCAGAAATCCTCTCTTCTGGGGCAAATTGTGTGAGTCATATGAGTGAAACTTACTGAAAAATCGATTGTGCCTTTGTGCAAATCACTCACTTCCGCAAATTTGGCAAGTGCCTCTGTACCTATAACTCAAAATACAGAAAGGCCTTCTGGGACATAAAGTGATGTCAAACAATATGCAACACAAAATTCCTTTGCTTATTTGAGGTCTGTGACAGGTATGTGCCATTGACAAGAGAGCAAGTCTAAATGGAATGTTGAGGCTGTTTTGGCATAAGTTAAATGGCACCAACCTTAGCCATGAGTCCAGGGTGTTAATAGTCTTTTTAGGTATGTCCTCTCTGAATTACATACAAAGTGTTTCCTCTTGACATATCCATTCTTTATCCTTACTGTGAGTTCCCAGGCTTGCAAATGTGTAACCCACTACCAACCACTGACATATTCAGTTTTCCAATTTCCCAAGTGCTTCCTTCTACTGATGCCTCCTGGCCTCCATGCCCCTGTCACAATGGTCCACTGCATAACAGAGACATTGGCAGAGTGAGTAGTGAAAAGAATTTCTGTGTGAAAGGCCTGTTCTATTATAAGTTTAAATGTCGGCCTTGGGCGCAAATTAATTTTCTTCTAATGACCTCACACAAAGCATCTCCTGCATAGCATAACTTTAATCTTTAATGTGCCCTTTTCCTCTCATGCAAAGTATTCTTGCCCCATTAATGTCCTTGCATTATAATTATAATTGCACTCCCATTCACTCTCTCTGTCACTCTCTCAAGTGCGTGCTCTCTCTCTCTGTTTGTGTAGATGGTCTTGTGATGATACCTCAAACATGAAGAATGAGATATCAACATTGAATTAAGTTGTTTATTTTACCATAAACAGCTTAAGCTCTGATTTTTACTGTCAATCAGGTGGAGTGGGCCTTTAGATTTGGATAATGTGAGAGGAGATGTGTGGAATAGGATGGCAGGAGTTCTGAGCAAATTGGTTACTTTGCACTAGGGGCAGTCAGTGTGTATGAAAAGACTGAGCCCACAGTAACTTGTCTAAAAATTTCCATGGGCAGAACAAGGAAAAATCACCCCATGTTCTGTATATGCTTGCCGTGTTTTTTGTTCTTTAAAAATATTAAATAAGGGCGGAGACGCGATGGAGTAGTGGCCGGACGGTGAACTCCAGCCCTCTCCAGAAAAGTCGGGAAAAACAAGAGAAAACACAAAGGCACAGAAATAAAAGTTACAGAAAAGTGAGTATAAAGGTGGAAAGAAGATGGCGACAAAAAAAGAAAAGTCGAAAGCAACGGTAAGAAGAGAGGAAGAGAAGACAAAGGAGGAAAAAGGTGAAGGCCTTACCTGTCCGAAGAGGCCCGCTGCGGAGAGAGAAACCCGCTCCCTCAGGTCGGTAAATAATGGACTACAAAAATGGCTCGCAGAGCCGAACAAAAGTGCGCAAACGCGCATGCGCGAAGTTTCGCGCATGCGCGATGCGAATGAAAAAAAACACACCGACGGGAGGGGGGACCAGCTGGGGAGTCGATCTCCACAGCCGGCAACGACAGCTGCAGAACACCTGCAGCAAGAAGAGACCACAGAAGACAATAGAAACAAGATAGAAGAGGAGGAAAGGGCAACAAAGAAACAACAGATGGTCAACTCAGAGGAAGAAGAAGAGGAAGAGTATGGTGAAATAGAAGAAGAAAAGAGAGGCAAGGTAAAGGATATACTTGCTCTTATTAGAGGATACATGGAATCATTTAAAGAATGGCAAACACAGGAATTTAAGGATTTAAGAAAAAGAATAAACAACACAGAGGAGAAAATAATTAAAATGGAGATGACCTTAACAGAAATGGGAAAAAAAATGGACAAGATGGAAGAGCGGGCAGTAGCAGCAGAAATGGAGGTAGAAGACTTAAAAAAGAAATTGGAGAAATCTAATAAAAAAACTAAAGAGACACAAGAACTACTAGCTCAAAAAATAGATACAATGGAAAACCATAACAGAAGAAATAACATAAAGATAGTGGGCCTTAAGGAAGATGAAGAAGGCAAGAATATGAGGGAGTTTATAAAAGAGTGGATCCCTAAGACCCTAGGATGTCCAGAACTACAGCATGAAATGGAAATAGAAAGGGCACATAGAGTATTGGCCTCTAAACCACAACCTCAACAAAAACCAAGATCTATTGTAGTAAAATTCCTAAGATATACTACAAGAGAAAAGGTACTGGAGAAGACAATGGAAAAAGTAAGAGAGGGCAACAAACCACTGGAGTATAAAGGGCAAAAAATCTTCATTTATCCAGATATAAGTTTTGAACTCCTAAAGAAGAGAAAAGAGTTCAATACAGCAAAGGCGATTTTATGGAAGAAAGGGTATAAATTTATACTAAAGCATCCAGCGGTATTGAAAATATTTATTCCAGGACAGCAAAACAGACTATTCTCGGATCCAGAAGAAGCACGAAAATTTGCAGAACAATTACAAAAATAGACTGAGGGAGGAAGACGGGTAATGAGAGTTAAAATGATCACGACTGATATGTATGTGGGTAAAGACAAAAATAGACTGAGGGAAGAAGACGGGTAATGAGAGTAAAAATGATCACGATTGATATGTATGCAGGTAAAGAGGTATAAGAGTGAATAGAGACAATGAGCATACATGAATGTATCTGTACTTAGAGGAAAATATAGATAGTATAGACAAGAATTAATAAGGGAAGGTAATGGAATAGAGAGAATAAGGAGGGAATTAAAAGAGGGACCTTTGTGACATATGAAAAGTGAAATCTTTTCTGGGGGAGGCGGGGTGGGGGGAAATAGCGGTCACTGCACAATCAGTTGACGCTTGCGAGTGGATTCGCAAATCCAAATGGAGAGGGGAGATGTGGTTGTCCGACAAGGGATAAAGGACAACTCAGGAGGTGAAGGGGAGATTGGGGATAAATAAGATAGAAATAGGAGAATAAGGAAAATGTTAGATGTTGTAGGAATGTTGTCTTATGAAGAGTTGAAAATAAGAAAACAGAAATGGAAAAGGAGGAAAGGTAATGATGGAAAAACGGAAAGAGAAGATAAACAAAATATAAAAGGGCTACGCTGAACTATATGTCTTTAAATATTAATGGAATACATAACCAAATTAAAAGGAAGAAACTACCAAATTTAAATGAATAAATGTATTCCATTAGAAAAAAAAAATAACATATTGGTTAAGAAATAATATTGAAATATTCGAACAAGTATAGGAGCCTTACATTAAATACAATAGCGAAAACCTACCGGGGACAAACATTACCTAAGTTGATAGAAGGAGAAGGAAAGAAAAGAATGGACTCAGTAGAATTTCTGGTGTAATTTTGTTGAATGACAACATTGTCTGACTGGATTAATGCAACCTAGATTGTATACCTAAAATGGATGAGAGGGGGGGGTGGGGGGGTGGTTTGGGAGGAAAGGGGGGGGGGGAGAAAAAGTCACTGTATATGTGTGAAAAGAAATAGTGTATATCATGGCTAATGTGATTTATGGTGTGAAAAATAAAAAAATTTAAAAAAAAAAAAAAAAAATAATATTAAATAAGATACTTTAAAATTTGATAAAGACATGTTTCTTCCAGAGCTGCCTTTGACTTGAAAATATTGCTCAGTTATGGCCCACTAGTGGGCCATGGCATGTTAGGCCGGGAGCCAGGTAGGCCTTAGACTGAAAAAGGCTGAAAATCAGTGAAATAATGAAAAGTATGCACACTGGTTGCTAAATCTAATCAGAACTGGCTTGGATGTTATCTTTTCAATTGTACATAATGGCTGCAGTATAACATTATTCAGAAGATTTTAAACTTCTGATGGTTTTATTTATACTTGTTGATGGTTGCTCTTTTAGCGGATTGTCCACGCTGTCTTGGTGTGCATGTAGCTTGGACCCTCCACATCTCTGTAACCTCCTCCATGCATTAAACTACTAAATACACCGCCTCCCTTTCCCAGAGCTTCCAAGAACCAGCCTTGACATTTCTGAAATAGATTAAATAAATTTCTTAGCCTCTCATTTATCCTTAAAGATATTAAGAACCTGTCTTCTTGTCCAAGCTCTAGGTCACTATACCTAATATCTCCTACGATGCAATGTTAATTTTCAATTCATCAACAGTTTTTAAAGTATTAGGACATATTCCTTTTAAATCCATAGCTTCTCTGTTATTGTGGTGAATGAAACACTCATCTTTCATCCTCATTCCTACTAAGTTACTGATGAAGAAAGCCCAGTTTGTCTCAATCCCCTGTAGAATTTTGTAAGAAGAAAACAGCTGAGGTAGCACAAAGTAAACTAAAGACAATTTTGCATAGCAGGGATATGGTGTAGGCGGATCATCATTAACAAGATAGGAAAGGTATCTGCATGCCAGAAATTATGGGAACATTGTATTGTAGGTGGTGGAGGAAACCAAGGAACAGGAACAGAAGGGATGTAGAAATTGCCTTATCTTGGTCAATGGGTAGACTAAAAAGTTGCCAACCTAGATGAGACTGGCAGGGAATGGTTGGGAAAGTTCAGCCTCTTTAAGAAGACTTTAAGAAGTCATGAAGACTTTCAGGAGTTGGTCACAAACTAATGCATTGCTTGTAACAGTGAAGGACATCAGGAGATAGAATATCTGCCAGATAATCTTACAGACACTTGCAGGAACCATCGTGAAAGTTGGTCATTTTGATTCTTCTTTACCAAAGTGACAAAACTTTAAAAGTTTTGGTGCAAAAAAAACTGCAGATGCTGGAACTTGAAAAGAAAAAAGAGAAAATGAAAAATTGACTCTATTGATCTCTTGGCTGTTACCTTTTGACCTGGTGAGCACTTCCAATATTCTCTATTTTTCTTTAAAAGTAGTTTGTTAGCGGTGAAACTTCTTGAGGTGGGTAAAATAAGGTTTTCCCTTTTATAGCACTCTCCAAGACATAGTTAGATTGAATTTATTTTATTTATTTATTAGTGAAAAATATACTTTGCTGCTGTGTGTCTCATTGTTGAATGGCAGCACGGTTAGCGTACCAGTTAGTGCAATGTTATTACAGCACCTATGACTAGGGTCCGAATCCGGCACTGTCTGTAAGAAGTTTGTATGTTCTCCCCGTGTCTGCCTGGATTTCCTTCAGGTGCCTTGGTTTCCTCCCACCCTTCAAAAAAGTACAGGGAGTTCCAGGTCATTAGGGCAGCACGGGCCTGTGGGCTGGAAGTGTCTGTTTAAATTTAGACATACAACATGGTTACAAGCCCCGGTTTGCTTGTGAGTGTGCTACTCAGTACCTTCCTAACTGAGGGAACTGGTGTGTATCATGCCAGAAATTTGTTTTATCAGAGTGACTGATCGCTCAGCTTTTACATAGGCATCGGCTGCGCCTGTGGTTCAGAACTCCTGCCAACCTGGCTGCTGCTGTTCTGTACAACACAAGATATGCTGGAGAAATCTTGAAGCTGAGGGTTGGGGGTGGGGTGGGGTGGGGAGTGACCTGGTAGAAGTACATAAAAAAAAATAAGAGAATGAACCCCTTCACTGTGAAGCAGTCAAATTTTGGTTGTTTCCATTCTTCTCACTCATCGACTACATTTAAAAAAATACATTAAAAATATTTGTTACGTGAGGTGAAAAAAAGCTTTTACCTAAATGCGCTGTGGATCCCGGGGGAGGGGGGAAGGTGGTGGGGACACGTAGGGCCCCCGTGGGATGATTTTGACAGACACATAAGCAGGCATGTCACGGAGGGACACCGAACATAGGCAAGCAGATGAGGTTGATTTAATTTGGCATCACAGTTGGCACAGATGTTGTGGGCCGAAGAGCTTGTTCCTAAGTGATACTGTTCCATGTTCAATTTCATGAGGGCATTTCTACACTGTACCCAAAGAATGAGCATAAAATAAGGTGCCAACTTCTACACTACATCTTGTGCATTCTGCACCAAGTAATTAGACCCTGGCACAATACCTAGATAAAGCAGGGAAACATTGAAACTGTAAATAGAGCTGTCAATATGAAGGAATTAATGGGAGGGAATTAATTATAAAACCTGTGAGATAGAGCGAATTGTGGTAAATTATACTGCTCGAATGAGAAAATCATGTTCCTTACTAGTGGGAAACCAAATGGCATAACAAAAGGGATTTTCACTTGTTAGCAAGTTAATTGTCCCACCTAGGATCTTCCATCCACCTCCTGGACAGAATACCAATGACCAGAGTAGAAAATGGAACAGGATCACAATGTATATGGGAGATACTGGTAGATGTGATGTCCTTCCACCTGAGCTATCACTTCTACACAAAAAATATTCAAAGACTACGTTACCACCATTCTTTGAGGAAGAGAGTTTCAAAGACTCGTGACCATCCAGAATAAAAATAATCTTGTCCCTGTCTTAAGTGGTCTAATCCTTATTTTTAAATAGTCCTCCACAAGATGAAACATTCTTGCCGCATGTACCCTGACAAGTGTCTCAGTTCTTTAGCACCTCAGAGCTGATGCGCTGCCACAATTTTTCCATCCATCACTTCATAGAGCTGGCTCGTCTTTCTCGGTGGTGCTAATTGGTCTCACAGTGAACAGATATTCTGTTACTAGATGGCAATTGAATAATGATGCATGTCTTGCATAGAAATGTGATTGTTAAGAGCAATTGCCTCTTGTAAAACCAAGTTGTGGTGTCTTCCTACACTTTTAATTTTTGTTTGGTTTGCAACTTCACTCTCATTTTTTTTGAAGTTTATTGTACTGCTACGCGCATGGTAGCAGTGCACGTCATATCGTGTTGAAGCATTATCCGACATTGACTCTCGTGGGGGCTCAGTCCATACTAGTTCTATAGTTCTCTATGTCAAACGACGTCAGAAGAATAAAAGCAATGCATTCTAGTCTGCATACTTGTCTGCATCAGTTTGGGCATTGCATATAAAAGTCTGTTGCAACCATTTTGTCTAGGCCACATTTGGTTTAGTTCTGATTGCTTCTTTGCAGGAAGGATGTGGAGGCTTTGAAAAGGGGACAGAAGAGCTTCATCAAGATGTTGACTAGATGAGAGAGTATTATGCCTTAGGGAGGTTAGGATCACAGTCGTGCAGCACAGAACAGGTCCTTTGGCATAACTCGTCCATGTCGACCCAATTGACATTCTGGGCATTTCCCTCCCATTAAACCCATGCTATCTAGCTGTAGCATTGTCCTCTCTGGACAAAAAAACTGTGTGAATTCACTTTATCTATGCCCTTTATGATTTTAGGTACCCCTGTTATGTTACCCCTCAGCCTCCTACACTCCAGGGAATAAAGACCCAGCCTTTCCAGGCTCTTTCTAAAATTATGCCCTCCAATCTCGGCCACATCCTGATGATCCTAAAGATTGTTTAGGATTGTTTTCTCTGGAACACTCGAGGCTGAGAGGTGATCTGTGGGAAGTGTGTAGAATTAGGGAATTAGGAACCTGGAATGCACTGCCTGGGGAACTGGTGGAAGAATATTCAAGAACAACATTTAAAAGGCCTCTGCAAAAGCACGTAAACAGCCAGGGAATAAGGGATATGGGCCATATATAATTAGTGGTCCGTGTGGGATTAGTGAAATTTATCCTCATGGTCAGACATGATGGACCAAATGGTCTATTCTGGTATTGACCATGTATCCATGTTCTATGACATGTCTAGATGGCCTTGGTCCCAGGAAAAAAATATTCTAGTTTCTCTTGCAGGTTAAAAAGTCGATTCAAAGCTAAAATAAGTTTTCTGTTGAGACTTGACTTGAGGTGACAAAGAATGGAGCCCAGTTGCATCTGATTTCAAGACTGACCTTGTCCCAAATATTTCTCCGTGACACAAGATTATGTACTTTTATTATACATTTTGCACTATTTGCTGTGCACAAGTATGGGCTAACTTGTCTGGACATTACATAAAACAATGTTTTTCACTGTATCTCAATTCATTTTAAAAATAACATTTAACATTTTAGACCAGACTTATTTTAAGAATTACAATAGACAGATAAATGCATTGCTGAGCTTAGATGGTTTTAAAATGATCCAATTCTGGGGTAAGAGAATTCCCATGGAATTGCACATACTTCTGGAAACAAATCCCAGCAGATTTTACTTAAATTTCTCAGAGATTTCCATTCTCATTGACCATGTTCCTGAGTTATCTGCAGAAAATATGTTCCATTTGCCTCGTGGGTGTGAAACACAAAGGGAAATAGAATAAAGCATCCATCAGCTATCTTTTTTCAAAAACTTAGGCCTAAGAGCTTCTCTGCCCTTGAAAATGTATCTAGCAGTTCTGCACACTGTGTGCAGGATACCAGCTTTGTTGACTGACGTAGAAACATGTTTGAAATGTCCTTTTAAGAGCCTAAAATGTGACATTAACTGAAGCCTAGGTTCAGAGAAGATAATGCAGCCTATTTTTGTTGGGGAAGAGATAGATTCTGTACTCTTGCAGTAAGCAGTGGTTCATGCTGGGCAGTCACCTGGGGCCCTTTGCTGCCTCATCCTAGCCTTTCCTTGTATTCAAACAGAGGGGATTCTATTCACTTCAGCTGTTGGAATTTTCACCTCTCATGCCTAAAGGCTGTGAGTTTTTCCCACTCCAGAGGTTTGAACAGAAGATCTTATGTATTTATTGTCTCTTTTTAATTTAATTCAATTCAGTTGCTATTATAGTTTTCTTTATAAGTACATATTTGCCTGCAGGAAGTAAGAATTTTGAGCATATGTACATTGTACAATATGTATGATAATAAACTCATCATCAACACTAAAATCCAGCCTGATATATTGGTGCAGATGAGGTGACTGTGTACACTGATGTCCTGCCTGCTGAGGTTGCAGAAAGTAGCGCACTTTCAAGAACGAGCAGAAACCCCAAATGCCCAGTCCAATATTCATCTCTCACTAAATGTAATAATTTAACCTTTAATACATTGTTGTTTGTGGGACGTTGCTGTACACATATAATTTGTTGCTTTTCCTGCACTTTAACATGTCAACCCTATAGTAAGGTACTTTATTGGCTGTAAAGCACCTTTGTGTGAAAGATGCTACGGAAATGCAAGCTTTTCTTTCATGTTTCTATTGCACTGTTCATTGCTAGAATTCAGCTCATATACTGTGGACACAGAGCTGATCTTATAAGAACCTCCTTGATGCATGACAGAAATAAACAAATTGCATTTCTTAGAACATTTCATATCCCACAAAATCTCCCAAGGTCTTCAGCAGCCAACAAATACTTTGTAAACAAAAAGCAAACTTTTGGAAGAGTTAAGTGAGTCAAGGAGCATCTGTGAAGGCAAAAGTCAGCATTTTAGGTCTAGACCCTCTATCGGGGCTGAGTGAATAGAGAGAAGATAGCCAGTATATCGAAGTGAGCGGGAAAGTTGAGATAGATGCTGATAGGTGACAGGTGCAGCCAGATTTGGGGTGGGTGGGCGGAGAGGGTTCTAGAAACAAGATGGTGGTGGCCAAGTGTACTGAGGAAGAAGCCTTGATGAGAACAATGTCAAAGAACAGTAGAAGCAATGGAGGGAGAACAGTGAGAGAGGGGCTCGCAAACTCTATCAAAGAGAAGAGAACTTCTTCAAAGTCGGTAGAGCCTGAAGGAAATCCATAGCTGAGTAGTGGAATGAGAACACATGAGACTGCAAATAGTGGATTCTGGTGCAAAATCTTCTACCAGTTTGTATTTGCTTTGGATTCCAACAACTGCAGTCTCTTGTGACTCCAAATACCTTCTGAAGTATGGACACTGTTATTTTACAAGAAAAGAACACATACCCAGCATGATTCCTTAAAGACCAAATAACTGGATCATTAATATCTCTTTTGTCACAGTATGTTGCCCGGGACACCTCACTTGATCTTGCATTGTCATTGGATCTTCATTGTCAAACTGAACAGGAGGTGAGGGGTCCAGTTAACATTTCATCCAGATTATGTGCTCAGGTCCTGGAGTGGGCTTGAAGGCCAAATCTCTGACATGAAGATGAATGCTGTGAACTGAACCAAGTCACAAATAACTGGAAACAATTTATTTCACTTTAACAAAAAAAATGCTATTTAAAGGAATAAGGTAAGTTCCTGTTCTGCATAATTCTGGCAGTTTTCAGATCCCACGCTGAGTTGTTTGATCTTAGATGGGTGATAGTTGGAACCTGATTTAAAGATTCCTTTTATTGGCATGTGATAATATATTAAAAATGTTACATACATGATATGCTTCAACATTTGCCTGCTGTAAGGCAGACTAAGAGTCGCCATGTGCATTGCCCGTCGCCCCTAACAATAGGAGAAAGGGAAGCAAAGGAGAATCTTCAGAGTCACTGAGTATCCATGGATTCATCTCCAGCGCTACAACAGCCTCTTCAGCTGCACAAGACTCCAGTTCAAACCATCGGCAACTCGAGCTCCAGATCCAATCATCCAACATGATTAGGAAGGCTTCAGCACCTGAGGCCCTTCAGGAGTCCATGCTTTTCTGGATTTGGAAAGAAAAATTAATAAGGGTCCATTCTCCTGACTGGAATTGTGGGTAAATTGGTATTAATGACTGAATTATTGTGGTACAGTCCATTGAGTCTATAACGAATTAGGTGTGATGCCGTGCAAGGGCCAGAAGCATTTATATGCACACTGTCAAGAAAGAGCCACTTTTTGCAGAATTTCTAAGTGCTTCATAACTAGGGGTGGAGGGGGGGTGGGGCAGAGATTGGAGTAAAGGAGGAACTGTAACGGACAAATTTCCAACTGCAAGACTTTGTAAATAGTTATGAAAAATGTCCAGATAGTCTGCTTTGATGATGTGCTGGAAAAATAAATATTACTGCAAGCACTATGGAGATATCAGCTGCTCTCCTCTTCTGTGCCATGGGCTCTTTTCCATCCAACTATCACGGCAGATGGAGTCTCAGTTTAAGGATTCATTCATAAGGCACTTCCAACAGGTATCGATTGTGTGTTGATCTATCAATATAAATAGTTTGCATAAATATGCAGACCTCGCTTTAAACCCACGTCTTCTGACTCAGAGTCAAGAGATCTACCAGCAGCAATTCTTGCTTTTTCTGAATTGTTGCCTGAATCCTTCGACAGGGAGATATGGGCCCAAGGCATAATGCCTCCACAAGGTGCCAAAGCCTTTCGGGAAATCGTGGATAAGATTGGGAAGAATGACTGGAAGAAGAAGCACTAATGGAAGGATGGTTATTTTCAGACGTAAAACATGACTGCAGAAACAGTAGGGGATTATGTTCAAGCAACATTTCCAATGCAGAAACAGACAAATAAGCAGTATTCTGGGTTTCTATTATTCCCTATGTGAAACTGTCCGCGATTTACAATTTCCTACTGAGGTAATGGGATGTGTGCCTTTAAAAAAAAAGGAAAATGAATTATGAAACACAGGGCTCCGTCACGCAGTCAGTCACCCTCCAGAGCAGTATAATAAATTCCCCAGAGAGAGAGAGACTGCCATCTGTTAGCCTGTCATTTTCCATAACACCATGTGGCAGTTTTCCAGACAGTCTCACGCAATGTTCTCGTCTGCCTTCTCTGACCTGGCACAGTAGGGCCACAGGAGAAAAAGAGCTTGCAGCAAAATGACTGACTAATCATTTCCTGCTGCTCCCACCAGGGGCGCAGGATTAGAGGTAGGAAAGCTTGCCGGGTCTGCAATGTTCCGTTGCAGGTGGCAAAGAGCAAAATTTTTCTAAGCAGATTTATTGTACGCATACACATGCATTTACATACTTGGATTAATGTATGTGCATTATGCACAGCACTTTGAGACCATTTGCTGAGTGACATCATCTTTTCTACGGCTCAACAGGTGTAGTGGGGCAAGGTCGTGAAGGACCTTGAACCAAAGATGGAAAGATGCACTTATATAAAATAGCACAATGCCATGAAGTGTTTTCCAAAGAACAACCAAATGCTGAAGCATAGTTTCTATTAAAAAGAAAATATTTCTGGAGATTTTTGAGGGGAAAAAGGGGGACATTTTTTGCATTATACACGAATATTTACAGTAGTTCAAAATAATTATTTACATCAATTATATTTAACTGCAAAATTTGCACAAAATGAAATCGGATTATCAGATAAATGTATTAAATCTGAAGAAATAGGGACCTTTTTGCATTTTATTTGGTCATTCTAAAATTAGAACTTTTTGGATGGACTTTCCTGTTTTAGAACAGATCATTGGTATTGTTATTCCACAAAATCCAGATTTAATTTTGTTGGGGAATATAGAAGGAACAAGACCTGAATTCAAACTATAATTTTATCAAGTAAATTTTATCAAAATACCTTTAGCGGTGGCAAGTTAGTGTATTGCAGTGACTTGGAAATCAGATACACACTTGGGTATGGAAAGATGGCATTCGGAAATTCAAAGTTGCAACCGTTAGAGAAATTTACATATAATTTTAGAAATATTTGGAGCCCATATATGCAAAGTTTAGTGTTAAATATGTAAGAATGTACATCTGGCCTCTTAAGACCTGTAATAATCTTCTACCCTCAAGTTATTTAATATGAATATTGTAGGATCCCTGTGTTGAGCTAATCCTTTCTGCAATCCAGATCAATATTATCTTTTATTTATACTTATCTTTATATATATATATATATATATATATATATATATATGTATAATTTATTATTACTGTGACTTTTATAATGGGAGGGGAGGGTGGGCAAGGGGGAAGGGTTAACACCATGTAATCCTCACAAAATATAGCCGCTGGCGGGCCTCCTTTGCGATTGCATTGACCTGCAGGCTCAACTACAGATCATCAGAGATGTTGACACTCAGGAATTACCACAAATGGACTCTGCCTCAGACTTGAAGATTTCCGTGGTCACTACATCACCAAAATAGAGTGCTGGAATGTGACAACTGCACCTTTGCCATCACTGGAGAAATGGAAGATTGAGGAACACAGTTGATCAGAGCTGGCAGAGTAGAGAATATTAGGATAGAGGACCGGCAAAGGATGTAGCGAGAACATAAGAGCACCGAACAGGACAGCAGAGGAAAAAGCCCTTCAGCCCACAAGTCTGAGGCAAACAAAAAGTAAACCCTCTGCATCTTGCTTATGATACACTTCAGAGAAAAATGGGTAAGCAAATTGTTACAATGCTGTAGATCTATTTTTGAAATAGAATTTTAATTAATAAATGTCAGCATGATGCCAAATATAAATCCAGGCAACATCAATCAAGCTCCTAGTTTGAATGCACTCTCAAAATAAAATTGCCTGTAATTCAGCATTAATGGGAACAGATTTGACATAAAAGAGAGACTAGAAGATGTGTTTTCCTGGATCGATAAAAGGAAGGCCCACAATTGAAGTTGGAGTAGAATAGAAACCTCTTTACTCTGCTTTTCACCTGCTATGAGTGTTTGAAGCTGATATACGATGCAGTAATATCACACACTGATGAATATAGAACTCACAACAAATCTGACCCGGAAAACATTAAAAGCTGGAAATACTCAAAAATTTTGGCATCTTGCCTATAGCTAATTTACATAATATTAGTTCTTCTGTGGCAGATTGATTTGGGTTGTAGTTCCCTGAGATAGTGAGTCATGTATAGCTCATGCATCAGTAGCAGCTATACTGTATCAATGAAGATGGTAAATCTAGCATATGCCAGATCTAAGGACTGAGGTGTTGAATCCCATGTCATGCTCAATATATTTCATTGATAAGGTAGAACAGGGAATTAAATTCATGGTCACCTACATGAGAGTGTTGATAGCCAGTTCTACACATTTCTGTATGTTTGATTCCATTGAAGTCAGTTTAAAAATAGGGAGAAAATTTTAACCAGCATTTCATACTTTCATGCATTTAAGATCAGTGAACAAAGCTGTAATTATA
The DNA here is from genome assembly GCF_036971445.1 of Narcine bancroftii. Taxonomy (NCBI): domain Eukaryota; kingdom Metazoa; phylum Chordata; class Chondrichthyes; order Torpediniformes; family Narcinidae; genus Narcine; species Narcine bancroftii. Next base: position 151,063,371 of record NC_091470.1, on the reverse strand, counting down.
ATTAAACAAGCACATGTCGTGCATTGAGGTCTGATTATGGAACAGTAACTCTGAAATTAGCTTAAATGCTCATTGGTCAGCAAATGAAATGCCTTTGTTATCATATTCATCTGCAGCTACTGAATTTATATATTGAAGACAATGGAAACGTTTTGAATCTTGCTTTAATAGTGAAGAGTGTGTTTGTTTTCAAAACGAGTTATTTTTGGAGAGGGATTTTAAAAATGGGCTGTAAAGTAAGCTTTTCCTAGCAATCAGCAACAAGACATTTGCCTCGATTAACTTGCCCTTTAAGAAGTTTGGTTGAAGTGTGTGACACACTATGAGTGAGGTTTTGTGTAAGAAGTGTGCGTGTGTGTTTCTTTTTTTATATATATTTAAGTCAGCAGATCAAGAAGACTCAGATTTCTAGAGTGTGAAGTAAATATGAATCTCCCAGTTCCTTCAAGTTCAAATAATTCTTGTTTCCACTCAGCCAATTTGGCCAGGATTTTTAAATATTTAGATACTCAGATGAATGAAACTACTCAGAAAAACCTTTTGTTGCTTACCCTGCACTATCAGAACTCAACACTGTGAGGTGACCAAAATATGTGAGTCATCTGACACTTTGTTATTAATGCCCCCAGTAACAGTGAAAAGTGACTCTCAAGTGTCCTCTGTATCATCAGCTTCTAATTTAAACAAGGGAATACCTCCCAGTACTGGAGTTCCTAAACGAGCAAGAAGAAGGGAATTAGTACAAATGAATCGGCCCAAAGAACTCCATTGACTTTGAGCAGGTCATCACCTCATCCTGTCTGCTGAGGATGGTAATGGTCCTTGAGAGAAAAAAGAAATCCACTGAAGAATAAAAGGATTAATGCAATCATTTGAAAATGAGAAAATGTATCGTAATTTATTGACCTCATAAATGTAATTATTTAAAAATCTCTGCCTTGTCACTTGACCTTATTCATTTCCATAATTTCTCTCCCTGAGGGTGTTTTATAGGCTGTAGCCTATAACCAATGCAGAGACACCATATCCTGTTTGGATTCCTGTAATTATTTAATTCCAATCGTTTCCGTTTTAAGAGTGATTTAAATTTTATTGCAGCAGTTTGGAGCTCACTGCTCCTTTTTCTTAAACAGATCAGGTATACAGAAATCGCTGGCTGTCAGAGTTCTGACTTTATTCAGAGCTGCCAACCTCAGCATATTACCAAGAATGGGATTCTTTGAAGAGCTTGAAGCATTGCTAAATTAATCTCAAGACAACACATGATTGGGGAAAAAATATTCTAAAAATATTGAATCTCATTCCCAAACCTGCCGAGTGACCCCTAAAAGCAGGGGAGCTGTGATTGATTTGCCCTGGCCTCAAGGAATCATGTATTTCTTGAAACCTAGACCCAGTAAACTGACTGACCCACCTGTCCCATTCAGTTAAACTTCACTGTCACATTTAGACCGGAACCTGGCCAAGAAGAAACGTCTCAGTTAAGTATGCAAAATAAGTGCTTCACATCCAATATAGTGTAGTGATTTCATGTGGCATGGCTCATGGTAAGGAGAGATGTAATAAATGGCATACTCTAAAGTGTGAGAGGAATACAGTGCTTATTGGAATAGGGCACCTACGAGCAGTCTATATCATTTGATAATCTGGCAGGTCATCCAATTCTATGCTGTGACTTAGGAAAACTTGGAATTATTACTTTTGTTTTTTTTTAAACATCCAAATTTCAATAATATATATTTCTACTGCTACCAATAAAATCTGATCTGAGTGAAACTTTATTTATTTATTGCTTTTGCTTAGATGTTCTATAAAGGGTAGTTTCATTTTACTTTTGCAAAATTCAGATTTCAGATTTATTGTCAGAGTACATACATGACATCACATACAACCCTGAGATTCTGTTTCCTGTGGGCCAGGTAGAGTTACCACTATGGTAGTGGCAAAAAAAACTGTACACAATGTACACATGTAAACAAATAAAGAAATGTAATCAAACTTTTTTTTCCTCTCTCTATTTCACAATCAATAAAGTGCAAAAGTAAGAGTCCTTAAATGAGTCCCTGGTTGAGTTTGTTGTTGAGGCGTCTGATGGTGGAGGGGGAGCTGTTTGGAAAGTCAGTATCCTTGTTGAAAAGAAATCAACATCCAGCTAGGACAGGATTTGCTGATGACAAAACAAAGGTCACATAGTTCAATCTTTCTGAATATTCCAGTTACCTATTTTACCTTACCTGTATTGTATGTAGTATAACCTTCTAAAGAGTGATTACTGCATCTAAATGTTGCTTTTTGTGATTTTATTTAATACCTGATTTAGATCTTCCCAAAACTTTTTCACTTTTTCACATGCCCAAATTGCCTGCACTGTTGTTCCCATTTCCTTCTTACAGCAAAAACATCTATCAGATAATGTTGGATCCCATTTATTTAACTTTTGGGGCGTGATATATAGCCTGTGTAACCAATTATTTTGTATCATGTGTAATCTTGTATTTATTATATTTCTTATAGTTCCGGAGCATAACTTTTCCCATATTTCATTTTTTATCTTTATGTTTAAATCTTTTTCCCACTTTTGTTTGGGTTTATAGCTTATTTCATCATTTTCTTTCTCTTGCAGCTTGATGTACATGTTCGTTATAAATCTTTTAATTATCACTGTGTCTGTAAATCACATATTCAAAGCTGCTACCTTCTGGTAATCTCAGCCTGCTTCCCAATTTGTCCTTTAAGTAGGTTTTCAGTTGGTGGTATGCAAACATTGTGCCATGAGTTATTCCATATTTGTACTTAATTTGTTCAAATGATAATAAATTATTTCCCAAAAAACAATTTTCTATTCTTTTAATTCCTTTTCTCTCCCATTCTCTAAAGGAAAGGTTATCTATTGTGAAAGGGATTAGTTGATATTGCATCAATAATAATTTTGGTAGTTGGTAATTTGTTTTTTTTCCTTTCTACGTGTATCTTCTTCCAAATGTTGAGTAAATGGTGCAGTACTGGTGAACTTCTATGTTGCACCAGTTTTTCATCCCACTTATAAAGTATATGTTCTGGTACCTTCTCCCCTATTTTACCTAGTTCTAAATCCAGTCTGGTTTTTCCCTTGTTTGATAAAAATCTGGTAGGTATCTTAATTGTGCTGCTCTGTAATAATTTTTAAAATTTGGTAGCTGCAAACCACCTTGTTTGTACCATTCTGTTAATTTATCTAGCATTATCCTCAGTTTCCTCCCTTTCCATAAGAATTTCCTTATTATTCTCTTTAGTTCATTGAAGAATTTCTCTGTTAAGGGAATTGGTAACAATTGAAATAGGTATTGTATCCTTGGGAAGATATTCATTTTAATGCAATTTACCCTTCCTATCAACATTAGCGGTAATTCTTTCCAATGTTCTAAGTCTTCCTGTAATTTCTTCATTAATGGCTGATAATTTAATTTGTATAGGTGGCCTAAATTATTATCTAATCTAATACCTAGGTATTGGATTGCTTGTGTTTGCCATTTAAATGGTGATTCTTTTCTCAACTCTGTGTAATCCGCATTATTCATTGGCATCGCTTCACTTTTATTTGCATTGATCTTGCACCCCAATATTTCTCCATATTCCTTCAATTTCTTATGTAATTCTTTTATTGATAATTCTAGTTCTGTTAATCTTGCATCTAGTTCTGTGCATCTTGGCGCCTCACAGTTTGGCGGGCAGCAACCTCCTTTGAAGAAGACCGCAGAGCCCACCTCACTGACAAAAGGCAAAGGAGGAAAAACCCAACACCCAACAACAACCAACCAATTTTCCCCTGCAGCCGCTGCAACCGTGTCTGCCTGTCCCGCATCGGACTTGTCAGCCACAAACGAGCCTGCAGCTGACGTGGACTTTTACCCCCTCCATAAATCTTCGTCCGCGAAGCCAAGCCAAAAGCAAAAAGCAAGTATACTATGATGTCTTCTGCAAATAAACTGATTTTATATTCCTTCTCTTTTATTTTTATCCCTTTTATTTTATTTTCTGTTCTTATCAGTTCTGCCAATGGCTCTATTGCTAAAGCGAACAGTGAGGGAGATAGTGGACATCCCTGCCTAGTTGACCTGCTTAATTTAAATTGGTTCAATATATATCCATTTACTGTCACTTTTGCCAATGGTCCCTTATATAATGCTTTAATCCAATTAATATATTTCTCTGGTAGGTTGAACCTCTGTAGTACTTTGAATAAATAATTCCATTTTACCCTGTCAAAGGCTTTCTCTGCATCTAAAGCAACAGCCACTGTTGGTATCTTATTTCCTTGTACTGTATGGATTAAGTTAATGAACTTACAGACATTGTCTGTTGTTCGTCTTTTCTTAATAAATCCAGTTTGATCTAGTTTTACTATTTTGGGTACACAGTCGGCCAATCTGTTTGCTAATAGTTTTGCTATTATCTTATAATCTGAATTAAGTAGAGATATTGGTCTATATGATGCTGGTGTTAGTGGATCTTTCCCCATCTTTGGTATTACTGTAATTATTGCTGTTTTACATGAATTTGGCAAGTTTTGTGTTTCTTCTATCTGGTTCATTACTTCCAGGAGAGGAGGAATTAATGACTTTTTAAATGTTTTATAGAATTCTATTGGGAGTCCGTCCTCTCCAAGTGTTTTATTGTTCGGTAGCTTTTTTAATATATCCTGTATTTCCTCTATTTCAAATGGTTTCCTCTTCTTGCAATTTCATCTATTTTGTCTCTTTCCTTTCGTTCTCAGTTCAGTATAATTGTTCGTAGGATTCCTTAAAGTTTTCATTGATCTCTGTTGGGTTATATGTAATTTGTTTGTCCTTTTTTTCCTTGATGCCAATACAGTTCTTTTAGCTTGTTCTGTTTTAAGCTGCCAGGCTAGTATTTTGTGCGTTTTTTCTCCAAGTTCGTAATATTTCTGCTTTATTTTCATTATGTTCTTCTCCACCTTATACGTTTGTAATGTTTTTTTTTGTCCGCAAATTCTCTTCTTTTTGTTGTATCTTCCCTTGTTGCTAGTTCTTTTTCTGTTCTTAATATTTCCCTTTCCAGCTGTTCTATTTCCCGTTTGTAGTCCTTTTTCATCTTAGTTACATAACTTATTATCTGCCTTCTAATGAAGGCTTTCATTGCATCCCATAATATAAATTTGTTTTTCACTGATTCCGTATTTATTTCAAAGTACATTTTAATTTGTCGTTCAATAAATTCTCTAAATTCCTGACTTTTAAGTAGCATGGAGTTTAATCTCCATCTATATGTTCTTGGTGGGATGTCCTCCAGTTCTATTGCTAATAACAGGGGTGAGTGATCAGATAACAATCCAGCTTTATATTCCATTTTCCTAACTCTCCCTTGGATATGGGCTGACAACAGGAACAGTCAATACTTGAGTATGTTTTATGTCTACTCAAATAATATGAGTATTCCTTCTCCTTTGGGTGTTACCTTTCCTCCATATATCTAAAAGTTGCATTTCCTGCATTGATTTAACCATAAATTTGGCTACTTTGTTTGTTTTGCTAGTCTTTTGTCCAGTTTTATCCATCTCTGGGTCCAAATTAAGGTTAAAGTCCACTCCAATCAATATATTCCCCTTCATATCTACAATCTTCAAAAAAAAATCTTGCATAAACTTTTGATCCTCTTCATTAGGTGCATATATATTGACCAAATGCCAGAATTCTGAATATATCTGACACTTTATCATTACATATCTCCCTGCTGGATCTATTATTTCCTCCTCTATTTTGATTGGTACATTTTTATTGATTAATATAGCTACACCTCTGGCTTTTGAATTATATGATGCTGCCATTACGTGCCCTACCCAGTCTCTCCTTAATTTATTATGTTCCACTTCAGTTAGATGCGTTTCCTGCACGAATGCTATATCTATTTTTTCTTTTTTCAGTAAATTTAATAGCCTCTTCCTTTTGATTTGGTTATGTATTCCATTAATATTTATAGTCATATAGTTCAACATGGCCATCTCATACTCTGTTTACACCTCATTTCTGCTTCCTCACCACCACCTTTCCCCTTTTCCCCGTTTTCATCTCTCAGTTTTCCTTTTTTGAACTCAATGTATGACAACACTTCTAAAACATAAAATACTTCAACCACTCCCACATCTAAAATTCCCTTAACCCCAAGTGTGTCCCCCTCTCTCTCTGAGTCATCCCTTGTCCCTTGCCAGGGAACCACAACTCCCCTCTCCATTGGATTGTGAGCCCGTTCGCAAGTGTCAACTGATTTCGAAGTGACTGTTATTCTCTCCCACCCAACTTATACATTATTTTTACATCTTTATATGTAGTTTGTCATCATTCTTTGTTCTTGTTACATCTCTTCATCTTTCTTTCTGTCCTGCAGGCATTCTGCAAATTCTCGTGCTTTCTCCGGATTCGAGAACAGTCTGTTTTGCTCCCCCGGGATAACTATTTTAAGCACCGCTGGATATCTTAACATAGATTTATAGCCTTTTTTCCATAGGATCAATTTTGCTGTGTTAAACTCCTTCCTCTTCTTTAGGAATTCCATACTTATGTGTGGGTAAAAAAAAAATTTTTGACCCTTGTACTCCAATGGTTTTTTGTCTTCTCTAATTTTATTCATTGCCTTCTCCAATATATTTTCTCTTGTCGTGTGTCTCAGAAATTTTACTAAAACGGATCTTGGTTTTTGTTGTGACTGTGGTTTCGGGACTAGTTTTCTTTGTGTCCTTTCTATTTCCATTACTTCCTGAATTTCTGGCATTCCCAGGACTTTTGGGATCCATTCTTTTATAAATTCTTTCATATCTTTGCCTTCTTCATCTTCCTTTAGGCCCACTATCTTTATATTGTTTTGCCTACTATTCTTTTCTTTGGCTTGGCTTCGCGGATGAAGATTTATGGAGGGGTAAATGTCCACGTCAGCTGCAGGCTCGTTTGTGGCTGACAAGTCCGATGCGGGACAGGCAGACACGGTTGCAGTGGTTGCAGGGGAAAATTTGTTGGTTGGGGTTGGGTGTTGGGTTTTTCCACCGTTGTCTTTCGTCAGTGAGGTGGGCTCTGCGGTCTTCTTCAAAGGAGGTTGCTGCCCGCTGAACTGTGAGGCGCCAAGATGCACGGTTTGAGGCGATATCAGCCCACTGGCGGTGGTCAATGTGGCAGGCACCAAGAGATTTCTTTAGGCAGTCCTTGTACCTCTTCTTTGTTGCACCTCTGACACGATGGCCAGTGGAGAGCTCGCCATATAACATGATCTTGGGAAGGCGATGGTCCTCCATTCTGGAGACGTGACCTACCCAGCGCAGTTGGATCTTCAACAGCGTGGATTCGATGCTGTCGGCCTCTGCCATCTCGAGTACTTCAATGTTAGGGACTATAGTTTTCCATTATATCCATCTTCTGAGCTAACAACTCTTGTGATTCTTTTTTTGTCACTTTCTTCCAATTTTCTTTTTAAGTTGTTCACTTCCATTTCTACAGCCATTACTCGTTCTTCCACATTTTCTAATCCTTTCCCTACATCTGTTATGATCAGCTCTATTCTACTCACTTTTTCTTCTGTACTTTTCATTTTTCTTTTCATTTCACTAAATTCTAGTGTCAACCATTCTTTTAATGCTTTCATTTGTTCTTGAAAATTTTTTAAATCTATGTACTGTCCATTCATTTTACCTTCTATTCCTCTGTTCAGAGTTTGGTGTTCTTCTTCTGTATCTGCTCTTGGGTTTGTGTCTTCTACTTCTCTTCCTTGTATCTGTGTCTCTTCTGACTTTCATGTTGAGCTGCTTGCCTCAGTTTGTTGGGTGTTTTTTTTCATGGTTTCTTGATGTTGGTCCTCTTCTTCTGGGTTAGTTATCTGTTGGGCTTCCTGTTACTGTTTTTATTTCTTATCACTCCCTTTCCCATTGCTTTCCTCTTCTTCCAGCTGAGATCCCTGATGTCGGGCATCTCTCATCTGGTCGTGCTGTGTAGGTTCACTCCATAGCTGGGCTCCCCTCCCATCGGTGTTCTCCTTTTCCTTGTTGTGTGCATTGTGCACCTCTATTTGACTCAGTGAGCCATTTTTGCAGCCCCACGGTCGGGAGGTCACGACCCTGCAGGGTCTCCACTAACCTCGGGCAGCGGGCTCCTCTGTCCATGTCGGGTCCCTGCTTCTTCATGCAGGTAAGGCCTTCTCCTTTCTCTTCTGGCGTCTTTCCTTCTTTTTTTCCCATGTTTTTGGTTTTTCCTTCTTGTGTGCCATTTCCTTTCTTTTCTCCACATCTTTATCTTTTATTTGTTGTGTTTTGTGTTTCTTGAACTGTGCGTTTCCTTCACTTTTTTCTTCTTTTCTGGAGAGGGCTGGTATTTTCCTACCGGCCACTACTCCATCACGTGACTCCCGACCTTGACCTTTATAAACATTGCACTAATTCTCAGTATTGAATGATGTTCAAGGGTTGACAATCTTCAAAGAGGAAGGAGAGGGCAGGAAGCATAGGAGGCAGTTCATATTAATCAAACCATGTCTTCATGTGGAACCTCAATATCTGACCCGTGCTCATGTAATGGGACTAAACTTGTCAAATTTGGTTCTGGTTGGATATCAAACAAATGCAAATGTGGTTTTGGTTCAGATCGATCTTGGTCACTTTGAGTTTAATCTCATTGCAGATCTCTTAAATTGCTGACTGAATTATTCAGTGTGTTACCTGATATAAAATCAGATGAAAACAGACTCTTAGCGAGTACAAGCACAGTTTGGGCTCCTTTCACAATGGATGCATTTCAGAAAAAGTCACTTGAATTGCAGTAGAGTACTTGATCATGATCCTTCAGAAACAATGCCCTGTTTAAAGTAGGTTGTTCTTTTGAAAAACACTCTGCCTTTTTCAGTATTTCAGAAGAGTTTTAAAAATCCCCTGGCACTATTGAAGGAGAGCCTGGGGGTTCACCAGCCAACATTAGTTTTCAGACAGTAACATCAAAAACAGATTATCTGGAGTGATGATCCATCACAGGAGTTTGCTGCACTCGCATTGACTGTCTGACTTCATAAAATTATTCTTTTTGTGTGTAAGTGCCTTTGGACATTCCATGAGATATCACTGGGCCTCATGTAGATGCAATGTCTTCATTGAAATTCTTCCAAAATATTTATCAATAAGAATATCAGCAACTTCTTTCAATATCATGCCTTTAAATTTAGAAAAGCATGCCAAAGTGCTTCTCAGGAATGTTAACACTTAACAAGTGATCAGGAATGAAAGGAGAGGCAGAAATGGAGAATTGTTGAGGTTAATGGGGGTGGGGTGGGATTCTATATTTAATACCTAATGGGCTGATCATATGGCTGCCATGAGCAGTTTAAGGGAAATGTGGAGTTCGCAACTGGAAGGAGATATAGTTGTTAGACCATCATAGAGCTGGTGGCCTCAATATTTGTGTTGGAACAAGAAGTCTCTTACAACTGAAAGTGTCTGTAATACTGTAAATTGGTAAATGCATATTACTGGTGAATGCTTAAGTCATACCGAAAGGTTTATGTGAAGTGACGATGGGGTGTTAATGGATAATTAATGAGGAATATCACAGGATAGGGAAATGCTAGGTCATATCACATCACCACCTACTGTTAGCTTGGATTGTAGGTGGAAGTGAGTTTATAAAGGCGTGCCTTCCTCTTATTTGCCATTTTCTTTTTAAAATATTTTTATTGAATTTAATAAAATCCCTTTACCCAAGGAAAACTAATGATAACATAAATCAAATCATATCACATATCAATTGTAGAAGCATAACCATAATTAATTACATAACTTATTTCATCCAGGTCATCAAATTCTGTAATTATAATAATTAAACAGTTAAACCATAACCAATACTATGTCCAGAAGTAATACTGAATTTAAAAATTAGACAAATAATACACATAAATTCCCTTATATAAGATATTTTATACTTCTCTGATGTGATCATGTTCTGTGATTTGGTATGTGATCTGTAGTTAACACCCCCCCCCTTACTTATTACTTATTCATTATTTTATGTCAATACCTCATCAAAGGGTAAGTCTGAATATGTAACAAATATTCTGAGATACCAAACGTGAAAGCAACTTGTTAATAGTGCAATTAGTTCCTGAGGTGCAAGACTTAAAGTTTATTTTTGAAATATAACAAAAGTATACAGTCCAAACTTATTGGAATCACAGATCAAAGGGAGAGAGCCAGAAAATCCAGTTGCCTGTACATTTCACAGCTCACCTCATACATGTACAACTGCACTCTGGCTCCAGAACCAAGACTCACTTCTCATCAAGACTCACTTCCATGATCTGCCTTCGCCAACATTATGATTATTAGTGTAGTTAAAAAATGCAGACTCGAGAAATGCTCGGCTGGTCAGGCAGCATCTGTGGAGAAATAGAACTAATGTTTCAGGATAATTACCGATCTCTGCATTGAAATAACGCAATGAACTGGAAATGGAGAGAGCAGAAAGGCACTGGTTCCAAGTTTCTACTGAAGTCCTCCCCCCCCCTCCTGTCCCCTTCCCCACCTTTTGCTCCCCCTTCACCCCAAAGTTCCCATGGTCAGTGACTATGCAGAACGACCAAATGAACTACTCACACTAACCATCTGAGACTCTAATATTCATGAAACAATATTTATTTATTTACTTATTTGTATAAATGAATACTTGTCCTACATATGTATTGTTTGTCTGTATGTGTGTTATGTCTGGTTGTATGTCTGTGTGTTTTTGCACTGAAAACCGGAGAACAATGTTTCTTAAATTTAAAAAATTCAGACATACAGCTCAGTAACAGGCCATTTCAGCCCATGAGTTCGTGGTGCCCAATTTACACCCAATTAACCTACACCCCCAATTCATTTTGAACAGTGGGTGGAAACTGGAACCCCCGTGGAAAACCCATGCACACACAGGGAGAACATGCAAACTCCTTACAGACAGTGCAGCATTCAAACCCCAGTCCCAATCACTGGCACTGTAAAGGCGTTGCGTTAACCGCTATGCCTGTCGTGTTGTACTCATGCAATCAGATGAAAATAAACTTGACTTGAATTCTTACTGCAAATAGAACAAGCAAATGAACTTAATTCTATCCAATCTCTTCCTTCCCATGCCACCACACCCTCTACCCCTTCTCATCTGCTCTTTCATTCATAATGATAGTAGATGTGTGAAACTATAGGCACTTTCAAGCAGGGAAAACACCCGTCTGTAAAGGCAGAGGTTCTTTGCCCTTACAGCTAAAGACATACCTTTCTGAATGTGCTATGGCCAGCTCTGAGGTGCCGATTCCAACCCTTCTCGGGGAAGGATAATCGGCGAGTTCCACGTTGCACCGCCTGTCCTGAATGTTCAGCCACTGCAAACGGCTGGTTAGGGGCGGGCTGATGACGTTATCAGCCTGCGACCCATGTCCCCATTCACCCCTCTCCCTCCATGACGCCCTCAAGGCAGAGGCGGTGACTGGGAACCGTCAGACAGCAGGGGCTGGTGGGAGTCTTCGGGGCAGCAGGGGCCATTGGGGCAGCGGGAACCATCGGGGCTGTGGGAGCTGTCAGGAGCTGTCAGGGCCGCGGTGGCTGGTAGGAGCCTTTGGGGCACCAGGAGCTGGCGGGAGCCATCAGCAGGCTCACCGGGCCACCTCAGCCTTCTCTCTCTGCGGCACAAAATGTGGCAGAGCAATGGCTGTCTTCCCTACCCATAATTCCCCATGCAGCTGGAACTGTTCTGGGAATCACAGAGCGGTTCCAACTGTGTGGAGGATTATGTCCCAGAACAGTTCCAGCTGCATGAGGAATTATGGGTAGGGAAGACGGCCATTGCTCTGCCACGTATTTATGATGGGTGGTATTACGGCAACAGTCGCCCTGCTTCCATCGGATCCAGATGGCGCTACGAAACACCTCTCGATATGAATGTGACGCTGGAGCAGCCTTTTAGGGGTGATGTCTGATAGCTAAGTTTTAAGTTTTCAATCCATTTTTGTAGCCGGCCTCTAGGTGGAGGCCTGATATGAAATGGCCTTATGACAAAGAAAGGAGTTTGACTAAAGGTAGTACACAAAAGTTTACTGAAGGGAATGTGAGCAGCTTATCTTGATGTTAAAAATGCAGAACCACACAGATCATTACCACTCAATTACCTGAGCTTGTGGAAACTGGCAAAGGGGAAATAAGATCAAAGGTTTGAATGCATGGCTCAGAAATTGTTTGAGAGAAATAGTTTTCAATTCATTAATGTTCGCAGTACAATTAGAAAAAAGAGGTTGGCTTCTTTTTTTTCCAAAAATAGATTTCATTCCCAATAAATTATTTACAAAAAAAAGAAAACTGTTCTAAGTCTCTTCACATCCTTGATATCATGTCCATACATTCCCATCATTGTACATTGTTACACATGCTCCCTATTTCCACCATTGCCAACACTGTGGCACCTTCTTATTATTCCCTTTTTCGTTTGGGTCTTTTCTTCAGTCTCAGCCCATCAATGCCCAGTGACAGAACTATGGTCCTTCCTCATGGTGCCTTCGCATTGGCTGCACCAAGCCCCAGTGAGTCCCTCAGTACAGTATGTACTCCTGCAGCCCAGAATGTGCCAGTGGGCAGCATTCAATCACTGACATTTCTGGGTGCTGTAAGACCAACCTATTTTAGGCACCCCAAAGGGCATCTTACACCAGGTTTATGGTTCTACATGCATCCTTGGGAACATCACCAGCAATCTAACAAACTGAATAACTGGGACAATAGATAAAGCATTAAGCTAAATGGTTGGGGCTGCTGGTGAGCTGAAGTTCATAAAGTTTAAGAGAAAGAACTTTAAGTCACAGAGTAGCAAAATGGGTAATGATAATTAGGAGCTGTCAGAAAGGCACAGTGCATGCAAACTGGATGGATAAAACGTTGGCAACAAGACAGAGAATTAGTGGCACAAATAGAAATAAAAGGAAACGATTGGATAGCTATTACAGAGATGTAGCTGCAAAGTGACCATGGATGGGATTAATTATTCCACAATACCTCACTTTTAGGAGGGAAGTAGTGAAATGGAAGATGAGGCAGGGTAGCCCTGATGTTCTGGAAATGGAATGGAGACAGAGGAAGAATCTGTTTTTTGGAAAACCAAGAGATAAAATTAATTTGCGTGCAGCTAAGAAACATCAAGGGACAGAAACATTGGTGGTAGTCATTTAAAGGTCCCCAAAACAGCAGTGGTAATATACTATAAATCAGTATATTATTAAGGGTAAAACCATATTCATGGAGTAAAGTATTTTACAAATAGATTGACTAAATCACATGATAGGAAATAGTATGGAGGGCAAATTAGAGGAATGTCTAAGAGATGATTTTCCACATCATTATGTTGACAAACCTATAACACAAATCTAGTTATGAGAAAGGGTTAATTGATGATCTGGTGGTCAAGCAGCCATTTGAAAACATTAATGGCTAAATTATAGAACTGATTTGGTTGTATCCCAAAAAAGTAAGCCACTGAGTGGTGGGTTGTAGTTTAGCTATGTTAGATGGGGAAAATGTTGAGTAAAAATATACAGGGTATGATAGAAAAACAATGGTAATTTAAATAATTAATACATCGCTTGCAACTTATATATGGCCATTAAGGTCAAACAAAACTAGCAGATAAGTGATATATCCATGTATGTCTAATAAAATAGGAACAAAAATTGCAGTAAGGCTGAGTTGGGGGGAAAATATCAGAATTTAGTAAAAAAAATACCAAGGCATCATAAAGGAAAGGGAAAGAATGAGAGTAGTCGAGAGGGAAATGCATTGTAAAAAGCTTCTATTAATAGGAAAATAGAAAAATATTAACTAGAGTTAATATGGGTGACTTGCACACTTAGACAAGGGAAATTTTGTTCAGGAAATAAGGATTAAACAAATATTTTGTGTTTGTCTTCATGGTAGAATGCACAAAGAATCTGCCGGAAAGAATTGAGAAGTGCAGGTCTCATGTGAAATTGGCAAAAGTAAAAATTTAGTACCAGAGAATCCAATAGGACTGAGGGACAATAAATTATCAAGACCTATTGACCTGCATAGTACGTTCTGAGCAAGGCAGAGGAGATGGTGGATGTCCTGGTTGTCATCTTTCAAATTTCCATCTCTTCCAAAACTGTTCCCATAGGTTAGAGGAAAGGAAATGGAGCCTCATTATATTAGAAAGGAGAAAAACTAAGAATAGACCAATAGTAGAGGAGAAAAAAAATGCTGAAATCTATTATTGAGCAAGTGATAAAAGAGCACTTAGAAAATTCTAATAGGATTGGACAGAGATAATCTGGGTTTATGAAGGAAATCATGTTTGACAAATATGAGAGGTTTTTGTTGTAGGAACAAGCAGAACAAGGCACAAACCATTTCTTGTGGTGTATTTGCCTTCCATAAGGTGCTGTGCAGAATTCATTGAACAAAAGAGTTTTGGGGATAATTTTGAGATGTAGATTAAAAAACAAAGAGTGTAAGTAAACTCGTCATTTTCAGAAAAGGTGGTTGTGATTTGTGGTGCTGTGGGGGTCAATAAGGGGTCCCAACTGTTTACAATCTACATGAATGATTTGGATGAGGAAATAAAATGCAGTATGCAGAAGTTGTAATGTTGGTCGTGGGAAGAATGCAAGAGGTTCAGGGAGTTATAGATAGGTTAAGTGATTTGAGTAAGGTGGATGAAATATAATGTCAGAAAATAGGAGCTCATCCATCTTGGTAGAAAAAAAAGGGATGGAGTAATTGTTAAATGTCAAGAGTCTGAAAGATATTTGTGATATGTCCTTGTGCACATATCACTGAAAGTTAACAGGTAGGTAATTAGCAAGGAAAATGTTATGTTGGCCTTTACGGCAAGATTTGAGAACAAGAATAAAGACTTACGGGGTTATAATGTTAATTGGTCATATGTGCTGTGTCTACAAGTTTTAAAAAAATGAAATCTTGCTCAAAATGATGTGGACCTTGGTGATGCTGCATCTGTAATATTGGTTACTGATTGGTTACTCTACCAACAAAACGATATACTTGAAATTGACAGAGTTCAGCAAAGGTTCATCAGATCAGTAACAGGAATGCAGCTTTATTGTACAAAAAGAGTTTAATTGACTGAGTCAGTGCTCTCACATTAGAAACATAAGAAATTAGCTCATTGAAAAATACAGGGTTTGACAAGATAGTTTTGGGGTGATACTTCCCTTGACTGGGGTGGTTAGAGGGAAGGGAACCACAGAATCAGTGCAGAAATAAAGGATTACAAGTGGGTTGTGAGTCTTTAGAATTCTATACTGTAGAGCAGACTCAGTGCAGAAATAAGCAGAATTACAAGTGGGTTGTGAGACTTTAGAATTCTATACTGTAGAGCAGTGGTTCCCAATATTTTACTTTCCACTCACATACCACTTTAAGTATTCCCTACGCCATAAGTACTCTGTGATTAGTAAGTGATTGGTTAAGGTGGTATGTGAGTAGGAAGGGAAGGTTGAGAATCACTGCTCTAGACCCAATTATTACTGAAATATTTTGCTTGAGAAAAATTGTCATTGGCCCATTTCCTTTGGAGTTATGAAACCGTGCACATAACGAATCAATTTGGAATGATTAAAACAGTGGTTTTCAAACTTTTTCTTTCCATCCACATTCCACCTTAAGCAATCCCTTATTAATCACAGAACACTTATGGCATAGGGACTACTTAAAGTGGTATGTGAGTGGGAACCACTGCTGTAGAGGGTTGTGGGAATTTAGTCAATAAATTTATTAGAATTTGTTTTAGATACGTACAGTCCTCAACTTGCAATCTACGCAAGTGATGTCCACCCGCACATACAACAAATTTTAAAAAAAATCTTTATTAAAACTACTATATAAGTTCATATTTTGTATTAAAGGTACTGTATACAATTGTCCCCACTCCTGGTGGCACCCCAAAGTCTCCATTCCCCACGGCATCCCAAAGTCCCCATTCCCCCCCGGCAGCCCAAGGTCCCTGTTCCCCATCGGCAGCCCAAACTCCCCGTCCCCGTGGGAGCCCAAGGTTCCGTTCCCCAATTTGTGACCAAACCTGAGTTATAACCAAACTTTCCATCCCCATTACGGTCATAAGTCGGGGACTACCTGTATTTATAGAATATATTGTATGAGGCTCTGGAATACAATGGCACTGGAGTAAATGATCTGATATGATCTTACCAAAAAACTGGATGTCCTGTTCCTGCTTCTAATGTTCTTTCACTGTCCTGTCCTTTTCTCTTTTATCCTTTCTCCTCTTTTCATTTGTCTTTCTCTTGTGCTCCTTCCTCACCTTCTCTTTCCTCTGCATCCTGCTGTCACCTTTTATTTCCACGGGATTCTTGCTGACTCCAAGAGTGGGTAGATATTCTTTTATCTCTACTTCTGCTCTCTTTTCACATACCAACTTTCCATCTGCCTGTCTGTCTGGCTCCCTCCCACTTTTCCCAAACAATAACCAGCTCTCACATGGGCTGCTGAAGAAATGGGAGTGGGGTAGGCCACTACCGGTGAGTTGAGGACCTGACATCCAAGACAATGTGACAAGCCAAATGTGGATTGCTATATTCCCATTTTCAGTCGCAACTGGTACACAGTTGGCGTAGTGGTTAGAATGCCTTTATGGCACCAGCAATCAGGACTGGACCTGGGTTTAAATGCCGCACTGTCTGTAAGGAGTTTGTTCTCCCCCCCCCCTCCCCCCCTCCCCGTGTCTGCATGAGTTTTCCCCAGGGGCCCCGGTTTCCTCCCACTTTTCAAAAACGTACCAGGGTGTAATGGGGTGTAAATTGGGTGGCACAGAATTGTAGAGCCGAGTTGGCCTGTTACAGTACTGTATGTCGAAATTTTTTTTAATTTGGAAAGCTATGACTTCAGTTTATTGAAGTTTTCTCGGAATGACTGCGATAAACTTAATAACATTTTGTGAATTGACTCTGGAAAAAAGATTTAATAAAGTTTGATAAAAAATACTAATACCACCTCAAGTAGACCTGAGTATGGATATGAAATTGATTAAAAGATTCTAATCAAATATTGAAGGAATTTAGCAAGGTGGAGGCAGAGAAAATGTTTCCACTCGAGGGACTGGACAAAATGAGAGGTCAGAAATATGATAATTATGAGATCATAAATATGATAATACCAAATAAAATCAATAGCCAATTTGGGAGAGATTGGTAAAGGATAAGGTTGCAATGGGAGACAGAATGAATACTATTTGCCATTCATCGATGAGACTGAATGTATTAAGATGTTGAGTGGAACGACATAGACTTCTGCAAGGTATATTCATATGTTCGCCCAATTCTCCTCTAATAGTGACCTCCTTGTCTTGCAGTTCTGCTACTTCATCATTCAGCCACCATTCACTGTCCATCTCGGTCTTTCTTCACAGTTTTTGTCATGTTAAAACCTGCCTTCCTTCAAAAGACCTCAAAACTTCTTCTGCAACTTTGTGTTTACACCCCCACTCAAAGGCCTCCTCAATTTACTCGTTAGGATTTTCTCCTGTTTTCTTTCTCCTTCATGCCTTAAATTTAAAAGTGTGGCAAGTAAGCTGTGGGCTGAACCAAATTGCTGTGCCAAGTTTAAAAAAACTGCTCATAGAATATGTGCAACCTTTTCATTTTGGTTACTATCTCTTATAAAAACAAAACCAAAGACTTATGTCAGTACATTCTTGCAAAGGCATTAATATATATCCAGAATGGCCCAGTAAAACAAAGAATTCACAAACTTCCTCAATCTTCTAGCAGCTGAATCCACTGGGTCAATATTAGTCTGATAACACCTTCAGCAGTTTATTCTATGCAAGTAATGTATAATTATTGTAACACTTCATTTTCTGCAATTTATTTCCTGCTTCTCTCCCTCTCTCCAGTCACCCCCTCCACTCCCCCAGCAGCTGCTGACTCTGCAAGGATGCAGGACCCCGGATTGACCTTCTCTCCAAACCCAAAGGTGCTGATTGCTGGGGCATGATTCTTCCTTCCCTTCCTCTTCACACCCTGCAGGAGCTAACTCCTGGCTATATCCAGTTTTACAGCTGCTGCACACTTTTTCGCCCCTTGACACCTGTTTTGCTGGCTCCAGCTTCTCTGCTGATGCTTTTCCCTTCTGCAGGTGATCATGCTTTCCCATGGGTGTGGTTTCACCCGGGACACTCTTGGTCTCCTCAGCAGTTTAGCAAGCTGGAATGTTTTAAAAGAAGAGGGGAGCTCAAACAGAATCTGTCATTGTGAATACAAATTTTGTGACGAGTTTTTTTTTTCTCTATTTGTAATGCTGGTTGTGGTTAGGAGTCAGTATGTTCCTTACAATAAGTTTGCTAATATCTGCTCTAAAAGTTCAGTTGTATTGAACTTGTATTATAGCCAATGAAATACTTTTGAATTATATTTGCTGTTGTAATGCGGCAAACAGCCACTTTGTGCATTGCAATCTCACACAAACACCAGTATGTTAATGTCCATTTGGCTGAAAGATGAATATACTCTCAGTCACTTGGGACGGACAACTTGCCTGCTCTTCTTCAAGATATTAACATGAGATCTTTTATATCCATCTGAGTGAAAAAGCTGAGAGACTTGATTTTGTACATGATAATCAGGGATACAGGCTTGATGATGGAAGTGAATTTAATTTGGAAAATCAGATTTATTGCATAGTTGTTTGATTTCCAATCTGGTGGCAATGATGGCAAAGTGATATCAATGGTGTAAGGGCAGGGTGGCCAACCTTTTTCTTTTTAATGTTTAATTTAGAGATACAGCACAGTAGCAGGCCATTTCGGCCCAAGAGTCTACCCCTCCGCCCCCCCCCCCCCACCTGCCTGATACATACTTGTGAACTGAAATGGCCTGTTACCATGCTGTATGTCTAAATTAAAAATTAAAAGGTTAGCCACCCCTGCCCTAGGGTCAACTCTTATCATTGAGAAGAATTAGTGTGAACCCACTCAAGAACATAGTTTGACAATTCTTGTATTGTAGGACTGAAAACAGAGTTGAATATAATTTAAACCAGACGAGGGCAATCAAACAAGATATATTACTCATTGCCTTTAGGTGAGAGGTAGGGTGAAATTTTGTATTAAGGGAACATATTGGGACTTTGACAAAGAATGTGCCCATCGTTCTGATGAGGATCAGAAGTAAACAGGCAAAGCTTTTGTCCTGTTGGTTCTTTAACAGGATCCCAACATGTGCCATGAAGAGGCATCATTTCTGCACTCACCTTTGGGTCTTTCTGGTTTGTAAGACTGGGTAAGATCTCAGATATGGTTAGAATTAGGCCTTAACTAATTTCATGACATAATAGGATAGCAATTCCAAGACTCCCTCATGGAATGACAGCATGTCCTCAATGAGACAACAATTATTTAACATGGGAACGTACTTCCCTCACACTGTTGATTGGGTTGCCAGGGTTAGAACTCTTTGGCGGCCTCAATGAGAGAAAGGAGAAATTCTGATTTAGCATCAATGAAACGAATTCAGTTTACTTAATCCAATCTTTGTAGACAGGTAGGGTTATCTTAATTTGACCTCATGGTCAGCACAAACATTGTGGGCCAAAAGGCCTGTTCCTGTGTTCCACTGTTTTATGTTCTCCACTTGATATATAGTGCAAGTACATAGAGTAGCAGTTTGATTTAAGTTCAAGTTTATTATGATCACACAACTGGACGAAACAGCGATCTTTGGTCCTCGGTGTAAAATCATGCAAACACATGTAAAGACATAGCACGTATATTTACAAGCAATTTATATTAAAAATAACTAAATACTGCTAAATAGTCGTAGATTCTCGGAGGGATTGTATGAGCAGTATGAATAGTTCATTAGTCATTCAGCATTCTCACTACCCGTGGGAAGAAGCTGTTTTTGGCTCAAATCCTTCTGTATCTTTTTCCCGATGGGAGTAGCTGCAAGATGCTGTGTGCGGGGTAGTAGGGGTCCTTAACAATTTTGTGAGCCCTTTTCGGACAACTATCCTGGTAGATCACGCCAATGAGTGGGGGGTGGGGGAGGGAGACCCCAGTGATCCTCTCTACCACTTTTCTTGTCTTTATGTTCTTATGGTCATGAGAAAGTGTGTGACTCTCTTGGCCCTGTGTAAAAAGTTTGTAAGTTCAAGACCATTCCAAGACTTCAGCCTTGATGTTGCATCTTTATGATACAAATGAGATATATAGATGAAATTGAACTATTTATTACCAAAAACCTTTATTACCAAAAATCTGGTAACAAAGTCACACTGAGCTGCGCAAATCCAGATGTTGGAAAAGATCTTGATGGTAACTAATGAAGAGCAGGTCGCCTCCAGTTCTTTCTTTAGCTGACACTGTCAAAAACTGTTTTTTCATCTCTTTGATGTTTATGGGATCTTGCTCTATGCCAATCGCATAGTATTGCTAATTGGTTTTATTTAATAAAGGTTCAAAAGCAATCCAGTAAATTGCTTCAGGAGATCCTGAAAATATTACAGAGTCGTATAATAATTCTTTCCTATTGACATTGTCGGCTG
This sequence comes from Narcine bancroftii, assembly GCF_036971445.1. Classification (NCBI taxonomy): domain Eukaryota; kingdom Metazoa; phylum Chordata; class Chondrichthyes; order Torpediniformes; family Narcinidae; genus Narcine; species Narcine bancroftii. Next base: position 151,042,799 of record NC_091470.1, on the reverse strand, counting down.
CATGTATCCTTAGGAAATTAAACCAGCAGATTACCTGGTCTATATTGCTTGAGATTCAAAAAAAGGTATTATGTGAGCTTGTGATTTTACAGATGTGATTTGATAGAGGGCAACACATGGAAGACTTTAAATCCAGCTCTGAACTCCGTAACTAGGTCTTGGGTAAGGTGCATTTGGGAGGTTAATGGTGTCCTACCTTCCAATCCTTCTGGGAAACCATGTAGCCTTGTTTTAATGACCTCTATTATGTAGTTCATCTGTTTTCTCTTTTATTATTCAGTCCTGTTTCATCAAATAATCCACAGGGGACTCAATCTCACCAGTGCGTGTCATCTGTGCATCTGTGGCCCTCAATCCATCCAGGGGAGCAATTGGGATTTCAATGTCGGGTGCACGGGGATTCATAACCAGCTTGTTCATTTTAAAGTGAAGGTGGCCAAGTCTGCAGGGAAGTACTCAAGAAGAACATGGAAAACAGAACAGTACAGGCCCTTCAGCCCACAATGTTGTGCTGACCTATATAAACCTACTCCACAATCAATCTAACCCTTCCCTATTTCCTTCCCTCAAGGCTCATAACACCCCATTTTTCTCACATCCATATACTTATCTAAGAGTCTTTTAAATGTCCTTGTTGTATCAATCTTCACCACCACCCCAGCAGCATGTCCCAGGCCCCCATCACTCACTGTGTACAAAAAAACTACCTCTGACATTTCTCCTAAACTTTCGTTCACTCACCTTAAACAGATGCCCTCTGCTATTGATCTGAAACATAACCTCTTCCTGACTAGCAGTTGACTAGAATGACAGACACTTTACAATTTTTTTCTTCAGGTTTTTAGCATCTGCAGTGTTTTATTGTTTCAACTTCTTCCCATGCACACAACCCCTCACCATGACTCCCTTCACTATCACCCCTATCTATAAAGGTGCACGTTCTGAGCATTGGCAGGGTTAAAATGAAATCACATTGGTAGATACACAGTGAAAGTCCTGCTCACCATCAACCACTTCACTGTTTAGATTTTATACATCCTCATCTTAAAGTTCTTTATTGTGACAAAACTGTTCAGTTAAAGAGATGGGAAATATGACAGGAGTATAGGCCATAAACAACCTATAACTATTTATGCCCTATTATTAGGCACCACATCTGTGAATTTTATGGTAATTGTCACACTATACTCACCAGCCAGGGACTTCCTGATGATTTAGTGCCATTTTCAGATATCCTATTCAGCTTATCAGCATGTAATAATTGAGAGGGTAGTAAAAGTATAATTAATTGACATTTTGCTCCTGGAGAGGTCAGTTCCCTTGTTCTCGTCCCCGCTGTGCTGAGTTGCATCCTCTTGTCTGTCTGAGAAAAGCGGGTGTCTGACCTTGGCCAGCAGCTTTAGTTACGAGTGTGTTAATTAAAAGAGACACATGGGGAGTTGCTTGCTGCTGCTTCTCTCTGTGACCTAGGCTTTAACTTTATACTACAAAGAAAAAAAAATCTGCATTATTCACTTAAACTGTGCATTTAATTAACCCCTGGGTCAGAGCAAGGCCAGGGAAGTTTCTATCCACTCGAATACAGATTGCTACCAGCACAACACAAGAGAAAAACAAAATGTTCCTCTCATGTTTAGTTCTCTCTTCAATATGTAATCAGGTTAAAATTATAAACATCCAATGCTTTACTTGGTTCCACAAATAATTTCAGGAAAGGGTACCAGGGTTAAAACTTGCTGCATTGATTCCTGTTGAATTACTTGCCACATTTACTGTTGTGATTGACCAGGGTTGCTGGCAGTTAGACATCATTTCATTTTACGACCACAAGGAGAAGAGATGAACCTTTGTGGACTTCAGTTGCCAAAGTCAGTTACCAGTTCTTCGGGTCATGTATGGTGCAGGTGAATTAAACAAGCTTTATGGAGGGCCCAACCCAGGGGACACGGCTGAGAATTGTTGATGTCAGTGAGCAGTAGCAGTTGGGGACAGAATGACTTGATGTCTTAACCTAAAATATAGCCTCTGTCCAAAAAATGGAATGCATATCAGTCCCAGCACCAAATTCAGAAGAGCATCTTGATGTATTATCCATTGGCAGCACCGAGTCTTTCACAAGCAGGCGGCTGGAGTGAGAGTGATACCACCTTATGCCTCAGAAAATCCACATTCTTACATTAACTCCTTCACAGCTCGCCACTTTTGAGATCTTTCTGCTGGAGGGTGCCAGTTTAGTAAGAATTTTGCAGTGACAGCAAGTTGGAATGATGACAATTTTCACAAAGGGCAGCACGGTTAGGTTGGCAGTTAGCGCAACGCTGTCACAGCACCAGCAATTGGACCAGGGTTCAAATCCCACACTGTCTGTAAGGATTTTGTACGTTCTCCCCACGTTTGCGTCTGTTCCTCCAGGGGCTCCTGTTTCCTCTCACCGTTCAAAAAGTATCGGGAGTAGTTCAATTAGGTGTAAATTAGATTCAAATTTTGGATTTATTGTCAGAGAGATATGACATCACATACAATCCTAAGATTCCTTTTGCCTATGGGCAAGGCAGAATTACCACTAGTTGGTAGTGGAAAAAATGAACTGTACACAGCGTAAACATGTAAACAAATAAAAGAACTGTAAATAGATAATGAATGTAAACAAACTGACTGTGCATTACAAAGAGAACAAAGAAAATCAATAAAGTGCACAAGTCAGAGTCTTTAAATGAGTCTCTGATTGACTTTGTCATTGACAAGGAGTCTGATGTGGAGAGGTAGCAGCTGTTCCTGAACCTGGTGGCATGAGTCTTATGACACCTTGTGATAGTACAGACCTATCACCAATGTATATAGTTACAGTATCTAGAGTGTAATGACTGTGCTTACAGCGATTGGCTGAGAGCTTAGCCACGCCTACTGTCTGGGCCTTAAAGGGTTATGTCCCTAGCCAGGTCGGATCATTCCGGACTGGTCGGCCACCTGTGAAGAACTCCTGTCTTTTGCTAATAAAAGCCTTAGTTTGGATCAACAAGTCTTTGGTTCTTTCGATGAGCTCTACGCACCTATATCTCTATCCTGATGGCAGCAACAAGAACAGAGCATGTGCTGGGTGATGTGGGTCTTTGATGATCGCTGCTGCCCTCCGATGGCAGAGTTCCCTTGTATATTCTCAATGGTGGGGAGGGTTTTGCCTGTGATATCTTGGGCTATGTCCACTACCTTTTGGAGGGCTTTACGCTCAGGAGTATGGGTGTTCCCATACCTGACTGTGATGCAGCCAATATATTTATCAGTCATTTACTCAAATCTGGAATAATCAGTGGTGAGCCCTTGATTCACCACTTGAATATGCAAGTCTGGCTTCAACAAATGATCACTCCAACCTCATTTCATCAGTTGGTTACTCAAAGCTCAGTTTATTTGTTGATCACCTAAAGCCAGATTCATCCATGCAGCTTGATTTATCAGTCAATTCCTTAAAGCTGGGTTTATCGGTTGATCATGCAATTGGGTTCAGCAGTCAATCATACTAGGCTGGGTTCAGACAAGCAGTTAAGTAGACTGGTCCATACACAGAGAATTTGCATCATGTTCCTTCACCTAGCAATTTGCTTCTGTAAGTCTATGGTACAGCAGGTGTGGGAAGAAGGTGGTACTATTTTTCTGAGGTCGGAACAACTCTAAGAAGCAACATTTTTGCACAGAGATGGCAGAGCCATACTTTTTAAGGGAAAATACTATGAACTTATATCAAAAGACTCTACTGCTCACTTTTCTTCTTTGCTCTCAGGACTGGAACATCCCTGAAGCTCCTCTCAAACTTCCTCATTACTGATCTGCTTGGGGTTGGGTGACAGGCAGTCTACTGATAATGTGTTTGCAATGTGGCTTGATGCTCATGTGGCCACGAGAAAGGATGTTAGAAAATTATTAGCACTGAGCATCTGTCTAGCACTCATAGATGAACTTGTGTGTTAGGGAGTAAATGATTTATTTTTATTTCTATTAGAATAAACGTATGTATTTTTGTTGTGTCACAGTTCATGTTGGTAGATCAATGTGATTGTCATATACTTATGTACAATGTATAGATGAACCGAATTTACTACATGCAACAGCCAAACAGGTATGTAAGGTACACGATCAACATTACAGTAAAAGTTCAAAAATCCAGATGCCGGCAGTCCGGATCACCCAAGGATCCAGACTTCTTAAAAACTTGGCTGAAATCCAGACTACCCAAGAATCTGGACTTCTCAAAAACTCTTGGCTTTTGTGTGCGTGCCTGCCTGCGTAAGTGCCATAGATGCGCAGCGGCAATAAGCAACCATGCATAGTCAGGAAAATGTAAGAAAAAATATTTGTCATTTTATATTTTGTATTTTAGATGAAAAATATTTCATTAATAAATTATCAAAATTTACCTGTGTACTGTCCTTAATTTTGATTTTTAAATATACTAACCCAATGCCCAAGCAGTCTGGATTTTAGGACTTTTACTGTGGTAAAAAATTAAATTACGATCATGTGGCAAGACAGAAAAATAAATAATAAACGATAGATAAATAAATCTTCAAGTTGCAGTTAGTGCAAGAAATTTTTTTTTTTAACAGAGCAGATCATTTTCTGGTCCCAGAATAGCTTATAGATAGGGTTAGGATAGTACAAGAAGAGATTTGATATATGTTTGGGTTGAGCAATAACATTTTTAGACCAATGTTTTCAGAAGAAACAGTTAAAAATAATCTCTCAGCTACAAGTTGCTCACATTGATAAATAAATCGTGGAATTGATACTTTCAGCGTATTCAATGCCTAGAAAATATACTATGCCTGGGTAATGCTATGTGAACACTTTGGAATCAGTGTAAAACCACTTACTATTAGATGTGTTAATATAACAGCTGAATTAATAAATTTTGAACGGGTAATGTTCTATTTGACAATTCATTTCTTTTCCTTTGGGGGAGGTCAGGAAACAGCACACTATCAATGTCACCTCACTTGAGTCAAACTCAACCAATCTGTACAGTTGTGTCAGGAACTTCCTTGTTACCTGATAGTTATCTTTAAATTTTTAAAGAACAGTGTGGTCCTGAAGAATGATGGATGAGAAGTCTGCCTAAAGAATCCCACGCCAGAATTTCAATAGTGAAAATCAAAAGGCTGGAGGAACAGAAAACCTGATGAAGGGTCACCACCTGAGATATTAACATTCCAGAGCTGCTACACGACTTGCTCAGTGTTTCCAGCATTTTGTTTTTATTTCAGCATGTCAGAGGTATTGGCTAAGAACAAATTGATTAGTGCACAGACTGGGAGGTTTTACTAACTGATTAGTGCACTGACTGAAGAAAGTTGAACATTCAGAGTGGAAAGAGACATTTGGACCTGTAAGGTCATCTCATTTGGGAATGTAACAGCGGCCCTCAGGCTGAGGAAAAATGGAGAGAAGTAGTTCCTGCCATTGTGTGGTGTGTTAGTGTAAAGTAAGGTCTTTATTGCTAGAGGGATTAAATTTAGGAGCAGGGAGATTATGCAGCAACTGTACAAGGTACTGGTGAGGCCAATCAGGAGTACTACATGAAATTCTGGTCTCCTTACTTGAGGAAAGATGTATTGACTTTGGAGGCAGTGCAGAGGAGGTTCACCAGGTTGATCCCAGGAATGAGTGGGTTATCCATGAGGAGAGATTGAGTTGTCTGTGACTATCCTCGCTGGAATTCAGAAGAATGAGAGGGGATCTTATGCCAATGAATAAAATTATGAAAGGCATAAATAAGATAGTGGTAAGTAAGTTGTTTCCATTGGTAGGGGAGACTAGAACTAGGGGACAAAGCCTCGAGGTTCAGGTAGTAGATTTAGGATGGAGATGAGGAGGATGGTTAATCTGTTGAATTTGCTGCCTAGTGGCGGCAACCTCAGTAAATATATTTAAAACAAAGTTGGATAGATATTTACAAAGTAGGGGAATTAAGAGATATGGGGGAAAAAGCAAGTAGATGATGGATGAGCCTATTATCAGATCAGCTATGATCTTATTGAATGGCAGAGCAGGCTTGACTCCTGCTCCTATTTCTCAGGCTGTAATAATCTTCATGAACAAAAGGCCTGGCTATTACCAGGCTCGTGTGCAATTGTATTGACCACATGCTGAGTGAACATCCAGTGGGATCCAATGCCCATTGTATAATAAAGGTGGGATTTGTTGGACCCGACATTAAAAACTTTTCTCCTGCAAAACATGACTTTAAACACCTGCCCCTTTCCCAGTTTCTTTGTGGTCCGTGTTTTGTAATGATTTAACTTTTCAACCAGACACCTCAAGCCTCAGCTCCTCTGTGCGTGCACATCATTCCAGTCTGGTTGCAAATATCAATGCTCACTCACTTTGAGAGCCTTTGTAAGGCCTGCTCTATTGTGCACAAAACTCCGTACATCGCTGGCTTAATAAACCTTCCTCAGGCCACTGACTCTTATTGGCCACAAGTCCACATGCAGCAGCAGCTCTTTGGTCTGTCTCCCATTATGGAGCTTGGGCAATCTCAGCAAACCTTTCTAGCAAGGATGAGGTGATCCTATTTTCTTTCAACTAACACCTGTATTTTTTCATGTGCTTTCCATGGGTTTACTCATTTGCATTCAGTCTTTTTTCTCCCCTCCCTGATGTTGGTACTACTTTTACTGATGCCTGTCTGAAATTAGGAAACTCAGCATAGACAGAATCAGATTTATTGTCATAAACATGTCACATTGTTTGTGGCAGCATCACAATTCATAAACAACCTACAAAATAAATAAGGCTAGTACAAGAAAAGGTCAAAGTAAGGCTGTGTCTGTGGTTCATTGTTCATTCACAAATCTGGAGGCAGAGGGGAAGAAGCTGTCCTTGTGCCGCTGAGTGCTCGTCTTCGGCTCCTGTACCTTTTACAGGCTCCTGTACCTTTTTCCCCAATGGTAGCAGAGTGACCCATCACTGAGTTGAGTTGAGCTGAGCTTGTCGCTTTCTCCTGTCAAACCCACAGGAGCCTCTAAATGGAACAGTTACACCATTTATACAGATGGGGCAGCCATATTCTAAAAGCTAAGAAGGTTTGTAATTCCACAATGCTGCACCTGCTGTACAGGTCAGAGAATCGTGATGGTAGTACTTTATTATGTTACTTGTGGAATCACAGAATAATTCCACCTGGGATATTTGTGTCTCTTCTGAAGGCAGTTATTGAAGTCTATTCAGAAATGAGTTGTAGATTCAGCATGGTCCTAGGCTTGATTTCCCAGTCTGTGTTGAGTTATCTGGATTATAAAACCTTGACTCATTGGTCCTTTTGCCCCAGGCTGTGGGCCCAATCCTAGATAATTGATAGTGATACACTTAATGAAGTACCAAGGGAATCCTGCACCATCCAAGCTTGCTGTCTCTTGAATGAAACTTTAAAATTCCTGCCTGCTCCCTTAGGTACAAGATCCTATGGCACTGCTTCAAGTATAAAGCAGTGTCGTTCGCTTCAGCTTTCCGGCCAGTATTTCCCTCTCAACCAAGGGTGTCATGCTGCTGAAGCTCACCGGAACGCTGCTCCAACACCTCTTAAAAAAAAGATCAACTTCTCCACGAATGAGGGAGATGTGATTGTAGATTTCAGAGAACATTCCCTCTCCCAACGAGTTTTAGAATTGAAGTCGGAATACTGTCCTGCTCCTAATTTTCCAAGCGGCAAACAGGCATTAGTGAATCAGGAATGGTGGCAAGGCCAGACTGCAAGTTGAGGGAATATTTGGCTAATATTTCTACTGCCCCTGTACTCCAATGTGCATGAGTGAGGACACCACAATTCCGCTAAATCTTGCAATTTTTACATGGAGAGGGACGTCTCCATTTGGTTGGGGCCACACAGTAAAGTCCTGGCAGTGTAGGCTCTGATATCCCTTCTCACTTGCGTCAGCTGTGCTTGCCACTTACAGAATGGATCAAACTGATAACAGCATTCCATTCAAAATTAGCCCTCAAGTAGAAATTATATTTTTTCTTTCTTGGGAGTTGTCAGAGGGGAGGGGTCTTTGGCTGGGGTCAAAGTTGTAGCGGTGAGTTTAGAGAGAGAAAGATCCGGGAGATACACGGATGGGGGGGAAGGGTAGAAAGACACTGAAGGGGAAGAGAGAAGCATGGGATAGATATAAGCATGGGATAGAGAGACTCGGAATACAGTCAAAATTGGGAGAGACCTTAGATGTGTGTGTGGGTGCACGCATGCATGTGAGAGAGTGAGTAGGGGGAGGGTTTGGGGCAGAAACCTGGGAGATAGACCCAAGATCAAGAGAGAGAGAGAGAGAGATAGAAAAAGGCCTAGGAGAGAAAGTACTGAGAGATAAGGAGACCCAGGAGAGAAAGAAAGACCTAGGATAGTGAGAAAGATAAATCTACAAGGAGATTAGGGACAGTGAGAGAGGGGACAGGATAGCATGATGCAGGACAGAGGGAGGAACTCCAGGAGAGAGAAATAGAGAGTGCTGGGATAGAAGGAAACTGCGGAGATAGATCAACAGACCTTGAATATTGTAAGACTTGGATTGGAGGTGAAGATCAGAGAGGGAGATATATGAGATGGAGTGGGACCCAGGATATGGATAGAGTGAGCTTTGGGACAAGAAAGAGGGGGGGAGGGGAGAGAGAGAGAGAGATCTAGGATAGATAGGGAGGCACAAATCAGGTGGGAGGAATGGAGGGGAGGAGAGAGAAGACTGAACAAAGAGATGTCATAGTGAGAGAGGGGGACAAATCCAGATTGGAGGGAGACCCAGCCTAGATAGATGCAAGAGATGCAGGAAAGAAAGTGAGAGACATGGAATAGGAACAATAAGAGTTGTAACCTGAGGGTTTGAGTGGAGGGAGAAAGAATGACCAAGAAAGCAAGAGGAAGGAACTAAACGAAACAGAGTGCCAAGAGGCAATCCCCACAGAGAAAATGAATGACCAGGACAGAGAGAGAGAGAGAGAGAAAGAATGAAACTCATGATGTGGAGAGATAGGACAATCTCAAGGTATGTACAGAAAAAGGGACGGCACTTCAAAGAGAGAAACAAAGGAGAGACCTGAGAAAGCAAGGCCAGAGACATGACACATTTTGGGGATTAAACAATCCTTTCCTCACTGGAATTGATCTACCAGACCTCTGCCGATAATTAGTGAGTGCAACCGTGCAATACTATGTCATATTATTAAATTAGGTATTATATGTTTTATTGTACCAGTTATACACTGAAATGTAGTGATAGTCTATCATCTTGTTAATGTCTTAATTAACTATCACTATATTTCTGTGGAGCTCTGGAATTCATATATTTCTTTCATCTTGGTTTAGTGCTTAACATTATAAGAAGCCCGATTCATATATATGTTACACCAAATTTGTGTACCTGCTCATTTCATGTACTGGGCAACTTCCTTGTCCCATTCATGTAATGAGCAGGTACACAAATTGGGTGTGACATATCTAGAGAGGATATAGGAAATAGCAGGCATTTTATCAGCTCTGGCACCTAAAAAATTAGCACTGCATCCCTGCTCTCAACCATTCTTAAAAACAGATATTTCATTATTATCACAATGTTGGAGATAGATTGTTGTTAATAAGTTGTTACAGCTTCAAAAGTACTTCATTAGCTGCAAAGCCTTTTAAGTCCAAACAAATGTAGGCTCATCCTAGCTGCACTCCTTAATCCTAATTGCTGGTGTCCTATTGCATGTATCACAATGATCCTTGTGTTGGTCCAATGGTTGGTCCAGACTGGTAAACCATGAGCCTAGCGGAACAATCCAGGCAGCTGTGTTATTTAAATTCAGTGAACAATCTGGGCTTTTTAAAAAAACACACAAAGCAGTCATTGGTAATTTAGCCCACCAAATTGACTGGATTTACTAATACCCGCAAGAGGAGGAAATCTGCCTTCTTTCCCTGGTCTGGTCCATTGGTTATTCCACATCTATCAATGTGGTTGACTCTGACACTACCAGCAAGTTCCTCAGTCGATGAAATAAAAGAATGAAATGGATGGATTTCAATGACTGCCCATAACAACAAGCCAATATTTGATCGGGAAACCTGATAAAATGATGTAAAGGAACATCAAAAGGTAACATTCCCAATAGTTGGAAAGACTTTGCATTATCTACTGGACACAAGTCAGGAGTATAGTGGGCTTCTCTCCACTGGCCTGGATGGCAACACTTAGGAGGCCTGATACAATTCAGAATGAAGAAACTTCTTCATTGCCACTCTTTTCACTATCTGAACATTCATTTCTTCCACTGCTGACACACAATGACTACAGAGTATGCTCTCCATAAAGTGCACCACTGTCACTACCTCTGACTGCTCAAAAGCATCTTCCAGAACAATAACCTCTCTCACCAATGACAGACATTTAGATGCATGAGACACCACAAACTGCAGGTTTCTCTCCAAGTCATATGCAATCTGATGAAAAAACAAATTCTCTTTATCATCACTGAGTCTAAATTCAGGAACCATCCCAATTAACAGAAGAATGGGAGTATCTTCATCAGAAGGAGGCCATTGATTCAAGGTGACAACTCCCCACCACATTCTCCAGATCAATTAGCAATGAGATTAAATGCTGACACCCAGATTAAAATATAGGTTGGTTTGTAGTCACTGACTTCCTTGTGCGTTAATTGATTAATGTGATGTAAAAGGAGGCCATTCGGTCATTGCTGGCTCATAACAAGAATCTCCCAACAATCCCACAGCCCCTCTTTATTTTCCCTGCAGTTTATTCTCTCTCTAAATGCCCATCATCTCCTCTTTGATTCTTTTGCCACTTAGCTATACTAAGGGGTAATTTACTGAATCTTTTAAGATACCAGTGAGAATTTGGGATGTGAGCAAATCTGAAGTGTACCTAGCAGAAACCCACAGCCACAGGGAGAACGTAAACTCCACACAGAGAGCACCCAAAGTCAAGATTGAACGAGAGTCTCTGGAGCTGTGAGTCAGCAGATTAAACCCTGTCAATATTTGTGTGCAGTATGTGATATATGATTTCATGTGTCCAGTGATCCTTGTGTCTACATCTCTATGAAACTATTTTTTATATTTTTATGAATTGGAAACAAAACTGGACCAACCATGTAATTGTTGTGGCTGCAAGGCCAGGTTGTAAGCTGTATATCTTGACTCCACAAAGCCTGTCTACATCTCTTCAGGAGTACTATTCTTTATAATTATCCTGGTGTATATAGTTGGTGATCCTTGTTTGTAGTCAGTGTTCTAATTGTGGCCTTGTGTGTCATCAGTGTTCGAATGTGATCTCTGTGTGATCCTTATGTGTGTAGTCCTTGGTCCTTATATGCACATCCAGTAATCCTCATGTGTGTAGTCCTTGGTCCCATATACACATCCAGTGATCCTCATGTGTGTAGTCCTTGGTCCTTATATACACATTCAGTGATCCTCATGTGTGTAGTCCTTGAACCTTATATGCACGTCCAGTGATCCTCATGTGTGTAGTCCTTGGTCCTTATATGCACGTCCAGTGATCCTCATGTGTGTAGTCCTTGGTCCTTATATGCACATCCAGTGATCCTCATGTGTGTAGTCCTTGGTCCTTAGATACACATCCAGTGATCCTCATGTGTGTAGCCTTTGGTTCTTATATGCACGTCCAGTGATCCTCATGTGTATAGTCCTTGGTCCTTATATGCACTTCCTGTGATCCTCATGTGTGTAGTCCTTGGTCCTTATATGCACATCCTGTGATCCTCATGTGTTTAGTTCTTGATCCTTATATGCACGTCCAGTGATCCTCATGTGTGTAGTCCTTGGTCCTTATATGCACATCCAGTGATCCTCATGTGTGTAGTCCTTGCTCCTTATATGCACGTCCAGTGATCCTCATGTGTGTAGTCCTTGCTCCTTATATGCACGTCCAGTGATCCTCATGTGTGTAGTCCTTGCTCCTTATATGCACGTCCAGTGATCCTCATATGTGTAGTCCTTGCTCCTTATATGCACGTCCAGTGATCCTCATGTGTGGAGTCCTTGGTCCTTATATGCACGTCCAGTGATCCTCATGTGTGTAGTCCTTGCTCCTTATGTGCACGTACAGTGATCCTCATGTGTGTAGTCCTTGCTCCTTATATACACATCCAGTGATCCTCATGTGTGTAGTCCTTGGTCCTTAAATGCACGTCCAGTGATCCTCATGTGTGTAGTCCTTGCTCCTTATATGCATGTCCAGTGATCCTCATGTGTGTAGTCCTTGCTCCTTATATGCACATCCTGTGATCCTCATGTGTGTAGTCCTTGGTCCTTATATGCACATCCAGTGATCCTCATGTGTGTAGTCCTTGCTCCTTATATGCACGTCCAGCGATCCTCATGTGTGTAGTCCTTGCTCTTTATATGCACGTCCTGTAATCCTCATGTGTGTAGTCCCTGCTCCTTATATGCACGTCCAGTGATCCTCATGTGTGTAGTCCTTGCTCCTTATATGCACGTCCAGTGATCCTCATGTGTGTAGTCCTTGCTCCTTATATGCACGTCCAGTGATCCTCATGTGTGTAGTCCTTGCTCCTTATATGCACGTCCAGTGATCCTCATGTGTGTAGTCCTTGGTCCTTATATGCACGTCCAGTGATCCTCATGTGTGTAGTCCTTGGTCCTAATGTGCACGCCCAGTGATCCTCATGTGTGTAGTCCTTGCTCCTTATGTGGACGTACAGTGATCATCATGTGTGTAGTCCTTGCTCCTTATATACACATCGAGTGATCCTCATGTGTGTAGTACTTGGTCCTTAAATGCACGTCCAGTGATCCTCATGTGTGTAGTCCTTGCTCCTTATATGCATGTCCAGTGATCCTCATGTGTGTAGTCCTTGCTCCTTATATGCACATCCTGTGATCCTCATGTGTGTAGTCCTTGGTCCTTATATGCACATCCAGTGATCCTCATGTGTGTAGTCCTTGCTCCTAATATGCACGTCCAGTGATCCTCATGTGTGTAGTCCTTGCTCCTTATATGCACATCCTGTGATCCTCATGTGTGTAGTCCTTGGTCCTTATATGCACGTCCAGTGATCCTCATGTGTGTAGTCCTTGCTCCTTATATGCACATCCTGTGATCCTCATGTGTGTAGTCCCTGCTCCTTATATGCACATCCTGTGATCCTCATGTGTGTAGTCCCTGCTCCTTATATGCACGTCCAGAGATCCTCATGTGTGTAGTTCTTGCTCCTTATATGCACATCCTGTGATCCTCATCTGTGTAGTCCTTGCTCCTTATATGCACGTCCAGTGATCCTCATGTGTGTAGTCCTTGCTCCTTATATGCACGTCCAGTGATCCTCATGTGTGTAGTTCTTGCTCCTTATATGCACATCCTGTGATCCTCATGTGTGTAGTCCTTGGTCCTTATATGCACGTCCAGTGATCCTCATGTGTGTAGTCCTTGGTCCTTATATGCACGTCCAGTGATCCTCATGTGTGTAGTCCTTGGTCCTTAGATACACATCCAGTGATCCTCATGTGTGTAGCCTTTGGTTCTTATATGCACGTCCAGTGATCCTCATGTGTATAGTCCTTGGTCCTTATATGCACTTCCTGTGATCCTCATGTGTGTAGTCCTTGCTCCTTATATGCACATCCTGTGATCCTCATGTGTTTAGTTCTTGATCCTTATATGCACGTCCAGTGATCCTCATGTGTGTAGTCCTTGGTCCTTATATGCACATCCAGTGATCCTCATGTGTGTAGTCCTTGCTCCTTATATGCACGTCCAGTGATCCTCATGTGTGTAGTCCTTGCTCCTTATATGCACGTCCAGTGATCCTCATGTGTGTAGTCCTTGCTCCTTATATGCACGTCCAGTGATCCTCATATGTGTAGTCCTTGCTCCTTATATGCACGTCCAGTGATCCTCATGTGTGGAGTCCTTGGTCCTTATATGCACGTCCAGTGATCCTCATGTGTGTAGTCTTTGCTCCTTATGTGCACGTACAGTGATCCTCATGTGTGTAGTCCTTGCTCCTTATATACACATCCAGTGATCCTCATGTGTGTAGTCCTTGGTCCTTAAATGCACGTCCAGTGATCCTCATGTGTGTAGTCCTTGCTCCTTATATGCATGTCCAGTGATCCTCATGTGTGTAGTCCTTGCTCCTTATATGCACATCCTGTGATCCTCATGTGTGTAGTCCTTGGTCCTTATATGCACATCCAGTGATCCTCATGTGTGTAGTCCTTGCTCCTTATATGCACGTCCAGCGATCCTCATGTGTGTAGTCCTTGCTCTTTATATGCACGTCCTGTAATCCTCATGTGTGTAGTCCCTGCTCCTTATATGCACGTCCAGTGATCCTCATATGTGTAGTCCTTGCTCCTTATATGCACGTCCAGTGATCCTCATGTGTGTAGTCCTTGCTCCTTATATGCACGTCCAGTGATCCTCATGTGTGTAGTCCTTGCTACTTATATGCACGTCCAGTGATCCTCATGTGTGTAGTCCTTGGTCCTTATATGCACGTCCAGTGATCCTCATGTGTGTAGTCCTTGGTCCTAATGTGCACGCCCAGTGATCCTCATGTGTGTAGTCCTTGCTCCTTATGTGGACGTACAGTGATCATCATGTGTGTAGTCCTTGCTCCTTATATACACATCGAGTGATCCTCATGTGTGTAGTACTTGGTCCTTAAATGCACGTCCAGTGATCCTCATGTGTGTAGTCCTTGCTCCTTATATGCATGTCCAGTGATCCTCATGTGTGTAGTCCTTGCTCCTTATATGCACATCCTGTGATCCTCATGTGTGTAGTCCTTGGTCCTTATATGCACATCCAGTGATCCTCATGTGTGTAGTCCTTGCTCCTAATATGCACGTCCAGTGATCCTCATGTGTGTAGTCCTTGCTCCTTATATGCACATCCTGTGATCCTCATGTGTGTAGTCCTTGGTCCTTATATGCACGTCCAGTGATCCTCATGTGTGTAGTCCTTGCTCCTTATATGCACATCCTGTGATCCTCATGTGTGTAGTCCCTGCTCATTATATGCACATCCTGTGATCCTCATGTGTGTAGTCCCTGCTCCTTATATGCACGTCCAGAGACCCTCATGTGTGTAGTTCTTGCTCCTTATATGCACATCCTGTGATCCTCATGTGTGTAGTCCTTGCTCCTTATATGCACGTCCAGTGATCCTCATGTGTGTAGTCCTTGCTCCTTATATGCACGTCCAGTGATCCTCATGTGTGTAGTTCTTGCTCCTTATATGCACGTCCAGTGATCCTCATGTGTGTAGTCCTTGCTCCTTATATGCACGTCCAGTGATACTCATGAGTGTAGTCCTTGGTCCTTATATGCACGTCCAGTGATCCTCATGTGTGTAATCCTTGCTCCTTATATGCACGTCCAGTGATCCTCATGTGTGTAGTCCTTGCTCCTTATATGCACTTCCTGTGATCCTCATGTGTGTAGTCCTTGGTCCATATATGCACGTCCAGTGATCCTCATATGTGTATTCCTTGGTCCTTATATGCACGTCCAGTGATCCTCATGTGTGTAGTCCTTGGTCCTTATATGCACATCCTGTGATCCTCATGTGTGTAGTCCTTGCTCCTTATATGCACGTCAGTGATCCTCATGTGTGTAGTCCTTGGTCCTTATATGCACATTCTGTGATCCTCATGTGTGTAGTCCTTGCTCCTTATATGCACGTCCAGTGATCCTCATGTGTGTAGTTCTTGCTCCTTATATGCACGTCCAGTGATCCTCATGTGTGTAGTCCTTGGTCCTTATATGCACGTCCAGTGATACTCATGAGTGTAGTCCTTGGTCCTTATATGCACGTCCAGTGATCCTCATGTGTGTAATCCTTGCTCCTTATATGCACGTCCAGTGATCCTCATGTGTGTAGTCCTTGCTCCTTATATGCACTTCCTGTGATCCTCATGTGTGTAGTCCTTGGTCCTTATATGCACGTCCAGTGATCCTCATATGTGTAGTCCTTGGTCCTTATATGCACGTCCAGTGATCCTCATGTGTGTAGTCCTTGGTCCTTATATGCACATCCTGTGATCCTCATGTGTGTAGTCCTTGCTCCTTATATGCACGTCAGTGATCCTCATGTGTGTAGTCCTTGGTCCTTATATGCACATTCTGTGATCCTCATGTGTGTAGTCCTTGCTCCTTATATGCACGTCCAGTGATCCTCATGTGTGTAGTCCTTGCTCCTTATATGCACATCCTGTGATCCTCATGTGTGTAGTCCTTGCTCCTTATATGCACATCCTGTGATCCTCATGTGTGTAGTCCTTGTTCCTTATATGCACATCCAGTGATCCTCATGTGTGTAGTCCTTGCTCCTTATATGCACGTCCAGTGATCCTCATGTGTGTAGTCCTTGCTCCTTATATGCACGTCCAGTGATCCTCATGTGTGTAGTCCTTGGTCCTTATATGCACGTCCTGTGATCCTCATGTGTGTAGTCCTTGCTCCTTATAATGCACGTCCAGTGATCCTCATGTGTGTAGTCCTTGGTCCTTATATACACGTCCAGTGATCCTCATGTGTGTAGTCCTTGCTCCTTATATGCACATCCTGTGATCCTCATGTGTGTAGTCCTTGCTCCTTATATGCACGTCCAGTGTTCCTCATGTGAGTAGTCCTTGGTCCTTATATGCACGTCCTGTGATCCTCATGTGTTTAGTCCTTGCTCCTTATATGCACGTCCAGTGATCCTCATGTGTGTAGTCCTTGGTCCTTATATGCACATCCTGTGATCCTCATGTGTGTAGTCCCTGCTCCTTATATGCACGTCCAGTGATCCTCATGTGTGTAGTCCTTGCTCCTTATATGCACGTCCAGTGATACTCATGTCTGTAGTTCTTGCTCCTTATATGCACATCGTGTGATCCTCAAATGTGTAGTCCTTGGTCCTTATATGCACGTCCAGTGATCCTCATGTGTGTAGTCCTTGGTCCTTATATGCACGTCCAGTGATCCTCAATGTGTAGTCCTTGCTCCTTATATGCACGTCCAGTGATCCTCATGTGTGTAGTCCTTGCACCTTTTATGCACGTCCAGTGATCCTCATGTGTGTAGTCCTTGGTCCTTATATGCACGTCCAGTGATACTCATGAGTGTAGTCCTTGGTCCTTATATGCACGTCCAGTGATCCTCATGTGTGTAATCCTTGCTCCTTATATGCACGTCCAGTGATCCTCATGTGTGTAGTCCTTGCTCCTTATATGCACTCCCTGTGATCCTCATGTGTGTAGTCCTTGGTCCTTAAATGCACGTCCAGTGATCCTCATATGTGTAGTCCTTGGTCCTTATATGCACGTCCAGTGATCCTCATGTTTGCAGTCCTTGGTCCTTATATGCACATCCTGTGATCCTCATGTGTGTAGTCCTTGCTCCTTATATGCACGTCAGTGATCCTCATGTGTGTAGTCCTTGGTCCTTATATGCACATTCTGTGATCCTCATGTGTGTAGTCCTTGCTCCTTATATGCACGTCCAGTGATCCTCATGTGTGTAGTCCTTGCTCCTTATATGCACATCCTGTGATCCTCATGTGTGTAGTCCTTGCTCCTTATATGCACATCCTGTGATCCTCATGTGTGTAGTCCTTGTTCCTTATATGCACATCCAGTGATCCTCATGTGTGTAGTCCTTGCTCCTTATATGCACGTCCAGTGATCCTCATGTGTGTAGTCCTTGCTCCTTATATGCACGTCCAGTGATCCTCATGTGTGTAGTCCTTGGTCCTTATATGCACGTCCTGTGATCCTCATGTGTGTAGTCCTTGCTCCTTATAATGCACGTCCAGTGATCCTCATGTGTGTAGTCCTTGGTCCTTATATACACGTCCAGTGATCCTCATGTGTGTAGTCCTTGCTCCTTATATGCACATCCTGTGATCCTCATGTGTGTAGTCCTTGCTCCTTATATGCACGTCCAGTGTTCCTCATGTGAGTAGTCCTTGGTCCTTATATGCACGTCCTGTGATCCTCATGTGTTTAGTCCTTGCTCCTTATATGCACGTCCAGTGATCCTCATGTGTGTAGTCCTTGCTCCTTATATGCACATCCTGTGATCCTCATGTGTGTAGTCCTTGCTCCTTATATGCACGTCCAGTGTTCCTCATGTGAGTAGTCCTTGGTCCTTATATGCATGTCCTGTGATCCTCATGTGTTTAGTCCTTGCTCCTTATATGCACATCCAGTGATCCTCATGTGTGTAGCCTTTGGTTCTTATATGCACGTCCAGTGATCCTCATGTGTATAGTCCTTGGTCCTTATATGCACTTCCTGTGATCCTCATGTGAGTAGTCCTTGGTCCTTATATGCACATCCTGTGATCCTCATGTGTTTAGTTCTTGATCCTTATATGCACGTCCAGTGATCCTCATGTGTGTAGTCCTTGGTCCTTATATGCACATCCAGTGATCCTCATGTGTGTAGTCCTTGCTCCTTATATGCACGTCCAGTGATCCTCATGTGTGTAGTCCTTGCTCCTTATATGCACGTCCAGTGATCCTCATGTGTGTAGTCCTTGCTCCTTATATGCACGTCCAGTGATCCTCATATGTGTAGTCCTTGCTCCTTATATGCACGTCCAGTGATCCTCATGTGTGGAGTCCTTGGTCCTTATATGCACGTCCAGTGATCCTCATGTGTGTAGTCCTTGCTCCTTATGTGCACGTACAGTGATCCTCATGTGTGTAGTCCTTGCTCCTTATATACACATCCAGTGATCCTCATGTGTGTAGTCCTTGGTCCTTAAATGCACGTCCAGTGATCCTCATGTGTGTAGTCCTTGCTCCTTATATGCATGTCCAGTGATCCTCATGTGTGTAGTCCTTGCTCCTTATATGCACATCCTGTGATCCTCATGTGTGTAGTCCTTGGTCCTTATATGCACATCCAGTGATCCTCATGTGTGTAGTCCTTGCTCCTTATATGCACGTCCAGCGATCCTCATGTGTGTAGTCCTTGCTCTTTATATGCACGTCCTGTAATCCTCATGTGTGTAGTCCCTGCTCCTTATATGCACGTCCAGTGATCCTCATGTGTGTAGTCCTTGCTCCTTATATGCACGTCCAGTGATCCTCATGTGTGTAGTCCTTGCTCCTTATATGCACGTCCAGTGATCCTCATGTGTGTAGTCCTTGCTACTTATATGCACGTCCAGTGATCCTCATGTGTGTAGTCCTTGGTCCTTATATGCACGTCCAGTGATCCTCATGTGTGTAGTCCTTGGTCCTAATGTGCACGCCCAGTGATCCTCATGTGTGTAGTCCTTGCTCCTTATGTGGACGTACAGTGATCATCATGTGTGTAGTCCTTGCTCCTTATATACACATCGAGTGATCCTCATGTGTGTAGTACTTGGTCCTTAAATGCACGTCCAGTGATCCTCATGTGTGTAGTCCTTGCTCCTTATATGCATGTCCAGTGATCCTCATGTGTGTAGTCCTTGCTCCTTATATGCACATCCTGTGATCCTCATGTGTGTAGTCCTTGGTCCTTATATGCACATCCAGTGATCCTCATGTGTGTAGTCCTTGCACCTAATATGCACGTCCAGCGATCCTCATGTGTGTAGTCCTTGCTCCTTATATGCACATCCTGTGATCCTCATGTGTGTAGTCCTTGGTCCTTATATGCACGTCCAGTGATCCTCATGTGTGTAGTCCTTGCTCCTTATATGCACATCCTGTGATTCTCATGTGTGTAGTCCCTGCTCATTATATGCACATCCTGTGATCCTCATGTGTGTAGTCCCTGCTCCTTATATGCATGTCCAGAGATCCTCATGTGTGTAGTTCTTGCTCCTTATATGCACATCCTGTGATCCTCATGTGTGTAGTCCTTGCTCCTTATATGCACGTCCAGTGATCCTCATGTGTGTAGTCCTTGCTCCTTATATGCACGTCCAGTGATCCTCATGTGTGTAGTTCTTGCTCCTTATATGCACGTCCAGTGATCCTCATGTGTGTAGTCCTTGCTCCTTATATGCACGTCCAGTGATACTCATGAGTGTAGTCCTTGGTCCTTATATGCACGTCCAGTGATCCTCATGTGTGTAATCCTTGCTCCTTATATGCACGTCCAGTGATCCTCATGTGTGTAGTCCTTGCTCCTTATATGCACTTCCTGTGATCCTCATGTGTGTAGTCCTTGGTCCTTATATGCACGTCCAGTGATCCTCATATGTGTAGTCCTTGGTCCTTATATGCACGTCCAGTGATCCTCATGTGTGTAGTCCTTGGTCCTTATATGCACATCCTGTGATCCTCATGTGTGTAGTCCTTGCTCCTTATATGCACGTCAGTGATCCTCATGTGTGTAGTCCTTGGTCCTTATATGCACATTCTGTGATCCTCATGTGTGTAGTCCTTGCTCCTTATATGCACGTCCAGTGATCCTCATGTGTGTAGTTCTTGCTCCTTATATGCACGTCCAGTGATCCTCATGTGTGTAGTCCTTGGTCCTTATATGCACGTCCAGTGATACTCATGAGTGTAGTCCTTGGTCCTTATATGCACGTCCAGTGATCCTCATGTGTGTAATCCTTGCTCCTTATATGCACGTCCAGTGATCCTCATGTGTGTAGTCCTTGCTCCTTATATGCACTTCCTGTGATCCTCATGTGTGTAGTCCTTGGTCCTTATATGCACGTCCAGTGATCCTCATATGTGTAGTCCTTGGTCCTTATATGCACGTCCAGTGATCCTCATGTGTGTAGTCCTTGGTCCTTATATGCACATCCTGTGATCCTCATGTGTGTAGTCCTTGCTCCTTATATGCACGTCAGTGATCCTCATGTGTGTAGTCCTTGGTCCTTATATGCACATTCTGTGATCCTCATGTGTGTAGTCCTTGCTCCTTATATGCACGTCCAGTGATCCTCATGTGTGTAGTCCTTGCTCCTTATATGCACATCCTGTGATCCTCATGTGTGTAGTCCTTGCTCCTTATATGCACATCCTGTGATCCTCATGTGTGTAGTCCTTGTTCCTTATATGCACATCCAGTGATCCTCATGTGTGTAGTCCTTGCTCCTTATATGCACGTCCAGTGATCCTCATGTGTGTAGTCCTTGCTCCTTATATGCACGTCCAGTGATCCTCATGTGTGTAGTCCTTGGTCCTTATATGCACGTCCTGTGATCCTCATGTGTGTAGTCCTTGCTCCTTATAATGCACGTCCAGTGATCCTCATGTGTGTAGTCCTTGGTCCTTATATACACGTCCAGTGATCCTCATGTGCGTAGTCCTTGCTCCTTATATGCACATCCTGTGATCCTCATGTGTGTAGTCCTTGCTCCTTATATGCACGTCCAGTGTTCCTCATGTGAGTAGTCCTTGGTCCTTATATGCACGTCCTGTGATCCTCATGTGTTTAGTCCTTGCTCCTTATATGCACGTCCAGTGATCCTCATGTGTGTAGTCCTTGGTCCTTATATGCACATCCTGTGATCCTCATGTGTGTAGTCCTTGCTCCTTACATGCACGTCCAGTGATCCTCATGTGTGTAGTCCTTGCTCCTTATATGCACGTCCAGTGATACTCATGTCTGTAGTTCTTGCTCCTTATATGCACATCGTGTGATCCTCAAATGTGTAGTCCTTGGTCCTTATATGCACGTCCAGTGATCCTCATGTGTGTAGTCCTTGGTCCTTATATGCACGTCCAGTGATCCTCAATGTGTAGTCCTTGCTCCTTATATGCACGTCCAGTGATCCTCATGTGTGTAGTCCTTGCACCTTTTATGCACGTCCAGTGATCCTCATGTGTGTAGTCCTTGGTCCTTATATGCACGTCCAGTGATACTCATGAGTGTAGTCCTTGGTCCTTATATGCACGTCCAGTGATCCTCATGTGTGTAATCCTTGCTCCTTATATGCACGTCCAGTGATCCTCATGTGTGTAGTCCTTGCTCCTTATATGCACTTCCTGTGATCCTCATGTGTGTAGTCCTTGGTCCTTAAATGCACGTCCAGTGATCCTCATATGTGTAGTCCTTGGTCCTTATATGCACGTCCAGTGATCCTCATGTTTGCAGTCCTTGGTCCTTATATGCACATCCTGTGATCCTCATGTGTGTAGTCCTTGCTCCTTATATGCACGTCAGTGATCCTCATGTGTGTAGTCCTTGGTCCTTATATGCACATTCTGTGATCCTCATGTGTGTAGTCCTTGCTCCTTATATGCACGTCCAGTGATCCTCATGTGTGTAGTCCTTGCTCCTTATATGCACATCCTGTGATCCTCATGTGTGTAGTCCTTGCTCCTTATATGCACATCCTGTGATCCTCATGTGTGTAGTCCTTGTTCCTTATATGCACATCCAGTGATCCTCATGTGTGTAGTCCTTGCTCCTTATATGCACGTCCAGTGATCCTCATGTGTGTAGTCCTTGCTCCTTATATGCACGTCCAGTGATCCTCATGTGTGTAGTCCTTGGTCCTTATATGCACGTCCTGTGATCCTCATGTGTGTAGTCCTTGCTCCTTATAATGCACGTCCAGTGATCCTCATGTGTGTAGTCCTTGGTCCTTATATACACGTCCAGTGATCCTCATGTGTGTAGTCCTTGCTCCTTATATGCACATCCTGTGATCCTCATGTGTGTAGTCCTTGCTCCTTATATGCACGTCCAGTGTTCCTCATGTGAGTAGTCCTTTGTCCTTATATGCACGTCCTGTGATCCTCATGTGTTTAGTCCTTGCTCCTTATATGCACGTCCAGTGATCCTCATGTGTGTAGTCCTTGGTCCTTATATGCACATCCTGTGATCCTCATGTGTGTAGTCCTTGCTCCTTATATGCACGTCCAGTGATCCTCATGTGTGTAGTCCTTGGTCCTTATATGCACGTCCAGTGATCCTCATGTGTGTAGTCTTTGGTCATTATATGCACGTCCAGTGATCCTCATGTGTGTAGTCCTTGCTCCTTATATGCAAGTCCAGTGATCCTCATGTGTGTAGTCCTTGCTCCTTATATGCACGTCCAGTGACCCTCATGTGTGGAGTCCTTGTTCCTTATATGCACGTCCAGTGATCCTCATGTGTGTAGTCCTTGCTCCTTATATGCACGTCCAGTGATCCTCATGTGTGTAGTCCTTGCTCCTTATATGCACTTTCTGTGATCCTCATGTGTGTAGTCCTTGGTCCTTATATGCACGTCCAGTGATCCTCATGAGTGTAGTCCTTGGTCCTTATATGCACGTCCAGTGATCCTCATGTGTGTAGTCCTTGCTCCTTATATGCACGTCCAGTGATCCTCATGTGTGTAGTCCTTGCTCCTTATATGCACTTCCTGTGATCCTCATGTGTGTAGTCCTTGCTCCTTATATGCACTTTCTGTGATCCTCATGTGTGTAGTCCTTGGTCCTTATATGCACGTCCAGTGATCCTCATGAGTGTAGTCCTTGGTCCTTATATGCACGTCCAGTGATCCTCATGTGTGTAGTCCTTGCTCCTTATATGCACGTCCAGTGATCCTCATGTGTGTAGTCCTTGCTCCTTATATGCACTTCCTGTGATCCTCATGTGTGTAGTCCTTGCTCCTTATATGCACGTCCAGTGATACTCATGTCTGTAGTTCTTGCTCCTTATATGCACATCGTGTGATCCTCAAATGTGTAGTCCTTGGTCCTTATATGCACGTCCAGTGATCCTCATGTGTGTAGTCCTTGGTCCTTATATGCACGTCCAGTGATCCTCAATGTGTAGTCCTTGCTCCTTATATGCACGTCCAGTGATCCTCATGTGTGTAGTCCTTTCACCTTTTATGCACGTCCAGTGATCCTCATGTGTGTAGTCCTTGGTCCTTATATGCACGTCCAGTGATACTCATGAGTGTAGTCCTTGCTCCTTATATGCACATCCTGTGATCCTCATGTGTGTAGTCCTTGTTCCTTATATGCACATCCAGTGATCCTCATGTGTGTAGTCCTTGCTCCTTATATGCACGTCCAGTGATCCTCATGTGTGTAGTCCTTGCTCCTTATATGCACATCCTGTGATCCTCATGTGTGTAGTCCTTGCTCCTTATATGCACGTCCAGTGATCCTCATGTGTGTAGTCCTTGGTCCTTATATGCACGTCCAGTGATCCTCAATGTGTAGTCCTTGCTCCTTATATGCACGTCCAGTGATCCTCATGTGTGTAGTCCTTGTACCTTTTATGCACGTCCAGTGATCCTCATGTGTGTAGTCCTTGGTCCTTATATGCACGTCCAGTGATACTCATGAGTGTAGTCCTTGGTCCTTATATGCACGTCCAGTGATCCTCATGTGTGTAATCCTTGCTCCTTATATGCACGTCCAGTGATCCTCATGTGTGTAGTCCTTGCTCCTTATATGCACTTCCTGTGATCCTCATGTGTGTAGTCCTTGTTCCTTATATGCACATCCAGTGATCCTCATGTGTGTAGTCCTTGCTCCTTATATGCACGTCCAGTGATCCTCATGTGTGTAGTCCTTGTTCCTTATATGCACATCCAGTGATCCTCATGTGTGTAGTCCTTTCTGCTTATATGCACGTCCAGTGATCCTCGTGTGTAGTCCTTGGTCCTTATATGCACGTCCTGTGATCCTCATGTGTGTAGTCCTTGCTCCTTATATGCACGTCCAGTGATCCTCATGTGTGTAGTCCTTGCTCCTTATATGCACGTCCAGTGATCCTCATGTGTGCAGTCCTTGTTCCTTATATGCACATCCTGTGATCCTCATCTGTGTAGTCCTTGCTCCTTATATGCACGTCCAGTGATCCTCATGTGTGTAGTCCTTGCTCCTTATATGCACGTCCTGTGATCCTCATGTGTGTAGTCCTTGCTCCTTATATGCACGTCCAGTGATCCTCATGTGTGCAGTCCTTGGTCCTTATATGCACGTCCAGTGATCCTCATGTGTGTAGTCCTTGCTCCTTATATGCACGTCCAGTGATCCTCATGTGTGTAGTCCTAGCTCCTTATATGCACATCCTGTGATCCTCATGTGTGTAGTCCTTGCTCCTTATATGCACGCCCAGATTTCCTCATGTGTGTAGTCCTTGGTCCTTATATGCACGTCCTGTGATCCTCATGTGTGTAGTCCTTGGTCCTTATATGCACGTCCTGTGATCCTCATGTGTGTAGTCCTTGGTCCTTATATGCACATCCTGTGATCCTCATGTGTGTAGTCCTTGCTCCTTATATGCACGTCCAGTGATCCTCATGTGTGTAGTCCTTGGTCCTTATATGCACATCCAGTGATCCTCATGTGTGTAGTCCTTGCTCCTTATATGCACATCCTGTGATCCTCATGTGTGTAGTCCTTGCTCCTTATATGCACGTCCAGTGATCCTCATGTGTGTAGTCCTTGGTCCTTATATGCACATCCTGTGATCCTCATGTGTGTAGTCTTTGGTCCTTATATGCACGTCCAGTGATCCTCATGTGTGTAGTCCTTGCTCCTTATATGCACGTCCAGTGATCCTCATGTGTGTAGTCCTTGCTCCTTATATGCATGTCCAGTGGTCCTCATGTGTGTAGTCCTTGTTCCTTATATGAACGTCCAGTGATCCTCATGTGTGTAGTCCTTGCTCCTTATATGCACGTCCAGTGATCCTCATGTGTGTAGTCCTTGCTCCTTATATGCACGTCCAATGATCCTCATGAGTGTAGTCCTTGGTGCTTATATGCACGTCCAGTGATCCTCATGTGTGTAGTCCTTGCTCCTTATATGCACGTCCAGTGATCCTCATGTGTGTAGTCCTTGGTCCTTATATGCACGTCCTGTGATCCTCATGTGTGTAGTCCTTGCTCCTTATATGCACGTCCAGTGATCCTCATGTGTGTAGTCCTTGCTCCTTATATGCACGTCCAGTGATCCTCATGTGTGTAGTCCTTGCTCCTTATATGCACGTCCAGTGATCCTCATGTGTGTAGTTCTGGTCCTTATATGCACGTCCAGTGATCCTCATGTGTGTAGTCCTTGGTCCTTATTTGCACATCCTGTGATCCT
The DNA here is from genome assembly GCF_036971445.1 of Narcine bancroftii. NCBI lineage: Eukaryota > Metazoa > Chordata > Chondrichthyes > Torpediniformes > Narcinidae > Narcine > Narcine bancroftii. The sequence goes on along the minus strand of NC_091470.1, from coordinate 151,016,784 downwards.
TATGATTGCAGTCAATGATGTTTATGTGCAGTCATTATCTAGAGTCAGTGAACATTGTCTTTCTCGTCAGTGATTTTGTGTAAAGTGAATTGGGTTTATTGTCATAGATCATTATATACATCACAGTCTGGTATGGGGACACTATTACTATTGTGGGTGAAGCACTCCGAAAGGTAGTGGGCACAGCTGAGGGCATCACAGGCAAAACCCTCCCTGCCATTGAGAACATCAGCAGGGAACACTGCCATCGGAGAGCAGCAGCAATCGCCAAGGATTCACACCACTCAGCTCAAGTTCTGTTCTCACTGCTACCATCAGGAAAGAGGTCTAGGTGCTACAAGACTCACCCTACCAAGTTCAGGAAAAGCTGCTACCCCTCCATCATCAGATGCCTCAACAACTAACTCAATCAGGGACTCATTTAAGGACTCTTACTTTTGCACTTTATTGATTGTGTTTTTTCCTCTCTGTGTTGCACACTGTTTGTTTACATTTCTTAATTTGCTTACAAGTGTACATTGAGTACAATTTTTTTTCTCTACCAAATAGGTGGTAATTTTGCCTCACCTGCAAGAAAAGGAATTTTAAGGTTGCATGTGATTGTTATGTATGTACTCTGACAATAAATCTGAAATCTGAAATCAGTTCTAGATCTTTGTGCAGTCGGTGATTTTTCCTGTAGTTATGTAGTTTAAGATATTTGTGATCAGTGATTCTTGTATGTGTAGTTAGTGATCTGATTTTCTGTAGTCATTTCTTGTGTGTGGCATCAGTGTAATCAGGAATCTTGGTGCACAGCTAGTGATTCTCCCTGTAGTAAATAACCTTTGTGAGTGGACCGTGATCATGGTGTTTGTCTGTATTCTGTGATCCTTTGGCTTATTATCCTGTTGTAAGATTAGTAGACAGTGACTGTTGTCAGTGAGCCTATTCTGCACTCAGTAATCCTTGTCTCTGTAGTTGTTATATTTGTGAGCAGTAACCCAAGTGAGCCTTCAGTAAACCTAATATATAGTCATCGAGTCTTATGTGTCCAATCAATGACATTTGAGCAAAGAACATCGAGCAGTATGGCAAAGGAACATGCCCAAATCAAACTAAAGCTCTGCTAAACTTTTTGTGTGTCGTATTCCTTGAGTGTACATTCAGGACTCCTTTCCGTATGGTGCTAGTTTCATTCTGAGTAAAGTCAGTAGCCCTTGTGTGCACAGCCATTGTTTATTTACTGTCACACCATTAAATCTGGTTTTACAATTTTCCATAGTCACTCCATGCCTCATGCCTTTGTACATCAGAGAGAGGAAGAATGACACACACTTTTTTTTTATTTAAAATTTTTTATTTTTCACACCATAAATCACGTTAGCGATGATATACACTTTTTCTTTTTCACACATATACAGTGACTTTTTCTCCACCCCCCTCCCTCCTCCCAAGCCACCCCCCCACCCCCCCCTCTCATCCATTTTAGATATACAATCTAGGTTGCATTAAGCCAGTCAGACAATGTTGTCATTCAACAAAAATACACCAGAAATTCTACTGAGTCCATTCTTTTCTTCTCTTCTCCTTCCATCAACTTAGGTAATGTTTGTTCCCGGTAGGTTTTCGCTATTGTATTTAATGTAAGGCTCCCATACTTGTTCGAATATTTCAATATTATTTCTTAAACTATATGTTATTTTTTCTAATGGAATACATTTATTCATTTCTATATACCATTGTTGTATTTTCAAATTATCTTCCAATTTCCAGGTTGACATAATACATTTTTTTGCTACGGCTAGGGCTATCTTAACAAATCTTTTTTGTGCATCCTCCAAGTCAATTCCAAATTCTTTATTTTTTATGTTACTTAGGAGAAAGATCTCTGGATTCTTTGGTATGTTGTTTTCTGTTATTTTATTTAATATCTGATTAAGATCATCCCAAAATTTTTCTACTTTCTCACATGTCCAGATTGCATGAATTGTTGTTCCCCTTTCTTTTTTACATCGAAAACATCTATCAGATACTGTTGGGGAATGACACACACTTGATGTGACTGTAGTCAAGACAGATTTTATTGCTCTCCCTGCTCTTGCTTATTTAGGCTCAGCTTCCCACCACTGGGCCCGGTTTTCCAGCCGTTCTCGGCGGAAGTGACGTCACCGGCGTGCCAGCCACTGATTGGTCAGCAGTGTTCGCTGTTTCCCGCCGTGCAGGCTGTCAGCTGGGAAGAAAGGCCATTAGTCCATGCAAGCTTTGTGAGATCAGTGTGTTTGTCTGCCATTTTGTGTATTGGATCACCTCTCGGATATCAGGCTGCTGCACCTTCATTGTTTGCCTTATTCATATTTGATCCCTGTATCAGATTGAACCAAATTTTAAAAAATGACCATATTATTATCACTTTTCCTTAAATGTCTTTAACTGCCAAATCATCTTTTTCTTATTGCACAATATCAGATTTAAAATAGTTTTCTCCCTCAACATCCTGTTCTAGAAAATTATATCTTATATACATTGTTCTAATTTTCAGATTTATACATTGCCCTTTTTGTATGGAAACTTTAAATAATCTCCTTCAATGCTTTCAACTCATTGATATTTCTTAGCTTAATCCAGAATGAATCTATTTCAGTGATCCTGTGAACATAGTCAGTGATTCAACTATATATTCATTGTTCTTTGTGTGTTCAGTTAATGAGTAAATGCACCAAGAGATCCTTGTTTATGGAGAAGTGATTATTGTGCATGCAGCCAATGACATTTTCGTAATCAGATAGTGACAGGATCAACTCAAACATAATGATATTGCTCATTGAATATCAAAAGGGCACCCTGACCACCCAATTCCAAAGCAGTCTGGCTTATAATTCAGCTTCCTTGTAGATGTTTTTATGGATCTACTGATACTGATATTCTTGCATTAAAGGACTCAATCATATCAAAATTATAAAGCTGCAAACTTTCCCTCTGCTTTGGTTTAATGGGCAGTGGTCTGCTCTTCACATAGTTCCCATGTGCCTTGTTTTCATCACTTCTTTATTCATCACGTGAGCTGCCGCAAAGCTATTGTGCCCATGGAACCACATCGGACTGGACAATAGCTCCTCCACACAAAGATCGAGAAAGACTGAGAACGTGGTTTAAGCAAGATGTTCAGAATTGGAGAAAGCACTAGGCGCAAAGCAAAAAATAGCTGAGAAGACTGCAGGAAATCTGACAACATGGCTAAAAAGGAATGAAAGGGCAGAAAGATAGAGAATGTGAAAAGCTGCCCTTTTCTCTGTGACATTGCCAGCTGTCCTCTTGACACCATTTCTCCTGCATTTTTAACCTGTATTCTTTGGTCATCTTTTCCTTTTCCTCAGAATCTGTTTTTCACTCTCCTATGCTGACTTCCAAATGCTCAGTAGATAGAATCTTCATGTGGCCATTACAAATTGATCATACCTTTAGAAAATAATGGACGAGAAGATCCTCAGCTGTACAATGGTCAAATTTCCACTCACTCACATTTCAGAAAAATCCATTACTATCACCGTTGTATTTAGCCCTGCAGTTCATCCCTTGTGCCTACCTAGAGCTCAGCTTGGGTTTCCCTCCTGTTTATCATTTACGTCTTTCTTTTATTAGTTGTCTATCAGCTTATCCTTGGAAGTATGGCCCACTCGTTGTAATGGAGCCATCTCAACACCACTTCTATAGATCTGTCTACTGTGTAGACCACACATGTCAAACTCTGGCCCGCGGACCAAATTTGGCCCGCGATGTAATTATATTTGGCCCTCAAGATCATATCAAAAATGTATTAGAGGTGGCCCGCTGGCTGCCGCGCCAGTATAGCGCATGCACAGTAACCGCTGTGTCCCAGGGTGAGAGAGAGAGAGAAAAATCCTGGTCCTTGAAAAGTAGTGGTGGGTGGTTTTATAAACACGCTGTTGTGTCCCCCTGCCTGGCCGGTGTCAGGGGAAGCCAAAGCCGCTTCCCAGCACCCGGAACCCCAGTGGGACAGCGTTTCTTGGAGCTGCAGATGGAGTCGGGACGCCGGAGGGAAGATTGGGGCTCCCCGCCGGGCGATGGGGGCGCCGGCTGCCGGCCGCCCTGGGCCTTCCCACCGGACCAGCGGCGGGTGCCCGGAGTACACGTGGAGAGCGAGGCTGGTCGGGCAGGTAGGGTGGAACCCCCCGCCAATCTCGGGAGTGGCGTGGGCTGGATCGGGATTAGCCGCGCTCACCTGCTCCTCCACCGCTGACCGGGATCCCAGCGCGGTCCTGAGCGCGGAGACTGCCCTGGAAAGGTCCTGGGACACCGGCACGGAAAGAAAAGGGGGTCCGGGAGAAACTCAGCAGGTCAAGGGGGGTCCGGGAGAAACTCAGCAGGTCGAGGGAGGTCCGGGAGAAACTCAGCAGGTCAAGGGGGGTCCAGGAGAAACTCAGCAGGTCAAAGGGGGATCCGGGAGAAACTCAGCAGGTCAAAGGGGGATCCGGGAAAAACAGCAGGTCAAAGGGGGGTCCGAGATAAACTCAGCAGGTCAAGGTGGAGGTGTCCGGGAGAAACTCAGAAGGTCAAGGGGAGGGGGTCCGGGAGAAACTCAGCAGGTCAAGGGGAGTCCGGAAGAAACTCAACAGGTCAAGGGAGGTCCGGGAGAAACTCAGCAGGTCAAGGGGAGTCCGGGAGAAACTCAACAGGTCAAGGGAGGTCCAGGAGAAACTCAGCAGGTCAAGGGGGGTCCGGGAGAAACTCAGCAGATCAAGGGGGGTCCGGCAGAAACTCAGCAGGTCAAGGGGGGTCCGGGAGAAACTCAGCAGGTCAAGGGGGGTCCGGGAGAAACTCAGCAGATCAAGGGGGGTCCGGCAGAAACTCAGCAGGTCAAGGGGGGTCCGGGAGAAACTCAGCAGGTCAAGGGGGGTCCGGCAGAAACTCAGGGGGGGCCTGACCTCGTCAGGACCGTTGCCCACTCCCCCTCCCTGCCGCAGGCCGACCCGCAACTCACGGTGACGGGGCCGCTGATCCGCCGAGATGCTGCCCTGCAGCGAGAGCCGATGCCCCCGCACTGTCGTTGTCCAACCCGATCGCCCGCAAACCCCGCCCTCCCGCACACAGGCCTGAGTAAGTATTATGAACTTTAATCTCAGGATAAAACAATCTTCCAATAGTTTCATGTCACAGTGATAAATATATTCCTGGTTAAAAATGGTCCTGCACCTGGATACAAGCTCATTAGGCATAAAACTTGAAAAGTGTGTAAATCAAAGGATATCTGTACCAATGGAAAAAGGGCATGGCAAATAACCCTGCTAGAGTTCATGCCCACAATCAGTCACCCATTTGATTGTTTCAGGAATCATGTTATTCTCCCACATTCTCAATAGTCCTCAGATTTTACTATTCGACAGCACACTAGCAACATTTGACAAATCCTCTATAGAGAAATATTATTTATTGAATATTTTATTTCTCATTTGTTAATGCTTCTGGAAAGAGTTTATCCAAAACTATTATTAAACATTTATTTTAATAAGAAAAAGTTTAACATTACATATGTTGAAAGAAGAGAAAACATGCAGTTGTTGTTGAAAATTTTCAATAAATATTTAGTTCGGCCCTTGACCTAGTCCAAGTTTTTAATTTTGGCCCTCCGTGAATTTGAGTTTGACACCCCTGGTGTAGACATTTACTGTCTTGGCTACAGCATTTCTCTATAACTAGACATTGAGAAAACCTAAGTTGTCATCCTTGGGCATCATAGTTAACTGGGCATTCACACTCAATGTCTGTCTGTGGACCAGGACTTTTACAATGAATAATAACGATTCCTCTGAGCCATACCTTTTGATGAATTGACGTTGTTTGAATGAAGCTTCTCTTTATCCCTTTTAAAATTAATAGTTAAAAACCTGTTTTAATGGTGTGATAATTTGATTAAAGTAGCACAAAGAAGGGGGGAGTGAGGAAGGTCTATTCAAACCAGTATAAAACCATCGTAGTTGAGGTATGGCAAGTGTTACAAGCAGTATATTGTCCTTCCATCTCCCCAGAGCAGGGAATGTTTCTGCTTGCTTTTACTTAGTACCATATTGTCAGAACTACTTCTTGATATGAGGGTCTTGAACAGTAGTGAAGAGCTTTATTGCTGAGGCCAGTGATTGAGAAGCCCCATTCCTTGGAATGCAGCAGCATGCAAGTCACTAATTTCACAATTTCATTTTCCACGAGGATCATTATTTCCCACAGCAATTGTTCTTATTGCCTCCCTGAGATTGCCCACTTAATGCAAACAGAATGCAGACTCTTCCTAAGCTTGTCTCATGTAAAACCCATCATGGCCGTTGACAAACAGTGACCAGATTCAGCACAGATAATGGTCCAAGGACAAAGAACGAAGGAACAGGTGACAGAGAGCACAAGAAGCCTCAGAACAGAGCAAAGGAAGTCTTCCCACCCCTCTGGGTCAGATTCCAACTGAAGCCCTGGAGGTGACAATCTGCTTAACTCTTGTGAAACTGCATCCTTCATATTTCACATACACATAAGAATTTTTCTTTAACAATTTTTTTGGAACAAGTAACGATTCTGGTTATTAGCTCCATTGGCATTATTTGTTAATTAGCTCCGCTCCTCCTTAAAATCAGTGTCTCCGGCAGAGTTACAAGTCAGACTTCCTCAGGAGATGGAGGAAGGAATTAATTACAGCACAAGAAGATCACATGAGCAATTTCTGTTGTATTGTGGACATTGACATTTGAGTCTACAATGTAGACTCAGATGTTATTACTTTTTGAAAAATTGCAGAAGTTGAGGAAAATTTAGGCCATGTATTACAAAACCTTATATTTAATAAAGACAAGCCATTTTATTACACATTCCCTTGAATAAGCTTACAAGGTAAAAGTGCCTTGCATTGCTTTGCTGAGGGACATATGTGGTCTCTGAGTTATTTGGTTCCAGTTTGAATGGCAAGAGATGTTACAATGTACACGAAAGCTGGAAGAGGGGTGACACAAAATACTACCAAGATATCTCAGCAGATAAATGTCTTTATCCAAATGTCAGGTGATTCATCACTCCCACAGCCAAATAATCTAGCAACCATACAGATATGAAAATCAATGATTGGGCAATGGATCTGTAATCTTGTAAAGGAGGCAGAGGTAGCAGGAGAGAAAGTTGAGCAAAAGAAGGACATGGTCACTATTTAAAGCAAGAAAACACTTCACACATAATGAAGAGATATTCTAATTGTAACTAAGGGCCACCACTCACAAAAACACCACCGACTCATTTGGCCAAGTTACATTTGATAAACCTTCTATATCAGTAGTTCTCAACCTTTTTTCCCCCCATTCACATGCCACCTTAAGTAATCCCTTACTAACCACAGAGCACTCATTGCCACAGGTGCTCTGCGGTTAGTAAGAGATTACTTAAGGTGGCATGTGAGTTGAAAAAAAAAGGTTAAGGATCACTGTTCTATACCAATATAAGAAGTGAACAGTTAACAATGCCAAGGGCATCCAGGTGCATTTCTCATGTGTTGGGCCCAATGACCTATTGGCCAGTGAAAATGGCCTCCAGGTTGAAGCAAACACTGAGTTCCTGAATTTAATCCAGGCCTTTTAAATAAGTGAAGTATAGAGATTGGGTTAAGAGGGTAAGTTCTTCTGCTGTGAGCACAGCCTCCAGCATTTTCCAATGCAAAGCCATTAGGGTGACCACTAGAACTGATACAGATGATTCTTTCACCCTGCGAAACCCTACATTTGCTCTGAGGAGTTAATTGTGCGTATGTTTTTTTTATTATCTTTTAAAAGAAATAAAAATCAGAGCAGATGGGAAAGGATTAGGTGATTGACTCTGAGTGTCAGACAGCATGAAAGTGAGCTGTTTGCTAACACAAACAGATTTATCTCCCTGTACTTCTGGCACGATCAGTGGTTTCCACTGTGCTTGGCATTGTGTCTTAAGTCGGTGAATATCTTGGTGGTGATGTTGCTCAGGAACCAGAAGTGCACTGGTACCTGCTACCCACAGGGTATTATGCACACTCTTATGCTCCATTATCTACAGCAAAGTCCATTGACCAATATTTCCTCAGTTCTCATTTGTTGTGGGTAGAACAATGGTGAAGGTAACCTAGATCTTTATCCCAAAGACTGAAAGCAGGTAGATAATTATGAAGGGGTTGGCAAGTTATTGACTTCTGTAGGTAGACCAGACCCAAGGAATATTAATGTTAGATGCAATATTGCATGCAATAGAGAGTTCAGGAGAAACTTTTTAACTCACACATAACCAATAAATGGAAACATTGACCAAATGGAGCAGTTGGGGTATTTGACACAGATGATGTAAACATGAAGCTGTACAAGTTTATCTAGGGTAAAGGTAGAGGAGCGTTCTGGTAAGTTGCAATGAAGAGGTAGAGGTCAATGGAAGCAGAAAGACTAGCTTAAACCATGACGGTTGAATGGCTGTTCCCTTGCTACAGATGCAGAACCAAGAAAAATAACTTTGATTGCAAGTCACTTCCAGGATAGGTTTTGGTGATAAGCCCTCAGTTTGAATGAAAATTTCTCTCTTCAGCCGATTTATCCCTGGAGCAAGGATCATCAAAGAGGACAAATTTCAAGAATTGCAGATTGTATATGAGGAACAAAAATCAAGCATTGCATGGGTTTTACCAACTAAGCAGCTGGGAAATAAGTAATCAACCCATCACAAACAACAGAGGTCCTAAATTCAGTATCTGTTGCATTAACTGATGCTGGTTCTGAAAGGCGCAGTGGACTGATATCACTGGACAACAATTTTTTTTCAAAAGATTTGCTTCCTGAAAAAAAAGATTATGATAGACAACTTCAAACTGAACACAAAGAGAATTTCAGATTTGCTGTATCACCAAGTAAGTTGGAGAAACATTACATTAACTTTTATTTAATTTAGAATCACATGATGCTGACACATTGCATTAGTTCAACTGACCTAATAATGTTTTGCCGCAAATTTTCATTGGTTCTCAGCATTTGATGCCTTTCGTGTCGGTGTCCAACAATAGTTGGCCAGCTCTAATGGATTCCAGTTTCCCTGATACCGCTTTTCCATGGTCTCAATCAATGTCCTGGTGAAACCCTTCACCATGTTCATCACTGTCTGCATCAAGATGAGCAGGGAAGAAGTCCAAGTGCGAATGCAGAAGATGAGTTTTCAATGACATTCTGCACTTCGTGGTTTTGGATGCTTGAAGTAGATTTAAAATGTGTCAGGAAATCACAAAAATAGGTTACATCTAAAAAGCGGTAATGTGATTGAAAATTTTAAACATTTTTGTGATCAACAGCCCAAAATCCATAAAACACACCCAAAAGTGTTCAAGAAGCAAGATCTTTGTTGTCCATTATAAAAGAGCTGTAAATCTGTCAAGAGTATATCTGCTCATTGCTACCTGTTCCTAGTAACTTGGGTAAACATGTACGAAAGAGGATGAGATCACCATCCTCTTTTTACTATGTTAAAGGTACTCTTGAAGAGGTTTTATTAGGTGGTGGGGGGTCAAGTGTTTGACAAACAAAATGTCAGATTGGGCTCGGGAAGTTGAGTGGCTACAAGGGCACTATATTTGTGTTGTTAATGGCAGGGATAGGAGCTGTCAGTGTGAATGTGTTTGGTTCTTGTCATACTTCTGCAGGGTGTCAGATCCTTCCAGCAGAAGAAAAGGACTCCATTCCCATTCTGACCAAGCAAAGGGCAGAAGGTGGCTATGCAGCATTCCAGAACTTGGCACTTGCTTCCCCGCCAGCCTGCTATCGTCCTTTCATGATCCTGGATGAACTGGAGAAGGTAAAAGCTTCAAAACCAAAATGGGTCTAAAGCTTGATGCAGGGTATATTTTAACATGTTGGCAATGAAGCAAGCCTTCATGTTCTCTAATGAAGGTGAATTATTGGTAAGGGCATGGGGAAAGCTGAAATAGGCGATAGTTCTACAGAGGACAGTCTTTCACTGTGTTGGGAGAGGCTGAGAGGCAAATTCACACAAAGAGCAAAAGCATATTTTATAAATAATTCCCACCTCATCTACCCAACCACTTCCTCAGTTTTCAGGGCTGGTGAGATATTTCAGCCCACCAACGTTTATAGAAAGCTTCATGGCTTTTCTTGGCCAGCTTACAGCTGAGGGGGTGCTCCCTCACTGTTACTCTTTCCTGTCTCACTGGGTGAGAGTCAATGAAATTTAAGAGGAATCATTCATTAAATTTCACATTTTCAACATTCCTCCCTGGCTCAGCCTTGCAGAGTCCACCACAGGTTCTCCGTGAGCCCTTTCCCAGATGGGCAGACACGGGCCACTTGACACCCAGGAACTAACTCCATCATGCAGTCAACACAAGACCTTGATGAAGGGCTCAAGCCCAAATCATTGGTTATGTATCTTTATCTCTGCTATATAAAGTACACTGTTTTACCTGCTGAGTTTCTCCAGCATTGTGTTTTTACTTCAACCACGTCTGCAGACTTTCATGCTTTATCTTTATTTTACAAGATTAGCACCACCAGGTTCAGGAACAGCTGCTCCCCCTCCACCATCAGACTCCTCAACAACAAACTCAATCAGGGACTCATTTCAGGACTCTTACTTTTACACTTTATTTTTTTCTTCTCTGCGTTACACTGTCAGTTTACATTTGTTTATTTGTGTACATTGTGTACAGTTTTTTTTTCACAGTCGTAATTCTGCCTTACTCTCAGGAAAAAGAATCTCAGGTTTGTATGTGATGTCACGTTTGTACTCTGACAATAAATCTGAAATCTGAATCTGAACTCCCAGTGTGGCGATCCCATGGTGATTTCTGCACTACATCTACAAGACCTTGCAGTCTGCCACGTCTCTACTCCGAATGATTAGCAAGACCAACCCTATTGATTCTGAAGTTCTCATTAAATAAATGTGGAGTTGAAAGACCTACATTTATCTAGACCACAGGATATCTTCAAGAACTTTATAGCTAATGAAATACTGTTTGAAATGTGTTCGATATTGTACTGTAGATAAATTTGGCAGTCATTTCACATATTGCAAAATCCCATTAGCAACATTGTGCTTGTAATGTATGCATGAGATCATATTCCAACCCCATGGAGTGCAAGAAATATGTTGAATTACCAAGATATATCAAATCTGAAACACAACTATCTTCTTTATTCTACTCACTCCACATTTACATTGCTTTCCCCATTTTGATTTCAGATTTCCAGTGCCTGCAGTTTTTTTTTTGTTTTGTTTTTTTAATTACTCGAGATTTTCATGGTTGAAGAGTGGATGTGAGATGGAAGTTTAGTCCAGATGGAAGGAGGGTAAGAGAGACATGAGCAGCATGAGGTTGAAGGAGGGGTGAAGAAGGTGGAACTGGGCCTTTGGTGGTGTTACAGTTCTGCCACTATCCACCGTCACATATATTACTCACTGAGATTGGCTCCACAGGCAATGGGAGGGAATGTTAGAGTAGTTGGAGGATCTTTCTGCTTCAGGATAAAGAAATTAAAACCAAGAGATTTTCATCTGCATTCCTGATGAAGGGTTTCAGCCTGAAATATTGACTGCCTTTATCTTCTGCCTGGATGTTGCCTCCAGCATTTTGTGTGTTTCTTTGGATGATGTTTGGCTTTCAAATATACATTTCTGGTAAATCTGGGTCTAAATAATCTACAATGATGTCTGCAAGGCTACCTGACCCACAATAGGGTATCCGTGTTTGCTTCACTATCAGGAGTGAAACACAAAAGTCTATAAACACTGATTATACGCAAAGCACAGAAATACTGGTGGAAATCAGCCGATTTAGAAGCGTCCATAGATATATGATGTCAATAATGTATCTTTACCTCCTATGGACTTTGCGAAACTGGCTGAGTTCTTCCAGCATTTCTGTGTTTTGCTTCCCTATCAGTTCTTCTACAAAACCTTTGTCTTTTTTTCGATATTCTTTCTAATAACTTACAGCACTTCACTAACACTCAATACATCTCAAAATTAGATGTGGTTGTTATGAGTACAAAAAGGCACCATTTTAAAAAGAAGTAAAACACAAAAGTCTGCAGACACCATGGTTGAAGTAAAACCACAATGTGGAGAGACGCAGCTGGTCACACGGTGTTCTTCATGTACCAAAAATAAAGATACATAACCAAGGATTTGGGCTTGAGCCCTTCACCAAGGTATGAAAAAATGTCAGCATGGACCTGAACAAAATGATAGGGGTGGAGGGGTAGGGGCATGGTCCCAAAGACAGGAGGTAATAGGTGGATGAAAGAGGGAGGGCACAACAGCAAGGAGTGGGAAGGGGGTGAATGGAGAGGGAAGGGGTGCAGAGAGCAAAGAAGACAAAGGGAAAAGTAAGGGAGGGAGAACGGAGAGTAGGCTAGCAGAAACTGGAGAAGTTAATGTTAATGCCATCCAGTAGGAGAATGCCAGTCAGAAAATTAATTGTTGTTCCTCCAATTTTAACCAACTGCTTTTATCCTTTATTCAGTGACCAACTGTATCTCTCCAATGTTGTAACATGCATTAGAGAACATGGAGTCAGGGGATCATGGAAGTTTGCACATCCCACAAGAGCTCATTTGTTAAATGCACTGCCTAATCTGGAACTCAATTATTCACTGAAAGTTATCAAAACTTTTATCCAAGACTTATTTGCTCTTCTTAGATAGGATCACCCAGAGGCATTCAAATGGCATGAGAGCCCTCTGCAATAAGTAAGGTCTTGATCAAAGACCAGTAATGTCTGCTCTAGGTTTATACAAAGCAAGATTAAGGTTGGCTTAGCAGTTAGCGCAACACCTTTACAGCACCAATGACTGGGTCCTTGGTTCGAATCCCGTGCTGTCTGTAAGGAGTTTGTACGTTCTCCCCATGTCTGCATGGGTTTTCCCCAGGGGCTCCGGTTTCTTCCCATCATTTGAAATGTACTGCGGGGGTAGGTTAATTGGGTGTAATTGGATAGCATGGTCTCGTGGGCTGAAATGCCTTGTGTACTGTATGTCTAAATTCAAGATTAGCTTCACTAAAATATTTTCCAGCGGACTGGCTCTTTGCACACAGGGTTGGAATAAGACGACAGACTGTGACATAATTAATTTCTGAATTAAATCTGGTGTTTATAGTACAGTAAAAATGAATGTTGTATCTTCTCAAATGCAGAAAGCAAGTAAGAAATCAAACATCAGAACCCTGAGTGACAAAGGAACAGTCTCACAGGAGAAGATAACTGAGAGCAGGTAAGTACGAGTTGCAGCTTAGCCAGTACCAGCACCTCTGTGTAACATTTAACACAACGGATCATGCCTGGGGAGAAGCAGCAAGCAGCAGTTAGTTTATTTTGCTCAAATTCCATGGATGAGGTTGCTGCAGTAACAAGCTGCTGGTCTGGGAGAAAAGCTTGCCAGGCTGCTGAGGCGACAATATCTTGATAGGCCATTTTCATACAGTCTATTACAGAAGCTCTCAGAGACCTTTAATATAGTGCCCCACAGAGCACTAACATCATAAAAATAATTGCACATCTCAGTGTAGTTAACAAAAATAATTCTGAAAGGTCACAGTAAATGGTAGAAGTGCACAGGAGCCCTGCCAGCAGCTGTAAAGATCAGTAATGGGTTAAAGCTTTAGCAGAAGCTGCTACCTAGCCCTCTTTTAGTGACATTTGAGTGACACATTAATGTGTCACAGCTCGTAGGTGCAACCAGGAGGCTTGTCGGGCTTGCTAAACACAGTGTCTAGATCCCATTTGCTTCCTATTGTGCTCTCAGCCTCTGTCTGTAGATGTGGATGGTCCTGTTGCGTAAGACCAGCATTCTCTGTAAAAGAAAGCTTACTGTAAATGGTGAAACCTATAGATCTATCTTCAGAGAGGGAATGGCTGACATAGTAAATTGTCCTTTCATCTCTAGCTGAAATCTACCCCACCAAGATGGGAGCAAAGTCACAGGTTGCTGCAGGCACCCAAAAATAATTGCTTTTACTCCATAGGATGTTTCTCACAAAATCAAAATGACAATGAATAAGCAGTAGGCATTGGTAAGCTGCCAATACATAAGGCTCCAAGGTTCATTGCCAGGATGAAGTGTTCATAGGCAGCCCTGACCTCAACTATTAGGAGTAATCAGTAATCCACAAAACTGTGAGTCTACAATGTGACTATCAGTTTGGAGGAGATAGTAATGTAAAAATGGTGAATCAGCCTGCACGTTTGCTGTCTGCCACTGGTAGCTCTGCTTTTGGGCAATTTACTATAGTAAAACCCCTGGTGTCCAGAATTCAGGCAACCAGCAACCTCAAGCAACCAGCAAAAAAAAATCAAAGAAAATAAATTTTAAAAATTAAAGTAAATAAGAATAAAATAATAGGTAAAAAAAACTGAAGTAACATATAAACATTTGGTGAAGATAGGAGCAAATATTCAGCAAGCAGTGTATCTTGATTGTGCTTTGCTCATTGAAGCTGTTTAAATAAAGGTGTGTGAGCCAGCAATGGCGTCGCCCAGGATGAAGAGCTGGTTGATGCCGCTCGCTGTTGGGGCAACTCTCTTAAAATGTCTCCTTGTCCCTGCTTAGTAAGAGTCACCTGGTCAGAAGCTTTATCTGTAAACTTGGGGGAGGGGGTTAATTATCTATAATTTTATTGTTCATCTTGTTAGAAACACAAGTACCTTCACAAGAAATTGCTCAGACAAAAATTGAGAACAAAGAACATTTAGTATACAACAATGCAAAGTTGGGTGCTTCCCCTTACCCTGAGAATACACACATACACTGGGGCTCACCCAACTTTTATACAGTTCATTTCAGTATAGGAATACCCCCCCCCCTTACATTCTTCTGCCTCCTGGAGAGGTTTGGCATTAGGTAATCCTGCCTGCCTACGTGCTGTTCCTGTGCACTTGGAGGACCAGGGGTTATCCTGTCGGTATCTTATCATGTCATTATCCTCATTGTCCTTATTCACAAACCTGTCTTTGTTCTAATTTACACCTTCCCGACCCTCAGGGCTGTGTCCTCTTCATATGTAGAGCTGGCTAATACTGTCTAAGGCTTACTAATTAGATATGCAAACCTGCTAATTCTATCTGGGGCTAGAAGACCTATCTCATTCAGACTAACTCTATTATCTATTGTCTATCCTTATCTCATTCATACAGTGAACTTGCTGATTCTGTCTGGCTAGGAGATTCTTATCTTACTCAGACTGATTCTGCTTCCTGCATTCTAATATCCATGTCTTATCCTGTTCATACTGGCTTTATTCATTTACCCATGTATCAATTTTAGTTTCTTCATTTTCATATTTTTATATCAGTTGTACTCATCTCTCACAATCTTGAAGTTTGTTCAGTTAAGTAGGTATAGTATTTTTGTCTTTCAAACTGTTTATTCTTAATGCAGGTGTATTAGTTAGGCATTGTATGAGTAAGTCTCAAGCAACCGGAAAATACACTTATCCAGCATCTACCAATCCCCATAGGTGCCCGATACCAGGGGTTTTACTGTACTTCGTTTTGTAATTTTCACTCTAATCCTCTCTTGATCAAAGCACTCTTAAAATGGATGTCTTTGGCCACAGCTTACTAACATGATCTAGTATTGTCATAATGTGGTTCTGCCAAAAATTAGAGTGAGTACATCTTTCATTTTTTTAAATATTTATTTATTTTTCACACTGTGAACCCTATCAACCAAAATATATACAAACGTTTCTCATTAAATATACACAGTGGCATTTTCTCCCTTTTCCCCACCTACCCTCCCTTCCCCCTTCCCACCCCCCTCCAAAACCAATAAATATTCAACCTATACAATACAATAAAACCATAAAACAATGCCTTCACACAATGAAGTGAGTACATCTTGAAAATAAATGCCAGAGCTGGTGTGACGGCAGCTTTGCTGCTGGTGCAAACCCAGGGAGAGAGGGGAACGGAGACACAGTGCTTCCCAAAGGGTCCTAACTGCCCAGTCCAACTGCCGAAGACTGTACAGGCTTTAAATGGCATCTTAAAAGAGATGATGATGTTTTACTTAAAATCCTGCGACCGTGGGGTCTGGGCCAAAGATGGTGGCGTCTGTGTTCGGCAGCAGCCAGGAGGGGTTCCAGACTCCGGTAGAGCAGCATACTAGCAAAGGGTACCAGGAAAGGGGAGAACAAACCCTGTTGAGAAAGAGAAGCTGCTGCCGGTATCGAACACCATAATTTCGCATGGACTAGATCTCTAGTATTACACTCAACAGTCCTTCTTCACCAGTGTTAGAAAAAGAAGTACCTTCACAGAAATTGCTCAAGACAAAAATTGAGAACAAAGAACATTATTATACAACAATGCAAAGTTGGGTGCTTCCCCTTACCCTGGGAATACACACATACACTGGGGCTCACCCAACTTTTATACAGTTCATTTCAGTATAGGAATACCCTCCCCTTTACATTCTTCTGCCTCCTGGATAGGTTTGGCATTAGGCAATCCTGCCTGCCTACGTGCTGTTTCTGTGCACTTGGAGGACCGGGGTATCCTGTCGGTGTCTTATCATGTCATTATCCTCATTGTCCTTATTCACAAACCTGTCTTTGTTCTAATTTACACCTTCCCGACCCTCAGGGCTGTGTCCTCTTCATATGTAGAACTGGCTAATACTGTCTAAGGCTTACTAATTACATATGCAGACCTGCTAATTCTATCTGGGGCTAGAAGACCCTTATCTCATTCAGACTAACTACTTCCTACATTCTATAATCTATTGTCTATCCTTATCTCATTCATACAGTAGTGAACTTGCTGATTCTGTCTAAAGACTAGGAGATTCTTATCTTACTCACACTGATTCTGCTTCCTGCATTCTAAATGTCTTATCCTGTTTATTCATTTACCCATGTATCAATTTTAGTTTCTTCATTTTCATACAATGAAGACGCTGTTTACATCCGGTACCGCACGGATGGCAGTCTCTTCAATCTGAGGCGCCTGCAAGCTCACACCAAGACACAAGAGAAACTTGTCCGTGAACTACTCTTTGCAGATGATGCCGCTTTAGTTGCCCATTCAGAGCCAGCTCTTCAGCGCTTGACGTCCTGCTTTGCGGAAACTGCCAAAATGTTTGGCCTGGAAGTCAGCCTGAAGAAAACTGAGGTCCTCCATCAGCCAGCTCCCCACCATGACTACCAGCCCCCCCACATCTCCATCGGGCACACAAAACTCAAAACGGTCAACCAGTTTACCTATCTCGGCTGCACCATTTCATCAGATGCAAGGATCGACAATGAGATAGACAACAGACTCGCCAAGGCAAATAGCGCCTTTGGAAGACTACACAAAAGAGTCTGGAAAAACAACCAACTGAAAAACCTCACAAAGATAAGCGTATACAGAGCCGTTGTCATACCCACACTCCTGTTCGGCTCCGAATCATGGGTCCTCTACCGGCACCACCTACGGCTCCTAGAACGCTTCCACCAGCGTTGTCTCCGCTCCATCCTCAACATCCATTGGAGCGCTCACACCCCTAACGTCGAGGTACTCGAGATGGCAGAGGTCGACAGCATCGAGTCCACGCTGCTGAAGATCCAGCTGCGCTGGATGGGTCACGTCTCCAGAATGGAGGACCATCGCCTTCCCAAGATCGTATTATATGGCGAGCTCTCCACTGGCCACCGTGACAGAGGTGCACCAAAGAAAAGGTACAAGGACTGCCTAAAGAAATCTCTTGGTGCCTGCCACATTGACCACCGCCAGTGGGCTGATAACGCCTCAAACCGTGCATCTTGGCGCCTCACAGTTTAGCGGGCAGCAGCCTCCTTTGAAGAAGACCGCAGAGCCCACCTCACTAACAAAAGGCAAAGGAGGAAAAACCCAACACCCAACCCCAACCAACCAATTTTCCCTTGCAACCGCTGCAATCGTGTCTGCCTGTCCCGCATCGGACTGGTCAGCCACAAACGAGCCTGAAGCTGACGTGGACTTTTTACCCCCTCCATAAATCTTCGTCCGCGAAGCCAAGCCAAAGAAAGAAAGAAAAGAAAGATATCAGTTGTACTCATCTCTCACAATCTTCACTTTTCTTTTAGATCAGTGATACTGATCTCTCACAATGATCAGTGTTACTGATCTCTTACAATCCTCACTTTTCTTTTAGATCAGTATTACTGATCTCTTAACTGAAAATGTATTACTTGAAAACTTAGTCTTTTTCCCAGCTGGTCAGTAAATGAACTGCAGTCTCGGTGTCATCAGATAGAAGTTGGGAAACATACATCCTTTGGATGATAGTGCTCTGACGAGGGGGTCGATGAATTAAAAACTGCACACAAGTCTTTAGGCAGGGGAGCACCATAATGGTTCGAATAGCGAGTCCAGCTGCTATAAGGGCTGTGGGTATCAGACTCCAGCCACCAATAAAAAGTCTAGTCCATCCCACACCGGACCAAGGTTGCCAAGTCTGTACCTGGGCATGGGAAGATTTTTGAACTCCTGAAGAAGTGTCTTTAACCGCCTGACCGTTGTGAGCATCGTCCTTAACCAGTCTTTCACAAACGCTGCCTTCAGCAGCCAACGAGTAATCGAGAGCCAGGCGGTTTGTTGAACTGTGGCTCGTATCTGTCGTTTTTCTTCAGCCCCTAAATTCAGGGCCATTGGTCTCCGTTTGATGATGATCTCCAAGGCTGTCTGGAGTCTGATTAAACGATTTAAATGCCAAGCAGCTTTAGCGTTCTGTAGCAGCTCACGTCGTTTACAACTGGAACTCCCCTTAATGAGGTGGTGCTTATCATTCTGAATGTCTGAGGTACCCAAAGGATGTTTGAGAAGAGACCAAGTTGGGGAGGGTTATTTCTTATCGTTTAACCTGTGTGTTGCAGCTTGTCTGCTAACATTAGCATGAGTATCATTGAACTTGTGAGTGCAAGCCTGTCTGTGTACATTAGCATATGTATTAACTCTATCTCTGCCACATGTACAATCCTGACTACCATTCTGTCTGTCTTTGTCCCACCATCTCCTTTGTGCTGTCCCTTTAAAACTCCTCTCTTTAATACCTGTAGAGGGCAAGAAACAAATCAAATCTACTCCTCTAGAGCCGTCTGTACCCCTGGTCCATGTTGGGATCCTATATTAACCCATACCCCACTATGACTATACTTTATATCTGTGAAATAATTGTCACCTCTGCTGCCCCTATTCCAGGAGGACTTAATACATCGTGAGTAATTTAGGGATGTCCCAAAAATGGGGAACCAACAAGTAAACAATACAGTAAATGGTAAAAGCAACATTACAGCACTTTTTCCCGGCGTTGTGTATCTTTCAGATCAGAAGGATGAAGGACAGCACGCCCAGTGGAGGGTAGATTATCAATGTTTTTAGTCTGTGGTTCAGCAGCTCGTTTAATTTGTTGGATGTGACTCCATCCCTTTTCTTTCGTTCGCACGGCAGTGTCTGTAATCAAAAGTACACAATAGGGGCCATCCCAGACAAGTTTTAGTTGGTGATCTTGCCATGCTTTTACAAATACCCAATCACCAGGTTTAATAGAATGAATAGGATACTCCAGGGGTGGGCAGTAACAGCTGCATATCTATTTTCTCCGTGAGCGCAGCCTGTTTGGCAGCTGCATCTGCCTGTCTGTTCCCCTGTGCTTCAGGACTGTCATCACTTTGATGGCTCCGTACATGAACTACAGCTATTTCCTCAGGTAATGTAAAAGCATCTAGAGATTGGACAATTAAGTTTTCATGGATCAACTTCTGTCCTTTTCCAGTTATCATTCCCTGCTCTTTCCAGATCTTCCCAAAGGTGTGCACTACACCAAAAGCATATTCTGAGTCTGTGTAGATCGTGCCCACCTTGTTCTCTAGACCCTGGAGAGCTCTACAGAGGGCATACAATTCACAAGATTGTGTTGACCAATGACCGAGAAGGTGACCGGCTTCAATCACCACTCCTTCTTTCCCATCCACTACACTATACCCGCTATAGCGAGTGCTATCAATGCAACGAGAAGATCCATCAATAAACCACCTTTCACCCTCCTGTAAAGGCTCATCACTAAAATCCTCTCTAATTTTGGTCTGTAAATCTATTACCCCTAAACATACATGCTCTAATTCATTTATGGTGTTGTCAGAATTTGGAGAAACCAAAAAAGCTGCTGGATTGTGTTCTTTATTCGTAATCAGGATCAAATCATCCCTATACATTAGGATCGCTTCATATTTTAAAATTCTAGAGTCTGTGAGCCACCTTCCAGCACATTGTAAGAGAATATTGCAGACTGTGTGAGGGGTGTGAACTATCATCGGGGCACCAAACATAATCTTTCGTCCTTCCTCAACTAAAATAGCAGTGGGAGGAGTCATGTGATGGAGTAGTGGCCGGTCAGGGAACTCCAGCCCTCTCCGGAGAAGTTGAAAAAAAATACACAAAACACAAAGGTACAAGAATAAAAATTAAAACAAAGTGAAAGTAAAGGTGGGAAGAAAATGGCAGCGAAGAAAGAAAAGTCGAAAGCAACGGGAAGAAGAGAAGAAGAAAGAATGTCGGAAGAAGAAGATGAAGGCCTTACCTGTCCGAGGAGGCCCGCCACGGAGAGAGAAGCCCGCTCCCTCAGGTCAGTGGAAGTCCCGAGCTCAGGACTACAAAAATGGCTCGCGGAGCCAAGTAAAAGTGCACGACCGCGCATGAAAAAAAAACAACACTGATGGGAGGGGGGACCAGCTGAGGAGTCGATCTCCACAGCTGAGAATGATAGCTACAACACAACAACAGGAAGAGAACATAGAAAACAACGAGAACAAGAAAGAAGAGAGTAAAAAGAAAACAAGGAAACAACAGATGACCCACCCAGAGGAAGAAGAAGAAGAACATAGAGAAATGGAAGAAGAAGGGAAAGGCAAGACAATGGATATATTTTTTTTTAAAGAATATATGGAATCAGTAAAAGAATGGCAATTACAAGAATTTAGTGAAATAAAAAGAAGAATTAAAAGTGCAGAAGAAAAAATGAATAGATTAGAGATGATCATGTCAGATATAGGAAAAAGAGTGGACAAGGTGGAAGAACGAGAAAGAGCCGTAGAAATGGAAGTAGAGGACTTAAAAAAGAAATTAGAAGAATCTAATAAAAAAGTTAAAGAGACACAAGAGCTGTTAGCTCAGAAGATAGATATAATGGAAAATTATAATAGAAGAAATAATATAAAGATAGTGGGCCTTAAGATGAAGAAGGCAAGAATATGAGGGAATTTATAAAAGATTGGATACCCAGGGTCCTAGGAAGACCAGAATTACAGGAAGAAATGGAAATAGAAAGGGCACATAGAACATTAGCCCCGAAACCACAGCCACAACAAAAACCAAGATCCATCTTAGTAAAATTCTTAAGATATACAATAAGATAAAATATATTGGAGAAAACAATGAAGAAAATAAGAGAAGACAAAAAGCCACTGGAATACAAAGGTCAAAAAAATTTTTTCTATCCAGACATAAGTTTTGAACTCCTGAAGAAGAGAAAGGAGTTTAATACAGCAAAAACGATCCTATGGAAAAAAGGATATAAATTTATGCTAAAGTACCCAGCGGTACTTAAAATAGTTATTCCAGGGCAGCAAAACAGACTATTCTCGGATCCGGAGGAAGCACGAAAATTTGCAGAACAACTACAAAACAGGCAGAGAGATGAAGACATGTAGCGAGTGTAAAAATGACCACGAACTATATGTATGTGTGTATATGGGTATATATATATATATATATATATATATATATATAGGTGTGTACGTGTATGTGTGTGTACATGAGTGTATCCGTATTTAAAGGAAAATATATAGAGTATCGATAAGAATTAATAAGGGAATTAAAGGGAAGAGAGGAAGTAAGGAGGGAATTAAGAGAGTGACCTTTGTTATATATGAAAATTCAAATCTTTTCTGGGGGGGCTGGGTGGGGAGGAGTTACGGTCACTCCAGTTGACACTTGCGAGTGAATTCGCAAATCCAAATGGAGAGGGGAGATGTGGTTGCCCGACAAGGGATAAAGGGCAACTCAGGAAGGGAGGGGATAATGGGGTTAAAGAAATTTTAGATAGGAGAATAAGGGAAATGTTTGATGTTTTAGAAATGTTGTCTTATAAAGTGTTCAAAACAAGAAAGCAGAAATGGATAAGAAGGAAAGGTGATGATGAGGAAACGGAAAGGAAAGATAAACAAAGTATGAAATGGCTACGTTGAACTATATGACTTTAAATATTAACGGAATACATAACCAAATCAAAAGGAAGAAACTGCTAAATTTACTGAAAAAAGAAAAAATTGATATAGCATTCGTGCAAGAAACACATTTAACTGAAATGGAGCACAAGAAATTAAAGAGAGATTGGGTAGAACATGTAACAGCAGCGTCATATAATTCAAAAGCTAGAGGAGTAGCTATATTAATCAGTAAAAATGTACCAATAAAAATAGAAGAGGAAATAATAGATCCAGCAGGGAGATATGTAATGATAAAATGTCAGATATATTCAGAGTTTTGGAATTTACTCAATGTATATTCACCTAACGAAGAAGATCAAAAATTTATGCAAGATTTTTTTTGAAAATAGCAGACACGCAAGGGAACATACTAATAGGAGGGGATTTCAACCTTAATTTGGATTCAAACATGGATAAAACTGGGAAAAAAATTAACAGAAAGAACAAAGTAACCAAATTTATAATTAAATCGATGCAAGAAATGCAACTTTTGGATATATGGAGGAAACAACACCCAAAGGAAAAGGAATATTCATATTATTCGGGTAGACATAAAACATACTCAAGAATAGACCTATTCCTGTTATCAGCTCATATGCAAGACAGAGAAAGAAAAACAGAATATAAAGCTAGAATATTATCGGACCACTCACCCCTGATATTGACAATAGAGTTACAGGACATCCCTCCAAGAATGTATAGATGGAGATTAAACTCCATGCTACTCAAAAGGCAGGATTTTATAGAATTCATTGAAAGACAAATTAAAATGTACTTTGAAATAAATACGGAATTAGTGAAAGGTAAGTTTATACTATGGGACGCAATGAAAGCGTTCATCAGAGGGCAAATAATAAGTTATGTAACCAAGATGAAGAAGGACTATAATCAGGAAACAGAGCAGTTGGAAAGGGAAATAGTAAATATAGAAAAAGAATTAGCAAAGAAGGAAGACACAACTAAAAGAAGAGAATTGGCAGATAAAAAAATAAAATATGAAACACTACAAACATATAAGGTGGAGAAGAACATAATGAAGACAAAACAGAAATATTATGAACTAGGAGAAAAAAAGCACAAAATTCTAGCATGGCAGCTTAAGACAGAACAAACTAAGAGAATGGTATTGGCATCAAGGAAAAAAGACAAACAAATCACATATAATCCAACGGAGATTAATGAAAACTTCAGAGAATTCTACGAACAATTATACCAAACTGAAAACGAAGGGAAAGAAGACAAAATAGATGAATTTTTAACTAAAATTGAACTACCAAAATTACAAATAGAGGAACAAAACAAATTAACAGAACGATTTGAAATAGTAGAAACACAAGAGATAATAAAAAAAACTACCAAATAATAAAACACCAGGAGAGGATGGATTCCTAATAGAATTCTATAAAACATTTAAAGATTTATTAATTTCTCCCCTCCTGGAAGTAATCAACCAGATTCATAAAACACAAAGCTTACCAGATTCATGCAAAACAGCAATAATTACAGTAATACCAAAGACAGGGAAAGATCCACTCGCATCAGCGTCATACAGACCAATATCTTTACTTAACACAGACTATAAGATAATAGCTAAACTATTAGCAAACAGATTAGCCGACTACGTACCAAAAATAGTAAATCTAGACCAAACTGGATTTATTAAAAAAAGACGAACAACAGACAATATTTGTAAATTTATTAACTTAATTCATGCAGTAGAAGGGAATAAAGCTCCAACAGTAGCAGTTGCTTTAGACGCAGAGAAGGCCTTTGACAGAGTAGAATGGAATTATTTATTCAAAGTATTACAAAAATTCAGTTTACCAGAGAAGTATATTAATTGGATTAAAGCATTATATAAGGGGCCATTGGCAAAAGTGACAGTAAATGGATATATATCAAAGCAATTTAACTTAAGCAGATCAACAAGGCAGGGATGCCCACTATCACCCTTATTGTTCACGTTAAAAGAATTACATAAGAAATTGAAGGAATATGGAGAAGTGTCGGGTTACAAGATTAACGCAAATAAAAGTGAAGCAATGCCAATGAATAATGTGGATTTCTCAAAATTTAAGAAAGAATCACCATTCAGATGGCAAATGCAAGCAATGCGATACCTAGGTATACAAATAAATAAAAACCTCGGCCATCTATATAAACTCAATTATTATCCACTAATGAAAAAATTACAGGATGACTTAGAGCATTGGAAAGACTTACCACTAACACTAATAGGAAGGATAAACTGTATTAAAATGAACATTTTCCCAAGGATACAATACCTATTTCAGGCATTGCCAATACACTTGACAGAGAAATTCTTCAAGGAGTTAAAGAAAATAATAAGGAAATTTTTATGGAAAGGGGGGAAACTGAGGATAGCACTAGATAAATTAACAGAATGGTATAAACAAGGAGGCTTACAACTGCCAAACTTTAAAAATTATTATAGAGCCGCACAATTAAGATACCTATCAGATTTTTATCAAACAAGGGAAAAGCCAGATTGGACTAGATTAGAACTAGATAAAATAGGGGAGAAGATACCTGAACATATATAAATGGGATGAAAAATTGGTACAACGTAGGAATTCTCCAGTATTACATCATCTGCTCAATATTTGGAAGAAGATTCATGTAGAAAGGAATAAAACAAATTACCAATTACCAAAACTAATACTGACGCAAAATCAGTTAATCCCTTTTACAATAGATAACCTTTCCTTTAGAGAATGGGAGAAAAAAGGGATCAAAAGAATAGAAAATTGTTTTTCAGGAAATAAATTACTATCCTTTGAACAAATGAAGGATAAATATAATATAACTCAAGATACAGTGTTGGCATACTACCAAATGAAATCCTACTTGAAGGACAAATTGCGAAGCAGTCTGAGGTTACCAGAGGGAAGCAATTTTGAATATGTGATTACAGATACAATGATAATCAAAAAATGTATAACAAATATGTATATTAAACTGCAAGAAAAGGAGAATGAGGAAACAAATGGTAAAACTAAACAAAAATGGGAATAAGATTTAAACATAAAGATAAAGAAGGAAACATGGGAGAAGTTATGCTCTGGAACTATGAGAAATACAATAAACACGAGGTTACATATGATACAATATAACTGGATACACAGGCTATACATTACACCTCAAAAGTTAAATAAATGGGACCCAACAGTATCTGACAGATGTTTTCGTTGTAAAAAAGAAGTGGGAACAACAATTCATGCAATCTGGACATGTGAGAAAGTGGAAAAATTTTGGTAAGATCTAAATCAGATATTAAATAAAATTACAGAAAACAATATACCAAAAAACCCAGAGATCTTCCTCCTAAGTAACATAAAAAACAAAGAATTTGGACTTGATTTGGATGGTGCACAAAAAAGATTTGTTATGATAGCTCTAGCTGTAGCAAAAAAATGTATTATGTCAGCCTGGAAATTAGAAGATAACTTGAGAATACAACAATGGTACATAGAAATGAAAAAATGTGTTCCACTAGAAAAAATAACATATAATTTAAGAAATAATATTACAATATTTGAACAAATATGGGAGCCATACATGAAACACAATAGAGAAAACCTACCGGGGACTTCTACCACCTAAAATGACAGAAGGAGAAGGAAATGAAAAGAATTGACTCAGTGGAACTTCTTGTTTATTTTTATTGAGTGACAACATTGTTTGACGGGTTTAATGTATCTTAGATTCTGAACTTTAAATGAATGGGAGAGGAGGTAGGGAGGGTAGAATGGGAAGAAGGAGGGGGGGGAGAAAACGACACTGTATATATTTGAAAAGGAAAATGTATGTATCTTGATCAATGTGGTTTACGGTGTGAAAAATAAAAAATTTTTAAAAAAAACTAAAATAGCGTGGCTGCGATGGCTTGCACACATTCTGGCCAACCACGACAAACAGGGTCTAAAACTTTTGACAGAAAGTTTTGGCTGTCTACTCCGGTGGCCACACCTACTTTCGCATTGGTATATAGGTCAAATGGCTTATTTAGGTTGGGTAAAGCCAATACTGGGGCACTAATAAGGTGCTGTTTCACCAAGTTAAAATCTTTAGTCTCTTCCTCTGTCCAGACAACAGCTTCACCCCCTAGAATCGTGAGTTTATCATAGAGAAATCTGACCAGGCTAGAGTAATTTTCAATCCAGATTCTACAGTATCCCACTAAACCAAGGAATTTCCTAAGTTCTTAGGCATTCTTGGGAGGGGGGGGTGGTCTGTAGAATACCACGTATCCTCTCTGGAGCTATTTTCCTAGTTCCCTGACTTACCAGATGACCTAAGTATTTAACTTCTGATTGAACAAATTGTAATTTGGATTCGTTCACCCTGAGACCCTTATTCTCCAGAAAATTCAAAAGTCCAACAGTATACTGTTTAACTAATTCGTAAGTTTTTCTCGTAATTAACAAATCATCAACATATTGTATCAACTGACAATTCTCTCTCCGAGGAGCCTCATCTAGTATTTGTTCTAAGACCTGGCCGAATAAATTTGGTGATTCTGTCAAGCCCTGGGGAAGGACCGTCCACCGGTATTGATTCTTGCGTCCAGTAAAAGGATTTTCCCATTCAAAGGCAAACATGTCTCTGCTCTCTGTTGCTAATGGACAGGTCCAGAAAGCATCTTTGAGGTCAATCACACTAAACCATTTACTATGGGGATCGATTTTACCCATTATTGTATAGAGATTAGGTACAACCGGGTGACGGGTGAGAATAATTTTGTTCAGCTCCCTCAAGTCCTGCACTAATAGATACGTACCGTCTGGTTTTTGGACAGGTAAAATTGGGGTATTAAAAGGTGACATACAAGGTTCGAGTATACCATCTTTCACCAACTGGTCAATTACTGGCTGCAGCCCCTTTCGGCTAGCCATAGGAATTGGATACTGTTTTCGTCTAATTACTTGTTCAGAATCTTTTAAAGTAACTTGCAGGGGAGGAATATCTAACACTCCTCTATTCCCTCTTTCTGCTCATACTCCAGGATTTATTAGTTCTTGATCTTCCTCGCTTAATACATACAATTGAACCCTGATACCTGATTCCTGTGGTCTGGTGCCGATAGCC
Organism: Narcine bancroftii; assembly: GCF_036971445.1. NCBI lineage: Eukaryota > Metazoa > Chordata > Chondrichthyes > Torpediniformes > Narcinidae > Narcine > Narcine bancroftii. The sequence goes on along the minus strand of NC_091470.1, from coordinate 150,989,400 downwards.
AATTGGTCCTGTAAATCTCGTCCTAACAAACAAACTTCAGCTTGGGGAACTAGTAAAATATCCTCTGTTATTACTTTTCTCCCATTTGTATTCTTACATCTCTTAATACATGGACTGTAAAGTCTCTTCCTCCTACTCCCAAAATCATCACTGTCCCCTCTATCTTAACACCCTCGGGTGGTTGTAAAATACTAGACCGGGCTGCCCAGAATCTACTAAAAAGGTCATCTTGTCTCTGTGGGGTCCTATGCTTAAATTTACCCATGGTCCTCCGTGCAGCCCCACGGTGTGTATTGACTGAGAACCGTGACCCCCCTTATTCATAATCTGCTTCCATCTGTCAGACTCTGGCTTCACCCTACTCTTAATTTAGTCTATGTGTTGTCTGAGTCCAGCGTGTTTGTTAAATGAAGTGATAGGAGAATCAGTTTATTACACAGCATAAGAATAAAGCTTAACAGAGCTCTGGTTCAGTCATTAGTTCATAGGTCACCTGCACAGTGAGCTATTCCCCAAGACTGACCTCTACTGTCCAGTCTCTACAGTTTATATAGCTCAACCTTATACAGAACAAAAGTTGGCTTCCTTTGATAAATTTCATTATCATACAGAACAAAAGTTGGCTTTCTTTGCTAGATTTCTTGCATGAGATTTATCACAAGTAATTTCCTGCTCTGCAGTTATCTGGGGTGTAGAGCTCCCATCTTTTTTTTTAATCCTCAAGGTCAGAATATCCTGTTGTTTTGATGAGAAATCAATTCATACCCCAGATATTTCTAATTATTTCTTTGTTCTCATCTGGCCATATTCTTCTGTTCTACTAAACACCTCCTTCTGTCTTAGCTTCTTACTGATTCCATTCTCTTTGTTTCTGACAGTCTCTGTCAGGATTCTTTTTGTTTGTGCTAATCAACACCTCCTTTTGCCTTAACATTCCTACTAAATTGTTTCATACTTATCCTCTCTTTTGTATTTTGGGAGCAGGCAATTCTAAACCTACTGTAATCAGCCAACTTTGCTACATACTGTGGCTGCCCCTTACTTACATTACTCTTTCCCTTCACCATGAGGTAAATATTAAATTGTTACACTCCTGTTCGGCTCCGAATCATGGGTCCTCTACCGGCACCACCTACGGCTTCTAGAACGCTTCCACCAGCGTTGTCTCCGCTCCATCCTCAACATCCATTGGAGCGCTCACACCCCTAACGTCGAGGTACTCGAGATGGCAGAGGTCGACAGCATCGAGTCCACGCTGCTGAAGATCCAGCTGCGCTGGATGGGTCACGTCTCCAGAATGGAGGACCATCGCCTTCCCAAGATCGTATTATATGGCGAGCTCTCCACTGGCCACCGTGACAGAGGTGCACCAAAGAAAAGGTACAAGGACTGCCTAAAGAAATCTCTTGGTGCCTGCCACATTGACCACCGCCAGTGGGCTGATAACGCCTCAAACCGTGCATCTTGGCGCCTCACAGTTTGGCGGGCAGCAGCCTCCTTTGAAGAAGACCGCAGAGCCCACCTCACTGACAAAAGGCAAAGGAGGAAAAACCCAACACCCAACCCCAACCAACCAATTTTCCCTTGCAACCGCTGCAATCGTGTCTGCCTGTCCCGCATCGGACTGGTCAGCCACAAACGAGCCTGCAGCTGACGTGGACTTTTTACCCCCTCCATAAATCTTCGTCCGCGAAGCCAAGCCAAAGAAAAGAAGATAAGACATAGTACTGGTTTCATGTATACAAAATGAATAGTACATAAGCATATATTCTACATATTTTCTATGATTAATTAACCCCTATATTCCAACACATCAGTGCGTAAGGTCATGTCTCCCTGGCTTGCATTGGGCATTCTCTCTTAAAATTACGCACCTCCAGACTAGTCAGGGGCACATTTACAAAACCGAGACCCCCTCCCATGGGAACTTCCCGTAAAGGTCTCATCCAGTTAATTTCTGGCTTATTATGTCTAGGTTCCTGCTCTCTGGGAAATGAATCAAAGGGTTCTGCCCTTTCTTCCCAGAGGGTCTCACACTGCTCTGAATTAAAGTCGCCTCTCTCTCTTGTCAATAGAGGTGGTAATCGAGTACTTTGTGAAGGGTACCACTCCTACTTTCTCTTTTCTCTAGCTGTGGGGGAGGAGGGGAAGGTGTAGAAGGGTAGAGCATAGGAGGGGGGGGAAGATAGGAGTCGGCATAGGAGGAACATAAGGTGGAGGAAGGGAATGTAACACATCCCATCCTTGTGGTTCAGGGACAAAAGGTTCCTCATCTCTCTTGTCCTTGCATTCCTTTTCATTCAAAACCCGTTCATCAGGCTGCATATTCCCTGCTCTCAAGATTATCTCTTTGGTTTTGATAGAGCCAGATGTTCAATGCTTGACACATCCAGTCATCCTCGGATCCGAGCTTTGGCCAATATACAGAGCTCCCCTTAATCAGGTTTTTAACCCATTCCAAACAACAATACCTGACCATAGTCAGATTGTCCTTTCCACGGGTTCTCCCCGCACCACAATCAGATAACTTTAATCCCAACGGGCTTTGCTTGGTTATCTGATTCTCACATCCTTCACCAGGACTCTCTTCCTTACTACTCACACCTCCCATACTAACAGGTAAGTAAAATTTCTCGTACCGAGGTCGAGTAGCTAGTTTTAGCGCGCTTCCTTAACATCCTCTCGTTGTTTGTTCTCAATGCCTCTTCTCGGATATCACTCACTTCATCCACTGACCAGTCACCCTTCGTCTGTGAGTCCAGCTGAATCAGCTGGGGTGCACCTACCCCCGTCGTCGGGCACTCTGTCAGTGGAGGGAGTGGGATCCCGGATGAACCCCCATTTGTTAGAAACAGAAGTACCTTCTCAGAAATTGCTCGAGACAAAAATTGAGAACAAAGAACATTTAGTATACAACAATGCAAAGTTGGGTGCTTTCCCCTTACCCTGGGAATACATACATAGCCTGGGGCTCACCCAACTTTTATACAGTTCATTTCAGTATAGGAATACCCCCCCTTCCCTTACATTGCCTCCTGGATGAGTTTGGCATTAGGCAATCCTGCCTGCCTACAAGTGCTGTTCTGTGCACTTGGAGGACCAGGGGGTATCCTGTTGGTGTCTTATCATTATCCTCATTGTCCTTATTCACAAACCTGTCTTTGTTCTAATTTACACCTTCCCGACCCTCAGGGCTGTGTCCTCTTCATATGTAGAACTGGCTAATACTGTCTAAGGCTTACTAATTACATATCTTCTTTGGCTTGGCTTCGCGGACGAAGATTTATGGAGGGGGTAAAAAGTCCACGTCAGCTGCAGGCTCGTTTGTGGCTGACAAGTCCGATGCGGGACAGGCAGACACGATTGCAGCGGTTGCAAGGGAAAATTGGTTGGTTGGGGTTGGGTGTTGGGTTTTTCCTCCTTTGCCTTTTGTCAGTGAGGTGGGATCTGCGGTCTTCTTCAAAGGAGGTTGCTGCCCGCCAAACTGTGAGGCGCCAAGATGCACGGTTTGAGGCGTTATCAGTCCACTGGCGGTGGTCAATGTGGCAGGCACCAAGAGATTTCTTTAGGCAGTCCTTGTACCTTTTCTTTGGTGCACCTCTGTCACGGTGGCCAGTGGAGAGCTCGCCATATAACAGGATCTTGGGAAGGCGATGGTCCTCCATTCTGGAGACGTGACCCATCCAGCGCAGCTGGATCTTCAGCAGCGTGGACTCGATGCTGTCGACCTCTGCCATCTCGAGTACTTCAACGTTAGGGGTGTAAGCGCTCCAATGGATGTTGAGGATGGAGCGGAGACAACGCTGGTGGAAGCGTTCTAGGAGCCGTAGGTGGTGCCGGTAGATGACCCATGATTCGGAGCCGAACAGGAGTGTGGGTATGACAACGGCTCTGTATACGCTTATCTTTGTGAGGTTTTTCAGTTGGTTGTTTTTCCAGACTCTTTTGTGTAGTCTTCCAAAGGCGCTATTTGCCTTGGCGAGTCTGTTGTCTATCTCATTGTCGATCCTTGCATCTGATGAAATGGTGCAGCCGAGATAGGTAAACTGGTTGACCGTTTTGAGTTTTGTGTGACCGATGGAGATGTGGGGGGGCTGGTAGTCATGGTGGGGAGCTGGCTGATGGAGGACCTCAGTTTTCTTCAGGCTGACTTCCAGGCCAAACATTTTGGCAGTTTCCGCAAAGCAGGACGTCAAGCGCTGAAGAGCTGAAACCTGCTAATTCTATCTGGGGCTAGAAGACCCTTATCTCATTCAGACTAACTCTACTTCCTACATTCTATTATCTATTGTCTATCCTTATCTCATTCATACAGTGAACTTGCTGATTCTGTCTGGCTAGGAGATTCTTATCTTACTCAGACTGATTCTGCTTCCTGCATTCTAATATCCATGTCTTATCCTGTACATACTGGCTTTATTCATATCTTCTTTGGCTTGGCTTCGCGGACGAAGATTTATGGAGGGGGTAAAAAGTCCACGTCAGCTGCAGGCTCGTTTGTGGCTGACCAGTCCGATGCGGGACAGGCAGACACGATTGCAGCGGTTGCAAGGGAAAATTGGTTGGTTGGGGTTGGGTGTTGGGTTTTTCCTCCTTTGCCTTTTGTCAGTGAGGTGGGCTCTGCGGTCTTCTTCAAAGGAGGCTGCTGCCCGCCAAACTGTGAGGCGCCAAGATGCACGGTTTGAGGCGTTATCAGCCCACTGGCGGTGGTCAATGTGGCAGGCACCAAGAGATTTCTTTAGGCAGTCCTTGTACCTTTTCTTTGGTGCACCTCTGTCACGGTGGCCAGTGGAGAGCTCGCCATATAATACGATCTTGGGAAGGCGATGGTCCTCCATTCTGGAGACGTGACCCATCCAGCGCAGCTGGATCTTCAGCAGCGTGGACTCGATGCTGTCGACCTCTGCCATCTCGAGTACCTCGACGTTAGGGGTGTGAGCGCTCCAATGGATGTTGAGGATGGAGCGGAGACAACGCTGGTGGAAGCGTTCTAGGAGCCATAGGTGGTGCCGGTAGAGGACCCATGATTCGGAGCCGAACAGGAGTGTGGGTATGACAACGGCTCTGTATACGCTTATCTTTGTGAGGTTTTTCAGTTGGTTGTTTTTCCAGACTCTTTTGTGTAGTCTTCCAAAGGCGCTATTTGCCTTGGCGAGTCTGTTGTCTATCTCATTGTCGATCCTTGCATCTGATGTCTTATCCTGTACATACTGGCTTTATTCATATACCCATGTATCAATTTTAGTTTCTTCATTTTCATATTTTTATATCAGTTGTACTCATCTCTCACACCAGTGCACCTAGTTTTTTTTAATGTAAATCTACCAATTTGACTGGAAGTTCTACAAAAAAAAGGAAGAAAATTAACAAATGTACAGTGAATATAATAGCAGCAAATATTAGAGAACTTAAATGGTTCACAGATTTTTCTGTGCAGTCTGGAAACTAGTTGGAGAACTTGCTGCTCTGATTTTCCTACCCCAGACAATGGAGCCAGGAACATGTTCTGCTGTGGATCTGTTGCAGTTGATTCAAGCTGGGAAGCGTGTTGTGGCAACAGTGCACTTAGCACCTTGTGTAGCAATGTTGTCTAGCAGACGGGGCACAGCAGGTGATTGTGTGACATCACTCTGTCTCGCAGGAGGGAGAATTGGCAGAGCCCTGGGTCAGAAATGTACCAAATGCAAATAAATGGGACACAAAACCCCAGAGGTAGTGTAAAGTTAAAACTAAATTCTAGAGGCTTTTATACTGGTACATAAACAGACCTGATGAATTTTATTGCTTATGGTGACTAAGTAAATAATCTGTACTCTATAAAATCCAACAGTGCTGTTTATTTATTTTCTTCTCAAGAGGATTTGATCCAGTGTTTTTCATTTTAATTCGAGAACAAAGTTGTATTGCAACAACAATAAAAACACATCACTCAACAATTAGTGTGCCAAGTTAAATTGCTGATTATCACTGGCTTGATATTTTTCTTTTTTTATCAAAAAATGTTATTTCCATTTCTGCCCCACCCAATCACCAAAATAATCATCCAGCATCAAACTGTACAGGAGGAGCTGAACAGTATCTTTTGTGAGAGATGAGGAAAAATTGATATTGCAATATGAACATGAAGAAAATAAAATAGATACATAAGTAAATGAATGAAGCCAATTCAACCAACATGAGACATGGATATTAGAAGGCAGGAAGCTGACACTGTCTGAGTAAGATAAGAATCTCCTAGCCCTTCAGAAAGAAGCAGCAAGTTCACTGAATGAAGGAGATAAGGACAGACAATTGAGAATAGAAGTAGAGTTAGTCTGAACGAGATAAGGGTCGCCAAGTCCCAGATAGAATTAGCAAGGCTTGCATAAATAATTAGAAAACCTTAGACAGTATTAGCAAGTTATACATATATAATTAGTAAGCCATACACAGATTTTTCAAGTATGCATATTTAACTAGTAAACCCTAGACAAGATTAACGAACCCTGCATATGAAGGGACTGTAGCCCTGAGAGTCGGAAAGGTGTGAATGGGGACAAGGGCAAGGTTGTGAATAAGGACAATGGGAATAATGGCATGAGAAGACACCGACAGGATACCCCCTGGTCCTCCAAGTATACTGAAACTGCACGTAGGCAGGAAGGATTGCCTATGCCAAACCCATCCAGGGGGCAGAAGAATGTAAGGGGGAGGGTATTCTGATACTGAAATTTATTGTATAAAAGTTGGGTGAGCCCCAGTGTATGTGTGTATTCCCAGGGTAAGGGGAAGCACCCAACTTTGCATTGTTGTTGTAATAAATGTTCTTTGTTCTCAATATTTGTCTCGAGCAATTTATTTAAAGGTACTTCTGTTTCTAACAAATGAGGGCTCGTCCGGGATCACACTCCCTCCACTGACAGAGTGCCCAACTACGAGAGTAGGTGCACCCCAGCTGATTCAGCTGGACTCACGGATGACGGGTGGCTGGTCAGTGGAAGAAGCGAGTGATATCCGAGAAGAGGCATTGAGAACAAACGACGGAAGGACGTTAAGGAAGCGCGCTAGAGCCTTGCTACTGGAACCCGGTAAGAGGAATTTTACTTGCCTATCAGTATGGGAAATATGGGTAGCAAGGAAGAGAGTCCTGGTAAAGGATGTGAGGATCAGATAACAACGTACAGCCCGCTTGGGTTGATGTTATCTGAGTGGGGCACGGGAAGGACCCGTGGAAAGGACAAACTGACCATGGTCAGGTATTGTTGTAGGGACTGGGTTAAATACCCGATTAAAGGGAGCTCCGTGTACTGGCCAAAGCTCGGATCCGAGGATGACTGGATGTGTCAAGCTTTGAACATCTGGCTCTATCAAAACCAGAGAGATAACCTAGAGAGCAGGGAATATGCAGCCTGCTGGCTTAGGGGATCGTGTGATCAATTGGTTTTGAAAGAAAAAGAGTACAGGGACAAGAGAGAGGAGGAACCTTTTGTCCCTGAACCACAAGGGTGGGATGTGCTACATTCCCTCCCTCCACCTTATGTTCCTCCTATGCCGGCTCCTATCTTTCCTCCCCCTCCTATAACCTACCCTTCTGCACCTCCCCACCACTAGAGAAGAGAGCAGGAGTGGTATGATGACTCGCTTACAAAGCACTCGATTACCACCTCCATTGACAGGAGAGAGAGGAAACTTAAATCTAGAACAGTGTGAGACTCTTCAGGAAGAAAGGGCAGAACCCCCCAATCCATCTCCCAGGGAGCAGGAACCCAGACCTAATAAGCCAGAAACCAACTGGATGCGACCCCTGCGGGAAGTTCCTGTAGGAGAGGGTCTCGGTTTCGTAAATATGCCCCTGGCCAGTACTGAAGTGCGTAACTTTAAGAAAGAACTCACCTCCCTGATAGAAGATCCCCAGGGATGTGCCGAACAGTTAGACCAATTTTTGGGTCCAAATCTATATACTTGGGAGGAGTTAACATCTATCTTTAAGACTCTGTTTACTTTGGATGAGCGTGGAATGATCCGTCAGGCAGGGATTAAAGTCTGGGATAGGGATCACCAAGGAGGACCAGATGCGGTACCAGGAGAAACTAAATTCCCCTTGGCAGGACCTAATTGGGATAAAAATACCAATGACGGTCGGGTATTGATGGAAGAATACAGGGTTAATTTGATAAGAGGAATCAAGGAATCTGTCCCAAATGGACAGAATTTCAAGAAAGCCTTTGAGGTTCCCCAAGGTCTCGACGAGACCCCCTCCGCATTTCTGAATCGATTGTGCACGGCAATACAGCAATATGGGGGTCTCGACGTAGAATCCCCAGCAGGGCAACAATTGGTACTAACTGGTTTTGTTACCAACTCAGCCCCAGACATTAGAAGAAAATTACAAAAAATGGAAAATTGGCATGAGCAAGGAATTACCCAGCTACTACAGATTGCACAGAAAGCATTTGTCCAGAGGTCTGAAGATAAGCAAATAGGGAAGGCAAAAACATTAATCCAAGCAGTCAGAGTAGATGAGCGACAAAAAGGGAGGGACTGTGTGCCAGCTCCTGTATGCGGTGAGGGAAGCCACGGGTGGGGAAGTGCGGACCCCAGTGGATGGAGGAGTAGAGGAGGATTCCGGGGACGACGACCCTTCCCGGGGCACCTTAGAAACCCAGGTAGAGATTGGGAAACAGGAGCATTTGTCTGTTTCCATTGTAAAAAGGAAGGACACTTTAAAAAGGATTGCCCACTGCGAGCCAGGGACACACGATCCTATGCCCTGATGGAAGCAGATTATGAATAGGGGGGTCACGGTTCTCAGTCAATACACACCGTGGGGCTGCACGGAGAACCATTAGTTAATTTATGCATAGGACCCCACAGTGACAACATGATATTTTTAGTTGATTCTGGAGCAGCCCGATCTAGTATTTTACACCAACCAAAGGGGGTTAGAATAGAAGAGACAATGATAGTTTCGGGGGTGGGAGGAAGAGACTTCAGAGTCCCTGTATTAAGAGAGGTCAGAATCCAAATGGGAAATAAGGTAATAGTAGAGGATCTTCTACTACTTCCCCAAGCTGGAGTATGCTTATTAGGACGAGACTTACAGGACCAATTGGCTATCGGTACCAGACCACTAGAATCAGGCATCGGGGTTCAATTTTATATTTTAAGCGAGGAAGATCGAGAACTTATCAATCCAAGAGTATGGGCAGAAAAAGGCAATAGAGGAGTTTTAGACATTCCTCCCCTACAAGTAACTTTAAAAGACACGCAACAAACAATTAGAAGAAAACAGTACCCAATTCCTATGGCTGGCTGCAAAGGTCTGCAGCCCGTAATTGACCAGTTGCTTAAGGATGGTATACTCGAACCTTGTATGTCACCCTTTAAAACCCCGATTTTACCTGTCCAGAAACCAGACGGTACCTATCGATTAGTACAGGACTTAAGGGAGTTGAACAAAATCATTCTCACCCGTCACCCTGTTGTACCTAATCCCTATACGATCATGAGTAAAATCGATCCCCATAATGCATGGTTCAGTGTCATTGATCTCAAAGACGCATTCTGGACCTGTCCATTGGCAACAGAAAGCAGAGACATGTTTGCCTTTGAATGGGAAAACCCTTTTACTGGACGTAAAAATCAATACCGGTGGACTGTCCTTCCTCAGGGCTTTACAGAATCTCCAAATTTATTCGGTCAGGTCCTGGAACAGATACTAGATGAGGCTCCTCGGAGAGACAATTGTCAGCTAATACAATACGTTGACGACTTGTTAATTACTGGAAGAACATACAAATTGGCTAAAGAATTTACTGTTGCACTTTTAAATTTTTTAGAGAAAAAAGGTCTTAGAGTCAGCAAATCCAAACTACAATTTGTACAATCGGAAGTTAAATACTTAGGACATCTAGTGAGTCAGGGAAGCAGGAAAATTAGTCCAGAGAGAATAGCTGGTATTCTGCAGATTCCCCCTCCCAAGAATGCCAAGGAACTTAGGAAATTCCTTGGTTTAGTGGAATTCTGTAGAATCTGGATGGAACATTATTCTAGCCTTGTCAAATTTCTTTACGATAAACTCACGATAATAGGGACCGAAGCTCTTGTCTGGACAGACGATGAGATTAAAGATTTTAACTTCGTTAAACATAGCCTTACCCGTGCCCCAGTCTTGGCACTACCCGACTTAAATAAGCCTTTTGATTTATATACTAATGCCAAAGGAGGTGTAGCCACCGGAGTACTAACCCAGGACAGGGCAGGCTATAGACAACCAGTGGCTTTTCTATCAAAGGTTTTAGACCCCGTTTGTCGTGGCTGGCCAGAATGTGTACAAGCCATCGCAGCCACTGCTGTTTTAGTTGAGGAAGGACGAAAAATTACTTTCGGCGCTCCTATGATAGTTCACACCCCTCACACAGTCCGCACTATTCTGTTACAGCGTGCTGGGAGATGGCTCACAGACTCTAGAATTTTAAAATATGAAACGATCCTAATGGATAGGGATGATTTGCCCTTGCTCACGACTAAAACCCTTAACCCAGCAGCCTTCCTCATTGCTCCAAATTTGGACAATTCCACAAATGAATTAGAACATGGGTGCTTAGAAGTCATAGACCTACAAACCAAAATTAGGGAAGATCTAACTGATGTCCCTTTAAAAGAAGGTGAAAGATAGTTTATTGACGGCTCTTCACGATGCATTGCAGGAACTCGCCATAGTGGGTATAGTGTAGTGGATGGGAAGCAAGGATTGGTGATTGAAGCCGGTCGCCTCCCTGGTCATTGGTCAGCGCAATCCTGTGAATTATACGCCCTATGTAGAGCACTCCATGGTTTAGAGAGCAAGATAGGCACTATCTACACTGACTCTAAGTACGCTTTTGGTGTAGTCCACACCTTTGGGAAGATCTGGAAAGAACGAGGAATGATAACTGGTAAAGGACAGAAGTTAGCCCATGAACACTTAATTGTCCAATCCCTAGATGCTCTGACGCTTCCTATCGAAATAGCCGTAGTACATGTGCAAGGACATCAAAGTGGTGACAGTCCTGAAGCTCAGGGCAACAGACAGGCTGATGCAGCTGCCAAACAGGCTGCACTTGCGGAAAAGATTCACATCCACCTATTACTGCCCACACCACTAGAGATTTTTAAAAAACCCATCTTTTCACGGGAAGAGGAGATCTCAATGAAAGATCAGGGATTTCGCCAAACTGCCGACGGGTTGTGGTGGACGGCAGATGGACATCAAGACCTTAATAAAGCATTAGCCCGCCAAGTGGTAGATCAGCTACACCAACAGACACATTGGGGAACCCAGGCGCTTGTTGATGCCTTTCAACGATCTTTACACTGCTCCGGTATATATACAATTGCTAAACTCACTACTCGCAGTTGTCCGATCTGTCAGAGAATCAATAAGAAATCTATGCGCCCTGTAATGCCTGGCGGTCGCGACATCACAGTTCGCCCGTTTCAACGCATACAAGTTGATTTTACAGAACTTCCTAAAATTGGTATTTACAAATACCTTCTGGTGATGGTAGATCATTTTACACGATGGGTTGAAGCTTTCCCCACCCCAAATGATCGAGCAAGCACTGTGATCAAAATACTTATTGAATCTGTGATTCCAAGATATGGTGTGATTCAAACCATTGATTCAGACCGAGGTACACATTTTACCTCTCAGGTTCTCCAGGGTGTCTGCAAGAAACTGGGAATAGACTGGCAACTACATACCCCATGGCACCCCCAAAGTTCAGGTCGAGTTGAAAGAATGAATCAAACTTTGAAAAATCAATTCACTCGACTTCATGAAGAGACTGGCCTCTCCTGGATTAAATCTTTACCATTAGCCCTGCTTAGAATTTGCACAGCCCCTCGTAAAGACCTTGCAGTCTCACCATACAAAATGATGTTTGGACTTCCATTTATGGGATTCCACACTGATACCCCTATCCCTGAGGCTAATGATCAATACATTTCAAAATTTCTACAGGGTCTTTCTACTTCTTTTCACGACCTGAAACAGAAGGGATTATTTGCCCAAACTCCACCCCTGGAGTTTCCTATCCATTCTATTAAGCCTGGGGATTGGGTTTATGTCAAAGCATGGCAAGATAACCAAATGAAACCTGTCTGGGATGGTCCCTACTGTGTACTTTTGATTTCAAACACTGCCGTGCGAACGAGAGAAAAAGGCTGGACCTACATCCAACGAATTAAACCAGCTACCGAACCACAGGATCACGACAGTCAAACTCAACCCTCCACCTGGCGTGCAGTGCCTCATCCTTCTGACCTGAAACTTACACTACGCCGTGAAAAAGTGCCGTAATGTTGTTTTTATTCTTTATTGTATTGTTTAATTGTTGCTTCTCCATTTCTAGGACATCACTTAATTACTCGCAATGTATTAAGTCCTCCAGGAATAGGGGCAGCAGAGGTCACAATTTTTTTCCTTTAGAGTTTAGATAAGGTGTAGATTTAGTTTTTAGCCATAGTGAGATATGCTTTAATAAGGGATTCCAATATGGACCAGGGGACCAGAACAGCTGTAGCGAGCTTCACTTAACTTCCCACATAGATATTAAAGGTATGAGTTCTAAACCTGTAGCACAAAGAGAGCGATATGACAAAGACACACTGAATGTTAGTAACCAATGCAACTGTCACAGAGAGAGAGAGAAGACGTTTGCTAATGTACACAGACAAGCTTCGACTCACAACTTCAATTATACTCATACTGTAACACACATCTCTAATCGTAATGCACAATCCTCCCCAGACTGGTCTTTTCTCAAACATCCTTTGGGTTCCTCCGGCATTCACAATCCTTACTACTGATTCGTTAAGGGGAGTTCCAGTTATAAACGGCAACAGCAGCTACAGATCGCTAACGCTCCTTGCCATCTGAAACATCTAATCAGACTCCATGCAGCCTTGGGCATCATCATCCAACAGAACACAATGGCCCTGAGGTTACGGGCTGAAGTTAAACAACGTTTACCAAGCACACTTCAACAACACCGCCTGCCTCTCGATTACAGCTTCGCTGCTAAAGGCAGCACTTGTGAAAGATTCCTTAAAGACACTAGTCACAACGGGCAGGCGGTTAAAAACACTTCTTCAGGACTTCGAAAAACTTCCCATGCCCAGGTACAGACTTTGCAACCTCGGTCCTCTGTGGGATGGACTGGACTTTTCACCGGTTACTGGAGTCTGATACTCGCAACCCTTTTAGCAGCTGGACTCATTATTCTCACCATCTTACTGCTTCCCTACATACAGACTTGTGCACATCGTTTAAATTATCAACCCCTTCGTCAGAACACTTTCACCCAAAGGATGTACGGTTCCCAACATCTTTCTGAGGACACGGAGACTGCTATCTGTTTATTGACCAGCTGGGAAAACCACCACGTTCCACTTTACCACATCAGTAATACTGATCTAAAAGAAAACGGAGGATTGTGAGAGACCAATAACACTGAGATCAGTAACACTGATCATTGTGTGAGATCAGTTTTACTGATCTAAAAGAAAAGTGAGGATTGTGAGAGATGAGAAAAACTGATATTGCAATATGAACATGAAGAAAATAAAATAGATACATAAGTAAATGAATGAAGCCAATACAACCAACATGAGACATGGATATTAGAAGGCAGGAAGCTGACACTGTCTGAGTAAGATAAGAATCTCCTAGCCCTTCAGAAAGAAGCAGCAAGTTCACTGAATGAAGGAGATAAGGACAGACAATTGAGAATAGAAGTAGAGTTAGTCTGAGCGAGATAAGGGTCGCCAAGCCCCAGATAGAATTAGCAAGGCTTGCATAAATAATTAGAAAACCTTAGACAGTATTAGCAAGTTATACATATATAATTAGTAAGCCATACACAGATTTTTCAAGTATGCATATTTAACTAGTAAACCCTAGACAAGATTAACGAACCCTGCATATGAAGGGACTGTAGCCCTGAGAGTCGGAAAGGTGTGAATGGGGACAAGGGCAAGGTTGTGAATAAGGACAATGGGAATAATGGCATGAGAAGACACCGACAGGATACCCCCGGTCCTACAAGTATACTGAAACTGCACGTAGGCAGGAAGAATTGCCTATGCCAAACCCATCCAGGGGGCAGAAGATTGTAAGGGGGAGGGTATTCTGATACTGAAATTTACTGTATAAAAGTTGGGTGAGCCCCAGTGTATGTGTGTATTCCCAGGGTAAGGGGAAGCACCCAACTTTGCATTGTTGTTGTAATAAATGTTCTTTGTTCTTAATTTTTGTCTCGTGCAAATTCTGTGAAGGTACTTCTGTTTCTCACAGTATCCTGAGAACAAAATTGTTTGAGAAAGTGTTAGAAACAGAAGTACCTTTAAAGAAATTGCTCGAGACAAAAATTGAGAACAAAGAATATTTATTACAACAACAATGCAAAGTTGGGTGCTTCCCCTTACCCTGGGAATACACACACATACTGGGGCTCACCCAACTTTTATACAGTTTATTTCAGTATAGAAGTACCCTCCCCCTTACATTCTTCTGCCTCCTGGATGAGTTTGGCATTAGGCAATCCTGTCTGCCTACATGCTGTTTCTGTGAACTTGGAGGACCAGGGGGTATCATGTCATTGTCCTTATTGTCCTTATTCACAAACCTGCCTTTGTCCTTATTCACACCTTCCTAACCCTCAGGGCTTACTAACTCTTATATGTAGAACTTGCTAATTCTGCCTAACACTAATTACATATGCGGAACTTGCTGACTAAGGCTAGAAGACCCTTATCTTATTCAGACTAACTTTTCTACATTCTATTATCTACCCTTATCCTATTCATACTGCCTTTATTCATTACACATATACCATACTAGCTTTCTTTATCTCTCATATTTTCATATTAGTTTTACTCATCTCTCACAATCCTCACTTTTCTTTTAGCTACGCTTCGTGAATTCTCAACTGGAATATATTACTTGTAAACTTGGTCTTATTCCCAGCGAGTCAGTAAATGAACTGCAGTCTCAGCATCATCAGACAGAATTTGGGAAACATACATCCTTTGGGTTATAGTGATCTGACGAGGGGTCCGTTGAATTAAATACTGCACACAAGTCTTTAGGCAGGGGAGCACCATAATGGCCAGAATAGCGAGTCCAGGGCTGTGGGTATCAGACTCCAGTTACCAATAAAAAGTCTAGTCCATCCCACACCAGACCAAGGTTGCCAAGTCTGAACCTGGGCATGGGAAGATTTTCGAACTCCTGAAGAAGTGTCTTTAACCGCCTGACCGTTGTGAGCATTGTCATTAACCAGTCTTTCACAAACGCTGCCTTCAGCAGCCAACGAGTAATCGAGAGCCAGGTGGTTTTGTTGAACTGTGGCTCGTATCTGTCGTTTTTCTTCAGCCCATAAATTCAGGGCCATCGCTGTCTGTTCGGTGATGATCTCCAAGGCTGCCTGGAGTCTGATTAAACGATTTAAATGCCAAGCAGCTGTGGTGTTCTGGAGCAGCTTACGTCGTTTACAACTGGAACTCCCCTTACAGTGGTGGTTCTTAACATTCCGAATGTCTGTGTGACCCAAAGGATGATTTACAGGAGACCAAGTTGGGGAGGGGTGTTTCTTGTCACTTAACCTGTGAGTTGCAGCTTGTCTGCGAACATTAGCATAAGTATCACTGAACCTGTGATATGTATTCACTCTATCTCTGCTACATGTACAATCCTGACTAACATTCTGTCTATCATTGTCCCACCATCTTCTTTGTGCTATCTCTTTAAAACTCCTCTTTTTAATATCTGTAGAGGCCGGAATACAAACCAAGTCTACTCCCCTAGGGCCGTTCTGTTCCCCTGGTCCATGTTGGGATCCTATATTAACCCATACTAAATAAGGTACCCCACTATGACTATACTCTATACCTGTGCCCTGTCTGAATTCTAAAGGTAAATAATTGTCACCTCTGCTGCCCCTATTCCAGGAGGACTTAATACATTGTGAGCAATTTGGTGATTTCCCAAAAATTGGGAACCAACAAGTAAACAAAACAGCAATTGTAAAAACAACATTACAGCACTTTTTCCCGGCGTAGTGTAACTTTTAGATCAGAAGGATGAAGGACTGCACGACAGGTGGAGGGTAGATTTAGTCCGTGGATCAGCAGCTTGTTTAATTCATTCTATGTGAGTCCACCCCTTTTTGCAGTGTCTGTAATCAAAAGTACACAATAGGGGCCGTCCCAGACAGGTTTTAGTTGGTGATCTTGCCATGCTTTTACATATACCCAATCACCAGATTTAATAAAATGAATAGGATGCGCCAGGGGTGGGTTTTGAGCTAATAAACCCTTCCGTTTTAATTTGTATAGAGAGGCAGAAAGTCCCTTTAAATATTTGGATATGTCGTTAGCCTCAGGGGTAAGGGTATTAAAAGGTGACATACAAGGTTCGAGTATACCATCTTTCACCAACTGGTCAATTACTGGTTGCAGCCCCTTTTGGCCAGCCATCGGAATTGGATACTGCTTTCGTCTAATTACTTGCTCAGGATCTTTTAAAGTAACTTGCAGGGCAGGAATATCTAACATTCCTCTATTGCTTCTTTTTGCCCATACTCCAGGATTTATCAGTTCCCGATCCTCCTCGGTTAGTACATACAATTGAACCCCGTTACCTGATTCCTGTGGTCGGTGCCGATAGCCAATTGGTCCTGTAAATCTCGTCCTAACAAACAAACTCCAGCTTGGGGAACTAGTAGAATGTCCTCCGTTACTATCTTCTCTCCCATTTGTATTCTTACATCCCTTAATACAGGGACCGTAAAATCTCTTCCTCCTACTCCCAAAATCATCACTGTCCCCTCTATCTTAACACCTTCGGGTGGTTGTAAAATACTAGACCGGGCTGCCCCAGAATCTACTAAAAAGGTCATCTTGTCACTGTGGGGTCCTATGCTTAAATTTACCAATGGTTCTCCATGCAGCCCCACGGTGTGTATGACTGAGAACCATGACCCTCCCTATTCATAATCTGC
Organism: Narcine bancroftii; assembly: GCF_036971445.1. Lineage (NCBI taxonomy): Eukaryota > Metazoa > Chordata > Chondrichthyes > Torpediniformes > Narcinidae > Narcine > Narcine bancroftii. The sequence continues at coordinate 150,972,376 of NC_091470.1, read as the reverse complement.
TTCCATCAGTGCATAAGATCGCGTCTCCCTGGCTCGCATTGGGCATTCTCTCTTAAAATGTCCCTCCTTTTTACAATGGTAGCAAACTAATGCTCCTGTTTCCCAATGCCTACCGGGATTACCATGAGGTCCCAGGAACGGTCGTCGTCCACGGAATTCCCCTCTACCCTTGCCCCTGCTCAGGTCTCTACTCTCCCACTCCCGGAGCTCCTCCCAATGTCCAGGATCTGGCACACAGCCCCTACCCTTTCCTTGCTGTCCCTCCACAACTTCCTTGACTACCTGCATCAAAATCTTGGCGTTTCCTTTTTATTTATTGGGCATTCTCTCTTAAAATTACGCACCTCCGTACTAGTCAGGGGCACATTTACGAAACTGAGACCCCCTCCCATGGGAACTTCCCGTAAAGGTCTCATCCAGTTAATTTCTGGTTTATCCTCTCCTTTATAATGTCTAGATTCCTGCTCTCCGGGAAATGAATCAAAGGGTTCTGCCCTTCCCTCCCAGAGGGTCTCACACTGTTTTGAATCAAAGTCTCCTCCCTCTCTTGTCAATTGAGGTGGTAATCTAGTACTTTGTGAACGGGTCATCATACCACCCCTACTTTCTTCTCCTTTCTTTAGCTGTGGGGGAGGAGGGGAAGATGACGAAGGGTAGAGAGAGGGGAAAGATAGGAGTCAGCACAGGAGGAGCATAAGGTGGAGGAAGGGAATGTAACACATCCCATCCTTGTGTTTCAAGGATAAAAGGTTCTTCATCCTTCTTGTCCTTACATTCCTTTTCATTCAAAACCAGTTGATCAACCGATCCACTGAGCCAGCAGGCTGCATATTCTCTGCTCTCAATATTATCTCTTTGATTTTGATAGAGCCAGATGCTCAATGCCTGACACATCCAGTCCTCATTGGATCCGAACTTTGGCCAATATACCAAGTTCCTTTTTATCGGGTTTTTAACCCATTCCAGACAGCAATACCTGACCATGGTCTGTTTGTCTTTCCCGCGAGTTCTCCCCGCACCCCAATCAGATAGCATTAATCCTAACGGACTTTGCTTAGTTATCTGATTGTCCCGTCCTTCCTTAGGACTATTTCCCTTGCTACTCACACCTCCCATACTAGCAGGTAAATAAAATTCCTCTTACCGGGATCCAGTAGCTATTCCTAGCGTGCTTCCTTAACGTCCTCCCATCATTTGTTCTCAATGCCTCTTCTTGGATATCACTCGCTTCATCCACTGACCAGTCACCCGTCGTCAGTGAGTCCACCTGAATCAGCCGGGGTGCACCTACCCTCGTCATCGGGCACTCTGTCAGTGGAGGGAGTGGGATCCCGGACGATCCCCCATTTGTGAGAAACAGAAGTACCTTCACAGAATTTGCTCGAGACAAAAATTAAGAACAAAGAACATTTATTATACAACAATGCCAAGTTGGGTGCTTCCCCTTACCCTGGGAATACACACACATACTGGGGCTCACCCAACTTTTATACAGTTTATTTCAGTATAGAAGTACCCTCCCCCTTACATTCTTCTGCCTCCTGGATGAGTTTGGCATTAGGCAATCCTGTCTGCCTACGTGCTATTTCTGTGAACTGGAGGACCAGGGGGTATCCTGTGTGTGTCCCATCATGTCATTGTCCTTACTGTCCTTATTCAACCTGCCTTTGTCCTTATTCACACCTTCCCAACCCTCAGGGCTTACTAACTCTTATATGCAGAAATTGCTAATTCTGTCTAAATACTAATTACATATGCGGAACTTGCTGACTCTGTCTAAGCTAGAAGACCCTTATCTTATTCAGACTAACTTCCTACATTCTATTATTTACCCTTATCCTATTCATACTGGCTTTATTCATTACACATATATCCATACTAGATTTCTTCATCTCTCATATTTTCATATTAGTTTTACTCATCTCTCACAATACCATAATTTTATTCTCATTCAGTTTGAGAGGATGGCGTTGAGCCTTCTTCATGAACCAGTGAAGTGTGTGTGGTGAATGTACTCACACATTATATTGGATAAATGTTTCAGGCTCTTAATCCTGCCCCAACAAAAGCAGCAATCAATTGCCATTAAAGTCATGATTGATACTTAACAAGAGAGGAGCTTGTATCTGGTGGTTATCCTGTACATGTACTTCCATGTCCTGCATGGTGGAGGTCACGAGTTTGGGAGGTGCTGTCAAAGGAACATTTGCAGATTCCAGCGGTACATCCTCCAAATGGCTGAGCAGGGTCCATGGGTCAGGTGGCTTTGTTTGATACTGTGCTCAGTCAATGTTTGGCATGACTTGAAACTGAATTACAGATCCTACGAGAGTGCCACAGTTCAAATCTATGCTGGTGATGCCTCTCTCCTAGATGCACTGAACAACTTCTCTGTGTGCTTTGAAGTGAAAAATGAGATGGCGGTGAAGAAGACCACCTCCCCTTCAAATGATCAGGTCCTGTGTCTTGCAGGGGCCAATGAGAAGAGAAAGTTAGGCAAGGTCAAATCACAGAAAGCTGCTGGACCAGATAACATTCCCAGCAGGGAGTTCAGGGGATGTGCAGCTCAGCTAGCAGGTGTTCTCACCGACATCTTTAACATCTCCCTGAGAAGCGCCGTGATCCCAACATGCTTCAAAGCTGCCACCATTGTCCCCGTGCTGAAGAAGTCGTCTGTGTCTTTCCTCAATGACTACCGCCCTGTCGCACTCACATCCCTCATCACGCTCGTCATGGGGAGCATCCAGCTCCTGCTGCTCCCGTCACTGGACCTCCTGCAGTTCACATACAGATCCAACTGCTCTACAGATGATGCCATCACCACCGCCACCACCCTCCAACTTGCCCTCACTCACCTGGTAAGTAAGGATGTTTGTTCGAATGCTGTTTATTGGCTTCAGTTTAGCATTCAACACAGTCATACCTCAGTACCTGATAAGGAAGTTGAGCCTAAACACTTCCCTCTGCAATTGGATTCTTGACTTCTTGTCGAGAAGACCTCAAGCAGTCCAGATCAGTAATAGCACTTCCCAGACCATCACACTGAGCACAGGAGCCCCACCAGGAGTGCATGGTTAGTCCACTGCTGTTCACTCTGCTGACCCACAACTGTACAGCTAAACAGAGTTCGAACCACGTCATCAAGTTCGCTGATGACATGAGTGTGGTAGGCCTGATCAGGAAGAATGAGGAGTTAGCATACAGAGATGAGGAGCAATCGCTAATGGACTGGTGCAGAGCCAACAACCTGAATCTGAACGTTAATAAAACAAAAGAGATGGTTCTGGACCTCAGGAGGGCCTGGGGGGACCACGCTCCAGTGACCATTGATGACTCGACCATTAAGGTCGTCAAGAGTATCAAATTCCTTGGAGTGCACCTGGTGGAGAATCTCACCTGGTCTCTTAACACCAGCTCCATAGCCAAGAAAACCCAGCAGCACCTCTACTTCCTGCAAAGGCTGAGGAAAGTTCATCTCCCACCCTTCATTCTCACTACATTCTACAGAGGATGTATTAAGAATATCCTGTGCAACTCCAACACTGACTGGTTTGGAATCTGTACCAGCTTAGACTGCAAGACCCTGCAGAGGAGAGTGAAGTCAGTGGAAAAGACCATCAGGGGCTCTCTTCCTACCATGAAGGACATCTACAACACTCAATGCAGGTGAAAGGCAATAAACATTGTGAAGGACTCCACACGCCTCATGTAAATTGTTCTCTGGTAGGAGTGTCTTTACCATGTGAAATAGATATGAACGATAAATAAAGGTGACTTGACTTGAAATCCTGGCATTATGAAAGAGACTAATATATTGTTTCTTTTACAAAGCTGATCAGCTTCTTCTTTCCTCAGAATTTATTACCTGTATTTCCACAGGGACTGCGCATCCCACATTCCTTCATTCCCAAGTACTGTTCTTGTGTGAGCATTAGATGGCAATTGGTTAATGGAAATTGCACAATCATCAAGGGAAATTGTAGTTGAATTTGATACTGCCCGCGCGTCCGCACGCACACACACACACACACACACACGCACACACACATACA